>NC_072431.2:18952500-20202500 GCF_028878055.3 Symphalangus syndactylus | reverse complement strand
GCCTGAGCAGAGATGTCCAGACACTTCCCCAGACACCCGCAACCCAACACTCCTCCCTGTCCTTTCAACACGGTTTGGCTGGGAGTATAGGGAGGCTCCCAGCAAAGTCAACATGACTGGCACGAGTAACCTTACCTGCATGTTCCAGGACAGCACTAACCCCTTCAACAAATGCAGTTTGTTGTATTTTTCAAAGGAGAACACATTTTACTGGTGGTGGAGATTGCATTTTTCATGTGCGTTCTTGCTGGTATAGAAATAATACATATAGGTTGCAAAAAGAAACTTGGATGAAATAGAAATATATGAAGAAGGAAATACCATCACTCCTGTACAGGGTTAAATAGTGCTCCCCCACAATTTAGGTCCATCCAGAACCTGTGAATGTAACCTGTGAATGGAAATAGGATTATTGCAGATGTATCAAATTAACATGAACCCTGAATCCAGTATTACTGTCATTCTTTTGAGAAGAGGAAAATTTGGACACAGGCACACAGGCAGAATGCCAGGTGATGACAGAGGCAAAGAATGGAATACTGCAGCTACAAACCAAGGAGCACCAGGGATTGCTGCAAACCACCAAAAGCTAGGAAAAAGCAAGGGAGCATCCTCCCCTGGAGGCTTCAGAGGGAATATGACCCTGCCAACACCTTGATTTCAGACTTCTAGCCTGCAGAATTGTGAGATAAATTTCTGTAATTCCAAGTTACCTAGTTTGTGGTAATTTATTAACCAGCCCTAGAAAACTGATACAGCCCGTAAATCCACCAACCAAAGTTACACACTGTTTACCTTTTAATGTATGTCCTTCAATTCTTTCTATAGCCAAATGCATCTTATAAAATCGGTGTCGTTTTGGGGTGGGCAAGTCTATGCATACCTACCCAAAAGTCGGAGGAAGCTGAGAGGCTAAAGAAACAGGCTGACAAATCCAGTTTCTTAGGAAAAAACATTTAATAAGGACTTTTTTTTTTCTTTTGAGATGGAGTCTCACTCTATTGCCCATGCTGGAGTGCAATGACACCATTCTGGCTCACTGCAACCTCTGCCTCCTGGGTTCAAGCAATTCTCCTGCCTCAGCTTCCCGAGTAGCTGGGATTACAGGCCTGCGCCACCATGCCTGACTAATTTTTGTATTTTTAGTAGAGACGGGGTTTCACCACGTTGGTCAGGCTGACCTCAGGTGATCCACTTTGGCCTCCCAAAGGGCTGGGATTACAGGTGTGAGCCACCGCGCCCAGCCTTAATAAGGACTTATGAACAGAAGCCATGTCTCAAGTCATGGTGGATCCCAGCACCATTATCCCCCAGACCCAGGGATTACATACAGTAGGGGAGGGGCACAAGTGCTGCAGAGGACATACCTAGGAATTTGCCCTAAGGGCAGGATTTATGACAAGTGGGTGTTCTTAAACAAGGGACAATAGATAAGCTGGAAATCTCAGAGGCCTTCCCAGAACTGGGGTTAATCAGAAGCCAACATTGGTGGATTAGCATCCGAGGAATTGCTTTGGCCTCCACAGGTATCCAGTTGCCTTTGTCTGGGAAAATTTCAGCTACAGTTCTAATTCACTTCAGGCAGCATCTACTGCTTTTCCAAATAACTAAGTAGCTGGGAGAATACTGAGGAATACCCCCTGAGTCCTCCCACCATACCCCAAACTCAGAGCCAGAGGTCTTAGACATCTAAGGTGATGATGTCCCTGCCATCACCTCCAGGTGACTGTGCAAATTATTCTGGGAGGAACTCTTCCGGGTGGCCTTACTGGCTGATGCATCCAGCAGGGACTATATGCCAATCACACTTCTCTACCCTCATGTTCTAGGGCAGTGACAACCTCAGCCACGGAACCTCCTTGCCCTAAACTTTCCCCAGCTCCAAAAGGAGAAGGTCAACTGCAGACTAGATTGCTCTACCAGGACAGATCACTGACACTCAGCTGGATTTGTCCTATACTAGCCAGGTGCCCAGTCACCTACCTTTGAAACCTCAGCAATAGTTTTCACTCTTCTCTCTCCTTTTCCTTTTACTCCAACCCTTCTCCCCAGATCTAAGTAAATGTCAAGTTCTGAAAGCCCTGTGTAACATTTCACAAATTCATCCTCCTTCCGTGGCTATCCGAGCCTGGGCTCCAGATCAAGGTCAACGTCAACAGTGATAATTCAGGTGAATAGTATGTGCTCTTGATATGATGTGATGAAAATAGCAGCTACCATTTGTGGTCTGCCTGTCTAAAACCATAACCCAAATCTAATGAGGAAAACACTGGACAGATCCAAGTTGAGGAATATTCTACAAAACATCCCACCATTACTCATCAAAACAGTCAAGGTCATCAAAAATAAGAAAAGTTTCAAAAACTCACAGCCCAAAGGAGCCTAAAGAGACATAATGACTAAATTTAATGTGGTATCCTGGGTGGATCTTGGAACAGAAAAAAGGACATCAGATAAACACCAAGAAAACCTGAATAAAGTGTGGACTTCAGTTACTTATATCATTATTTGGTTTATTAAGTGTGGCAACTGTACCATACTAATGTCAGATGTTAAAACTAGGAGAAACTGGGTGCAAGGTATATGGGAACTCTGTACTATCTTTGCAATTTATCTATAAATCTAAAACTGTGCTTAGAAATTATGTTTATTTTTTAAAACCGTGTGAGCACAGGGCAAGGAGCTGGTTGTGGATGAGGGTGAGGATGGGGATAATGAGGAGTGTCCTTACGGTGGCACTTCTCTCCTGACTGAAAAAATCAAAACACCATTATATCTACCCACTCCTTTCTCCCAACCATCAGCAAGGGTATCCAGAATCCAAAGAACTAATGGCTTTTCCAATAAAACAGGAGGGCCAATTACATTTTCTCCCTTGTCTTTCTTGTGTTTCAGAGAAGTAAAAATCAATCAACAACACATAGGGCAATTACCACAGGAAAATTTTTAACATATTGCCCTACCATAATAATATGGTCCTGAATTTCCCTTACCCCTTTATCAACCACTAATTACCCTGCACAAGTCCTGTGTTTTAGTCAAATTGGTCCAGAACAGTGGTTCCCAAACTCGGCTGTGCATCAAAATCACCTGGCAGACTTGTTAAAGATTGCTGAGCCTCATCCCAGAGTTTCTCATTCACTAGGGCTGGAGTGGAGCCCAAGAATTTACATTTCTTGCTAGTTCCCAGGTGATGTTGATGCTGCTGGTCCAGGGACTATAGTTTGAGAATCACTGATCTAGAATTCTCATCTTTATCTACATATTTATTTTCCTTTCTATCTCCATGCCTCTGCATATTTAGAGTCCTATCTGGAATGCAATCAGAATGTACTGGTTAATACTATGTACCAGACATACCAATAGGTTCTTAGGCTGTAGCAGTGAGCAAAAGAAATAAGGCTCCTGTTTTCATTTAACTTACATTCTAGTAGTCAGATAATAAATGAATAAATAAATAAGAGAATTACAGATTACGACAAGTGCTCTGAAGGAAATAAACAGGGTAATATAATATTGAGTAATTAAGGATAGGAGGTATGAACATTTCTGGGGTGCCTGATCACCATACATTCTCCCCATTCTTACACTACCATGAGTTTCTTGGTAACATTGGTTGGGTGGGATTGATCCTACATGTCTTCATTCAAGTGGCTGTAAAAAAATATCTTAGACTGGGTAATTGTTAAATAACAGAAATTCATTGCTCACGGTTCTGGAGGCTGAGAAGTCCATGATCAAGGCATTGGCAGATTTATTGTCTGGTGAGGACTTAATAGATGGCACCTTGTTGCTGCATCATCACATGGAGGAAAGGGCAAGGGAGCTCTCTCAGGCCTCTTTCACAGAGGTACTAATACCATTCATGAGAGTGGAGCCCTCATGACTTAATCACTTCACAAAGGTTCCACCTCTTAATACTGTCACATTGGGTATTAGGTTCCTATACCTAATACCTGAATGCTGGGGAAACACCAACATTCAGACCATAACACAACCCGTAGCTCCAAAGGTAGGCCTTGACTAGCTTAAACCAATTGGCACAACAATCTTTCTGGCCTAGCGGTGGGGTGGATATTGTGTGCCCTTTAAAAAAGCTTAGATGCCCTTTACTGGGCACAGTACACACCCCCAGCTGCTATGAGTATTGACAGCAAACGCTTCCAGCTGCTCATTTTTTCCCTGGCTGACAGAAGCTGCCTCACCTGAAGGTAGCCCACAGCAGGTAACTAATATGTGGGTTCAAAAGGCCATGTTGCCTCCAAGGGAGTCAACTCTGCATTGTGACTTAGGCTCGCTCTGTAGATCAGGCCAAGGCTAGAGTTGACCTGAGATCTGGTTATTGCTCAGTGTCTTAGTCCATTCAGGCTGTGACAACACAATTCCATAGACTGACTGGCTTCTTAAACAACAGAAATTTATTTCTCAGAGTTTTAGAGGGAAGGAAAGCCAAGATCATGACACCAGCAGATTTGGTATCTGGCGAGGGCCCACTTTCTTATTCATAAACGACTGTCTTTTTGCTGTAACCTCACATGGCATGAGGTATCTCTCTGGAAGGTGTCTCTGAAGAAGTCACATTTAAGACACAAGAGCCAACGAGGTAGAGGCAGAAGGGAAGAAGAGAGGCTAACTAGTGAGAAGGCCATGAAGTGGGAAAGAGGTTAGAAAGCCGGAGCAACAGAGGCCAGTGTAAGCACAAGGGAAAACAAAGAGACAAGATTAGGAAGCTGTGCAGAGATATTGGAGGTGTGGCTTATGCAAGAAAGGTGAGTAGGACTCTGTCAGCAAACTCTTACTCAAAGAGCCTGGTCCTAGCATTGAAAGATTAATGAATAATTCTACATTTAGGTAGTTTAGGTCAAAATATTACATTTAAAATGTATCCATTTTTATGATTCTCAATTTTAACAAAATCTTCACTTAAACAACTACCCGTTGCAGCTTTCATCAGATCAGAGGCCTCTGATTCTATCCCATCGTATGGATGTACTATAATCTACTTACTGCTTAAGGATGAGCTTGCTGAATAGTGAAAAAAAGAGAACAAAATAGAATAAACTTAGTGCTGCCAGTCCTTCACATAACGAATAGTGCTGCAATGAATAACTTTGTGCATCTCTGTACAGTTATTTGAGTAAGCCTGTAATTTTATAAATATAGAATTTCTGAATCAGAGAGAATCCATATTTTCATTTTAAACAAATATTGCCAAGTTGTTCCCGAAAGTATATACCAATTTATACTCCACTTATAGCAAATCTTACTGGGCACTTTATCAATCAAATAAGCAAAAAATATCTCACTAAAATCTCATTTCTGATCAAACTGGCGAAAAAGTGCTTTATTTTACATTTTTTAAATTATTGAAGAATATTTTTATTTGCCTATTGGCCATTTGTATTTCTTCTATTATGAATTCCTAATTCATGACTCCTTTTTGATCCTTCTGTTGATTTGTCTTCTATTAACTTGTGAGCCCTCTTTGGTTATCATGAATATTAGCAGTTCATCTGTCATATGTGATCAAAATATTTTCCCCACTGTTGGTCTTTGACTTTGCTTATGGTATATTTTAGATTTCTGGGTATTAAAATTACTTTTCTAGGAAAGCCTCTAGGTTTTATTTCATGCTTGGAAAAGCCTGTACACTGAAGATTAGAAAGCCTCTTACCTGTGTTTTCTCTAACATATTTATGGTTTAATTTTTTACATTTAAATTCACTTGGAATTAATTTGGTATGAGAAGGTAAGAATTCAGCTTATTTTCCAAAAGTCTAGCCAGTTGTCCCAAAATGATTTGTTGAATAATCTGTATTTTCCCTACCAATATGAAATAAAATTTTTATCAAATATTAATGACTTCTATATACATGGTTCTATTTTTAGGCTCACAATTACATTTCATTGACATATCTATTCCTACACCAGGACCACATTGTTTTAATTACTGCATAAAAATGCTTTCTTTATACCTGCCTTTCCTGGGCTGTTCTCATTGCCAAGTTTTAATGGTTATTTATTTGTTTTATCTCCCAAGTGGGCCTAAGTTCCTTTAGAGCAGGAACTGTTGGTTAAGTATTTTTACAGCCTCGACAACTTGGCTGAGTATTTATTTTTCTTAGTAGCTTTCCATCCTGCTTCTCCACTCCATGGTGATTTGCACAAAGTAATCACTCATTTATTAAATTTTAAGTGTTAAAGAAGAAACAGCAAGATGTTCAAAGAGATAGAAAATAAAAAGATTGAATTCATGAGAGGCTGAAACAGACAACACTACTGGTAGTAACGGAAGGCAACCTGAATGATAAGTAGCCCAAACGGAGATGTCAGTCTGTCCAGAATAGCACCTGTGTTATTTGTGTCATTGAATCAGCCCTGGTACTTGGTCAAGTGCTCTAGTCAGCAGATCTTGGAGACTGAAGGAATGACTGCCTTGATCATCTAACTCTGTAACACCAGCATTGAGAGCCGACCACCATTGCCTCACTCCTTTCTCAAATAATGGCTGTCACTCTAAAATACCGTGAAAGATTTGGCATACACAAGCCTAATCATTCTGAGGAGCTCTCTCCCTTTCAAAGGAGCCATGAGAGTGTTGATGAATTGCCTCTGTTAGGAAACTATACATTTATTCCAATGATTCCACCATCGACCAAAAAGTTGTATTGGCATTGCCTTCAGAGCCTGGGGGTAATCCACGTGTAAGAGGATTTGGGGTTAAAGCTGCCAGCTGAGAGTTAAACTCCCAAAACTAACACAGAATCATTTCCCAAATTTGCATTCATGTTAAATTGTTAAAACTGTGCATTTCCAGTCATGTAGAGATTGATTCTGGAGGCCTGGAATAGATTTGAATATGTATGTCTAACAAGCACCCCACATGATTATCAGTTTGAGAAATACTAACATAACAGATTGGATTAATCTAGGTAGAAATGGGTTATCTCAAAGACTTATGAAACACAGGAGTCCAATTAAGTTAATTCAGGTGTATCCTTAAAACTAGAATATAACTAAAGAAAAAAACTTAATTATTTATACTGAAATGTATTTTTAAAAACAAAACAAAACAAAACAAAAAACCCTGGGCTAATAGAAGAGCTTGACTCAAGTCTAAAAGAACAACAACAACAAAAAAAAAATCAGAAAAATGGATCAGTACTACTACAATGAATGAAGGACTATATAGACCAGCCAAAACAAGTTTTCAGCTTCCCTTTGATAAGAGAATTTCAGAAAACTTCTGGCAGTGGCAGTTCCTAGAATTAAGTGTAACTTAATATGATTAAGTATATTAATGTATTCTTAAGTATATAAGAAGAATGACAACTTCAAAATATAAAACTCATCTGAATGTAGATGTTTCAACATGGATTACTTTTGAAAGGGCTTATTAGTTTTAAGCCTTTAAGCATTAATATTTAAGAATTAGCTTTAAGGCTTATGTAGCTCTGAATATAATTTGGTTTGTGACTTTGGGCAAGTCACTTACCTCTCTGGGCCTCTAATTCCTGCCTGTAAACTGAAGAGGTTAGATTGTTTCTGAGCGCAGATGATCTGTAGGCTCTCCTGTAAGTCTCATATTTGGTCGTATGACTTCACCATCTCTACCTAATGCACACACAGGGATCCCAGCTGCTGAAATTGGCCTGGAATCCCGTGGCCTCACATCCTCCAGTCCTTCCCTAAGACAAGCCCTGCCTGTGACTCAGCCTGAGGATATAAGCAGAGGAGGCAAACTGCTACAGAAAACACAGGCTCCTCTCCAGATCACCGTGGGGTCTCTGACGGGTTTTCTGGTCTGTGTTCTAGTTATATGGGTTTCAAATGATTCTTTCCTTTCCAGCAGGTATTATCCCTTACCCATCTGCTGGAGAAGAAATGTGTGGCTTAGCAAAGTCCCCAAGGTGGAAGGTGAAATGTAATTTTCTATTCTCTCTTTCTTCTTTCTTTTGTAGAGGCAGGGTCTCTCTATGTTGCCCAAGCTGGTCTTGAACTCCTGGGCTCAAACAATCCTCCTGCCTTGGCCTCCTAAAGTGCTGGGATTACAGATGTGAGCCACCACACCCAGCCTCTATCATCTCTCAAGGGTCTCTATTCGCCAGTAATTTATCCAGGCAAAATCACTTGTCACTAAATGTCTCTAAAACAATGTTGTTATAAAAACATGTTAAAAAAAGTAAAAGAGAATTGTGTCCTTTAAAAAAGAAGATAGAGATAAAGATGGAGATGAAGACAATAATGGAGAAAGATCTCTATGTATTAGGGATGTTAACCAAATACACCCAATATACATAGAACTCTAAAAAATGGCATAAATGACGAAAAATTTGATAGTAAAATATTAACAGATAACTTACAGAAAAAAATTTCAAAATCATGAACATGTAAAAAAAGGTGTTCCAAGACAAAATCAGTGAAATATAAATTAAAATAATACTGAAACAGACTTTTTTCTATCAAAGTTTATCAAGAATTAAAAAACTTAACAAAATATTTTGTGGGCAAGGCTGTGCAGAAACAGTCACCTCATATATGCCTGCTGCAAACGCAAAAATGGTACAACACTTATAGCGGGGAATTTGGTAATACCCAACTAAACTATCCGTTTGACTGGCAGTTCCACTTTCGTGACTTCACCCAGTTACAACTCTACAATAAGAGAAGACATAGCAGTTAATCATAATAGCAATATTTGTGATTGCAAACTTTTGGCAGCAACCTAAATTTTCATACATAAGAGAGTAATTAAACAATGGCACATCCATTCAATGGAGTACAGTACAGCTATAAAAAAGAAGAGGAAGACCTCTATGAGATGATATGGAGTGATTTATAGAAGATCACCCCAAGCTAAAATTAAAAAGTGGAGTATACGCTTTAATTTTTAAGCTAAAGTGAAGTGCAAAGAGTGAAGATGGTATGCTACCTTTTGTGTAAGAAAATAAAAGTTAAATAAGAAAATATGCATGTATCTGCTTATTTTTGCAAAAGGGAACATAGGAAGAATAAATGAGAAACTAATTTTGGTTACCCATAGGGTGTGAGTAAAAACAGGGTAAAAGGGAAAGAGGAGGAAGTGAGAGATCTTGAAATATACTTTTCTGGTACCATTTTGGCTATGAAAGCATGTTACTATTTTATTTACTCAGTTTTACGTACTCAAAACCATAAAGTTAAACCAACAAAAATGGAGGTAAGTGAGAAACCCAAAGTACAATACAAATGAGCCTTACATTCCCAAATGAGTAAGTATACTGGAGAAAAATACCTAAATACCTTAAAAAAGAGAGAGAGAGAGAGTCCTGCTCTGTCACCCAGGCTGGACTGCAGTTGCACCATCATAGCTCACTGCAGCCTGGAACTCCCGAGATCAAGCCTCCTGAGTAGTGGGACTATAGGTCCACACCCTAAATAACAGTTGAACTTATATTTTGCTTATATAACCTTGATCTAAAGACAAAAAGGACTACAAACAAATGGTGAACTATACTTTAGCATGTACATTTTTCACAGTGGTATAGATGAATAATTCTGAAATTATTTTCTAGGCATGAAGAATTGGGCAAATAAATATTTTCAGGATGTTGTGAACCAGGTCTCTCACTATTAGAGAAGGGAGATACAAATAAGGAGGGAGTAGGCTGTGAAAAATCTTGTGCTGCTAGATTGAAATTGGATATAGTATAAATTTATTATGTATATGCACACACCCACCCACACACACCCACACACACACATATATATATGGGGGTGTATGGGGGTGTGGGTGGGTGTGTGTGTTTCTTAATTCTGTGTGTTGAAAGGGCCTAGAAGTTTTGATATATCAGTAGCAGCAAGGACACCCAGCACCTTAATCTTGGTTTCTAAATACCATTCCCCACTAAAAGGAACTAGGGTTTCCTGGAGAAATGACTGATTCCAGAGTATGGCCAGAAAAAGTCCAAGAAGATATGGACTATCTTGTGTCAGAAAGGAAGCAAGTGCTCAACAAATGATGGAGACATGTCAAATGAATGCAAGAACCAACTTAAAGGTGCTTCCATTGGTCAAATCTGAGACAACTGGAGCATCAAGATTAATAATTGTAGTAATGGACAATAACCAATTGAAAAAAATAAGAATCCATGAGTCCATACTGATAATTAATGATGCAGGTAACTGCTCCCTTACAACAGAATGTCAACTAATAAATGTAGAAAAAAATGATGGTGTTAGAAAAATCAACATGTTATAACCATCATGGCAATAATTGATTTAGATAAGAGTCATCAATAAATGATAGAACTAATGGCTAAAAATTTGATGAGGAATAGTTTATCTACATTGTCTCAAAATATCTCACCACAAATTATTTATTAATTACAAAGGGAAAAGTAGTAACTTAGCAGTGAAGAAATCTGGCAGATACTACCTTAACCAAGTAACCAAAGTTAGCATCAATAATGGGTCAAACTGATATCTAGTGTTTCCTGATGGGATGCGCTGGGAAGGAAATGATATCACTGGTTTAAGATTCCTGTCAAAAATGAATACATCATGAGGAAACATCAGAGAAACCCAAATTGAGGGCTAGTCTGGAAAATAAATGGTCCGTACTCTTAAAAAAAAAAAAAGTCAATGACATGAAAGGCACATAAAGCTCAGGAATCATTACAGATTATGCAAATTAAAAATCCATATAAATAAAGATAATGCTTAATTCTGTATTGGATTTTGGACCAGAAAAGCAAAATTGCTAAAAAGAACATAATTGGTGGAAATTGAATAAAGTCTGTAGACGAGAAAATAGTGTTAGGTCCATTTCAAAATTTCCTGATTTAATAACTGTGCTGTGGTTGTGTAAGTGAATATCCTTGTTCTTAGGAAATTTACAGTGAAGTATTTAGGGGTAAAGAGGCACAATGTGTGCAACACACTCTCAAATAGTTCAGAGAATAATAAAGCAAACAGGGCAGAATATTAACAATTAGCAATTCTCGGTGACGTGTATATGGAGATTTTTTTGAACTGTTCCAATTTTTCTCTAAGTTTGAAATTATATCAAAATAAAAGTTTTGTTTTTAAAAGAGAAATAAAAGCCATCACCTGGGCATCCCCCCAAGCCAACAGTGGAACCTGCTGGGTATTTTTCTTTGCATTTTTTTTTTTTTTTTTTGAGGAGCTTGAGAATTACTGAGCTACAGGAAACCCCTATCGTGAAAAGGCCACCTCCAGCAAGAGCCTGTCATGAAGAATTGAACCCTCCTGCCCCCAAGCCCTCAGGCCTCTGTCTCTGAGGTCACCAGTTGGCCCACTAATGTGTGATACCTCACAGAAGGGAAGAGAACATGTCAGATGTCCAGCTCATCGCCATGACCCCAAACTGCTCATGACTTTGCTTTGCTGCAAAAAGACAGAGGGAAAAGTAGGGAAAAATAATTTTTTAAAAAGACAGTCTCAAGAGTTGTCTGCACACGTGGCCAGGCTTGTTTTCCAGCTAGAAACCCCAGAGGGATGACATGATGGTCCCCAGAGAGTACAGCTTGTGGGTTACAGAGTCATAACTAGGTTTAGTATCCTGGCTCTGCGACTTAATAGCTACTTAACTTTCTGAACCTGTTTCCTCATCTACCCAATGGACATAATTATGCCCACTTCATACAACTATGAAAAAAATAACATATGTATACAAACTCACATATGATGACATTTATACAACCCAAATTGTGCTCAATTTTTTTTTCCTTTTTCATTCCCACAAGTGACAAAAATGTGCCTGATCATGTAAGTATCTTTAGGATTGTGGACAATATTCACACATGAAAAGTAAGTGAAAAAAAAATCCAAATCAATCAGTGGTAAATAGATACATTAACTCCAATCAAGAGGTAAACTAGCCAGAGCTGCAGGTTCAAATCAGAAGAAAGGATTGGATAATGGTCTAATTTGAAACAAGAAGGTCAGCTGTGAAGATAGCCCCATTAGTAGGGCATGAACAAGGAGTCCCTTGTTATCACTGTGACTATTAAAAAAGTGCTCAGCATCTTTTTCAGTGAACTGACCATGGAAAGCATTCAGACCTCACAATTGTATCCCAGCCAAAACCCCTCACCAAAAGCAACCCCACCCTGCTTGAGATGGTGAAAGCTATCTGTCAGCTTTAGAATATTTCTAAGTAAAAAGGAAGATGATGAAAGAAACCAAATCATGTTATTAATAGTTTTTCATATGTTTAGGAATGATCTGTGTATATTTTCTACTTTAAGTTTTTGGAGAGTTTAAGAGATTTCAGGGAATGTTATCGAGTTAGCCTTTGATTCAAATTTAAAATATTTAACGGAGTGATTTTAGACTTGGATTTTAAGTTGAAAGAGAAAGAATGACACAAAGTGGAATGCATTGGAGATGGAGCACATTCATTAACTGATCTATTAGATGGGGAAGGTTTTGG
The DNA here is from genome assembly GCF_028878055.3 of Symphalangus syndactylus. Taxonomy (NCBI): domain Eukaryota; kingdom Metazoa; phylum Chordata; class Mammalia; order Primates; family Hylobatidae; genus Symphalangus; species Symphalangus syndactylus. Next base: position 20,190,064 of record NC_072431.2, on the reverse strand, counting down.
TAGATAGGTTAGTCAGTAAAAGTGCCTTAAAAAAGCAAAATATACTTAATTTTAAAATAGTCTAAAATGTTCAAAAGAATTTTTATAAATTAAGATGTAAATAGGACAAATTGCTTAAGGAAATTTAGCCTGTTCACCTAGTCAATCAAACCATAATCATACTCCCTGAATTTAAACTTGAAAGGCTAAGGAAAATTCAAGTTTTACTTTTTAACTTTTCAGTTGTTTTTTTTTTTTTGAGACGGAGTTCTGCTCTTGTTGCCTAGCAGGCTGGAGTGCAATGGCGCAATCTCGGCTCTCGGCAACCTCTGCCTCCTGGGTTCAAGCGATTCTCCTGCCTCAGCCTCCCAAGTAGCTGGGATTACAGACATGCACCACCACACCAGCTAATTTTGTATTTTTAGCAGATATGGGGTTTCTTCATGTTAGTCAGGCTGGTCTCAAACTTCTGACCTCAGGTGATCCACCCGCCTTGGCCTTCTAAAGTGCTGGGATACAGGCGTCAGCCACCGCGCCCGGACTACTTTTTAACTTTTCTAAATTTAATATTAATTTTTAAATCTTGAGGTTTAAATTATATTTTGTGTTCACAAAAACATATTACACAGATACTAAACAACTCACCTTGACAGTGCCAATATTTAGGTGGATGATTACTTAGGTTTCTAGTGTATTTTGTTTCCGAGGAGTGCTAGGTATAGAAAATGGAATTTACTCAATTTTTAATTAAATATTTTAAAACGATTTTAACTCTCAGGAGATGGGAGAAACAAAAAAATCCATGGAAGGATAATATGATGAAGACAGTTAAAAATTATTTTGTGCTTAGTATGTACCCCACATGGCTCTAATGTTTTGTTGTTGTTGTTGTTTGTTTGTTGGAGACACAGTCTTGCTCTCGTCACCCAGGCTGAAGTGCAATGGCGCGATCTAGGCTCACTGCAACCTCCACCTCCCGGGTTCAAGTGATTCTCCTGCCTCAGCCTCAGAGTAGCTGGGATTACAGGCACCCGCCACCACGCCCAGCTAATTTTTTTTTATTTTTAGTAGAGACGGGATTTTACCATGTTGGTCAGTCTGGTCTTCAGTAGAGATGGGGTTTCACCATGTTGGTCAGGCTGACCTCAGGTGATCCACCAGCTTTGGCCTCCCAAAGTGCTAGGATTACAGGCATGAGCCACCGCGCCTGGCCGGCTCTAATGTTTTACATATATTATTTATTTAAATCTCCTGAGAACCTCATGAAATTTTAGAAGTAGAAGAACAACAAAGAAGAAAAGGTGTCGTGTGGGCTACCACAATCTAGTAAAAGTTCTTATCCCAGCACTTCAGTGTTTTCTAAAGTAGTCCAATTACAATACAGTGCCCTGTGACACACCTATTCATTTATTCGTTTACTTTTGCAACTAATATTAAGTTTTACCATGTGTCAGGCTACAGGGTGGCAAAGAGCCTGGTTGTAGGAGGCCAGTAAGGGGGCTAAAGTACCAATCCAAGTGGAAATGATCATGCCTGGATTAGAGTGGTAGCAATGCAGACCCTGAGAAAAGGAGAGGTAGATAATTCTAATTCCAGAAATTAGAATTGATGTGACTTGGTAGCAGTTCACTGGAAGTAAGGGATAAGGGAAAAGACAGTATCTTCTCCCAGTTCCTCTAAAAAGTGAAGCCTGAAGTCAGAGTTAAGCTGCTAAGAATGCATTTGGTAGGTACAAGCCCAAAGCAGTGAGAATGAGGAAAAAAAGGGAAGTGGGCAAGGAAAGCTGTGGGGAAATGCAGTGTGCTGCATCATCACTCTGGTTCCTGCTTCACAGCAGGATGCAAAAGAGAGACAGCGGGTCACTCAGCAGGTGTATTTGTTCAGCACATAAGACTCCTCAGAAGGCCTGCAAAGAACAAATATACCCTGAAGTAATCCACAAGAGACAGAAATGAGGGGTAACTGCCAAGTTACCTTCTATCTGCAAAGACAGTGATATGGTTTGGCTCTGTGTCCTCACCCAGATCTCATCTTGAATTATACTCCCATAATTCCCCCGTGTTGTGGGAGGGACCCAGTGGGAGATAATTTGAATCATGGGGGCAGTTTCCCCCACACTGTTCTCGTAGTAGTGAATAAGTCTCATGAGATCTAATGGTTTTATCGGGGGTTTCTGCTTTTGCATCTTCCTCATTTTTTCTCTTACCGCCCCCGCCAGGTAAGAAGGGCCTTTCGCCTCCTGCCATGATTCTGAGCCCTCCCCAGCCATGTGGAACTGTAAGTCCAAATAAACCTCTTTTTCTTCCCAGTCTGGGGTATGTTTTTATCAGCAGCGTGAACACAGACTAATACAGAGAACCCTAAAGAGGGAGTAGAGCTGTAGAAGGTGGTGATGAATGTTAAATTTTGTATATGTTTTATTGACTCTCACATGTTGCCGAAAGGGAAATCTGCAGTAGGCAGTTGAATGTCGATGGAGTCTGGAGCTCAGGAGAGACAAAGCCAGGTGACAGAAAGATGGTTGTCATTACAGAGCATGTGTTAGACTGTGCCACCCAGAACTCCCTTTTAGGGTTGAAGCACTCATTCCCCAGCTGCCAGGACTTTAGCCCGCTGATGGCTCACAGCTGAATTCCTCTGCAAGAATGACCTTTTATCAAAGGAAACTAACTTACCCGAGTTGATGTGCCTGCCCCGTGCATCCAATGGCCGGTTGATGAGGGGTTACAAAGGCCTGTCCCCTTTGCTTCAATTCAGGTCATCTCTAAAGGCCATCCCAGTCCTAGAGTTCCCTAGAATTGGATGATGCCACTGTTGTACCTACAGTAGGTCCTCACTTAAAGTGAATAGTTTCTTGGAAACTACTACTTTAAATGAAATGATGTACAATAAAACATTTTTTTCTCATCAATGTTATAAAGAAAGAACATTGCACCAAACAACTTTATTGGAGGGCCTGCTGTACATCTTTTAATGTCACAGTTTCCAAGAGACTCCTTCATGCCAGCCCTGGTGCAGCTTCTGAGAGCTTTCCCCAGTTCACCACCTGCATTCGAAGCTCCATGTCAGAGTCTCCCAGGGAACTCGAGGGAATGAAAATTCTAGGTAGACAATTCTTTCAGGTAGCTTGCCTTTGACAATGGAGGAGGATTCCTGAAGAGGGGTATGGTTGAAGGAGGATTTTTTTTTTTTTAATTTGGAACGATGAAGCTAGTTGAGAGGGAAGAATTGAAGATTCTAGGTAGAAAACGACCCCCAGGAGGGAATGGGATCCAAATCACAGGTAGAAGGATTGCCTGTTTTAAGAGGAAAGACATTCCCTGTGATGAGAATATGGGAGAGGGAGTGGATCAGTGTGAATGTAGATAAATTTATTTTCACTGTAGGGAAGGTCTGATCAGCCACTGAGAGTAAGCAGAATGGAGGCTGGGAAGACAAGCTTGAAGACAGCAGGGAGTGATAGAAATTGGCTTTGTGGACAAGGGCGGGAAGAGTCGCTCAGAAGAATGTATCAGAATTGCCGAGCAGTGCTGAAAGCGGGGTTGAGAATGAGGTCAACAGGAATTTACAGTGGCAATCATCATAGCACTAACCGTGGTATAATTACTCACAGGCCTGCTCAGCACTGTGCCTGACAAGCAGAGGATACACTAAATGTTGAATGATGGAATAGACTCAGTTTAAGTGAGCCCTCCAGTTAAAGGGCCACATGTTCTCTGCCATCATAGTTTCATCAGCAAAAAGCCACACATCACATCTGCTTTGGGTCTGTTTCTCTCTGATATTTTTAGTCTGGAGAAACATTGAGGTGGTTTCCCTGCCTTTGTACAAGTTTGTCATATGTTCTATCTGCATGCTTTGTAATGCCCGTATGCATTAAGTTGTTTTCCTAAGATCACTGGACTGGGCAGATCTGAGCTCAAGCTCGCAGGTCACCTAACTCCCATTCCACACACTGTGCTATGAGATATGCTATGTAAAATTGCCAAGTAGTTCCAGATGATTCAGCAGGCCTTCAATATTACCTGCCTGCCCGTCTTCCCTCCTCTCTCGCTGCCTCCCTCCAACTTTCCTCCCTCAGACCTCTTGGAATCTTTTCTGACCTCCCTACTAAGCTGTCCCCAGCTTCATTATGTTCAGCCCTCATTTGCACATGCTCTTGACACCTGGTGTTTGGTGGCAGAAATGGCTGATAAAATTCCACGCTGATTAACTTCATGTTTAATCTAACTGATACTTCTGTAGCCTTTGCAAATAACCTTTTTGAACAAAAACGGCAATGGCTCATTCCAAACCCGATCAAAGAGGTATGCATGACTCACAGCCACTAAATAAACATTGATGCCTGATGGCAGTAATATGGCTATTTATATTCAGAGCCTGATTTAACCAGTGGTATTCCTGTAATAAGATAATAAGCATGAGCTGTTTACTAGAAAAAAAGGAGAGTTTGTGGTGCTGGTGTTCAATAAAATCTCTTAACAGGCAAATGAGTCTCTGAAATTGGTTGGCAAATACATCCAGAATGAGATGTGCTAATTAGCTGCTGTTACTGATTTTCTAAAATAAAAAGTTTAAACTTAGATTAGTCCTGAAATTTAGTACAATAAAAAATACTGGATAAATGATATTATGTTGAGAGTCTTACAGATTATGTTTAAGATAAGTCCAGCAATACAATTAAGAAAAAAGAACTCTGCACCTAAATCATTAGATTTTTTTTTTTTAAAGACGAAGAAGAGGTTGTAAATGTGGAGAATTATAAGCATAGATATGTGAATCTCAGGTTCAATTTTTTTCTGTTCAGAGAGCATCTGTAGGTGATCCTCTTGGCCACAATGGCAGGGACATCTATTACTATCAGAACTTTTATTTTTGAATAGGAAGAGCAAAGGAATGCAAGAATTAGCTTAATGGTATTTGGGTAGCCATTAAAAATAGATTAACCTATTCAGAACCAAGATCACAGAGGTTCTAGGTAAGCGTGTGGGAGACAATTATTCTGAACTCAGAAATAAATGATCAAGGCATCAAGCTTGTAAGGCCTCCCCCAGCATCTTCCCCCAAATAAAAGCAGCAGGAACTTTCACCTGCTTCCCTTCTCCTGCTATCGCCCTATGCAGCAACTTCCAGCTGCTAAGCATTCATCACAAACCTCCATTTCAGCTGCTTTCTTCACCAAACGGGAATGAACTATCTATTGGGACTTCCTACTTCAAGCAGTGAGAAAATCTTAGGAGATTTCCAAGTATTTTTTTAAAATTCATATATTACTTCTAAAGAGAAATGGATGGGTAATAAGAGGACTCAAGTTGTGTCTCCATCATAATTTTTTTTCAAAACAAGTTTGAATTCAAGCACCTGTTGTTTGAGTTTAGGTGGTTGAGATGATGTTCGTTTTCCCAGAGCAAATGGTTCTTTTAAAGGCAGCTAGATGGGAGTATGTCAGTGCTGCAGCCCCAAAGCGGCTAATGCTCCTAATGTTAGCAATGAGTTAATTCATTCGTTTGGTTTCTGTTTATCTACAGTTAAACAGATAAAAGTTGATTATTTGCTTTAACTAAGATGTTCAATTCTTATCAGAGTCTTTAGTAATCAGAGTTAATTGACTATATTTGTCTTTGTTTCCATTTGACAGTAGGGGATGAGGGGATGCCCAGCTCAGGTGGCAACTTTTCCAGATACTACTGCGACCCAGAATTGTGGGCAACACCCTCACATAGGCTAGCAAATAATTGAAATTATTAACAGAATCCTAAGTCATGAACGTGTGGTCTTATATTTTTCAATGGTATTAAGGTTCTTTTGAAACCAACTCTAGCTGGCTTAAGACAAAAAGGAATTTACCTGTGAAAGGATATTAATCTCACAAAATGTACAGGAAGAGTTGAACAGCCACACCTCAAAAGTATAAGAACAACAGTTCCAAAGACATGGAAATAAGGGTTTTTGGGGCTTATTCTGCTTTCGTAGTTTCGCTACTTACATCTCCTGGCTCCTTTGTTTCTCTTTTCGAGATTCCATATTCTTAGATAAGAAAATCTAATTGGTCCAGTTTGGCTCAAACAAATGACCTGAACCAATCAGCTGTGACTAGCAGAAGAGTAGGTCAGCATCACATGGCATAGATAACGGCTTCTGTGGAAGTCCCCAGTGAATGGAAGCTATTGTCACTGGGCAGCAAACCCAGGGGTCTACTGTACCCAGTGCTCCTCCAAGTGCCAATCCACAAGACCATTTGACACTGGATCAGGAGGAGATAAGTAGCTCGCACCAGTATCTAAATCAGCTCACTGCTTACATCATTGAGAAAGACTTACTATTAAAAAAAAAAAAAAAAGCTGAACTAAAGAGCATGCTTAGTGGCACAGTTGATTTTGCACTCTGGCACAGTACTTCCTATATTCTTATGGATTAGTAGCAAATAGTTTGCTGACAGGCAGCTGCCTGTGGCCCACTCCATGAGGAACAATCTCTTCTGTTCAGTGCTCATCAAGAACATGTGCTTTGAAGCCACCTGGGTTTTAGTTCCTGCTATACTTAATAGCAACATGACCTTGACCAAATACCCCTTGCTTCATTTTCCTCATCTAAGTTGGAGATAACAGTACTCCCATATTAGTCGGGACTCATTCAATTATAGGCAGCAGAAATGTAAACTACTAGGTTAAACCAGATGAAATTCTGACATTCAACCTGCAAAGATGGCATTTTCATATGGTTCAATCTGATAGCTTAAGCAAAAAGGAAATTTATTGGTTTCTGAAACTGCAAAGTACATTAGCGGGGGTAGGTACCATATACATCTGAATCCAAGGCTCAGATGAATTAAGAGAAGGAGAAGCCCTCTATTTCCAGCAACCAGCATTGGATCATGTGGCATATGAGGACTCTAACTGGTCCTACTTTGGTCATCCTCCCGGACCCTGGTCTAATCACCGGCCAAAGGGACATGACATTTCATGATTGGTCAGGCTTGTGCTTGGGAGTAAGTAGGGCACTATGATGAATAGATTGACAGTCCTGTCAGATAAACCCTATCTGTCTTGGTCAGTTATATCTCTGGTCCCTAGCACATAATACTTACCAAAAAGATTAGGTAAATAAATGGTTGGGAAAAGGGTATTGCACAGTTTCCTCAGTCAAAGAAGTAGCAGACAGAAACATTAGAATTCAATGATAAATGCCTGCATCATATGGTTAAGATTACATAAGAAAGTGATACACATGAGACAGAGACTGGCACATAGTAGCACATTTACCTGCAAAATAGATCAGGCAAGCATTGGAGCCCATATTTTCCATGTAGAGACTGGCACATAGCAGGCACCCAGTTTTCTTGATGGACTGAGTCAGTTAAAAAGTGAACTCAGCCAGGTGCGATGGCTCGTGCCTGTAATCCCAGCACTTTGGGAGGCCGAGGCAGGTGAATCACTTGAGATCAGAAATCTGAGACCAGGCTGGCCAACATGGTGAAACCCCGTCTCCAGTAAAAATACAAAAATTAGCCAGGCATGATGGCACACTCCTGTAATCCCAGCCAATCAGGAGGCTGAGCCAGGAGAGTCGCTTGAACCCAGGAGGCGGAGATTGCAGTGAGCCAAGATCACGCCACTGCACTCCAGCTTGGGCGACAGAGTGAGACTCAGTCTCAAAAAAAAAAAAAAGAAAAGTGAACTCATAAATAGGCAGTGAGTAATCTGGATCCCATTCCTTTGGGAAATGTTCTTCATCCTATTGCAATTGTGATTTTGTCTCAAGTTTTCCTATGAACATCCAGACAGCCATATAATCAACAGGGCAAGAGAAAATGGGCATTAAATCCAACTGGAGGCGTTTTAGTTAAAGACCTACATTAGGAAACTCTCTAGGATCTATAAAACAATCCATAAAACTTAAGGAAACAGGCTAATTTTTGTTATAATTCTTCCTGGTTGAAGAAAGTGAGCAGATGACTTTTAAGAGTCCTTATCCAGTGACTGGCAGCATTTGTACCTCACATTCCAGCCCACGTGAGGACAAAGGACAAGGGATGGGAGCAGGAGACACAATATCAGAATATTTGATTTGGAAGTGTCCATAGAGCTCATCTAGTCTAATCCTCTCATTTTACTAAAGAGGAAATGAGGCCTGGAGAACTGAGGTGGCTTGTCAAAGGGTCACAGAGGCAGAGCTGAATCCAGGTCTTTTCAATCCATGTCCATTCTTTGTCTTCCACACTATACCACAGGCAGTGGTGGCCCACTCTGAACCAATAGTGCCCCCATCACCCTTGTGTGGTGGGCAGGAAAGCAGGTGGGGAACGGGAATGCCTTAGTGAGGAGCTAATTAAAACCTTCATGTGGTAAAGGGTCAAAGGGCAGGCATCTACGTGCCCTGAAGTGTAATCCAACTTCCACTTTCAGTCACAAACCACATATTGCTGATCTACACCTTCCCACCTGCCACTTGCCCTCATAGAGCAGGATTATGGTCTGAAGACAATCCAAAACATATACGATATTTTGAAAAAAAAATTTCCTTTGTCAAGCAATTTTAACAAATACAAGTTAGGTTGTTTTATGCACACCTTATTTTCTAAAATAAAATTCAGGACATTAATCTGACAAAGGAGTTTTGAGCCTCTTCTGAATAAGAAAAAAATGAGAAAAAAAACTTAGGTGCTGAAATATTGACTTGGTAGGTTTATGAGGAGAAGAGGCAGCTTATTTGCAATTGGGATAAATCCAGGACATGTGCTCACTTAGAGGCATACTTTTTACACATATTTTGTGCCAAACTGTTAGTTATCCACCAGTGTCAGCTCTCCCCTTCCTCACTGGCAGAGCTCCTATATTGCTGGGGGAAAGGGTATGTATTCGTTCATTTTCACTCTACTATAAAGAACCACCTGAGACTGAGTAATTTATAAAGAAAAGAGGTTTAATTGATTCACAGTTCCACATGGCTGGGGAGGCCTCAGGAAACACAATCATGAAGGAAGGTGAAGGGGAAGCAAAGCATATCTTACATGGTGACAGGAGACAGAGAAGGGAGACTGCCACACACTTTAAACCATGAGATCTCGTGAGAACCCCCATGATCTAATCACCTTCCACCAGGTCCCTCCCTCAACACATGGTGATTACAATTCGAGATGAGATTTGGGTGGGGACACACAGCCAAACCATATCAGGGTGTCAGTATGCCAGCTTAAGTTTTTAAGTTACTCATTTCAGATGTAAGCAAAAGTCATTAAGCCTTTCTAGAAAGCCCCTTCTATTCCTATTCCCCCTCTTTCTACATCTTCTATGTGCTGATCAGATGGCTGGAGCTCTAGAAATCATATCATAAACGTGGGATGAGGATCCATCCTAGAGATCATGGAATGTTGGGCCACAAAGAGCCTAGGTCCTGAAAGACCTCATAAGCCCCACCACATCAGCCCTATACTGCCCTACAGTGTCCTCTTAGGTGACAGAAAAGTAAAGCCCTGCCTTGTTTAAACCAGTTTTCAGATCAGACAAGCACGGTTCCTGACTGATGCAAACTCATGGCATTGACTTGGAAAAGTTAGTTATTTAGCCCCTTCATGTCTCAGTCTCTTCCCTTTAAAATTAGGTAAGAACATTAACCAGCATTAAAGAACACATAATACAGTAGTTTTAAAATTGTATTTATTGAAATGATTGTGGCAGAGTTCAGAGGAGGAAAGGAATCCTTTACATGGATCTCTGAATTCTGCCAGACTTGAATCAGAACAGCTCCTCTTCTTTTTGATGAGTTTCCTAGTAAGATTTCAGTTGGAGGGAAAAAAAAACCTTAAAGGCTAAAATAATTTGAAAATCACTGGCATAGAAAAACATTTAGCACACATGGGGCATACCATTGCCCATGAGATTGTATTTCTCCAACGTTGCCAATGCATCTGGTGATGCCAGTTGGTTCCTCGGCAGGACCAATATTTCCCACCTGTAGACTAGCCTCAGGGAGCAGGATAGGGCCACTAAGCAGTGCAAAATGCCCTAATCATTGCAGGAATAAAACCAATCAATCCTGCTTCCTTCATGCTGTGCTCTCACCCCCTAAAGAATAACTAATGAACCTGAGAGTGGTGTGATGTGGCAGCTGCTCTGTGAGGTGTTAGAGAGAGACCAGAGGAATCTGAGGAGTCGTGTCCATTCGGAAAGTGTGTTGTCATTCAGTGGCTCTGAGCCCATCTTGGACCTTTGTTCACTCTGCACACTATCTCCATTCCCAGCTGCCAAACTCCAGACTCTGCCAGGGATGGTCAAGCTTTCCTTGACTTCCTTTCTCATGCTCTCAAACATCTCTACACATACACAGATCCTTAAAACAGATCATTCAGACAGAATATATTCTATTTGCATCACATCTTACCTCTTTCTTTTCCCACTCTACCACCCCAACAACATGCCTGCAAATACATCCTTCGGAATGGGTTTTGGAATGATGATGGGAGAAATAAAACAGGAAAGATGACATTAAAAATTAAGAGAAAGTATTTACAGCATAATTAGTAAGGAGAAGATGGAAGGTCTTTGCTTCCTGTTGGATTCATTGAGGTGGAAGGGAATGTTAGATATATCATCTCTTGAACCTCAGTACCTCTTGCCACCTTTTTTTTTTCTTTTGACACAGGATCTGGCTCTATCACCCAGGCTGGAGTGCAGTGGCACCATCTTGGCTCACTGCAACCTCTGTCTCCTGGGTTCAAGCCATCTTCCCACCTCAGCCTCCCAAGTAGCTGGGACTACAGGCACATACCACCACACCCAGCTCATTTTTGTATTTTTTTGTAGCGATAGGGTTTCACAGTGTTGCCCAGGCTGGTCTCAAACTCCTGAGCTCAAGCAATCTGTCTGCCTCAGCCTCCTAAAGTGCTGGAATTACAGGCATGAGCCACCGCGCCCAGCCAGAAGTCTTATTTGATCCAGTCAGGTGGACCAAGGCAAATGCCCTTGTTGGAAGAGCTCGTTTCTCATCCCTTATCCCCTTCCTCCAAATTAGGGTCATATAACTGAGACACTATTTCTTGTATATGATCTTTAAAACTAGGTAACATTGGAATGATCCCTGTTCATAGGATGCAAGGCTGGTTCAATGTTCAAGAATCAATCAATGTAATCCACCATATTAATAAATTAAAAGGAAAAAAATCACATGATCATATCAGTAGACACAGAAAAGACACGTGACAAAATTTGACACCTATTAATGATAAAAAACTCTCAGAAAACTAGGAATAGTGGGGAACCTTCTCAATTTGATAAAGAACATCTACAAAAAAACCACAGCTAACATTATAATTATAGAAGACTGCTTTTCCCCTAAGATCACGTATAAGGCAAGCATGTCTGCAAGAATGTCTGCTCTCACCACTGCTGTCCAACTGTGATCTAGCCAGCTCAGTAAGGCAAGAAAAGGAAATAAAAGGCATACAGATAAGAAATGAAGGACTAAAATTATCTCTGTTTGCAGATGCAGTGATAGTTTACATAGAAAATCTCAAGGAATCTACAAAAACATTCCTTAAACTGAGTTCAGCAAGGTCACTGACATAAGATCAACATATGAAAATCAATTGTGACAATTAAAAAGTGATTTGTATTTCTGTATTCTAAAAGTGAATATGTGGAAACATTATAAATACAATATCATTCATAATCACTAAAAAAAAAAATACACGAATGTAAAACGAGATAGCAATGGACTGCCTGCTATTCACAGGTCTCTCAGTTGCTAGAAGGCCCCATTCTGAGATAAGCCACCTCTCCACCCTGACACTAGTAAAGAGGTCAGAAAACCTTGAGTAAGGTTGGAGGTATTAATTTCGGGCAATTAATTACATTCTTTCAGCATCCATCTCCCAGAAGTTTTCACTGGGAAAATCCTTTAGGAGGACATCCCCCATTAGCTATTCATTTTTCTTTTGCACTGACTGGAGAATGAAGTGACTGTCGGCTGTGTCACACAACTCGTCGAAATTCACCCCTGGGTGAAGTGATCCTCAAATAATTACCAAATGTAGTTCAGGTAACTGAATTAGTGAATTACATTGGCTCCTTTGAGATGAAAGACTCTTTAGGAATGTGAAATACTTTGGCTCTTTGTTATTAATAACCTGAACAATGAAAGAACCCAAAGTAGTATTCAATATGCTCCAGGAATGGAATGACTAAAATTAAAGAATGCAATTGATTTTCATTTTCCATACTTTTCATTTTCTATCCTTTTCATTTCAATAATCAGGACTGAATATGACAAGTCATCACATCCCCTCTGATGTTAATAAGGCATCAACTACAGAGCTCTGAGAAGAGAGAAATCCAGTCGAAGTGTGGCAAGTCGTTGGTTCTCCTGCTCTCTATGATTCATTATCTTTTCTTCTTACCATCCCATTATGATACCTACAGGTAAAAACCTCCTACCTTGATCTGCTTCATTTTCTTCAACCTTAGTCTAATATTTGGACATTAAACATCTCAACTACCTTTGCATCCTTCAGACAAACAATCACGCCCATGAGTTGTGCTTAGCAGAGCAATGTAGGATGCCCTCGGCTTGGTGCTCCGCTGCAGGTCATCAGTGCAGGGTGTGAGGATGACACAGCCCAAAGGCAAATCCCAGGCAGACAGACCTGACCTTAAAGCAGGAGGAACAGGAAGTGGCAGGGAGGGGTTAAGGTTGACAAATCAAATCCTAGTCTACCTGAGGTTGGGAGAAAGGCTGAAGATGTTTGTGGGGATGTTCGGCCCTAATCATGTTAGATATGGGGGCTGCATTTGTTGAATCAGATTTGCAGTTCCTCACGTTTAGTTTTCATTTGTAAAGTGTTGAGGGTTTTCTATTTCCCTTTCTTGGTTTCAAAATACCTTTTAAAAGGTAATATATTTATTTTGGAACTGGAATAGGTAATACATTCACATAGTTCATAATTCAAAAGGTATACAATTATATACAGTGAAACCTCCCTCCTACCCACAGGCACCAGCCACCCTGTTTCCCCTCTAAGGGCATCAGTGTCACTGACTGACTACTTTTCCTTGCAGAAATATACAAGTGAATTTGTATAAGACACCACCCATCATCTTCTATTTACACAAATAGTAACTCACTATTCTGTTCTGTACCTTGCTTTTTTTACTTAATGTATTTTGGAGATGATGCCACATCATTTCACTATACAAAGAACTCTTCAATCTTTTCCCTCAATCTTTTTTTTTATGACTAGTAATTCATTACATTAGACAAATGGGATCATTTGTCTAACTACTCTTCCACTGATGGTCATTTACATTACCTCCAATTTTTTGGTACTACAAACAATGCTGCAATGATTAACCTTATTCATAAATGATTTCCATGCATAAGAGTGTGTCTGTAATTTAATATAATTGCTATTAAGAGTTATGAATATTTAAGTATTATAAATAATCTCTAGAGATAAAATTGTTGAATCAATGAGTATGTATATTTGTAATTTCAATAAATATTGCCAAATTGCCCATCTATATCACCTGATATAATGTCCTTTGCTCATTTTTCTATTGGTTTCTTGTTCTTTTCCTTACTAACTAGGATTCATTGTGTACCAATGAGTTGCAAATATGTTTCTCAACTTGTCCATTGACTTCTGACTTGCTATTGTCATTTTTGCATGCAGATATTTTTTAAAGCACAGCTGAATTTTTCAGTCTTTATTTTATGACTCCTGTAATTTGTGTCATGTTTTAAAAGGTTTTTTTAGCTATAAATTACATCAAAAAATCTTTCATGATTTCTTTCATATTTTATGGTTTTACATGTTTGTAAAATCTCTGACCCACCCATCTGAGATTTATTTGGCAAGGTGTGAGGTATAGCTCTAACTTTTAACATTTATTTACTGTTATAGCTGACTACCCTGTTGTCCAGACACCATTAATAAAAAATCCAGTTTTCCTCCACTGATTTGAAATGAGGTTTTTTTTTTTATCATATGCCAAATCCCTGTATGTATTTGGGTCTAATTCTTGATTTCCTATTCCATTTCATTGCTCTATTCATGTGCCAGCGGAACCCAGATTTAATTTTTTAAAACTTAACTACAATTAATTGCACTTCAATTTTTAAAACTTTATGTATCTCCCCAAAGTGACTTTTTCTTTGGGTCAGAGATTGAATGGAAATGAGGCTTTCTGTGTCTCGTGACTTTGTTTACGTCCCCTTGCATAGCTCATGGCCAAATTTTTCTTAATCTTCCAGGAAAATAAGTGTAGCCTGTACTATCTGAGTGGTAGGGTCAAATAAACAAAATAAGTGTGGGCTTATAAGGAGATGACCATAAGAATACGGTATTTCCCTTTTCCAGATCCCACTGCATGACAGACTCACAAGGGACATGCTTTTTCATTTCTAAGGCCACTGCTTTAAAATCAAGTTATGTTTAATAAACATTAATAAATGTTTACTTAAAATGTTTAATAAACATTAATAAATGTTTACTTAAAATGTTTAATAAACATTAATAAATGTTTACTTAAAATGTTTAATAAACATTTACTACGTGGCAAATTATTTTAGCTAGAATGCTTTTGGCGTCAAGTCATAGAAACCAGATTCAAATACCCTTAAACAATTTTTTAAAATTCATTGATTGGGATAACTGTACTCCCCAAGGGGAAGAGGGTTGGGTAGACAGGGTCAGTGGCCAGCCCAGTTATTACAGATTCAGACTCTTACCATCTTTCTGCTCTGCCACGCTCAGTCATTGGCTCCATTCTCAGGCTGCTCATGGCAAGATGGCTTTGGACATAACAACACCCTGAGGAAGAAGAGAAAGTGTCAGGTCTGTTTTGTATTACTAGAAAGGAATGCCTGAGGCTGGGTAATTTATAAATAAAAAAGGTTTATTTGGCTCCTGATTATGAGGGCCTAAGGCTGCTTCCACTCATGGCAAAAGCCAAAGGGGACCTGGCTTGTGCAGAGATCACACAGCAAGAGAGGAAGCAAGTGAGGGGGCAGGAGGTGCCAGTCTCTTTTTTTTTTTTTTTTTTTGGAGACAGTTTTGCTCTGTCGCCCAGGCTAGAGTGCAGCGGCGCGATCTCGGCTCACTGCAAGCTCCGCCTCCCAGGTTCACGCAATTCTCCTGCCTCAGCCTCCCGAGTAGCTGGGACTACAGGTGCCCACCACCACGCCCGGCTAATTTTTTGTATTTTTAGTAGAGACGGGATTTCACTGTGTTAGCCAGGATGGTCTCGATCTCCTGACCTCGTGATCCGCCCGCCTCAGCCTCCCAAAGTGCTAGGATTACAGGCGTGAGCCACCGTGCCCGGCCGGTGCCAGGCTCTTTTTAACCATGAGCAACCCTGGGATCTAACAGAGTGAGAACTCACCCCACCCCCGACCTTCCCCTACCCTAGGAGGGCATTAATCTATTTATGAGGGATCTGCTCCCATGACCCACACACCTCCCATTAGGCCCCCACCTTCCAACACTGTCACTCTGGGGATTACATTTCAACATGGGATTTGGTGGGGACAAGTATCCAAACCATAGTAAAAAGCATTTTTTCATTTCTTAGGAGAAAGAAAACATTTCTCAGAAGTCTCCCATGTCATGTGGGCCAGAATTGGGTGGCATGCCCATTCTTGAATCAGTCACTGGCAAGCAAGGAAATACGGTTGCTATTAGATCAATCAGACCCACCCTTGGGCTGGGGAAGGGTAAGTTTCCCCTAAGCACGTGGCTGCTTGGAAGTGAGTGGATATTGCTGAAAACCTGGATTCCAGTAGTAATGGAGGGGGCTGATGGCTGCTGATAATGAGTCTGCCCAGTTTCCCTCTCTCATTCCCCCTCCTGGCTGGTTTCCTTTGTTAGACATCCAAGTGTGCCTCTTAATATGTATTGAGTATCTGAATGTATTCACTGCAAATTCACTTATTTAATAAATGTTCATTGAACTCCTACCATCTGCCCAATACTGTGCAAGGAGCTGAGGACTAGAAGAAGGAAAAATGGGGATCCTGATTTCAATGAGTTAATAGGAGAAGCAGAAAATTAAGGAATTCCATAGTACAGTGATGAGTGTTACATACTTACAAGAGTGCTATGCGGCTCTAAAGAACGAGCAACTTCCTGAAGGAGGGTAGAACAAATGGGAATATTCTAGGTGAGCTTTGACAGATGAGTAGGTAAACAAGGGGGAAGGACATCCCAGGCAGGGGAAATAGCTTGTACAAGGGACCAAGAGGACATTGGCATGGCATGCTCAGGTTACTGTAAGTTTCTTGTATGTCAAGCTATAGGATTAACATGGGGTAAGGTGCTGTTTTACTCAGGGCATGATGGTACCAGGGTCAAGGGGTTTCCGGCCTGGCTAAGAACCTCAGTTTGTACTGATTAAGAGACATCATCAGTGGATGCCATCCCTGAGAAGTTGTAACAGCAGTTAGAGTTAATTGTAGCATTTAGTCACAAACACCAGATTTGTCACAAACACCAGTCAACTTTCTGTGGTCATAGACCACATTTCAGAGACCCTGAAATCTTCCTTTCATCTCACAATTGAGCTTCTTGCAAAAGTAATCTACACTTACCATCTTCTTCATCTGCATTTAATCCTCTACTACTTACGTTGATAACATAGTGGTTGTTCCTGCTACGGTCACCTGTGGCCTCAATAATTGCAAGACACAAAACAAAACAAACCACCACCAACAGGGAAAATGACTCTTCTACTCTTCTACATCCTACCTTCTGACGACACTCAACTATTTACAATTCACTAAGGACATTAATAGCTTTGGAGACCCCAGATACAGAGAACAGTATGATGTTATTCTTCCACTTCAGTAAAATTAAAACAATCCTAAATAATAACTTTTCCTATAGGAACTTCAATTTTATTTTAATATCAAATTCTTTAAAAAAAAAAAAAAAAAAAAAAAAACCTCTCTCTCCCCACTTCCTCCATGAGTGCCTCTGCTTTGTTGCTTGTTTAAGCCATGTGTGATCCACCAACTCAGAAACCCAGCAATGAACACATTGGTGCCTTGTTTATTGTGGGTTGAGTGGTATCTCCCCAAAAGATATGTCTTCCCAGAACCTCAGAATGTGACCTTATTTGGAACAAGGGTCTTTATAGATGTAATTAAGGTAAGGATTTCTAGATGAGCTCATCCTGGATTAGGATGGGCCCTAACTGCAGTGACAAGCGTTCCTTATAAGAAACAGAAAAGGGCTGGGCGCAGCGGCTCACGCCTGTAATCCCAGCACTTTGTGGGGCCGAGGCGGGCGGATCACGAGGTCAGGAGATCGAGACCATCCTGGCTAACACAGTGAAACCCCGTCTCTACTAAAAATACAAAAAATTAGCCAGGCGCGGCAGCCGGCGCCTGTAGTCCCAGCAACTCGGGAGGCTGAGGCACGAGAATGGCGCGAACCTGGGGGGCGGAGCTTGCAGTGAGCTGAGATCACACCACTGCACTCCAGCCTGGGCGACAGAGTGAGACTCCATCTCCAAAAAAATAAAAAAGAAAAAGAAAAAATACAGAGACATGTGAAGAAAGGCTATGTGAAGAGGGACTGAGAGATTGAAGAACGTGTCTATAAGGCAAGGAACATTAGGATTGCTGAGAGCCACCAGAAAGCTAGGAGACAGGCATAGAACAGTTTCTCTTCACAACCTCAGAGAGAATCAACCCTCCTGACACCTTAAATTTGGATTCTTGTCTCCAGAACTGTGAGAGAACATATTTCTATCGTCTTAAGCCACCACATTTATGGTAACTTATTACAGCAGTCCCGGGAAATTAATACAGTCAACCCTCAGTATCTGTGGGAGCTTACTTCCAGGACCCCCTGAAATACCAAAATCTATGGATGCTCAAGTCCCTGATATAAAATGCCATAGTATTTGCATATAATCTACGCACATCCTCCTGGACACTTTCAATCATCTCCAGATTGCATATAGTACCTGGTACAATGTAAATGCTATGTACATAGTTGTTATTCTGTATTGTTTAGGGAATAATGACAAGAAAAAAATCTGTACATGTTCACTACAGACACAACCATTACAGGCCTAACTACAGTTTCAGTCCTAGGCTGACTAAATCTGCGGATGCAGAACCTGTAGATAGAAAGGCTGACTGCCCATTGTTCTATAACATTTTGAATTAGAAACAGAACTTTTGCTTGTAAGAAAAACAAATTCACTCTACTTGTTGCAGGAAGAGAGGGATTTATTTTAAAGAATGGTAATCTCACGGGACACAAAGATAAGGAGCAACGGGAGTCGTTGCCATCAAGGGGAGCTGACTCTCCAAGTCTGCCCCGTTCCCCTCTGTCATCCCCCCTTCTGGTTGCTTCCTTTGCTTTTACACACTCCCTGGGAATACATGGCTCATCAAGTGGCTTCAGTCCCAAGTCTGCATAAACTTGAAGCTCACTTACCACCTGTAACTAACTTCATCTGTCAGCGTGTCAATTACAAATTTTAAGGCAAGAAACCGGATTGGCTCGAATTACCAAGGGCTGAACCTCTGATCAGCCACTGGAGGCCAGTCCCTGGCCAGTTATAGCATAGGAGAGGTGGAGTCCTTCAGTTCAGAGAAATGCCCCTTCCATGGGCCACAGGAGGATTCCCCAGCCAAGGCCCCAGGAGGGCAGGCAAAGCTTGGTCTCTCGGATGCCATCTGGTCATTTGTCTGCCTCCCTCACTAGATTGTAAACCACCTGAGGGCAAGAAATTCATGTTGTGTTGTCCATCATAGTCTCCAACGAGTACAGGTCTTGGTGCCTGAGACATAGGAGATACTCAAGATAAGTTTGTTTAATAACAAGTAGTTGTCTTATAGAATTACATCTACTAAACAGACAAAAAAAAAAAGGTAAATGTTTATAGTGCTTGCTCTGTTCTTTCTTGACAAAATGGTAATTTTAAAGCTGGCTTCTTCCCATTAGTTTGCTCTTATAAACAGCAAAGAGGTTATCTCTATGTATTTGATAAAATGGCACTCACAGATCCACACAACTCCCCTCGGTCCATGCTGAGTGTATCTAAGGTAAGCTGCTCCCTGACCCACACTCTCTCTGTCGATGTCTAAACTCCATAATCTTTTGGCTTCCACTAAGATTCTCCTTGACAGAGAGCTCAGGCAAAGATGTCATTGGGCCATCTTTTGCCTCTAGGTATAGGTTTTCTTTTCTTCCCTTTAAAAAAAAATGGATTTTTTTCCCCAAAGAAGATCTTATGACAAAAGCAATCTGATGGGAAAATCCAATGGAATCTTCTTCAGGAGCCTGCTTAGCTCTTCTAGAACATTTTCCTTTGCTTTAGCTATAGCTGGTTTGTTGAAGCTCTTTCCTAATAGCCTCTCACTTGTGTCTAACCTTGCCCAGTACACAGGACTGTGCCAAGACCTGCTGGAGATCAGAAATTTAAAAGGACTAGATGGATACATAATCTATGCCATCAAACATCTCACGGAGTGTGGGGAACCCTGCTGGGCCACTACTCAGAGTGGGCCCAGGAATCATCAGCACCTCATCAGTGTGAGATTTGCAAACTAAAAGGGTTATAGCTCAAGAAACTACACTTCTCAGTCTGGTGGGGAAAAGATGCTCATTATAGTATCAGAAGGACAGACTTAGCCATGGGCAGGGGAGGAGAGAAACAAGAAGATTCCCAAAACCATTCTCTTTCTTCCAAGTCAGGCATCCCCCTTGGTTCATCTGAAGGCTGTAATCCCCCCAAAGTTGTCATTAAAGCAGCCCCAAGGGAGAAAAACTAGGAAGGGAGCAAGTATAGAGGCTACATTATATTCTGCAAAGCATGGACATAATAATTTCTCCAATGGTGAATTAGAATGATAATGTCTGTCTCCAAACTACAGCTATTTCCAAATTTAAATATTAATCACCTCTTCTCTCCCTTGTATGCGCAGCAAGGGAAGCTGGGTGCTGCCAAAGGGTTGTGAAATGGTAGACCCTCAGGCAAAGGTGAAATATTATTGCAGGCCACACTCACACCTGCATAGTCTCACACACACACAGCCCATACACACTTATTATAAGGCTGCACTTGTCCAGAGAGACAAATGGCCCAATTGCCAGCAACCAGCGCCTCAGTCCAGCTCCCTGCTGGCTGCATTTCCAGAGAGTCAAAGCCCCTGCCCAGTATTAGCCATGTGCTCACTTCCTCCGGCATTCCCATCCCCAGTTCACCAAGCTGGCTAAGACAGTCTGGGGTCGCCTGTGTAGGGACGAGGGATGAAGGCCACGGTTCCCATTAGGTACTCCATAGCTGTGAATTAGTAGACAAACATGTGAATGAATGGGACCACTGGGCAGTCTGACTATCATTAGGGCAGAGTCCACACACTCTGTCTTAGGGCCTTGGTTGCCCACAGAAAAGGCCTCAGACAGGCAACCCAGATGAAACACAGAATCTCTCCTCACTGGGAAATTACCCTCCCACACCCACCTACCCCTTTCCCTGTCATCCCTCAACCTGGTGAAAGCTCCAGCCAGCCCAGACAGTGTCACACCCACTCCAGCTCCCTTCCTAGTCATTTATTCACTCATTCAACAAACATTTACAGGCAGCTACTGTGTGTCAGCCACTGTGCCAGCCCTGGAAATACAGGAATGCCACACAGCCTGCTTGTCAGGCCCTGCCGGGGAGAGGGTAGAAGCTGTCCCCATCCTTTCATTCCAGGCGTGCTCCACACAAGACCGTCTCTTCAGAGAACCATGGCACCTCCATTTCTTCCTTCCGAACCCTCACCCTGGTGCAGAAGCAGTGGCTCAGAAAATCTGTCCTTTCACTTGCATTATAGGATTTTTTTTTTTAAAGCAGCAGCAGTCGCAAGCAGCCTTACCTTCCAAGAAGACTTTGACTCAGGCTAATATTTACATGTATTTGCATTTCCTTTGTACACATGGATGGGAAGCTGATGGGGAAGAGTTTTGCCAGGGGATGAAAATGCTTTCTGGGCCAGTCCTCAAAGTACTATCGCAATTGCCAATGTGAAATCAAGAAGCAACTTGTTTAGCTCGTATCTAGGTAAAATCTGGGATTACTCCCACCCTGGTTCTTGTTGTTGACAGCCTCACAGCTCCTTGGCTGGCCTGTGTCAGGTGTTCAAGTCAGGTGGGGTTAAGCTCTATTTTGTCCTGGTCTTCCATGCACTGGAAATTTTCTTTCTCCTCGAATTCTTCAGGTTTTGGTCATTTTTAGAGAGCTCTACGGGCCCCCTCTGGTGGCTGGCTGAAAATTTCACCTGCAAAAATTGCAGTTTCGTAGGAATAGCTTTTTTTGTAGTCAGCCTCTTTGGTTGGATGTTGGAAATTGCAAGTTTATTTGCTGTAGTTGGTACCACTCCTTTCATCACACGATAGATTGAGACTGTACAGTCACTTTGACCTTTCAGAGGGAATGGTACCTTCTAGAAAGGACAGAACTGAGAAACAAGAGTGTCTCAGTGGGTTGCAGTTTTTCCAGGTCAGGCTGAGTGAACTGGCTCAGGGCTGCCCTTCTCTGGGCTCTCAAAGGACTCATTTCTGAAGGAAAAGCCACTGCATGCCTGGACCAGGCCAGGCTCCCTGGACAGTTGCTGAAGTAGAACTATGCCAATAGCCCCCCTTTTTTTGGTTAAAAAAAATGACCTAAGTTAGGCCAAATAAAAATCTAAGGGAGGGCAGTGAGGTAAAAAGGAATGGAAGCATCTGGGGAGATGGGTAAATTTTGCAGGCCTAACACATGACCTTCCTTCTAGATTCCTGCTCTAACACTGGCCCAAGGGGCAACCATTCCTGAGAATCTTCCTGGTCTCTAAAGAAGCACTGGGACAGGTTGGGGGATAGCAAGGGAGAGAGGAAGGAAGAGAGGCCCCAGGAAGGAGAACTATCCACCTGAGGATGAAGTCACCCCTTGCTCTTTCCATGGCCCCCATGCCCTAAAACCACTGGTTCTGATGAGCATGATTGTTCTGTCAACACAGTGAACACCACCACCTGCTTTTCCCTAACTCCCTCTTTAAGGATTTAGTCTCAGGAGACTCCCCAAAGTCCACTGATGTTGCCTTCATTTTGCAAAAAGAGGACTAAGGGGGTTAAGCACTAGAGACTTCAACCAGCCTGCCAGTGCCAGGGCCAGGATTGGAGTTCTCTGTCCTGCCCACAGTTCTCTGAAAGATCTCCCTGCAGCTGCTGCGGCTCAGCCACACCCCATTCCTGCACTTTGTCTATCAGAGCAAGCCAAGCTCCAATAGGCAAATCATGATGAGGCCTTTGTAAGGCAAGGTCTTAAGGAAGGGTACCCTTGAGGCACGGGGGAGTAGCAATGTCCCAAGTGGGTTCCAGAAGCTGAAAAGACAACCAGGTTGGCTCAGATTTCAGATTCTGTGATTTATGCCTTGGGCGTATCATTTAGTTGGAAAAAAAGAGGCACTGTCTAACCAGGAGCAGCCTTCTTTATTGATACCATTTTTCTTGTGCTTGCTTTCACAGCCCAGGCCCCAGGGCAGAAGGGAAGCCCCATTTCCCATGGGCTATCAGTCACCCAACAATGGCGGTGTGCTGCCAGGCTGGCTCTGAGAGTGCCACTGGGGAGACAATGTCTTTGGTAGGCAGCCTAGAAGCTAAGGTGTGATTGGGGCAGAGCACAAAACAGACACCAGTGTGATCACACCTGTGGGAATGGACCAAACTTCACTACCCACAGTGTCATCAACCAAGAGACAGGGCAGTTCTGAGATCTGTTGAATATGAACCGGGCAGAGCTCTGTCACAAGCACATGAGTTTCCCCCTCTTGTCTCTGCTTCCGGCAGAAAGAAAATGTTATTGCATGATTATTATATGCCACACAATCACACCAAGATGTACAAGGCCTTGTGCTAATCACAGCTAACAGAGTGCTTACTAAATATCGGTGCCATTCTAAGCCCTTTACATAGATTAACTCATTAATCTTTATGATAACCAAAATGAAGGAGGTATGCTATTATCCCCACGAAAGAGGACAATGAGACAGAGAAACTAAATAACTTGCCCTGCATCATGCACATAGTAAGTGGTGGAGCCAGGATTCAAACCCTGGCCATCTGGCTGCAGAGCCTGTGCTCTTAGACACTCCATCCTGCTGTTTCTCTAGGTATGTAGTATGAGCTCATGTATCCTTAAAAGCTGCACCTAATATGCACTATTATTATCACCATTTTACTGATAAGAAAACTAAGTCATAGAGGAATTAAACAAAAGTATACAGCTGGCAAGAGGCAGAGCCAGAATTTGAATCCACATAGCTGGACCCCTGAATCCCAGCTCTAATCATGGTACTCTGTCACTTCCCTTTAACAGGGCAGTTTTCCAAATCTCTCACTAGATTTGACAAAATTCCTGCTGGACATTGGGGAGTACTACTTTGGCTTTGTGACTGGCCCCAGAGCCCAGCGAGTGGCCTGCCTGCTCTTCTGGAAGCAGATTGAAGGGGCTTCTCCCTCTCTGCCACTGTTCCACTGTTCCATGGATCCCCTCAGGTGCTAGTGGATTCATTGCCACCAGCCTCTGACAAGCAAGGCAACAACGGTCTTGATTCTGCCCAGGTCACCTGGGTTTGTCTATCTGGAGCTTCTAGCCCCAGGAAAGAGTCCCTTTTCCTTAGCTAGATTATTCCAATTTCCTTAGAAGTACAAGTATTTGTTTTATGGGCCATAAAGGCAGAGCATGATCTTCCACTGTGTATCAGGCCCCCAGACCCCCCAACAGACTGACCACTCAGGAAATTGGGGAGTTCATGGCCCAGGGATGGCATTCACAGGGGATTATCCCATCTGACAGCTTACTTCTTTAAGTAATGGCTTTGGTAAATTTTTCTCCTTTCTGCCTTATTGATCACATACCTGCAGTCCTTGTCAAATAGGCTCTGGCCTTTGTCTTAGAAATTTTTTGTTCTTGCTCTATTGGGCAGTTGGGCAGTTGAGATTTATCAACTGGGTTCAACTCCATGAGACCAGCTTCAAAGTGCCTGGTGCTTATTCCATATGTCTTCCATTCATCCCTCCAGATTGCCCATTCACATTTCTCCAACCTGGCATGTCCCAGGGGGCTGGCCTATAAGGACAACATCAACAGCTTCCTTGTCCTCTGGCTTTGGTTGGGTTCATCCAATGGAGGTCACTAGTAGTAAATAAGTAGGCAGGAGGAGAGAGGGGCCAGGCTGTTTGTCCTCCTGGCTTCCTTCTTGCCACCGTATAGGTTATCTATGTCCCTTTACTGAGGCCACAACTCCTATATTCCAGCATCCACTGGTGGGCAACAAACTACCTCCAGTACTTAACAGTTTAAAACAACAATGATCCCTTATTTTATGGATGAACCTACTCTTTGGGCAGGGTTTGGTGGGGTGACTCGTCTCTGCTCCATGTGGCAGCTTGATTGGAGCTGCAGAATCCACATCTAAGATGGCTTATGCACATGGCTAGCCAGTTGATGATGATTGCAACCAGCATCAACTGGGAGCTTCGTCAAGGCTGTCAGCAGAGGCCTTCAGTTCTCCTCCAGGTAGGCTTCTCCTTGAGGCTCAAAGGGTTTCCTCTCAGTAAGGTGGTTTTATCCAAGAGCAAGTGGTCTTCTAAGAAGAAAGAGAATGGAAGCTTTCAAGAAAGGAAATGGAAGCTGCCAATCTCTTAAGGCCTGGGCCTACAAACTAGAACATCATATCTGTCACATTCTGTTGATCAAAGTAGTCCCGAGGCCCCTCTGATTCAGGGCAGGAGAACATAGACCTCAATCTCAAAGGAATATCAAAGAACTTCAAACTATCTTTAATCCACTACGCCTTGTAAGTAGCCTCTCCTACAGCTAACCTCTCCAGATTCTAATAATTGCTGTCCCTCCTTGTTCCATCCAGCCTGGGGCATGGCAGAACCATGCTAGTGCTAGTCCAAAGTACTATACTGTCCTTGGTGTGATTTCTCTAAGCCTGATCACATGGTTATAGCAGTCTCTTTATTAAACTCCCCTCAAAATATCCAACGTAAGCATACTCGGATATTTGCCAGGGCCGGGGCAACATTTCTCTACCAAGTTCCTGCTTACCACCACAGGAATATCCATGAGACCACCCTTCTCAAAATCTCTCCTTCCAACACCCATCTGCTGTCAAACTCCCACACCCCAATACCCATTCAGTTTCACCTGTCACTCTCCTTCTGGCCTTTGGAATGCCTCTACTCAGCACAACTTGTTAATTTATCCAAATAATTCATGCTACCATGCTCATGGTAATGACTTCACACATGGGAGTAAGAACAGCCGAGCCAGATACATCTCCCGCAACATGTCATTGAGGCATCCTGGTAAATGGGGTGGGAACTGGGTAAAAGCAGCACTTTACCCAGGAAAATGTTTTATTATAGAGTTTTTCAAGAATCAAAACCTTAACCCAAAGAGAAATTCCTAAACACAATAATTTCCAACCCTCCAAGTTGGCTAATAAGAGAGTAGTTGGGGTCAAGCTGGGCTTTCTGATCCCCTAAAATCATACAGATCTTTTTGCTCTCAGCCTCTCCAAGACTTTTGCCTTGACCTGAGATCCCCATGCAGAGATTGAAGTTCTATTTTTCTTACTTTGGCTAGTCCCTGATGACCTTCATGCTTTCAATGGGGAGACTGTGACTGACAAATCCCGGGCCAGAGCCAAAGGGCATATTGACTGCCCCAACGCCTCCTTTCATCCAAAGACTAATGCATTCCCAGCAAGTGAAGAGGAACAAAGCTTGTATTTCTGACACTGCCAAAGATAGCATTCTCTGGATTCTTATCTGGAATGCTGATAATTATGGTATCTGTCACATACTTAATCAGCAGAGTCAGGAAAGGCAGCACTCAACTACTTCCGAAGCACTTTTTCAATTTCTCACACTTCCAGAACTTCTTTTCATTCATTAATTAATCAATTAAAAAATACTTATTTGAATACCCACTATAGGTGGCAGGCAATGTATGAGGTACTGGGAATCAATGATGAGCAGAAGCAGACATGGATTGGAAGATATAGACAGTAATCAAAGAATCACACAAATAAAAGTGAAATTACAACTTACGATATGAGCTACCTGATAGTATGAATGGTGTATATCAAAGAGAATTGTCGTAATAAAGGAGGTCAGGGATAGGTGGCTGGCTGTCACCTCTAAGTCCCATTGATGTTCCTGCCCTCTACCAAGCTCATGCCTGCCCTGGGATAACCATGAAGCATCGAAATACAAGTGTGAGTCCCTGTGTTTATAGACCTCAGCAGCTCGTTGCTAAGGAATCCTACCTGGAGCAGCCCTATCAGCTCCCTAGTCCAATGCACCCACCCTACAGGACATCAGGAGCTATGGGACACCATCCCCATTAATGGAAGAGGTCTGGAGTGGGTCTGGAGGCCTCTTGTAAAGCAGCATGAACCTTGTTTCCAAGTGGCATGGTCAGGTCTGCTACAACACACACCTGCCCGAGGACTCTCCACCAGCTCATGTGCTGCTTGCCACGGAGACACAGGAGCCATCCATGCTGGGGCAGTTCCCACCCCATTTACCAGGATGCCTCAATGACATGTTGCCGGAGATGTATCTGGCTCGGCTGTTCTTACTTCCAGATTTTTAGAGAGCTGGTCTTTACACCGTCCCTTAGTCCTTGTGTTACAGGATTCTATCAGGCCTTCTCTACCCATGTCTCTGCCACTATCCTGATATTTATTCTTAGTTGTTTCTCCTAAATGCTGGTTTTGCCACTTATCAGCTATGTGCACTTGGGCAACGTATTAAAACAACCTCTGTTTCTTCATCTACAAAAAAATGGGACAATCATTTCCGCCTTCTAAGAATAAATAACAGCCACCTTAGTACAGTGCCAGGAGCCCAGAAAGTGCTCCACAAAGGTCAGTTTTCTTTTTATTACTACAAATCTATGGCACAAAACCTCCAAGTCCATACTCAGTCATCCACCCCAAGACGAAAGCAAAAGTGCAGATAATGTAACAACATGCTCCATTTGCTGAAATAGAACATTCCAGACTGCAGCCTGAACCATCTGGAGGCAGAGAAGCCAGACCCACAGAGAGCACCAAGGATACGGGCTGAGCTACACTTTCACATGCAGTAAACGTTTGAGGAGTGGGAAAGGGGCTTTTCCAGGTCTAAGGGAGTCTTTAGGTCCAGAGTGTGGATATTAGAAAGGCTCCACATAAAGAGATGGCCTACTGCCCTAAAATACTGCACTGATCTGGCTCGCCCCCAGCCTTATTCTGTGAGGCCAGAGGAGGAAGCAGTAACTGACAGGGACTCTATACTCTTCTGGAAAGAACAAGCTCTTCTATGAAAGCTTCAGATGTCACCAGCAATTCCAACAAATGAATCTTGATGACGCTTCTAAGCTGAGTTGTGAATTTAACAGACTCCCTCTGCCTGGATTGGAATGAGGCAGTGAGACAAACCTGCACAGAGGTTCAGCACAGCCGTACAAGCCTCTGGAGTGTCTGCATAAATGCATGCAATTCTGCACGCCCAGAGGACAAGGCTGCTTCTCCTTGGGTGACCTTGCTGGCAGCAGTGGCTTTGTTAGTGTGTGGACTTTCATCATATTCAAAAGATTCTACATTTAAAAGGAGTTAAGCTGGAGAAAAAAGAATTAGGAAAGGTCTATTGGGGTAGCATATGCCTTCAACCGAATTGTCACCCCAGGGCCTTTTTCTCATATACAAGCTTTTCCAGAAGCAAAGGTTTATCACAATAATAGCAATAATGAAATCACTCTTTACTGAAAGCTGACCATGCACCTGGACGCTACTGAGCACTTTACATGAGTTGTTTAGTTTAATCCTCACAACCACTCCATGAGTTAAGTACTATTACCTCCATTTTACAAATGAGGAAACTGAGGCACAGAGACAAGAAGTCACCAGCCCTAGGTCACGATAGTTAATAAGTGGTAAAGCTGCAGTTCTCAGTTTGTGAAGAGTAGGGAAGAAAAGCACAGCATCTTAGAATTAGAGTCCCTTCAGGATAAGGGCTTTTAAGTTACAGACTCTGAGGAACAGAAAGGATCTTGAAGGTAACCCAGTCATTCACTTCAGGCTTTTCTCTTTCCTGTTCACCAGGGGCTGGAAGAAGGCATCCCTGGGCCCTCAGTGAAACATCACCTCTTCCCCATGAGTATTTGGCACACACTGTAAACTATGCCAGAGAGAATTAGGGAACTTCTCTTATCCCACTTCTTATTTAAGATCAGAGCCAGGACTGCCTTCATGAGCATGGGAACTGTGAGCCACACAGCGACCCTTGTTCTGTTGTTGTCTTGAAATTCTTAATTTATTTAAAATAAAGAGCCCTGCATTTTCATTTTGCAGTGAGCCCCACAAATTACATAGGTGGTCCTGGATTCGATCTTTAGGGCTAGTGCAGGGGGAGGCAGCCAAAAAACTCAACAGCCAGCATCTTTGCCTTGCAGACTCTTGTAAGTAGTGCATTGCCAGCTTAGAACGCCGCACACAGTGGAGTCCCTAGGAGCACTGACAAGCCCCTTCTTCAACAAAGGCAGATGAAACAGTTATTTGAAATTTGTCGGTATAGAAGTTCACTGGTAAATGGGTTTTTTCAAAAAATTAACCGTATAGCACCCGCTACCAACTACTAAAACTGGCCACTACACATCCCAGGTTTTACTCCTGTTCATAAAAATCACAAAGAGACTGCTACCCTTTTCTTATCATTGCTGAGCTCAGGAATGTTAAGTGCACAATCATTCCAATTATCACATTTTGCTCCAATTTCCACAGCAATACAGGGGATCATAAGGAAGAAAAGGAGCACTGTTTGCTGTCCAATTATGTGGAGCGTGTAGGAACAGGATTGCACGTCCTGATAGCAAACACACTTGTGTTTATCATACCCTATGCTTCGGGGCATGCTTTAGTTTACGGTGTTTAAGGATTCAAATGCCTGAATAAAGAGCCACCAGCCTTGATATAAGCATTTGCTTTTGCCTAAAGACAGGAGGGAAAATTCTCAAGTAGAGAATCTGTGTTGGTGGAGAAGTAGGCTGCTCCAAATCTTAATTTCATGGCACTTACATAGGTGATAGCAGCCCTAGTAGATGTAAAAGACTAAACTAAATAAAAATTAAGCAGCATTTCCAAAGTTTAAGAGAGGAGCAAATTTTTGGCATGTGGGTCTGTTACACACCCACATTTTACCTCCTTGATCCAAAGACTAGAGATTTTCCCCCTCTGAGTTTGGTACTGGAACAGCTGACCCAAGTCATGTTCATTCCAAGGCATCTTCACTCATTCATTCAGAAGGTCAGGTCAAAACATGTGGTTACCTTGAATAGGCTAATAATTTAGAATCTCTTACACCAATATTCTTTTAGTATTTGTTCAACATTTGTTTAGCAGGGGCGAGAAAAGCTGATTTTATAGTACTAAAAGATGAATTATGTATTTGTTTATAACTCACATGTCAGCTATCCTCTGATCCTGTAAGTATTTTCAAAGCAACACTCCACTTGTATAAGTGAGCAATGTAATTTACTGACACATTTGAAATGGTATATAGAAAGGTATTTATATGGAACAACAGACAGTATTTTACTTGAAAAATACCTCCTAGATTTGTCTCTCCTATCAAATGGCTCTTCTTGGCCTTGCAGCTACCAAACATTTCCTGCCTCTATGTTTCTCTCTCTCCTCTTTCTTTTCACTTCCCACCCACTCTCCGCCCCACTGCTGTAGTTACTACCCATTTGAATGTTTTCCATCAACTACTGATGAATATTTATTTTATTTAATTATTTATGAAGTCCTATTACTGAAGATGAAGATTTTGATTCGGCACCTATACATTAGCTAACATGTTTCAGAATGCTCATAGCAATACTTCTCGTAAAATCATAAAACTGGACACAAACCAAAGGCCCATCGACAGGATGAATTATGGTGCATTCACTCTGCAGAGAATTATACAATAGTGAAAATGAATGACTTCACTCAAAAGCAACAATGTGGATGAATCAGAGGTGATAGGATGCTGAAAGGCAAAAGCAAATCTTGGAAGACCATATACAGCATAATACTCTATGAATAAAGAACAAACACTACAAAAACTGAGCTTTATGAAGGCATATATATAGAGCAGTGATAAACCTTTTACACAGGAAAGGAATAATAAAGACAAACTTCAGGTTAATGGTTGCAGAATGTGAAGGAGACATCAGTACAGGATGGGAGAAGAACACACAGGTCAAAGTATTATTGTCAGTGTTCTCATCTTTGGGTTGTGAGAGGGTTCCGAGGTATTGATTATGTAATAAATACATCAAATAAAAGAGGGCCATATTTGAGCCAGTGATAAATCAGAGAGTACAGTTAACCCAATTCTGGGCATCTAAGAAGTATTTTTTAAAAGATTCTTTTTGTGCTTCATAAAACTTCTAAGAAGAAGAATTCATTCTTCTTTGAAGGCAGAAGAAGGTTAGAAATAACAATTTGTTGTTGTTGTTTTGTGTTTTTTTGGTTTTGTTTGTTTGTTTTGAGATAGAGTCTCAATCTGTCACCCAGGTTGGAGTGCATTGGCACGATCTCAGCTCACTGCAAATTCCACCTCCTGGGTTCAAGCAATCCGCCCACCTCAGCCTCCTGAGTAGCTGGGATTACAGGGGCTCGCCACTACACCCTGCTACTTTTTGTATCTGTTGTAGAGATGAGGTCTTGCCATGTTGCCCAGGCTGGTCTTGAACTCCTGGGCTCAAGCAATCTGCTCTTTTTGGCCTCCCAAAGTGCTGAAATTATAAGCATGAGCTACCACACCCGGCCACAAATCTTTATTTTCTATCAAATGTTCAAATTCTATATGATAAATATTAAAGTTACCAGATGAAAACATCTATTGATATTTTGCCAGTGACATGAGTTATCTGTAAAAAACCTAAGTTAACTGGCACTATATTCTTATTTTAGGTTAGCCTCCTGGGCAACTAATCCCCCTCCACTGAACCAGACTGCGTTTCTTTATTCACACATTCCTTCCTTTATTTACTCAATTGACAGACATTTACAGATCATCTATGTACCTGGACTTGTGTTAGGTTCTAAGGCTATAAAGATGATTAAGAAAGAAGCTCTAGGCCAGGCGTGGTGGCTCACGCCTGTAATCCCAGCACTTTGGGAGGCTGAGGTGGGTGGATCAGGAGTTCGAGACCAGCCTGGCCAATATGGTGAAACCCTTTCTCTACTAAAAATACAAAAATTAGCCAAGCGTGGTGGCTGGCGCCTGTGTAGTGCCAGCTACTCAGGAGGCTGAGGCAAGAGAATCGCTTGAACCTGGGAGATGGAGGTTGCAGTGAGCTGAGATCACGCCACTGCATGCCAGCCTGGGCAACAGAGTGAGACTTCGTCTCAAAAAAAAAGAAAAAGAAAGAAAGAAAGAACCTCTATCCGCAGGAGTTGATGGTACAGCTGGAGAAACACACATGGAAACAGAAACTGGTAGTTTGGCAAACTTGAGAGCTATGAACAAATTGCTACGGGAGCCCAGAAGAGGGCTAGCAGAAGAGAGGGAAGGAGGGAGAACCTTGGTTGAATATCACATATGATGCAGATCTGCTAGAAGTTCTACACATCTTAACATGGGTTTGACCCTCACAACAACCCTATGAAGGAGGTACCATTGTCTCTGTTTTCCTGATGGGGAAACTGAAGTTTAACTATGAAGTGGCTGACACTGATGAGACGGGGGCATTTCATCGAAGTCTTAACAGATGCCGAGTTTCTCAGGTGCAGTGGTGGGATGGGCAGTCCAGTCAGATGAAACAGGTATGGAGGTGTAGAACCGCAAAGGAGTTCGTTAACATCAAAGGAAAAACATACAAAGGAGTTCTAGAAATTTCCAAATGCATAACCACTGAAGCCTATTTTCAAGATATCCTTGCTCAAAAGGCTTTTCCAGAGATGAACTCCCCAATACCCCACGTGTAGGACACTAACATATTCTATAGGTAGAGAGGAAGGCACCTCCAGGGAAAGAAAAATGTGTTTAAGATAAACCTGCTCCTTTGCCCTCATCTTTTTATTATTGCTATTCTCTCACTCATCTTCTTATCTTCGAGAGTCTTCCATGTATTAGTGGAATTAGTGAGTTGTTGCTGAAACCAGCAAAGATGACTGGGAAGCAGAGGAAAAGTGGCAGACTCTTGGTGAGCACGAGGCCTCATGTGAGCACAGATCGGCAACCCCAGGGTAAAGAGGGGCCTACAGATCCTGTACCACCCCTCCTCTCTGCCGTCTTTTCCATACCTACTCTCAACCCACACAGATACTGTCATCAAGACAACTTGCCTCCCCAAAGGCTCATATGCCCCCAGAAAAGCCTGACTGACACCGTCTCTCAGTGTAACTCAGAAGGGAGGTTCCTCATCCCATAATCACCCAGACCTCCTCCATCACAGACCCGAGACCCCAGGGCAAACTTTGAAGTTGTTCAAAGTGGAGATGAAGGATCTTCTCAGATAGGTCACCTTTATCTAGAATCTTCAGTGGAAGGGCCTCTTGGGATAGAAGACCATGGGTTCTGGAAACAGAAGAAGCAGAGTTAGACCCTGCTGGGACTCTATGGGCACCAGGGAATAAAACCCCCGAATGCTTGTAGGAGAAAGGGAGAGAAGAGAATGATGTGTAAGAAGCTAAGGAAAAACTTCCTGCTAACAGACACATGGAGGTAAACAGCGGACACTGTTAGCTAATGCCCCCTCCTCTTTTCTCTTCCAGAACTCTCCTGAAAGATCTCCTGGGGTGTGCAGCATGTGGATAGTGATAGTTTCTTGCTCCAATTTACTCCTTGCACAATCTCTTCTCCTATCTGTAGGCAAGGCTAATTCTTGAGTGGCTTTGATTGAAAACCAACTGTGATGATTTTAAAAAATCACAAATCAGGCTTAACAAGGATGGCACATTAAGACAATATTTGAATATCTTCCAATGAGATCCACGAAGCCTCTCCATTGTGTCATTTGTACTGAATGAGTGCTGCCCCAGACTTCATATATTTCAATATGCCTTTCAAGTCACTTTCCTGTCTGCCTAAGCCCCGTGTTTAACCACCCCTGTTGATATGGTTTGACTGTGTCCCCACTCAAATCTCATCTTAAGGTGTGACTTTCATAATTCCCATGTGTTGTGGGAGGGACCCAGTGGGAAATAATTGAATCATGGGGGCAATTTCCCCCATACTGTTCTCGTAGTGATTAAGTCTCATGAAATCTGATGGTTTTATAAAGGGTTTCCACTTTCACTTGGCTCTCATTCTCTCTCTTATCTGCTGCCATGTAAGATGTGCCTTTCGCCTTCTGCTGTGAATGTGAGGCTTCCCCAGCCATATGGAACTGTGAGTCCATTAAACCTCCTTTTCTTTATAATTTCCCCAGTCTCAGGTATGTCTTTATCACCAGTGTGAAAACAGACTAACACACCTGTTACCATACGTACATTGTTACCACCATGGCTGATTCCCCAAACAGTACCCACTCTCTCCATCCTCGTGTTCTAGTTGAAGGTACAAGAACAGATAAACAGGGATTACAGCAAAACAGCAACAGTAACACAAGCCTATAAGATGAAGCATGAATGTCCAAAGAGTATTGCAGATAGAAAGTACTTAAGAAAAAAGGAGAGAGGGAGGAAAGGAGGGGGGCAAGGGCTGGAAAACTTCCTGTCAGGTACTATGTTCACTATCCGGGTGACAGGATCCATAGAAGCCCAAACCTCAGCACCACACAATATACTCTTATAACACACCTGCACATGTATCCCCTGAATCTAAAATAAAAATGGAAATTTTTTAAAAAAGAGAGAGATAGTGCTGGAGGAATCTAGAGGGGACAGAGAACTTCAATCAGAGGCAAGCAGACCAGGAGCGGCATTAGAGGTAGAGGTGAGTAGCTAGAATTGTGAGGCACAAGGCAGGTCTGCCCAGGGGAAAGTGAATTTCTCTGTCCAAACTATCCAAAACAGAAAGCCTCAAGGCAGTGGTGTGCTGGTAAATGTTTAACAACCGGCTCTGATTTGTAGATTTTGACAATTTGCATCGTATAAATACTCACTCCATGGCCAGTTTCAACCTACCAACATGATATCAGTGCACAAAACTGGCTCTCCTGAATAGGTACAAATTGGCTCAAGCAGATCATGGGGACAAAACTATCTGCCTGAGACCTATTACATAGGTTTAGCCCAGTTTCATTAACCCCCAAACAGTACCTCTCGGGATGGAGATGGGCTGACAGAGAATAAATCAGCTGTATCAACACCCGATGTGCTGATTCCCTAAGCAGAATAGTAGGAAAGTTGGCCAATTTTTCTGTATGACAATTCCCTGAATATTGTTTGCAGTTCTCTAGCCCACCTCTAATCTTCATATTGCCTTCTGTGAAGGAAAAGGCAGCTTAGCAACCTCCGCTGAGTCTTCTGGGCTAAAGAGACTGTGCATCAGCCCAGCCTATGCAGCTGACACCATTGCTGATCCTCCTCATAGCACCTTCCCTGTTTCTCAAGTTAACCGACTGTCTATTCACATTTAACACTGTGAATAGACAGTTGGTATATGACCATCTGTGCTTCCAGGCAAGTCTTTGGACTTTCTATTCACAGTGCTACATAGTGATCTTGAGCCGACGGCCTGGAAGTCTACGCCAACATAACACCTAGAAGCAAAAATACCTTTAGACTCCCTGAACGCAAATAAAGCTTCCTTTGTGCTGCACTGATAAACTGGAAACACCAGAGAAGCAACAATTAGGGCTCCTGCACAGACCTCTCATAGAAAGTTTGGCTTTCCCTGGTGGCCCTTCAAACATTACCCCACTTCTTTTGTAGCCACTGTATGAAAAGGACACTACTATATATGTCAGGCCGTAGCAACATATCAGGACCTACATCAGCTGCCAGAGCAATCGGGTGGTGGGAAGTGATTGAGTGGGGGTGGAAGAGGGCGGTGGGGCAGTGTCTAGACTACAAGTCCTGTTTAAGGGGTTTTTCTTCCATCCTGTGTGTCTCAGGGGCAGTGCAGCTTCAGGTGTAGAGGAATGAAAGTAAGCATTTTCCATGTTTTCCCCACACCCTCTCTCCCAGTTGGAGATCCGCATAGATTTCTCAGAGAACAAGATAAGCCAAAAATAAGAAGTGAAGAGCCAAAAATACGCCCTGGAAAAGTAATGTAAATAAATGTAGGGGTTTTTTTCCCCCTTTTTCATCCAGATCCTGCTCTCAATTATTTTTTAATACCTTGGTTATGGACAATTGGAATGAAACATTCTAGGTAGCTGTTCTGAGACACAGTAAATAAGTCCATTTATTATTTCTTGGAGTGGTCTGAACTATGCAATCATTCTTTTTCTTGGCCCCTAACCTTTGCTTTCCAAGCGAATTGAGTCAAATTCATTATGAGACATTTTATTGTATCATGCCCCTCCTTGCTAAATACCTGACTGATTTCATTGTTGTCTCAGGCCATGAACCTAAAAACCTAACTGGCAGAAGGAAGTGTGTTCTTTTCCAGTGCACATCCATCCCACGGGAGGGGTTTCCGAGTGTATGCTACTGTTCCAAATGCCTGGCTATTGATCCTGATATTGCACAATTTTTCAATAAAGATCTTAATCACACAGACGTAAATTAGCAGACATACTGAGAGAGATGCAGATGGCTTCTCTGACTAGAAATGCCTGCAGGCGATCGCATACCACATTGGGGAGGGGAAGAGGTTTCCACTGGGAGAGCTTATCATTCCTTAAATATTTATGTTTGTTTTCTCCGTTATGAAATTACCACATCCCTGTCAAGAATCCTACCAAATATGTCTATTGTCCGAGGGGATTTCTTTTTCTTTTACTGTGGCTTTGCAGATAGTGAGTACATAACTTTAAAACTCATTGAAAGTCTGGGGACTCTCTGGTTGCAGGAGAGAGGTGTGAATGCACCAATTTTTCTAACATTTCTCTTTTTCCTAACTGCACAGAGACATCACTCTACATATGCTCATTCTTCCAGGAAGCACAGCTCAGAACGGTAGAGAACCTAATGTCTAGCAAATCTTGGACTCATCATTTATAACTCTTTTCCTTCTGTTACTTGCCATGAAATCTTAAGATTATAGAATCAGATATATTTTTGTGAAGTGACCTTTATAATATACTTAGCTCCACTTTTTGCTATCAGCAAAATGGGGACAAACAAATCTGCCGCCACCCTCAATGAAGAAAGAATGAATAGCTTGGCTCCCCTGGGGAAGGTGGCATTCTACAGAGCACAAGATAAGTACTGGCAGAGATGGAAGAAAGGGTCCTTCTTACTCCCAGGTAATTTACAACCATGGACCCCAAGATGGGCCAACATCTGTCACAAAAGCCCAGAGACAGCTCCATTTACTTACATTCCAGCATAAGACCTCATCTTCCTTTTCTTATCTCCCAAGATGCTTAGCACATTTTTATGTCCAATAACGTTTAGTTAGTGGTTGACTGACTAAATGAAAGATGAACAGTCGTTTGATTAGTGTCTTATCATTGTCTAACATATGTACAAAATTTAGTCTTTCAAAAACTAAAATGAAAAGATTGATAGCTCTTGCTTTGAATTATGAAATATCCAAAGAACTCAGTGACAAGTGTCTTAACTCATTTTGTTATCATATCTCAATTTTGTCCCATTCAGCAACTTTCTAGGATACAAAGTGAAGAGGCTAGAGTCTTATGTATATCCCCTGAAGCCCAATAGATTATTTCATCCCATATTTTACTTTTCGGAATTTCTTTGGTAGTCTTCTGTTTGACACATGTCAAAACATCATTAGTATGTGTTCATATAATTTGTTAATTTGTAGAGAGGATGCTGTGAATTCTAGGCTGAATTCAATGGTCAGAGAATGTCTCACCTGGATAAAGACCAATCAGGGTGTCTTTTAGTGTGTGCCCTAGCATATCTCTACCTGGCTTCTCTGCAATGTTACTTGCATAGTTAACTTAAATTGTATAATTAGGACTAGTGTATATACTATAACTACATATAGTATAAATTATATCATTCTGCCTGTAAAATTTTCATCAACTAAATGAACTGCTAGATTGAGAGGAAAGAGATCAGAGCTAATTAGTTTTTTATTTATTTTTGTTACACACAAATAAGTCCTTAATAAGTATCTCTCAGTGATAACCGAGACAGTGGTGGCAAAGATATAAGCACCTGCTGGAGGCGAAAGCCCTGAGCATCACTGGGTCAGATTTCCTGTCCTGCCACTTTCAGGCTGAAAATTACTCTTTGATCATTTTGATAATGCTTAAAATACATCCTTGATTCTTTGTTTAGAAATTGTTTTGCAGGTACATAGTAAGTGTGCATATTTATGGGGTACATAAATATTTTGATACAGGCATACAATGCATAATAATCACACCAGGATAAATACAGTATCCATCACCTCAAGCATTTATCCTTTCTTTGTGTTACAATCCATTTGTACTCTTAGTTATTTTTAAATGTACAATAAATTGTTGACTATATTTCCCCATTGTGCTGTCAAATACTAGATCTTATTCATTCTATCTAACCATATTTTTATACCCATTAACCAGCCCCACTCTCCCTACCTCACCCCAGCCTCCAGTAACTATCATTCTACTATCTCCATGAGTTCAACTGTTTTAATTTTGATCCCACAAATAAATGAGAACATGCAAAGTTTGTATTGCCATGCCTGGGTTATTTCACCTAACATAATGACCTCCAGTTCCATCCATGCTGTTGCAGATCACAAGATCTCATTCTTTTTTATGGCTGAATAGTACTCCATTATATATGTGTACCACATTTACTTATCCATTCTTCTGTCGGTGGACACTTAGGATGTTTCCAAATCTTGGCCATTGTGAATAGTGTTGCAATAAACATGAAAGTACAGACACTTTTTCAATATACTGATATCCTTTCTTTTGGGTATATACCTAGCAGTAGGATTGCTGGATTATATGATTGTTCTATTTTCAGATTTCGAGGAACCTCTAATCTGTTTTGCATGGTGGTTGTACTAATTTACATTCCCACCAAGATTATATGAAGGTTCCCTTTTCTCCACATCCTTGCCAGCATTTGTTATGGCCCATCCTTTGGATGAAAGTCATAACTGGGGTGAGATGACATCTCATTGTAGTTTTGATTTGCATTTCTCTGATGATCAGTGATGTTGAGCACCTTTTCATGTACCAGTTTGCCATTTGTATGTCTTCTGAGAAATGTCTATTCAGATCATTTGCCCGCTTTTTAGTCAGATTAGTTCTTTTTCTATTGAGTTGTTTGAGCTCCTTATATATTATGGCGATCAGACTTGTATGATAAATAGTTTGCAAATATGTTTCCCCATTATGTGGGTTGTCTCTTCACTTTGTT
The DNA here is from genome assembly GCF_028878055.3 of Symphalangus syndactylus. Taxonomy (NCBI): domain Eukaryota; kingdom Metazoa; phylum Chordata; class Mammalia; order Primates; family Hylobatidae; genus Symphalangus; species Symphalangus syndactylus. Next base: position 20,151,619 of record NC_072431.2, on the reverse strand, counting down.
GATTGTTTCCTTTGCTGTGTGGAAGCTTTTTAACTTGCAATCCCATTTTTCCAGTCTTGCTTTGGTTGCCTGTGCTTATGGGGTATTATTCAATAAATCTTTGCCTAGTCCAATGTTCTGGAGTGTTTCCCCAATGTTTCCCCAAGGATTCATAGTTTGGTGTCTTAGATTTAAGCCTTTAGTTCATTTTGATTTGATTTTTGTATATGACAGATATAGGAGTCTAGTTGCATTCTTCTGCATATGGATATCCAGTTTTCCCAGCACCATTGATGGAACAGACTGTCCTTTCCCCAATGTATGTTCTTGGCATGTTTGTCAAAAGTGAGTTCAGTGTAGATATATGGGTTTATTTCTGGGTTCTCTATTCTGTTCCAATGGTCTATGTGTCTGTTTTTACGCCAGTACCACACTATTTTGGTTACTATAGCTCTGTAGTATAATTTGAAGTCAGATAATGGGAATCCTCCAGTTTTGTTCTTTTTGCTCAGGATAGCTTTGGCTATTCTGGGTCTTTTGTGGTTTCATAAAAATTTTAGATTTTTTTTCTATTTCTGTGAAGAATGTCATTGATACTTTGATAGGGATTGCATTGGATCTGTTGTCCTTGATTCTTTACAGCCAAAATATTTTATTAACATAAGTTTGAAAACATAAGTTTTCTTAAATAATTCTATAATTAATTCTGAATCTTTTCAATGTTAAAAAGAAGGTTACCCACTAAACAAATCACATGTCACACGAAACTAATTTGGGTTCTCTTCCCTAAGAATTTTGGAGACATCTCAGCAAAGTAAAGTTTCTTAATGACCAGAGAGCAACCTGGCCAGGACACCAACTGCATTCTTGCCCACAACTTTAATGAGATACCCTGAACTCTATTAAATGTTATCATATCACTGTTCTCAAAATGGAGAGGTCTCACCACTGAAAGTCTAAGATTAAAGCAAAGCATCCCTCCATTTCTCAAGGTCTGTACCCACTCCTCTGGTATTATCCTACCCACTCATGCTTTTCTTTGGTCCTTAAGATTTTTTAAAAACTTCTCTATTTCTAGAAACCTTTGAACTAGATGGAATCAGTTTATTTCAATATCCTTATTGGGTAGGGGCACAAACTGCACAAATATTAAATTAACATCTGATAGAATCTCTCATGACGTTGTCCAAATCTAGTCATAATTCTGGGGACTATGACCACAGCAAATCTTACGCTTTCTCAAGGCCCCAGATCCTCAAAGACTGCTGGGCTGGACTAGCCAATACCAACAAGAAGGACAGTGATAATAGTAATGGTGGAAGTAGCAGTAACAGTCACAACAGCTATTAACAGAAATCAGGGAGCAAAATGAGTAGCCCTATGATGTGGAGTCGTAATTCCAAACTTCACAGACAACAATGGGGCTGATGCTGATATTTATAACCCAGTTAGTCCACAGTCCAGCTTAACTTCAGTAAACATATCTTCTGTGCAATACGTATTTTTAAACATTGACATTCTCCCTCACCTTTTCATACCTTTGGGCTTTCAGCTGACAGTAAACATTTCAAAATACTACAAAGTGCTACAGCAACCCATCACTGATTTACTTTCAGCACCATTACCATCTTTGTCTGTACAACATTAATTTGAGTAGTTTATTGCATTATAATCCTATTGTTTAAGAAGAAAATGAAAAACAACAAAGGGCAGGTGCCAGTGATGCAAAACACAGACTTTATAAACTTATTCTAACTGAGTTCAAGACAGAAATCATTACGGGTATCAAAAAATAAACTCACAAACTTCACTAACAGACTCCTGAGCACTTGGGAAAAATTGGTGCATTCTAGCCAGAGTGTCACACTTGTCCAAGGCTGCTGGTTCAGACCTGGTAGACCACAGCCCATCACACTCAAGCCAATCAGATTCTCCATCTCAGCCGGGCATGGTGGCTCACACCTGTAATCCCAGCACTTTCGGAGGCTAAGGCAGGCAAATCCCGACATCAGGAGTTCGAGACCAGCCTGACCAACATGGTGAAACCCCGTCTCTACTAATAATATAAAAATTAGCCAGGCATGGTGGCACGCACGTGTAGTCCCAGCTACTCAGGAGCCTGAGGCAGGAGAATTGCTTGAACCCAGGAGGCGGAGGTTGCAGTGAGCTGAGATCGCACTACTGCACTCCAGCCTGGGTGACAGAGTGAGACTCCTTCTCAAAAAAAAAAAAAAAAAAAAAAAGATTCTCCATCTCACCCACCTGAAGCCTTTCTGAAGCCTCAATCCCAGAAGCTAGAGGTTAAGGCCAAGGGCCTCTAGGAAAGAAAAATCTTGGAGCTTGTTTGGCTATGTAAGTAGCCAGACAAGGGCCAAGATTTTTTTGAGCCAAAATTTTCTGGATTGTTCCCATTTACAATCCAAGTTAACCATGGGCTGGCCAAGCCTCCCCTTGGTGCTCTGCAGACACATGCTTTTTGAACTGTTTGGAAGCAAGCCCATGATAAATAAACCATAACACAATAAATTAAATTTCTATCACAGCATCCAAATCCTAGTATGAAAAGAAGCTCCTGATCTTATTCTTTCAAGGTTTATATTTCAAGGCAAAATTTTGGCATAATTTAGAAAGTTTTCTTTTCTATTGAGTCAGTTTGCTATTTTTGAAATATTGTACAAATAACTCACATACACTGCATGGGGGGGTAAATCATCTATCTTTTAATGAAAGGTATAAGTTATCTTTAAAAGGAGCCATTTATTTCTTAACATCCCCAAGGCGAAAACCTCCTAAGATGAAGTTAGGACTCTTCCTGTCTCTGCCTTATTTGACACCATATCTATAAACCAATTTCTCTAAATCCAGTGATTTTCAACATATTGTTTTGGAAGTTTGTGCTCTTCACCTCCTAAAGAAGAAAGGCATTTGGAAATGTGTATTCACTCCTTCAAGTACTCATTCACTGAACATTCATTAAGTGCGCAGGATTTCTAGAGCACTGTGCTAGGTATCAGCACAAAACCATAGGGATGAATAAAAAGATAAGAAAGGACCCCTTCACATCAGGAGTTTAGAAGCTTATAGCACATGAACCAAGCATTGAATACCAGAAGCAACTAGAAGAAGTCAGTATGGCTCCTAAGTCTGGTTGCATACAGAGGTTGCTTGAGAAACTGATTAAAAACAAAGATTCTTAGGCTCCACCTACAAGACCCAGATCTAGTGAATCACAGGGGCCTAGAAGAATCTGAAAATTTTATTTCTATACTGGCCCAGGTAATTCTGAGATTCAGCCCGGTATGGGAATCACTGAGTCTTAAATAACATTCTAGAAGCTAAAAAATCCCACACAGCCCCTACCATGACCACCAAAAGCATTTTAATTCATGCTCATGATCCAGATCAAGGTCATTGGGATCCTCGTTTGTGAAGCCGCAAAACTAGACTACAAAAAAAAAAAAGGTCTGACTTGCCCAAAGAGAACTCCAGGAAGAGATGTATCTTTGACTAGAAAGCCAAAGGTTTCTAGCTGTCATTGTGCCATTAGAAAGTAAAAAACCTATTTTAGCAGTATGCAAGACTATCTACACAGAATCACAGCTCCTCAGAGCCAGCAGAACTTCATACACAGATCAGAGTTCACAAACTCAAATGATGACAGGTCTCAGCCAGTAACAAAAATGACTGAAGCACACTAAAGGAATGGGGGGTAAAGGGAAAGGATATGCCACAATAAAGAGGGCACCTGCTCCTCCACTCTGGCTGGCACTTACAATGAAAGAATATGGGCCCAATATGCTAGGAATTCCAAATTTTTAAGAGAAACCAGAAATCAGATTTGAAAAACTACTGATGCAAGTAAAACAGACTTTTCAGACAGATTTGTCCTGTGGACCACCAGTTTGTAATTCCTGATGTAGTCCAAAGTCTTCATTTGACAAGTGAAAAAATAACCTTGTCCTATTCCTTGTATCTTTCCGATTTGGCCTGCCACAGTAAGGAAGGAGACTTGTTGTTGAATTAAGTTTTGTTTTTTATCTTGGCTTTGAATATTTCAATGTTATTTATTGGTCTTGAGGTTCAAATGTGAGTTCGCTAAAAGCCACACACAGTAGATACTATGCTGCGCTGCCCAGATTCCCATTACCCCAGTTGGCAGGCCTCAGCTCTCAGCCCTCTCCTGAAATTGCATCTAGCTGCTTCGCTCACGGATGGGTCCCCTTCCTGGGGCATCTGGCATGCCATGACTAGAGGGTGCTCCTGCCTAAAGGCCCAGCCCCCTTGCCCTAACTCAGTATGACTCTGCAGGGCCTTCCCAGCTTCAGAGCTCCCTCTGGAGCCAGCTGAAGTCTTCTAGCTGCATCACAGCACGGCTTCTCTCTATGCCCAATCCTGCTTCCTTTACAAGCATAGATCCCTAGAGCACTCCCCAGTATACTTCCTGCACATATTTGGTCTCCGAGTCCCGCTTCTGAGGGAACCTGGCCTGCAACATGGTGCACGTGAGGATCTCATTGAAAATAACCTCATCTGTGAAAGTCCAGATTTGCAAAGTCAAACAATTTTTTGTTTTCACAAAAATTACTTCTGTTGTTTCTTTCACTATCGTTTTATTAGTTTTTGAAAAATGATACAATAGCAGATGCCTCCTATTTCACATTTCTTACTCACCTCTGCTTTTAGCCACCATGGTGAGCAGTTCCGGGAGCCCAGATCGCCTGGCACCACCAATGTCCCTCCCACCTTAGCTGTGAGCCAAGTTTCTTTCTGCCCTCGGATGTGGGGCCTTTTCTGATGCTGCAAGGGCCCGCTGGGCCTTCGAAAACAGAGCCTGGAAAGTTGAGGGTGTTCACACCAATGAAGGCTGTGACCCAGTAGATTAGTATTCCAGCCTCCTGTCTAGCCAAGTCCCCATGGCAAGGAACTCCCTTTACCCACTCCCAGTGCCTTATATACACCCTGACATTGACTTCCCTCCTCAATGTCTCCATCCGTCTCTTTGCTTCCTCACTTCTTTTCCTGGGATCACATCCCAAATCAACCACACCAAGTTCCTGTCTATGAGGCTCTGCTTAAGGTGGGACCCAAACTAAGACATGTGCGTCCTCAATTTTTAATAACTCAAAACAAGACAGAAAAGTATAAAAAGTAAAGTAAACGTCTGCTTTTCAAATACCCCCCTCCAGTCATCTTTCTATGCATTAATGTCCACTTACAGGTAACTTTAAATAAATGGGATCAACCGAGATACTCTGTTCAGTAAACCTGCAGGTTCCCTCAAACACTGGTTTTATTGGCTACACTTAAAATTCAAATTAACTTCTACAAATTGTTTCATCCATTCATTTAACAAATGTTTATTTCAGGTCCTCTATGTGTAAGGCACAGTGCTAAGTACTGTAGATGTTATAAAGACATGTCCCATGCCCTTAGGATACTCATATTCATTTTCTAAGTCAAGTTTCAGGAGCATATTGATAAACAAATTAAAACACACCTATTTTCAAAACCACATTAGGACTCTTTGAAATCTAATGCCATAGATTTTAATTAAACATTTTTTACCCAGGTGGCATGTAGCGGTGAATGGATTCCTGGGTTCAAATCTTGGCTCTGCAACTGAGCAGAAGTGTGCTGTTAAGCCTCATTTCTCTAGTTTGTAAAATAAGAGTAACAATTATGGTTGTAAATAGTTGTTATGAGGCTAAAATGCTAACCAATGTAAAGAACTTGGCATAGCATCTGACACAGAGTAAGCACTCAATATATTTCAGCTATAATAATAGTTACCATTTTCATCTAACATTAACTTCAGGTCCACTATCTGCATGGATCCAGGCACCATGGGAACTGAGCAGATAAATTGGAACTCAAAACACAGACACTGTCCAATGAGGTTTCTCTCAGCACAGTTTTAACAGCTTGGAGCCCTGTTCCAGCCACTGAGGACCCAAGGCACAAAGAAAGCATCGTGTTCACCTGGTCACTCACTGTAACAGGGAGATTGGGCTCATTATCAATTTGGTGCCATGGCCAGTTGAAGCACAGGTGGTGATTTTGCCACAAGTAGAGTTAACTCCAGGCTCCTATCTTGAACACAGCATTTACTAGCCCTGCTGGTAAAACAACAGGGAAAACCCAAACAAGAGAGATGCAGAAGGGATGTAAATACCAGATTTGCTTATCTGTCTGAGCAAATATCCTGCTGGCAAGGAGATTCACGTTATGATTCAACTTCTCAAGAAGTACCAAGTCAGGCAGTTGCTCCCCAAGACACACTGTCCCTTCAATATGAGTGGCATGTTCAGAAGGATTTGCTGTCTTCTACCTTTTGTAGTCCTCATAGCATTCTGTACAGCCCTATTCCTCCTAGATGCTCAATAAATACTTGTTCACAGACTCATTGAATGCTTATAGATCTCTTTGAATATTGTCCTAGCAAGTAAAGAGCATAAGAAGTGTAGAGAACTTTTTAGGCAGTGTACCACTTTTGAAATCTGACTTTCTGAAGTCTTTCTGCTTATGCTTTGTAAAATGGTTTAAAGAGAAGAGAGAAAGAGAATGCTGATAAAAATGAAATCAGCCTCATGATGCAATCATGTGTGTCTGGATGGGAGGGGAACAAGGGTGGCTGCAAGAGAAAAATGCCTGCTATTCCATGCACAAAGGATTACAAAAGGAAGGAAGGAAGGAAGGAAGGAAGGAAGGAAGGAAGGAAGGAAGGAGGGAAGGAGGGAGGGAGGGAGGGAGGGAGGGAAGGAAAGAAGGAAGGAAGGAAGGAAGGAAGGAAGGAAGGAAGGAAGGAAGGAAGGAAGGAAGGGAAGGAGGAAGGGAGGGAGGGAAGGGGAGGGGAGGGAGGGAAGGAGGGAGGGGGGAGGGGGGAGGGGAGGGGAGAAAGGAAAGAGAGAAAGGAAAGGAGAGGAGGAAGGAAAGGAAGAAGGAAAGAGAAGGGAAGGGAAAAGAAAAGAAAGAAAATCTCCATTGGAAAACATCCTAAGGTGGTGACAAGAACAGGTGGGAGATGATAATGTTTTATAGCCAAGGACAGCAAGCCACTGCCTGAAGATATATTTTGTTTGAACTGTTCACTTGTAAGACTGTTAGATACATTTTGTTTGAACTCTTCATTTGTAAGACAACAAAAAATACTGTGTTACAATTAAATTAGAAACACTGGAAACACCCAATCCAAATTCTACAAGGTGACAATTGGCTGCAGCTTCCTCGTCCTTAGCAGCTGACTCACTTTCCACTTCCTCCTAGTCCCCACCACCCTCTACCTACCACTGAAGTCATGTGGCCATCACCATTTACCGCTAATATCATTTTTCTTTTTTTTTTTTGAGATGGATTCTCGCTCTGTCGCCCAGGCTGGAGTGCAGTGGCGCGATCTCGGCTCACTGCAAGCTCCGCCTCCCGGGTTCACGCCATTCTCCTGCCTCAGCCTCTCCGAGTAGCTGGGACTACAGGCGCCGGCCACCACACCCGGCTAATTTTTTTTTGTATTTTTCTACTAAAAATAATTTTTCTTACAAAGTTAGGAGGAACATCAAAACTTTGGACTCATGGCTCTGTCAAAAATGCACGAATGAAAGAGACTAAAAGGATTGCATGTTTTTAAAAATGTTTTTTACCCATAGCTCACTTTACTCATTTATGGTACATTCTGGACCTTGGAGGCATTTTAACTTGTCTCTTGGACAAGTTATCTCTTGGACAAATTTCACTTGTCTCTTGGACGACTTGGAGGCATTAGTTTCCTATTGTTGCTGTAACAATTTACTAGAAACTTCAAGGCTTAAAAACAACATGAATTTATTATCTCACAGTTGTGGAAGTCAGAACTCCAAAATGGCTTTCACTGGGCTAAAAGGAAGGGGCCACTAGGGCCACACTGCTCCTGGAGGCACTAGGAGAGAAGCCCCATCCTTGCTGTTTCCAGCCCTAGAGGCTGCCACATTCCCGGGTTCATTCCAGTCTGCAATTGCATTACCCCAACTTCCACTTCCAGTCACCATGCTGCCCTCTCTGACTCTCACTTTCCTGCCTCCCTCTTTCCCTTATAAGGACCCTGTGATTCCACGAGGCCCACCTAGCTAATCCAGGATTCTCTCCCATCTCAAGATGCTTAATTCAATCACACCTACAAAGTTCTTTTTGCCATATAAGGTAACATATTCCCAGGTTCCAGGGACTAGGACATGGAAACCTTGTCGGGAGGAGGCATTATTATGCCTACCACATGACCCTGTTATGGAGGCCAGGGATTAATATGCTATTGCTTTCAAGGAAATTTCTAAAAAGAAAAGACATAGAAGGAGAACCAAATATTTCAAAACTTTGAAAATAATCCAGTTCAAATTCCATTTCTCAAGTTTTTTAAACCTAAAATGAGGGCAATACAGAAATTGAATGGTGGGGAAGTCATATGTCAGCATTTAAACTCCTTTCCAAGTACGGAAAATTCCCACCTTAGGAGTTTTGGTGGGAACGAGGACAGCTTTTCCTCATAGGGAACAAATGTACTAGATACAAGTTGAGTAGTCTTTCTCTGAAATGCTTGGGACCAGAAGTATTTCAGATTTTGGACTTCTTTTTGGGATTTTGGAATATTTGTATCAAGTTTACTACCCCCTAATTTCAAAATTCAAAGTTCAAAATGCTCAAAAATTCTAAAATTTTGGAGTGTTGACATAAAGCTCAAAGGAAACACTCATTAGAGCATTTTGGATTTTGAATATTTGAGTTAGGGATACTCCATCTGTACTGAGTTTCCCATCTTCCTTTGTGGCTGCGGCCAGGCCTGGGATATGGCTGTACCTGTCAGTACTCACAGACAGGGGAGCATTAAACAAGATAACACATGAAGCACTTAGCCTAGGGCTTAGTCCATAGTGGTAGCTCAGTAAGTAGCAGCTATTATTAATTTTTAAATCACAAGGTTAAAACATTGGCAGAGAACGTGAATTGCTCCCCAGTATTCATTTTCCCCTATTTCCTTGGTAATAGAATCACCAGTTTGTAGCTGGGCACATGGCCACATAGAATAAAGCATATCCCAGCCTTTTGAGAAGCTCACTGTTTCTGTGTAACTAGGTTCTGGCCAAAGGAGTAGAAGTAGAAACTTCTAAAAAGTGGCCTGAAAGGGAGGCAGGCGTGTACTAATTTGCCTGTCATGCTAAATGGAATGCAAACATGATGGCTGAAGCTTGAGCAACTTGATTAAACTATGAGGTGGAACCCGTGACATGAGTGAAATGGAGTGGCAAGAGGGAAGAAACCTCTGAGCATTGTGGCAGGCTCTCACAAACCCTGGATTGATTACCTTCTGGACTCTTACTTCAGAGACAACTTCCATGTTGTTTAAGCCTGTGTTATTTTGGAGTTCCATCACTCACTGCTGAATCTAATCCTAACTGATGCAGAAGATAACTTCTAGTTTACCATTCGATATGGGAATCCCTTCTACAACATCTGTGACATCCCTAATGCTAAGTCATCTAACTTTTGTTTCAAGATTTCCAGTTATGAAGTCTTCACTACATCACAGGCAGCCCATTCTTATTTTTTAAAGTTGCCTTTGTATTAGGCAGTTAATATGTGAATCCATTGCTAGAAAGTACGTTAACAGTACAGAATAATACATCTTCAAGCATGAAGACCCCCATCGTCTCCACCCACTCTCATGGATTCTCTTCCCCAGAACTAACCATGATCAACAGTCCAGTATGTGTCTTTCTAGTCTCCTCCCAATGCCATTACATACATACAAGTAGTGTAATAGTAATGGAGATACAGAGAAGGGACCAGGTGAAAGAATCCACTGCATTCAATAACTGATTAGATAAGGGAGTGGTAGAATGGAAAAGACCAAGTCAAAACGAAAATTCAGGTGTCAAGCCTGGGTGAAATTTGATAACAGTGCCATGGATAGTAAGTAAAAGGGAGCACAGTAGGAAGAAGAAGGAAAAAAGGAGAAAGAATGATAAGTCTAGTTCTGAACAGTCATCTCCAAAAGTGGGCTACAGCCCCAGGCAGACATCTAGAGAGGCTGGAGACGTTAGGCTGGAGCTGAGGGTGAGGAATGCCGCCTTGTGCAAACGAGCCAACCGCTGGAGCACACAGGAGCATATGGAAGCACCTGGGGGAGTGGGGGGATGAGAAGAGAGGAGAGCCAGAGGTAGACCTTTGGGGAAACACCTGCCTTTTGAGGTAAGAGAAAAGGAAACAGAATGGAAAGCAGATAAATAATTGGGAAGGTAAGGGTAGATTTCCTTAAAATGAGAATGGATTACTTTTTATTAAGCTTAAAATAATGAAGTAAAAGATTAAGAGAGAAAGAAGGGTTTAAGTGCATGAGGCAACTCAGCAGTCTGTAGCCAAATAAGGATGAGGTCACTGGTAAATTTTGAGGGTAGCCATTTCCCCCAAGCAGTGAGGGCAGACACAAGATTACACAAATTGAAGGAGCAGGTGGGGTGAGGGGGAGTGAAGCAACAGGCACGCCCCGCTTATTGTCAGGACAGGCCAAACTATGTGGCAATCCCAGAATAACTCCTCAAATCTCAGTGGTTTCACATGATAAAGGCTTACGTTTTGTTCACGTAAAGTCTGATGCAGGTCACATAGCTTCCTCCATCTTGTAGCTGTACTTTTGGGGGCACATGGCAGAGGAAGCAAGAACAAGCGAAGTAAGACATTGGTTCTTTATTGCCCCAGTGTGGAAGCCACACGCATCATTCCTGCTCATGGTGCATCTGCTAGAATGAGTTCCACGGCCTCACCCGAACAATACACCACATAGAACATTTGGTGAACACAGACTGCTGCAGACACCTTGCTCAAGAGATCAGGAAGTTAATAAATGGGGAAAGTAACCAAGAGGAGGGAGCCCCTGTTCATGCACAGGACAGAGACCGCCGCGTGTTGAGGGGAGGGAGGACAAAGGTAGAGAGGATTAAAGTTGTCGAGGCCTGAAGGAATCCTGAGTCTATCCCCTGATATCATAGTTGGCCCTCTCATCCTTACATCACCTGCCCTTGAGAAGCATCCTGCCTACGACCACCTCCCAACCCCTGATAGAAATGTTGCCTACAGCCTTTTTCTGCATGTTTTCAAGCACACAAATCAACACCAGAAACCACTCATCCAATAAAGGCTATTGGAATGGATTCAAGACCTTCCTGCAAGGTGAGATAACCATGCCTTACACACAGTTTCCGGAAGGCTTTAAAATACATGACTTCGGTTGATCGTTATTATAGTGGTATGAGATACATGTGGCCTGTAGAATTATTACTACTATCATATCACCATTCTTATTTTACAGATGAGAGAGCTAAGGTGTAGAGAAAGCAAATGACTTACCCAAGGTCATGTGCTGAAGCTCGAATTTGGTTCTCAGAGACCCTCTCCTCTGTGAGCCAAATGCCATCTGATTTGTTCTGTGCTTTTGAGGGCAGATTTAAAACGGCTGATACACCCTGCAGAAAGTGGGCAATGAATAGCTTGTTAACTTTGTTTATAACAATTACATGAAGGAAACTGTTTCAACAACTTCTACTCCAATTTTGGACTCTAGCTAAGTTTGTATTATATATTTAGTCCCAATTCTATTTGCAAGCAGACTTAAATTGGCATAAGAGGCTGGGAGCGGTGGCTCATGCCTATAATCCCAGCACTTTGGGAGGCTCAGGCAGGTGAATCACCTAAGGTCAGGAGTTCAAGACTAGTCTGGCCAACGTGGTGAAACCCCATCTGTACTAAAAATACAAAAATTAGCCAGGCATGGTGCTAGGTGCCTGTAATTCCAACTACTCGGGAGGCTGAGGCAGGAGAATCATTTGAATCAGGGAGGCGGTGGTTGCAGTGAGCCAAGATCACGCCATTGTACCCCAGCCTGGGTGACAGAGCCAGACTCCATCTCACCAAAAAAAAAAAAAAAAAAAAAAAAAAAGACGTAAGAAGTGAATGGCACCGTAGCCCAGCTCCATTCCACATGCACCCTTCTACAGAGGCATTTTGCTAGTGACCCAAGGTCAAACTGGTTGGGCATGATGAGCTGATGGTGTGTGCTGTGCCTGGATCAGTCCTTTCTCTGTACATCTGTGATGTTTTCTTTTCACTAGGAGTCTCAAAAATGCTACAACATGAAGGAAATGGTGCAATCACCTCTCACTGGGTGCTAATATGTTCCTGGTGCTTTGTACACACTGTCCCCCTGAGACTTCACAGAAGGCTTGCAAAGTAGTTACTCTCAGTTTACAAAGTTCGGAGAATTTAGGTGAATTATCCAACACTCTAAAGCTACATATAGCATGCCTGCATTCAAAGCTAAGCCCATCTCTCTCCAAGGCTGGTGCACTTTTGACTAGCTCACTGAAACTCCTGGCTGAGGAACATGATGGGGAAAATGAAAATAAATAAAAAGCAATTGTCTTAGAGCATTGCACGAAATCAACTTTCTAATAGAGTCTATTTTCTCAAGGAAAGTATACAGGGAGGAAGAGGTGGATGGATGGATGGATGGATGGATGGAGATAGAGAGAGATAGAGAGAGAGATAGATGGATGCTGTAGATACTGTCTGGCACATCTTATACGTGCTTTAAATATCTGAAGCTACGTTGTCCTGTGTTTTCAGAGCTATTGATCAATGCCAGGCTGAGGACAGGGCCCTGGGAAACAGCAGCCAAGAAATGAGAGAAAAGCAAGAGAGAGATGCCCCAAGCACCAAGAGCAGAGAGGAGATCCTATTGCTTTCCCTACCAACATCCCCAGTCTATTTAACAGATTGCTTTTAGATTATTTTCTTGTAGTGATTTAAACACTTTAAATATTTGTATTTGGAGATAAAGGAAGAATTCCAAAGATTTTGCATAAAATAACCACCATGAACCTGTTTTTCATTTTTTCTAAAGCTTGTCCTGGGCTACAGGGGTGAAGACACTTGGCCACTGAGGCTCAGGCAGGTCCTTTTCCCTGCCGCTTGCAGGAAGGAGGTGGCAGCCCCACATGGCAGAGGCCCTCAGCTCCTTTGCTTTCTTGGCTACCAGAGCCTATTTCCAGCTGCACCTCACAGCCGTGCGTGAACTCAGCCCCGATGCCTGGAACAACCTCGGCGCCCACATTTGCGTGCCAAGGTGTGTGTACGTGAGGCCCTGCTCAGGCTGCGATGAAAACGCGAAGCACCTACTATTTTCAGCCTGAGCAGCTGCCAGGGTTTCTTAGCCAAGTTGGTGGAGGCAGCTCTCCACGCCCAAGCTGCCTGGTGTAAACATGAAGAAAGCATCTGGGGTGGTCAAAACCTTCAAGCTTTCTGGAAACATGAGTTTCCAACACTCCACTTCAGTGCTATCCCTACAGAAACAGATACCTTTCCTTTTTACCAAAGCTCCCTGGAAGGAGCCACAATGATAGGTTGTATCTTCCACAGGTTTCTCTGAAGTACAATGTGATGGAGGGGCAGGGGTTAGCCCCTCCCCACCCCGGGCTCCCAAAGCATATACAGATTCAGGATGCCACAGGGAGAAATCGGAATGCTGTGTATGATGGGCACTAGCTCAAAGTCCCAGCCTAGGCAACAACTGACTCCCAGAGCAGGACTTGGGAAGCCATTCTGTTCCCCCCCAACCCCAATTTTAAGATATGGCTCAAGTCACTGAAGGACCAGGATTTCATTTCCCTTTGTCCTAAAATGACTCCAAAAGAAAGAGTGAAAGTCATTGAGTTCAAAGAGGCCCATTGGAAACAGGTATGAACTGTGAAGAATAGGCCAATGGGGTCCCTGGCTGGCCCTCTGAATAGGATACCCGCCTAAAAGGCTTTGCCTGGGTCCTGTGGGTCCAGCCCACACCTGCAGGGAGATGGAAGGTTGTGTACTTCCCGTAAAAGGATGTGAAGCACAGTGCTTTAGCAAGGGATGGTCCAAGCCAAGACATGACGTGCCTGGAGAAACAACCGAAGTTCCACCCCTAAACCAAAGATAAGTTATGCTACTTCCACCAGTGCCCTCCTCCCAGCAGAAACCTGTTAGTTTGACAAAACAGAAACCCGGTCCAGGCCAAGGCCAACCTAGCTGCCTGTAAATGGGAAAGGAATCTATGGGTGGGGATGGGAGGTGGCAGAGGGTTCATTTCAGGCTCCCATGAAAGAGAAAGCTGGTCTTTAGTGCCTTGGCCACCACTTCCACGCTGCCCTCAGCACATTCTGTTGCCCTCGCACAGCCACTACAATTGCCCAGTGGCCTTTCTTGGGCTACAGATCTTTGCCTTGTTCAACTGAGGAAAGCCGAGACATTCAGTAACACAGAAAGTAACCCGACAGAGCTGGCTCAGAGCCTGGATCTGCTGACTTCTAGCCCCATGGTCTTTCCCATCAGAATGTAGATGACCCACCCTTTCTCTTTAGTCACAAAGAGCTCTATTGACAAAAATATCCCCAGGACCTCTGCAACGGCACTCAGTAATGTAATCATTTCTCTGAGTTGACTGAGATTCCAACTTCAAGGACACATGGCAAGGTGAAGGCCAGTCAGCTGACTTGTGATCCTTTCCTTTTTCTTTAGGAGTGAAATACAAGGGAGAGAGCACCTTCCCAATCAGTAGTGAAGCTGAAGCAAGAGGCCCAAAGTGACTGGGCCAAACGTCATGCAGCAGGAGGGGCTGGAGGTGAAAGAAGACACCCAGTACAGCCCCCTGCTCACAATAAACCTCATTTCTCACCCCTTCACCTTGCAGATGGTGAACACATATCTGCCAGCCCTGCTCCCAGCATCCCAGCCAAAGTGTTTTTTCCTCCCACTCCCCCACCCTGTAGAAATGCACCATCCCAACCCTGCACAGGGCCAGCCAGCCGTTGCATTAAGTTCCAAGGGCAGGAGCCAGACTTTTTAGATTCTTGCCTCTAGTAACATTATGTGACCTCAAAGTTTTAACTCAAATAGAAGTTTTTTCAGAAACAAGGCCTCACTCTCTGTCATCCAGGCTTCAGTCTGGAACTCCTGGGCTCAAGCAATCCTCCCACCTCAGCCTCCTGTGCAGCTAGGACTACAGGCCTGTGCCAACACACCTGGCTAATTTTTGTATTTTTTGGTAGAGACAAGGTCTCAGCATGTTGCCCAGGCCAGTCTCAAACTCCTGGCCTCAAGTGATCCTCCCGCCTTGGCCTCCCAAAGTGCTGGGATTACAGGTATGAGCCACCATGTCCAGCTCAAATAAAAGTTTAAACCAGGGCTGAGGAGTTGCAGTACTGCCTCCCTGGGAGGAGGTCTTGTCGCTCACAGCTGCACAGGAGGCTCTGTCCACAGGCCCAGAGCTCCTCTGGTGTTTCTGTCCAGCACTGAGCTCCTTTGCTCCTAAGTATGACAGGTCACTGGAAGACTCTTGAAACACTGAGCGAAATCTGCCGCCTGACACGTTCTCCCTGGCTAGTTGGCTGCTTTGCATGCCTATGGGGCAAGCAGGCTATTTTTGTGCGGATTTCATAACCCCCTTTGTAGCTGCTGTGGCTGCTGATTGCACATGTGTTTCCAGCTCCACTCCCGTGGTGAGAATGTTTACAGAAACAGGCACGTTGTCAGAGAATGTAGAGAAAGCAGGATTGAGAGATTAAGAGCACAATTTCCATGTCTAGACATAGTTCACACAGCCGGCATCTGCTCCAATCAGGGTCTCCAGAACTCAGCAACTTGTGCTGATCACTCTCTTAACCACTTATCCCATCTCTGAGAACTTGACTATGAAATCTTCCAAGGCAGTGACAAGGCGTGAGAGGGGCTCTCAGATGTCTTTCCTGAGGATAAATCCAGGATGGATTTCTGAGTGTTGTGATAGGAAAACGATCAAAGCATCAGAAAAATCTGCAAACATCTGCATACATTTTTCTTTTTGTGATCTTAAACGGAAAGCCCAATTCCAGCCTCTGTGACAGGCTGCCTATTAGCATCTGGACTGGTAGGGTTGTCTTTATCACTACGCTTGTTGCTTATTTATCAGTCTGCTTTCTCCTTTGCTTACCTTCTCACTCTCGTCAGCCCGGTGATGAGCCTGCTCACCTACTGTGCTTTTAATGCATCCTGTTGCTCCTCTTTCCCACCTTTAGACACTGTGCCCAGGCTCTGTCAGACACCACTGTTACTCTGTTCAATTCAGCTTTCACTTTCAGCCCCACCATGTTAAACAATCCTTTCTGCCAATCCTTTTTAAACCTTTGATTCTGTTTGTTTCATGCCCCTTTCGTCCTAATCTTCTCTCGTGGCTCCCATCATTTCTGGTGTTAGGATTGCCATCATAAGCTACCTTGAGCAGGATCTGTGTCTGACTTAGCCTTGTTTCCATCACAGCCTTCTTGGAGGGTGTTTTCAAGAACAATAATACCAGCCACCCATCAGACCAATGTAGCGGGCACTGAACTAATGCTCCACATGCGTTTTTCAATTTTCTCTTAATCCTCATAATAATCTGCTGAGGAGGTTGCCCAAGTTTACCCATAAAAAAGCTGGGGTCTAAAGGGGTAAAGTTACTTGCCTAGTTCATTGGTGGTGGAAACAGGCTTCAAATTTAGGTCTGCTCGACTCTGGAGCCTGAACACCTAGGTATCACCCTCACCCTCTTGTGAATGTATATGGAAAGAATCTGGGATGAATAAATAAATATTCAAGACCCACAGCTTTCCAGACATTTTGCTTCTCACATATATGCTCTGGCTCTTTTCTGACTCTCAAGGAAAGCAGAACCCTGCAAAGAGATCTAGGATGTAAACTCAGAGACCAATCTCATTCTCCTTAATCCCACGCCCATCTCCTGTCAGTCCACAGTCCTGGGGCCTGTTACCCAAGAGGACAGAGCTTCCATGCTTTGGCAGGGGAACGTGATCTCTGTCCCTTTTTAGAGGCTACCGCTGGGGTGGAGGGCGGGGTGATGTGAAAAGGCATGGAGGGCAACTCAGGAACAACCGCTGCTGTTGTCCTCCCAGCCCAAGCTGGCCCATGCGTAGCCGGGAGCCATGGCCCAGAATCAGCCTTGCTGCCTGGTTTCTCAGGGTCACTTCCGTTCAGGAAGAATTTCCCCACCTCCTTCCAGGTGGTCGTGCCAGTGCCGGTCACTTCAGGGGAACAGAGATGCAAGACACGGAAAAGGGCTATGAAAGATTAAGGGGTAAGTGTCCACAGCATCTCTCTCCCCCTGCTACTTGAGAATGCTAAATGTCCACAATTTAACTCTTCCTACTCCTCCTAAAGAGGAAGTATTCTTACTTTCTAGAAAAGAGGCAAAGTGGCCCAAACAATAAAAGAAATAACAGAGGAGGGAAGGGAAAAGAAAGCAGGGAGCTGTGGGTTGATAAGTGATCTAGATGGTTCACTGTGGCTTCCAGAGGCTGGAGGACTGAAAAGAGAAGACAAGTGAGATTTGCCCATGTGGCTTAGGAATTGGATCCTGTTTAATAAAGAGACTGTTGCAAATAATGAATTCTTTAAAAAAAACATTAGCCGTACTCTGCAGAACTGTGTTGCTTTAGATATGGTTCCATGCAAAAACTAAGTCACATGTTCATACTCTTCAATAAACAGAGAAAGAAGTGTTTTGGACTCCTTGGTATCTTTAATGTAGGACAAGAATCATCACTTTGAAGTCATGGTTCCCAGAGTTGCTCTCTTGATTTCTTGATTCCTAGCTTCTTCCCCTTCCTCCTCCCTACATAGACTAAAAGTGGAGAAGGTAGTTCCTGGAGGACAGGAAGGGGTTTTGATGCACAGTTGTGAGCCCAAATAAGTGCAAAGTAAATAGTTATTAAGAATCCAAGTATCAAAAGTTTCATGTGTCATGAGCTCACAAAATTATGTCATGTAAAAGAAGGATATCATATAATCTCAATTTTCTAAAAAGAAAATATGTACACATACATATAAAAATATAACAGTGGAGTTCTGGGTGTACTTTTGTTTTCATTATATTTTATTTTTATATTATCCAAATTTTTAATAAAAAAAAATGTAGTTTCCCCCAGAAAACACTTTTTATAAAGGCAAGAAAATTAAATTCTGATGCATTTGGATGATAGGATAGGTCTTTTCAAAAGAGAGGACTAGACTGAACATAGACCTAAGATCCTGAGAACTCACCAGGGAAAAAAAATACTGAAGAAACCACTCTTCATATTCATGGCACCCTCCTGGTAATGATAGGACATTCCCTGCTGGTGGGTTAGCTGGTTTACAAAAGAGAGTGGATGCACTCTCCCTTTAGCAAAGAAAACATATTTATTGTTAATTACTTAGACCGACAAATGTCTTCAAACCTGAAGAAACACTCCTCTTTAGATCAAGTAGAGCAGTTTTCTTGTAACTTTCTTGATATTTGTCACTCTCCACTTTGTACTGCATCAATACAGAGGGAAAGACAAGACAACTGAAATTAAAGTGAAAAGATATACATTCAGAGACATCAAGCAAGTCATTTGTCCTCTCCAAATCTCACATTACCTGCCATTCAAGGAATGCAATACAATAAGGGTAATTAAACGGAAAGGAAGAAAAAAATCAGAACCAAGAAAAGGCAGAAAGAGCACATACACTCCTTACAAAAGCGGAGACTGTTTTTATTTTTGAGCAACAGCTTTACTCTGCATTTCCAGACATCCATTTTTGTTGTTATCCAACATCCGCCCACCGATATTCCTTTTGAAGACTACCCCATTAATCTTGAGGGTGGCCGGTACTCCCTCTATAGACATCAAAAGGGACTGGCTTTCCAAACTGAAGCCCTTGGCTAATCAGAAACTTTTCCAGGACTTGAATGTAGAGTGACCCAACATCACGAAGGCAATTGCACATCTTACTCAACCTGGCCCAGCAGCACGAGAACCAGTTCCTGTGACCTCACTATGCAGAACTCTTTTGGTTCCTATCTGCTTCCCAGACTTGGTTTTTGAGCATTCCACCTATTTTGTGAGCTCCACTCTGATTGTGCAACATTCCTTGAATGGCAGGTAAAGCAAACTTTGGGAGGCTTTTGAGTTTTTTTGTTTTATTTTTTAGGAATTAAGTAACAACATTTTAATCAATAAATATGAACAGGTGTTTGTTAACCAGTTATTATTTGGCAGGAAAAAAAAGTCATTTACAAAGAATTCAAAAGATAACACCACCTTGAAAACAAAGTGCCAAAAGTCTTTGCCATAAACATTTCCTCACTTATAGAACTGGAAGTAACAAATATTTATTCCGAATAAGGCTTGAAATAATCTAAAAAGTTCCAGATATATTTTAAAGCTATAATAGACTATTTTGCATGTAAAGCCAAAATAGATTATTTTACACATAGTAGACTATCTGACAACCCAATGAATAAATGATTGAATAGATGAATTGTTGAACACCAGGGAAAGTGAATACTTATGTTCACATTATGGGCCAGGCCCCTGCCTCAGCCTCCCGGGTAGCTGGGATTACCAACGCATGCCACCATATCTGGCTAATTTTTTTGTATTTTTACTAGAGAAGGGGTTTCACCATATTGGCCAGACTGGTCTCGAACTCCTGACCTCAGGCAATCTGCCTGCCTTGGCCTCAAGGGCCTGTAATCCCAAAGTGCTGGGATTACAGGCGTGAGCCGCCACCCCTGGCCACAAATTCCTCTTTTCTGACTGCAATAGCCAGAATCTATTTCTGTGGTATGCAAACTAGAACCTTGGAAAAAAATAGAAACATAAGTTGCACAGTTCTCAAATCTGAAAAAAAAAAAAAAGGATATAGACCATTTCCTCACAAGAGACAATGCTTTTTTGGGACTAAATTCAAAAAGTAATTTCTCAAGGGGGAAGACACATGGAGGAGAGCCTTAAGTCATTCAGTAGATCATGTACCTATGATGACCAGTTAGTCTTTAACGTGGTGTTTTATATCTTGTTAACCCAGGCCTTGTTCATAAAATACCTACCATATTTTTGCTGAAGGAAGGACTAAATGAATGAGGACGCTTTCTAGAAACTTTTCCCAGCTGACATTCTCAACTGGTGTTCAACCACCCTTATCTAGAGGAGACACAGGATTTCCATAACAATACCTAAGACCCTCTTCCCCCTCAGCTCCAACACCCACCTACAAGTATTGGCAGATCCTACATAATTACTCACACAGTGAGCACTTTCTATTTCTCCAGATTCTTCATTCTTCTTCCTTACCAGCAAGTTTATATCCTGTCAGAAATTATTATTTGTGCTTCTCTTTCATGCACCTAGTCCAAAGCCAAAGGTGAAAGGTGACGGGAGTGAGCAGGAGGTCATGGAGCTTATCCCTGAGGACCTACATGGAGGGCATCTTGGAAGTTCACCAAGAAGAGCCGGTGGGCAGGATCAGCCAAAGTTGGGCTGGGCCCTCTGCTCCCTCAGCTCAGGAGCCCTTTCCCTGCCTCTCTAGTGGGTTTCATTACTCCATAGAAGATGATTCTGAATGCCACGCAAATAACTTCACACAATTAGAATGGCCAGCCAGACCTAAAATACAGAAGTCTAAAACTACTGCTCAGTAGGGCCTGTCAATGACATCAACAGGAGACAGATGCCCAGGTTATCATTCTACTAAGACCTTGCCTTTTACCCATCCTGCTGCTAAAGGAAGTTTTCTCCTTCTACATTGAGGATTATTATTAACATATGTTAATCACAGATTCCCATTTTCTTAAACTTCTAATATAAACTGTTGAGATTACATATCTTTAAGATTCACAATCAACTGGACCAATAATCCAATAATATCTTCTGCAAGAGTATTTTTCCTTAGGAGAGCTGGGCAGTGATGATGAACTAGTAGTATTTACCCTAGTAGGTCATTTCCTGGAGTCCCTGGGAGGCATTAGATTCCTGACATAAGTTACGTTTCCTCAGATACCAGGAAAGGCTAGAGCATGGCAATAGCATTCTGGAAGTAAAAAGTATCACTACCTTCTCCCTCCTGCTCCTGTCCCCCACCACCCCCAGTTTCCTGCACAAGCCTTGTACAAGTGGGGAGAGCAACTTGCTCAAATCCAGACCCAGAAGTAAGGAATAGACCCTGGCATCCTAACAAGGCTGGAAGCTGCTACACCAGAGTGCCTGCTTTTCATTGAGAAATACAAAGAAGCAGCAGCTCCTCCTTTGGCCCCAGGCCAGCCTCCATAATAGAGTCAAAATGTTCTATCACCCCTGATGCAAAGCATCTTGATCCCTGCTGAGTGGCTGGAGAAGCAGTGGAAGCAATTCAGCCTAGCAGGATCTGTACTTCACTGTCTCCCTATTATGGAGTAATATAAAAATATGTTCCAGCAGCATCAGGCAAGCAAAGCATTACAGGAGGTCTGAATTCAAGGTCCAGTGTCACCTCAGCTCATTAACTTTTCTATGGATGGCAAGGCAGATTCCCTTCCCCCTTGGACAAGCAAGAGACTCACTGTGTTGAGCCTTGCTCACCAAGTCAAGGCAGATCTCCAGGAAAATAGGCCTGCTGATACGGAAGAAAAGGAGGCAAGCCAGAGTGAGGCGCCACCCATGGCCTTCAGGGGAGCCTTCAGGGCTGACCCCTTTGCTTTTCCTATTTAGCATTTATTTGAACTGAAATTTATATGTTTGGCTTCAGTCCAAGGACTAGCATTTTGTGAGAGGGTCTGAACTCAGCTTATTTTAAGCATATAATAATGACAATTAGAAGGACTTTTTGTCTAGCATCCTTCAATTTCCCAGGAAGGAGAAAGGGATGTAAACTTACCTGCTTGGCCCCCAAAGCTATTAATATCACATGTCCAGCCATCCCTCTCAGTGATATTTTTCAGAAAGCAAAGCTTTAAATGAGTAGAATAAAAAAACCTTAACTGAACAAATGATAATTTTACAAATATTGAGTTACATGAGTTCTCAGGTGTCTGAGAAGTTGGGTAAATATGTACCAAGGCTGAACAATCATGTAGCTGCGGTTTTTCCATTTGAGCCAGAAGATGATGGACATGTCTGGATAGCACTGTATCCAGTGGTTGCTCCAATTTCTTTTCACAAAGGAATTACAATGAAAAGGCAAAAATGGCATTTTCAGTGCCTTGTTTGACAGGGTTAGGGAGGTGGGATGGGACGGCCATCCTGACCACAGGGGCATGGGAAGGAGAGTGGGAAGGAGGAAGAAAAGAGAATTGTACACCTGAACACAGAGTCAGGAAGGACTTGTTATTGTGGCCACTTTAGCCACTCGCCCACATACATCACCATAATAACCACTCAATGGGCTTGGACAAAAGACAAACCCAAAAGTGGTGTCCAAAGAGCATTTTGACCTCAAATACTTCACATATGAATTTACTTCTTCAAGAGCTTTATCAGGCTGCTGCCATCTTCAAAGAACCTCAACATTATTGTCACAATCCTAAAATCAATTTGCAACAGGCACTTGAAGCTCTCCCAGAGATGAGAAGTGCAAGGTTTGTTTGTCCTTCTCTATTGACCAAGTTTTGACTTTCTAAAATACTCTCCCTCCTTGAAGGTGGACTTCAAAAAGTGTTCCAGTTACAATTCTTTTAGACGCTGATCCTCTCCCTGATGTATAAACAAATATGTATATAAAACATCCTGTTCAAATAAAGTAGGAAAAACAGGCTAAGATTATGGGGCAGGGAAGGAGCAGTCTCTCTTTCAGTGCCTCTTTCCTATCCCCTACCCTCGTATCTCCCAGCAAAGTGCTCAAGCTCTGCTAAGGGACAGACTGCCTCCTCAAGTGAATCCCTGACCCTCATGTCTCCTGATGGGGAGACATCTCCCAGCAGGGGTCGACAAACACCTCATACAGGAGAGCTCCGGCTGGCATTAGGCAGGTGCCCCTCTGGGATGAAGCTTCCAGAGGAAGGAGCAGGCAGCAATCTTTGCTGTTTTGCACCCTCTGCTGGTGATACCCAGGCAAACAGGGTCTGGAGTGGACCTCTAGCAACTCTAGCAGACCTGCAGCAGAGGGGCCTGTTAGAAGGAAAACTAACAAGCAGAAAAGGATAGCATCAACATCAACGAAAAGGACGTCCACACAAAAACCCCATCCGAAGGTCACGAACATCAAAGACCAAAGGTAGAAAAGTCCACAAAGATGAGGAAAAACCAGCGCAAAAAGGCTGAACATTCCAAAAACCAGAATGCCTCTTCTCCTCCAAAGGATCACAACTCCTCACCAGCAAGGAAACAAAAATGGACAGAGAATGAGTTTGAAGAATTGACAAAAGTAGGCTTCAGAAGGTGGGTAATAACAAACTCCTCTAAGCTAAAGCAGCATGTTCTAATCCAATGCAAGGAAGCTGAGAACCTTGATAAAAGGTTACAGGAAATACTATCTAGAATAACCAGTTTAGAGAAGAACATAAATGACCTGATGGAACTGAAAAACACAGCACGAGAACTTCATGAAGCATACACAAGTATCAATAGTCGAATTGATCAAGCAGAAGAAAGGATATCAGAGATTGAAGATCAGCTTAATGAAATAAAGCATGAAGACAAGCTTAGAGAAAAAAGAAAGAAAAGGAATGAACAAAGCCTCCAACAAATATGGGACTATGTGAAAAGACCAAACCTACATTTGACTGGTGTACCTGAAAGTGATGGGGAAAAATGGAATCAAGCTGGGAAAGACGTTCCAGGACATTATCCAGGAGAACTTCCCCAACCTAGCAAGGCAGGCCAACATTCAAATTCAGGAAATACAAACACCATCACAAAGATACTCCTCGAGAAGAGCAACCCCAAGACACATAATTGTCAGATTCACCAAGGTTGAAATGATGGAAAAAATGTTAAGGCAGCCAGAGAAAAAGTTTGGGTTACCCACAAAGGGAAGCCCATCAGACTAAGAGCAGATCTCTCAGCAGAAACCTTACAAGCCAGAAGAGAGTGGGGGCCAATATTTGACAACTTAAGAAAAAGAATTTTCAACCCAGAATTTCATAGCCAGCCAAACTAAGCTTCATAAGTGAAGGAGAAATAAAATCCTTTATAGACAAGCAAATGCTGAGAGATTTTGTCACCACCAGGCCTGCCTTACAAGAGATCCTGAAGAAAGCACTAAATATGGAGAGAAAAAACTGGTACCAGCCACTGCAAAAACATACCAAATTATAAAGACCTCAACACTATAAAGAAACTACATCAACTAATGTGCAAAATAACCAGCTAGCATCATAATGACAGGATGAAATTCACACATAACAGTATTAACCTTCAACGTAAAATGGGCTAAATGCACCAATAAAAAGACACAGACTGGCAAATTGGATAAAGAGTCAAGACCCATCGGTGTGCTGTATTCAGGAGAGCCATCTCACATGCAAAGACACACATAGGCTCAAAATAAAGGGGTGGAGGAATATTTACCAAGCAAATGGAAAGCAAAAAAAAGCAGAGGTTGCAATCCTAGTCTCTGATAAAACAGACTTTGAACCAACAAAGATCAAAAAAGACAAGGGCATTACATAATGGTAAAGGGATCAATGCAACAAGAAGAGCTAACTATCCTAAATATATATGCACCCAATACAGGAGCACCCAGATTCATAAAGCAAGCTCTTAGAGACCTACAAAGAGACTTAGGCTCCCACACAATAATAGTGGGAGACTGTAACAACCCACTCTCAATATTAGACAGATCAACAAGACAGAAAATTAACAGGGATATTCAGGACTTGAACTCAGCTCTGGATGAAGACCTAATAGACAGCTACAGAACTTTCCACCCCAAATCAACAGAATATACAGTCTTCTCAGCACCACATCGCACTCATTCTAAAATTGACCACATAATTGAAGTAAAACACTCCTCAGCAAATGTAAAAGAACAGAAATCATAACATACAGTCTGTCAGACCACAGTGCAATCAAATTAGAACTGAGGATTAAGAAACTCACTCAAGGCCGGGCGCAGTGGCTCATGCCTGTAATCCCAGCACTTTGGGAGGCCAAGACGGGCCGATCACAAGATCAGGAGATCAAGACCATCCTGGCTAATATGGTGAAACCCCATCTCAACTAAAAACACAAAAAATTAGCCGGGCGTGTTGGCAGGCGACTGTAGTCCCAGCTACTCGGGAGACTGAGGCAGCTGAATGGGATGAACTCGGGAGGCAGAGCCTGCAGTGAGCCGAGATCACGCCACTGCACTCCAGCCTGGGTGACAGGGCGAGACTCCATCTCAAAAAAAAAAAAAAGAAACTCACTCAAAACCGCACAACTACATAGAAACTAAATGACCTGCGCCTGAATGACTACTGGGTAAATAACAAAATGAAGACAGAAATAAATAAGTTCCTTGAAACCAATGAGAACAAAGACACAATGTACCAGAATCTGTGGGACACAGCCAAAGCAGTGTTTAGAGGGAAATTTATAGCATTAAATGCCCACAGAAGAAAGCAGGAAAGACATAAAGTTGACACCCTAACATCACAATTAAAAGAACTAGAGAAGCAAGAGCAAATAAATTCAAAAGCTAGCAGAAGACAAGAAACAACTAAGATCAGAGCAGAACTGAAGGAGATAGAGACACGAAATCACTTCAAAAAATCAATGAATCCAGGAGATGATTTTTTGAAAAGATCAACAAAATAGATAGACAGCCAGACTAATAAAGAAGAAAAGAGAGAAGAATCAAATAGACACAATAAAAAAATGATAAAAGGGATATCACCACTGATCCCACAGAAATACAAACTACTATCAGAGAATACTATAAACACCCCTATACAAATAAACTAGAAAATCTAGAAGAAATGGATAAATTCCTGGACACATACACCCTCCCAAGACTAAACCAGGAAGAAGTTGAATCCCTGAATAGACCAATAACAGGCTCTGAAATTGAGGCAATAATTAATAGCCTACCAACGAAAAAAACTCCAGGACCAGACAGATTCACAGCAAAATTCTACCAGAGGTACAAAGAGGAGCTAGTATCATTCCTTCTGAAACTACTCCAATCAACAGAAAAAGAGGGACTCCTCCAAAACTCATTTTATGAGGCCAGTACCATCCTGATACGAAACCTGGCAGAGACACAACAAAAAAAGAAAATTTCAGGCCAGTACCCCTGATGAACATCCATGCAAAAATCCTCAATAAAATACTGGCAAACCAAATCCAGCAGCACCTCAAATAGCTTATCCACTATGATCAAGTCGGCTTCATCCCTGGGATGCAAGGCTGGTTCAACGTATGCAACTCAATAAACGTAATCCATCACATAAACAGAACCAATGACAAAAACCACATGATTATCTCAATAGATGCAGAAAAGGCCTTCAATAAAATTCAACACCACTTCATGCTAAAACCTCTCAATAAACTAGGTTTTGATGGAATGTATCTCAAAATAATAAGAGCTATTTATGATAAGCCCACAGCCAATATCATACTGAATGGACAAAAGCTGGAAGCATTCCCTTCGAAAACCAGCACAAGACAAGGATGCCCTCTCTCACCATTCCTATTCAACACAGTATTGGAAGTTCTGGCCAGGGCAATCAGGCAAGAGAAAGAAACAAAGGGTATTCAAATAGGAAGAGAGGATGTCAAATTGTCTCTGTTTGCAGATGACATGATTGTATATTTAGAAAACCCCATCAGCCCAGCCCCAAATCTCCTTAAGCTAATAAACAACTTCGGCAAAGTCTCAGGATACAAGATCAATGTGCAAAAATCACAAGCATTCCTATACACCAATAATAGACAAACAGAGAGCCAAATCATGAGTGAACTCCCATTCACAATTGCTACAAAGAGAATAAAATACCTAGGAACACAACTTTCAAGGGATATGAAGGACCTCTTCAAGGAGGACTATAAACCACTGCTCAAGGAAATCAGAGAGGACACAAACAAATGAAAAAGCATTCCATGCTCATGGATAGGAAGAATCAATATCATGAAAATGGCCATACTGCCCAAAGTAATTTATAGATTCAATGCTATCCCCATCAAGCTCTCATTGACTTTCTTCACAGAATTGGAAAGAACTACTTTAAATTTCATATGGAACCAAAAAAGAGCCTAGATAGCCATAAAGCAAAAAGAACAAAGCTGGAGGCATCATGCTACCTGACTTCAAACTATACTACAAGGCCACAGTAACCAAAACATCATGGTACTGGTACCAAAACAGAGATATAGACCAATGGAACAAAACAGAGCCCTCGGAAATAATGCCACACATCTACAACCATCTGATCTTTGACAAATCTAACAAAAACAAGAAATGGGGAAAGGATTCTCTATTTAATAAATGGTTTTGGGAAAACTGGCTAGCCATATGCAGAAAAGTGAAACTGGACCCCTTCCTCACACCTTATATAAAAATTAAACAAGTTAGATTAAAGACTTAAACGTAAGACCTAAAACCATAAAAACCCTAGAAGAAAATCTAGGCAATACCATTCAGGACATAGGCATGGACAAGGACTTCATGACTAAAACACCAAAAGCAATGGCAACAAAGGCCAAAATTGACAAATGGGATCTAATTAAACTAAAGAGCTTCTGCACAGCAAAAGAAACTATTGTCAGAGTGAACAGGCAACCTACAGAATGGGAGAAAATTTTTGCAATCTATCTATCTGACAAAGGGCTAATATCCAGAATCTACAAGGAACTTAAACAAATTTACAAGAAAAAAACAAACAACCCCATCAAAAAGTAGGTGAAGGATATGAACAGACACTTCTCAAAAGAAGACATTTATGCAACCAACAAACGCATTAAAAAAAAAGCTCATCATCACTGGTCATTAGAGAAATGCAAATCAAAACCACAATGAGATACCATCTCACACCAGTTAGAATGGTGATCATTAAAAAGTCAGGAAACAACAGATGCTGGAGTGGATGTGGAGAAATAGGAACACTTTCACACTGTTGGTGGGAGTGTAAATTAGTTCAACCATTGTGGAAGACAGTGTGGCGATTCCTCAAGGATCTGGAACCAGAAATACCATTTGACCCAGCAATCCCATTACTGGTATATACCGAAAGGATTATAAATCATTCTACTATAAAGATACATGCACATGTATATTTATTGCAGCACTATTCACAATAGCAAAGACTTGGAACCAACCCAAATTCCCATCAATTTTAGACTGGATAAAGAAAATGTGGCACATATACACCATGGCATACTATGCAGCCATAAAAAAGGACGAGTTCATGTCCTTTGCAGGGACACGGATGAAGCTGGAAACCATCATTCTCAGCAAACTAACACAAGAACAGAAAATCAAACACCTCACTCATAAGCAGGAGTTGAACAATGAGAACACATGGACACAGGGAGGGGAACATCACACACTGAGGCCTGTCAGGGGCTCGGGGGCTAGGGGAGGGATAGCATTAGGAGAAATACCTAATGTAGATGACGGGTTGATGGGTGCAGCAAACCACTATGGCGCATGTATACCTATGTAACAAACCTGCATGTTCTGCACATGTATCCCAGAACTTAAAGTATTATAATAAAAAAAGAAATAAATAAAAATTTTTTAAAAAGAATGAGGAGCTCAGTGTTGCCAGAGAGTCCAATTTTCAAGAGAAGCTTGCGATCTGAGTGTGTGTATATTTGTGTGTGAGAGCAAGATCATTTCATTTTAGAAATATGGACAACTAATGCACATATTTCATATCCTTGTGCAGACAAAACACATGACTTTAGGACAAATCTGGCCCATCTGAGAGGCTGGCAGGACCTGTAATGCAGGTGAATTGCTCTCTCTGGCTGGGGCCAATTATTTCCCTAACGGAGAACCACATCTCTACTTTGGGGATCCTTCAGATTCACTTTCCTTCTGAGGTGGTCCAGCTCCTGGACTCTACTGCTAGCTCATTGCTCATTCCACCTTCTCTCAGGGAGAGGCAGCTGGAGGGGAAAGAGCTCTGGTCCTGTGGTCAGGAGACTGGGGCCCACTGCTTCCATGTGACCTGAGTGAGCCTCAGTTTCCTTGGCTAGAAGATTCATGATTTAAACATTAAATGGGGCATGTTGTTTTAGACGCTTTATGGTACCATGCAAATAGAAGGTGGTGTTCATTCTGACCACAGGAGTATAACTGGATGCCATCTATGTCAAAATTCAGATGGTCTCCACGGAAAACTGTCTCCTTCTGAACTGTCTCTTCTGAACTGTGTAATGTGTAATCTCTATGCCTTTCACTAGACATTTAGCCACAACCTGCTTTGTGTCATCTGGGATTGGTATTAACTCCCGTTTTCAGCTTCTCACAGGAAGGGAAGATTATTTCCCCAGTTAGATTGTGAACTCCAGAAAGCAAGGATCACATACCATATTTCTAGCCTCTACCTTAGCCCTTCGAGATCCTCACCAGAAGTGTTCTGTCTGAATTAAGTAGAAAGTCTGGCAGATTCTTAGATGGCCTGCATTCACCTTTTACTCCTTTCAGTTTAAAAGAAGGAATTAGATTTATTGAACAGTAGAGTGTGGGGGTGACATAGGGAAACTGAGGCAAGCTTGATATGGAGGAAACCAAAAGAGAAAAAAGTTGTCATCCTATAAAGCTTCAAGCAATACTCGGAAATGACTGCAGGGGCCTTAGCAGAAGGTGGTGGAGACAGAGAGATGAAATAGGAATTCTGAACCCAAACAAGGACAGAAAAGGATGGGTTGCACTGCTTCCCACTTCTCTCCTCCCACCATTTTCTCATGTAAAGCAAGGGAACCAAGAAACAGACCACAGTAAACCCAACCGGAAAAAAGCCAGCAAGTAGGGAACTCCAGCTAGAGGCAAGCTCCGGATAAGGAGGAGGGAAGGGAGGGGAGCAACAGAGTGGGACCCCTGCTTCTCTTCCTGCTTGCTCCCCCTGCTTGCCATGACCTCCCCCAGCATGCTGGGCGGCCAGCAAGCCCATGAACCCCATTCCCAGGAGCCAGGTTTCTGGTGTGCAGCTGAGAGAGCCCTGGTGTGTTGACAGGATGCCCAGTCTGGTGTGGGAAAGGGAAGATCTGCCCTGCACACACCCATGGTTACTATGGCATCCTCGGACGAGAACCAGATAGGAACATCTTCACACAAGTGACTAAGACTTCAAGTTACATGCCAGACAGCATTGGCTTCATAGCCTATTTTAACTTCATGATCTGGATAATTACCAGGTCTTGTTAAGTTTTTTCTTGTTGGCTGGAGTTTTGGGCTTTCCCGGGCAAATTTTAGTTTTACTGACACTGTTTAAAAAAAAAAATCTGATAAAACTAAGGTATTCCATAATCCTTGCTTCTTGATGTTATTTTGAAAAACAAACAAACTAAGGCTTTCCGCAGTTCAGCTTTCTTTCCCAACCTCAGGGTTTAGAATGGTTGAGTCAAACATTTACTGAGCTGTGTGGTCCTCTTCTCCCATCTTCTCCTTTGGCAAGAGTTCAGTTCCCTCTCATTCTTACCTCTCTTCATGCATCTATGATAGAAGATTTTGATCTGGGAATTTACAATGGAAAATATGATAATTTACTTGTCTGTGGTCTAATATTAACAGGAACACATTGTGAGGCTCCATTTTTGCAGCTTAAATAAATAAATACAAGGTCCTGAGAAAGTAAATGGTTTATTTAAGCTTACATTACCTTGAATTGTGGGACTATATTTGTAGCTCTCAAATTCTGAAGCACTGCTCTTCCCTCTCCACCACACTGGACTCTTACATCGGACTCTTAGAAAGTACTATTATATTCACTCTATGCCAAGTCAACTCAGGGCAAACGATCCCGACTGCAATACTGCAGGGAAAACTGAACTGGAGTTCCGAACACCCAAAGGCGGTTCTGCCTGGCTTGTGCCAACTGTGAGACTGTCCGCCCATCCCCGCCCCACTCCCAGCTAACTGTGGGCTCCTTGCAGTGGGCTTATAGTGGTGCAGGCTCTGCTGAAGGGAGACAGAGTGTGTGCTGGCTCCAGCTTCGCGAAGAGCAATTGAATTTCAACAGGAGATTCATTCCCCACTGAGAAAAGCTGAACCTCATGAACTTGGTCATAGATCCTCCTTCCTCGTCCCCCTCTACACAGCTCTTATCTTCTCTCATCTCAGTCACCTTGCTAGTCTTTCAGCTTTTTAAAAACATTTCTTTTATATGTCTAATATTTTTGTTAATTTTAATTTTTACCTTTTAATTTTATATTTTCTATTTTTAATCTTTAATCCCTTTTATTATTTTAACTTTCTAATCATAAGGTATTGGTATTTTGTCTTAGTTTTTTATAATTATTATGATTTTTGTTTTTTATGTTTTTAACCTCCATCTCATTGATTTATAAACTGTCTGCTACTTTAAACTTCATCTACTTAATTTGGTATTTTTAAAAGCTTAACTTTTTAACTTTATTGGAATTTTGAGTTTATTTTCACTTCTCTTTCACTTTTTTTCCTCTCACCTTACATTCTTTTTGGGTTTTTTTTCCTTTCTAATCAGCTTTCTCAGGTTGAATCTTTTTGGTTTTCATTTTAATGGCTTTCTAAGTTTTTACTCTCCCTTCATTTAAAATTTTTTTACTGGATTTTTTATTAGCAAGAAGTGTAATAAATAGCCCACACCATAAATAGATTTCAAAGGACTTTTCCCCCTGGCTTGCTACCCCTACTCTTGACTTTGCCTTAGATTGTCCTAATTTTAAGCATGGCATTAAAGCACAACTCTGATGAGAGGAGTTAGAAATACGGAAAGGGGAAGCCTAGAATAAGCCCTGTGAAGCTGGATTAGAATCAGGGGTATTCATGTGTACTCATAGTGTATACATATATGTGTGTGTGTACACATATATTTACATACATACACATATACGTGCAGATATGAAATATATGATATAGATATACACAAACTTATCTGCATATATTTATTACCTAGTTCTGTCTGCTGACAAAGCAATCAGTCCCCAGTAACAACAAGTACACGTGCTGCCCAGAGCTTGGTTTCTAAATACCAATGGTTTCTAGAGCTTGGTTTCTAAATGGTGGCAAGGAGAGTACAAAATGAACTTGGAATATCTTATTGTGTGCAAAAGAAAGCTCAAATAATAATGCAGACAATATCCAAAAAGCCCCAAATACTGGACTTAGTTTGGACGGGCTTCCACTGGCCAAATCTAGGACATTTCAACCATAAAAACAAATTATAGTAATAAATTATAACCTACTGAAAAAAAGAACCTATTAAACCATACAGGAATAAATAAACAATATATGGAAAGTTCTTCCTTAGAGTAGAATATCTACTAATAAATGCAGAAAAACTGATGAGTTATAAAATCACCATTTTCTACCTATCATAGAAATAATTGATTCAAGAAGAATCATTAACAAATGCTAAAACTAGTAGCTAATATTTGGATGGCAACAGGATATATACATGGCCTCAAAATATCTCTCTACAGTTATTTATTAATTTCAAAGGGGGAAAACAGTAACTTTAAGTGGATAATCTGGAGGACACCAGCTTAAGCCATGTGCCTTCTGACACAATGCACTGAGACAGATACAATATTGCTTCTGTAACGTTCCTACTACCGAAAATAAATGACCCTAATCATTAGGTAACACCAACCTAACTTAAATTTAAGGACTTTCTACAAAATAACAGGCTGTACTTTTTAAATATGCCAGCATCCTTCAAGACAAAGAAAGGTACGTAACCCCAGATTAAGAGAAAAGACATGACAGCAAAATGCGATGTGTGATCTCAGTTTGGATGGTGGAAAGGATGGACTACTGTTTAGATAACAATAACATGTGAATGTTAAATGTACTCATTCCGATCGTTGCCCTGTGAGTATTTAAAAGAACGACTTGGTTCTTAGGAAATACACACTGAAGTATTTGGGGATAAAAGTCTACAATATCTCACTCACTGAACCTGGGACATGGTGAGCATCAAAATAAATAATGACAGTAATAAATTATAACCCAATGAACAGAAGGAAGAATCCACGAATCCACATAGGTATAAATAAATACTAAATATATATACATAAGGAAATAAAATGCTTTTCCTTACGATAAAATTACGCCCAAATAGTTCAGAAAGAGAAGTTGTGTGAATGAGAGCACACACACAAACGACAAAGCAAGTAAGGGAAATGACAACAATTGGTGAATCTTAGCAAAGGAGAGTTTGAATGAAGTATGCCAACAGCAAGCACTGAGGCATGGATATCACTTCACTTCATTCTCATGGGAGGGAGACAATGGAGGATTCCCTTCTGTGCTTCACATTCCAGCCATCCTCTAATATGTTTATTTCCAGGTCATTCCATGTCCCTCCTCAGCAAAGTCAAAGGAGGGTCCTCTTCTTGTAGAGTTCACTGCCTTCATTGTGAGAGTTATTGCTGGCCAGAATG
Organism: Symphalangus syndactylus; assembly: GCF_028878055.3. Classification (NCBI taxonomy): domain Eukaryota; kingdom Metazoa; phylum Chordata; class Mammalia; order Primates; family Hylobatidae; genus Symphalangus; species Symphalangus syndactylus. Next base: position 20,118,269 of record NC_072431.2, on the reverse strand, counting down.
GGGTCTATTTCAACTTTTTAAAAAGCATGATCAGCCATGCATCTTCAGGTTGGTTACATTAGCAACACAGGCCTACACAGGAAATCAGGAAAGCCTGTTTCAATCCAGATCACAGGCCAGTGTAACCCCTGGAATACTTCTCAGTGTACAAGATGATGGCTAAGGCAGGCTCTCTCTGCTCCACTGTCTGCTTCTTCAAGGAGAATAAGACTGTGTTACGGAAGGTGTAGGGTCCTGAAGGACAAGTCAGTTCACCTTCAGAATCTTGGCTATGGTGACCATGCACCTTCTGCATTGTCAGATCTTCTAGTAGGATTTTACTAAGGGTCACGGTACCATCTCTCACACCAAGTTTCAGAAAGTCATTTTCCCTTTGGTCCTTTTTTGACTGAAGGATGGGACCTCAGGCCACCCAAACCCACAGCTGCTAGACACGACACTTTCTAGAGATCATTCTTGACTCCATGCATGATTGACTCACCACTGAGCCCCACCCTGGAACCAGGGACCTGACCTAGAAAATCTGAAGCGCTCCCTAATTCCAGGAATTGGTTGCTGCTCCACCTTGGACTAGATGAGCTTGACTTGCTTGATGTGGGAAAAGCCAAATGAACTGGGGAAACAGCCTCACCAGGTGATATGCTCTAAGTCTTCAGGTGCTTTTTTTTTTTTTTTTTTTTGGAAGGTCTCTGGTATTTGCCCATTAATTACTAAAAGTTTCTTAGCTGCAGAGTAGTGTGGCAATGGTAAGAAACTAAATGTGTTGGCTTTTTAAAATGGGTTCTAATATCTGCCTGTAAGAAATCTTAATTCTAGGGCATTAATCACACCATATCAGTGGTTTAAAGTTGAAGAACTGTCAGATCAGAAAAGAGGAAAAAGATATATATAGCCTTAAAATATCATTCCACATAATATTTATTATTACGAAGGGAAAAATAACTTTACAGTGGTGACATCTAGAGAATACAAACTCAAACCATCTGCCTCCTGACATGAGGGGCTGAGAATACAGTAACACTTCTGTAATATGCAGAGGTAGGAAAGTGTGAGATCCTCGTTCCTCTTACTTCTGGGCTGCTCTTAACCTCCATTACTCATATGGATGGAACCTTTTCTTTCCAGTCCTAATTCCTTAGGAAGCTGGATATGATTTGTCTTAATACCTTTCCTCACTCATCCTGCCTCCCTCCAAAGTTTACATTTTTGGCTCCCCATGTGGTCTTTTGTTGTTGTTTTGAGATGGAGTTTTGCTCTTGTCGCCCAGGCTGGAGTACAATGGTGCAATCTCAGCTCACTGCAACCTCCACCTACTGGATTCAAGTGATTCTCCTGCCTCAGCCTCCCTAGTAGCTGGATTACAGGCACCCCCCACCTGCCACCACACCCAGATAATTTTTGTATTTTTAGTAGATCCACCCACCTCGGCCCCCTAAAGTGCTGGGATTACAGGCATGAGACACTGTGCCTGGCCTCCATATGGTCTTTTTGTGTTGTTGTTTAAATCTCAAATTATTCTGCATCTTCCATGGCAGAGTTGCTTATCTCTAAGATCCTGGACACCCAGGATATGCAGTGAGCGCAATGAGACTCTGCCAGGTACCATTTAGGAATGAATGGGTGAATTTCCATGGGTGATGGGGTTCCTTTAGAGATTCACTAAAGTTCATTATGAATAAAATTCTGCTGGTACTGAGTGGTGGCTCATGTGGAAAATTAAAGAAAATATTTACTACATGTCTGCCCCAATGGTTAGAATCAAATATTTTATCAAAGCTAGGTCTTGTCTATTTATTATAATCTTTAGAGTTAACATTTTGGACCAGCAAGAAGGAGCAAATTTTCCCTAAGTTTTAAGTCTAAGCATATCCATTCTGGAGTTAATTTGCACTCATATTTTTCTGGGCTGCTTAAGAAGTCTGGGTAAAGAATGAGTTGAAGGGCTTTCAACTTCTACTTGTCACTATCCTGAGACCTTTCAAAACTTTGCCTGGATGTCTGAAGGAAAAAATTTATTTGCTTCCTTCCTTTCAGTTGGTTACTAATAACTTAAAACCACCCTCATCCATACTGGGTCCCAACACACATGCGGCTTTCCCTTCTAATGCTCAGTAGACATTAACTACAGAATTCTAGAGACTGCTGGAAAAGTAAACCAAAACAAAAGGAAACAAAACTGCAAAACTTACACCGGGGAAATCAAAACTATCTGGGAGTTCTTCGAACTTAAATATTCTTATAAGCTTTTTATCACATTAAAATGTATGTATATACATATATTTTCCAAGATGGAGCCTCGCTCTGTCACCCAAGCTGGAGTGCAGTGGCATGATTTCAGCTCACTACAACCTCCGCCCCCCCAATTCAAGCAATTCTCCTGCCTCAGCCTCCTGAGTAGCTGGGACTACAGGCACCCGCCACCACGCCTGGCTAATTTTTTTTTTTTTTTTTTTTTTTTTGATAAGGAGTTTTGCTCGTCACCCAGGCTGGAGTTCAATGGTACAATCTTGGCTCACTGCAACCTCTGCCTCCCAGGTTCAAGTGATTCTCCTGCCTCAGCCCCCCAAGTAGCTGGGATTACAGGCACCCGCCACCACACCCAGCTAATTTTTGTATTTTTAGTAGAGACAGAGTTTCACGTTGGCCGGGCTGGTCTCGAACTCCTGACCTCAGGTGATCCACCTGCCTCGGCCTCCCAAAGTGCTGGGATTACAGGCATGAGCCACCGTGCCCGACCAAAAATAATTTAAAATTAATTTATGTGATAAGACTTGAGTTTGACCATTGAATGAAGAAATGAGACCAGATTCTGGGATATTGCCAGAGCTATGAATTTGATGACTAAAGTCTTTCAAGTCCAGGTCTTGGTTAACTGTTGGGAAGGTTGTTTTCCCGGTTATATAAACCCAAGGAGCTTTATAAGTTCCAGGTTTGTTTTCTTGCTGAGTCTACATAGGACTGTCTTAAATTGAACAGTTGATTTGTAAAAAATAAAAATAAAATTAACCAAATAAGGTGCCTATGGAGATGTTCCGCTCTCAGAACTATTAAAGGACTGCTTGGAAGGTGTGCTCAGGTTCCTGTTTGTATATATTTTTATTAATTCTACAACTATTCAACCATCCAGCTAAAACCACCATGAACTCTCTCGCAGATTTTAAAAGGGCATCTTCACTATTCCCAAATTGTAGAACCAGAGAGTTAGCAAAGGTAGCCACCAAAGCAGTCACCCAGTGGTGGTGGTATCCTCTCTGGGCAAGCTTCTGCAGCACACGTGTCCCAAGATAAAGGAGGCATCATTGATAAGTCCCACTTTGCATCAGGACTATCCCAATCTTGAATGCCAAGAAACTCAAGAGAAGAAAAAAATACATCCAGGCTCTCCACGGCTCCCCACTCCCACTCAGTCACAGCTACCCAAGCTTCTTATTACACAGATGCAGCTACATGTTCTGCTTCTCTAGTATCAAAAGCTAATACCACAGGGAACCTGCATGCCAGAAGAACCCAGCCACAAACAGCTACAGGTTGTGGCCACAGGAAAGGGCTCTATAGATGGAAGTATGCCTATTTCTTTCTTCATAGGTTGAAAGTTTAGGCCCAGCAAGCCAATAATTTATGCAGGAGGTTGTTTCACTACTGATCATTAACAAACTCTGTATTAACTTGCAAAGAAGTCTTTTAGGAGTTATGCAAGATTTGTGTTTGCTCTTTACATATCTATTTATTATCTATATTTCGGTAGACAGGAATTGATTGTGGAGATCACATGATCAATACATTATTGACCCTAATTATCAATGATTATTGAGAACTTGCTTTTAATTAACTGTAAGAGTTGGGATCTACAACTGATCAGGTGGAAAGTGCATGAAATATGCCACCAGTTTTTACTTTGTGTATTGGTACCACTCTTAACAGGAATTAATATGTGACTTGTCATGGAATACAGAAGGAGAAACACATTCAAATCATATTATTTCATTATTTGTAATACAGTGGCCAACTATAAAGTTCCTGCCACAAAGACGGGCTACATACAGGTGAACTATTTTAAAAGAAAGTCACTGTTTTTGGCTAGGCATCTCACTAACATTTAGACTTGGGAGCCAGTCCACATGGGTTTGAGTCCCAGCTCTACCACTTGCTAATCGCATGACTCATCTATAAAATGGGGATGGTAATAGTATCTGCCTCGTGTGATTGTTCTGAGAGTTAAATAAGTTAATATGTGTGGCATACTTAGTGCAGCACATAGTAAACTCAAATGTGTTAGTTTGAATATTATTATTTGACTAGAACACACTGTAGTCAATTATCTGGTACAGTAACTCATTTAGGTACCTAAAGATTTTTTAAAAATTAACTTATGGCCAAGGTGATAGTTTAGCAATATCTGATTTTAATTTTTTTCCCAAGATGAAATGAGTGCACCCAGGGCATTGGCAACTCTTTTGACTGCCCTCTGCTACACACGCACAACTATTCAAGGAGAGATATGTGGTCATGCCCTCAAGTATTTCCTGGCCTATGTGGAGGCAAGGTGGTCTCTATTTATGCTCCTCTGATTTCAAAAATATGTAAGAATATGGCTGTATTCCAGGTACTGCTCAGGAAGTATTACATCATACTTACCTACCCTCAAAATTTATCAAAAGTTCTACTGGAAAAAGCATTACTTATGAAAGTTTATCTGAAGGATATACATGCCCCACAATGATAAAATAATAAATGATAATACTAGTTCTACGAGGATTTTGTTAGGGTCCTTGTCATTTCCATTAAACAGCATCCTCTCAAAATAAATCTAAGAGGAAATTTTCTTTCTGGTCTCAGTATCCCAAAATGATAATAAAGGTTAATGTTTATTGAGTGCTACCAAGAACCCATCACTTTTTAGAGTATTTTATGGGTTTTAATCTGTGAAATACTTCTATGAAATTACCTTTGATTTACAGGTGAGAAAACTGAAACAGAGAGATTACATAACTTGTCCAAATCTACAAAGGTCATAAATTGTAGAGACAGGATTGAAACGCAGGTAATCCAGCTCCAGAGAGCAGCCTCTAAACCATCACCCTATACCACCCCCTAAAAAACTTGTTCTGCTCCTGAACAGCTAGTCTGATTTTGTACCATTGGTTTTTCTGAATTATGAAATTGATTTAAATTCATTGTTAGGAAGCTCAGAGCCAAATTCCCAGCCATGTAAGAGATCTTGTGGCATAAATTTTATATTTCAATCTCTATCCAAACTCTTTTCTTTCATATTTACATTTTTCCTTTCTCCTATTATCCTTACTCCACTTACAAAAATAATCCCAGGGGGTGGCGTGGGGGATGAATAGGCAGAGCATGGAGGATTTTTAGAGCAGTGAAATACTCTATGTGATACTACAATGGTAGATATATGTCAGTATACACACATCCAAAGCCGCAGAATGCACAAAGCAACAATGAAGCCTAATGTAAACTATGAACTTCGAGTGACTATGATGTGTCAATGTAGGTTCATCAATTATAACAAATGTTCCATTCTGACCAGGGATGTTGATAACAGGGAGGCTATGCGTGTGTGGGGGCAGGGGCCATATGGGAAATATCTGTACCTTCCCCTCAATTTTGCTGTGAACATAAAGCTGCTCCAAAAACATAAAGTCTTAAATAATAATACTACCTGCCTGATAACAAAACCTGTCAAAAATGGTAAGGAAAGGAACATTACAAGCCAGTCTTACTCATGAACATAGATGCAAAAATATTTTTTAATTGGCAAACTGATTTAAGCAATGTATTTTTAAAATATTATATATAGTTTGGATATCTCAAAAATGCAAGGATGATTTAGCATTGCAAAATATGCGAATAATGTAACTCATTATATTAACAAATGATAAAAATCTATAATCACCTGAATTCCAGAGAAAAAACTACATGATAAAATACAGCACCCATTCATGACTTAAAAAAAATCTTTTTTTTTTTTTATACTTTAAGTTCTAGGGTACACATGCACAATGTGCAGGTTAGTTACATATGTATACATGTGCCATGTTGGTGTGCTGCACCCATTAACTCGTCATTTTCATTAGGCATATCTCCTAATGCTTTCCCTACCCCCTCCTCCCACCCCACGACAGGCCCCGGTGTGTGATGTTCCCCTTCCTGTGTCCACGTGTTCTCATTGTTCAATTCCCACCTATGAGTGAGAACATGCGGTGTTTGGTTAAAAAAAAAAAAAAAACAAATCTTAACAAACTTGAAATAGAAGGGAACTTTTCTAACTAATAAAAATAATTAAAGATAAACCTATAGCAAACAACATGTCCCAAAGACATATGGATGTTTGATGTCTGGGATAGTTAGTTGACCCTGTAAATCAGTTAAGAAAAAAAAATTGACTTTTCAGTAAATAGTGCTGGGGCAATTATCCATAGGGAAAAATATAAAATTGGACTCCTACCACACACAAATATCAACTCCAGGATTAAAGTTCCAAAAGCAAACGGCAAAACATAAAACTTTCAGAAGAAAATATACACAAATATCTTAATTACCCATGGATAGGAAAGCAGATTATAAATAAGATGAAAAGTATAAACCACAAAGTAAAATACCAACAGATGTGACTGAATTAAAATTAAGAAACTCTGTTTATAAAAGATCACATAAAGGAGAAAAGTCACAAAATTGGAAAAATTACCAGCAACTCATATACATGACGAAAATCAAAACCATAATAATATGTCAATAACTTATATAACTCAATTTTTAAAAAAGGCAAACAGCTCAGAAAAGAGCCTTGAATAGGCACTTTCACAAAAGAGGAAGCCTGAATGACCGATAGGATGCTCAATTTCTTTAGTAATCAAGGAAATACAAATTAAACCGCAGTTGGTTACAATTTTTTAGCTAAGATGGACAAAATATTTTGAAGTCATTAAATGTACATTTTTAAAACAACAAGCCTGGGTGAGGATGCAAAGCTAAAGGATTCCTCACCCACTGAACGTAAGAGCTAAACTGGGAACAGCCACTTTGGAAAACAGTTAGGAATTCCCCAGTGTGGAAAGTCAGTAAAATCAAACACCCCAAGATCACGATGTAAAGGCACAGAATTGGCTTTGGTGAGGGAACAGAGGGTCAGCAAAACGGGCATGGTTCATGGTTAGCTCAGTCTCCTGCCTAGAAGTATGAGAGCCAGGGTACTACTGTACATACCAGGGAGCTGTACTTCAGAGGCAGGACCCCATGAGAATGGCTTGACCAGTGGGTAGGGAGGGAGGGGAGTTGATTGGTGTAAACAGTCTGGATTTAGATGCCAACTATTCAGAGTTGTCTGGCAACACCACTGCTAGCATCCTGCGACCTTGTGTGAAACTGGGTGGGGAAAGAGGTAGTTCCTAAGCCCAGCTCTCTTGGTGCTTGGCAACCCGAACCCCCCGAGCATTTATCAGACAATCATACTTGCCTCTTCACAACTTGTAAAGTTGACCACGTGCTGTATAGCCCAGCAATCATTCCTAAGACTGATTATACCCTAGATTATCTCTCATAAATGTGCAATATTGTACAGGTAAAATAATAGCCGTATTGCTTGTAATAGCAAAAACTGGAAACAACTCCAAACATCTATCAATAGATTACATAAATAAATTATGGTATTTTCAAATATTCAAATACTGTAGAATAGAGAAAATCGATAAAGTTTAGTTATATGCACCAATATTTTAAAATCTCAACATAATATTAATAAGAAGTGAATCACAGGAATTTTTAAAAAGGCAAAAATGAAACTATTATTTTGAGCTATACTTATAAGTGGTGAGATTATAAAGAAAAGCAATGAAATTATAATTTTAATATTATTGCATATGTATTAGAGATTTGGCAGGAGGGTAGTGGGGAGATGTGATTGCAGAATGGCCCAAAGAGCGCTTCTGAAATACTATCAGTGTTCTTTATCTTCACCTGAGTGCTGGATACACAAGCGTTGGCTTCATTAGTCTTCCTCTAACAGGATATATACGTTTTTTACACTCTTCTGTTAATTATTTCACAATTTTAAAAAAAGCAGAGAAAAGACATTATGAGAATATGGAAAACAAGGATAAATCTTTGAACAGACTTCAATTCTTATCCTTGGGATAAATTTCTAGGAATATCATTGTTAAGTCAAAAGGCATGAATACTTTTAAAGAGTCAGCATTGATACATACCTGAGCAGTCCCCCTTATTTTTAGTTTTACTATGTATCCATTTATGTACACTGGCTCACTCTTTTCTGAAACAAGGTGAAGGCTAAATAAACCAATAATAAGGTAAGGAGGTGGTATGAGATGTGGGTTGCAGAGCTCTGTTGCATGTACGGTCTTTCTCCCCAACGAGAACTTCAGTTACATTCCCTTGTAAGGCTGCAAATGTGATGGGGTTGTTATCCCAGGATCACAGAGCCTTCTCCACAAACCAGAGAAAGGGACCAGGAAGTCTTCTCACTTTCAGCCTGAAAATACCCTTCCAGGTTCTCCCGCCTGTCCATAGACAAAGGCCTTCTCAGGCCATCTAATATCAGCTTTCCTATCTACCTGAAACTCACTGCAGCCTTTTCCTCTGTGTGCGTGAGATTTATTATCAGTTCATTTTGATGGAAATGCTGTGACTTCAAAACCGCTGATAGCTATCAGCAAAGAGCTGACAGCTCTTGACATAAACATCCTAAGAGATACTTCCTTTGTTCAGATGCTTTGCAGGGTATGGAAATAAATATCGTTGACTGGGCACGGAGAGAAAAATGAAAAAAAAAATCTCTACTTGCTGCAAAGACCTCAGGAAAAGCAGAAGCCTGTGCAGTGCCTGTGTCCTTAGCCTAGTGTTGTCCCAGAGACAGCCCTGCCCTACAGCCCAGTTCAGTCACAGCCCTGCAGACACCTACCATCGCACTGTCCTCCCATCTCTAGCAGAGCCCTTCCCAGTGCAAGGCAAATACTTGTCTCTATGCCTGTCTCCCTCTTTCCCCATTCGGCTGTGCCTTGAACATCTTTGATGCTCAGCACCCAACATGATGACTGATACTTAGAATCTACTGTTCAAAAAAGCCTCCCTCAAAGATTAGTAGCACCCTACTCTTCCCACCCAAAGGAAAACACGGGTCCAGACTGGCAAAGACACAGGTCCAAAGCCACAGAGAGTGTGGTAGAGGCAGAACCGTTAGTCTTCTGAATCCCATTCCTATTTACTGCAAGGAATAAAAGTTTCAGTAACAGCTATGTTGTATACCAGTTCCCGGCCTCCTCAAGTCTGCATCTCTGCCCTGGCAGAAACAAAATGAGCTAATTAAATGCTTGCCACTGGCTTATTTTGGAAACTTCATGGACTGTGTGAAAGCCCGAATAAATTTCAGGCCACTATTGATTACTTCAAATGCGGAGGAAATCATCCAAGCATGGGAAGAAGGTGAGGAAGCTAAACCCGTGGCTGAGGGTTATTAATATTGTAATGCTTTTGCTTATTGGTGCAGAAAAGCAACTCTTGGCTATAGAAGGGACTAAAGCTTTAAGGCTACAATGGAGGAGAGTAAATAGAATCCTTCAAGGTTGAAGAAGAGTCCAACCAAATACTCCACCTAATTGCTTTGGAATAACCAAGATCACCCTGCTTACTGTGGGAGAAAGAAAATCAATAGATTGCATTTAGAGGGAACTAAAAGTACAATTGGGTCATCCTCTGTGTGGCTAGTAGAGAATGGTACCTTGGCACTGATCCCCAGAGGGTGGCAATTAAGTGAAAAACAGTCCATGCTGCCTAACGTAACCCAGCAGCTTTTAAATATAAAATAGTTCACTGGAAATGTAAAGGTTTCCAGAGAATCTGCAGAACCACCGGTCCTTGGGAGGCTTTCATAAGGCAAGCGAAGCCTTGCTCATTCTTCTCTCCAGCACATATGCTAGTAAGATGGGATTTCATCCATTGGAAAAACTGACCAGGTTCTGAATAATAGCATTAGTCTCAATCACAGAGATCCGGGGGATCCAAATTAAATCTCCCATTTCTCATGAAGACCTTTTAGACTTTCAGTCCAGAGTTTTGCATGCCCAACTTTTGAACTTTCCTATCCCAAATTAACCAACATCATCCATCACATAGTAAAACTTCTTCAGAGAACGTAGGATGCTTTGAAGAAATAGATGCTACTGTTCAACAGTTGGCATAGGACTGACCCTAACGAACAAGACTTAGACATACCTAGCCTCAAATCTTGACCATTCCAACCCATCACCTCTTTGTATTCACCTTTTAGTGATAAATTTTAGGCAGGAAGTAACTGACATTTGTGAGTTCAAGCGAGGATTCAAATGGACACATAAACAAGGCGTATTATTTGTTTCAAAGTAAGTTATGTATCAAACTATTTCTAATACCATGTCAAACTACATAATTCTAAAAACACCTTAAAATTAAGTAAAGTAAACCTTTTTTGCAATATAGATTTGGGGCCAGGAATAATTCAGTCTCTGTAAGCAAAACAGGTTTTGTCCCTTTTACACAATTGTCATTTTCTGGGGAGAGAGTACAGTTGGATTCATGGGTTATTCGAAAGTCAGCTACAGCATGGCCCATCCTTCCCTGTGACCCTTCCACCCAGACCACTGCTTGTCAGACCCAAAACCCCTGCCCTGCAAACTGTTGGATCCTCCTGCTCCTCGTCCCGCTTTGGCTGTGGCCACAGCCTCCTCTGGGCTCTTCTCTGCTGCACTTGCTCCACCTGAAGCCTCACACTGTGCTACCACTATCCCGTGTTTCACGTCCTTTGTAGCTCTTCACTGCCTAGGGAAAAAGCCCAAGCTCTTCAGCAGAATCATCATGACCCCTCTCAAAAGTCCCAGGCTGCCTTCCAGCCTCACCTCTCTACCCTCCAGCATCCTGTGCTCTGGTCTAGCCAGAGTACCCCTTTCTCAGATAGGCCTGGTATTCATGCCTCTACCTTCTTTTTTTTTTTTTTTGAGACGGAGTCTTGCTCTGTCGCCCAGGCTAGAGTGCAGTGGCGCAATCTCGGCTCACTGCAAGCTCCGCCTCCCGGGTTCACGCCATTCTCCTGCCTCAGCCTCTCCGAGTAGCTGGGACTACAGGCGCCCGCCACCGCGCCCGGCTAATTTTTTGTATTTTTAGTAGAGACGGGGTTTCACCGTGGTCTCGATCTCCTGACCTCGTGATCCGCCCGCCTCGGCCTCCCAAAGTGCTGGGATTACAAGCGTGAGCCACCGCGCCCGGCCCTCTACCTTCTTTGTACAATACTCTGCCTAAAATAATTTTTCTTGCTCCATGGCCATGAAAAATTCTACTTATTCATCTACACGTAGCTCCCCACTACTTCTTAAAGCTTCCCCCTCTCCCCTCAGGCAGAATTGTCTACCTTCTTCTGCACTTCCATTGCTTTCTGAAACAGTATTGGTTACATATTTATCACCCTGTGAACACCACCAGCTCCTCGTGGGCAGGGCCCTTGCTGAGCTTAATCTGTGTGTCCTCTGTGTTCCCTTCTGTGCCCAGCACATAAAAGCTATGCTACATCTTTGCTGAAAGAACTGATTCTATTGGATTGATTTCCAGAGAAATGGTATTGTTCCCAAGAGTAGAGGCTGGACCCTCACCTCTATCAAATACTTCACCAACAGCGACAGCTCAGGGAGGTACGAGGCAACACGCACACCCACTTACTTTACAAGGCCATTTATTTGATCACCAGGTTTCGTGTGTAATGCTGATACTGCTGTGTCGACAATATGACATCTTCTTGTTGTCACACACGTTTTACCAGGGATGCTTCTTTGCGTCTCTATCAGAGTTCATGAGATGAAGACTGTGTGGGCGTGCTGGCTTGCCCGCTGACGGGCACAAACTAAGCACCAAGGAAGGGATTGCTGAATTATAGTTGTTTGTCTGATTTTTAAAAGAGTATGTGGGGATATTTCTCCTCTCATAACTCCCTTCTTTGGTCTTGGGTCTAGTTAAACACTTAGTTCTACACTTTCAACTCCAAGACATGACATACTCACCCTCACTAGGCCACGCCTTTTCTTATGATCTTGACTCATTTACTCATTTCAAATACTGTTAAATTTTTAAACATTGTTTTATATACATTCACATGGAGCAAAACTTGAAAGGAATTATACATATATTAAACATCATAAATCACCTGGTAAAAAATTCTAAAGAACAAAGATTATAAGGGAAAATTCTTATCACTCACCCCTCTCTTTCCTTCCTTGAAGGCAATCAACATTGCCTGCTTCTTCTGTGATCTTCCAGGGAGAATCGATGCATAACAAGCATATACGCTTCCTTCCATTTTACACAATTGCTAACATATTATACACACTATTCTGCAATTGCTCTTTTCACTTAATTTCTCCTGGGGCTTGTTTTGTCTCTGTCCATTAAGAGTGTCCTCGTTTGTTTTTTATACAGGCTCAGTCTTCCACTATGGATTCAAATCACTCCTCCAAGAAAGGTAAGTGTCGTGCCCAGGCCCTGACACGTTCAGGTTGCCTCCCGGTAGCCGCTGTAAGACAAATGTCATAGGTTAAACAGGAAGCCTAGTTCCCTTGAAAAGGAGCACTGCCCCGTGGGCATGTGGCACATATATGGACTGAAGCCATACTTTGGCCTTTGCTGTACCATATCTAGCTGCATTATTTGGCCCACAAGACTTTCTGAAAGTAGAAAAGTATACTTGTGACTCCAATGCATGAATAGGGCACTTTATTCTGAGTAGAGCCTTTGGTTAATGCCTCAAGATAAATATATGATTTGCTAAGGGTATGCTCAGCAAGTCTCTTAACTTAGGGCAGATCCAAGGAATTTATTACTGATGAGATATAATTGTTCAGCTTATAGTATTTGTACCAATTAGGCATTATTTATACTATAAAATAAATATTATGACTAGAGTTTCAAGTTCATCTCTATCATAATCCTTATATGTTTTTTATTGGAATAAGAACCAATAGGACCCTGACAGATATATTTTTCGATCTCTCTCTCTTTTGCTCTCTCTCTCTCCCTCTCTCTCTGTGTTGTATAAATAGCAGCCATCAGCTACCAGCCACATGTAATTTGGGTTTTTGAAATGTGGCTAGTGCCATTTGAGATGTGCTGTAACTGTAAAATATATACCAGATTTTGAAGACAACATAAAATATACATTATTTCATTAATAATTTTATACTGATTATGTATTAAAATATTTTTTATATATTGAGTTAAACATTTTAAAAATTCATTTTACCTGTGTCTTTTTCTTTTTCAATGTGGCTATTAGAAAATTTAAAATTACATTTATATCTCCATTAGAGAGTCTTAGTCTATACCATGCATTTATTTCCTGCTTAATAAGAAGGCAGACTAGAATGATGAAAGTACTTTCTGCAGGGCCAGGCGAGGTGGCTCACACCTGTAATCCCAGCACTTTGGGAGGCTGAGGTGGGTGGATCACCTAAGATGGGGAGTTCAAGACCAGCCTGACCAACATGGAGAAACCCTGTCTCTATTAAAAATACAAAATTAGCCAGGCATGGTGGCGCATGCCTGTAATCCCAGCTACTCAGGAGACTGAGGCAGGAGAATTGCTTGAACCTGGGAGGCGGAGGTTGCGGTGAGCCGAGATTGCACCATTGCACTTCAGCCTGGGCAACAAGAGAGAAACTCCGTCTCAGAAAAAAAAAAAAAAAAAGTACTTTCTGTTTTAGCTTCTAGAATCCACTTCTTACCTTTCCTTTTGTTAACAGATTTTAAGAATTTTAAAATGTACAATTCCAATATGATTAGCAAAAGGTAACAAAAACAAGAAACCAAAAAAATGTATTTTGAAAGAACAGTTGGTTTTGTAGATTAGGAATTTCAGAAGCATCAAGGAAGACATCACGTTCACCAGCAAGTTACATTTGGAAATGCTTGGAGGGGCTCCTAACTCACTGGGAACAGGTTAATGGAGTGTGACTGGAAGGAGCAGTAACTGAAAAGACAGTTCCTGACTTCCCCAGATCTAAGGCCTTAGGATGATGATACTCCTCTCCAGACATCCTTTGATGCTCTCTTCATCCAGTTTTCTTTTTTCTCTTGATTTTAACTTGAAAACTCAAAAGCAGAGTGTTAACCATACTCGGGTAAAAATCTCTAGGATCTCATACTTCCAATTTAAAATAAAGACATCTTTGCAGGCTTCCTTTTTGTATAAAAAATATGAATTACCAGATCTCTATTTTCATTATCAAAATACAAATATTTTTCCAGTTTCTATCATAAGAAGAACAATTGTGCTGGGTACAAAGAATATGAATGTACAAGACACAAATGTATGCAGAGGCCTATAGTCTAATGGGGACATACAAAGCAACCCTTCTCTCCCTCTCTCCTTTCTCTCAGTCTCTCTTACTTCCCTTTGCTCATGTAATCATTTCTTCCCCATCTGAAAAGGAATACTTTATTGTGAACTGTCCGGCCTCCTAGAGTAGCTCATGAGACTCACTAACCACCATTATATACGTAAATGACTCTCTACCAGTGCCCATCCCGGAGCCCACTTGCACAAGTTGCCCATGTGAGAGGCAGCTCAGTCCCAAGTTGCCTGCTGTCTGGAACGTCAGCCACTGTACGTCGGTTTGGGGTTTACTTCTGATCACCATTGGTATTCTCTGTCCGCAGCATCTGATTACATATAGCAGGCTCCTCCTGATCAGAAGTGACATAGGACTCTCTAGACAGTTCAGCTGCTCTTGCTGGGGAAACTTCTTCCCTCCCAAAGTGCATTTTATTTACATAATGTGACTTATATCTTGAGTCAGACCATTTCATCCATACCCAGCAAATTTCAGCAAAACCCAGATAGCCAGTTTTGAATGGTATAAAAACAGAGAAAAATTTAAACTGCATATGTATAGATGGTTGAGGGATTTTTTTTTCTCTCCACAGGGCTGGACAATCAAGGGAATATGGAAGGAAGATTGTTTTTTGATAATATATTTTCTCTTTTCAAAGCCACATTCCAACATTTGACATACTTTTCTATTTTTTCTCCTTGGCTAGATCTAGTGTGTTAGTTTCTTGGCTCATATCCCTCCTTGACTTTCATTTACTACACGTTCTTTTTTCTGTGTTAATGGTTAACAGAGCATGTACTGTAAATTAGCATTTATAAAAATCAATTACACTGCTTCATAAGACAGAGCAGAAACTTAGATTGTCTTCACCAGATCATTTGTATTTATCTGTTAATTATAAACCTTAATTGTCTCTTTTTATCATATTAATTTGCACAAATTGTACAACTTCAGAGTTTAGCAGTTTTTAAGCCCTTGAAATACAATTATTCTCTTAACATTCTTTTCAGAAACACAGTATTCATTAATGATTAGGTTGGTAAAAATTAGCGGTTCTGATAATTGGCCTTGGCTTCTCCTTGGATTTTTTTTTTCTTTCCCCGCTAAAGTCCTGGTTCTCACAATTATACATGTCTGTTGGCCTCTTCCTGTGCCTGAGCTCTGTTTTAATTGGACTTCATCGCCCCTGAGACTTCACAGGATTTTGGCTCACAGTAAAATGCAGATCTACGCCAGTGAACTGATTCCAAGCAGGTTTGACTCTTTTCCCCTCTCCCCAGCAGAACTTGGACTTTTGTTCCATGGGGTTAGTCTACTTGCCCTGAACCTTGGTATAAAAAGACTTCTATGTGAAGTGAGGAAAAAGGCTTTCCAATTTCTAGTCTCACTTGGGAGACAGTTTTAGGCTCTTACACTCGGTGCAAGCATGAGGAAGGAGGGCTCTCTAGATACTCCCCAACCCACTCTCAGCCATGGCTTTGTTTCCACTCAGTGTGCAAGCCACTTAGATATGTCACATAGCATGTTTGCAAAGACAAAACAAGCTTTCTTCTTTCAAGAGGATGGACAAATCTGGGTTGTTAAGTAAGTAATCCAGACTGAAGGACAGTGCATCCTGACCACCCTGGAACCAGGTGGCTTCCTGCCTGGGGCTCTGTGGGCACCTTCCAGAGGACTTGCATCCAGCTCTGATGACAGTGACAGACAATCTGCATGCTCTGTCGCCAGAGGCTGAAGAGCTCAGGAGCAATGAGGCTCAAGACACCCCTTGTACCCCGGTGCCCCACATAAGAGAGCAAATTACCAAGAGGGGAATTTCTAAGGTCAATGTCAACCATCTTCACACCACCTTTCCAGCCCCGATTTCCACGCCATCCCTATCCTGCAATCCCCATTTGGGAGCAAGTGTCTGACACAGCTATAGCATTCTTTGAATTCTCTGACTGGGTATCTGGAAATGCTTAGCTTGCTGTGGTTCTGTCCCTTCAGAAGCAACAGTTCAGCAGTTAGGCCAAATTTTCTCATATATTACCTCAGATGGGACCCTAGTCAGGTGCAAGTCGAGTCCTGAAGTCTGTGAGCTCGAGTGTTCCAGGGATTTTTTTTCATTTTATTGGTGGGGCTGCTGTGGGAAGGCTGGCTGGCCAGAAGGGACACAAGAGAACAGGTCTCTCGTGTACTGGAATATGGGATCATTTGCTCTATCACTATAGCAACTCTATGATACTCTTCAGATCAAGCTACTTCTATGAAAAGGTGTATTTTTCCATATACAAAGCACTTGCCAGCCAGATCTGTGAACATTCTCCCGATGGCCTGGTTTCCCCCAGTGCTGGCTTGTACCAGCTTATGCCACAGAAATATGGTCACAGTACCGCCCAACAATCTCTCCCCATCCCATAGTTTCCATCCACTGGGGCATTTCAGCCTCTTATGCCAGTGTCTGGCCACATGGATGGAATCTTCTGACAAAATAGGAAGCTATTCCTGGGGATTGACAAATGTTGGCCGAACATAGCCATTTATTCAGCTCCATGGCTCTAAACCATCACTTCTGTGAACTGGAAGACAGGACTGCTACCATTTCCTGGACTGGGTTGACAAGCAAAGGCCAAAGGGGTGAGAATGCACCTCCATGGACAGCAGCTTGGGGTATGGATGGGAGATTGACATAGAGCTCCCCACAGCAAAGAGCCCTTTGTATGGCAATATCTCTGCAGGAAAAGCACTGGGTATTCTCGGCCATCTCAGGCTAACTGTGATAGTCTTTGCCTGCTATTTTTTCTTCTCAAGACCCAGCGTGAATCAACAAACGTGCCAGCCATGTAGATCTACCCCTGCCGGCTACCCTTATATAGGGACCTTGATGCAATGTGCAACCTGTGCAACTACATGCACTAGCTCTATTAAAGAGATAACCAGAAATAATGATAATAGTGGCTAATGAGTTCTTTACTTGGTATGGGTACTGGGCCAAGAGCGTCATGTATATTATCTCATCTAATCCTCACATCAACCCAAAGTACTATTCTTACCCTATTTAGATTTTGTGGGACTAAGCAATCTGCCCAGACTAGAAGCTACTATGTGACAGGGCCAAGATTCCAGTGCAGGATGGTCTTATTCCAGAATCTGAGCTCTCGACCACTATGCTGTATAGAGGTAGAAACACAGAAACCTGTGTAATTTTGGATATCTATTGAAATAAATGGTACTCTCTTAGGGCAGGTTGCCTTGATGCAGGGGCTTGAGAAAGGGGTTTGGTTGCCTGTGATCTGTTGAGGGCAGGTTCTTCAGGAGAATCCTGTAGGCTAGTGGGAGAAGCAGGACAGTTTGGAAAGGGAAGATGCTGAGTAGGAATGTGGTCTCAGGTAACATCCAGCATGACCTGGTCCAGTGTGGGTCTGGAGCATCAATCATCCAGCAGCCTTGCCCCACCTTGCAGCAAAGGGGCCAGACTCTTAGACCCCCCAACATAAGTCATTCAGTCATGGGCCATAGGGGTTGAGCAGTGGAAGTTCCTACATATCTCCCAGTGAGGTGACTCCTGAGAAGGTAACAGACGTTAAGCCAAGCTGTTGGCTCTAGCACTTGCAGCAGCTGGAGACCAGGTGCAGCAGCAGGTAAAGGGGATCTAGGTGTGGTGTCAATAGCATCGATTACAAGCACCCAGTACTTTTTGGCAAAGTGCCAGGAAACGAGGCTGCTGTGATTATTTTTAGGGCACAATTCCACTTGATTTAAAAGTAGAATTTCATCCATCACAGCCCAACTACCATCAAATTTAGGGCAGAGATAACGTGTTTGTCACTCTCTAAGAAGACAGAACACCAACACGCTGATCAGAAACCATCATTCTGCTATTCAAAAACCTGCCAGGCTCCCACTGCCTCCTCCAAACTACCAAGAGAGAAATTACCAAGGTCAATGTCAACAGTCTTCAAACCGCCTTTCCAGCCCCAATTTCCACACCATCCCTTCAGACACCCTATTCTGCAGTCCCCATTTGGAGAATTCTATCCATTCAACTATGAACTTCCTCACTCCCATGCTTATATTCATGCTATTGCTTGAAGTTGGAATGCCCTCTTTCATCTCTTCTCTGACTACCGAAATCTTAGTGAAGGCTCTTTTGTTGTAAGAAATTCACTCTAGCTTAAGTAAAGTGAGACTTATATAAGGAATCGGCATCTCTCACGAAGAATGGGAAGGCCTTCACAAAGGAAATGCAAGCAGGAACTGAGAGTCAGTGCTCCCTGACCTGTGGCACTTTAGTTACAGCATAAAATTTTGAATGTGGCTTCTCAGTTAAGACTTACCTCTTTATTGCACCCCTCACACAGGAAGGAGACCCCAACAGCCATGTGCAGGCTCTATAACCCTGTTCTTACTTCAAGGCCACAGTTACTAGATCAGGAAGAGATACCTGATATATCCGGGGCAATTAGAATTTAGAAGTAAGACTGAAAGTTAGATCCTGGTTCAGTCTGGCCTACTGTATTAAGAGAAATACAAACCTGGAAATTAATGGGGTGACTCATCTTGTACCTACAAGGTGAACCAACTAGCAGAGAAAACCAATCTGCAAGCAGGAGAGAATATAGCCAGAATGTGGTGAGAACTGGCCAGGTCCTGACAGCTTTTCAGTTTCTTGTTGCAATCTCTTCCGGATTCAGACAGTTCCAGTCTCTGCCCTTAGGTTCTGTGATATTCTTATACCCTGGATCCTCATAATAAAGGCTTCTTTTCAGTTTAACAAGCTCAAAGTGAATTCGGGAACTTACAAGAAAAGATTTCTCAACAATACCTGCATCTCTCTGTGTCTGTTTCAGTCTTCTCTTCCCCTGTTTTCCCTTCCTGTCTCTTCCTTCACATCCATTCTCCTCTCTCTCCCCATCTCTCTCACTGTCTTCCTCCACCCCAACCCCTCCTCTGACTCCCCCATCCCAGCATTGCTTCAGTTATCTGCTCCCAAAACCCAAAAATGGCTACAGCAGCCTCCTTAATATCTTACCACCAACAAAGCCACCATTCAGCAGTCTAGCATTCTTAGTTCTCAATTCTAAATTCCTAGGAAAATTTAATGAACCAGCCATTGTGTCATTTCCCCTAAGACCTCTGGTTCCGACCAATTAGATCCAGAATCTCATATAAACATAGGCGCAGAGTCCACAGCCACTATGGGGAGGCATGAACTAAACATCCTAAATACCAGTATGCCCCAGTAAGGACTTCTATATCTCCCAGTCAGATTTTATTACTACTCCCTGTATATTTCCATCATATCTTTCTTGTATTTCTAATGACCTTGTCATTTTCCATTGTATTAAAGCTTATATATTTATTTGATGTTCCTACATCAAAACCTTCTTGGGGGTATGATGGGCATACTGTAAGCACTAAAACATTAACTTAAATCTAATTTGTGTACATGAATGGGGATGTGTCACATGTGCAGTCTGATTTTTGATAGGTGGTTCAAGAGACGATATATACTTTGGGATGGGGAGCCTTTCCAAAATAATTTTTCTAATATATTTCCAATTATTCTGTCCTGTCTGATCCATAGAACTTTAATATATTTATTAAACACTCATCATGCTGAATAAGTACCTAATGCCTCAACTGAATTATGAGGTCTCTGAGGCCATATTTTGTTTATTTGTTTGCTTGTTAATCTTTCAATCCTTAACCTAGTACAAGCCTGACACACAGAAAATGTGTACTGAATATTGTTTGTTGAATTGGGTTGAATCCCAACCCATGTGACATTTGGGCTGAGGACATCTCACCTTCTGGCCACCATTTACCTGGCCTTCTGAGTCCTTTTTGAGGGTGAGTACAGTGAAGCTTTTCTTAGAACCCAGTTTTGGCAAGACCACAACCTTCCTTCTCTGGAAGGACTCTCTTTGTTTTATTACAATAGAAGAGCATGATAAATAATGTTTCCCATCAGAAACATGCTTCCTCTTTTTGACAATTTTGACAGCCTATTGTTTAAGCCTGAAAGAGTAGTCCAGAAATAATTTACAGAGGAAACCTGGCTCAGGTGTCTTCCCCAGATGCTACTGGTATCTTGAGACCATCCAGAGAGGTAATTTACACACACATATGCATGCACAACAGAATTTAAGTGGGCTTTGTGTTTCCGAGGGTGTCCAAACACTAACATTTGCCATCTGGTCTGCTCAGATGGCTGCTTCTGGTGTCTGCCCCGATGTCTGGGTGTGCTTGCTTTATTCTTCAAACATTTACATAACTTGAGCACTGCACTAGGCACAAAGGATGCAAAGATGGAATGTGGCACTCTCCACTTTCAAAAAGTAAGTCACAGATCATGACAAAATAATTGCATGAGGATGCAATAAAGTGAAACTACCACAGGCTAAAGTGAATCTTACAACACAATTCATTCAATGAGAGTGCAGGAGAAGGATCCATTAAGTCTGCCTGGGCAAGGCAAGGAAGAGTTCAAATCGGAGACAACTCGAGATCACCCACAGAGTAAAATGATCAGAAGACAAAGGAAAGAATCCAAGGAAACACTAATATTAAAGGATAAATGAAGAGGAGTCTATGGGGGAGACTGGGGAGAAGCAATCAAAAAGGTAGGAGGAGAAATGAGAGAGAGTAAGGCCAAGCAATGTAAAGGAAAGAGAAAAAACGCATTAAGTTCAACAGTCTTGAAAAGCCACCTAAAACAAGCACACACAGGGACCATGTGATCAGCATTCTAGAAGTCATGCTGATCTCTAAATACCTGGTCTGTTAAGTATCTGCATAGAAACTTGCTAAAAGCATCTAAAATCTTGCTTCAAAGCATGGTCCAGCAGCATCTGCATCACTTGGACACTTGTTAGAAATTCAGAATCCCAGACCCATCCAGGAGATTCATGTGCAGGTTAAAATGTGTGAGGCGACCACATCCTTCCTTAGAAAAGTGGCAGTTTGAGATGAATGATCAGATTGATGACCTGCAAAGAACTGGTTTCATAAGGACTCAAATTAAAAAATCAACGTGACAGTTTTACGTAACAAAAAGTAATATGTACAGAGCATTCTTATCCCTAACCTTGATTTAAACATCGTGAATCATGTGTAAGATATTATTACTACCATTTTACTAACCATGTAAAAGGAGCTTGAAGAGGTTAAGTGCCTTGTCAATGACTACAGGGATAATAAATGGCTGAGCCTGGCCTTGAACCTAGATCTTCAGATTTACTTGTAGGGAGGAGGATTCTGTTCACTGGAAGGAGTAAGAATGTTTCTTTCAGGGTCTGAATGAAATATCAGCTAAGACAATTCAATTTTCTTTGCTCTCATTCTGGGCTTGTCAAGTAGCCTGCTGATGACTGATCTATCTGACTTCCTTCGAGTTTTAATTCTGAGATGGAATGCCCTGGAACAAGGAGAAATGACAATGAAAAAGACAAAATTTTACAAATTAATAAACTGACATTTTTGTTCATAGATTTTTTTTTTCCTGAGTTGGCAGATGGACAGATCTTTCCAAGCTGAGTTTCTGAATGTCAAACTCAGAGTTTGCCATAACTCATGTGGGCTTCACAGTGAGCCATGATACTGTGAAGGGTTGGGAATCACAATGTCTAAAGAAGTTGGGTCTGATTTGGGCCAACAGTATT
The DNA here is from genome assembly GCF_028878055.3 of Symphalangus syndactylus. Classification (NCBI taxonomy): domain Eukaryota; kingdom Metazoa; phylum Chordata; class Mammalia; order Primates; family Hylobatidae; genus Symphalangus; species Symphalangus syndactylus. The sequence continues at coordinate 20,096,245 of NC_072431.2, read as the reverse complement.
ACCCAAGAGACTTAATCTGACAGGTAAGGTGTGACAGCAGATGCTTCTGGGTTGATACAATCATTTCTTCTGATCAGTCATGCGGACAAATCATGGTTTAATGGAGGCCTGTTTAGTTTGAAAGAGTACTTCGCCAATGGTAGCATCCCCTTCTTCTTGAGAAAGGAGTTGACAAGAGTTAGGTAGGGCTCTAATGAAGTGCTCCTGAGTTTAGGGGAGGGGAACAGCCCTTAATGAGAAGTGCAATAAAATTTTAAAAATCAAGAAAAACACCAGCAATATATCATGAAATTTAAGGGCATGGATTTTGGGAATATGAAGACCTGGTTTCAGGTCGCAGCACTTGTACTCACTGTGTGGCCTTGGGCAAATCACTTCATTTCTACAAGCTTCATGTGTAAGATGGGATTAATAGTAATAACTACTTCACAAAGTTGTTGCAAAGATTAAGTGACAAAAAATTATATAAAACAGTTAACATAATGGTTTAACTCACAGGAAACATTCTAAATTAGAAGGTATTATTATCATCATCATTATCTAGTCTGGGGATTCCCAATGGAGTTAAGGTGAAGGCTTTGGTGGGTGGACCCCTTGGTGCCAGGGATATGCCCAGGCAGACCAGAAATGAGCAGACAAGCAGAAGACTTCACCTGCTACTGAAAATGAGGCTTTGGAAATATTACCAGGCCTGGTCTGGGCTGAACCAGCACACAGAATGCTTTAAGGACTGCACCTGCTAGAGCCCCAGAGGCTGGACACAAACAAGTTTCTAGACAGGAAATGTATTCCTGAGGCCCAGCTTTGGCTGCTAGCCAGTCAGCTCTTTTCTCTTTGTAACAATGATAAAAGCTTTGATAAAGAAATGCCTTAAAACTGTTGACTACAATTATTTATGTCATTCCAGTCAGGCTTGTCTTTCTCAATCTTTGTCCCACCTCACCTCTCCCCTAATCTGAAAAAATACTGGAGAGTTTATTGGAAATGTCTTGTAATTTATTCTGCGATGGGATGATTTCCCTAGAATATAAACAAAGGGAAAGGCCTTTAGGTGACTTAAATCAAGCTGGTAGGGGACAGGATATAAATATTCCCTCTAGCCCTTGGGCAAATTAGAGAAGTAGATGATCTCGCAGGATTTCCTCTGATGAGATTAATACCCAAGATTTCCTGGTGGGCTTTGTTATACTTTTGGAGGTAAAAATAAATAAATAAACTATTTTCAGGGCTCCCAAGAGAGGCCCATTGCAACCCAAGGCTGCTGGTTAACTACCTGCTGGGGCCAGGCAAATAAAACCTCCATATTACATTACTTGATCTAGCTGGCCAAAGCTGAATTCTACAGACCTGTCACCTGTGCTCCAGGCCCCAGGTCTACACTCTCATTCTGCCGACCACAGAAGTGCAAATAGCTCTTAGTCAACAGCGAAATGATGAACTCTTCTTCTCGTTTTTATCTTCACTCTGTCGTATACAGACTATCCTGTTGCAGCAGAATCATTCTGCCCTTCCTCTTCTTCTAGGGTCAAAGTTTAGCCTTAGGCACCAGCTTTTCAGTCCCTTCCTTTTTACTTTAGGGACTTTTTGGTGAAATGCGAGAACTCAGAGGTTAAAACTATTAACATTGTCAAGGATGCCTTTTCCAGCCTGAGAGCTGGGGCCATAGCTGCTTAACAGGGTTCAGCAAACAGTGGCAAGAGAGTCTGATGCTACCTGACCTCTGTTCCTCCAGCTCAGAATGTAAATAGGTTTTACTTAATTAAGCAAAAATGATACAAAAATGTTTGCTAAAGTTGAAAACAAAAAAGATTAAATGTGACTGGCAGAGTGGTGGGTGGAGGTGGCAACCAGGAAGATCATAGTCTTCTTTAAGCTACAACACTCAGGCTAGGGAAAGACCATAATCCACCCACCCACCCACCCCCAAAACTCACTCTTCCTTTTTCTAAAAAGAACTGCTGGAAATGTGAGCCTTATTCTAATCATGCCAACTGAGAATGCTTCCTTCTTCACTTTTCATGTGTTTGTCACTAAAACACACACATGCACACACACACACACACACAAATACACACACACTTCAACTGAGACCACTTCATACTGCTTTCTTATATAGGTGTCAAGTCTCCTTTGGCCTTGAGCTATGTTTTCCCTTTAGGAAGATATCTTCTTTCCTCCCAGACCATCAGGAAATTCTGGGGGCCTGGGTAGTCAGTCTCTTTGAAGCTTGATTCGTCTAAAATAAAAAGAAGGCAAAATACTTCTCTGAATCCCAGCTCTCCAGGGCTGGTGATTTGTAGCCATTAACAGGGTTAAGCCTCTTCCTGATGGAGCCCTTTGTTTGTCCTCTCAAATGTCACATGGGTCTTGAGGGGAGGAAACCCTACGTCAGCTTCCACTTAGAGCAAGCCTAGGAACTGACGCACCCAGCTGGGAGGCCAGGGTGTAGATTTCATTTACACTTGGCCTGGTTTTCCTCCACTCCCACTAGTTTTCCTTATTTTCTTTCCCCTCTATGATTCCGGAGGGAGATAACTCAAGGTTCCAAGAGACAGCACCTTAAAGGAAAAAAAGAAAGAGCAAACTCGGATGACCACAGACCCTTGGCATCCCTCCAGTTGCTGCAGCTTGAAGTAATCACAGTTAGTACCAGCACATGAGGTTATTTGCAAAGTATCAATCTGTCAACAGGCACAAAGAACTGCCTGTTAAATGGCAACAGGATGCATGCAGAGACCATGTTAAGTTTCAAGTTCTAAAAGCAAATCCTTATATATGCAAGGAAATAATCTTTCAAATTAAAACAATAAAAATAAATAATCTGGCAATATCTACCACCAAGATCTTGAAAACAATATCATCAAGGTTTCTAGCTTGAAACTGCATCCAAAAAAATTTTTATTGAGTGCCTACTATGTGCAGACTGTGATGCGCAGTGACAGTTCTTCTATTAGTTCCAAAACCTGAGCTTGATCAGTTCAGGGGCTTGAAATAGAGCATTTGACCCAATAGAAATACATGTTCAAGGCAGCTATTTAGAATTTTACAGAATTTCAGAGCTTATAGGGGCCTTCAGAAAAGTTCAAAGTCCAGGGAGATGAAGTGACTTGTTCAAGGTCAGTTACATCACTTCAAAGCCAAGACTAGAACACAGGTCTCCCCTAAGGTCCAATCTAGGGCTCTATTTCTCTTGTACTTCATGTCTTTAGCTTGCCAACCTCAGAGCCACACGGAGGGAGATAGACACTTTAGCAGCGGGGATGGGAGGTACAGACAGCATTAGAAATACCATAACTGAGGCTTGCTAGTAGGGAGAACAGCCTGTAGCTGCTACTGCTCAAGTCACCAGAAATAGTTGGAGAAAAACAAATATCAAAAGAGCCTGTCTGACACTGAAATAAGGAAAAATGTGAAGAACAGAATAACTGTAGCTAGTCTCCCCCAGTGAAATACACTGCTCAGTTAGCCACTTCTTTGTGTAGGCCCCTCACACTAGTCAAGTGCAATGGAAATAACGACATGACTTCCATGGCGTAGGAAGCCTTGTATCTTTTACCTTCAAATGCTCAGTGTTGGATACATCTTCACAGGACCAGGACATTATGCTTTGAGAAGACCATGTTGTCACATGGAGAAGCCCTGTGTTGGCACTTCAGTAGGACAACCCCAGCTGAGCTCTCATCCAGCAACCAGCACCAACTGCCAGCCCTGTGAGTGAGCCTGTTGGACGACCAGCCCCTTCCAGCCTTCAGAGTACTGCAGCCAGCCCCAACATCTGACTGCCACTGGAGGAGAAACTCTGAGGAGAAACCCCAGCTACACCCGACTAACCCAAAGGACCATGAGAGATAATAACTGCGTTTTTATTTTTATTTTTATTTTGAGACAGTCTCACTCTGTCACCCAGGCTGGAGTACAGTGGCGCAATCTCAGCTCACTGCAAACTCTGCCTCCTGAGCTCAAGTGATTCTTCTATCTCAGCCTCCCAAGTAGCTGGGACTGCAGGAATATGCCACCATCCCTGGATAATTTTTGTATTTTTAGTAGAGACAGGGTTTCACCATGTTAGCCAGGCTGCTCTTGCACTCCTGACCTCAAGCGATCCACTCACTTCGACTTCCCAAAGTGCTGGGATTTCAGGCATGAGCCACCACACCCAGCCCAATAATTGTGTTTTAAACCACTAAAATTTAGGTGATTTGTTACACAGCAATAGATAACTGAAGCAGTTCCTTCACACAAAATGGCGCAGATGGGACACTCTCAATGGCCACAAGTAAGACACCATTTTCAACTAAGAACTTCCGTGAAATTTCTTTTAAAAATAGCACAACCTGAAAAAGAGAGGCATATATTTTTGTGGAACAAATGCCAGCAAACTCTGAGGCTCATATGAGCAAATGACCAGACACATCAGACATCAAGGACACCAAGGGGAAATAGAAACTGTTCAAAGCTAAACTTAATGAATGCCCAAGGGTATTCATTATGCACGTCACCCCAGCAATAAATACTCCAGAAGTAAATCAAATGGAGGATGAAGCAGAAGAGCGAAGAAATGCAAAGAGTAATCAAGGGGAAGAAAGAGGCATATGCTCTGCTTGGTACAAAACCATCTGGAACGCACCAGAGGAGGGTGAAGCAGTGTGGGACGAACTCAGTATTAGGCTTTGGAGACTGAAGAGATTGCCCAGTCGTTCAAAGGAATAACAAGCAAAGTGAAGAGGGATAATGAGAAGTACATCAAATGTACATGGAGAGAAATGTCAGGGCAGGAGACCAGAGCTCTGAGAGTGACAAGGAAGGGCTTTTATGAACAACAGCAGCAACACAAGCTAATGGAGCAATTATCACATGATAATCAGGCTTCGGTGCTAAATGTTAATAGTCACTGCCTAGGTTGGACCTTAGAGTAATTCAGCTAGTCAGGAGATCTTAGAAATCGTCAAGATGTCTCACTGGGTCCCAAAGTTCACAAAGAGCACAGCTGGAGACCTGGTTTAAAAGAAGCTTTGAATTTTATTCTTTTCTTCAATGATCACAAAGATTAGGAAGCAACTGCCTGAGTCAGACTCACTTGTTCCAGGAGGAGATAATCTGATGGAAATCAAGCCTGGCTGAGAATAGGGGTTCTAATGACCTCGGGGAGTGAGGGCCTCACTGTAGAGCAGCAACACTGCTTTGGAGATTACTTCAGTTCTGTGTGTCCCAGCACTACGATAATGGCACCGGGCCCACTGCATTCTGATACTAACATTTCATGTAAGTCTCTGGCAAGACCCCCTCACACAGTGAGGTAAATCAGGTGGCAATTATTAGTCATATATTAAAATAAAATATCCTTAAGAGGGCTTCTACTATATACCAGAAAATGGGCTAGAAGTCTTACATAAATTCCAAGAATCATATGACATTTTTATTACCACCTTGGTTTTATATGTAAAGAAACTCGGGTTTAGAGAATTTAACTCACTGGTCCAGATGACAGAGCCAGTAATAATAATAATAATAAAAATAATAATAATAATAACAGCAAATATTGCACTGAGTCAGGCTCCATTCCAAATGCTTTAATATATATTAATTCATTCCATTTCCACAATACTACTGTGAAATGACCTTATTGCTGACCCATTTTAGATACTGGGCAAATGTTAGAACTCAGATTTGGTCCCCACCCTGAACTATACTGTCTGTCAAGCTAGAAGTCCTGGGGCATCCATGTCTGGCTAACTCTAAAAGTTTTTATTCTTTTCTTTGTACCCCACTTCCCCACTGACCTCTTTGACAGGTTTCCAATATAAAGATATCTAAATTTTAATCTCCATAACATGAAGAATTCTTTAAAAAATCATCCTGAACACCATCCAGTGCCCTGCAATTAGCTGCATAGATTATGGTGCAGCGAAATGTAGCCTGCTGCTCATTTAAATCCTGAACTGCTACCCAATGTCGTTGTTACTGGCCCGTGTTAAAAGGGGAAAGTGATGCTGACAAGGCCAATTGTTAGACATTGAAGTTGGCTCTTGCGAGTTTTACCTGTGAAAGTCAGAAGCAAGAACAGCTCATTGAATTATGGTTGATAGAAGTTGGGAACAGCTCACTGACAAAGTCCATATCTGGATACAAGATAAGCCTTCCAGATTGAAAAGGCAAGTAATATTTTTTTATTACAAAACAAAAAAGCACAGGTCTGTGGAGAGAAGACCAAGCTGAAAACACAGGCACAAATCATGAGCTGCTAAAGAGAACAGAGGGACTGAAGTTCCAGACACAAATTCACCTGCTTGGTTCCTGCTCAGGAAAAGGCAGGAGGGACAAGGACACAGGTGCAGTAGGAGATGCGCCTCTCCTGCCCATGGACTCTTGTTTCCCCTCTAGCTGTGCGGAAGCTAACAGCCTACAAATTTTTATTAAAAATTCCTTCTTTCTCAAGTTAATTTCCAGGCAACAAGGGCTACACAATCTAAGGTCGCTGGGGTTTTTTTTTGTTTGTTTGTTTGTTTGTTTGTTTGTTTTTTTGAGACGGAGTCTCGCTCTGTCGCCCAGGCTGGAGTGCAGTGGCGCAATCTCGGCTCACTGCAAGCTCCGCCTCCCAGGTTCACGCCATTCTCCTGCCTCAGCCTCTCCGAGTAGCTGGGACTACAGGCGCCCGCCACCACGCCCGGCTAATTTTTTGTATTTTTTAGTAGAGACGGGGTTTCACCATGGTCTCGATCTCCTGACCTCGTGATCCGCCCGCCTCGGCCTCCCAAAGTGCTGGGATTACAAGCGTGGTTTTTATTTTTACAACAGAAATGATTTAGTTCCTGAGTTACTGGAAGCAAACACCCTAATACCTGAGTAAATGTCAAAGTTCATAAAGTCCAGTGACCCTATGTTTGTGACATTCTTCATCATGCCGGCCCCCATGCAAACAGCCAGATTCAGAAGAGGCAGGAGAGCTGCACAACTGAGAACCATAAACAAGTATCATTAATTCCTCTTTATGTGCATTTCTCCACAGACTTGGAGCACGTTTCTCATGCAGTTCTCACTTGCTACGTGCCAAGGAATGTGTTTTCAACACACAAAACTCAGAAGGCTCAGCATGAAAACAAACACAATGTTAGAGTTCTCCAAACACTAATTTAAGAGTCAGAACAAGTCTTTGTAGAATCTGTCAAGAGAGGAGCATCCCTGAGAATCAACTAGGAGAGATTAAAAACAGAAAAGGTATCACAACTAAAATAGAGTTCATAGTCCCCCTGGGGGTAGCAGGCACAGCAAAGAGGCCCTTTTGTCCCTTATGGAGGGCGCAGGGAACAACAATGACTCACAAACCCACATGCATACACTACACACATGTGTGAACACACCCATCAGTCTCAAACCTCCTCATCCCTTCCCAGCTGTCTGATCTGAAGACCTTTAGGCTGAAGGCTGACCATCCCCTAGGTTGACCCCAGACGAGCACTTTAGCAGGAGTCTTATAGCCACATGCAAATGTTGCTGCGATAATGGACTATCCAGCCTCACTGTGGTGCGTGGCATGAGGCCCAGGGTGCCTAGGTCTTTGTATTAGTTATCCATTGCAGCACAACAAATTACCCCAAAACTTCTTCACCTGAAACAACAAGCATTTCTTATTTCAAAGAGTTTTTGAGGGTCAGAAATCCAACTGGGTCTTTCACAAGGCTGCAGCTGCCTGAGCATCATTTCCACAGTATCCTGTTGGTTCACAGAGATCAGCCCTATTCAGTGCGGAAGGGAACTACCCAAAGGCATGAGTCAGGAGGCCATATCACTGGGGGCCCTCTTGGACAGTGGTTCCCACAGCTTTACAACTGCACTTCACCTGGTTCCTAGGGCGCCGCAAGTCCTGGTGGGTTCCTTGGCCTGCATCCTAGTTCTTCTGCTTGGTAGGCCTCAAACGGCCAGCTGAACAGTGATCACTTGTGACTTTAAGTACTTCTATTGTGCTTGAAACTGAGATGATATTAAGAATGTATTTTAGAATTTAAAATATTTTCAAAATAAAACGCTGCCAACTTGGGCAAATTACCCAAATTGTTTTGGTCTTGCCCTCATTTGTTTATTGTTATTATGAAATTTAAGACTATAATTTTCTGGATTTTTTGCCAGCTGAAAGAAGATTTGTGGTTCATATGCCATTATTCAGTTGCTAGATTTCTCCATTTTAATTGAATAACTACTTGGTAACCACAAGTGCAGTTATCTTTGCATGGATATATTTTAACGATATGGTTACTATTTCTGAATCTCACCAACCTGTAATTATCAAGAGGTCATATTTCCTTAAATATTCAAGAGTATTGGTTGGCTACAAATAATAGAATATCCCATGAAAAATGGCTTAAACAGTAAGATTTTACCTTCTCATTGCCCATGAAGTTCCACACCTGTGTATTCAGCAGCTCTATAATGCCATCAAGGGCTAAGGTCATTTCCACATTCTGTTCTGTCACGCTCAGCACACTGGCAACTCCTTCTCACGGTTGCAAGATGGATTATATCAGCTTTTTGGCTTCATAGCCTTTCATGGCCACACCCAAAAGCAGAAAGAGAACAACTTTCTCATTGGCTTCTCATATTTAAGAACAAAGAAGCCTTTCCCATAAATGATGGAGAAAATTTCCATTTGTTTCTCACTGACCAGAATTGTATTGCATGCCCATTTTTTCTTTTTATTAGGAAGGGGAATGGAATTGCCATGATGGTCTTAGACAAATCAAAATGCACCTTTCATCCTGGGGCTGAGGAGGTGCCCAACCTCCCTTGAATATGGTCACTCAATATCTGAACTAATCAGGGCACCATTAATAAGGAAAAAGAGGGTCTTTGCTATTGAATAGGTCATCAATAATATTGAGTCAATAGTTTGAGCCCTCATCAGTATACTGCCAGACATTGACCTCTTCTTCTTAACCCTCAATGTTACCCAGATATTTCTGAGAGGTCCCCCAGGAGACTGTCTCATGTATGCTCAAGAAGAAGTAATGACGAGATCACTTCTCTGCAAAAGAAGTACCATTGGGCCCTCCCTCCTGCTCTCCCCAGAACTCACAGCTAACCTCCACATGAAATAGCAGAGGAAGTTTCATCTTAGTCTAAGGCATGCTTCTTAAGTCTTATTTTTCTATCTCAGAGTTGCCCTCTTCCCAGGATGATTGACAGTGAGAATATCCACTCCCTTCAAGGGAAATCCTACTTGTATCCGCCCACTTGCCATGGAGTGGAGTTTAGTCCTGTGGCTCTCATGAGACAATCACATCAGAAAATAATAACTGAATATCAGTCAAGTCAGGTTTTTTCAGCCTGGAATAGCATCATGTGCACACACATCAACAGTGCAGCCAATACAACTTATACCAAGCCAAGTCCAAGGCATTTTCAAAGTTTCATCACAAGTGTGATGTGAAGTTCAGGCCTGCATATCTTTCCTGGCATTTTGTGATCTCCGGTTCTGATGTCTTTGAACAACGGTTGAAGTAAGAGCACACACATAAGAGTAAGCAATAGTAAAAGGTAAGAGTAACAAACTTTTCTCTGTAAAGGGCCACACAATAAGTATTCTAGGTTTTGAGTCTCTCGCTAAGAACTATTTGCTATTGCAGTAGGAAGGTAGCCATGGACAATATGCAAATAAATGAACATAGCTGTGTTCCAAAAAAAACTTTATTTACAAAAAAGGCAGCAGGCCAGATTTGTACCACAGGACATAGTTTGCCAACTGCTCATATAAAGACCCGGGCAGCCCAAATCTAAGGAGAGAAAAGCTTTCTCATGAACAAACAAAGATATCTAGAAATCTTTACTTTGCTAAAATATACACATTGTTTACATTAGTTGCATTTAAACATTTACTTTCAGGAAAACCTTGAGTTCATGGTTTTTTTTCCCCCAACAATGGCTAGGTACTCAAGATTTTGTTTCCAGAATAAGAGTCCTACAGCTAAGTTCAAGCTTTCACCTCTTAGGAGGTAGATACTATTTTAAATTGTAAGTAATAATTTTTCCAGCTTCTGGGATAAAAATCTATAAAATTTAGGGAAAAAATTAAATTTCAAGTTTCATCCAAAACATCATATCACATCTTCAGCTCACTCTTAGAAAGAATGCAGTGTCCTCTAGAGTAACTGGCAGACTCAAAATCCCAACGCCGACTTCCACCAAACATCTGATTCTATTACACACATTGTAAAATGAAGCCATGACAATCCCTAACTGTCCAACTTGTCAAAAGACAAAGCTGTGTCACCTCCAACCTCCAGATGTTCCAGAACCACCTTCTACCACTCCACATACTACAAACACATATTTTACCAGAGAACTGATTCCCAAACCGAACAGATTTCTAAACGGCTTGTTTTACTACATGATTTTACTTGAAAGGCACAGATGCTCTTCTCAGCACCTCCCTGGAGAAAACAGTAACTCATCCTCTGCCGCCATCACCACTCTAGCAGGAGGATTAAGTCCAGGAAATTTTAATCTCCTTTAAAATAATGCCCATTGATTGTACATAGTAAACACTTACTGTCCTGATCCACTCTCATGTGTACTTACTGAAATTTATTTACTCTCTCCCATCATCAATCATGATGCCCTGCTCAGAAAGGCACTCATACAGTCTCAGAGAGCTTGCAGTGCTTGGAGGAGCCCTGACTTTACCCTCAGGTCCAGGACATCTTCAGGTATATTCTCCCAGGTGGGCAGTAGGTATCAAACGTACCAAAACATGGAGACAAGATACGAACAAGCAAAGAGGAGGAACTGGCTATGGCTAAAACCCAAGACAATGGGTGAGTGGGAAGTTGTTATTTTTTTACATTTAGGCCACTGAACTATGTAAATAAAAAGATTATTGTATTTACTAAATGCCCTATATTGTTATAAGAACAAGGCGAATCATAGCTTTCAGCCTCAACCAATTTCCTCATGAATACCCTCTAAAAAGCAATGTGACCACTACTGTCTTAGTCTGTTTTCTGCTGCTGTAACAGAATACCACCCACTGGGTAAATTAGAAGTAACAGATGTTTACTCAGCTCACGGTTCTGAAGGCTCAGAAATCTAAGATCAAGGGGCCAATCTGGTGAGGGCCTTCTTGTGTATCATAACATGGCAGAAGAGCAAGCAAGCACACACAAGACAGAGAGGAAAAGGGGGCCAAACTCCCTCACTAACCAACCCACTCCCAGATCCAGGGTTTGGAACTGGGTATAAGTTGAGGCAGAGAAGTCTGGGTCTGGGAAAACAAGTGGATGATGAGGTTTGAACAAAGACTGTGGGAGGTAATGAACCTTGTAATCACAGTCAGAGGCTAGAACTAAATGACCTGTGTTTCAATTCCTGTTCTGTCCTTGAACTGTGACCACAGACAAGTCCTTTGATATCTTTAAACTACATTTCTTTATCTATAAAATGATATTGGTAATTGTAGCTACAACCTCAGGGAGTAGTTGTAAGCCTTAAATGAGGTAATCCGTGTAAACCGTGTTTGAAGGTTTCCAAATAGGTTGATTGTAAATGTTCAATAAATTCTTAGCATGGGAATAAAATCAGGACTTGGGCCTTATAGAACTAAACAGGACTTAAAGGACTGACATGCAAAGACCTAGATACAAAGCTTGGCCTGAGGCTGGATAATCACTCCCCAGGGGGAAAATGAAGATGAGATACAAATACTATTGGGCAGAGGTGAAAGAAAGATCTGTGACACAGATTATCTGCCCACCCCAGAACAAGGCATCTCCAGGTGCTATGGATATTTACGGCACTGGGTGGTGAGCATTTAGGAGATGAGGCACCTGAATAGTCAGGGTTCAGGGTAAGGCACCCAGCTACTGGAAAACTGAGGTAGAAGACAAGGATCCAATTACACTGCCAACATCAGAGGGTGACCAGAAAGAGTGAAGACACCAAGTTAGGGGGCTGCTGATGTAGGATTGGGCCCAGATTCAGGTGCAGGGCTAAGCATATAGACACTGGTGAAGGAATCCAGCTGTAACAGTCAGAGACAGAGCACAGAGAGTGAAGAAATCAGGGTACCTAGAGGGTGAAGGGATTGGGGGTATCTAAAGGTCTCTGCCCACTTTTGGCCATAAACAACACCTCTGCCTAGCAAGCAACATGAAAGAGGCCACAAAACTCGAACCTCCTTCCTCTAGGATCAGACTTGAGGTCTGCCCTCTGATATCCCTCTTCCTGTGGCTGGTTACCCAGCATTTGGCCTCCACTGCCCAGATCTCTAGGCTTTGCCTCAGCTGATCACCCTGGAATTGACTCCTCATGAGTCTAGACTTGAAGACTTTTCTTCTTAGCTGCAGTGACAGTCCCTGGCCTCTTGACTTGTACTGTCCCTTGGTCCCCACAATGAGAAGATCAAACTCCACTGAAGCTTGTGCCCCAAACACCCTGCTGTGACAGGTGTCAATTGATAACTATTCCAACTCCACAAGTCTTTTTTTTTTTTAAAAAAAGCAATGTTCTAATGACACTCATAAAAATATTTTTTCTACTCTCATTGTTTTCATGTTGCCCAAATAAAGATAGCTTTGTTTTGTTTGCCAATTCCAATTGCTTAGCAATGGCTGCCTGGGATGTATGCATATTTTTAATTATTTAATTTTCTTTTTATTGGTTTTATTATTATTTTAAGTTCTAGGGTACATGTGCACAATGTGCAGGTTTGTTACATATGTATACATGTGCCATGTTGGTGTGCTGCACCATTAACTCGTCATTTAGCATTAGGTATATCTCCTAATGCTATCCCTCCCCACTCCACCCACCCCACAACAGGCCCCGGTGTGCGATGTTCCCCATCCTGTGTCCAAGTGTTCTCATTGTTCAATTCCCACCTATGAGTGAGAACACGCGGTGTTTGGTTTTCTGTCCTTGCAATAGTTTGCTCAGAATGATGGTTTCCAGCTTCATCCATGTCCCTACAAAGGACATGAACTCACCCTTTTTTATGGCTGCACAGTATTCCATGGTGTATATGTGCCACATTTGCTTAATCCGGTCTATCATTGATGGACATTTGGGTTAGTTCCAAGTCTTTTCTATTGTGAATAGTGCCGCAATAAACATACCTGTGCATGTGTCTTTATAGCAGCATGATTTATAGTCCTTTGGGTATATACTCAGTAATGGGATGGCTGGGTCAAATGGTATTTCTAGTTCTAGATCCTTGAGGAATCTCCACACTGTCTTCCACGATGATTGAACTAGTTTACAGTCCCAACAACAGTGTAAAAGTGTTCCTATTTCTCCACATCCTCTCCAGCACCTGTTGTTTCCTGACTTTTTAATGATCGCCATCCTAACTGGTGTGAGATGGTATCTCACTGTGGTTTTCGTTTGCATTTCTCTGATGGCCAGTGATGATGAACATTTTTTCACGTGTCTGTTGGCTGCATAAATGTCTTCTTTTGAGAAGTGTCTGTTCATATCCTTCACCCACTTTTTGATGGGGTTGTTTTTTCCTTGTAAAATTATCTGAGTTCTTTGTAGATTCTGGATATTAACCCTTTGTCAGATGAACAGATTGGAAAAATTTTCTCCCATTCTGTAGGTTGCCTGTTCACCCTGATGGTAGTTTCTTTTGCTGTGCAGAAGCTCTTTAGTTTAATGAGATCCCACTTGTCAATTTTGGCTTTTGTTGCCATTGCTTTTGGTGTTTTAGACATGAAGTCCTTGCCCACGCCTATGTCCTGAATGGTATTGCCTAGGTTTTCTTCTGGATTTTTATGGTTTTAGGTCTAACATTTAAGTCTTTAATCCAACTTGAATTAATTTTTATATAAGATGTAAGGAAGGGATCCAGTTTCAGCTTTCTACATACGGCTAGCCAGTTTTCCCAACACCATTTATTAAATAGGCAATCCTTTCCCCATTTCTTGTTTTTGTCAGGTTTGTCAAGGATCAGATGGTTGTAGATGTGTGGCATTATTTCCGAGGGCTCTGTTTTGTTCCATTGGTCTATATCTCTGTTTTGGTACCAGTATCATGATGTTTTGGTTACTGTATCCTCATACTACAGTTTGAAGTCAGGTAGCGTGATGCCTCCAGCTTTGTTCTTTTGGCTTAGGATTGTCTTGGCAATGCAGGCTCTTTTTTGGTTCCATATGAACTTTAAAGTAGTTTTTCCAGTTCTGTGAAGAAAGTCATTGGTAGCTTGATGGGGATGGCATTGAATCTATAAATTACCTTGGGCAGTATGGCCATTTTCACGATATTGATTCTTCCTATCCATGAGCATGGAATGTTCTTCCATTTGTTTGTGTCCTCTTTTATTTCATTGAGCAGTGGTTTGTAGTTCTCCTTGAAGAGGTCCTTCACATCCCTTGTAAATTGGATTCCTAGGTATTTTATTCTCTTTGAAGCAATTGTGAATGGGAGTTCACTCATGATTTGGCTCTCTGTTTTTCTGTTATTGGTGTATAAGAATGCCTGTGATTTTTGCACATTGATTTTGTATGCTGAGACTTTGCTGAAGTTGCTAATCAGCTTAAGGAGATTTTGGGCTGAGATGATGGGGTTTTCTAAATATACAATCATGTCATCTGCAAACAGGGACAATTTGACTTCCTCTTTTCCTAATTGAATACCCTTTATTTCCTTCTCCTGCCTGATTGCCCTGGCCAGAACTTCCAACACTTGTTGAATAGGAGTGGTGAGAGAGGGCATCCCTGTCTTGTGCCAGTTTTCAAAGGGAATGCTTCCAGTTTTTGCCCATTCAGTATGATATTGGCTGTGGGTTTGTCATAAATAGGTCTTATTATTTTGAGATATGTTCCATCAATACCTAGTTCATTGAGAGTTTTTAGCATGAAGGGTTGTTGAATTTTGTCAAAGGCCTTTTCTGCATCTATCGAGATAATCATGTGGTTTTTGTCTTTGGTTCTGTTTATATGCTGGATTACATTTATTGATTTGCGTATGTTGAACCAGCCTTGCATCCCAGGGATGAAGCCCACTTGATCATGGTGGATAAGCTTTTTGATGTGCTGCTGGATTCGGTTTGCCAGTATTTTATTGAGGATTTTTGCATTGATGTTCAGAAGGAGTCTCACTCTATCGCCCAGGCTGGAGTGCAGTGGTGCAATCTCGGCTTACTGCAACCTCCACCTCCCAGGTTCAAGGGATTCTTGTGCCTTAGCCTCCCCAGTAGCTGGAATTACAGGTGCACACCACCACGTCCAGCTAATTTTTGTATTTTTAGTAAAGATGGGGTTTTACCATGTTGGCCAGGCTGTTCTCAAACTCTTGACCCCAGGTGATTCCCCCACCTCGGCCTCCCAAAGTGCTGGGATTGCAGGCGTGAGCTACCGCACCCGGCCGATATTTGAAATTTCTAGTATTATGACTATGTAAATGCTATTCACAGATGAGCCATGTATTATTATAATCACTTTTTCTTTTTTGTACAACTTTATTTTCCCTGGAATTAATAATTGCCTTGTTGTCTTCATTTCCTTAGTTTTCTATGTATTTATCACTAGTTTAATGCCTATCTTTGGCAGTTGTCTAAATCTCCTCTCAAGGTATTCAATATATATTCAATTAATTCTATTGCATTCAATTAATTCAATTAATAGTCTATTAATTTTTTCTTCCTGAGGAAATGTGACCTAGAACTTTCTGACCTGCCCCAACCCTTCTACATTTTGTACACTCACTGTACACTCACTGTCCTCCTGGTGTCTCCCTTCATGGTTCTGAGAATTCCTTTTGTTCTCAGTTTCCTATGTCGTATCTCTTCCTCTTTCTTTGTTTACACCTTTATTTTCATGGAACTCATCTACCAGTCACTTCCTAAGAGGAGGTATGTGGGAAGGAAATGGTTTTGAGAATGTTTATATCTAACAATGTCTCTATTCCCGTCTCACATCCAACTGATAGTGTGAACAAGTATCAAATGCTAGGTTGGCAATCATTCCTCCTTAGAATTTGAAGGCCTGTAGCTCTATTGTTTCTAAATTCTAATTTTGCTGTTGAGAAGCCCAAAGCCATTCTGATCCTAATCCTTTATGTGGCCTACTTTTCTCTTTCCAAAAGCTTGTAGCATCTTCTTTGTCCTCAATATTCCAAAATCCCAGAATGAGGTGTCCTTGGTCTAAGTCTACCTTCATTCATTTTAAAGGTACTTAGTGAACTCTTTCAGTCTGGGAACTTACGTCCTTTTCTAGAAAATTTTCTTGAATCACTTGATCGATGACTTTCTCCTCTCTCTCTACTCCTTCTTCAGGAAATCTTATATTTAGATGTTAGATCATGTAAACTTGTCCTTAGAATTTTTAAATAAATATCTCATCCGTATTTTTCATTACTTTTTATTTTTGTATTTTTTCAGAGATTTGCTTAACATTATCTTCAATATTTCTATTGAGTTTAACTTTTTGATTATACTTTAATATTTTATATATCTTACATTCTAAGAATCTATTTTTTGTCCACTGAATGTTCCTTTTTAAATAGTACTTATTTCTTATTTCATGGTTACAATATCTTCTCTTGTCTCCTTGAGGTATATTAACTACAGCCTTCAATTTAAAAAATTTTCATCTCCTGGTTTAGTCTCTGCTTTCTTCAAATTGCTGTTTCTGCTTTCTTTGCTCTCTCTCTCTCTCTCTCTCTGTGTGTGTGTGTGTGTGCGTGTTTGTGTGTGTGTTTCTATCTCTCATGTTACAGCCTCTCCACAGATGTTGTGTAATCTTTGGTTATCTGCTCATATTTGAGTGGGGACTGAAAAGCTGATAGCATGTTCACCCAAAAGAGTGATGAGGGTCTCATTAATTGCTTCCAATTACAGTCACCAAAAAGGATCCAGTGAGTGTGTCATTAAACAGTGGATTGGTTACCATTCACAGCAGGAAAGAGGAAACAGACAAAATCCACAGCAGGCTAGATATAGGAGAAGTCGTCAGAAGAACTCTCTTCCAAGGTTTTTGGAAGTATTGAATGTATTTCTACTGAAACTGAGAATGAGGCAATAAACTGCCTTTCCAAATGGCTTAAGGACAAGCTTAGCCATCACTTTCACCTGAGATTTCAAATATTCTTCCAGAGAGAGATTTACTGCACTATGTAGAGATACCAATAATTTCCCACCAAACATACACCTTCTTTGGAAGACCTATTCACATCCCTGGAAAGGACAGTCCTGTGTACCCCTCTCCTCCACCACACCTGAGTGGACCATAAATAGACCTAACTCAAACTGAACACTGAGATTCTCTCTCCCAGGAAACTTCAAATAGGACACTGAGAAACACAATTAAATGGTGAGGATTCCTTGAACTGAAAGGTTAAACAGGGTCACAGCAGGAGTTTGTAGCATGAACAGACAAAGAAAGTTCCTGAGACAGACAAATAATACCAATATAAGACAGTAGCAGAAGACAGCAGATGTGTAGAAAAAGCAGAAATAAGAGACAGCATAGCCTCATGCCACAAGAGACTGAGGAGATGGCTTCAGGTACTGACTTTCCAGATGACCTGATACATGTCCCTTACTGCCCTATGTCCTGTCTGTAAGTTCACATTGTACTTGAGCTAGTATGTGTGAGCTTCTATTCTTTGTCGTTAAATGATCCCTAAAATACTTGCTAAGTATAATAGGAATCAACAGGAAAAGATGGTCCATTCAAACACAGTAACAGAGGAAAGCTTAATAATGGGATTATTTACAAAGAAGGGCAGAGCGTAAGGAAACCAACCAAGAATAATGGGGCACCTCAGATCTAGCAAGAGCGGGGAGCTGATACCACCCTAGAGCTGGAACGGCAAGGGACAGGAGCATCTGTCTGAGTCTGGAGAGAGCAGGGACTTTTTGACAGGAGTTGTGGTCATAGGTAGATGGACACAGCCAACCCACAGCAACACAGCAGGAAGGGAACTGGCAGAATCAATATCCTGAACTTCCACTCTGCCTGCCCTCCTGTACCTGTAGATGCCTCTTTTGTCAAACCTACTAGATGACAGAGGGCAAGGTAGCCACTGACACAGCCCATGAGTGGGTGAGAATGGAGAGTGGACTGGAGAGGCAAATGGAAATCATCTAGCACACAAGGTAACTTCTGTGCACATTTGCAGGAAAAAAATTAGCTCTCTTCTCCTTGTTCCTGGGTAACCTTTTTTTTTTTTTTTGAGACTGAGTCTTGCTCTATCGCCCATACTGGAGTGCAGTGGCATGATCTCGGCTCACTGCAACTTCTGCCCCCTGGGTTTAAGCAATTGTCCCGCCTCAGCCTTCCAAGTAGCGGGATCACAGGTACCCGCCACCACGCCTGGCTGATTTTTGTATTTTTAGTAGAGATGGAGTTTCACCATGTTGGCCAGACTGGTCTCGAACTCCTGACCTCAAGTCATATCCACCCACCTCGTCCTCCCAAAGTGCTGGGATTACAGGCATGAGCCACCATGCCCAGCCAATAACCTCTTTTTGGCCCATCTACTAAACTAGAGGTGGAGAGAGCACAACTAAAATTCAAACTTACCCCAGTCAAATCCAGCTTGCTTTACAGATGATTACATTTAATTACATTTAAAACTGATAAGCATCAATTTTTTAATCATAGATTCAAGTTAGACAAGGACTTTCTTTTTTCTTTTTTTTTTTTTGTTTTTTGTTTTGAGACTGAGTGTCACTCTATCGCCCTAGCTGGATGTGTGTGTAGTGGCGCAGCCAGGATGGTCTCAAACTCCTGACCTCGTGATCCGCCTGCCTCAGCCTCCCAAAGTGCTGGGATTACAGGCATGAGCCACCGCGCCTGGCCAGCTATGGACTTTCTTTAGTGTTTAGAACTAGAAGTTCTAGGTTGTCTACTTACAAACACATATAGATACAAATATATGGAAAGTACATTTCATTTTCCTTCAGAATTTCCAAAGCAAGGGTCTTTCCTTCTACTTCCTTTCCAGCTGCCCCAGAGCACCTTCTGCAGTGACTCTCAGTGTATGGGAGAAAGTGTAAAATAATCAGTGAAGGAGAAAACACACACTCACAGAGGCCACATAAATTAGAGGTTTTCTTCTGGAAGAGAAGCTCAGAAATGTTCTAACTTAAGAATATTATATTTCCTTCCAACTTACCAGCTTTCCTAATAAGAGCATGTCTAATCTCAAGTTATGATAGAAACTTTGCACAAGAAGGTTAGATGTTCCAGAACCACTCTTGTGGCTCCAGCGCGTCTTCATCTCCACGGCAGAGCCTTCTGAGCGCAGGCATTGGAAGTACCAGCAAGCTTGACTGCAAATCACCACCGCCGTCTGTTTTTTGATGAGCAGATAAGATTGGTGATAAGGCCTTTCATTTTTAGGTTGTGGTCAGAAGCCCTGCATCACTGAGTCATAGTTAAAGCTGCTCCTTCTGGAGATGGTGGGAAATGAGTGGGTGTACCCAGCCCACCTCTTCCTAGATGAAAGCTGCCTAAGAAAAAAACACCTCAATACATCTGGCATGAATGAATCGGCACAGATTCCTGTGGTATGGAGAGGGGAGGCTGGGAAGAAATCTAAACTTGTAGACTCTGGGAGACAGTCTGGCCCAAATATGACAAAACAGAAAACACCCCAAAACTGCTGTTTTTAAATTGAAAACAATAATCACAGGATCCAGGATCTCAAAGCATAAGAAAGGAGGCCAGGTGAGGCGGCTCATGCCTGTAATCTCAGCACTTTGGGAGGCTGAGGCAGGAGGATCACTCGACCCCAGGATTTTGAGACTAGCCTGGGCAACATAGTGAGACCCTGTCTCTACAAAAAAATTTAAAAATTAGCCAGGCATGGTGGCGTGTACCTGTGGTCCCAGCTACTTGGGAGGCTGAGGCAGGAGGATCACTTGAGCCCAAGAGGTTGAGGTTGCAGTCAGCCACGATTGTGCCACTGCACTGTAGCCTGGGCAACAGAGCAAGATGGATGGATGGAAGGAAGGAAGGAAGGAAGGAAGGAAGGAAGGAAGGAAGGAAGGAAGGAAGGAAGGAAGGAAGGAAAGGCAGGCCTTCCTTCACATCATACTGGTGATATATATGTGAGCTAGGACCACATGAAATTTAACATCCTTCCTTCATGGATGAGAACCATTTGCATGGAAGTGTGATATCCCTACACGAGGTTATAATACTGAAGTTTTTCATCTGCTCATTATGATCCAAGGCTCCCAATACCCAGACTTTCAATTAGCTCTACTTTCTACTAATGGGCATTCACAGAAATGAGCTGATAGCAGCAATAGATTATAATTCTTGGCAGAATCAGTCTGCATGCCTTTCTAATGCTTAGTGCTAAATCATCACTTATATCACCACTATCACAGTCCCGAAGAGACAGGGGATATGGACAAAACTGAGAGGCAGGTGAAGGATAGAGCATCGCTAATGTCAATCCATCTGACAAGGACAAGCCACTAGGCCGCCAAGAAGATCAGTCTAAACAAAACAATGACCACCCATAGCTACAGGTCAATAAGTCCCAATGAGCTACAGTACACAAAAATCTGTGCCTTCCCTGAAGGTTTGTCCCACAGAAAATAAAAAAAGGATCCAACAAAGGGGATTCAAAGGACTACATAGGAGAGAATGTAGCAGTAGACATCATTTATTTATCCTGGCTTTTGTTAGGGTAAATAAAAGCAGAAAACTTCCCTGGTTGGCAAATCTTTTGCAAACTCCAGAAATTGCATTGTATATGTCCAGTGACATATTCTTTCTCTAGTGAGGAGATAGAGGAAAGGGACATTTGGAGAGAAGAGTGCCAAATAGGTCTCAGTGAAGTTTCAATCTGTGAGATGAGATTGTATTGTTCATTCTGTCCTACAGCGGGGACAAATACCTGGCAGAAAATATCTATTAGTGCTTTCTTTGAGCTGACCTCTTGAGTGAACAAGGTAGATTGCAAAAGAGTGTTTCTATTATGATTTCATTTTATGTAAAATTATAAATTTGAACACAAATATAAACACAGATGCATAGAAAGATGACTGGAAGAACGTTGCAAAAGTATGAAGAGTTATCTCTAGATAGTAACTGTTCAGGGGATTTCATGATTTTCAGCATTGTTTCATTTTCTACAAGGAAGAGGTATTATCTTCATAAATAGATAAAACTAAATAACTTTCTTTAGACTAATGAGAAACCAGCAATATTCAGAAATTTTATTATAAAAGGCAAAGGAGAGAACAAACATTTATCAGCTGCCTTCCTTGCACTCAGGACTATGTTTGGCAACAAACCTCGTGAATTATTATTTTTCTTATTTTACAGATAAGAAACGAAAGTGCAGAGAATTTGCCTAACTTGACCAAGACCTCTACCAGTGTTTTCAACCTTTCAGCAAAGGAGAAATCCCAGAGCCAAGACGCTCTTTCACTCAGCTTGAGAAAGAATCCCAGGGAAAGAGGGAGTTTGGGATGGAAGGCACAAGTGCAGGCCGATCTCTCCAAGTCCCCACTGAGAATCCCTCTGACTATTGGCAGAGCCACATGTTGTGAGTCCATCAATACAGAGAATATTGCCCCCTTAGCTGAGGTGTGGCCAAAACAAATGAGAGCAAGATGCTTTGTGATCTTTGAGTAGCAGGACTAGCTGTGAGGAGTCCCAGTGTCACCCATGACATGTGTTCTGGGGAACATCCACAGTGAAGGCAGCAGAGCCATTATTTGAGGTCTAGTTGAGGGTCACCCCACATCAAAGCACAGTGCTAGCAATCAGGATTACCATGGTAACCACTTGAAATAGCTAAGCTTCTCTGGGCCTCAGTTTCCTCAGCTGGAAAGCAAAAGGGTTTGCCTAGAAAATCTTTAAAGTCCTTTCCAATTCTAGGAATCTATCACCCATGATCTAATCCCAGCCATCACTTCTGTCAGAGTCATTAGACAATTGCCCCAGCACGTTCAACTGGTCCACCAGACATTGCTTCGGGGCCTAAAATTACGTGTGGTAATGCAGAGATGGAAAACTTCTTTTGTAATCTGCGTAGGATTTTGCTACCTACTTAGCTTAGCTGTTTCACAACCCACAATTATCTTTGAAAAACAGACAAGTCAATTTACTCTCTCATCTATGTTCCAGAGGGGGGCCAATCCCACACTCCTCCTTCTTAAAGAAAAATCCCAAAATCTCAGATAGGAGTCAGGATAACTCAGGAGATTTGGCAGTATGAGCTTGGAATCTTTCCCACTGGGTCCCAAACACTTTATCTCTTAAGAGCTGCTTTTGTAAGGCAGGCAAGAAAGGCTGAGTTAATACTGAGAATTTATAAATGGTTTTGCAAATTAAACAGAATTCTGTCTCTGAAAGGCAACGAGGAGAGTGTTTCTGTTCTCCTGTTATTTGCTCACAAGTAAAAATTCAAAATGCCGATAAAAGCCCCTTAGTGCTTGCAGGTAGCCACTTTCTTATCAAAACAAGATAGAAGAGTACATCGAACCATCCAGAAAATCACATATCCACCCCTTAATAATATTAATTGAGAAAATCTCAGACAGTGGCAGTGTGAACAATTATAAACATGAGATGCAGATGGCTGAATCACAATAATCAAACTCAATTGCTATTTGGAAAGAAAGAGCCAGGAATGAATTTAAATATGTGCTTCGGTGGTCAATTTCTAATATTTTATCCTGTGCAATCCATACCCTGCTTTCAAAGGTAGGTGGGCAAAGATACTAAGTCTTCCAGAGGGAGGTGGGAGGCTTTCTTTGATTTGGAAATTCTGCATAAGCAGCATCAAGCCACTATCCAGCCTCCCTGAGCATCTCAGTTCACCATGGAGGCACCATGAACTAGAAAAACAGTGACATCCCTCTCTTCTCACCCTTTGCAGGACAGCTTGTGGTCCAGAGAAATAGGTTAGAAAACTTCCTCTTCATGGGCTCTGGAGAATCATTTGTGGTATTCACTCCAGGAAATCCATTTCTGAAGTCTATTTCATAGACTTTAATGAGTTCCTTATTTAAAAAACAACATTTGGCACTCTCTATTCAAATGTATTTCATGCATTTCGATTGAGTCATTTATTTGACAAACCATGTGCTATCTGCTTCCTTTTTGAAATGGTATATTTTAATTGGGTCAAGGATATATGTGCTATATTTTTTAGACAATTTTTTTCATTTCTAAAGAAGAGTTATATCTATGGGTACATCTTAATCCAACGTAGCAAAAGAGTCTGTTTACCTTCCCCGCCTTAGCATGTTCCACCTTTGAAAGAGGCTAATGAATGACTCACGTTTTTGGCTGACTTTTTCTTGAATATCAGGTCTTCTCTGAGTGAGCAACTCATCTTCTGCACAGATACTGCATACCCACCCACCCATCCCAGCTTAAATACTGTTTGTCTTGCTTTCTCTGATAGGAAAAATTATTCAAATTCTATCTTCCCACTCACTTCTTCAGTTACGAGAACGGGTGAGGTTAAAGAATTTGGTGGCACCAACTGTGAGGTTCACCTTTATTGTCTATCCTTTTGAACTGTCTTCCCACTCACTTCTCTAGCTACGAGAACGGGTGAGTTTAATGAATTTGGTGGCACCAACTGTGAGATTCTCCCTTATTGTCTATACTTTTGAACATTTCACCATTAAGCACCAAAAGACCAGCCAGGAGCAATGGCTCATGCCTGTAATCCCAGCACTTTGAGAGGCCAAGGTGGGCGGATCACGAGGTCAGGAGTTCGAGACCAGCCTGGCCAATGTGGCAAAACTCTGTCTCAACTAAAAATACAAAAATTAGCCGGGTGTGGTGGCATGAGACTGTAGTCCCAGCTACTTGGGAGGCTGAGGCAGGAGAATCACTTGAACCCAGGAGGCAGAGGTTGCAGTGAGCTGAGACAGCGCCATTGCACTCCAGCCTGGGCAACAGAGCAAGACTCCATCTCAAAAAAAAAAAAAAAAGCACTAAAACACCCTGACTGCACACTTACTATTTACTTTTTGCAACCATGAATGCTTTCAAATCTGATTCTAAATTCCAAAATCATGCAAGGAACTGAACATACCCAGGCAGACAGCAGGAAAAGTTAAAGTTAGAGAACTAGTTACTGTGCTACATGTTTACTGTAAACTGTTTCCTACTTCCCTACTTTGGCCTGTAATGCTCATCTGCCCCTTCACCCAACTAATCCCCAATTCTCTCATCCTTAAGGTATTACCTGTTCCAGTAAGTTTCCTCTGTCCCTAACACTCCCCACATTTGTTGTCTATCATCCCCCATAGCTGTTTACATCTCCGTCATTGCATTTAACGTCACTGTGTTATAATTATCACTTATGGGTCTGTGTCTTCAACAAAGACAGAAACTAAGTCTCTTTCACTTTTGATTGCCCATGCTTGGTCCAGTCTGGCGGATAGAAGGCATTTACAGTGAGAATGAATGGGCATCAACTGCTCTCTGACTCCTTTAAGAAAACAAGAACAATTTTAGACTCAAGGCAAAAATGTATTAAACTAGTAAGAAAAATATCTGAAAGTCCTAAGCAGAAAATTGTTTTAAGTAGTATATATGGCTGCTTGTTCTCCCACGTGCTGGTGCACTTGTTTCACTCTGACTTAAGAGTGGATATTTATATTTGTGGATGACTCCACAAACCCTATCACTTTGGGCTATCACCACAGATATTTCCATCTCCACTTCCACCCGCTCCATAACCTTCTCCGTCACCTCAAATACATCATCCCCCACCACCTCCCCCACTATCTTACTTCTACCACCTCCTCAACCTCCTCTACTATCTCAACCACCTTCCCACCCACCTCTACTATCTCTTTCACCTTCTTAGCCATGACCTTCACTACCTCTATTACCTCCATCGCCCCAACCAACTCTTCTACCTTCCCCTTGGATTCACCACCAATTCCTCCACCACCTTCACCACCTTCTTCACCATCTCCATCACCTTCACCCAACCATAACCTCCACCACCAGCTCTACTACTTTCACCTCCACCACTCCTACTACCATCTTTTCCACCCCCTCCACCATCCCTAGCTCCACCTCTATCACTTGTCCCACCTCCATAACCTCCTATGCTACTTCCTGCATCCCCCCACTACATCCTTTACCTCCACCTCCACCTCCATCTCCACCTCCGGCACCATCTCCTCCCCCTGCATCTTCACACTCACCACCCCCTCCACCACAGCCTCCATCACCACAAGTATTTATTCTCTTCAAGAATCATCTTCCTCAAATATATTTGGAGAATTATAACAGAAACTCATTTCACCATCTTTTCTGCTTCTTCACTGTCCCTTGCCTTCTCTCCTGCTCCTGCCACTTTTTTTCTCTTCACATCTCTGCATTCCACAGATATCTTTATGCTGATCTCCCCCTTCTCCCACTATAAACCTAACAGAGATTCAGCTCTCAATACATGTTTAGAAGTGAAATTGGTTTGCAAGGCTTCCCTGGAAGTTGTGGGAGCTTAGAGCTAAGGTCAGAGGAGGCGGAGAAAAATAAAGCATGTTCTCCCGGTTCTCTAGCCCTGGAACCAATATTCTATGCAAGAAGGTAGAGCACAAGCTATTTCACCCACTGAAAATACATTAGCCAAGGTAACAAAACTAGAAACAAAGTACAGCATAAACTGGGCATGCTGCCTGCTCCAGAGATAAAACTAAAGTCTAGACTACAAGTCTAAAAGGCCCATCCATTCCCAAATGATAGTGTTCCTTCTATCATTGATGTATGACTATCACAGCAGAAAAAATTATATAGCCTTAAGTTGTATGTGTTTAGGATGCTGGAGAACAACATAGTAAGAATTCAAGGATTAATGAGTATAAACATATAATACAAAGAAAATTCATCATAAAAATACAACTCAGCAGGTCCTCTGTCTCCTTTACAGAGACTTTGATGGAAAGGCATGGGGATTTTCAGGTGTTAAAGTGGCCACCAGAGGGAAGTAAGTCTGAAGGATGAGTCAAACCCCAGATCTATGGAACAGCCTGGAACACAAAGATAAAACAAGAAAATCCATAAACGTCACTGGAACTACTATTTCCAATGCCACCAAATTGGCTCAGAACTCTTACTGCACTTTTCAATCTTATCATTTAAAAAAGATAAAGAAAAGAAAAGATAAAGAAACAAAGATAAAGAAACAAAGATAAAGAAATAAAGACAAGGATTTTTCAAACAAATGCAAAAGCTTCAGACACTAAATCTCCACCCCCAGACTTAAGAACATTCAGAACAATGAGTCAGTTTGGGCCCCAGTTCCTACGTTTTACCCTTTTACAGGATGAGACAAAGAATGAAATATAGAAATGAATATATGAATGAATAAATGAATAAATGAATGAAATATAGAAAAGAGAAAGTTTCTAATGTTGTGACAATCATCAACATAGAATACCACACTGAATGTAACAACTTTACTATGGATGCGATCAAGGTATACATGGGGGAAAAATCTTGTTCTCAAGGAAATTCCAGGTATTTTACATCAAATCTCATCTGGTGACAATGACAAGAAAAACATTTTTTTGTGTTAAGGTCCCAGGTCAAGTAAAACCCTTTAAGAGCGGCCTGCCCGGAACACCCCACCCAAAATAGCACATACCCCCTTTCAACTGTCCTTTTCTGTCTTCTCTCCCAGCTTTATTTTTCCTTCTTTTTCCTATTTATTTCATTTTTCTTATCTATTTATCTTACCCTGCGTTACTTTTCCTTCTTATCATCTCCCAACATAATATGTATTTGTCTATCTACTTATCGTCTCCTCTCACTAGAATATAAACTTCATGAGAGCTTTGACCTCTTCTTGAGCTTCTATTTTTGTTCACTCACAGCGGTATCCCCAGTGCTTAAGATGGTGCTTGGCACAAAACATTTATATTTTGCAGTGAAAAAACTCTATAGGCCAATTAAATAAATGATATCTCTAAATAATATAAACAATTGATAGCACAAGTACAAAATTATATTTTTGTACATGTCCTCAGTTTCAATGCTTCCAGGCAAAGGAAGTCAAAATCTGTGGCTCCGTGTTTGTTTTAGTCTTTCATTCTATTCTACTTCTAAGTCTATGAAAATGGATCCTGTTCCTTAGTCTTCCAGGCTGCCCTCCATTTTGGCTCTTTTCCCTTGAAGGAGAGTAAGAAGGACCAGGAGAGAGACCAGGAGAGGAAAAAATAGCATAAGGGACTATAAAAAATGTTGGAGGGCAAAATTTAGTCTAGAATTTAAAATTCTGTAGGGGCCTGCCTCTACTCCCTGCCTCTTGTTTAAACTAAAAATTTATCTTTCAAGATAATAAGATGAGACAGGGAGAGATTTGGGGAAAAAAATCTATGCTTGACAAAGGATCCCACCTTTCTGTCTGTAAGGCTTTGGAATGACTCCATCTGTAGTTCAGGAGTAGAAATAGTCTTTATGAGGACAGGTAATTGTGTATGAAGACTACTAAATGGGAAATTATGTGTGTTAGAATATAAATACAGTATGCAGGAAATAAGAATACATGGCATCTCTGTACACTTGCTTAGATGATGGGTAGAGAAAATACTGGCTACAGAAATTCTGACTCTCAATCCTGAGTGGGAGATTTCGGTGTAGAGGAGCTTAGCGTGTGATACTAAAGTTATCTGTCAAGGTAGGAAACCCAGGGGACAGGGAACAAGGCCCCATAGTCCAAATAATAGCTAGTATTTATCAAGTATTTATTATGTTCTAAGTGATTTTACAGGGTTAATTCATTCCATTCTCAACAACGGATCTATGAGGTAATGTTATCAGCCCCATTTTACAGATAAGAAAACTAAGACTCAGAGGGGTTAAATCCCTTGTCCAACACCACATGACCAGCAGGAATTGAAGCTGGTCTTTGAACCTTGACAGTCTGGTTTTGATGCCAGCACCACTGTGCTTAGTCCCTGCTCTCTGAGGAGAGGCTCTGCCCACACTGGGAGGCAGCTCTAACTGCTGGGGTCTGTCCCTTTTAGCTCTACACATCTTAGCTACACACAAGAAGTAGATAAAAGTTCCACCAAGAAGGCAGCCCAAGAAGGATCAAAGACGTAGACAGCTTCCACCAGCCATTTGGAAGGTCTGTGAAGAGTCCCCTACCATGCTGTCCTCCTCCTGCCAGCACCTCTCTCGGTCTCACATGTGGCCTCCCCTCTTCCTTCCCTTCCCTGCAGTTCTCCTGTTTAAGATGAAAGGAGGAGGTAGGGAGAAGGTGTAGGAAGCAGAATTAGCCATAAGCCCTTTAGAGAGCCACAAGCTCTCTCTTCTCACCTGTGAATTACCCTTGACTAGCCTCAGGTAAAAAACAAGTTCAAGGGTGCTCATTAAGATTCTTAAATTCTTTTCAAAACAAATATGTAGGATTTGACAAAGAAACACGTAGTACCTGAAACATTTATGGTTTACTTCATGCTTTCCCTTTACACATGGAAAAAAAATTAGGAAGGATACTCCCACTCCTAGTGTCCTATTCAGACAAGATGGTCCTTGGAAAAACTGTTAGAACTCCCTGTGCTACAGTTTTATAAAGCATAGTTCTTTCCATTCATGTTCATAGAGCCATTTCTCTCAAAGCAGGCCCATAGCAACAGCAAGTGCTAGGCTGGGAAGGATTTCACCCTCAACTGCCTACTGAGCCCAGCACTTTCTTCCAGCCCTTCACTTTTTTAAATGCAGGCGTGGTGGTGGACGCCTGTAGTCCCAGCTACTCCGGAGGCTGAGGCAGGAGAATAGCATGAACCCAGGAGGCGGAGCTTGCAATGAGCCGAGATCGCACCACTGGACTCCAGCCTGGGCAACAGAGCAAGACTCCGTCTCAAAAAAACAAAACAAAACAAAAAATTAGTTTGGAAGAAAATGTGTATCAAATTGTACTACTATGATAACAGACACTGTGATATGGCATCCATGTCCTCCCTCAGGAATGAAGGACTTACTACTGCTTATTATCCCTGTTTGGATTGCCTTGGCTGAAAAGAGCCACCTCATTCAAGCCGATGCACCCTTGCTGGCACAGAGCCCATTTAATGACTAGTAGTAGTGGTAGTAGTGGGGTATA
The DNA here is from genome assembly GCF_028878055.3 of Symphalangus syndactylus. Lineage (NCBI taxonomy): Eukaryota > Metazoa > Chordata > Mammalia > Primates > Hylobatidae > Symphalangus > Symphalangus syndactylus. Next base: position 20,067,208 of record NC_072431.2, on the reverse strand, counting down.
AAGTCCCAGCTTTCCCACCCTAAATCAAGACAACTCTAAAGGGTTACCCCAACTTCAAAACTTTCCGTAATGTGTCTGCTCTGCAGAGGCTTCATCACAGCCCAGCTTCTGCCTCTGACCAATCCTGCTTACTTCTCTTCCTTCCCTCCCCTTCTACAAATGTTGACCCCAAGGGCACTCTCTAATAAACCTCCTGCATGCTCATCTCCATCTCTGTGTTGGCTTCCTAGGAAACCCAACCCACTATACCTGTTAAGCCAACAATTGTAATTACCCCTCATTTCCCAGGTAAAAAGGTTTTAAATCAATAAGTAACTCACACTTATCCCCGCCACACCAGACTAGAGGCGAACATAGACAACATCAGTGATCCTCTGCAAAGCAAAATACCTGTAATTCCAGCCCTGCTCTTTTTCCTGGGTTCTCTTAAATGGGCTTTAGAATGTGCCATGTAAACCTATGAACTATTCTCTTCCTCTTGACACCTCGACGTTCTCCATGGTATCTGTCGTGAACGTCATGGCACTCAGGAGGCTGCTCTGAAAATCAGACTCCCAGGTAAGGATGCGGCTCCAGTTGCTCTATATTCCCAATCACTGCGCCAAAGTTCAGAGAAATCACCTGCAGTCAGGGAGCTGCCTTGTATTCTCTATTTTGTCATATTTTCCAAAAATTTTTCACAAACTATAGCAGTTAGGTTTAAATAGGAGAGAGGGTTTCTTTATGTTCAGTTGGTATTCTTTGGTTCATTACAGAGCCTCCTACCCGCTATACCACAAAATGAATTCACCAGACACTGGACGAAAAGACATATGAAGTGACACAGGCTTCATACTGAAAACATATTTTTTGAATTTGTCTTTATATATAAGACCTTCGGAAATTTTTAGATATAATTTTTAGTTTACCACATTCACATTATTTATTTAGTTAACTTTCATTTTTGTCATTGATTTCTAGTTTTATCACACCATATTTTACTTATACCTCCACAGGCCTGAAAATCATATATTTTATGTATTTGTTCGATCTCTTTTGAGATATATTTTATATATTTGCTTTTTCATTTTCCAAAAAGGTTTGTTTTTATTCTAACCATAAGTATTGATTTATCTATTTTTTCTCTTAAGTCAGTTGTTGCTTTGATATTTTGAGATCTTACTGTTAGCAGCATATATGTTCATGATGATGGTGTCATATGTTCAGCATGTAATGTTTCTTGTCCCTTATTAGGTTTTTCACCTTAAATTCTATCTGCTCTGATATTAAGTACTACCTATGATTTCTTTGCTTCAGACATGACTGGTGTATTTTTTTTCCATTCCTTTATTTTCAATCGGTCTATATCCTTTTGTATTTAAAATTTATGATTCTTATAAATAACATCTGTCCAGATCATGAGTCTAAAAAGTCTTTCTGTCTTTTGGTTGTTCACATTAACTCACTTGTATCTACTATAATTACTGTTACTTTGACACTTTGCTTCTTATTTAGTGCTATTTGCCATGTTTTCCTTTTCTTTCTTTCTTTTCTCTTTCTTGGTTTTCTTTAAATAGTCTACATTTTATTCTGCTGATTTAAATGTCATAATTCTATAGTTATTGTTGTGGTGGTTGCCCTAACTCATTAACCTATACTTATATTATGCTCATTTTTCCTAACAATGTCTAACACTTATCAATATCTACATCCCTCCCCTGAACAAGAATCTAAGTGTCTTCTCGGCAGCTTCTGATCAGTCCCCACACCACTTCCCAAATGTCTAAGGAGTTAGATGTTTGAATGTGACTGTAAAATTGGTTGTGACTTATTCCTCACACACATTTCAAGTTTGTAATTTCCGCAAAACACACTCATAAGCAAAAGAACTCTAGCCTATCTAGTTACCTACTTAATCTTTCCTCTCCTGCCTGGAAACATGCATTTTCCATAGTCAAATCAAGTGTTTCATTTTCCTAAATCCAACTTTAGCCCAGACACCTTGCAGCCCGTGGGATCCCCAAAGGACATCCCCAAGGGAGACGTACACAAAGGAAAGCAAAGTAATAATTTCTGAACACCCTGTGGTTTCCCTTTTCTTAAGTGACTCAGACCTAATTAGGCCAAGCCTAAAGGAGATTCTTTGCTCTTCTCTGACTATTCCCTCTGCCTAAGTTAATCCTTAATCTTACCACACAGTGGAAAGGAAAGCCCCAAATAAGGGGCAAGTACAGCTGGGCAGAGAAAGACAGATGGCAATGGAGTCTGCCTGGCGAAAAGCAGGCACAGGCTAGGACAGCTGTCCTGGGCCCTTAAAGAGGACCCCAGAGAGGGTCAGCTCACCACTCCTAGTACCTGGAGAAATAAACAAAGTGAAGTGAAGCCCACCCCAATATACTCCCCGCATACAACCCAGATGGCATCCTGGGTCTGACTTCCTATCACAAAGGCTGAAACAGGTAAAGGTGTAGAACTGTGACACCTGTGTTTCCTGTGCCATGCAGCTCAAAAACTTCATATTGAACACCAACGATCAATGGAAAAACACAGATGAATGAGACACCGTCCCTACCCTGCGAGTGCTCGCAGACAGTTGGAAAAGGCAGATGTATTCAAGGCTGTGAGATACTATGTCATAATGAAAAATTTCTCAAAACTTAGCAATTCCCAAGAAAGTCACTGGGACTCATCATCCTAGGGGTACGAGACCTACTAGAGAGTCAAGAGAGGAAAAGTACTTTCTCTTCTGGACCAATTCCCTAGCATACAAATCACTAAAAAGGCTTCCCTTCCCCCAAATTGTCTCTTTTGCTTTTTACTAATGCTGGAAATTTCTTTCAGTGGAGACAAAGCCAGTCTTTCTGCAATTAGAGAAAACAAGCTTAAAATAGAAGTGCTGTGGGATGGTTAGCATGAGTGGAAATTAGGTCGAACCCATGTGTGAATGACTAATATCAGTTGATCACCAGTTTTGATAGGCGATAGAGGTTAGTGACTCATAAACCCTGGGAGCTGGGAGGCCCAAGAGTCCCACTGAAAGAAACTGGAACACCGAAGAATACACAGGCATGTGTTACAATGTTGTTCAGGCTTTGCTCTGTTGATTTCTATTTATTGGAAAAACAACTAGAACCTGAAGCAATATTGCCTGTCTCCTCAAGTCGTCTCAGAAGGGACCCTGTTTTGGAATCCTAGTCCCCGTCTTCATCTCCTGATATCTAGGACTGTGAATTCATATTCTGAATCCCACAAATCATAAACACCTCTCACCTAGCCTGTGCCTGCTTTTCGCTAGGCAGACCCCATTGCCATCTGTCTTTCTCTGCCCAGGCTGTACTTGCCCCTTATTTGGGGCTTTCCTTTCCACTCTGTGGTAAGATTAAAGATTAACTTAGGTAGAGGGAATAGTCAGAGAAGAGCAAAGAAACTCCTTTAGGCTTGGCCTAATTAGGTCTGAGTCACTTAAGAAAAGGGAGCCACAGAGTGTTCAGAAATTATTACTTTGCTTTCCTTTGTATACGTCTCCCTTGGGGGTGTCCTTTGGGGATCCCACGGGCTGCAAGGTGTCTGGGCTAAAGTTCATTCCCAGATGTCTGTCCAGAACTGTCCACATTCCAGTACTTCATCAGCAGATTAACTTGATCATATGATCTACTGATTCACAGAGTGGCCTTAAAATTCCTCCAAGGAGTCTCCAGGCCCTTCGAGGACAACGAGCATCACTTGCATTTCCCATGCCTGCAATTATCTGATCATTCCTGCATCACAGTAACTTCATCCACAACTGTTCTTTCAGCTCCCCGCATTTGTTCCTTTCCCCAAACAATTACATCTCTGCGTGGATAGACAGTTGAGATGGAGGGTTTTTTGTGGGGAGGGGGCGAATCTGCTGCCATTTATATCCCTTCAGAGCTCCAGCCTGGTTTAATAATCCCCAAGCACCACTTTGCGTGCGGCAAGGTATAAATATATGCTAATAGGAGGTCTGGCTCCTTGTCACAACACATTGCAGGCTGCATTCGTGCAAGATAGAATAAAAAGATTAGATGCAATCTTGAAGTCAATCAGAAAGCAAGAGGAAACCAAAAAAACGGAGCTCAGATTGTCAACAAGGAGAGGCAGAAAAATGACTCGAATCGAATTGCAGTTTATCTCGTTAAGCGTTAAAGGAAACCAATTTCTTTCAGAAATTGGAAGGCAATTTAAACATTTCTACAGTTTTACTAAAGTTTGAAAAATTCCAGTAAAAGAATAAGATTTTCTTTATTTCTGCATATCTGACATTTTCCCTGTACTTTCCGGGACTAGAAGGCCCTAGATAAGAGGATATTTAAGGAAAAGTGAGCAGTTATCAACAAGTAAGGAAAAAAATCTATTAAAGAAATATTCACATGATTTCTTCAGCCCCTTCAGGTTCCATGCCAAAAGACCCAAGGAAACTAGAACTGTGTAGGAAAATACCAGGATACAAAATCTGGTCTAGCCCTGGATAAATCACCAGGCTGGGTTAATTGACAAGAATAGAAGCCTCATTCAACCTATAAAGGCCAAATACATTGTACCAGTCTCAAAGCCAAGCTACCTTCCATTGGGGTCGATGCCATCACAAGCTAAAGGCACTGTTCACAATGAACTTAAGTCTTTTTTGATAAGCCCCCTTCCCCATTCCTAGAATCATAAACATTGACAGTGGCCCCTATTTTGCAAACCGTATAATGGTTACTCTTCCTTCCCATGCTGAAATGTATAATTCTCCCCAACCATTGTATCTCATAGAAACCACTAACTAAACCTCCATCATCAGATTTAAAACCAAGCTTTCTCCAATCCCGTAGTCCCTCCAGAAATTATTGTTAGCCAACAAAAGCAGACCTTTTTTTGTTCCTGCATTATCCCAGACAGTGAATTCTCAATATTTCCAGGAACACGAGGGCTTAAAGGATACATATACTGTACTAAGAATAGCCATTACCTCAGGAAGAGGATCAATCAGAGTACCTGAAAGGGGCTCCCATATTTTACTCAGTCTATACATGTATTGTTTTTATCTTCTACAGTGAAAAAGCAAGTACTGCTCTGTAATTTTAGAAAATGCATTTTAAGATGTTCTGAGATGAATAAGCTAAGATTATTTTTTTCAGATTCATGCCCCTAAAAAACTGCCAACTCTAACCTCCTGGAGGGCCGGGTGTGGTGGCTCACACCTGCAATCCCAGCACTTTGGGAGGCTGAGGCAGGTGGATCACTTGGAGCTCAGGAGTTCAAGACCAGCCTGGCCAAAAATGATGAAACCCCATCGCTACAAAAAAAAAAAAAAATACAAAAATTAGCCAAGTGGGGTGGTGCGCCCCTGTGGTCCCAGCTACTCGGGAGGCTGAGGCAGGAGAATCGCTTGAGCCAAGGAGGTGGAGGTTGCAATGAGCCAAGATTGTGCCACTGCACTCCAGCCTGGATGACAGAGTGAGACCTTGTCTCAGAAAGAAAGAGAAAGAGAGAAATAAAGACAGACAGAAAGGCAGGCAGGAAGGAAGGAAGGAAGAAAGGAAGAAATGTTAACGTTTGGTATGAGTTAGACATTGCTCAGAGTTGAACTTGCCAAAATTGTGGCTTTTGTCTTCATACATTGCTTTCCCTGCACGCTCATTCAGTCAACAAACATTTACAGAACACTTACTACCTCATAGACTGAAAAAGGCATCTGATGTGAAGCTAAAATTTTCCTTAAAAAAGAAATATGATAATTAATGATGTGGCCAGTTGTTCTCCATTATAATGAAAGACAAAATCTCAGACAGATTCATCAGAGATAACATTCAGGAACAAAAAAAAAGTGCCTTCCCTGGTTTCCCACTTCTACTGACAACTTTTTCCTTTCAATAACTTGTTATGTGCCAGGAGCAAACAATATGAAATCCATTCCTAATGAGCAATAATTATAGCTTTAAGAAGCTGTACAATCAGTGTTCAGTGATTTCATTATTAGATAGCACCATAAATTATGCTAATGCTGATAACAGTTCTGGATGAGAGAGGTCCAGATCCAGGAGATTGTACTGAAATTATTTACATCCTCTATTTCTGAAACAATAGACCCAGCAATTTGAAAATCAGATGATCCGATTTATTCTGGCAGGACACACATGTAACAAGTTGCATCAACTATAAAATTAAATAGGCTTTCTTTTTACTTTTTTCCTTTTTTCTTCTTAAAGTTTTTTCGTCAATCTTCTCTTATCTTGAGTATCACCAGTCTCCTTTGAGAGGAAATTCTAAGTACTGTAAAAAATTACTCAGTGATGGTGGTTGATGATGTCAGAAAAGGATGACTTTAGTGCACCTATGTCTTCATAAAAGCTAAGCTTAAAAATGCTATGTCTGGGCTGGGCACGGTGGCTCACGCCTGTAATCCCAGCACTTTGGGAGGTTGAGGCGGGCAGATCACCTGAGGTTGGGAGTTCAAGACCAGCCTGGCTAACATGGTAGCAACCCTGTCTCTACTAAAAATACAAAATTAGCTGGGCATGGTGGCACACGCCTGTAATCCCAGCTACTCGGGAGGCTGAGGCAGGAGAATCGCTTGAACCCGGGAGGCGGAGGTTGCAGTGAGCCAAGATCATGCCATTGCACTCCAGGCTGGGCAACAAGAGCAAAACTCTGTCTCAAAAAAAAAAAAAGCTATGTCTGAAAAGTCACAATTACCTACTAGGATGCAGAAGAGGGGTACAGACTTACTGTGTTAGGGAACCATTGCCTCTTCTAATCAAAGTCCAAGCTTTTAAGGGTCGGCTGTGAAAGGAGAATCTCCAGATGGATATGGAGAGATGCCCTAGGTGTCCCAACTTTATTCTCCTGTGTTTAGAGTTGGGAATTTTCTCACTTCAGTTAATAGGGTTGTTTTTTTTTTTAAAGCTAACTTTTTTTGAGTACTTTATATGCCAGGCCCTGTGCAAAGGGCTTTGTGTACACTCTCTCATCCAATCCTCATTAAAACCATGCATAATAAATTTATGATTGATTCTCATTGTAGAGATGAAGAATAAAAGTTTCAGAAGGCAAAAAATAAAATAAAATAAGCAAAAACTAATTTGCCTAAGAACATCCACTTAGCAAATGGAAAAGCCAGGATTCAAACCCAGGGGAACCGGGGCTTGCTGCCCTTGACAGGAAACGCGAGGAATCCAATGCCCATCTGGCTCCAAATGCAGGGGCTTTGCTGAAGCCTCATAAAGGGCAGCAAAGGGGCAAAAGATACTACATGACACCCAGAAAGACTTTCTAAAATTCCTATTAAGGTTTACCAAAGATATGGAGCAACTAGAGCACCTTACATTACTGCAGAGGATGCCAACTGGCACAACCACTTTGGAAAACTATATTTTGCACTATCAACAGAAGTTAAATATACACATATACCTGTGACCCAGCATTGCACTCCTAAGTGTCTACCAAACAGAAATGACATGCACAACAATATTCACAGCAACGTTGCCCAAAATAGTTCCCAAACTGAAAACAAACTAAATGTCCATTAACATGGACAATGAGCATATTCATTAACTTGCCCATGGATAAATGAGGAAATTAATTATGGTATATTTATTCAATGGAATACTACACAAGAATAAAAAATAGATTACTGATACATACAGAACCATGTATAAATCTCATAGACATAGCCAAGGGAAAGAAATCAGAAACAAACAATAAATACTATATGATTCCACATACATAAGGTTTAAAAACTCACAAAACTACTTTATGGGACTAGAATCAGAACAATGATCACTCTTGAGCTACTGACAAGGGTGTAAGGGAGCCCTCTGGAGTGATTGAAATGTTCTATATCTTGATGTGGGTAGTAGTTACCCAAGTGTATTCATATGTAAAAATGCATTGAGCACTACACTTAACATTTGTGTATTTTATATAAGCTATATCTCAATTTTTAAAAGTAAATAAAAATTCTCATTGGGTCTCTTTGTCCCCAAAAGTCCTAGTCATCATGGCAGTTGGTCCCCCAAACTCTACCTCTGACTATTTCTTCCAACTTCAGCACCCCACTTCTCTTGGTCCCTTCTCATACCTTCTAGATATATTATTTTCAGTCTTGCTGGTAGATTCATGTCCTTTCTTACATAAATCAATTTAGTTCCCTCTGGCACCTTCTATTTCTCTTTACTATTCATTAGTATAATCAGGAGAATGAAAATCCCAGCAGTCAAGCAGATCAAGCAAACAACTCTCTTTAGAAGAATATTAGTGCACTTACAGAGACAGATTAGAATCATTTGTTTCTATCTCCTTTGAGAAAGAGTAAGCTTCCTGAGGGTGAGGGGGTACATACCCCAGATGCTGGGTAAATGTGGAGTTGTATTAAATGAACGCTCTTACTTACTCCACACTTCAAGTTGTGAAACCTGGGGCATTCGCTAACTTCTCATTATTCACTCCAGAGATGCCAGCAATGGATTAAAGTGATAAACAAGGATACTTAGAGTCAAGATCATAAAACTATGTTTCAGAGGCATTTGCCTGGGAATTACAAGAAAAATGCAAGATGGCAGACTTTAATTATCTTGGGTCATTTTTATTATTTTAATCTTTTTATCTCTTTCTAACTTACTGCCTTTTACTGAACAGGCATAACCAGGCAATTCCACTGTTACAAGAGAATAGAAGAACAATAATTCCCTTGGAGTGTATAGGAGAAAAGACAAGAAGTCTAAGTAAACAATTAAATTGTCTAACCTCTGAAATGTAGGAAACAAGCCAGGAATCGGCCTGACACCTATTTTCTTGCTGTTGAATATAGCGGAGCCTAGAAAGGTGATTAGTTCCCATTTTATTATACAGGTGGAAGAGTCTTTCATCTATTTGCTTGGGAAGGTGCTCAGTGTGGGCATCTCGCAGGAATAGTCTCATCTCTTTAACTTGGGATATACCAGCTACCAATCACTATCAGAACCCCAAGATTCAAAATCAGGGAAGCAAGGGGAAAAAAAAGGCAAAAGGATGCATTCGACCTATTATTTATCAAGAAAGAGTGGCTTGTCTTACAGTCCATTTCAAAATGCTGTGCCAGGCCAAATTTAGAGGAGAGAAAATCTTTTGTTCAAATGCCTCACTGAAATATAACTAAATGGAATAAAAGTCTGAGGTCGTGTAACAGGCCTCAATTGTAAGGCCACAGGTGACAAAAGGCTAGTTGAAGGATAAGCCATTTTTTTCGAATACTGATATATTACCAACATTGACAGAGCATCACATCACGCGAAACATTTCCATGTTTAGAAAGACAATGTGCCATTCCTTTCTAGTCCCCCAGGACAACTACCTCAGTTGGATGACTTCTGTATAAATACAGAAGCTAGCTGTGAAGAAATACACGTTCACTTCTTAGAAAAGTATTCCTGTGTTTATCTTTTGGTAGACCTGGGCTTGTTAGACATAAACCATTCCTTGTCAGCAACAAGTAGGGGTTTATTTTTGTCATTCATAAAATAAACCAGGTCCCAGCCAAAGGAAATGAGTCTTAGAGGCAACCCCGTCACAGACATGCTGTAGAAGTTACAAATAGCTGTGTGGCCCGGCCATAAACAGTCTTTAGGAAGGCTGGTGCTGAGCTGTTGATATTAAAAATCACCTCATTAATTATGTTTGTAAACAATGCAGCTGCCTGTGTTTGCAAGCTGGCTTCCTCAGCATAATCATATTTGTAACAATAATAACTATCATTTCAAGCATAGCAATAAATAATCCAAGAACCTCATGTGAAATCACATCTGGGAGCTGCCACCTGGTCATTCAAAACACCTCTTCAGAAGGTAGGAAGGTTGTTGTTTGTTTTCCACTCAGAAGGCACTTTGTCAGGATCAAGTACTCCACGAAAATCATCCCCCCTCACTTTTTGAAAAAAACTGGTCAACAGCTAGTGTGGGCAGCATAACAAAACCAAGAAGAAAGCCAAGAGACAAAAGAAGGAAAGAGTTGGCCCAAAAAGCACATCATGTGGCATAACCTCCAGAAAGCATGAGGGGAAAGGGGCCCACTCCTTCCCCCCGGTGAAGGCTCAGTGAGGTTCAGACTATACTTCAGGAGACCAACAAACCAGCCGTGCCTTCTTGGCGCTCGTTCAGTTACACTTTTATCGAACACCTACTATGCACTGGGTGTGCACCAGATGCTAGAGAAAAATTCACAAGCAGATATCCTTTGCAGATGCCTGTCGGTGATGTAATTAGGACATATCTGGCCGACTAGGTAATACATAATCTAAGTGGCCTGGTATTTCCTTTCATTAAAGTCATACCTTTGGAGCACATATTTCTGAAGTTAGACCGGCGATTGTAAGTCCTTAAAATTGCTAAAAGCAAGAGAAAAATATGTTTTCTTGTAACACAGGCAAGCTAGAATTACTAGGCTTCTTTCCACATGAGAGGACAACACCTTCATACCTCATTTATGCCTCCTCCACATGTAAATTTTAATTCTGAACTTCACCAGAGAGAGATAAATGTGGCATCCAATTCCAAAGCATTACCCATTTTCTCTGTCTCTGTCCCTCTCTTTCCCCTCTCACTCTGTGTATATATTAATTTTATAGATCTTTTTATTGTCTGAACTACACTGGTTGCGTGAGAAGCAGAACAATAGGCCAAGAAGTTCCATTTCACACATGCCATCCTTATAATTCAAATAGGACAATAAAAAGAGAGAGAGAGTGAGATCTATAAACTGGTGATAAATCAGTGTCCTAAACCAAATTAACCATCGAAATAGATTATCATAAAAATAACGCCATGAAAAATATTCTTCACCTTCCTGGTTCAGCTGCCTGTAATGGAGAGAGGGAAGGGGTGTGTGCGTGTGTGTGTGTGTGTGCGTGCGTGTACATTGCCACACACACATGCAGACATGCACACACAGGCCAGAGGGCATGCAATTACATGCTGCTTGCTCCTCCAGGAACAGAGAATGCTAAGAAACCTCAGGATTGATCCCTAGCCTTCCCAGTTTCTAAAGCTCAGCTTTCATCCAACCTGGTAAATAACAATACCATGTGCCAAGTGTTATGTTAGACCCTGAGGATACAAAATGAGCTAAAGTGGACACAATCCTTATCCTCATAAAACTTCCAGTCAGGGGTAGAATAGATGGATATTAATCAAATAATTATATGGATAATATTTTTCTAACTATACATCCTAATAAATGCCTAAGAAAATGCACCAGCAGCTATGAGAGCACTGAACAAGGGAACCCAGCTTAAACTGAGGTCAGAAATGAATGTGTCTTTAGGCCAGAGTGATGTAAATGGCCCACCAGCAGGCAGCATCCTCCATCAGTAGGAGGAGTGAAATGCACATTTATCACAGGAGAAGGTTGAAGGAGAATGGATGAGCAAATGTGATTGGGACCACAAGCAACAAGAGGAGGGAGAATGTTCCAGACAAAGGAAACCACATATACAAAGACTCTGAGGACAGGAGAGAAGCATATTAACAGGAACTGAAAGGCAGCCACGAGGGCAGAGCAGAGAGCAAGAGGAGGGCGGTGTGAGATGGGATGAAAGAGGCAGAAGCCAGATCATGGAGATTATTAGCATGTGGAGGGGGAGGATGATGCACGGGAGTGCTGAGTTTTCTCTTTCAGAAGCTCACTTTGTTTTCGTGTGGAGAACAGGTTGACGTGAAAGAAGGAAGGAGCTGGGAAGACAGTTATTAGTCCTCTTGCCAGTCCCCCACCTGAGTCTTGGCGAGAGATCGGACCAGGAGTCTAATACTAACTAGCTCTGTGACCTTGGATAATTTGCTTCACCCCTTTAAGCCTCAAATTCCCCACCTGTAAAATGGCAATAATAATGGTTTTGGTGGGGATTAAATGAGATCATGCCTGTGGGGCACTCAGCCCTCTGTAAGCCTTCAATAAATGTTAGCTGTTGGTGGTGCTGGAGATGGAGAGAAACAGACATATTAGAGAGATATAATATTCTACCAGCAAGCAATCACCCTACCTAACTCCTAAAATGTGAGGAGGCACATTTTTTTTCACAGGAGAAAGGTTAGGGAGGAATTAATCAGGAAAAGCAATTGGTACCAATATGAGAAATTTCCCAAATTTGCAACATTTTCTTTTTTTTTTTTTTGAAACAAGAGTCTCACTCTGTCCCCCAGGCTGGAGTGCGGTGGTACGATCTCAGCTCATTGCAACTTCTGCCTCCGGGATTCCAGCGACTCTTGTGCCTCAGCCTCCTCAGTAGCTGGAACTACAGGCATGTGCCACCACATCCGGCTAATTTTTGTATTTTTAGTAGAGATGGGGTTTCACCACGTTGGCCAGGCTGGTCTCGAACTCCTGACCTAAAGCAAGCCACCCACCTCGGCCTCCCAAAGTGCTGAGATTACAGGTGTGAGCCATTGCGTCCAGCCTGAAACAATTCTTGTTCCTTATTATTAACACTGCCAGAAATATTTAAGCTATGAAAGGTATCTGAGACCATTTAGAGAATTCCTAAAAAATGCTCAAGTAATATCTTCAACAAGCTTTGTGACAACAGCAACAAAAAGACTGCAAAAAAGTAAATGACTTGCCCAAGATCATAGGCTTGTTAATGGCTGAAGCCCAGAGTGCAACCTGGGTTAAACTCCAAATCTGTGCCCTTTCCAGAAGGGGGCAGAGCCTCCTGAGAAGTCCAAATCCAACCCATGCCTTCCAGATTAGTTTAGTCAGAAAAACAAACAACAGCAAACCCCAGGACACAAGGTACAGTTGAAAGTCCAGTTCTATTGTTTATATTGAAAATTATGGTGACGCTACGTTGTTTTGGCGTTTGGTGAATTGTGTCACTCTAATATTAGAGTGTTATAAAATAGCCCTTGCCTTTGGACATAATAACGTCTTTTTGAGGGCTTTATCAAAATGCATACAGGAAGCTAAATAAACAAAAGCAGTGTTATTTGTCCACTGCCAAAGGCAATTGTTATTTACTTTTAAGGCAAGTTGGATGATAGGTTATTTGCATATCCAAAACTTTTAATGCAGTAAGAAAAAAAAATTAACCTCTGTATTAAGCAGACTCAAGGACTGAGAGACTTCCTTAATTAAATCAAACTGCTTTTCCACAGATGCTTTAGGTAGAATCTACTTATGGGAAGCTTAAGGTAATTGATCTTGAAATTAAGCACTCTTTCAAAATCTGGGCAGCGGACTTTTGGTGTACTCACAGCAACCAGAAGTGGTTTCCCCTGGCTGATCTTTGAGAGTGTCCCCTTTAAACTTGCCAGCCTCCTTCCGTAGAAGATAAAATCATGCAGGGGTATGGATTAGCTATCATGTCATTATAGCAGGCACAGCCGTCTGTTACAGGTAAATTGCTAGGCAATGTAATAACAATGCACTTTATTTACTGTGCAGGGTGCTTATCTACAGAAATGTTCCCGACAAACAAAGAAAGGCACAGCTAAACGCCTTCTCTTTAGAATTACAGGCTGAAGCTATGCCAGCACCTTCAGAGAATAAAAATGCTAAATAATCTTTGTATAAACAGAGTCCCTAAAAACTCAATGCATTTCCTAACAGAAGCAGAAAAGGCAACTGGTGCCTGGGATGTCCACGAGGTCTTTCTCAGGCTCCTGTCACTGCTGACTAAATCACATCCCAATTTGGGGAGGAACCAACCAATGGTCAGGCTAAGTCCAGCCTAACAGCATTCATTGTTGTTAAATGATGATGATGATGAGGTTGATAAGGTTGACTACCATTTGTCACATGCTTGTCATCTGCCTTGCACTTTTCAACACTGTCTTTTTTTAATTCTCAAAACAATCCTATGTTAGTCCTGCTCTTAACCTCATTTAACGGATGAAGAGGTTCACAAGTAAGCAAACTGTCCACTCAGCTGTTAACTTGAAAATTCAAAAATAAGCCTGCCTCCCTCCAAAACTAGAGATATGAACTTCTGTGCTAAACCATTCTCAAGAATCTGAGGAATTTGCCTGAGGCTGGACTTAGCATTCAGGACTCTTGCCCTCCCCTGCTATTGGCGCCTACTTTATACACACATCCCAGCCACTGAAGCATCCACTGGGCTCACACTTTGTGCCCCACAATGAGGGCCACTAATACAAAGGGCACTGTTTTACTAAAATCCTAGTAGATGCGTTTTAAACATACAGCCATCCATGAATAGAATAAGTGAACTAATGAATGAAGGAATGAAGAAATCTAATTAAAGAGCCTAGGATGCAGCCTACAGAGACATGACTGGAATGTGATTGCTCTAAAAGAAAGCTGTGACTTAATCAATAGTATTAACATATCTGAAGAAAGAATGTGTCCACAGAAGGAAGGCAGTCTGCCCAGAGTTCAGAAAAATGGAGCACTATTGAATTTGGTGTTTACCCAATTGTGCCCAAGGGAGAGAGGGAGTACATATGGCATTGATAGAAAGATGTACCAGGATTGCTTAGTTCACTTCAATAGTCTTTGTAAACCTACTATGTGCCATGCTGTTCAGTAGGCACTGTGAACGAACACACACACACACACACACACACACACACACAGTTCCTAACATGGAGGAACTTGCAATGATAGTAGGAGAGACCAGCACATAAACAGTTCTTAAATGCTCAGTGCTACAACTGAGATATGTGAAAGGTGCTACAGAGGACAGAGGAGAAAACCTTAGTCCAAGGTCTGGGAAAACTTCCTAAAGTGACCCTTGAACTGTGTTTCAACAAATAAGCAAGTGTCATCCAGGCCATAACAGACACAAAACAATTATAAGCAGAAGAACCAGCAGCTGTCCACATCACAGCATGTCAGGGATAAAAATAGTGCCTATTGCCTATTAGTCCAGAGACAGAAGATGGCGTATTTAAGTAGCCTGCAATTTATCCTTAGGGAAATAGGGAACCTTTGAAGGATGTTAGCTGGAGAATAACAAGATAAACTTGCATTTTAGAAAGATCATTCTGGAAGGAATATCAACAATGGAAGTGAATGTAAAGAAAAGCCAAGAAGGCCTACAGACCAGTTCGAAGTTATTATCAAAGACCCTGGTGAGGCTCTGTCCTAGATCAAGGATGGCCAGGATAAGAAGAAGAGGGAAAAGTAAATATTTAGGAAGTGATGTTGACTGGTTGGATGGGAGGCTTGAAAGAGAGATGAGAAATCAAGAGTGATTCCAAGTTTCTGGCTTGAATGCGGTGTTAATGGTTGATTGGATGAGAAGGATGAAGAGATAAGGAATCTAAGATGATTCCAGGTTTCTGGCTTGGATGACCAAGTTGATGGTAATGTCATGAACCAGGATAGAAAATATAAGAGGAGCAGCAAATTTGGATTTGGAAGCTGAAGAAAATGAGTCTTGTTCTGAACACGTTGAAGTGTCTGTTGGACATCCAAGTGGAGCTGTCCATCCAGTGGGCTACTGTATATATAATTCTGCAACTCAGAAGAATCATCAGGGATAAATACTTGGGCGAGGTGCAGTGGCTCACACCTGCCATCCCAACAACTCAGGAGGCTGAGGTGGGAGGATCACTTGAGGCGAGGAGTTTGAGACCAGCCTGGACAACACAGGGAGAGCCCATCACTACAAAAATAAAAATAAACTAGCTGGGTGTGATGGTGTGAGCCTGTAATCCCAACAACTCAGGAGGCTGAGGCAGGAGGATCACTTGAGCCCAGGAATTTGAGGCTGCAGTGAGCTATGATTGTGCCATTGCACTCCAGCCTGAGTGACAGAGTGAGACTCCATCTCTAAAATAAATAAATAAATAAATAAATAAATAAATAAATAAATAAATAAATATTTGAACATCGTGATCAAAGAGATAATAGTTAAAACCATGAGAGTAAAAGAGATTAGCCAAGGATGGATAGAAAGATGGATGGATCAATGGAAGGGAAGAAAAGAAGCTAATTAAAATGAGATTATTCTATATTAGCTAGCTTTAATTTTTGGAAAGTTAGAAAACTTTGTTTTACTTAACAAAGGATAAAGAAACTGAAGAAAGTGAAGGAGAATAAATTTCAAATAAACGTTTCTTTGCCAGTAAAGGTATTATTTCTTAAAAGAGCCTTCTAGGTTAAGAAAAAAAAATATTTAAAAAATATAAAGTGGCTAGTCATTCAAAAAACAAAAATACTTTCTGCTAAGAAAGATGAGAAAATTAGTACTCTCACACTTCCACCCATATTCCCTCATAAGGATTATAACATTAATTCTCTATTCTGTTACCATTTTCTACTTTTGTTTAGACTTAGTTCTTGCATTTACGTGAATCGAATGCCCACTACCAGTCTTTTACTGTGACTGTTTCATTCCTGAGCCCTTTATTTTGATTTACCTCTTGTGTGGCTTCATCTTGTCACTAACTTTTTTTCCAAGAAGTGTTTGCACACCCTGTAATTCTTGGGTCAATGCATGAGAATGTTTACCTGTTATCTTTACATTTGACCAACTCCTTGGCTGGATATAATATTTTTGAGTCACTCTTTTCCTCAGAAATTTGTAGACATTACTTCATTGCCTGCTAGCACTGAGCAAAAGTCCAAGCCTAGCCAGATTTTCCCTCTCAATAAGTGATTCACAAAGCCCATGCCTTTAACCAAATGTAGGGGAAAGAAAACTCAATCTCTCTCAATATGTTTGGCTCCTTGATGGTTTGAGGTGGACAAAACTCTCTGGCAATATTAAACAATATTAAACAAAAGCTACAAGCAGGCCCGGCGTGGTGTCTCACACCTGTAATCTTAACACTTTGGGAGGCCGATGCGGGCAGATCACTTGAGCCCATGAGTTCAAGACAAGCCTGGGCAACGTGCTGAAACCCTGTCTCCACAAAAAATACAAAAATTAGCCGGGCACGGTGGCACAGGCCTGTAGCCCTAGCTACTCAGAAAGCTAAGGTGGAAGGATCACTTGAGCCTGGGAGGTTGAGGTTGCAATGAGCCCTGATCATGCCACTGCACTCCAGCCTGAGCAACACAATGAGGCTTGATCTCAAAAAATAAATAAGTAAAAAAAATAATAAAAGCTACAAGCCCTTCTCTGCCTCATTAAATCTTCTCATCCTTCAAGACTCTGCTCAAATGTTCCCCACCTATAAGCCTTATAAGCCTTTCTCCTCCCTATAAGCTTTTCTCTTCCTCCCTTTCTAGGCAGAATTACTATTTTCAAGGAGTAATTATTCCATTTAGCATTGTAAGTATGCCTGTTTTCCCACTAAATTATAAACAGCTTGAGAGAAGAACCATGTTTTTTCACTGTAACCCCAGCATATATCACTCAGCTATTAATAAACATCGTAAGGGTTCAATGTTTCCTGAGTAATCTATCTATTCTTACTTTTGCCCCCATACATATCTGAGGGACTCCTTAGAGCAGGTGTGCACAAACTCCAGCATGCATCCGAAATACCTAGAGGACTGGCTAAAACAGATTGCTACACCCCATCTTCAGAGTTTGTGACTTAGAAGGTCTGGAGTGGGGCTCAGAAATTTGCATTTCTAACAAGTTCCCAGGTGATACCAATGCTACTGTTCCCAGAATCACACTTTGAAAACCATTAGAAATAGAAATAGAACGAATCCTTGCAAATGGGAAAATGAGGTTCAGATGAGGACCTTACATTCATCTCCAAAAGCATCCACATCTGAACTAAGTCCACAAAACTGTAGACTAAGTGATCTTATAGCATAAGCCTAGAATTAGCCCAAATGTTAGAGCATGTGGCCCACGAGAAAAAGACATTTCATGACGTTTCCCTTAATTTTTCTTTCTTGATTCATCTTATCACTCATGAATAAAGTACCTTCAATCAGTGTTATTTACCATGATTCTCTATTGTAACTATTAACTGTACCAACCTTATCAGTGGTCAGGTGGGAGTATACATGCAGAGGAAATTCATGTACTTCAAACTCTCCTTCAGAATAAAACAATAATAATAGTCATTTAAAAATCCATTTCTCTCTCACCCTTATTGTGTTTTCTCAGGCTTTTCATTCTGTCCCCCTGCCTTCTTATCTCCCACACACATGAAACAGTGGTGATTCTTACGTCAAGATTTTGCAAACCATCACCAGGTACACATTCCCTACCACATCATCCTTGCCATTTAGCCATTCGGTCCCTGGAGAGGATGGTCAGTGGCCCCAAGGCTTCTACAGCAACTTCTAAGTGGTGATTTGTGTGCTCCTTTCATTAAAGGGCTTAAATTTCTCGGAGCATTAAATCCCCCCGGGTTTTCTGCGCGCTATCACGCGCTGCGGTGCACTAAAGTTGCGTTGCAGTGCCACCTACAGTCTACTTCTGGTAGAGACCCAGAGCTACCCAATCCAGGGCCCTCTCCACCAGTTAAAGCAAAATACAGCCATTCTGGATTCAAGTGGACTCTGCCTCTATAAGAAACTGCTCAATATAAAGTCAAGGAGGCCTCCTATCTGGAACTTCCATCTGGAACTATAGATTGTTAAACCATCGTTTGAAATGGTGTCATCAGCTTGGATTTTTGCTTCACATTGTGTTTTTAACTTTGGAGGTTTTAAACACCTTCATGGCAAGAGGCCTTCCGTGGTGACAGTCTGAGAAGAGGAAAACAGTGGCTGCTGGGCCTTTCCTTTCTGCTTCTTGTGGTTGTGGCAGTGTTTGAGCTTCGTTAAGATCTGCAGGATGAAAATCAGCTTGGCCCGGCCAGGGAGCCAGATTGAAATAGAGCGCCTGTGCGCGCGCATTCGGAAAGCAGCAGCCACATTAGGAGCCCAGGGTCCATTAGCTCTCATTTAATGTTTCTTCTCAGGCAGATAAGTACAGGCATCAAACACCCCGGCCCTTTTATGGCACATAAATCACAGGTCAGAGCCTTCCACGGAGACTCCTGCTTGCTAAGTGAGTAGTTACAGCAGGAGCAAGGAAGCAACATTTCAGCACACTTAGAGACCCAGGAGGATGAGCTGATTGCACAGGGCAGAGCCAGGAACTTCTCCCTACAATTGAATGATTAAAACCTTTCTCCTGCTCGAGAACTGGCCCATTGTTTCGAACTTGCCACAGGCAGCAGCTTGCACCCAGATCTGCCCTGGGTCCCAGGCTGCCATTAACTCCTTTCTCAGAGAGTTGGTTTCCACAGCCCCTACAGAGCAGAGCAGGCTCTGAGACGCCGTCTCTTGGCCCGCCACTAACTGAACTGAGGTGAACCTTTTTCCTCACTGAATCCACAGAGTCTCTGTCTTGATGATTTATGCTAAGAGACTGAGAAAGCTGGAAGCTGAGCCACGTTAACAGGAGGGCCCTAACTGAGGGTCCATGAACTTGGCCTGCTGAGGTCCTTGAAACTGCCCTGGCTTCTGCCATTCCTATGTCTACCACTGTGGCTTTTCTGTGGATGATGAGTCCTGTACCCAAAACCAACTTGAGAAGATTGGGCTCCTTAGTACCGAAACTGGTAACTAAGACATGCTAAATCTTAGAGAACACACATCAGACTCACGTGGGGATTTCCGCTACTACCCCACACCATGGGGAAGAATCTCCACAGCCTGCCCTCAGCCCACCAATGTTCCTGCCCTCCAGCCAAAGGCAGGAGATGGCTACCCCGTGGGGCAGGGGTGCGGACATGGGAAGGCGGTGGAGACCAGTCCACAGACTGCTATCTACCCACAATCCATCACTGGTTAGCAACAAGGAAAGCACAGAAACAGTGTTGGGAACTACTATGACAATTTTTCAGAGCAATTTAATATTTATCAAATCTAACAAAAATTAGAGCTTGTGTTTTGAATGTTGTTTTCCTTTTCATTTTTCTGGTATTTTATTTTTGTTGTATTTTATATATTTATCGAAAGGGAAAGAAATAATTATATTGAAGAAACACCTGCACCCCCACGTTTATTGCAGCACTGTTCACAATAGCCAAGACACAGAATCAACCCAGGCATCCAACAACAGAAGAGTGCATAAAGAAAATGTGGTACATACACACAATGGAGTACTATTCAGCCATAAAAAAGAATGAAATCAAGTCATTTGCAGCAACATGGATGAAACTGGAGGACATTGTGTTAAGTGAAATAAGCCAGGCACAGAAAGTTAAACACCACGTTCTCACTCATATGTGGAAACTAAAAAAAAAAAAAAAAGTTGGTAAAAGTAAAAGTAGCACAGAGGATACAAGAAGCTGGGAAGGGTAGGGGGAAGGGAGGGATAGGAAGAGATTTGTTAAAGGACACAAAATTACAGCCAGATAGGAGGAATAAGTTCTAGTGTTCTATACCACCACAGGATGACTGTAGTTAACAATAACATATCATATAGTTTTAAGTAGCTAGAAGGAGGATATTGAATATTCCCAACACAAAGAAATGACAAATGTTTGGGATGATGGATGTGCTGATTACCCTGATCACTATACTTTATAATATTGGAGCATCACTACGTACCGCTGTGAATATGTACAATTATCATTTGTCCATTTAACAATTTTTAAATTTTTTTATTTAAAAGATTATCAGTCCACAAGAGATTGGAAATAAAAAACAAAACAACATACGTAAGTCCTTCATTATGAATAGTTTGAAGTGCACTACTTTAAATTCCCCTCTTCACTCTGGCCCAGGCCCCTTGGCCATCCAGCAGGCAGGATCTCAGACAAGGCAGGAATGCAGCTGTGCCTTCTCTGCAAGGAAAAGCAATGACTCAGGCAGAGGCAAAGCCTACTGTTCACACCTATGAAGAGAACCCATGCTTGGATCATTCAGGCAGAGGCAGGGCCTTGGATTTAAGTCTAATTGCCCCCAACATTCCAATATAGAAACGATCTTAAGACCCATGGCATCCCGATGGAGTTAAGGACAAGTATTCCAAGCCAGTCAGGAAGCACTTCCAAGAGCAAACTTTTGGGCTGCATCCAGGGGTGAGTCAAGTGGCCCAACTGAGTTTGGGGGACTTGTAACATCTCTAGTCAGTGTTTCTCTATGCCATCTCCCTCAAATACCCCCTACACACGTGTGTGCACACACACACACACACACACACTCTCACTCTCACTCTTCATCCCTCCCTGGAGCTTGTCCACTTCTCTGAGCAGCACCAATTTCCTTGCAGCCAGTAGCAAGAGCACAGATGTGGAGAATGCATGGCTCCCACATTTCTTGATATAGACTTGAGGTCTTGCCTTATCCTCTCCAAGGAAGAGCTGAGGCCACTGGGAACATGGAGTGGGCCCATAGGCCATGGCAAAGCCTCCCAACTCTAAGTCCTTTCTGTGTAAGTCCAGAAAATGAAATATTGACATGGAAACATCTTTCAAAAAGAAAAAACATGTGGCTCTTTAATACATGAAAATAAAAAAGTATAAGGAAAAGAGGAGGAACAAATAAATGGAGAGCAAGGCAGAAAAGGAGGCAGGAAAGGAAGAGGGGATAGAGGGCTATAAATTTCATGAGGGCAAAGAACATGTCTGTATCCCAGTGCCTAGCACAGTGCTGGGCACATAATGGCACTCAACTCAGATTCAGTTTGTTGAGTGAATAAAGAAAAGAAGGAAAAATTGACACAGGAGCAAGGAGGGAGAAGATGCTCAGGAAACATGCCCAGATTCCTCCTGGCCTTCTATCCGGGATCTCACTGCTGTTGCCCGGCCCACAGGAGGAAGCAGGCAGCGGGGAGGGCCTGGCTGCACGGGGCACGTGCTGCTGGGCAGGGTGGTGGCTGCACATGGGCTCCTTCTCTAAAGCAAGGCTCCTTGTTGATCTCCTTCTCTCTTTCTTTTTTATTCCCGAAAAACATTGTTTTAATGCAGGGAAGAGTCATTGATTTCATTTGAAACAATGCCCAACAGGATATGGCGTCTCAAACAGCTCCTTGGCCCTTGGCAATTGTTGTGTGCAGGTGTTCCATGCAAGAGCCGGGCAGCACGTACAGCACTGAGACCCAGGCAACACTGGGCGTAGGCCTGGAGAGTGGCCCAGGACACACGGGGCTTATAGCACCAAGCCCGTGGCGTCTTCTATATTCCAAGAATTCGACTCCTTCCCACATGCCTCCCCCACCCCTTGCTAACCTCATTTCCAGCCCCCAGTCTGTAGTATAATAGGAACTGGGTATTCCCTCTTGTTATTTTTTTTTTCTCTGAGACTCCCTCTTGTTATTTCTGTAACTCATAATATAAAAACAAACCATAGTCCCAAAGAAAGAAATGTATCTGCACTAAACAGAATGGAAGTAAGAAAGAAGGAAGACTGCTTGGTAATGACATACAAAAACAGGATGGACTTTAACCAACAAAGGCAATAACAAACATGTGAACACTGATACAGTAGAACAAAAAGTTTATCAATAAAAATCAGTGCATATACAAACATATTTTTAATCCAAGCTTCCAAGAGTAAAGTGGAAATAAGGAGTATTGCAGCATGAAGAAGTATCTCCAACCCATAGAACTTTACAAGTAGCCCTGGACAGAGTTCAACAGTCTCCATTATGCAGCAGTTACACTACTAGCTATATACCCAACAGAAGCGAAAACACATATGTACAGGAAAATTTTTACATGGATATTTATAGCAACATTATTCACAATAACCAAAAAATTGAAACAACCCAAATTGAAACAATCAATTGATGAATAGATAAATAACATGTGGTATATCCATACAGTGGTATGTTATTTTGGCAATAAAAAGGAATGAATACATGGATGTAACAGGATGAAACACGACAAAATTACACTAAGTGAAAGAAGCCACACACAAAGGGTCACATATTGTATGATCTCTTTTTGTTTTTTTTTGAAATGTCCAGAATAGACAGATCTATTGAGACAGAAAGTAGATTAGTGTTTGCCTAAGGCAGGGAGGGGGATGGCAGGATTGGGGGATGACAGCTAAGGGGATCAGGATTACTTTGGGGGGTAGTACAAAGATTCTAAAATTGACTATAGTGATGGTTGCTCAGCTCTGTAAATATACTAAAAGCTATTGAAACATATAAACTGGTAAATTGTATGGAATATGTCCATGTAAATAAAAGCATAAAAAAAAAAAGGAGAGGTAGTTTCCCAAGCAGAGATAAGAAGGGTGTGGCATGGCCAATGGATTTCACTGACAAGGAAAGAGTAAGGGAAGCACGCTAAGTCTTGCAGTGCCAGGAGTGATTTTGTCACTCCTTTTTATCCTCACTGACTCTAAGTCTCTGCTTCAAGACTTCACCAAGAGGGTCCTAGAAAAGAATCCCTCTGTTTTCCCCCTGTGTTTTCATAATGTAAATGACTGATAAGTGCTTAAAATGTTACCCTTCTAGAAATATTTCTATTTTCAGATCATAATCTTAGGAATGTAGAATATTTGAGCCTTAGGAACAATCTCATCTACTGGATTTTTGTGTACTCTCTGGAGCCCTTTCTGGGCAGTAAAGTTGGAACCAAGAAGGGAAGGGCTGTGGGCAGTCATACATTTTAGAAAAACTCCCTCTCTGTGTGGTTAAATAACATTTTGAGGGTTTAAAAGATCAACTCTTAGCCATCCAGAATGAATAAATTATCAAGAACAGTTCAGCCCTGAAGTTTTTGCAGAACTGACATTTGACTGCTTTTCCCATTAAAGGCACCATGAGGCCCACATTCCCCATCATGAGTTCCACAGAGCCACTCACAGGCTTCTAGCACATATGACAGCTGCCCTCTTCCACATCTGGACATTACCCCAGACCCTTCTCTAGGCCCTGCCTGATGTGACATCCCCTCCAATGCGCTACCATCCTGTCCAAGGCACCAGTGGCTGACAGAGGGCAACAAATGGCCCAGACCAAACTTGTGCCCCAGCACACAGGTCACTAGGAAAGCCTTCTAAATCAGGCCTGGATGAGCCTGTCTCCAGTGCATGATTGGTAACAACTTGTTCCCATCTATAGGCCAAAAATAGTCCAGAAGAAAAATACGGTTACATTTGTCCATCACACCAGCCACATTTTCTTACCCACACACAAAAAAAATAATGGCACAGTGGAATCTCCTGACCTCCAACCAAAAGCTGAAACTAGTGCATGATGATGGCTGCTATAAACTACATAAAACACTACCTAGAAAACTATCAGGATTCCTTGTACTCCACTAAGCCCAGAACAATCAACTTGACCAAGGTAGCATCAAAAGCCCCAGAGGGTCAGTACCTGGAAGGTCTGTGATTTCTATTTACACTTTTTATTTGAATTCTCTCTCACCCATAGCCCAATTACTGTCCAGCCCTTTCCCTGAGCCTGCCTTACTAAAATCTATTACTGGTAACTCAATGTATAGCAAAGGCATAAATGCTTCAAAAAATTAATGTTAGGTAATAAGTGAATGAATTAATGATTTCAGAAGTCAAATAGCTTTGAAATGAAGAATACTTTAATTTAGTCATCGCTATTTTTATCATTTCTCAACTTATCAACTTATTCAGGACCCTCTTAAAGTGAATATAGTCCCAGATTCATAGGGCTTGGAAGGGACCATAGATACTACTCACTCTGATTTTAAATTCTTGCAGAGCCAGTGTCCCAGAGGCCATGTGAGGGCACAGGCAGGAGGCCAAGTGGAAAGGCACCTGAGGTCCCCATTCCCATTTTGGTTACTACATTAGGATAAGGCTAGCTGCTATAGTGAATAAACCACAACATTTCAGTGGCTTAGCAACACAGAATTTTATTTTTTATTCCTATCATAGTTTGATGTCAGTGGTGTTTCTAGCCTGCTGGTGGCCCTTTGCCTCCTTCTTCCATGTTCCATCATACCTACAGCCCCAGCCAGGAGACAGGAAGGGAGACTAGAGGGAGCACATCTGCTTCTTTACCACCTTGGCCTATATATTGGTCAGGGTCTTATCAGGAAAACAAAGCCCAGCCACATAATCCAATAGGGGCAATTTAATATGGATAATAGCAAGAACCAAAAAGCCAAATAGAGGAGGTGCAGCAATCCAGAGATTCAGCAGAAAGCTGCTCCCACTCGTAGCTCACTCATCACTTACTCCTCTGAACCAGAGACGGCTGCTGGGCAACTGAGACGATGAAAGAAGGGGCTGTTACTTAAGAGCTGAGACCACAAAGATGTCACCAGAAGCAAAGAGATCAAAGCTAAAATATCCTAGCTTCTCCCTTCCTCCCTTCCTCCCGTCTCCGGCCAGCCTGCAGACTGGCCAAACCTAGCCAAAGCCAGGAAAGGAAGCCTGGAAAATTGTGGTTGGCAGGGACAGATTCCCTACAGAATGAGCAGAGCAGGTGATGGGCAAGGAAAAGGATCTGAGGGCAAATGACAAACACGATCTGTAGGTGACAGACATCGCCTTGTTCACATTTCACCTGTAAGGATTTGTTACAGAATCACACGGAAAAGCAAGGGGTGCTAGGGAACGTAATCCTTGGCTGGGCAGCTGCTTCGCAGGCACATCACAGAAGGATCTCAAACTTTTAGTGGACCGTGAGCCATCTCTGCCACAGTTGGGTTTTAACAGATTTTCAATCTACCCAGCAGCTCCATTTTCACATGAAGCTGGTGAGGGACAGACCATGGTAATTAATTAATTAATTAAAATAGAAAGCCCCTGATGGATCTCTAGACAGCACGCCTATTTCTCCTTCCTCATCCCATATCTTAGACCAAAGACTGGTGGGAAGAGGAGGAGAAGCTGACAGCAACTGTTTGGTGCTCCTGAGAGGAAGGGGCTTCCTATAGGTAGAAGAGTCCTGGCTCCTTAAGTGAACTGTTGATGACATAATGCTCTCATGAACTTTGGGGTGAACTGGGCGAATTTGAAAGCATGAAAGAATTGGTCAACAAGACAGATCTGGTTTCTGCCTTCATGGAGCTAATGCCTCTATTAGGAGTTGAACACTAAGTGCTATGCAGAAAAGACACGGAGCTCTAGGACGGAGGATAACAGATGGGTTTGCTCTGGGTACGCTCAGTCCTCCAGCTTATACTGCAGCTCCAAACATTTATTTTTAGGTCAGGCTTCCTCTGCCATCATCTTAAAGGTATGCTTACATTCTTAGTCTCTATATTTATATTCCAACCAATGCAGATGGCTTCTCACTCTTTAATCTTCAAACACAACAAACCATTCGTATCAACTATTTCTGCTGCACTCCTGACCTCCAAGTAGGTAGGCTGTGGCCTCTCTCCACATCAGCCAGAGCAGCTCTGCTTGGACCTGTTTTATATGTTGGCTTATTTATCTAATTTGGATGAAAAGTTCACAAGCTGTGTGTCTAGCTTCATTCTCCCTTTTACATATGAGAAAGTGGAAGTCCACTGAGACAAG
This sequence comes from Symphalangus syndactylus, assembly GCF_028878055.3. Classification (NCBI taxonomy): domain Eukaryota; kingdom Metazoa; phylum Chordata; class Mammalia; order Primates; family Hylobatidae; genus Symphalangus; species Symphalangus syndactylus. Next base: position 20,040,922 of record NC_072431.2, on the reverse strand, counting down.
GAAACTTGCCCGAGACTGCATATAGCTCATGTGTCATGGAGACAGGCCTAGAATTCAGGGTCCAAACCCCAACACAATGTCCTTTCTACTATTCTCAGGAATTCCAAACAAGAATAGTTTCCAGAATACATGTACCTCATGGAAAGTACCAAGAAATTATCTGCTGCTGAAGACTGCACCCATGGGAAACACTCTGCAGAGGTGCTCATTTCCTTATTAATTGGAACTCCTTTGATTTCAAGTGACAGAAATCCACTGAGACAGCTTAGGCCAAAAAGGGAGACTCTATTATAAGGGATTCATGGAACTCAGGGCAGGAATACAGCTGGACCCCAGGCATGTACTGGAATCAAGGATGCCAATAGCTTTGGAAATCTCTCTCCACATTCTACTTTGGCTTTTTCTGCACATCCGCTTCATCTTCTACTTTTTGCAGGCCAGACTTTTCTACTTTGCTATTCATATGGCAGAAGACAGAGTCCTACCAGCCCCCAAGGTTTATGTTCTGAGGCTCCGGGCCCCCCCAGCCCACACTCATTTTTTGGTCAGTTTTAATGGAATGTCATTTATATACAATAAAATGGACTCTTTGTCAAGTGTATAATCCATGAGTTTTGGCAAATGTATACAGTCATGCAACCACCACCACAGTTAAAATGTAAAAGATTTCTATCATCCCAAAAATCCTTTGTGCTCTTATCAGTTAATCTCTTTCCCCAACTTTCAGCTCTGGAATCTGTTTTCCATTAGTAGCAGTTTGACTTTTCTAGAATTTCATATAAATAAAATCATAACAGACATAATGTTTTAGAGATATATCCATTTTCCTGTTAGGAGTACTGGTGGTTAGTTCCTTTTTGTTGCTCAGTAATGTTACATTGTGTAAATACACAATTGGTTTATCCATTGTTGATGGACATTTGGATTGTTTCCAGTTTGAGGCTACTGTGAATTAAGCTGCTATGGGCATCCAGGTACAGGTCTTTGTGTGGACATATGTTTATGTTTTCATTTCTCTTGGGTAAATACTTAGACATGGGATTGCTGGGTCACATTTTAAGTGTGTGTTTAACTTTATAAGAAACTGAAAGTGGCTTTGTTTTCCAAAGTGGCTGTACCATTTTGTGTTTCATTAGTAATATATACTGCTTCACACCCTCTCAAACAGTTGGCATGGTCAGTCTTTTTAATTTTAGTCATTCTAATAGGCATTCTAGTGGTATCTCATTGTATTGTCTTAATAAATAATGTTTAGAATCTTCTCATGTGTTTCTTTGCCATCCATGTCTCTTGTTTGGTAAGGAGTTTAATTCCTCGGTCAGGTTTTGGAGGGTTCTTTGTTTTCTTCTTGAATTGTAAGAGTGTTCACATGTTCTAGATATAAGTCACTTATCAAATATGTGTTTTGCAAATGTCTTCTCCCAGACTGTGGCTTGTCTTTTTTATTTTCTTAACAGTGCATTTCAAAAAGCAGCTTTTAATTTTTGTGAAGTCCAAATTTATCCATTTTTTCTCTTATGTTTCCTACATATTGTGTCCAATCAAAGAAATCTTTGTCTGATCCAAGGTCACAAAGAGTCTTTTCTGTGATTTCTCCTGGAAGCTTACAGCTTCCATCAGTGATCCCCTTTAAGTCCATTTTTATCTATAGTGCATCTCTCACTTGCTCTGACTCACACTGTTTCTCTCCCTCCCCCAGACCTAATTATCTGCGTGAGACTCTGACTGGGGAGCTTGGGTCAGGTGTTTACTCATAAACCAATCTATATGGCCAGAGCCAGGGAAAAGTCTCTTGACCCAAGCTTGATCACAGCCAGCTCTGGTCCAGTCAAGAGCATCCAGGCCTCCAGGGTTCTGTGCAAAATATGGTTGCCATGAGGCCCATGTGGTTGCAGAGAGGAGATCAGTAACCAGAGAATGGGGATGCATTATAGATTATATAAGGATATATTAGAGAAGATGACCTAATAAGTGTCTATATACCCTGCAATCTGACTCTATCCATTTTAAGCAATTAACCTGGAATATTACAAGGCTTCTTGTTATTGAATGAACAGATCTTACCAAGATTCAAACACAATTTTTCCCATTGATAACCAAACTCCTAGTCATGCTGTCATCCCCAACCTACTAAAATACCACCACCATTGTGAAGACTGTGGGGAACCCTCAGCAGAGTTAATATGACTACAGCACTTAAAACATATTTGCCATCTCCGAAAAACAGTTAGCTCCTTGTGGACAAGAACCTTATGCTGTTTGTATCTATCTCAACAGCCGGTTTAATTCGTGGTATGCAATATTTTGGGGTAGTTGTTGAATGCTGGGTTTACCCTATATAATTTGTCAAATAATTTATTTGATAATGAGAGAGGGACAACTTTGAAGACCTCAAGTGATGGAATTGCCTTGCAGAATTTTTTATAAGAAAAATCCTCACTTGAGATTGATGGCTGATTCACACTCAATGGGGAAAAAAATAAAGGTAGAGAATCCAATATCAATCTCACTTTGACTTTTCACCCTTGCCCAGGGGAAACATAATTCAAATGCTTCCTTGCAGTCACAAAGCACAATGTTGAGCTGGGTCCCACTTGCTAAGAAATAGTTAGCATCATCACTAAAAAGCCCTGAGGCCCATGGTGTCCACTACATTTAATCTCATGCCACTCTTATTAACAACACAACTGCTACTTTGCTGGCCCAGATGCTCAAAGAATAGTAAATATTAGGGCCAGGACAGGGGTGTTTATGGCAACAAACGATGATAAATGAAACATTATGGAAAATTTATAAAGAAAATTATTGCCTTCAAATAGAAGTTTCTAGATAGGACTTAAGGCAGAAATTGCCAAGATGCAAAGCAGAAGATAATCAGGTCACAGTAATAAGTTTAAATAAAAACTGCTGTTAAGGAAATTTATTTGAACCCTGCTGGTATTAAATATGAGCACAAAGGCTATGATTGCCACACACTCTTTGATTTAAAAATAAAACTCTCTGAATGTTTAGAACAGATTCTTTAAATAAAAGAATATAGAGACATGGAGAGGAAATTTCCAAAATAAAACCTTTAAACAAATCTTAAGTAGTGGTGGAAAGTGCACATCCTGCTTCCGTTTTAAGTGCCAAAGGAGGCTCTTTGAAGGATACAAATGTGTGAAGCAGAAAGACTCCAGGGGATGTGGGAAGAACAGAGAATGAGCCTTGCCTGGGCTCCTAGAAGCCTCCGTGGGTCCCCATCCTTCTAGAGTCCCTTTGTTCCCACCCTCACTTCCCACTAAGCCCACCCCTGTGTGCTGCATATTTGAGTAAATTCTGCTGAACTCTTTCATGTATATGCAACATTGCGAGTAGGTAAACAAAAGTGATGTCTGGATCCCTCCAGCAAAGGGCAGATGATTCTGATTTAGAGAAAACTAGATTAACAGATAACTCAAGTAGCTGGATAAGAGGTGGAAGACAAGCAAAGGATGATTTTTTTTTTTTTTTTTTTTTTTTTTTTTTATCATTTGGACACTTTATTTTCATGGTAACAAATAGAAGATTCTTCCAGATGTTTGCTAACATCATGGAGATAACATGTCTGGACCGTTGTCTGATACTCAGTTTTTATAGCTGAGGAGACATGGCTTTAGCTTTGGGTAAACTATTCTATCTCTTCCTCCTGTTCCTCTGCCTCCTTCTAAAATTGTTTAGACTTAGTCAAAATCAAAGACTGGATGACTCAGAAGAGGGGCCCTCAGTCTAAACTAGAGTGGATGCTGGCAGCAAGAGCTACTGCTTCCTCCTTGGTGGGCTACCGCCTGAGATGCCTCTACCACCATCCAGGAGGTTCTGGACTTTATGTGGGCTTTATACATCATCCTAGGAAGCACTATGAACTAGGGGCTTAACTCTTGCCCGTGGATACATGGGCTATGTACTTGTATTTGATTTCTGTTTCCTATGATTTTTCTGCTAGTTTGGGGCAGGGTAGGGGGTGTGAAAAGAAATAAAGTATAAGCTAATTGGGCTATATAACAAATTCCAGGAAACAGAAAATTTTATAAGCTTGTTCCTGCACTAACTTAGCCACCATTCTTATGAACTGAATTTCAAAAAAAAAAGAAATCATTTAAACAATTGCTATTGGCCGGGCACAGTGGCTCATATCTGTAATCCCAGCACTTTGGGAGGCCAAGGCAAGTGGATCACTTGAGGTCAGGAGTTCGAGACCAGCCTGGCCAACATGGTGAAACCCCACCTCTACTAAAAATACAAAAATTAGCTGGGCATGGCGGCAGGCACCTGTAATCCCAGCTACTCAGGAGGCTGGGCAGGAGAATTGCTTGAACCCAGGAGGAGGAGGTTGCAATGAGCCGAGATGGCACTACTGCACCCCAGCCTGGGTGACAGAGGGAGACTAAAAAAAAAAAATTGCTATTTTAGAAGTCCCTAAAGTTTACTAAAATTTGATATTTTAGTATCATTCGTGATTATGTTTTTATCTCTTTTTATTTGCTGGTGGAATTATGTGCTGTTCAAATTTTAGAATATAGATAATTTACTTACAATGGTATTTCTCACACTGAGTTTGGGAGCTTTGGGAAATTTCTAGAAATCAGACCCAATGAACAATCCACAATTTTGTGATGCTGATGTCTCTGAGCTATCTGGATGGGTAAACTGGCACTTCTGATTCTAAATAAGAAATAGCTACCTAAACAGTTACCTAAAGTTTTCGTTATTTCAACTGTCAAAATACTTCTACCTCACACCAAAAAGTAAGTACTGTGGCTTAAAAGATTAAATTTGAGGAAGATATATATGATGGGCCAATAAGCTCTCTTACTTATTTGTCCAAACTTTGCATCTGTCCTATAAAACCCAACTGCAAGTAACTTAATCAAAGGTTAATTTGGTAGAAAGCAATTTGACCAAAAGTAAATTTGTCAAAATGAAAGAATGTAGTTGATATAAAAATTTGATTGAAAAATATTGACACAAGTTACCGATATTTTTCTTCAAATATTACTAACTCTGAAGCTGCCCTCCCTGGGTCTCTTCTTGAGAATCATTATGATTTTGTTTAACTTTAAAAATTCAGGTTCATTTTTAGCCAATCATTCCTTCTCTGTTTTGTTTGTGATAGTAAAAATTTTGACTAAGTGTCTAATGATAGGAGGAGTCCCACGCTTGGGCTGCTACTAAAATCCATAACCTTCAACCTTAGCCAGCAAACTTTCACTTTGTCCTCCACCCACCCCAATCCCACCTCCTTCACCCTCACTCTCAACAGATGGCTTTGCCTCCTTCTTTACAGAGCACCAGGCATGAAGCCTCATGTTCCTCTTGGGCCATCTGCAACCTTACCTGCCTCTGTCTCTGCAATGAAAGGCTGTGCCTTTAGCCACAGCTCTTCCTCTCCTGGGCTCTGAAGCTTCTCTGTCTGTCTGTCTATCTGTCTCTCTCTCTCTCTCTCTGTCTCTCTCTCTGTCCCTCCAATAATCACCCTCTTTCTATCCTATGCCACCAATCTCTCCTTTACTCAATCAGCATGGGCATGTAAACAGTCATAAGCCTCTTCATACTAAGGTGATAAGGACTCTTGACTTGACATTCTCCTCCAGACCCATTCCTTCCTCCCCTTCACAGCCAAACTTTTATATGGAGTGGTCAGCTCTTTGTGCTTCTACCTGCTCCCTTCCCATTCTCTCCTTGACCAACCCCAATCTGGCTTTGGCTAAGACTGCCAAGGCCAGTGGTTATCATTCTGCCACATTCCATGGGCAGGTTTCTGTGCTCATCCTACTTGACCTCTCTGCAGCATTGGCTGCCAAGTATTCCCTTCCTGGCAAAACCTCATTTCCTTGGCTGCCATGACACCTAACGTTTCTGACCTTTCTTTTCCTTCTCCATCTCCTGTGGGGGCTCTTCTTTTCCCACTCACCTTTTGAAGACCATTGTTTCTTAACCCCCTTCTTCACACTTCTGCTCTGTTCCCTCTGCAGCCTCCCCGAGCCACCATAGCCAACCTTTATCCTGCGACCTTCAGCAGAGTGCAATGGTTAAAGATGTGGAGGCTGAGTTTGAATTCCTTGTTGCCATCACTCACTAGCTGTTTTTACTCTTTTACCCTCTTAAGTGTCAGCTTCCTCGTCTGTAAAATGGGAGTGATAATACCTATGTCAGAAGGTTATTGTGAGGATCAAGTGTGATGATGCATGTAAACAATTAGCATAATGCTTGGAAATGCACTAATAATTAGCCCAGTAAGTGTTATCTATTATTATTATCTTGCAATGAGCTCCAGAACATCTGGAAAGCTAAACATGTATGGCTCATTACCAGAAATAATACAACCTCACTACTAGTAGATCACTGAGACTAGAAGACGGTGCATAACCACTCTTTCTTCCTCAGCTTTCCTTCTAGTCCAGACACAGTCTGCCTTGGGTGGGATCATAGGATGTTCTTCTTTGCCGAGTCTGAAGTTTTCTTTCCTTTCTACACCTCTGTCCTCTGTCCGGGTCCCAGCTCCACCCTGCCAGCATCACCCTATGTGGCATGGACTGTTGCCGGCTCTCTCCTTGGTAGGCACCTTTCTAGCACCCTCCATAGAAGCAGCTCCCACAAACCTATCTCTAGCTAGTAATGACTACCTCTCTCAGCATAGCTTGATGTTTGTTCATACTATAAGATTCTCTGCATCTGGGGTGAAGGTCAGAAGGGACAAAGAAGGTAAAGAAGACAGAGAGGTTTATTCTGCCATATTAGTATTTATTATTATTCCATCATAATTAATAAGTATGATAATATATATCCAGAGACATACATTTAGAACAAACATCCCCCTGTGCTTCAGACTAGAATATACAATAGCCAACTTTACAGCCACTAAAATGTCTTACTATACTTTAAACTCAATATATCTAATACCAAATTGATTATCTTTTTTCATAAAACTATTTCTTCTATTATATCTACCACCTACCCAGTGAGCAAGCCAAGAACTTAGGAACTTTCCCAGCCTCCTTCTCATGCCTTATTCCCCTCATGCACTTCTTCCTCCTACATATCGCCTACTCTTCATTATCCTTGCAACTACTCACAGCTCAGATCTCACCTCAAGTCTTGCCTTGCACCAATTTAGTTCTGAACTAGATGACCTGCGTGGCTACAGCAATGTGTACTTATCTCTGTGCTGGTACCACCATGCTGTGGGGTAGCTGCAAGCCTCAAACACAACCATCTTTACACTCTCAGTACCTAGGAGAGTGCCTGGTATCTAGTGTGTGCAATAAAAGCCTGGTTAAAAAAAAAGAGGAGGAGGTAGGGAAGAAAGGAAAGAGTGACACAAGCAAGGAAAAAAGAAGAAACCTCTTCTTTGGAAAAGGTCCATTTTTCATCTTATAAGTTTTTCTTTTGCGTACTATTTATGAGCTTATATTTGAGGGGTCAAATACTCAGACCCATACATACTTGCCTCTTCTGTCATGCTCAGCTTGCTCTGAGGGTTAGGGATTCAGAGCATTGTGAAATCCCATGAATAGTTGTTTACAACTCATGGAAAGAAAGTAATAGATGCCTCCTGAGGCTTCTCTCTTTACCTTAAATAGTTCCTCCTCTGACTTCTTAAGGCCCATGTCCAGCTCCTTCAGGTTTTATTGGGCCTTCTTCTAAGCCAGTTCTACCTGTTTGCTTCCTCTTGGCGTCTTATTTTTCCAGAGGAAAGAGCCTAAATGGAGGGCAGCAGGCAGAAAGGAAGGGAGTTTAGAAAGATTTCATGTTTAGAAAGATTTCACTTGGAATAATGAAGAGAAAACCATCTATGGAAAGAAAGAAACAGAGCTTTCAGAGACACAAGAGCAGGCCCACGATATGATGTGTACCAGGGAGTGGTGCCCCTGAAAATGAAGGCTGTCTGTCTCTCCAATTCAGGTTCTCCCCACCTCCCACTATATCTTCTTGCCTTTGATGTTAAGATTATTCTACACTGAATTGCTTGAAATTTCTCATGAATTAGCCCAGTAAATTTCCATTATTTTTAAACTATTTATTAAATGGGATTTCAGTTTTTTCTGTTGAACATTTAAATAAGATTTGAAAAAATCATAATTTTTCTTTAAAAAAAAGCATGACATATGTTTATTGCAGCACTATTCACAATAGTGAATGGAATCAACCTAATTGTCCATCAGTGGTGGACTGGATAAAGAAAATGTAGTACATATGCACCATGGAATACTACACAGCCATTAAAAAAGAACAAAATCATGTCCTTTGCAGCAACATGGATGCAGCTAGAGGCCATTATCCTAAATGAAATAACACAGAAGCAGAAAAAAGTGAGAGCTAAACACTGGAACAGATGGAAACAATAGACACAGGGGACTCCAAAAGAAGGGAGGAAAGGAGAAGGGGGAAAAGTTGAAAAACCACCTCCTGGGTGGTTCACTATTTGGTACTATGTTCACTATTTGGGTGATGGGTTCACTAGAAGCCCAAACTCCACCATTACACAATATACTCATGTAACAAATCTGCACATGTACCCCCTGAATCTATAACAAAAAGCTATAAACAAATAATTAATTAAAAGCATGCAATGTTCATCCAGTGAGGCACATAAAACACCAATGGCCACTTGTCAGAAGAGATTTGGAAGTAGATTTCAGTGAAATTGGTATATATCGTGATTCCTTCAGCAGAGAACTTGTGCTGTAGTTATATCCTTTTGAAGTTAAAGTTATGATGGTAAAGAGAGGCTTCATCACATATAACAGCCACCTGAGGAAGAAAAGCACTTTGCTTCCAGATATGCCAGCAGAAGCCGCATTACCATTTCAACGCACACATTTTTCTGCTTTAGACAGTATGTAAATACTTCCTGAGTTCCCATGGATTCCCTTTTTGTTCTTTGTGACTACAGAATGGTGATCCAATTTGGATCTGTCTTATCCTTACACACACAACATACACACATACACATGATGCTTGTACTGTCCACAGAAAATGAGATATTTTCTTACTTAGAGGTTCACTGTCAACATGATCTTGGGAACAGATAACTTATCAATGGTTTCAGTTATTCTTGAAGGTATTAACTTGCCTAAGTGTAAGCTGGTGAGCATACCAAATTCCATCACTCTTCTGAAGCCACTTCCTCAGGGATTACCAGTCACTATATGGCTGCCAATTTTAACAGCCTCTTCTCTGTCCTCACCCTAATCAACCTCCACACAGCAGTTGACAACTAACTCTGTCTTGATGCCCCCTTGATCCATGGCTTTGGTGACACCACTCAGAGTCAGTCCTGTTCCTACGCTGAATAGAAATCAAGAGAATGTATATGGAACTGGGTTTGGAGGTTCTTGAGCCTACAAATTACCCATATAGGAATAAGAGACACATATCTTTTTGTCTAATACATGTATAGATGTATAGATGAATACCATAAAGTGGGTTATTATAGAGTCCTGTCCTTCCCCTGAGAAGAGGGACTTAGAAGAAGAGAGAAGGATTAATACTGTCTACCTCAGGAATGAAAGCAGGGATTCAAGGCAAATTCTAGCCACTATCTCAGGAAAGGAGTCAGGAAGAGAGTGGGAATCAAAACTATATAAATGTTGCAAGATTCTTTTTCCTTTTTTTTTTTTTTTGAGATGGAGTCTCGCTCTGTCATCCAGGCCGAAATGCAGTGGCACGATCTCGGCTCACTACAAGCTCCTCCTCCCGCGTTCTCGCCACTCTCCTGCCTCAGCCTCCCGAGTAGCTGGGACTACAAGCGCCCGCCACCACGCCCGGCTAATTTTTTGTATTTTTAGTAGAGATGTGGTTTCACCGTGGTCTCGATCTCCTGACCTCATGATCCGCCCGCCTCGGCCTCCTAAACTGCTGGGATTACAGGCATGAGCCACTGCGCCGGTGCCCGGCCAAATGTTTCAAGATTCTCTAAATCTTACGGATCTGTTAGTTTTATTATTCCCATTATATTAGGCAGTAGTGATTAGAAGTAAAATTTATTTCAAAAATAAACCAACAGTAAATAAGACGGCCTGGTTGCTTGAAGGAGCTGCAGACACCACGTCCCTCTGAGAGACAGAACCTCAAAGGAGTCAGAATTGGCAAAGCCAGCACCCAGGAGGAGAAGCAGCAAGTTGTATGCCTAAGACCTCTTGCAAGGAACTTGCAAATGACAAACTGTTCTGGTCTAGCAAGAATGGGGGGGCGGGGGGGCAGGCAGGTAGTGAGATTCTCAGTGTACTTTGCCAGTTCCTTTTCCTTCATCCTCCTCCTAAATGCTTAAGATTCTTAAATCTATATCCCCAGCTGTGCCACCTCTCCTGACTCCAGACCCACATTCCTGATGACCTACTGCACACAGGCACCCCTAGCTCAGCATATGCAAAATGAACTCATCACCCTTCCCATATCTCTCCCTTCTCCAGTATTCCTGATCTCAGTGGAAAACACTGCCAATCTCCCAAGCACCAAGGCCAGACACGCAGTCCTATCTCAAACTATCCTCCTCCTCCAGATGCGGTTCATCATTAAGGTTCTTCAGTTAGATCCTGTGTGTCTCATTCTTTTGCTTCTCACAGTCCTTATTCTATCTCAGGCTCTATATTCTCTTGTATGACTATTACGATAGCCCCCTAACTGCTCTCCCCATCTCCAACATGTGGCAGGTCTGGTTTTTACAGTTAATCCTCACAACTCAGTTGAATTCATTTCCATGCAAAACTGAGTATAGTTCTTGAGGCTTTATTGCCATTGATGGTAGGAAAACTTAAACTTGCCAAATTTAAATTACAGTAATGCCATCATCTCCGGCCTGAAAGTCTTCCTGATGCCCAACTCCTATTCCCTGGGATGACTTCCCCAAATAAATTATCCACATTCAAACCCTTGTCTCAGGCTCTGCATTCTAGCGGAACCCAAGCTAAGACCTCTTGTCCTATAGTCTGGAAAGCTTCAAAGCTACATTTTACTTTCCCGTGAGTGCTTCAAATGACCTAAATTCTACCAAGCATCACATATGACTTTAAGGACCTAAATGAGCCATGTGGGGGATGGTGACAGAAGGCAGACAGGTCAGTGTGGCTGCTAAGGCTCTGTTCTTCTGCAGTAGCTGCAGCTGAGATTCCTGTCCCCAGTTCTCAGCTCATAGGTGCCAAGCGATGAGCAGAGGCTCTAGTCGGGTTTCCGGAAGCTCCATTACCTGATATGGTTGGAGCCTCTTTGAGCTGCATTGCTCCTGGCTGGATACCATCCAACCTTGGTTCTCTGGTCTTCCTGGAATTTCCAAAAGCTACTAATACTCCATGACAAATTCCTTTCTGCTAAAATTAGCCTTCATAATTCTGTTTTCTGAGATTAAGAATCCTGACCCAATATAGTCATTTAAAGTCTCATTCAATGATAGATATTTATTTTGGGTTGCTTAGAAAAGAGAGAAGCCATCACTTTACAGTTACTGTTGGGCAAAAATATCTTGTATGTTGAAAGAAGTTTTTATACCAGGAGGTTTTGTTTTTAGCTCCTAGATTTCTATCTATGTGGATTCATTTCGATAGCATTAATAAATGACTTGCTATTAATCAAGAAAGCAAGACTTTTATGAGTCTTGGTACATATATACATAAGGCCCTATTAATACCTAATATATTTTAATAATAATAGCTATACCTTCAGTGCCTATTGTGTGTCAGTTACTGATATATTCCCAGTATCTGATATCTGATTAATCCTCACAACCACAGAAACCAAAGTTCAAATTACACAAATTGTTGGCAGTTGCAGTGTTTTAACCCAACTCTTTCTGCCCTCAAGCCCATGCTCTCTTCCCTATGCTACGTTCCTCCCTGTCTAAAGACCTCGCCGTAATCTGAGCCACACACTTCTGGTTGGGGCTCAGGCTTCCAGTTGACACTATGCTATAAGTCAAGCTCCCAGGGGAAGTGCTGGGTTCAGGTTACACACGTGCTAAGTCTAGGCACCCTTCTCAAAGACAGACCTGTGGTCTGCCTATTTGAAGGAAATCACCAAAATATTCCCCTCAACTCACAGTTGCTGTATTAAGTAAAACTGTGTTCTGCTGTAATGGAATAATCTAAAACAAGTATAATTTAAACAAATTAGTTTATTTCCCTTTCACTTTCAAAAAAGTATAGAGATTGGTTAGTCCAGAGCTGAAATGGGGTGCCACACTCTCAGAGACCCAGGGTTCTCCTATCTTGCTGTTTCCCTGCAAGCAGCTTCCATTCCCAAGTTTACCGCATGGCCCACAATGGCTGCTGGAGTTAAGCTATCACATCGGTACTCCTACCAACAGGAAGAAGAAAAGGAACAACAAAAGCACACACTTAAAGCGTCCCTTTAAGGACATCTCCTGTAAGCTGCACTCACCACGTTCACTAATATCCATTAGACAGAACTAATGGTCCAGGACTAATGGAACCAGCAGTCCACCATTGCTTTACTGTGGGCATCTCTGTGCTAAAACAAAAACCTGGGTTTCTATTATTGTGGAAGAAAGGGAGGACACGTGTCAAAGGATAATTGCCAGCCAGGTCTGGTGGCTCATGCCTGTAATCCCAGCATTTTGGGAGGCTGAGGTGGATGGACAACTTGAGGCTAGGAGTTCAAGACTAGCCTGGCCAACACAGCAAAACCCCGTCTCTACTAAAATCACAAAAATTAGCTGGGCGTGGTGCTGTGTGTCTGTAATCCCAGCTACTCAGGAAGCTGAGGCAGGAGAATCACTTGAACGCGGGAGCTGGAGGTTGCAGTGAGCCAAGATCATGCCACTGCACTCCAACCTGGGCAACTGTAAGACTGTGTCTCAAAAAAAAAAAAAAAAAAGGTAATTGCCAACACTGAGACCAGAGTCTCTCACATAAATGGTTCATTTGGTTCCTTAAATAATTTTTGCTTTTGTTTTGTGATGCAAACCAAAAAAAAGCCAGTTTGTCTTCTGAAAAACGGTCAAGCCTTGGAGAAATGGGAATGATGATGACTTCCATCCTACTGTGTCAGAAAATAGAAATCCAGCAGCTTGCCTGTCGCCAACCAAGCTTTCTCAAATGTTTACTAATTATATTTTCAGCTTTTCAGGAAATCCCTCTTTTAAAATGACTCCACAGCTACCTCTCTGCAGGAATTAAATTCAGCAGGGATCTTCAGTCCATGGTGACAAAAACTGAACATGGGGCAGGCGTGACAAGCATCGGCTCCCAGAGCCATCATTCATCTCCATAAACTATTTACTCTGGACTTTTCCTTTCCTTTCCGTCCATTTTTTGTATGACAGAGTGTTAATCACTTTTCATGTGCCAGCTCATTCATTCATTCATTTATTCAATAAACATTAAGCACTTTTTAGGGCCTTCCTTAGGGAAGCTCACCATCTACTGCATGGGACCAACCTATGAACAAATAATTGTGAAATCATGTGGTGAGTGCTGTATAGAGGAATAAAAATGACCTGTGGGAACCTGGAGGATTTCTATAAGATGTCACAAAGGAGACATCTTTGAATTGATTCATCTTTGAATCCCCAGTACCAGAAATAAAGCAAATATTTGCTGAATAAAAAACATAATTATTCTTTGACACTTGGTTCTCAGAATCTTCCTGATGAGAATGAAACTGTTCTGTTGCTCTATAGAAGCACTCAACAAGAAACAGAACAGCTCTTTCCAGGAGCGACCAGGCAGGTGAAGAACAGATAATCTCCTCCCCACCCTCCAAAAAAAAAAAGTTTCTTCATCCATTCCATTTAAAGATTCTGTAAAATCATCTATTGTTGTGCTAGATCATCCCTATAGTAAGTAAGAACATCCATATAAAAGAGATTTCTCTCCTATTGGAATTTGAATTCATTTCTCATTTTAAAATCTACTAAGATACAAAAATAAGAAATGTTATAAAGATTTGTTGGCTTATAAAGATGGCTGTAAGTACTTAACATATGTGAGTTTCTTTCTTTTCTTTGGTTAACATAACAATCTGGTCAAAAAAATAACTTGGTTAGAAATAAAATCTAGAAACAATTTTTGCCTACATTCCAGAATGGGAAGGGGGTGTGTACTTTTAATTTTAGCCATTTGTTTTTATTCTAAGTGGCCTGTAATAACAGTAAGTTAGAAAATATAGCTGTTCAACAGTAGGGAACTGATTAAAGAAATTATAAGTTACAAAATAGTACATATAACATACACAGAAATTATAAAATATAAACTGATATTCAAATTGAATTTTCTAACACTGAATAGAAAATGTTTTATTTCATGAAAAAACAGGTTTAATTCACTAAAGATAAATCAGAAAATTTTTTCAAAATCTCAGAACCTTTTCCTTTGTTTTACTATTTAGGAGTTTATTTTATTTAATACAAAAAACAATGCATACTTATTTCTATAATTTACAAGGGAATTAAAAAATGTAACAATAACCCATAACTATACGTATCAGAAACAATCAGTTAATAAATTAGTAGATATCATTTTTCATGTATATATTTGGTTTTTATAAAAATGGAATCATATAAAAATACTGTTTTATAACCCTCCAAAAATTATATATCCCCCCAACCACGCTAGCTTGATGACATAGTTAATACAGTATGTTTATCCTCAGAAAGAGTTTTAAGATACACTGGAGATCAATACAGAGTAAAGCCACAGTGGAGGAAGCTGCTGAAGTTCCGGCCTCCTGTAACACATTAAGGAATCATCCTGAAGTTTGAGTCCTGAGTCCTGTTCCGCAGCAAATATGCTAGGAACAAACGCTCAGTCCTTCTGAGCCTCCATTTCCTTGCCCATAACATGGATTTAATCATGCTTGTCTCTCACAAATGTTCTAACAAATGAGATCACCTTCTTAATGACCTTTGAGTTGTGGGAAAAAAAAAAGCATCATAGTATTTTTTTATGTTGCAGCCTGATCATTATTGGTATGATGATGACTATTATATTCCCCGGCTTTGAATTTTAAGCTCTCCTTTTTAGGATATTTTAGCTTATTAGCCCTATGACACTTTTATCACTAGTGGATCTTGTTGTTATTGTATAAGAGCATATTGCTTTTAACTTACTTGAATAAATATTCTCAATTCTTTTTTATGGACTTTTTTTTTTTTTTTTTTTTTTTTGGTAAATTCTTACATGCGGAGTATGCTACTAGGGAGTAGGGGCTGGGTTTGACATTGTCTCAGTATTTCCTGCACCATCTGTCTGCTGCCCTCCCAGACCTGCACCATCAGGATTTCTGCAATGCCCACGCCTACATGAATCCTGGGTGTGTGGGGGACACTGTTGTCCCACATCAGCCTCCCTTTGTAGAGGAATGGGAGGTGCAGGCCACTGAGACTCTCGTGGGTAGTTATTCAGATGGGAATCGCCAATGCTGGGAAGTGAATCTTGCTGCCAGGAAAGATTGATGCAGCCAGGAACCCCTTGCTGAAGGTTACCTAAGGCCATTTCATCAGTAACCTCTGCTGAACTGTAAAACAAGCACTGGGAAAAGGCCAAAAATTAACACGAAGCCACCCCATCTCCAGCCTTCACCTCAGCCTTTATAATGTCCAGGCCTCAGATCCCACAAGCATGGGACCCCTTTATCTAAAGTGTGGCCATTCCCTTCCTTACTCATTTAAGCCTCATTCTCTTTACCAAATACCACGAAACCTACTCAGGGTACAACCACGATAATCTAAAATACAGGGACTAGTCTGCTGATGACACATAGGATTTTTCTAAACTAAGTAAGATTTATTTTTCCTCTTCTAACTCTGTTTCTTTTTCTTCTAGTTCCAACTTTAATTCTTCTTCAAAATCTTCTTTTTTTAAATTCTCCATGAATTCTTGTTTCACAAAATGAACTCGAGTCATTTATCACTTGTACTAAGAAAAAGTATAGAAACAATGCCCAGCTTCCCTTGGGAAATCATGGTCAGCACTGAGGAGGTGGGGGTCGTTCATAGGCATATCAGGATTTCTGTCCCTCAGGACAGACAGGCCTGGCCCTCAGTGCCCCTTCTCCCCACTCACAACCATTCAGGACCAGCAGAGACCCAAGCTTTGAAAATAACCAGCGAGAAAACAGGTGTCTTCCGGAGAGCCCGGTGCTTCCCAGATGGGAGAAGCGATTAAAGGGACAGGAAGTGTGACCTCTCCTCAGCAAAGACAGGGACAGACTGAGAAATGTGCTTTTCTTATGAAAGTGCCAAGGTCATTATTAAATGGATGGAAACTATTGTTCATAAAAGGCACTTGTATAGACATGAACCTCTTTACAGCCTGGTTTAAATTTATCTCAAAACATTATCAATGAAGAGTTGGACTGCTTCCCTACCACGCTTTAACCACACACGAACACCATGTAAATCTCCCAGGCCCTATTCCAGGTGCTCCCGAAGTGGCAGCTGATGTCTGCTCCCAACTTTCCCTCTGTGTGTCTCGGTACTCCAGAGATCCCATTTCAAAATATCCAAAAGTAAAAAGCATCTCCACTTTAGAAAATAGCCCCTAATTCATCACCATAAAGTTTTAGAAATGATGGCAAAAACAAAATTACTAAATGTATTTTTCCTCTAGAGTTCTGTGAGGGTCCAACTCATTTTAAAACAACATTTTCCAGTCACCTTCCTGCCTTCTCCTTTTCCAGAATGGATTCTTGATCATACTAACCTCAGCACCTCAGGCTGGCAGGAAAGCTGCCTAGATTACCTGGGGCACGTCAGAGCCTGGTGCAGGAAGCCACATAAGGTCTTACTGTGTAACCCCTGGCCTGGTCTGGGTTACTCACACTCCCTCTTAAGTAAATTGCATGTTGCAGAACCTGGTCTCAGGGTGTGGGAACCACAGTGACTGATACCCCCGACCCCTGGGTCAGGTGGAAGGTTCCTAATGTGAGAAGCAGAAAGAGGCTAGAGTTTGTGTTTTTAAAAGGCCAAAAAGAGACAATGAAATCCCAAAGATGGCAAAGTGGTTCTAATGTCAAAACTCAGGATTTTAGGCATCATCTGGCATTTATGGCCTCCATATACTAGGAAGATTTAAGTGTGCTCCCACCTACAGGCTAGAGTTGTACTGGCTCAGAGGTTCCCCGACCCAGCTACCCCTCAGAACCCACCGGGCTGCTTTTCATGAAACATCAATTCCTAGGTCCTCAGAATGACTAAATCAGAATTTCCAGGAATGGGGCATGGAATCTGAATTTTTCCAAGCTCCCTGGAGGAGCCTAGATGCAGAGCCAGGTTTAGAAACGCTGCCCTAGGTCACCTTCCATGTACCCTTCCACAATCCTAGAGACCTGTGTGAGTTATTGAGTTTCATACAGCCTGCCTACACGCTCCCAGACATACACACTAAAACGCACTCCCTTGAGAATAAGTAAGAAAAAGAACATGATAAAACAGAAACACAAATTCATTCCCAATGTAAGTAAAGACATTACAGCCTCGGCCTCTACTTCTGGCCTAGATGACTCTTACCCAGCTCAGAGTATACCATGTTGAACAGAGAGGGAGAAAGGCAGTTTGCTGCAAGATTGATGCTGGAAGTGGATTCTGCTCCATAGACCTGTGCCACAAATGTGCACCCTCTTCCCCATGAGCCACTCTAGACGTGGGTGGCCCATATAACTCCTGAGCTACTTAACTCCTGATTGAGTCTGCCCTGTCACTTCCCTCAGTCCATGAGTAGAAGATCTACATGCTCAGTGCATACACACATGATGTGCTCAACCCCAAGGGCTAAATTCCTCAGAACAAACTCCCCTAGTGGAACTAGCTCTGACTTTAATCCAAACCCATGTGGTTCTGCCACAGCACCCTCACTTCGACCCAAATTCAGCACCATTTAGGATCCAAGGGGCCAGCTCAATTTATGCTTTAATGAGATTCATATGTTTTGTGACCAAAGAAGATGAGGAATTGTATCCTTTTTCAAACTGAACTCTAGCTAAAGTCCATTTCTCAGGCCCTCCTACAAAAGGTTCACCAAAAAAACAAAACAAAACAAATGCTCTAAATAATAAAAGTTACCAAAATAGAAGATACAGAATCCATTTCCCATTCTTCCAAGAGCCTACTCTAACCCAATATATGCATACTTGTATACCTAAGGTAGATTTACAAAAGATGTGAGACCAAAAAAATTATTTTACGTCCCATCCTTAAAAAAGAAATAGAAGATATGACAATGAAAAAAATCACATTATCCATCTTGAGCGATATAAGTTAATATCTATCTTTACCACTGATTTTAACACTTAACCAAAGAAAAACAGTAGTAACAGTAATAACCTGACCTTGGATGGTCCTATTGTTTTGTTCTGTGATAGCAACCTAAGAAACAAATTATTTAATAGGCACCTGGCTCATTATGCACTACAAATTAAATCTTCATTTATCTATATGCTCCAAATAGTACCTATCCATCGCCATCACTTAAAAACACATTGCCCTTCTTTCTAGCCTTGTTAATTTCCAGATGCTAATTAAATTTAAACTCATAAAAATTCCTGTTTAGCATGCATGGTGAGATCATCCTTCGATATCCATTACCCACTGTACATTCCAGCATGTTTACCCACTGTTTTCTGTTTGTATTCTCATCTATATGCCTTAGTTTCAAGGGACAGACTGGGGATTTAGCCTGGAATTCAATCTCTCTCCCACTTTGATTCCATCCATGTTGTCCCCTCTGCTTGATGCCTTTGTAAGCAACTTTCTTTCAAATTATTGCTGAGAAGAATGACTTCCATATAATAGCACTTAAATATGGAACAGTAGGATGATAAAGGAATCCTGGAAGAGAGTTATCTTTCAGCCCCTTTTCACCAGGCCGTTACACAAAAAAAGAAGACTTTCGATCTTTAGAGATCCACAGTCACTTATTTATTGCCATAAGAAGGCTGACAGTCTGAAAGCCACACAGACAATGAATGGCATTGCTCACGACCAGCACCTAACATAAAGCACACCGCCATCCCACATGGGTGTCCCAAAGGCCTGGGAGAAGACTCGAAGAATCACCCAGCAGGAAAATGATATTCCCATTCTGTTTTCTCACTAGCACAAGTCCTCACAAGTGGACAAATAGCAATAAAAAGAAAGAAGAGCCCCGCCTTGAGATGGCCGTGTTGGGCTCAGCCCTCTGCCTCTGCACAAGGTGGCTCTGCTCTGGCCAGCCTTTCTCAGCTGGAGAGGTGCTCCTCTCTCAAGAACTTACACTGGGACTTCAGATGCATCTGCCCCACATAGGGAGGTCCATGCTGCCATGCCCATTTTAACAGAGAAAAGCAGTGTACCACCACACATACAAACAATCACTCTCTACAGCAGTGTACAAGCACGAAAACAGGCAAGGGCTAGGCACGGTGGCTTATGTGTATAATCCCAGCACTTTGGAAGGCCAAGGTGGAAGGATGGCTTGAGCCCAGGAGTTCAAGATCAGCCTAGACAACATAGTGAGACCCCATCTCTACAAAAATAAAATAAAATAAAATAAAATAAAATAAAATAAAATAAAATAAAATAAAATAAAATACCCAGTCATGTTGTTGCACACCTGTAGTCCTAGCTACTCTAGAGGTTGAGGCAGGAGGATCTCCTGAGCCCAGGATTTCAAGACTACAGTGAGCTATGATCATGCCACTGCTCTCCAGCCTGGGCAACAGAGCAAGACCCTGTGTCTTTAAAAAAAAAATTAATTTAAATAAAAACAGGCTATGATACCCACTGCATATCCTTGAACCCAAGAAAAGGCAGAAGTAAGCACTTGAGTTACAGTTCCTCTGTGACAGAGGCATCCCTACGCCTTCAGCCTTTATTATGAAACTCAGTAAACTTTTCTGTAAATAGCCAGAGAGCAAATATTTTAGACTTTGTGGGCTACATTAAATCTGTCAAATCTTCTTCTTCATGTTTTTAAACCTTTTTAAAATGTATAAATAATTCTTAGCTGGCAGGCCATTATAAAAACAGGCCACAGGCCCGATTTGGCCTATGAGCTACGCAGTTTGACAACCCCATCTTATTTTAAAATACAAAGTACAAATTGTTTGAGTTTCCCAAACTCATGAAATACAGCCACCACGCCCGGCTAATTTTTTGTATTTTCAGTAGAGACGAGGTTTCACTGTGTTAGCCAGGGTGGTCTCGATCTCCTGACCTCGGCCTCCCAAAGCGCTGGGATTACAGGCATGAGCCACCGTGCCTGGCCAAGAAAGAGAAAACTTTTAAAGCAGCCACAGGAAAAAAGATGCATTACATACAAGAGAACAACAATAAAGATTATAACTGATTTATCATCAGAAACGATGCAAGCCAGAAGACAATGGGTTGACATCTTTATACGGCGCTCAAAGAAAAAACCACAAACCTAGAATTCCATATCCAACGAAATATTCTTCCAAAATGAAGGAAAAAATCAAGACATTTTCAGATTTTAGAGAATTGGGACGCAGCATGCTTGAGCTGCATTTAGAAATATTAAACATTCTCCAGAATGAAAGGAAATAATACTAGATCGAGATTCAGTTCTGCATAAACAAATGAAACATTCCATAAGTGATAAATCTATGGGTGAGTATAGCAGCATTTTTCCTTATTTTTCTGCATCCTTGAACTCCCAGGCTTCAGCAACCCTCCACCTCAGCCTTCTGAGTAGCTAGGACTACTACAAACTAGTACTACAGACACATGCCACCATGCATGGCTACTTTTTTTTTTATTTCTGTAGAGACAAGGTCTCACTATGTTGCCCAGGCTGGTCTCAAACTCCCAGCCTCAAGCGATCCTCCTGACTCAGCCTCCCAACGTGCTGGGATTACAGGCTTGAGCCACTGTGCCTAGCCTTTCCTTGTTTCTTCATTTCCTTAAAAGACAATTAGCTGGTCTATCAAAAGATAAACAGATAAATAAAATTAACCATTTCACGCTTTTAAGGTGAAATAGTATTTCCTTTAAATTAAATTCCTTTAAAAAGGAATAAAGTTCTCATACATACTACAACTTGGATGAACCTTAAAAACATCATTCTAAGTGAAATAGACAATGGTGATGGTTTCACAACACTGTGAATGTAATTAATGCCACTGAAATGTACACTTAAAAATAGTTAAAACGGCCCAGGCATGGTGGCTTATGCCTGTAATCTCAGCACTTTGGGAGGCTGAGGCGGGCAGATCACCTAAAGTCATGAGTTCGAGACCAGCCTGGCCAACATGGTGAAACCCTGTCTCTACTAAAAATACAAAAATTAGCCAGCATGGTGGCACACACCTGTAATTCCAGCTACTCAGGAGGCTGAGACAAGAGAATTGCTTGAATTTGGGAGGCAGAGGTTGCAGTGAGCCAAGATCGCACCACTGCACTCCAACCTGGGAGACGGAGTGCGACTCAGTCTCAAAAAAAAAAAAAATTTGTTAAAATGGAAAATTTTGTTATATATACAATTACTTGTCACTTAACTACAAGAATACATTCTGAGAAATGTGTCACTAGGCAATTTCGTCGTTGTGCAAACATCATAGAGTGTACCTACACTAACCTAGATGGTATAATCTACTACACACCTAGGCTATATGGTGTAGCCTATTGCTCCTAGGCTATAAACCCATACAGCAGGTTACTGTACTGAATACTGCAGACAATAATAACACAATGGTAGGTATTTGTGTATCTAAACATAGAAAACAAATTTTTCAGGCCAGTATAATCTTATGAGACCACCATTGTCTGTGTGGTCTGTCACTGATCAAAACATCATTATGTGGCACATGACTGTACTTTGAACTGAAGAAGATGGGAAGCACCTCAGAAGCAAGGTCTTTCTGACCTTCTTATGTCCTCCTGTCTGCCACCCCTCTTTCTCCCCTGAAAGCAAATCATAGAACTAGAATTTCTCTTCCCCAAGGCAGGTCATAGAAACTAGAATTCCTCTTCACCAAAGTAAGCCATAAAACCTAGAAAGGTCGCTCTCTCCTTCCTCCCTTTTCCCCTGAAGACTCTCATTCCAGAGGGTTCCTGCCCCATACCTGGTGGGAGGGGAAGAATGCTGCACAGAGAGGCCAAAAGAATCCAAGCAGACAGGACTTGCTGGGTTTCCCCCTTAGTCTATTACCATTAGATCACACCCTTTTGTCCAATCACATTTCTACATGGCTGTCCATTCTTCATCAAACCTAAGCATAAACGTAACCTAAGCATAAACATAACCTAAGCATAACACTTTTCCCTAGGTATTTGGGTCTTCATTTCTGAAGGGTCCTGAGACACACAAAACTTTGATTAAATAAATTTGTAATGCTTCTTTCTTGCTAACCTGTCTTTCATTATCAGAGTGTTGGCTATGTCCCTTATGATGCATGAGGAACGATATCACACCTTTCTACCCCTGCAGCACTTTGAGTTGGGTTTTCTGTCCCTGGCAACCAAAAAGATTCTAAATGATTCATTCCTGTGGGAAGGGGTCTTGTAACCTAGAGAGTAGTTACACTTGCAAGTTACATTCTCAGCGGGGCAGCCACTATTAGCAAGAAAGGCTTATTGCTTCAATCAGGAGTCAGAAAACTTTTAATGAAAAGGGCCAGAGAGTAAATATTTTAGACTTTGTGGGCCACATGTCCTCTGTTGCAAATATTCAACTGTGCTACGATACAAAAGTAGCCACAGACAACACGTAAAAGAATGAGTGTGGCTGTGGTCCAATCAAACCATGGACACAAATTTGAGTTTTGTGTAATTTTCACATGCCACTTATCTTTCTTCTTTTGATTTTTTGAACCATTTTAAAATGTTAAACCCATTCTTCAGTCACGAGCTGTACAAAAACAAGCAGTGGGTGGGAGTTTCCCCACAGGCTAAGTTTGCCAACCTCTGGCTTAGATCCTCGTCTCTGGGTGAAGTGATGACCCTCTATTGCCTTCCCAGGGCAGGAAAGATAACAGGTCTCCCGGGTTACAATTACAAGGAGGGCAAACAACGTGGTTGGGACTTTCCAGCTTTACTCTAACTATGATTGGATGAGGAAATAGTCCAATGGGAAGAGTAAAAAATAAAACAAATGCTCTGCCCTTCTTCTGAACTGCAGGTGTGTGTGGGATAAGCTATGAGTAGGATTATGTTCTTTCTGAAAACAGATTCTTCCTGCCATGCCCATCCCGACACTGCAGGGCTTAGAGATAAGATTCTAATTATTTCTCATTCCTAAATATTCTTGCAAAATGAGATCCATAAATGTATCATTCCAATCTCTCCACTGCATGAAGACATTGAAGGGAAAGACCTTCTTGGCTAGTAGGCAACAGAAATGGTGCCTACTCTGAAATGGTGGGACAGCCTTCAAACATAAGAAGAAAAGAAAGCCTTAAAGTAGATGAAAAATGGAGACATACATTCCTTTCCTCCTTAGAATTAGACTATGGGTCACCAAGAAGGAAAACCATCACCTAACACATGTTCTGCTGCAGCAGTCAGGGGTCTTAAGGGGATGCAGAACTTTTTGACTTGATCAGAAATAGAAAAGAAACCGGGGGAGGAACTAAGACAGCACATTTCAAAAACACGGAGTGGCCAGATTTAGAAAATAGAAAAGCACCCAGTTAAATATGAATTTCAGATAAACAATAAATGATGTTTTAGTATAAGTATGTCCCAAATATTATATCCTGTGCTCTATCTGGCAACCCTACAGGCTGTGGTGAGGGAAGGAGCTGACGTCTCCCAGCTCTGTCTGCAAAGAGGAAAGTGGGACTTTGGGAAGGAGATGGTTGCCCAGAGCTTCTGGGCACTCATCAGCCATCCCTTTTTAGTTCTGATTTCTTACACTGAAGGGTAGCACTTTTCTACCCTTCATGTAAAATAAATATTTGCCAATTGGTAAAGGCACCATGTACTGTGAGGCTTTCATACCATGAAAGCCTTAGATTTCATGTGGGTAAAAGTCTGTGGCCCCCAATGCCTTAGAAGAGCATGGATTACAGACGTGAGCCAGGCACGGCAGCTTATGCCTGTAGTCCCAGTGCTTTCAGAGGCCAAGTAGGGAGGATCACTGGAAGCCATGAGTTTAAGGTTGCAGTGAGCTAGGACTGCGCCTCTGCACTCCAGCCTAGGTGATGGGCCAAGACCCTGTCTCAAAAAAAAAAAAAAAACATGGAAGATAAGGCTGTGGCAATAAACTTCCCTCTGTCTTTGTCTTTCCCTCCTCTCCCCTTGCCTGTATCCCTTTCTTCCTTCCCTCCTTCCTCCTCCCTATTTCAAACTCTATGTCTTTCTGCATTTTAGTTACAGTCTTACCTAGTTTCTGCTTAAATCCCTTCTCATATAAAGACTTAGGAAACCTCAAAAATGAACTACTTAAATGGGTAAATTCCTTTTAGTTCCCCACGGAGTTCCAAAACAACACTGATTCTTCCATTGACTGAAATAAAGATCTCCTTTCCTCCAGCTCTGAACTAGCTATTCCCAAACTATAAATGTTCAATTACTTCCCAGACAGCAAATGCACAGTTTGCCTCCTCCATGCTATATATTTTCTGTGGTTAGCATTATTGTTTGCTAAATACACTCAGACATTCTATTTACCTCTGGCCACAACTCTGAGAACTTTATGTGGCTTCCAACCCTCTAGGAGCAGCTCAGATAAATCACTGCTCAGCCATTTAGCACACAAAGAGGAGAAGATTTCAATTTTCCAAACAGGGCCATTTGTTTAATTTATTTGGCTGCTGGGGAATTGTGGAAATGATGCTAATGTAGACTGGGAAAGAATACCACAAAGCCCTTCAGGTTTCATCTCACCTCTGATGGGACAGTCCAAATATTCTTACCAGTATCTCTTTGAAAATTCAGCAGGCTTCTATTCCTTCAACTGGGTGGTGAGTTCATGAGTGTGTCCATTTTATTGTTATTCTGTATGCCTTACACTGAAATTATAAATATCCTTGGCATCTATTCATATTTTAATAAAAAAAAGTTTTAATGCAAATTCCATGTATCCCCACCCTCTAAGAAAGAAGTAAAATGCCTTAACTTTTATGCCAACTGACAAAGCTATCAATTTGCAGAAAGTAAGTCAGAGAGTACTTTCTTCACAGGTGGTTACATTTATTGTACATCTAAGAGACAAACTGTTGCACTAGATAATTGAAAACCTGAGTTCCAATCCCAGCTGTGCCCGTATATAAGGCCATCATTAGTCAATAAATTCCTCAAAAATAGGGATCGTGTCCTACTGTCCACTGTCTCCCTCTAGTTAATTCTTAGCAAATAAATTATGCATGATCTATTTGCCTAAAATATACAATATTATAGAGATAGATGAAGTTCCTTCCCCCTTGGAGCTCTTCAGTCTTTTTCCCACCAAATACTAAGAGATAATCACTATTATAATCTGACCCGTATCTTTCCCAGGCTGTTTATCTGTGCCATAGAATAGATACAGTATTGATTTTTTTGTGGTTTCTTTTTCACATAAATGGTCATAGAATACATATAACTTTACAACTTGCCCTTTTTATTTTACAATATATTTTTAGATCAATCCGTGTGGATATGAATAGCTCTAATTTTTTTCCTGCAAATTTCTGTGCAATATTTCACCATCTAAATATACCACTTCCTACCTATCTACTCCCTGATAAGATTTACACTGTTTGCAATTGTTCTCGACGCCAACAATCAACCTCTTTGCTTTCTCCAGTGCCTGTGTGCCAGTTTCTCTAGAGCAGATGACTAACGGGGGAATGCTAGAACTTAGGATATGGACATTTTCCATTTTAAGAGGCAATATCAAATTGCACCCGCCCCCAAAATCAGGGATCATTTTACCATTTCCACCGGAAGCACAGAAGAGTAGCCTGTTTCCCCACAACTCAGCAACACTCAGTATTAATAAACTTTCCATTTTTGCCACACTAATAGGTAAAAAATAAGTGGTATCTTAATTTGCATGTCCTCGCTAGCTTAGTTGTCAAATGTTATTTAGCCTTTTATGTTTTCCTCTTCTGTGAAGCCCGTATTTATATCATTTACCCATTTGTTGGCTTACTCTTTCCTTATTGATTTGTAGAGTTCCTCACATATTCTGAATATTAATTCCCTGTTATGCATGTCGCTTTTGTTTACTTTTTGAAACACCGACACCTAGCAAAATGCCTGGTTCCTAGTAAGAAGTAGAAGTTATTTGTTGACTACATGAATAACTGAATCTGGCAAAAGCACCATAGAGTGGAGAATCCCTCTATGACTCACAACAGGGTTATAGTATTTTCATTACTTAGTTATAAAGACCAGGCAAGCAGGCACATTAAATATGACCCATTAAACCATATATCCTACTCATTTCTGAACCCCTAATTCTTAGGGAAGGGTCTTCTATGGAATAATCACTCAATAAATGTTGAATGAAGAGCAGAATGGAAGAAATCAAAAAAGCCTCCTCCTTCTCACATACCTGAGAGACCAACTTTTCATCACATCATAAGTTAACAACAAATTGTAATAACATCTGGCAAGTGGCCAGTGCAGAAAAATGTATTCTCTCTCTGCTCCACTCAAAATCTCTCGATCTCTACAGCAGAAATTGAGTATTAGGCCAATAGTGGGTGCATCACAAGACAAGCAAATAGAAACAAACAGAATACTCCAAGCCACTTGACTCAATGCAGGGAATGCAAGTTAAAATCTGATGGCTTTGTCCACTGCTCCTCCCGCTGGACATCAGGGAATGGACTGAGGGGCCGGGACTGCTCCTCCCCCTTGCCCATCTCTTGCTTCTTTTCCTCCCCTCACCTCCCATCTCTGCACTTCAAGGTGCTCCCTTTTTTTTTCTCTCCAGATTGTTGTTCTTTTCTATAAAGTGTTGATCCCTGGATTTTCCTGGATTGTCATGATTTCTATTGAAAGACTCACAGCAGAAATACCACCCACATTCATATACCTACAAATATGTTTCTTTTCTTCTGCTTTCTTGCTCCATCAGAGCTCTGTGGAGCTATTTGATTTAATTATTTCTGGCACTTTGCCCATCAAAATGTGCAGCTCTTCAAAAGGATGGAAATGACAGTGAATCTGCCTCCTCCTGAGCTATTGAGGTTTTCATTTGAATCCTGTTGTCTTGGAAACAAACAAATTTCATTGAATGTACACCCACTGCAGCGGTTAAAACATCAGCTAGAGGCACGACTCCCCCGCAATCCATTCCGTGTCTTGCCCAACTCACAGGCTGGTTGGCTGCTGGAGTGGAAACGTACTGTGTCGAGACATCTGGATTCCAGCCTCACCTCCAGTTCTATCCACGTGGTTCTAGGCAAAATATATCACCTTTTTGAGTCTCTATTGCCTTATGAAAAAGAAATGAGAATAAAAGCACCACCTCTTCCATCTACCTTAGACTCATTAGAAAGCTCTAAAGAGAAGATAGACATGAAAGAGCACTTTGGAAACTGCAAAAGGCTGAACAAATATAATCACATACTTGAATTACTATATTCCTCTTGCTAAAAACAAATCCCTAGATTTTAGCTCAGATATGTATAAATAAGGTCGCTGGCTTTTATCTTTTCCTAATTGTAAAACAGACCACCCTTAAAGACTTAAGTACCTGTGAGCTAAAAATGACTATTAATGACTAATGGTTCATCATGCTAAATCAAAAGAAACTTCATGCACACAGGAGGCAGAGGTGTGTGCCTGTTGCTGTTGACTGCCCAGTGTGTCCTATTAGGAATAACTTAATATTACTTCTGCTTCAGTTATCTCTGGCTGCATAACAAAACACCCCCAAAAGTTAGTGGGTTTAAGCAATCTTCTTCTTTTGCTCATAATTTTATAAATCAGAAATTCAAAAAGGTGTTGCCTGGGGCGGTTCATCTCTACCCGACTTGGAGTCAGCTGGGGCAGCTGGAGTTGGAGGATCTGCATCCAGGATGGCTTCTCCACTCATATGTCTGACTCCTCAGCATTTCTCAGCATCCCTTTCTCCCACATGGTATCTCAACTTCCAGCAGCTCTCTGCACGGTTGAGGGTTCTCACAGCATTATGGTCTCAGGGTAGATGCTTTTATTCCATGGTGTCTGGCTTCCAAGAGGCAGGAAGTAAAAGCTGCTAGGCCTATTAAGGGCTATGCTGAGAAATCAGACAGCATCCCTTTTGCCATGTTCTACTGGTCAAAGCAGAAACAGGGCCTGTGCATATTCAAGGGGGTGGAGAAATCAACTGCACCTTTTGATAGATGAGTGGCAAAGTCACATTGCAGAACAGCATGCGGAATGGAAGACACTATTGGGATCATCCCTGGAAGATACACTCTGCCATAACTTCTTTGTCATTCCTAGCAAAGCATCCCCCAGTTCAGCCACACCAGAATTAAAAGTCCCAGGTCAATAAAGCACCTACTAAGACTTTGACCATGTCTAGGCCTTATTATCAGAGCTTGGGGTTTTCTACGAGCCAAAGGAACACCTACAGATCAGATACAGACTCCTAGGAAACTCCAGTCTGGTTCACTCACACCTGGAACCAAATGTGGTACCTCAGTCCTCTTCATATCTAAGCACATTTCAAGGAGCACCTTTGAACACAAGAACCAACTGGGACCATGAAAAATGCAACATTCAAGACCATGTTTATATCTCGCTACACACATGTAACGTGTACCATCTTGAGTTAATTACATAACCTCTCTGAGTCTCAGTTTCCTCAATTGAGCAATGGGGGATTTATACCTCTACTAATTTACCTTCCCACAATTCTTGAGGTTATCAAATGAAATAATGTATTTAGCTGTCTTCTTAAGTTGTAAACCAATATATCAATGTCAATTATTATATTAGAGAGACAAAAGAGGCAGATCTTGGCTTTGCCTCATTATGAATGTATGACTCTAAGCAAGTTTAATTTAATACTCTGTGCCTCCATTTCCTCTTCCAAAATGTCTGGTTTGATGTGCCATATTTCACAAGGCAGCATGTAAATGCAAAAACGCCTAACCACCAACCAAGAGAAAATGAATGTATATTGTAGCCACCATGGGGAAGACCTATAAGGTGTGGTTTTGTCATTGAAAATATTAAGCCAAACATGGGATAGCTAGTACAGCAAGGTGCATCTTTCATAGCAGAGTACATAAAATATATAGTGACTTAGAGAGGGTTCTGTAACCAGACTTGTGGACTTAACATCTTAATTCCGCCTTTGATCAGCTGTGTAACCTAGTGCAGAATACCCAACTTCTGGCCTTTATTTTCTCATGTATAAAATGAAGGTAACAATGTCACCTTCCTCGTAGGGTTGTTGCAAAGACTAAATGACTCAGTGCACTGCAATCAGTATATAAAAACATAATAAGCATTAATAAATGTTAGCTATTACTATTCATTGCAGTCTTTTTATATTTGCTATATATCTGTTTTGGTCACCTGGTAAAACCAGGGGGGATCTTCACCCAAAGTTTGATTCAAATGTTAAGACTAATGATTCTTGGGTTTTTGGAATAGACAAGTATGCTATCTGCAAAAAATGAGAATTTTCTATTTTCTCTTTTTAATAACTATGCCTCCTATGTCTTTTCCTTGTCTTAATGCATTGGTTAGAACATAGAAAGTTAAATAATAATGACAGGAGACATCCCTACCTTGTTTCTGACTTTAATGAGAATGCCTTTAGTATTTTGCATTGAGAATGATTTTAGCTGGTCTGATGCAGTGGCTCATGCCTGTAATCTCAGCACTTTGGGAAGCCGAGGTGAGGGTTGCTTGAGCCCAGGAGTTTGAGATCAGCCTGCACAACATAGTGAGACCTCATCGCTACAAAAAATTTAAAAGTTAGCTAGGCCTGGTGGCATGCACCTGTGGTCCCAGCTACTGGGGAGGCTGAAGCGGGGCAATTGCTCAAGCACAAGAGTTCCAGGCTACAGTGAGCCAAGGTCGTGCCACTGCAATCCAGCCTGGGCAACAGTGCCAAACTCCGTCTGAAAAAAAAAGAAAAAAAAGAAAAAGAAAATTTCATCTACCCTCTTAGATGTTATCAAAAATAACTATTGATTTGTATCAAATGCCTTTATAGAATCTATCATGATGAACTTTCATTTTTTTCATTTGAATTATTTGTTATCATCTTGAATATAGGATTTTCTGTAACTTAAATATTTTTTCACTGAAGTGAGTATTATTGGACATAGACTATAGGAAACTTGGACTTTAATCCTAGCTCTATTTTATTTACCACATCCAAAATTGAAGGCTCCAATATGTTATTCATTAGAACCGAAATTGAAGATAATTTTTTTCTTTGTATCTATTTCAGGTGAGGGGAGAGCTAAAGGGGCAAGAGACATCTATTTTAGACCTTCACATAGTCAACTGTGGGATCCAAAGGAAAGTCTCCAATTTTTCACTTCTCATTATTCCAAGACTCACTGAAAGATGTTCATTCAGATTTTCACAGCTTGCATAAAAGCTTTCTAAAAATTTTACTCCTTTTCACTCCACAATTATTTTTAAAGATACAAGCAATTCGCATTCTCTTTTTTGTTTAACATAGAAAAGGCCTCTCCGGCCAACATAAACGCCATGGAAGAAGACTGTAGAGCTGATAACCATTCCCTGGAGGCCACTGAAGTCCACAGTACATGGACATGGCAGTTTGAGGTTTTTTTGTGACAGGATCCGGTTTATTCTGCCTCAGCATGGTGGTCCCAGGTAAAGGGAAGTCCTGAGGGCCAGTTAAGGCCGATGGTGGAAGAAGGCGGCATGCAACCCCTAAAACTCAGTGAAGCCAGGCCTAGGCCTAAAGACAGCTGGGATAGGTCAGGACAGGGTGGAAGGCACTAGACTGGAACCATGGCTGTAGGGCTGTGGACCCAGGCTACACAGATGTCCAGGGAAGCAGGGCACAGGGTCATGTGACATGCAACACTGGCGCAGGGATAACAAGTAACTGCAAAAACAAGTGAGCACAGACTCACAGGCCAAAGGGTCACCCAGCCACGGCTAGGCTGGTCATGTGGACACAATGGTGGTGTCACATACAGCTCCCAGGGGAGCCTGAGTGGCAGGTTTTGAATCAGAAAGAGTTTGCTGAAAAGCATGCTTTCTAAAATGATGGGAACGATTCTCCAGACACACCTACAGATCCAGTCAGCCTCCTCCCCATGGTCTTTGGTTCCTCCAGGGTTTCTTTAACTCCTCTGAAACGTGAAGAAGGTAGCCTCTCCCTAGGGATAAAAGTTTTGGACAAAAGTGGTAGAACTGAAAATGCTTATGAGGCCCTTGGTGACCTCTAGTGCAAAAATCATTGTCATCCAGACTGGGGAACAAACTTACCTAGAAGTTAGACAAGGCAATTAAATTCACTTTCTTAATTTGACACTTATCTGCTAAGAAGGTTTAGAATAATCTTGCACCCTACCTATGCAGCTTTTTTCTAGGCTAAAAATATGAAAAAATCTTCAACTGCGTAACAAAGACATTCTCAATTATAAGATGAAATTAACTATCTATAATACTTAACTTTTGAGATATTCAGGTATAGGTAGGGAAAACAAGAGTCAAGAGGGACGGCTTTGGTGCAGAGAATCTGACTCCCACTTTTTAATCCACATGGACAGAACAGGGTCAAAACCCCCAAACTTACTTCCAGGAATGAGCTATGGCTGGCCACCAGGAATTCTAAGAAGGAGCAAATATTTCCTTCCAATTAGAGTTAAAAGTGGTAGAATCCCCGCAAGCAGAATTATTGGCCCCTGTGACCACACCATAAAAACAGCACGCATGTCCTTGAGCTCACGTTGGCCTCTGTCTCCATATGGTACCCCCAACGATTTCAGGTTCACATCTTATCACATTGAACTCTAACAGAAAAGTAAGCATGTTTTGCTTTCAATAGTCCAAGGAAACCCTGGGACTCACTGAGAGGTAGCATAACATAGAATACCAAGCAATGATTCTGGAGCAAGGTGCCAGGATCCAATGCCAGATCCCCACTTCCTAGCTATGGAACCTTGGGAAAGTTAGTGAATGTGACACACATTTCACTGCTCACTAAAATCTGGTTGTGCTGACTATTCTTCATTAGCCCTTCCAAGTTCATTCGCCATCCTTCACCACCTTGGCCTGTACCACAGGAGGCTGATTTCTATAGCTTCCATCCATGAGTACCCTTGTCCTTTGGCTTCTAGTTGAGTCAGTAGAAGGTACTGGCAAGAAACTACAGCATGAGCGAGTGCGAGATCCGTGCATTTATTTTTCCTGTAGGGTCACAGATTGGGCTCTTAGATTTAGTGATTGGGAGCCTGTGAATTAAACTAACAAAAGATAAAATAGCAAGAGAAAAATACAAATTTTTATTTGCATAGTATTTGAGAAATGGCAGATTCTTTGAGTCACAGAAAATTGTGACTCAAAGAAGTGATTAAAACTTGGGGCTTATATGCCCTCTAACAAAGAAAAAGGAGTTAGTTAAGGTTTTAAGGGACAATAAATGGTGGGAAATGACTGAGAAATATAGGGGGGAAACTAATAGAAGGTAAGGTTCATTTTAGTAAAGGCTGTTTATGCAATTTCTCATCCCGACACTGACTTTTCATCTCCAGTGACAGGAGTCATTCTTTCCTCCTACTACAGGAAACCTCCCTTCAAAGGGAATTCAGTCTGGACATGGTGGCTCACACCTGTAATTCTAGCACTTTGGGAGGCTGAGGTGGGAGGATTGCTTGAGCCCAGGAGTTGAAGACCAGTCTGGGCAACATAGTGAGACCCCAACTCCGCTAAATAAATGAATGAATGAATGAATGAATGAATGAATGAATACGAGGCATGGTGGCATATACCTGCAGTCCCAGCCACTTGGGAGGTTGAGGTAGGAGGATCACTTGAGCTTGGGGGTGTCAAGGTTGCAGTGAGCCACAATCATGCCACTCACTCCAGCTTGGATGAATTTGCAAGAATTCAAAGAATGGTTACTTCCACAAACACACCACATTTTTTTTTACAAGGGGAGGGGGGAATTCATAACAGTTGAATTCTTTTGGAAGGCTCTGCTTTTTCAGGTATATAGGGGGAGTGCAGAGAAAGTCTCTTCCTGTATGTTGATTCTGAAATAACTTCAACTCAAAATAAGCCTTATGCCACAATGACATATTCTGGACCCCTTCAGAGGATCACAGTTAAAAGTGTTTATAACACAGTACAGCCTATATATAAAAGGAGCTCAGCAAATGTAAGCTTTTTTCCTACTTATTACAGAAAATTTCAAACATATATTCAGAAATAGAAAGGGTGGTATAATTAACCCCAAGCACCTATCATCCTGCTTCCACAATTATGGGCTCATGGTGAATCTTGTTTTGTTCTAACTACTCCCCTGTAATTATTTTGAAGCAAATCTTTGACACTGTATCTTTTCATCCATAAATTTTAAAAGATTCTTTTTTTAAACAACTACAACATTGTTATCACAACTAAAAAACTAACAATAATTCCTTCATATCATCTGATATCCAGTCAATATTTG
Source organism: Symphalangus syndactylus (assembly GCF_028878055.3). Lineage (NCBI taxonomy): Eukaryota > Metazoa > Chordata > Mammalia > Primates > Hylobatidae > Symphalangus > Symphalangus syndactylus. Next base: position 20,007,413 of record NC_072431.2, on the reverse strand, counting down.
ACCTTCTCCAACCGTCTCATAAAATTTTTTAAGTGTGTTTGAACCAAGATCCTAGTAAGGGTCACTCAAGTCGCTTTTAGTCTATAAATTCCCCTTCATCTGTTGTGCCTTGCGATGTGTTTGTGGGAGAAACCAGCTTGCCCTGTAGTGTTTCTCACAGTCTGGATTTTGCTGATTGCATCCCCATGGTATCATTTAACATGTTCCTTTCTCCCCTGTATTCCCTGTGACTTGGCAGCTAGATCTAGGCTTGATCAGATTCACATTTAACTTTTTTTAATCAAGAACACTTTGTAGGTGGTGATATGTTTGGTCGGCTCTCTTTTCGTAATATTAGCAGCCAGATATCATCATTGTCAAAATTCATTAATCTATTAGAGGCTGCAAAAAGGTAATATTCCAATTTTGTTATTCTTTATTCATGTATGGCAGCAATAACTGTATAAAGAGAAACTTCCACTGAAGGGACAGCTCATAAGGGAATAGTAGCATAAGTGTTTGATTCTTTCTGTGTATTTGCCTGATTTCAAATAATCAGTTTGTTCCCTAGCATTCTTTAAAGATGACTATTTAGGGATTTTCTTCAAGCAGTATTCATGCTTATGGATTTAAAGATGCTTTTTGTGTTTAAATTCATTGTAATTACTATCCTTATTGATGCTCAATTTGTCCCATCATTGGCCAGGTGGGACCTCTTTAAGTTAGTTCATTGAGTTCTTTCGACATGTCTCTAACAATTTTTTATGACATGCTTGATACTTAGATGATACTCTGGATGATGTTCCAGACTCATCCTGTGTATTTCCTGCCTCAGACCTGGAGTCTGCCATTTCTCCAAGAACCCCCCTAGTTCCTTTAGTGGGAAATGGTATTTAGAGACTACAGCACGGGCTGTAGAGATGGTCAATGCCATTACTTGGTTGGTCATTGTTTTCATGTCTTTTCCATGAATAGAACTGGCAAATGCAAACATATATATGATAAAACACATTGTGCATTTCTACTGATACTTCCAATTCAAATTAAAGACCATGGCTTTTTATTAACATATTAGAATGTATATCTTTACCTCCCTTTTGAATGTCAAAAATTCAATTTCTCATTGAAACCAACATAATTATTCATTTGTCTTCACAATAGTCTCAGTATAACAAAACCAACCATACCCCTAGAAATTAGAAGCGAGAGTATATTCCCAGGAGAAAGAAAAAGTCTAGGCAGATAAAACAGCACATGCCCACTATAGGGTAACCACCTCACCTCTGGGCTACCACCAACACAGAAGTCCTGGGAATGTGGAGGGGGGTTAGACCTTCCTCTCTAGCTAGAAATGAAGAGGAAGTACTCCACAATGATAGAATTAGTCATTCAATTTATGTGAAGAAAACCCCACGGGCACCAGCAAGAAGGTGCTTGGCTCTGACTCCTGTATTTTCCCTGTTGCTTAGCTTCAGCAGATGGGAGTGAAGGGAGCAAGCTCAATTTTGACAAGCAGCAGCCACAACAACTTAAGCACAACAGCCAAGGAATACACTCAAGATTAGACTGTTTTCTTCGTGCCCATCCATCTTTCTATGGGAACTCAGAGCTTACCACAAGAGCCTTTTCTAGGCGACACTGGCCCAAAAAATAATAGCCTTTGAGAGGCTGGAAAAGCAGACCATTAAGGTAATGGAAGAAATAAAATGGTCTTTTAACCAATTAGAACTTAACCAATAAGGTCTTAACCAATAAGAACTACCAAGGGGATGCTTGAGAAGTGAGATAAGCAATAAAACATTTCCTGGAGGTATAATGTGGCCAGGGGTGCTAGGAAAGTGACTCCAGAGTAGCCAGGTGGCTCAGGGCTATTTGACTAGAGCTGGGCTTCTCCTGCCTTCCTTAGAACAATTCCCAGCTCACAAGAGCAACTCCAGCACCCAGAGAGCAGTGTTTGCATTATGCCTGTTAAATAATGTACTTGTCTTTGCTTCTCCAAGGTTCTCCATATCCTGATGAGAAGTGTCTGCTCCTCCACACTCAGCTAAGCAGCTGATTCACATAAACCCCAAAAGCCAGAATGATGGGAATACAACATTTGGAGCAAAATTTTCCAAAATCCTCAGCCTTGGTGTTATGAGGGTCAGAAATGTAGTGAGGGCTGGATGAGGGTCAGAGACAGAGTGAGGGCTGGTAAAACACTCAGATTTTCAGCAGTGTGGACATGGGTTTATACCATACAGAAAATCCAATTTCTCACACTTTACATCTGCTTGCCTCCCAGTTCCAATATCTGTGTGGTGTTTCAAGATATCTACAATTAAATTGAGTTATGTGTGTGTGTCCGTTGTGTGTGTGTGCACATGTGTGTGACTTTTATTATTCCCATTTTACAAATAAGAAAATGAGATTCAGAGAGGTTGAGTAACTTGCCCAAGGGCACACAGCTAGTAAATGGTGGCACCAGAGTTGGATCACAGGTCTGGTTGACACTAGAATCATATAGGCCTCATGCCAGCCTAGGATTAGAGGACAAAGGGGACGTCTACCAAATATTCATAGTCAGGAAACAACTATTTCATTAAAGCATAACATCCTCTGTTTTAGCTAGGATGCTTTCAGCCCATAATAGCAGAAAATTCAAGAACCGCACTTAAGCACAGAAGTCTGAGGTAAAGCAGCTGGATCAGTGGTGCATTGGTGACTCAGTGTCAGAGGTCTGTCTGGGCTCCACTTCTTAGTGCTTCCCATGGCTTTCTTTAGCACCAAATCTTCACACAACACCACCCAAAGCAGGAAAGAAATCTCCCAACTGGGACCCCAGCAGTCATCCCCTTACATCTCATTGGCCAGTTTTATTTTATTATGCCCACTCCCAAACCACTCGCTGGCAAACAGGAATGGACTCCCCAGGTTGCCAGGCTGACTCGGACTAATCGTCATTCACTCTCTGGAGGTGGGGAGGGCCCCACCATCCCTGGGCAGACAGCCGCCAAGTACCTTAGCAAAAGAAGTTCTCTGGCAGTGAAGGGGTAAAGTGACTGGTGGTGGGCAACAGCCAGTGTGGCCACGTCTACAGCACTGAACTTTGTGTACTGTTGAGGTCTGAGATATGAGTTCTCAGAGAGAACAGAAAAGCCGTGAATCCATTTCTCTTAACCATCTTAGTTTATTCAGGCTGCTATAACAGAATGCCATAGACTGGCTGGCTTATAAACAACAGAAATTTATTTCTCACATTCCTGGAAGCTGGAAAGTCCAAGATCAAGCCTCTGGCAGATTCCATGCCTGGTGAGGGCCCACTTCCTGCTTCATAGATGGTTGTCCTCTCACTGTGGCCTCACACGGCAGAAGGGCTGAGGGAGCTCTCTGAGGTCTCTTTATAAGGGCATTAATCCCATTCATTAGGCCTCTGCCCTCATGACCTAATCATCTCTCAAAGGCCCCACCTCCAAATATTGTCACACTGGGGTTTAGGTTTCAACATATGAATATGAGGGGGCAACATAACATTCAGCCTATAGCATTCCACCCCTGGCTCCCCAAAATTCATGTCCTCCTCACATGTAAAATATTTTCATTCCATCTCAAAGCCCCAAAAGTCTCTCCCTATTCCAGCATCAACTCTAAAGTTCAAAGTCAACTAAATCAGATGCGGATGAGACTCATGGTACAATGTATCCTGAGGGAAAATTTCCCTCTAGCTGTGAACCTGTGAAAACAAACAAGTAATGTCCTTCCAAAATACAATCATGAGATAGGCACGGGATAAATATTTCCATTCCAAGAAGGAGAAATAGGAAACAAAGGGATGACAGATCCCAAACTTAAACAGCAAACAACATTAAACCTTAAGGCTCAACAATAATCCTCTTTAGCTCAATGTTCTGCCTTTTAGGCTCATGGAGGTGACAATGTCACCCTCGTGGCTTAGCAAGAAGGCCCCCACAGCAGCTCTCCCAGGCTGGGGTCCTGGGCCCATGGTAGTCCCAGCTGGTCTTGTCCTTGGAAGTCTAGGTGGTGGCAGCCATGCCTGCATGCCTCTGCTAGGCACGGTCTATGCCCCAGCTCTCTGAGGGGACCCTTCCCAAGAGGCATTTAGTAGGAGTACCCTAGCCCAGGGTACTCCTGAATCAGAGAGGTGGCCTCTCCCTTTGAAACCATTCTGCTTCCCAAGCCTTTGTACTCTAGGCCTGTGACAGGAGTGACAACTCTTATGATCTTTTCAAGGTCACTCTCCCATTGTCTTGAACAATAGCTCCTGGCTTTTGTTGAGATGGCTAACGAATCTCCTTACCAAAAGGTCATTTGGCCACACCATTAGTGTTCTCTCCCAAATAGGTTTGCATTCTTTCCATATGGATATTCTCCAAATCTTAAGTTCTAGTTTCTTTTTGCTTAATTCCATCTTTAAGTCATTTCTCTCTTCTCACATTTTACTATAAGAAGTCAGTCAGCTGTAATGGTGCATGTTTGTAATCCCATCTATTTGGGAAGCCAAGGTGGGAGAATTGCTTGAGCCAAGGAGATCAAGGCTGTAGTATGCTATGAATATGTCTGTGACTAGCCACTGCACCCCAGCCTGGGCATTGTAGTGAGACCCTGTCTCAAAAAAAAAACAAATTTTAAGAAGTCAAGAGGAACCAGTCCTCTTCTTCAACACTTTGCTTAGAGATTTCCTCAGTCAAATATCCAATTTCATTTCTTACAGATTTTACCTTACACAAAACACTAGAACATGAACACAATTCTGCCAAGCTCTTTGCCACTTTATAAGAAGGATCATCTTTCCTCCCATTTCTAACAATATGTTCTTCATTTCCATCTGAAACCTCATCGGAATGGCCTTTACTGTCCAATTCCTACCAACATTCTGTTTGTCATTACTTAGGTATTCTCTAAGTTTGAGGCTATCTCTCCAGCTCTCCTCGTTTCTTTCTGAGCCCTTACCAGAATCGCTCTTCACATCCCTATTTCTGGCATGCACTTCAAAACTCTTCCAACCTCTACCCATCATCCAGTTCCAAAACTACTTCCATATTTTTAGGAATTTATTACCACAGCACCCAACTTCTTGGTATCAATTTCTGTCTTTCAGTCCATTCAGACTGCTATAACAGAATACCACAGACTGAGTGGCTTATAAACAACAAATTTATTTCTCAGAATTCTGACGGACGGGAAGTTAAAAATCAAGGCACCAGCAAATCCAGTGTCTGGTGAGGGCACTGTTCCTGGTTTGGAGAGAGCCACCTTCTTGTATCCTCAGTGGCAGAAAGGCCAAGGGAGCTCTTCTGGGGTCTTTTATAAGAGCACTAATCCCATTCATGAAGACTCCACTCTTACAACCTAATCACCATCCCAAGTTCCCACCACCAAATACTATCACACTGGGGATTAGGTTTCAACACATAAATTTTGGGGAGACACAACTATTCAGTCTACAATAATAACCAATGGTGATGAATTCACTATGTAGCAAAGCAACAATGAGACTAAATGAAAGGGACAGAAAAATAAATATAGGCAAAGATGAATTTTTTTAAGAAGTGATAGTAAAGCAAGCAGAACACAAGCTATTGAGGAGCCAAGAAGTTCTAAATCCAAAAAATGGCTGAATTTCTCACAGAAGTCTCTGCAAATTCTATGTCTGCAGGACAGGCTTGGTAGAAAAACTTCTCAAGATCTATATACTCCAGCTATGTGTGGTCTGCACCTTATTACCAAGGTAGCAAAAGTCAATATAAATGGAAGAAAAAAATAATATGAAGCTATTTCATCTTGATTATAATTATATTCAATTAAATTCAATAAGCAGTAAGTATCCACTAACCCCTTCAATACCCCAAGCAACATGCTATAAGTTGTGAAGGAGCACCAAGCATGAATAAGACAAGGTTTCTGCCTTCAAGAAATGTATGATGAATAAATCACAGATTTGTTTAAAAAAATTGTTTTAGGCCCATAAGAACCCTAGAAGAAAACCTAGGCAATATCATTCAGGACATAGGCATGGGCAAGGACTTCATGTCTAAAACACCAAAAGCAATGGCAACAAAAGCCAAAATTGACAAATGGGATCTAATTAAACTAAAGAGCTTCTGCACAGCAAAAGAAACTACCATCAGAGTGAACAGGCAACCTACAGAATGGGAGAAAATTTTTGCAATCTACTCATCTGACAAAGGGCTAATATCCAGAATCTACAAAGAACTTAAACAGATTTACAAGAAAAAAACAACCCCATCAAAAAGTGGGTAAAGGATATGAACAGACACTTCTCAAAAGAAGACATTTATGCAGCCAACAGACACATGAAAAAATGCTCATCATCACTGGCCATCAGAGAAATACAAATAAAAACCACACTGAGATACCATCTCACTCCAGTTAGGATGGCGATCATTAAAAAGTCAGGAAACAACAGGTGCTGGAGAGGATGTAGAGAAATAGGAACACTTTTACACTGTTGGTGGGAGCGTAAACTAGTTCAACCACTGTGGAAGACAGTATGGTGATTCCTCAAGGATCTAGAACTAGAAATACCATTTGACCCAGCCATCCCATTACTGGGTATATACCCAAAGGATTATAAATTATGCTGCTATAAAGACACACGCACATGTATGTTTATTGCAGCACTATTCACAATAGCAAAGACTTGGAACTAACCCAAATGTCCATCAATGATAGACTGGATTAAGCAAATGTGGCACATATACACCATGGAATACTATGCAGCCATAAAAAAGGATGAGTTCATGTCCTTTGTAGGGACATGGATGAAGCTAGAAACCATCATTCTGAGCAAACTATCGCAAGGACAAAAAACCAAACACCACATGTTCTCACTAATAGGTGGGAATTGAACAATGAGAACACTTGGACACAGGAAGGGGAACATCACACACCGGGGCCTGTCATGGGGTTGGGGGAGGGATAGCATTAGGAGATATACCTAATGTAAATGATGAGTTAATGAGTGCAACACACCAACATGGCTCATGTATACATATGTAACAAACCTGCACGTTGTACACATGTACCCTAGAACTTAAAATAAAATAAAAAATAATAATAAAAAAATTGTTTTAGGCAAATCAGTTTCCTCAATCAACTTTTGGTGAATTTTATTTGGCTAAATGGCTTTGGAGAATTGATCTTCAGAAAATCAATCTGCTGCCATGTGAACAACTAACTTTAGGATATCATACTGGTATAAAAGGAATAAAAAGGAAGATAAATAAGCTTCTTTTGGTGATGAGAGAAAAGAATTTCTACAGGGACAATTGAATGAGTCTTGAGGAATGAGTAGGAGTTTAACAGTCATAGAAAGGAAGGTAGTAGCACGACACAGAAGTGGCAAAGTGCCAGGACTATTTTGTGACAGCAAATTCCAAAGTTCGAGCAGATAGAGACCCTACCCGTGCTCCCTCAGATGGTCTAAAAAGTATTCTAGTTCCTGCTGTCATTTCAAAAATGACTGTTCTAGTCAGTCAGAAACAAGCACAAGAACAAGGCCTACCAAATGAAACCAGCCATCTTTTCAGTGTTCCCATCAGTCCAGCTGTTTGCCATCCCATCTGCCCTCCTAGTCCTCTCTACCTGCCCCCACCCACAACTAAGCCAGGAGAACACAACTGGCAGCTGCAGGCACTTGAGAATGTTCCTCAGACCAGCAATCCTTGCCCAGGCCAATGCAAAGGCAATCAAAGAGCAAGGCCTTGATGTGCCCTCATTTCCCCAGCTGAGGAAAGCCCTCCCGGATCCAAGTCTGGGATTCCTCTTCCCCGTTTCTTGTTCCAGTCATGAAACAACTCTCTCTTGAAGGGAACTTCCCTTAAAAAATTAAAAAATAAAAAATAAAAAAAAATCCATCCTTAAAATTATTCAAATAAAGTTAGCTACAAGTTTGCCCTCTCTTGCCTTTTATCGGAGGAGAGTACACCGCAACCGAATTCCATGGCCAGATGGCTAAGGTTTCTGAACATCCGGGCAGTTTATCATGTCACTCAAGTGTATCATTTTTTTTTAAATACTTTTTTTCTCTTTCTCTGTTTGTTTCTGCATTGGAGCCTCCACCCATGAAATTGAAAGATTTCTAGTAGAAATTCCTTTGTTGCATCAGCTTTGGAAATATGGATTACAGTATTCTCTGAAAAACATTTATTACCCTGAACTGTGACTCAGACGTTGTTGCATTTCTGGGGTTATAGATTTTCTTTCAGCTAAACTAAGGCTCTAAGTCACAGTGACAGTTGTAATGTGTGTAATACCACAGTACCAGATTCTATTACACACATATTTTTGCTAGAGGTTTACGACGTTAAAAAATTTCTTCTTTTTTCCAATACCTTTCTGTACCTGTTGTGTAAATATATTAGAACCTATCACACCAAAGTCAATTCTCAGATGAAATGTGCACAACAACGGCAGTTTGTCCTTTAAAGAAAAAAAGGGGAGGGGGAGAATGTTGCATCCAAGCTAATGATATTCAAGCACAATATTGAATTGTAATAAAAGATGAATGAGAGAAAGTGTGTGTCATTGTGAGGGATGGAGAAGGTTACAGAAAGCCGAGGCCAGAAACGGATTTATCACGGATGTTGCTGCAGGCATTGTGTTGAAAAATCTGCAGGCTTATTAGCAAGTATATTTAATGGGAAAACAGACCAGTCTACTAAGGAAAGAATTTCTAAAGATTATATTTTATATAAGATTCAGATAAAACTTGAAAAATATGTGAGAGAAATCTCAACTAATTCTCAAAGGGGTGAAACTTCAAATTCATCAATGGGTCCTGTCAATTCCATAAGGAAGAGGTCTTTGTTAAAGTGCTATTGGTGCTGTAATTTTTCAAGGCAGGTAAGAAAAGGAACAAATAAAAGAACCTGGGAAGCGGAGCTTGCAGTGAGCTGAGATCATGCCACTGCACTCCAGCCTGGGCGACAGTGACACTCCGTCTCAAAAAAAAAAAAAGAACGAAGTGGACTTAATTAGCACACCCACCTGCAAAGCCTTAATCCATTAGAGAGTCATGCCAACAAATCCTTCTACTTTTCTTTAGAATCTGAATTTTAACTAACATTCAAAATAGTTCTCCTAGGTCTTTAACTATATTGCTGTCTGTCTCCTAAAAGAATCCAGCGTGACTAACACTTTTATGGGAGGGAAAATCTGATTGCAGTTGACCAAATCATCTGAAGCAGAGAGAGTGGAAAGATAATGAGAGCAGAAATATTTTAAAATTCCTCCTTTATACTAAATTTTAACTTCTTACACTTTCAATCTTCTGCTTAATCAATAACAAAAAGATTAACTGAATTTCATTTTCCCTTCCATAGCTTCTACATTCATATGAAAATGGTAAACAATAAAACAATCTAATGGAGACAGAACGAGAAGAAAAACCGGGAGATAGCTCAACCCGGTCATCAGCTGCATATTCCTCAATGGGAGATGATGTTCACCTCAAAGTTTGCTCTCAGTGGCAGAAAGTGCAACTGTGATTTTGTTCAATTTCAGTTTATTCAGTAATTACTGAAAGAAAACCTTGAGACTATCTGGCTTTGGGGCCTTTTAGTGGTGTTTGCTTTTTGTTTGGTTTGTGGGAGGAATCTATTATTTTGCTGTGTCTTGTTTCAAATGTAAATTTACAATGCTGTAAAAATAAAAATATTAAAATTCCTGTCAGTAATAAGTATGTAGTACCATAAAAATATTTATACCCTTTGATCTAATGATTCTACTTGTGTGAATCTCCCCAAAGAAAATTACCTAAAATGCAAAACAACTTAAGCTCAAATATTTTATGTGAAAGATTATTTCCAATACAAAAGGAGGAACTGCTCTTTTAATAATTTACCTTCCTATCTTTTCTATAATTTGTTTATGTGGCAATGGCCCAATCTCAGATGTAAATCATGGCAATGATTAGTCCAGGAATGGGCATAAGACCCAGTTCTGGCCAAGGAGATATAAGAGAAAGCCTCCCTTAGAAGGATCCCCAGCAGTAGAACTAACTAAATCAAAGGGTGTAAGTATTTGTAAGACTCTCAGTATTTTGCAAAGTTTTCCTCTCCTGCCTCCCACTCCCTAAAAAGCACATTTTTTAAAAGTCCCTTTTCTACCTGTCCCCTGCTTCCTGTTTAAGACTCAACTAATACAGACCCAAAGCTTGGAACTGTGGCAGTCATCTTGAAACTAATATAAAAAACTCCTAATGAGTCACAGAGATGTCAACCTATCACCCTGACCAACCCTGGAAACACTTTCATATTGTAGGGAAAGGCATTCTAACTTAAATGCCTCTCTGTACTAACCCTAACCCTTCTAGAGAAATATATGTTTGTGTGTATATATATATATAATGTATATTTCCCTAAGTGTGTATATATATATATATATATACACATTTAGAAATATATATACACATATGTATTTCTGTAAATGTGTATCTATATACACATTTATATATGTATATAGATACACATTTAGAGAATATATATAACACACGTATACATATATGTATACATTTAGGGAAATATATAATCTAGAGAAATATACATAGTTATATATTATATATAAATACCTTATGATATTATCTAGAGAAATATATATTTTATATAAATATATAAATATATATATATAAATATATATATAAATATATAAAATAAATATATAAAAATAAAATATATATAATATATATAAATACCTTATGATCTCATTATCTAGAGAAATATATATTTATATATTATATAAATATTATATATTTCTCTCATTATCTAGAGAAATATATATTTATATATTATATATATTTCTCTAGATAATGAGATCATAAGGTATTTACCTACCCATTTTTGTATTTTTATACATTTTTCAAATTGTATACAGTCAGCATATGATATGGCTTGGCTCTGTGTCCCCACCCAAATCTCATCTCTAATTGTAATCCCCACACATGGATGGAGGGAGATGATTGGATCATGGGGGTGGTTTCCCCCATGCTGTACTCGTGATAGTGAGTTCTCACAAGATCTGATAGTTTTATAAGTATTTGGAAGCTCCTCTCTCCTGTTGCCTTGTGAAGAGGGTGCTTGCTTCCCCTTCACCTTCCACCATGATTATAAGTTTCCTGAGGCCTCTCCAGCCATGTGGAACTGTGAGTCAATTAAACCTCTTTCTTTAAAAATTACCCAGTCTCAGGTAGTATATTTATAGCAGTGTGAAAACAAACTAATAGAGCATACATTGCTTTTATTATCAGAAGCAACAATCTATTAAAAAAAAAAAAAAGAAAAGACCGCCAGGCGTGGTGGCTCATGCCTGTAATCCCAGCACTTTGGGAGGCCGAGGAGGGTGGAACACCTGAGGTGGTGAGTTCAAGACCAGTCTGACCAACATGGAGAAACCCTGTCTCTACTGAAAACACAAAATTATGGGGCGTGGTGGCACATGCCTGTAATCCCAGCTACTTGGGAGGCTGAGGCAGGAGAATCGGTTGAACCCAGGAGGCAGAGGTTGCTGTGAGCTGAGATCAACCCATTGCACTCCAGCTTAGGCAACAAGAGCGAAACTCCACGTCAAAAAAGAAACAAAAAAGCCAAAAAAGGCTCCTGTGAATTCAGAGAATTAAACTGAGAGATTATATACCAGTTCAAAAATAAAACCCAGGGTTAATATGGCCAAGTATCATTTTCTAGCCTAGGGGCCATGAATATTGATCACCTCCAAAGACCTCACTGATCTAGCCAGAGAAGGAAAAATTGTTGAATTAAGTGCAATTTCTGATAACTGGATTATCCTCACCAGTAACAGAACAATTATGACTTTTTCTCTAAAAAAAATATATTATTTTTACAAATGTAGCTCTTGCTCATAGTAAGAAAAAAATCTAGCAAAACAGAATAGTTTACAGAAGAAAATGTTTCCTATCACACCAGTCCATCCAAGTAACCACTGTTCACAGATCTGTGTGCATTTTCCAAAACATTCTACTAGGGCATATACAAACTTTTTAAAACAGACATGAGCTCTTGCTATGTAAACTCTTACAAAAGTTTCCTTCCCACCACCCCCGTCCTTGGCATTGTGTTGTGGACATTTTTCTATGTCTGTATATAAGTTTACCTCATTCTTTGTAATGGCAGCATGGTGTTCTAGTGAACAGATATACCACAATTTGTTTAATGGACATTACAGTTATTTAGAATTTTTCTGGCCAGGCGCAGTGGCTCACGCCTGTAATCCCAACACTTTCAGAGGCTGAGGCGGGCAGATCACCCGAGGTTGGGAGTTCGAGACCAGCCTGACCAACATGGAGAAACCCCCATTTCTACTAAAAATACAAAATTAGCCAGGCGTGGTGGTGCATGCCTGTAATCCTAGCTACTCGGGAGGCTGAGGCAGGAGAATCACTTGAACCCAGGAGGCAGAGGTTGTGGTGAGCCGAGATCATGCCATTGTACTTCAGCCTGGGCAACAAAAGCAAAACCCCATTTAAAAAAAAAAAAAGAAAAAGAATCTTCCTGTATTACTGAGTTTGAAGGGGTCATCAATAATATCCTCCATTTTCCTACTGGATTTCAGAACAAACTGAAAGATGAGGACATGGGATTCAGACACATAAAAATTAAGTATCACTTGCATTTCTAGTCAAGGTGATTTGGGAGAATATAGTTTAGGTGTGAAAGCCAAATGAGATTGCTAAGAAGATGCCCAACACCACCAAAATTTAACTTAAACTCCAAAACTGCAGGCTTCCCCACAAGGACAGAGCTCACCCTACAAACAAGAGCAAATGAAACCACTACCTCTGAAGGCAGGTGGATCCAACCAAAGGGAGAGGAATAAAGGAACTAAACATGAGGGGATGGGGTAAAAAGCCAGAAATGTTAGCCTGGTGGAGTTCCCTCCACATGGAAGCACAAAGTCAAGAGAAAGAAGGCCTCTGCCCTCACCATCCCAAACTATTACAATTACAGCGAATACCTTTGTGCAAATAAATTTGTGTTGTTTTTTGAGTTTTGCTGTAGGACAAATTCCTAGACTGCTAGATCAAAGGATAGATCTATTTAAAATCTAGAAACATATTCCAAAATACCCTCCAAAAATGTAGTATCAATTTACAGTCCCATCAAGGGTGTTTTAGTCTCTCCTAGTCAACTACCCTCATGTTTTAATATCTATTATCAGCATATCATCCAATAGATTAAAATTTACATGTCTTTGACTACCAGTGAAGTTGAACACTTTTTCATAAATGTATTAGGTACTTATATTTCTTCTTCTGTAGCTGGCTACTCAGGAACATACACTTGTTTTTCTAGCAATGATAGTCCATTAGTTTGCACCCTCCACCCTCTCTCATTCAGTCCTCTGCAACCAACCATACGGATCTGTGAGATGTTCAGATGGAGTTAGAGGTGGCATTTCTGAGAATGAATTCAAGTTTTCCTCTGGAAAAATAAGCCAGGCAAACCTGTTCCTTTGCCTTTTCTAACACTATGCTTGCAAAATTATTTAACCAGTCTGACACAACTATAATAATAAAACACCAAAATATCACTGAAAGCCAAGAGGTCAAATCTGAGATCTGGCTCTGCCATTTAATAATCTGGGTTACCTGAGGGCAACCCACTAAATCTCTCTAAGCTTCAGTAGTTTTTATCAAATGACAGTAGAAGGATATGAATCAGATCAGTATTTATCAAGATATCGGGGGAACCTGCCCCCAATATTTCAATGTAGGTTCTTTCTATTTTCCCTAAGTGTCGGCTGGTCTGAGAAATAAAGAGAAAGAGTACAAAGAGAGGAATTTTACAGCTGGGCCGCCAGGGGTGACATCACATATCGGTAGGTCCATGATGCCCCACTAAGCCACAAAACCAGCAAGTTTTTATTAGGGATTTTAAAAGGGGAGGGGGTGTACAAACGGGGAGTAGGTCACAAAGATCACATGCTTCAAAGGGCAAAAGGGAGAACAAAGATCACATGCTTCTGAGGAAATAGGGCAAGGACAAAAGCAAAGATCACAAGGCAAAGGACAAAATTAGAATTACTGATGGCCAGGCACGGTGGCTCACACCTGTAATCCCAGCACTTTGGGAGGCCGAGGCGGGTGGATCACGAGGTCAGGAGATTGAGACTGTCCTGGCTAACACAGTGAAACCCCGTCTCTACTAAAAATACAAAAACTTAGCTGGGTGTGGTCACAGGCGCCTGTAGTCCCAGCTATTCAGGAAGCTGAGGTAGAAGAACGGCCTGAACCCGGGAAGCGGAGCTTGCAGTGAGCCAAGATCATGCCACTGCACTCCAGCCTGGGCGACAGAGCGAGACTTCATCTCAAAAAAAAAAAAAAGAATTAGTGATGAGGGTCTATGTTCATCTGTGCACGTATTGTCCTGATAAACATCTTAAACATCAGAAAACAGGGTTGGAGAGCAGAAAACTGGTCTGACCTCAAATTTACCAGGGCAGGATTTCCCCCCCCGCAATAAGCCTGAGGGTACTGCAAGAGAGAGACCAGTCCTTATCTCAGCCACATAAGACCAGGGCATATTTCAGTCCTTATCTCAACCACATAAGACCAGGGCATATTTCAGTCCTTATCTCAACCACGTAAGAGAGACACTCCCAGAGCAGCCATTTATAGACCTCCCCCCAGGAATGCAATTCTTTTCCTAGGGTCTTAAAATTATATTCCTTGCTAGGAAAATAATTTAGCAATATCTCTCCTACTTGCACATCCGTTTATAGGCTCTCTGCAAGAAGAAAAATATGGCTACTTTTGCCCGACCCCGCAAGCAGTCAGACCTTATGGTTGTCTTCCCTTGTTCCCTAAAATCACTGTTATTCTGTTCATTTTCAAGGTGCACTGATTTCATATTGTTCAAACACTCATGTTTTTCAATCAGATTTCATATTGTTCAAACACATTTTACAATCAATTTGTACGGTTAACGCAATCATCACAGGGTCCTGAGGTGATGTATATCCTCAGCTTATTAAGATAACAGGATTAAGAGATTAAAATAAGACAGGAGTAAGAAATTATAAGAGCATTATCAGGAAAGTGATAAATGTCCATAACATCTTCACAATTTATGTTCCTCTGCCGCAGCTCCAGCCAGTTCCTCCATTCGGGGTCCCTGACTTCCCGCAACATCAAGATTTCTTTTTAGCAAAAGAACCCTTGTGTGAGTACAAAATGTAAAGGGGGGAAAAGTCACCACAATTCTCTTGAAAGTCAAGGTGGGAGACCCCAACCCCCAAGCTCAGTGGCCTCCAGCTGGTCCCCTGCAGTGCCCACCTCACATACTCCCCATGGAATTTTTAGGACACAACTGGGCTCAGCTTAAAAACCACTGGGCTTAGAAGAACTGTAAAGTATCTCCCAGCACTACTCTAGTTAGGATTTAAATGAATAGAAATTCTGAATCACTCTAGTATACAGTCCCTTGGAATCGATGGAGGATTGGTTCCAGGACCTACCTTGGATACCAAAATCTGCAGATGTTTGAGTTATTTCCATAAAGTGGTGTCATATTTGAACACAAGCTATGCACATCTTCCTGTATACTTTAAATCATCTGTAGATTACCTATTATGCCTAATACAATGTAAATGCTATATAAATCAATGTTACACTGACTTATTTATATTATTTTTTATTGTTGTATTGTAGTTTTCTTGGATTTTTTTCCAAATATTTTCTATCTGCAGTTGGTTGAATCTGTGGACTCAGATATGGTGGGAAGGCTGATTGCATAAGCAAGTACTTCTATATTTCCCTCATGATATGGTCTGGCTGTGTCCCCACCCAAATCTCATCTAGAATTGTAGTTCCCATAATCTCCATATGTCATGGGAGGGACCTGGTGGGAGGTAATTTAATCATGGGGGCAGTTGCCCTCATGCTGTTCTCATGATAGTGAATGCATTCTCACAAGATCTGATGGTTTTACAAGCGGCTTTTCCCCCCTTTGCTCAGCACTTCTTGCTGCCACCATGTGAAGAAGGATGTATTTGCTTTCCCTACCACCATGAATGTAAGTTTCCTGAGGCCTCTCCAGCCATGCTGAACTGTGAGTCAAACCTTTTTCCTTCATAAATTACCCAGTCTCTGGCAGTTCTTTATAGCAGCGTGAGAGTGGACTAATACACCTCACTTGGGTGTGCTTCTAACCTTGAAGATAAGTTAGTAAAAACTGACACAAACAGCATTGTAACAGAATGATCCTAGGTCAAAATGGACTCTAGGACTTCTTGAACTCTTAAAATATTCAGATTGGGTTCTGAGATTTGGGGATATGTCTAATATCAAATTTTTGTAAGGTTCTTTTGTTGGTACCGTAAGATCCAGCCTTGCCCTGTAGGTAAAGGTGGGGTTTCCCCTTGATGGGATTGGTTATTTACATTGTTCATTGGCCTGAGGTGGCATCAACCCAATAGTAAAACTGAGGACTTTGGGAAGAAGTCTTAAATCAGGTGAGGAAAAAGTATCCCCAGGACTTGCTTCATAATATGTGGGGTCCAGGGCAAAATGAAAACACAGGGCCCCCGGCGGGCGGATCACGAGGTCAGGAGATCGAGACCACGGTGAAACCCCGTCTCTACTAAAAATACAAAAAAATTAGCCGGGCGTGGCGGCGGGCGCCTGTAGTCCCAGCTACTCGGAGAGGCTGAGGCAGGAGAATGGCGTGAACCCAGGAGGCGGAGCTTGCAGTGAGCCGAGATTGCGCCACTGCACTCCAGCCTGGGCGACAGAGCGAGACTCCGTCTCAAAAAAAAAAAAAAAAAAAAAAAGAAAACACAGGGCCCCTTGTTCTTATCCCAAATGTCTTGTCAGCATATTTATCCCAAACAAGCAAACTGTGCATTCCACAAAAGGAATTCTGATGAATTCAAGTATCTTGTTACAGGAAAACAGAGATTGTTCTTTAGGGAGGGTTAGGATTATGCATACTCCCTTGGTCTTATACAAAGTGTCATACCTATCTTTATGGAGATGCATCAAGCCTGTGGCCAAGCAAAGTTATGCCCACAATCAGCCCTCACGAAAAATCATCCAGTCACATAGGAAATTAGAGTCACTGCATTTGCAAGATTAGGTTGTGCCATGGTTAATTTTAGGTGTCAACTTGACTGGATTAAGGGATATCCACATAGCTGGTAAAGCATTATTTCTGGGTATGTATGCCAGAGTGTTTCCAAACCAGACTGTCATCTGAATCAGTGGACTAATGAAGATCTGCCCTCACTCAATGTGGGCAGGTACCATCCAATCTCCCAAGAGCCCAGATAGAACAAAATGGCACAGAAAAGGCAAATTCACTCTCTCTCTCTTCTGGGGCTGGGACACCCTTCTTAAGCTCTTGCACATCAGAACTCCAGGCTCTATAGCCTTTGGACTTGGACTCTGAGACTTGCACCAGCAGCTCCCCAATTTCTCAGGCCTTTGGCCTAGGACTGAGAGTTATACCATTGGCTTCCCCGGTTCCAGAGCCTTCAACTTGATCTAAGCCATGCTACCAGCTTCCCTGATTCTCCAGCTTGTAGACGGCCTGTGGTGGGATTTCTCAGTCTCCATAATCAAGGCTGAGGGCCAACTCCCCTAATAAATCCCTTCTCATATATTTATATACCTACATATAGATATGCCATTGGTTTTTCTCTCTAGAGAACCCTGACTAACACAGCTTGTATCTTTGCTTTGAGGTCTTAATAAGTAATGGGAGAAAGGTGGTATAAGCAAAAGGAACTTTCTGTAGTGTAGGCCCAGTTTGTATTGTAGAGGGGTTGTCTTTGTAGACAAGAGTATCCTTTAAAAGCATTTGCTCTCCCTAAAATATTTCTTTCACGTAGTCGCTCTTGCCTAAACATTGCCAAGGGCTCCCCAACGCCTACTGGATAAAGGCCAGCATTCAGGCCCTCTATCGTTTGACACAACTTTATCTCTAACCACTCCCCAGAAGGACCCTCTGCTTCTGCCCATCAGAGTGAGCACCACTTTTCCATCTCCCTGTCCTGGTCCATTGCCTAAAAGGCTTCCTTACTATCTCTGCTTACCGAGTCCCACCCATCTGCTAGAGTTACATGTGTTTCTTTTATTTGGCTTTCTCTTTTTTTTTAATCCTTATTTGTCTGTAATGAATATATATTACTTATACTACTTTTTAAATTATTTTTAATTTTTTAAAAATATTGGGCCAGCCACAGTGGCTCACACCTGTAATCCCAGCACTTTGGGAGGCTAAGGCGGGCAGATCACTTGAAGTCAGGAGTTCGAGACCAGCCTGGTCAACATGGCGAAACCCTGTCTCTACCAGAAATACAAAAATTAGCTGAGTGTGGTGGTGCTCGCCTGTCATCCCAGCTACTCAGGAGGCTGAGGCAGGAGAATTGCTTGAACCCAGGAGGCGGAGATTGCAGTGAGCCAAGACTGCACCACTGCATTCTAGCCTGGGTGACAGAGTGAGACTCCATCTCAAAAGACATATGTAAAAAAATATTTAGCCCATCTTTGAAAACACAGTTTAAATTTTACTTCCACCATAATTACCCAGATGAGAGAAATGTTAATAATGATAATAGCTAACATTTATCGCACACGTACTACAAGCCCACCACTGTGCTCAGTTTACATATAAATATACTACCTCATTTACTCTTCACAGCCAACCTATGAGTTCCCAAACTACAGATTAGAAAACTGAGGGTCAGGCTGGGCACAGTGGCTCAGGCCTGTAATCCCAGCACTTTGGGAGGCCAAGGCGGGCAGATGACGAGGTCAGAAGTTTGAGACCAGCCTGATCAACATGGTGAAATCCCGTGCCTACTAAAAATACAAAAATTAGCTGGGCATGGTGGCATGTGCCTGTAGTCCCAGCTACTCAGAAGGCTGAGGCAGGAGAATCGCTTGAACCCAGGAGGCGGAGGTTGAGGTGAGCCAAGATCGCACCACTGCACTTCAGCCTGGGTGACAGAGTGAGACTCCGATTAAAAAAAAAAAAAAAAATGAAAACTGAGGGTCTGTGAGGTTGTTATATAACTTACACAGGTTTCACTGCTGGCAAGTGTCAGAGCTAAGGTGTGAACCCAGCTCACTGCCTCACTATCCCCCTCACCCCCTACACCCAGTTGCTGCCGTTAACAACCACTTTCCTTGAGTTGGTCCATAAGGCAATGGCCATGAGCTGCCTCATCTTGCAGATAATTGTGTATTTACCCATTTCTTCTTCTACACTGTGACTTCTTTGAAAGCATTTTGGGGTTTTACAGGATGTCTAGCACAGAATTATACATATATTTATTGAATTTTTCAGATAAGAAAACTTAAGGCAAAGACTAAGCAAGTTGCCAAGCTGGAATTGGAAACCAACAGGTCCTAGTTCAGCCCTGCGTGGTATCTTTCCACCACACACATTGTCAATGCTAAATACATATTATTGAACAAATTTATTTCTGGGGCCTTTGTTACTGGATCCCTTTCAAGCCACACAGTTTGATCATAATTGCAAACCAATCTGAATATTAATAATTGGAAACATAAATTAAAATGTGATAACTCAGTTTTCCAAGTAAGTTGAGTTGGCTAGATAAGAGTTAATGCCTAATATGATAGAGTTTCCTGCCAATGTTCATTTTATTAATGCAAAACAATTTTAAAGCATTGTAAAATAGTGGCACTATTAGTAGTAGTAAGAGTTGTATGAAAGATTTGCTTAATTGAGTATCAGATTTTTATTAGAATACACACGTTTTAAGTTAATCATCAAATAATACCTAAATTTGAAGTCGTTTTTATATTATATTTATTTAATGACATATTACTGAAAAGTTGTATTTTTTAAAGTTATGCACACCCAGTATAAAAATGCTTAATAGAATAATTCTGTCACAGAAACTATGGTTTAACCTCCTTTAACAGAAGCAGCTGGAAACCCTGACCCTAAGCTGTGAGCCCCCTACCAAATCTTAGACATAAATTTGACAATGAAAGTTATCAAATCTTTCTAACAAAAGCAATCCTCCCACCTCAGCCCCCCAAGTAGCTGGAACTACAGGTATGTGCCACGACGCCCGGCTAACTTTTGTATTTTTTTGTAGAGACAGGCTATCACCATGTTGTTCAGGATGGTCTCAAACTCCTGGACTCAAGTGATCCACCTGCCTCGGCCTCACAAAGTGCTAGGATTATAGGCATGAGCCACTGCACCTGGCCTCTGTGGTTACATTTTTCTAATGATTACTAAAACAAATACATCACTATTAAAATTGAAAATTTTCATTCATGTACCACCTGAAATCACCCCAGTGGTACACATACTACAATTTTAAAAACACCCTATTCTGTAAATAAAGACAACAGACTCAAAGTTTTAAGTAAGGCTCTGTTGTTCACTAAAGTTGTAGGGAGGAGGAAGAAAGCACACCCACACAGCAGTGTCTCAATAACAAATATTCTTTTATATATCTCTTTTTCCATAAGTTATTGGGGTACAGGTGATAGTTGGTTACATAAGTTCTTTAATGGTGATTTGTGAGATTTTGGTGCACCCATCACCTGAGCAGTATACACCACGCCCTATTTGTAGTCTTTTATCTCTCACCCCACTCCCACACTTCCCCCAAAATCCCCAAAGTCCATTGTGTCATTCTTATGCCTTTGCATCCTCATAGCTTAGCTCTCACATATCAGTAAGAACATACAATGTTTGGTTTTCCATTCTTGAATTACTTCCCTTAGAATAATAGTCTCCAATCTTAACCAGGTCACTGCAAATGCCGTTAATTCATTCCTTTTTATGGCTGAATAGTATTCCATTGTATAAATATACCACAGTTTCTTTATCCACTCATTGATTGATGGGCATTTGGGTTGGTTCCACGATTTTGCAATTGCAAATTGTGCTGCTATACATATGCATGTGCAAGTATCTTTTTAATATAATGACTCATTTTCTTCTGGGTAGATACCCAGTAGTGGGACTGCTGGATCAAATGGTAGTTCTACTTTTAGTTCTTTAAGGAATGTCCACACTGTTTTCCCTAGCGGTTGCACTAGTTTACATTCCCACCAGCAGTGTAGAAGTGTTCCCTGTTCACCACATCCACACCAACATCTACTGTTTTTTTGATTTTTTGATTATGGCCATTCTTGCAGGAGTAAGGTGGTATCGCATTGTGGTTTTGATTTGCATTTCCCTAGTCAGTAGTGATGTTCAGTATTTTTTCATATGTTTGTTGGCCATTTGTATATTTTCTTTTGAGGATTGTCTATTCATGTTCTTAGCCTACTTTTTGATGGGAGTGTTTGTTTTTTCCTTACTGATTTGTTTGAGTTCCTTGCAGATTCTGGGTGTTAGTCCTTTGTGAGATGTAGCAACCGTGAAGATTTTCTCCCACTCTGTGGGTTGTCTGTTTACTCTGCTAACTGTTCCTTTTGCCATGCAAAAGCTCTTTAGTTAAATTAAGTCCCAACTATTTATCTTTGTTTTTATTGCATTTGCTTTTTGGTTCTTGGTCATGAAATCCTTGCCTAAGCCAATGTCTAGAAGGGTTTTTTCAATGTTATCTTCTAGAAATTTTTACAGTTTCAAGTCTTAGATTTAAGTCATAAATCCATCTTGAGTTGATTTTTGTGTAAGATGAGAGACGAGGATCCAGTTTCACTCTTCTACATGCGGCTAGCCAATTATCCCAGCACTATTTGTTGAAAAGGGTATCTTTTCCCCACTTTATGTTTTTGTTTGCTTTGTTGAAGATCAGTTGGCTGTAAGTATTTGGGTTTATTTCTGGGTTCTCTATTCTGTTCCATTGATCTATGTGCCCATTTTTATACCAGTACCATGCTGTTTTGGTGACTACGGCCTTATAGTATAGTTTGAAATCAGGTAGTGTGATGCCTCCAGATTTGTTCTTTATGCTTAGTCTTGCTTTGGCTATGCAGAGTCTTTTTTGGTTCCATATGAATTTTAGAATTGCTTTTTCTAATTCTGTGAAGAATGATAGTGGTATTTTGATGGGGATTGTGTTGAATTTACAGATTGCTTTTGGCAGTATGGTATTTTCACAATATTGATTCTACCCATCATGAGCATAAGATGTGTTTCCATTTATTTGTGTCTTCTATGATTTCTTTCAGCAGCGTTTTGCAGTTTTCCTTGTAGAAGTTTTTCACCTCCCTGGTTAGGTATATCCCTGAGTATTTTTTTTTTTTTTTTGGCAGCTGTTGTAAAAGGGCTTGAGTTCTTGATTTGATTCTCTGCTTGGTTGCTGTTCGTCTATAGACGAGCTACTGATTTATGTACATTAATCTTGTATCTGGAAACTGCTGAATTATTTTACCAGTTCTAGGAACTTTCTGGAGGACTCTTTAGGGTTTTCAAGGTAAACGATCATATTGTCAACAAAAAGTGACAGTTTGACTTCCTCTTTACCAATTTGGATGCCCTTCATTTCTTTCTCTTGTCTGATTGCTCTGGCTAGAACTTCCAGTACTCTGTTGAAGAATAGTGGTGAGAATGGGCATCCTTGTCTTTTTCCAGTTGTCAGAGGGAATGCTTTCAACTTTTCCCCATTCAGTATTATGTTGACTGTGGGTTTGTCATAGATGGCTTTTATTACATTGAGCTATGTCCCTTGTATGCCAATTTTGCTGAGTTTTAATCATAAAGTCTTGCTGGATTTTGTCCAGTGCTTTTTCTGCGTCTATTAAGATGATCATGTGATTTTTGTTTTTAATTCCGTTTATGTGGTGTGTCACATTTATTGACTTGCGTATGTTAAACCATCCCTGCATCCCTGGTATGAAACCCACTTGATCATGTTGGATTATCTTTTTGAAATGTTGTTGGATTCAGTTAGCTCGTATTTTGTTAAGGATTTTAGCATCTACGTTCATCAAGGATATAGGTCTGTAGTTTTCTTTTTTGGTTATGTCCTTTCCTGGTTTTGGTATTAGGGTGATGCTGGCCTCATAGAATGAATTAGGGAGGGTTTCCTCTTTCTCTATCTGTGGAATAGTGTCAAAAGGATTGGTACCAATTCTTCTGTGAATGTCTGGTAGAATTCTGCTGTGAATCCATCTGGTCCTGGACTTTTTTTGTTGGTAATTTTTTAATTACCATTTCAATCTTGCTGCTTGTTATTGGTTTGTTCAGGATATTTAATTCTTCCTGATTTAAGCTAAGAGGGTTGTATTCCTTCAGGAATGTATCCATCTTTTCTAGGTTTTCTAGTTTATGTGCATAAAGGTGTTCATAGTTGCCTTGAATGATCTTTTGTCTTTCAGTGGTGTCAATTTGAATATCTCCTGTTTCATTTCTTAATGAGGTTATTTGAATTTTTCTCTCTTCTTTTCTTGGTTAATCTTGCTAATGGTCTATCAATTTTATTTATCTTTTCAAATAACCAGCTTTTTGTTTCATTTATCTTTTGTATTTTTTTGTTTCAATTTCATTTAGTTCTGCTTTGATCTTGGCTATTTCCCTTCTTCTGCTGGGTTTGGGTTCGGTTTGTTCTTGATTCTCTAGTTCCTTGAGGTGTTACCTTAGAATGCCAGTTTGTGCCCTTTCAGTCTTTTTTATATAGGCATTTAGGGCTACAAACTTTCCTCTTAGCACTCCCTTTGCTATATACCAGAGGTTTTGATAGGTTGTGCCATTATTGTCGTTCAGTTTGAAGAATTTTTTAATTTCCATCTTGATTTCATTTTTGACCCAATGCTCATTCAGGAGCAGGTTATTTAATTTCCATGCATTTGCATGGTTTTGAAGGTTCCTTTTGGAGTTGATTTCCAGTTTTATTCCACTGTGGTCTGAGAGAGTGTTTGATATAAATTCAATTTTCTTGTATTTATTGAGGCTTGTTTTATGGCCTATCATATATAGTCTACTATATAGTCTACCTTGGAAAAAGTTCCATGCACTGTTGAATAGAATGTGTATTCTGTGGTTGTTGGATGAAATGTTCTGTATATATCTGTTAAGCCCATTTGTTCCAAGGTATAGTTTAAATCTATTGTTCCTTTGTTGACTTTCTGTCTTGATGACCTGTCTAGTGCTGTCAGTGGAGAATTGAAGTCCCCCGCTATTATTGTGTTGCTGTCTATCTCATTTCTTAGGTCAATTAGTAATTGTTTTATAAATTTGGGAGCTCCAGCGTTGGTGCATATATGTTTATGATTGTGATATTTTCCTGTTGGACAAGGCCTTTCACCATTATATGGTGTCCCTCTTTGTCTCTTTGAACTACTGTTACTTTAGTTTGTTTTGTCTGATATAAGAATAGCTACCCCTGGCTAGGCACAGTGGCTCACGCCTGTAATCCCAACACTTTGGGAGGCAGAGGCAAGTGGATCACCTGAGGTCAGGAGTTCAAGACCAGCCTGGCCAACATAACCCCATCTCTACTAAAAATACAAAAAATTGGCCAGCCATAGTGGTGGGCACCTGTAATCCCAGCTACTCAGGAGGCTGAGGCAGGAGAATCACTTGAACCTGGGAGGCAAAGGTTGCAGTGAGCCGAGATTGCACCATTGCACTCCAGCCTTGGCAACAAGAGCAAAATTTTGTCTCAAAAAAAAAAAGAATAGCTACTCTTCTCACTTTTGGTGTCCATTTGCATAATTTTTCCTTTTTCCACCCCTTTAAGTTTATGTGAGTCCTTATGTGTTATGTGAGTCTCTTGAAGGCAGCCAACAGTTGGTTGGTGAATTCTTATCCATTCTGCAGTTCTGTATCTTTTAAGTGGAGCATTTAGGTCATTTACATTCAATGTTAGTATTGAGATGTGAGGTACCCTTGCATTCATCATGCTATTTGTTGCCTGTGTACCTTGGATTTTTTGGTTTTGCTTTTTAACTTGTATTTTTGTTTTATAGGTCTTGTGTGATTTATGCTTTAAAGAGGTTCTGTTTTGATATGTTTCCAGGATTTGTTTCAAGATTTAGAGCTCCTTTTAGCAATTCTTGTAGTGGTGGCTTGGTAGTGGCAAATTTTCTCAGCATTTGTTTGTCTGAAAAAGACTGTATCTTTCCTTCATATATGATGCTTATTTTCAGTGGATACAAAATTCTTAGCTGATAATTGTTTTGTTTGAGGAGGCTGAAGATAGGGCCCCAGTTCCTTCCAGCTTGCAGGGTTTCTGCTGAGAAATCTGCTGTGAATCTGATAGGGTGTTGTTGTTGTTGTTGTTGTTGTTGTTGTTGTTTTACAGGTTACCCAGTGCTTCCGTCTCACACGTCTTAAAATTCTTTCCTTCGTCTTAATTTTAGATAACCCAATGACAGTGTGCCTAGGTGATGATCTTTTTGTGATGAATTTCCCAGGTGTTCTTTGTGGTTCTTGTATTTGGAGGTCTGGCTCTCTAGCAAGGCTAGGGAAGTCTTCTTCAATTATTCCCCCAAATATGTTTTCCAAACTTTTAGATTTCTCTTCTTCCTCAGGAACACTGATTATTCTTAGGTTTGGTGATTTAACATAATCCCAGACTTGTTGGAGGCTTTGTTCATATTTTCTTATTCTTTTGTTTGTCTTTGCTGGATTGGGTTAATTCAAAGACCTTGTCTTCAAGCTCTGAATTTCCTTCTTCTACTTGTTCAATTCTATTGCCAAGACTTTCCAGAGCATTTTGCATTTCTACAAGTGTGTCCAATGTTTCCTGAATTTTTTATAATTTATTCTTTATGCTATCTATTTCTTTGAATATTTCTTCCTTCACTTCTTGTGTCTTTTCTTTTTTATTTCCTTACATTGGGCTTCACCTTTCTCTGGTGCTTCCCTGATTAGCTTAGTAACTAACCTCCCGAATTCTTTTTCAGGTAAATCAGGGATTTATTGGTTTGGATCCATTGCTGATGAACTAGTGTGATTTTTTGGTGGTGTTAAAGAGCCTTGTTTTGTCATATTACCAGAGTTGGTTTTATGGTGCCTTCTCATTTGGGTAGGCTCTGTCAGAGGGAAGGTCTAGGGCTGAAGGCTGTTGTTCAGATTCTTTTGTCCCAAGGGGTGTTCCCTTGATGTAGTACTCTCCCCCTTTTCCTATGGATGTGGCTCTCAGTGAGCCGACCTGCAGTGATTATTGTCTCTCCTCTGGGTCTAGCCACCCAGCAAGTCTACCCAGCTCCAAGCTTGTACTGGAGGTTGTCGCACAGAGTCCTGTGATGTGAACCATCTATGGGTCTCTCAGCCACGGATACCAGCACAGTATTTGGGGTGTCTCCTGGGTCCCGCAGGAGCAGTCTGCTTCCTTCAGAGGGTCTGTGGGTCCTTTCAGGATACTCTTTTATATATTTTCAGGTGGAACAAATATGAAGAACTAGATTGGTGACTTGAGTAAGCCATATCAGGAGTCTTTTCCAACAACTGCTTTTGTTTGCAGTGAAGCACCTCCTGGATTGAGGGATCCTTTGCAGAGAGGTCTCTTGTGACCAAAAGAACTGGGTACTTCTAGCAAGAGTGGGAAGTGGAATCTTCCTCAACTCACAGCTTGGAACTTTGTCACAGCATTACTATCCAACATCTCTGTATTTTCCCTTCCTCTGTCTTGCCAAAGACCTTGCCCCTACCTAAAGGAGAGGAAGTGGGACAGGAAAGAAAAGAAAAGGGGTAAGAAAGTCCCATCCTACCATGTCTGAACCGCATGGTCTTAGTCAGTCCCCATGACTTGCTGCTTCTTGCCTTGCAGAACAGAAAAAGCTGCCAACACACAGTATCATGGCCGTACCATGGTATAAGACAGAATTCAGATAAAACCCAGTGGCAGCCTTTGTGATGGACTTACCCACCTCCTCTCTGATAACTGACAGGGCACAGAAAGCAAGTGACTGATCTGGGTAGGAATGACAACCCAGGAGGCTCCACCAAATCAGCAAAATAACATGTTGCCACCCAATGCCTCTGCCTACAACATCCAGATCTGCCGTCTCTCTCACGTCTCACAATCATGTGTCTCTTGTATTTCAAAAGGACTGGCTAGACTTAAAGTGAATTTTTTACATATTAAGTATGTAAAGTCACCTCAAACTTTTGTGGTATTTCAGTGATTATAAATGTAGTAGAAGCTTAATATAGAAACATTTTTTAATCTTTTTACTTTATATTTTCAAAATCTGAAAAGTATAAAGAAGCAAGAAAAAATAATACCCAAAGTGAGTATTATTGTTGCCATTTTTTTTTTTTTTTTTGAGACAGAGTCTTGTACTGTCACCCAGGCTGGAGTGCAATGGTGCAGTCTCCACTCACTGTAGCCTCTGCCTCCCAAGTTCAAGCGATTCTCCTGCCTCAGCCTCCTGAGTAGCTGGGATTACAGGCGCCTGCCACCATACCCAGCTAATTTTTTGTATTTTTAGTAGAGACGGGGTTTCACCATGTTGGCCAGGCTGGTCTTGAACTCCTGAGCTTAAGCAATCTGCCCACCTCAACCTCCCGAAGTGCTGGGATTACACGTGTGAGCCACTGCGCCCAGCCCATTTTAATATTCTTCTCTCTAGTTTTTTTCTGTACATTTTCACAACCTTAAAAGATACTGGATTTTTAATTTTTATAAATATTTCTTGTAAAAATATTTAATTTTCTTTTTTATGAAAGTATCATGTGTTCATGAGAGAGATAAAAATAACCATTCATGATCCCACCTCCAGGAGACAATGATCATTAATATTTTTATTAAAGTATAGTATTTATTATCCTGACTCATTTACCTTTCTACATAAGCATTAAAATTTCTGTAAACATCATTTAGTTAGGGGAGAGGAGGTCACAATTAACTTTTTTAAAAGTTAGGCTTATTAAAATATAATTTATATATAGTAAAATTCACTCTTTTTAGGTGGGCAGGACAATGAGCTTTGACAAATGTATAGAGTTGAGTGACCACCACCAAAATCAAGATGTATATCGTAAATACATGTTAACCTCTCCCTGTAAAAAGAATCACTCTCTGAAAATCTGTCCACCTGAAATTGTCCTCTGTATGGGATAGGAGGTCAATAATGGCAGGATAAATTTATAAATGATAGACAGGGAGACAGACATAGCTAGTGTCATTATGGGGATATGAGATGTTTAACGTTAGAGTAGGTAGATAGGCAGATATGAGCAGGGCAGGATAGGGCCCCAAAGAATGTCAGGTGACTGTCAGGCAATTATCAGGCAGCTGGCAACAGGGAGAGGGAAATTTCCTAACAGGACATATCTTGAGCTTACGGGCAAGAACTTCCTAATAAGAACTACAAATAGTAGATTTGACTTTCCTCTGGGGACATGTCCAGGCATGCACAGAAAGGGGCAAAGTGGCAGAGTTTGACCTGGATATGACCTTCCTCCAGGAACACTAGACCTGTAAGGCAAAATTGCCCTAAGAGAGCATGTGCATAACTTCAGCCACCAAATGGCTTATGTGGCCCCACCCAGATAATGGCAAAACACTGTGTAGGCATTGATTAGCCAACAGCCTGCCCGGAGGGCGGGATGAAAGGAAGAGACTAGGGGAAAAAAAACAGAAAATAGTAAATCTATAGAGCCCTGAACAAACGATCGGGCAAGGCACCTAATCTTTCGAGTTGCCTACTTGGTTCCTTCCAAGTGTACTTTTCTTTGCTTCAATAAACTCTCCTTTCTGCCTTAAATCTACTCTGTCTCTTGGCCGAATTCTTTTTCCCAAGAAGACAAGGATCAAGGACTCTGGAGCCTGCCCAGACTTGCCACCAGTAACATTATGAAGCCAGCCTGACTGGATGTGAATTCTTTTTCTCCACTTACTGTATGAATTTGGAAAATTATTCAAACTTCCTTAGTGGCAATTTCCTCGTGTATAAAATGAGGAAAATAAAAACTACTTGAGAGAGGTATCCTGAGTATAATAAAGTAACACATGCAAAGGGCTTAAAATACAACCTTGCACAAAGTAAACAACTGATCAATGGTAGTTATTATCGTTCTTACAATAACAGTAATAATAAGCAAAATATTCGATATTCTTGCATCTTGGAAAGAGTCAGGCCAACCTGGGTTTGATTTCTGGCTTTTCCTTCAAGTAGCTGATAGGTCTTTTGCTATGTGACATAGCTTGAGAAATAGGTTGAGGTTTAAATGAGATATATTCATTCATTCATTCAATAGACAATTATTGGGTACCTACTGTGTGCCAGGCTCTGTTCTAGACACTGATGATATAGCAGTGGACAAAACAAAGTTTCACTCCTAATAGAGATTATACTATAGTGAGGAAACAGATAATAAACAAATAGATATATGATAAACTCTCACACTGGGATAAGTGAAGAGAAAAAAGGCAGGGAA
This sequence comes from Symphalangus syndactylus, assembly GCF_028878055.3. Taxonomy (NCBI): domain Eukaryota; kingdom Metazoa; phylum Chordata; class Mammalia; order Primates; family Hylobatidae; genus Symphalangus; species Symphalangus syndactylus. The sequence goes on along the minus strand of NC_072431.2, from coordinate 19,978,128 downwards.
AAGAGAGTGTGTTGTTTTTGAAATGGTGATATATAAGCATTGCCCTTAAGGAAATGAGGGAGGGAGCCATGCACATTTCTGGGAAGAGCATTCTGGACAAAAGGGACAGCAGGGCAAAGGCCCAGGTGAAATGAGCCTGTCATATCAAAGGAGAAGTACCTGAAGTAAAGTGCTGGAGAAAGGGAAGTTAAAAGAGGTGAAAGAGGCCAGGTGCAGTGGCTCATGCCTATAATCCTAGCACTTTGGGAGGCTGAGGTGGGCAAATTGCTTAAATTCAGGAGTTTGAAACCAGCCTGGGCATGGCAAAACCCCATCTCTACAAAAAATACAAAAAGTAGCCACACATAGTGGTGCATCCTCATAGTCCCAGCTACGTATGTGACTGAGGTGGGAGGATCACATGAGCCTGGGAGGTCGAAGCTGTAGTGAAGCGAGCCATGTTCATGCCACTGAACTCCAGCCTGGGTGACAAAGCGAGACCCTGTATCCAAAAAAAAAGGAAAGATCAGAGAAACACCAGGGACCAAATCACTTAAGCTTAAGCCTGGAGATTCTAAAAGGAATAGGAAGCCATTGGAGGGTTTTGAGCGGAGCTTGTGTTGATCAATTTGCATTTTAAAAGGATTACTCGGGTAGCTGTTTAGCAAATAGTCTATAGGAAGATATAGTAGGCTGGTAGGCAGCCAGAATTGACTGGCCCTGTTTGAGAGATGCTATGATATAATAACAGGTCAGATCAGGTGGCAGAATCCAAACAACTCAAAAATATCTATGACCGGCCGGGCGCGGTGGCTCACGCCTGTAATCCCAGCACTTTGGGAGGCCGAGGCGGGCGGATCACGAGGTCAGGAGATCGAGACCATCCTGGCTAACACGGTGAAACCCCGTCTCTACCAAAAATACAAAAAATTAGCTGGGCGCGGTGGCGGGCGCCTGTAGTCCCAGCTACTCGGGAGGCTGAGGCAGGAGAATGGCGTGAACCCGGGAGGCGGAGCTTGCAGTGAGCCGAGATCGCGCCACTGCACTCCAGCCTGGGTGACAGAGCCAGACTCCATCTCAAAAAAAAAAAAAAAAAAAAAAAAAAAAATATCTATGACCTGTTGGGATAAATTATGTCACCCCCAAAAAAAATATATCAAAAGCCTTGGCCCGGTGCGGTAGCTCACACTCATAATTCCAGCATTTTAGAAGGCCTAGGTGGGCAGATCACTTGAGGTCAGGAGTTCAAGACTAGCCTGGCCAACATGGTGAAACCCCGTCTCTACTAAAAATACAAAAATTAGCCAGCTATGGTGGTGGCCGCCTGTAATCTCAGCTACTCGGGAGGCTGAGGCAGGAGAATCACTTGAACCTAGGAGGCAGAGGTTGCAGTGAGTCGAGATCATGCCACTGCACTCCAGCCTGGGCAACAGAACAAGATTCTGTCTCAGAAAAAAAGACTAATCCCCAGTACCCCACAAAGTGACTATATTAGTCCATTTTCACCTGCTGATGAAGACATACCTGAGACTGGGATATTTACAAAAGCAAGAGGTTTACTGGACTTACAGTTTCACATGGCTAGAGAGACCTCACAATCATGGCAGAAGGTGAAAGGCACATCTCATACGGCAGCAGGCAAGAGAAGAGAGCTTGTGTAGGAAAACCCCCTTTATAATAACCATCAGATCTCATAAGACTCACTATCATGAGAACAGCATGGGAAAGACCTGCCCCCACGATTCAGTCATCTCCCACTGGCTCCCTCCCACAACACATGGGAATTATGGGAGTTACAAGATGAGATTTGGGTGGGGACACAGAGCCAAACCATATCAGTGACATATTTGGAAATGGGATCCTTATAAATATAATTGGTTAAGATGAGGTCATACTGGATTAGGGTGGGCCCCTAATCCAATACAGATGGTGTCCTCATAAGAAGAGAGCCAATTCAAATGTTATCCCGGCCGGGCGCGGTGGCTCACGCTTGTAATCCCAGCACTTTGGGAGGCCGAGGCGGGCGGATCACGAGGTCAGGAGATCGAGACCATGGTGAAACCCCGTCTCTATTAAAAATACAAAAAAAAAATTAGCCGGGCGTGGTGGCGGGCGCCTGTAGTCCCAGCTACTCGGGAGGCTGAGGCAGGAGAATGGCGTGAACCCGGGAGGCGGAGCTTGCAGTGAGCCGAGATCGCGCCACTGCACTCCAGCCCGGGCGACAGAGCGAGACTCTGTCTCAAAAAAAAAAAAAAAGAAAAAAGAAGAGAGCCATGTAAAGACAGACACAGTGAGAACACCATGTGAAGACAGAGGAAGAGATTAGAGTTATGCTGCCACAAGCCAAGGAACACCAAGGATCTACGGCCACCACCAGGAGCCAAGAAGAGGCAACCAAGTATCACCCCCACAGGACTTGGAGAAGGCACAGCCCTACCAGCACCTTGATTTTGGACTTCTAGCCTCCTAAAGTGAGAGAATAAATTTCTGTGGTTTAAGGCCTCTCTGTCTGTAGTACTCTGTTATAGCAGCCCAAAGAAACCAATACAGTACCTATAAATGGCCCTTCTTCTCCACCCACTGCCTTCCAAGGTTGGAGGACGCTGGAGTCAACCAACAAACCCCGTCCTTCAGCACTAACACAGCCTCATATTCATAAAGATGATTAGGGAACACTGATGGCTATGACAACAGTGATTTATTTTTCCTTTGTCGTTTCCAGTACACAAAAGGCAAATCTGTGCTGAAGACACCAGAAATCTTTCCAATTAATGCTAATGGGTGACCAGCTCTGTTTCACTCCTTGGGAAATGAGGCCACTAAGAGGAAGTTATCAGTAAGAAATGTATGTTTTAGTAGCACGTTTAATTATGATACAACCACGACTGTCTCTTGCAGCAGAATTTAGCATGCAAGATTTACAGCTCTTAGCACAATTTTTGCCTTTGTTGTCTCAAAGAGCCTTGTTTCTGATGTTTTATTGGACTAGCAACCTCTGTTCAATTGTGTCACACTGCCCCCTACTGCTCTGGTCTCAGCATCACATGCTGGCTGCTATTATTTTGAGTCAGTTTTCAGGATGTGTGTTTTTTCTGCCAGGGTCTGTAAACCTGCCCACTCTCACACCCTGAAGAACACAGAACATTGGGATGGTGGAGAAGGGAGTGGGAATCTCATTTTTTTCTTTTAATACAACCACTGAACAACCACAAATATATCCATATAGTTCTAAAGCACATCATCTGACTGGTTTAAGCTTATAAGAGATACTAAGTTTCTAGAATAAGAGCACATCAGATTCTTTTATTTCTTGAAGGTGGCAAACATCTTCAAGAGATATCCTCACTTTTCATGATATGCAATTTTTTTTAAAGGAAGCTGATAAAATTTTAACTAATCCAACCAGCCAGAGGAAAGCCCTATTACAAAAGGGGCCTCAGAGGAAAGTGGGATTTCTTTTCTGCTTCAAAGGCATAGATTGCAATGGTATGAAAAAGTGGCCTGCAGGCGAGGGTCAGAGCGCACCCCACACCCACACAGCCACCAGCCACCCTGAGATGGTGTGTGTACCAGACATCCCAGCCCCAGCCCCACCCCCAGCCCCCTCTGCTGTTCCTCCTTTGCCTGCGTGCTCTTCCAAAGGTGATAGGTCAGCTCTCAGCCAGGAAGAAAAGTGACTGAGGGTCAGGAAAAGGGTATAGGGTTACATAGGATTACATTAGTAAGGAACCTGGAAATGAGTCTTTTGGGCTTCATAACACAAATTGGTTCTCAAGGTATTCGGCGGGCAGGGGGTGGGGGTCCTCCCAACCAAAAAATCTCAGAACCAATTCCTCTGACTCTGATAGTGGATTTAGTTTTTGTTTTTGTTTTAATTTAGGCTGGATGCAGTGGCTCATGCTTGTAATCCCAGCACTTTTGGGAGGCTGAGACAGGAGGATTGCTTCAGCCCAGGAGTTCAAAACCAGCCTGGGCAACACAGTGAGACCCTGTCTCTATTAAAAAAAAAAAAATTAAATTAAACCACCTGGCCTCATAGCAGGGCAGCTTCCCTAATTCCTGTTGTTGCCTGTTTCCGACCCACAGAACTCCAATGGTCCACAGCTCACGCTGCTCTTACCCGGCCTTCCCATGGATGACTACTTAACTGGATCATCTGAGCTTTGCTTCCATGCAACCACACATATTCTCCTGCCACAGATTTGCTACACTTTGGCGTACACTGTGGGCCTGTGACTAGCTCTCAGTCTGGTTTCCTGTGACGCTTGTCACCACTGGAGCTTTGTTCAGATCCCTGAGCCACATGTGCACACCTTTATTCTCTGTGCAACTGCCTTGTGTCCTGCCCTGTCTGGGCCGGCAACCTCCAGAGGGGCTTGCAGGGCAGGGGAGGATTCTTTTTCTCTGCCTGCACCATTTACTCCTCGGCTTGTGCTTGGAGAATTGCACTCTCCCAGGGATCACAAAGGAGAGTAGGCATGGAGGAGGGAGTGGAGAATGCCGCAAGAGAACATTTACCCTTCCTGTACTGTGCCAGACAAACGTAGAACCTATTCCATAAAAGATTTTTTATGTTGCATGGTCCAAGAGAATAGCCCAGCTGCTATCTTTGGCTCTCTTCCATTTCTCACTCCCATTCATAAAATCTTTAGAGAAGGCCATGTGCTGCTTTCTCACAGAGAGGATCAAGTTGTGCTCCAACCCAGAATATAGTTTCATTTGGATGCAGGTGGCTATAAGGGCCCTGAACAGTCTGTCTTTCTAACTACTCTGTCTGTCTACTCTAATTCTTATCCTACCTAATTATCCCCCATCATGAATCAATAAATCATATGCTGAGCCTCTCTAAAGACCCAACACCATGAAGAAGCTGAGGGACCACAGAGCTTACCAAACCTCTGGTATTCATGGATTTAGCATTCACAGTGGTCCCAAAGACCCATGACCTATAGCAATTTGTCTTTTGCTGAGACTCAAATTTGAATGTTGAACACCATAACACCAGTGTTCAACACTGGTGGGAGGCAATCACTTGGTAAGTAGCCTAGTTGGCCTAGTTAGCTTTTTTTTTTGAGACACAGTCTCACTCTGTCACACAGGCTGGAGTGCAGTGGCACAATCTCAGCTCACCGCAACCTCCGCCTTCCAGGTTCAAGCAATTCTCCTGCCTCAGCCTCTCAAGTAGCTGGGATTACAAGTGCCCACCACCATGCCCGGCTGCTTTTTGTATTTTTAGTACAGATGGGGTTTGGCCATGTTGGCCAGGCTGGTCTCGTACTCCTGGGCTCAAGTGATCTGCCCGCCTCAGCCTCCCAGAGTGCTGGGATTAAAGGCGTGAGCCATCACGCCCGGCCCCTAGTTAGCTATTCTAAAATCACAATGTTATAATTATTTTTTTCAATTTGCCATATGCCAGGTACTATACTAATTATTGCCTCTATGTTATCTCACTTAGCCATGATTATGGCAACTTCATTCCCATTTTATAGGTGAGAAAACAGATTCAGAGGTTAAGAAATTTGCTCAAGATCATACACCTAGTCAACGTGATTGAGCAAGACCATAGAGCTAGTGTGATTAAAATCACATAGCTGTTATAGTTAGTGTGATTAAGATCACATAGCTATTTGGTGTGATTTGAGCAAGATCACAGAGCTAGTTACAGTGATTAAGTGATCACAGAGCTAGTATGATTGGGGCTAGCTGAGCAGGAATTTGGTCCCAGGTCTGTCTTACTCCAAAGGTCAAGCAGTTAACCATCTCAATTCTCCCTCCTATGTCATTCTCTCCTCACTTCAGGGCACACAGGAATGGTCATGAAGCCATCAGAATGTTGTTGCCACGTGGAAAATGGCACTAAGTGCTAGAGATACCTTTAGTGAATGCTGAAAGAAAGATCTATTTGTGGTATGAGTACACACAAAGATTACACTTGGCTCTGAATGGAATACACATCGGAAAAGGTGAGGAGCCTGAACAAAAACAACTCCACTTTTACAAATTAGAGAATTCTGAAAGATCCGGGATGTCAAGGTTGTTAGACACACAGAAAGAAACAGGGGTCTATATGCCGCTATATATGAATATCAATATAGATAAGGCATATTTTTCCTGCTCTCAAGAGTCTCACACCATTAGCTCACCATGAAAAAGAACAATTCTGCAGTAGGCTGGGCACAGTGGCTGACACCTGTAATCTTAGCACTTTGGGAGGTCAAGCCAGGTGAATCAATTCAGGTCAGGAGTTTGAGACCAGCCTGGCCAACATGGCGAAACGCTGTCTCTACTAAAAATACAAAAATTAGCTGGGCTTCATGGCATGCACCCGTAGTCCCAGCAACCTGGAGGGCTGAGGCAGGAAGATGGCTTGAACCTGGGAGGTCGAGGTTGCCGTGAGCCAAGATAGTGCCACTGCACTTCAGCCTGGGTGACAAAGTGAGACCCTATCTTAAAAAAAAAAAAAAAAAAAAAAAAAAAAGTCTGCAGTGGCTGAGCACTGAAGACATTCACAAAGAGAAGTGCATGGAAGCAAATGGAGATGTGCCTGAAGAAGTAAAGCTTGAGTTAGGCCTTAGAGTTAGGCACACAGTTTAGCTGGGTAGAGGAAAGAAAAGAGAGCTTTCAGGCACATGAAACAGACTGAGAAAAGACTCAGAGACATAAACGAACGTAACAGACACAAGCAATTGTAACCCAGTGCATAAGCTCCACGAGGGCAGGACCTGCGTCTCAGCTTACCAGTATCTCCAGAGACTAGCACTGGCTAGGCACTCACGAAACTATTTGTTGGTAAAACGAAGAAAGGAAAAAAGAAGGGAAGGGCAGAGAAGGGCAAGAGAGAGAAGCGAAGAAAGACTAAACAAGGAATCAACATGTTTGTGCAGAAAAGGGGAACAGGTGGGTAGGATCGGGATCGGGTGGAGTGGAGGTAGGCAGGGCCTTGACTAGAGTCAGGGCAAGGAGCCTGTGAAAGTAGGAGACAAGAGGAGGCAGATGGGAGCGCACCAGAAGCCACGGAACATGAACCAGCGCATCTGCGGGGTGAAGACCATGGGAGGGGACACAGCCCGGAGGCTGGGAGAGCCCTTAGTAAGCTAGCGTGGCAGTCTAGACACAAGAGGAAGAAGAGAGGATGACCTAAAGGGATGGCAGAAGGAATGGGAGAAGGGATGAAAAAATTGAAGAGCCTATTGAAGGGGCAGAATCTACCCCATGTTGGTAACAGTTGAGTTGGTAGAGATGATAGGGAGAAATTTCTTGTGGGAAGCTTAGAAAAGTGGTAGCACACTTAGAAATGGGGAAGTTAATATGGTATAAGAAGACACGATATGGTTTGGATCTGTGTCCCTGCCCAAATCTTACATTCAGTTGCAATCCCCAATGTTGGAGGTGGGTCTGGTGGGAGGTGACTGGATCATGGGAATGGATCCTTTATGAATGGTTTTAGCTTCATCCCTTTGGTGCCATTCTCGTGATAGTGAGTGAATTCTTGTGAGATCTGGTCATTTTTAAAGTGTGTAGCACCTGCCCCATCTCTCTCTTGCTCCTGCCCCTGCTATGTAAGACGCCTGTTCCCCCTTTGCCTCCCGCCATGATTGGAAGTTTCCTGAGGCCTCCCCAGAGGCAGAAGCTGCTAAGCTTCCTGTATAGAACCATGAGCCAATTAAGCCTCTTTTCTGTATAAATTACCCAGTCTCTCCTTTATAGCAATTGGAGAATGGACTAATACAAGACGTAAAAGAGGCTGGCTGGGCCCAGTGGCTCATGCCTGTAATCTCAGCACTTTGGGAGGCCAAGGCGGGTGGATCACCTGAGGTCAGGAGTTCGAGACCAGCCTGGCCAACATGGTGAAATCCCGTCTCTATTGAAAATATAAAAATTAGCCGGGCGTGGTGGTGGGCTCCTGTAATCCCAGCTACTCAGAGGCTGAGACAGGAGAATCACTTGAACCTGGGGTAGGGAGGCGGGGGGGGGCGGAGGTTGCAGACAGTGAGTGGTGATGGCACCAGTTCACTCCAGCCTGGGCGAAAGAGCGAAACTCCATCTCAGAAAAAAAAAAAAAAAAGAGGTGAAAGAGATACTAAGTTCAGTATGTACATGATATATAACTTTTTCTATTTTTTTGAGACAGTCTTGCTCTGTCACCCAGGCTGGAGTGAAGTGGTGAGATCTCAGCTCACTGCAAGCTCCGCTGCCACCCCCACCCCGGGTTCAAGTGATTCTCTTGCTTCAGCCTCCTGAGTAGCTGGGATTACAGGCACTTGCCACCACGTCCAGCTAATTTTTGTATTTTTAGTAGAGACAGGGTTTCGCCATGTTGGCCAGGCTGGTCTCAAACTCCTGACCTCAGGTAATCCACGCACCATGGCCTCCCAAAGTGCTGGGATTACAGGCGTGAGCCACCACACCCCACCTGACATAGAACTTTAAAAGCTCAAATATAGATCTAAATCTATAGATAACATTCTGCATAGTTGAGTCCACGAGTTTGTTCATGGTTTTATACGAAGGTATGTTTGTGGGGTCAATGTATATGGTATGGCCACTAAGCAATTTGAATCGAACTATAGAATTTCAGAATTGGAAGAAACACAAGATTGTCTAACACTTATCTGATACACAGCAGACATGTTCAGAACACTCGTGCAGTGCACAGCAGTGTTTGTCAACTAGCATCTGTTTGGATAACCTGCAGTGAATACTGCTCACTCCTCTTTGTGTGGTTGGACAGCTCTGTTTGTTAGAAAGTTTTCCCTAATATTGACATCTTTGACGAAGTGAAGCTTACTTACACCCTAATGATTAAGAGCCTAAATTCGGCAATCTTAAAAAATAGGTGAGAAAAATATTGCTACTCTTCCACTATCCACTCTCCCCTTCTTCCTTAGGAAAAAAAAAAATCAAAAATTAATGGGACACATGTCTGTCCAGAAAATGACTACCTTCCCCAGATTCGCTCCCAGGTAGTTTGCCATATGACCTAGCTTTGACCAAAAAGATGAAAGCAGAAGTGATGTGGAGAATTTCAGGGTCCATGCCCTAAAAGGAAAGGAGCTTGCCTTGCATTTGCCTCCTTTTCCTCTTTGCTGTTTAAAATGTTAGTAGGATGCTGACAGCTGGAACAGCTATCTTGAATAAAATGAAAGCTGCACATTGAGGATGGCAGAACAACAGCTAGAAAGAGTCTGAGACTCTCACCTTCTCAGCCACACACCCTCATGGGAAAGTAATAATGTTCTATTTTGTTTAAGCTATTTTATTTGGGTTTCTGTTATAGCAGCCAAAGTATATGCTACTTAATGCTGTGAGTTCTAATCTCTGGATCTGTTATTTACTAACAAGTTACTTAACTTCTCTGAGCCTCATTTTCTTCATCTGTAAAGGCTATCCTACCCCATAGGGTTGCAGAAGAAATTAGTGCACTGAACTGCACTTAGCACAGTGAAGAGTTAATAAATTGCAGCTGTTATTGTTACTACTATTTTTTTTTTTTTTTTTTAGAGACAGGTTCTCATGCTATCACCCAGGCTGGAGTGCAGTAGTGTGATCATGGCTCAATGTAACCTCAAATTTCTGAGCTCAAATGATCCTCTCACCTCAGTAGCTAGGACTACAGATGTATGTCTCCATGCCCAGATACTCTTTAATTTTTTGCAGAGCAGGGGTCTTGCTGTGTTGCCCAGGCTGGTCTCAAACTCCTGCCCCCAAGCAATCCTCCTACCTCCCACCATGACCTCTCAAAGCAATCAGGATTACAGGTGAGAGCCACAATACCCAGCCTACTACTACCATTTATTAATATAAACATTAGCTATCTCAAAAATAAATCTAATCAACTAGAATTCCTTAGAAGTACAAAAAAATTTACGGAACTTTAATATAGTAGTTGAGGATGAGTTTATTAATCAGAACAACTCTGACATCGAATAAATGTCTTCATTTCATAGTCAAGAAGCCCAGAAAGGTATAGAAACTAGCTTGGAGCAATACAACAAGTAAGTGGCAAAGTTTGAATTAATTTTATATCCTCCATCCCCTTGAGGGTCAATCATTTGAGGAGCAGGCAATAGGACAGGAGGGTGTGTGTGTGTGTGTGTGTGTGTGCACGCCAAATACTGTCCAGGAATTTCCCTGTGTCTTTTCAACACCCAACCTCCTATGTTTCTAAAGTACCCAAAAGTCATCACCATGGGAAGGGGCCGGAGCCTTCCTTTGGGAAGAGGCTGTTCCGTCACTACTCAGGGTGTCCCTCCAGCACTTTGCCAGTCTCTCACTAATTGAGAAGGTGCTAGTGTTCTCCTTCTATATGAGGGAATATCTAAGCACACAATGCTAGGCCACTCTAAGTTACTGTCCTATCATCCTTCCCTAAGTTCCTTCATTTTCTCAAAGTTTTACCTTTTTCCTTTCCTTCACACAGCTAAAATCTTAACAGAGAGAGCACTACCTTTAAAACACTGCTCAGTTCTCTTTGTCCACAAGTTACTTTTATTTAGGCCATAGAAAGCATTAAGAGACAAGAAACACTAAATATGTGAGCATCGATGAATGGTTGTGGGGACAGAAGGAAGGAAGGATGCAGTGATTCAACCTCCTAAGAATAACCATGTCACCTGACAAAATCAAGAAAATGTTCTGTTATGGGGAGAGACACATGAAAAGGGACAGTTAAGTTCTTAAAAGATAAATTTTGGTTTCAAATGGAAACTTTTTCACAAAACTAAGACATTCTCACCGCAAAACATATTGTCATTTCACGAAAACAAAGAAATAAAACTTCCCTTTGTTTTGACTCCACAGCTTTGCTCCCTAGAAGTAACCATGCCTCTTATTTCCTTCTAGAAATTATCTTTCACATACAATATTATATATATTACACATGCCTGTGTACATATGCCCATAAAATTATATGTTTTTTCTTCTTGCATTATTTTCTAAAACTGACTATAAAAAACTATTTCTTAAATTCTGATTCTTAAAGCAAAACTCCCTACTAACAAGCAGTACAAGCCTCACACATGACAATGTAAGGTCTTCACAAGAATCAGCAAAAGTCCAGGTATTCTGTGAAACAGAAATAATCAAATGCCTCAAAAATATTTAATTTCCTATTCCAGGAATGTGAAACAGGTGTAATTAAAATAACACTTTTTTAATTAAGTGACCTCTCTTGACCAATCATCTGTGAATAATTCAGATTTCTCCCTTATTATTACTGTAAAATTGAAAAGAGGTCATATAAACAGGAAGATCCTCTTTAACTATCTTTAAGCACCAGCAATATATATTTTCCACCAGTTAAAATCCTTAATGATACAAAAAATCTGTCAAGCATAACTCCCCCAATTCATTTGCCTGAAACCATCAATATTTTATCATGCACTTGCAGTTGGCTTTAATTTAACAGTCCAGGTTACTAATCAAACAAAACACCCAAGTCATTAAAAGTTAGCATGCCATTTAGAAAGTGCATTTCACGTTTATTAAAATATCTTTCATGCAGCCATTAGAAACCTAAAGTTTTAATTACAATCAGATATTTAGTTCTACTCTGGTTATGCATTTGGCACTCCCTTACAACTGCCCTGATTAATCTTCCAGACCAAGTTCATCCATTACCTCCTGAAATTATTTTCCTCTCAACTTCTCCAGAATTCATCTTTCTACTCCACCCACCACAAATAAGTAAAATGCATTTTAAAGGTGTGCAAAATAACTACCCAAAAGATAACTCATTTAAAAGATTTCATTTCAAATATCATTTACCCCTCATAAAATTCCAAAGAGGCATCATTCAAAAAGACAAACTGAAATTGAAAATTAGCCCTTCGTGTCTTTATTGTCAGTTTTCATTATTTATTTTTCTTTCTAATGATAAGGAAAGTTCGACAAGCATTTTCTTACAGTTTTCTAACTGAGTGATGCAACTGAGTGTCCTTTTCCTTTAGCTTTCCAATTTTCCCTACTTCTCTTCCTGCCCTGGCTTACCCTAACGTTCTCTGAAGGGGATTAGCAACATATAAAACATCAGATTTCATGTTAAATCTAGCTCCTCTGAATTTCAGCACTTAGACCCTCCATTATCATATTTCATGTAGGTTAAAATACATTTTAGATGGGATTTAGGGCTGACAGTATGGAATCACTTTTAATTTCAAATCTATTAAGGCCTAACCCTTTTATATTTCCTTTAAAATTTGTTTGAAAACTAGAAATTTTCTTTTTTTTTTTAAGTTTCTCTCTATCCATAGCTTATCATAAGTGGCTCAAAGGAATCAGCTGGCATCTTCAACATTCTGCCAGGAAATCTTTCTGCCCAAATCCACCAGTTTGCTAGGTTTATTTTCTATTTTCCACGTTATTACAGATAACAGTGTTGTCAAATTTTCCTCCACAAGGATCACATTTTTTCCCACCTCCAAATCCAATTTTCTCCACGTCCTTCCATGTTCCACCAGCAGTCTTTTCAATGGCCTCCCAGCTTTTACTAACTGGCTCCTCGAGGACTTCCAGCTTCTGCCAACTGCCCAGCCCTAAAGCCAATGTCACATGCATTAGGGTTTTATTAGCACCCCACTCCCAGGTACCAAATTCTGTTCCAGTTATCTATTGCTGCTTAATTAACAGCTTAAAACAACCTACATCATGTCTCGTGATTCTGTGGGTCAGGAATTTGATCAAGACTTGGTTGGGCAGTTCCTTTTATCTCCAAGGCATCAACTGCCATCAGTGAGACTACCTGCTGGTAATCAGCTCATGAATGGGCTGGTTGGAGAGTCCAAGATGGCTTCATTAGCATGTCTGTCACCTTTGTGGGAATGGCCTGGAAGACTGGGCTCAACTGGGACTATTGCATACTAAGACTCCAACATAGCAGTCTCTTAGTATTGCATACTAAGACTACAACATAGTATGTGGACTTCTTACATGTTGGCTCAAGACCCCAGAGAAAGCTTTCCAAGAAGAAGAAGTAAAAACTACCAGTCTTTTATGGCCTGGGCTCAGAAACTGGCACATTGTCACTTCTACCATATTCTTTTAGTCAAACAATTATAATGAACAGATTGAAGGGGCAGAGACACAGATTTTACCTGTCAATGAGAGGAGTGTTAAGAACTTTGTAGTCATTTTTAATCTACCACAAATTCTTTAAGCTGGGTATTCTTATTCTTATTTTATAAATGAGGAAACCTGGAAGTGTATATTCAAGGCAACTTGCATCTATGTTCCTGGGTTGCAAAATATAATTTTTAAATTAGGAAAACAAAGATTAGAGAGGATAATTAATTTGCCTAAAGTCATACAGTTAGTTAGGGCAGAGCCAGAATTCTAACTTAATCATCCATCTGCATGGGAAAGTAAGTAAATTTCCTGACTACTCCCAAAAAGTGGTGACTAAAAGGACCATCATTGTCTAGAGAAACCAGGTATGTGCCTCTGTGGCCCTGTTTTTTGTCAACTCTGGATATAGCTTTCCTCCTTTTCTTTCATCCCTACTCTCAGGTGGATTTCCACAAGGTATACTTCATGAATGTTTATAAAAGAACACATAATCACATACTACAAAGGTCTTACCAAGGCAATATCCTATTCCACTTACGAAAGTGCATCTGACAAACTCAGCCTGACAATATGATCTCTCAGAGGCAGAGGAAATAATGCAGGAAACTGCTTTTCTGGACCAACATGGAAGAATTGTTTGGTGAAGATAAAGTGACAAGAACCTTGGGGAACAAAGAGACTCTGTCATTTTGGAACAATGACCATTGGCATAGGGAAAACCGACAGTTTCCTGTCCTGTGGTGGCAGGAAAAGAGCATAACTCTGGAGACTCTATCTGGAGTTCTGTAAGGAAAGATGATGCAGAGAGGGTAGGGCTTTCAGAAAGAAAATTCTGAACTAATTACTGGAAATTGTTCCTAGAAAGAAGAATGGAGAGCAAGGACTGATGCAGCTACACCGAAAGTACCTTAGCAAGCCTAGGGCTGGAAAGGACGCACTTACCACAGACGGAGATCCACAGCCAAGAGGAAATGCAGACATGGGTCCAAACCTATGGAAACTGTCAGGAAGGCTAACACCCAAAATGTGCAAGTGCTGCTAAGGACAGCAAGCAGAAATAAAAAGGTTTCTGTGACCTTGTTTGGAGCAAGGACAAGAAAGTTAGAAGTCACTTGAGTAGAGATTATGGTATGCTGTTAACAGATCATAGAGAAAGCAGGACTACTCAACTTCTATTCTGATTGTTTGGTTTGGTTTTTTTTTTTTTTTTTTTTTTTTTTTCTGAGACAGAGTCTCGCTCTGTCACCCAGGTTGGAGTGCAGTGGTGCAATCTTGGCTCACTGCAATCCTGGGCTCAAGTGATCCTCCCACCTCAGCCTCCTGAGTAGCTAGGACAACAGGCATGTGTCACCACACCCAGTTAATTATTCCTCCTCCTCCCCCTCCCCCTCTCCCTCCCCCTCCCCCTCTTCTTCTTCTTCTTCTTCCTTCTTTTTTCTTTCTTCTTCTTCCTGGGTTTCACCATGTTGCCCAGACTGGTCAACTTCTATTTTGCTTCTTTCTTTTCTAAATAGGCTTTGACTTGAAAGAATAATATGAGTATCAAAGAAACTGAAGCCCAGGTGGAGGAGATGATGGTGACAAAAGCCCCTTGCTATTGCAAATTGATTCACTGCTTCCTAAGAATCCAGTATAATTTAATAAATAGGATATCAGAACTCTATAAATGCAAGATTCTCCCCTGTACAGTTTACAGTGTAAAGGGAAAAAAATGTGCCAGTCAGCTCCAAAAATGGAAGGCTCAAGTGTCCACACATAGAGAATGGCAGGAAGACAGAGTCTAAATGGAGCTGGTGGGGTAGGAAATGAGGAGCGGCTATTAGCTGTGTTAGCTGGTATAGAGTTTCTTTGGCAGTAATGAAAATGTTCTGGAATTAGATAGTGATGATGCTTTCACAATTTAGTATTCTAAAAGCTGACGGTATGATCTCTCAGAGGTAGAGGAAACAATACAGGAAACTGTATCACTGAACTATCTACTTTATGATATATGAATTATACCTTGATTATTAAAAAAATACATCATCACATGTTATCTATCTCCTAGGTATCAATTTTCTTCTCCATGTTCACTCATCTAAAAAAATCAGTGACCATATGCACCAGTTAAAGGACAAAACAAAACTCCATTTTGAAAGTTCTTATTCTTCGTGACTGATGGTAAAACATACAAAGAAGTTTAACTTTTAGTTTTATGAAAAAAATAAAGGGCTATAACCAAACCTAGAACATAAGACAATAATAATAAAAGCAAATACTGGTTTATGTCATTTAAAAAAAGAAAAGAACAAGAAAAATGGATGGAATCACAACTGTGCCAATATTACACTAATTTACCCATCACAAGAAAGTTGGATGGGATCATCAATCAGCTAAAGTCCCGAGTCCAGTTCCTCAATAACTCTCTAGGAATCAACCACATGTGCAACTGATGAAAGAGGTATGAGGAGGAGCAAGAACGGAAAAGGCTTAGAGGCTTTAGTGGCCACAAGCTTTACAAGGAAGCAGAGTGCTGGGGCCACGGAGCTCTTACTGACCCTGAGCTGAGATCTAGTGTCCAGTGGCAGGTGGTGCTGGGGGGAATGGTCCCACCCTAGTTTATGTGGATCATAATATCTAGTGCACTGTATGCCATCCTGGGCGCCAGCATCTAAGAAGATCACAAGTGTACTAGAACCTGACACAATACTGAAGGTCTGACACCATGACCCAATTGGAACGATTAAAAGGACAGATACTGTTTAGCTTGGAAAAGTGAAGACAAAAGAAAAATAGGAAAACTGTCTCTCAAAAATTCACATGAGGCTGAGCACAATGACTCACGCCTGTAATCCCCGCACCTTTGAGGGCCAAGGTGAGCAGGCAGATTGCTTGAGCCCAGGAGTTGAAGACCAGCCTAGGCAACATGGAGAAACCCTGTCTCTTCAAGAAACTTTAAAATTAGCTGGGCATGGTGGTGCATGCCTGTAGTCCCATCTACTCAGGAGGCTGAGGCAGGAGAATTGTTTGAGCCTGGGAAGTTGAGGCTGCAGTGAGCTATGATTGTGCTGCTGCAGTCCAGCCTGGGGGACAGAGCAAGACCCGGTCTCAAAAAAAAAATTACCCAAAGGATTTAATTTATTTAGGGACTCCAAAGAGAAGAGTGAATTCTTCATGAGTCTTATTAGCAAGACCTCCAACACGGAAAAACTTAGAAGTCACCAAACATTTGAGAACTGAGTTGAGAAACCTCAGACATAATAGGTATGTGAACCAGAAGTCACAATTAACTGTTGTCACAAATAAATATGAGAGAGCAAGAAAGGGGGCCTCCATTTTAAAGAGGAAAAGAAATCTGACAGTCAGGGACAAGGAAAAAGAGAAAAGACAATCAATAGAGATATATGTTTGGTGAATCCCCAAGTGCGTCACAGGAATCTGTGTTTTTAAAACATCCCCACGCAAATTTTAGGCAGCCAAACTGGCATCTACTTACTATCCAACATTTAGAAACTACTTTTCTAGAGAGCTCCTTTGATCATGCCACATCTGCCCTTAAAACTCTTCAATCTCCATTATTGCCAAAAGCACAATTCAAAGTTTTTAACATCCCTTCAGAACTCCACCTAGCAGGGCCCAGATATACTTTTTTTTTTTTTTTTTTTTTTTGAGACAGAGTCTCACTTTGTAGCCCAGGCTGGAGTGCCGTGGCATGATCTCGGCTCACTGCAACCTCCACCTCCCGGGTTCAAGTGATTCTCATGCCTCAGCCTCCCAAGTAACTGGGATTACAAGCACACAACACCATGTCTGGCTAATTTTTGTATTTTTAGCAAAGATGGGGTTTCACTATGTTGGCCACACTGGTCTCAAACTCCTGAACTCAAGTGATCCGCCCACCTTGGCCTCCCAAAGTGCTGGGATTACAGGTGTGAGCTACCATGCCCGGCCCAGATACACTTTTTAAAATTTATCTCCCATTTCTTGCTATCATCAGTCCTGTTCTCTAGCAAACTCATGTAGCTGTCACTCACCAAGCCTGCATCTCTATTTGGTCCTTGTGTGCATCTGTTTATTCCATGTCCTCCACCTGGAATACCTCCCATCTATGCATCCACTGAATCTGCTATTCATCCTTCCTGCCTTAAAGCAAAGGATCAAAAGCCAATTCAAATGTTATCCCGGCCGGGCGCGGTGGCTCACGCTTGTAATCCCAGCACTTTGGGAGGCCGAGGCGGGCGGATCACGAGGTCAGGAGATCGAGACCACGGTGAAACCCCGTCTCTACTAAAAATACAAAAAAATAATTAGCCGGGCGTGGTGGCGGGCGCCTGCAGTCCCAGCTACTCGGAGAGGCTGAGGCAGGAGAATGGCGTGAACCCGGGAGGCGGAGCTTGCAGTGAGCCGAGATCGCGCCACTGCACTCCAGCCTGGGCGACACAGAGCGAGACTCCGTCTCAAAAAAAAAAAAAAAAAAAAAAAAAAAAAAAATGTTATCCCATCACCCATATCCTCCTCTGAACTCTTGATCACTTAGTGACTTCAGCTTAGGTCTCCATTTCTTCATCTATAAAGTTATCATAATAATACTAATGACTTCATAGTGTTGTGTGAGAATTGAGTTTACAAATGTGAAGTACCTAAAACAGTGCCAAGAATATATAAAATCTATAAATTATGATTATTCTTATGATTAAGTTTGATCCTATTAGTATGATCCTTTTTACAAAAGGAAGTTAGTAAAGCAAGCTACAGGCCAGGTGCAGTGGTTCATGCCTGTAATCCCAGAACTTTGAGACATCAAGGCAGGACTGCTTGAGGCCAGGGGTTCGAGACCAGCATGAGCAACATAGGGAAACTTTATCTCTACAAAAAAATTTTAAAATTAGCTGGGCATGGTGATACATGCCTGTAGTACCAGCTACTTGAGAGGCTGAGGCAGGAGGATGGCTTGAGCCTGGGAGGTCGAGGCTACAGTGAGCTATAATCACACCACTGCACTCCAGCCTGCGTCACAGGGCAGGATCCTGCCACACACACACACAAAAAAGCCACACTTCTCACTATTGCAGTGGTTCCTGATATGTATCAGGAACTCCCTTTGGCTAGCACAACTGCTGATCTAGGCTGCTTGCCTGGGGAGTGACCTAGATCTCCAACCCTGAGGGCTCCTGAGCTTCTGGTTACCATGCCCTTGGCAGGCTACAGCAGCTGTAATTCCTTTGTCACATGACAGCATCAAGAGATCCCAGTGGATCTCCTTCTAAACATACTATTTCCTATCCCCATTATGGGAAAGCAACCCTACCTCCTCATGACCAAGGCCAATTACTCCTGCCAGTATAACTCCTTTCTTAGCCTGATGATCTCATGTCATGAGAGGCATAAAACGACAAGGTAGTTTTAGGTTTAGGAGGATTCTGAGAATCCTTATGTATTCCCCTCTGGGAGGCAGAACTTCTAGAACGCTAGGACCCAACACTGCAGGACAAGAAGCACAAATTTCCCACGCAGGTCACTGGGATTCATGGTGAGCTTCTTCCACCCCTTCCTCCACCTCTTGGAACCCAGACTCATTCTACACAAAACCACATACTGGCCACTGACTCAAAAGAAACACTACACCTTAAAGGACACTGTTCCAATCTTGCAGATTATCATCTTCAAGGTGACACTTTGACCATACCTTCCAGAGGCTATTCCAATGTTGTTCAGCCAACTAGTATACTATGCAATACACAGTAAGATCGGTGACTTCACGATCGTATGTCCAATTGTCAATTCTAACATGTGGTCATACATTGGTCTGTGTTACATGTTAGATCCCATGTTAGTAAATCAGACACTCTGGCCAGGTGCAGTGGCTCATGCCTGTAATCCTAGCACTCTGAGAGGCCAAGGCAGGTGGATTGCTTGTGCCCGGGAGTTCGGGACCAGCCTGAGCAACCTGGTGAAGTCGCATCTCCACAAAAAACTTATCTTAAAAATTATCTGGGGCGGGGCACAGTGGCTCACGCCTGTAATCCCAGCACTTTGGGACACCAAGATAGGCAGATCACCTGAGATCAGGAGTTTGAGACCAGCCTGGCCGAAAATGGTGAAACTCCGTCTCTACTAAAAATACAAAAAAAAAAAAAAAAAAAATTAGCTGGGTGTGATGGCAGGCACCTGTAATCCCAGCTACTTGGGAGGCTGAGGCAGGAGAATAGCTTGAACCTGGGAGGCAGAGGTTCCAGTGAACCGAGATTGTGCCATTGCACCCCAGCCTGGGCTACACGAGTGAAACTCTGTCTCAAAAAAAAAAAAAAAAGTAGCTGGGAGTAGTGGCGCATGCCTATGGTCCCAGCTACTCAGGAGGCTGAGGTGGGAAGATCACTTGACCCCAGCAGGCAGAGGCTGCAGTGAGCCATAATCCCACCACTGGACTCCAGCCTGAGTGACAGAGCAAGACCTTGTCTCAAAAAAAAAAAAAGACACTCTATGAACCCTTGGATAATGGTACTGGCTGAGGAACTGAAGGCAGGAAGGGCAAAGCTATACCTAGAATACATTTTGATTCATTCCAGTTAAGAAGAATTGTTGCCCTTTCCAGAGCAAAAGGGATCTGACACAATCAACCTGTGACCAAGTCTGCTTGGTCTCTTCAATGTGTTTATCATACTGAAGGCTCAGACTCAACCTCTACTGCCAACAGCTCAAATAGTCAGCAGTGGCAGTCACTAGATCGGCCTTGGTGAAAGAGAACTCAACACAAAGATAACCTCTATCTCTACCACCATGGCTAGCCATTTATCAGCCCCCAGAAAGACACTGGGTGACCAAGGACAAAGGCTAGCTGACATCTACTGGATGAGTCCTGACAACCTGGTTGACCACGACTCTTCTGCAGTGGATGTTCTCTAGTGAGCATGAAGGTACAATAAAAAGATACTGACACTTTTTGCCCACTCCTATAAGTGTATGCGTATGTCTCCTCTTAACACCAGGGGGGAGATATTGGTGAGTACACCTGGTCATCCAGTTTTTATGAAAAGAAAAGTTGTCCAAGCCCAAGATACACCTGCATTCCTGGACTGTGGAAAACAGTTTGGCCATCAGTCAGAGGCCTAGAAAAGTGAGGGTGTAGTCTTGGCCCTTCCAGGTAAAAGCAAACTGCTTCTGGAGGTTCTTCCAAATTGGTATGGAGAGAAAAGCATTAGCTAGGTCGATAGCTACATACCAAGTGCCAGGGGGCTTTATTGATTTGTTTCAGTAAAAATTCCGTATCTGAGACAGAAGCTACAAAGTCACAATCTGATTAAGATTATAATATTCTCAGTCATTCTCCAAGATCCATCCAAATTCTGCACAAGTAAAACTGATGAGTTAAATGGGAATGTGATAGGTGTCATAAACCCTGCCTCTTTCAATTCTTTAATGGAGACAGTAATATATATAATTTAAAATAGATACAATATTCCTTCTGGTTTACTATATTTATGGGGAAGGGAAATTCCAAAAGCTCCTACTTAGTCACAGAGCCAGATGGGGATTCTAACAGTAACAAGTATGTTTATTCCAATATGGCATTCAGGAAGTGGAAAAATAACCATAGGAAGGGTTCATGGATTAACTGGGCCACTGTGAGTTGGAATTAATTAAAGTTTCCATTTATCACTTGACCACAATAAGCCCCCACTTTGACTGCTAGACCACAGTAGCATTTTGCTTCCTCTGGAATTAACATCAATCCAGAGCCAGTGTCTAGTAAAACCTGAAAAGTTTAGGTATTGCCTTTTCTTCAGTGCACAGTGACTAGTAAATGGCCACAGGTCCCATTGAGGAAGGCTTAGGGGAATATATAATATCAACTTGTGGCAACATTGCAAGGTTCTTGTCAAGGGAATAAGCTACCCTTCAAGCAAGGGATTCTCAGTCTTTGAGCTGGCTTAGGTCTGGGAAATGGGTGAAGAGCCATAACTCTCCATTGTGGTAATTCAAGTCAAGTATTTGGCCACCTGATCTTAAATTTGGTTTCAGGTGTTGTTGGGGTATTTTCCCCGCCAGATATATGAAGCAATATTCCAGTAGAATGCCCATATCCTTTTTATTCCTAATGACACCATGATAAATTGGCCTCTGGTGGAGAACCCTGCAGGTACCCTCCTACCCTTAGCAGTGCAGTTTGCTAAGGTTCTGGTGAACTAGAGGTCCACAGGAAGCAGCCTGCTAGAGCGCTACAGAAGCTTGCAGGGTAATGAGAGTCAATGGGCCTCCACCCGCTATTGGCAGCCACACCATCAGAGGAAACAGAAAAAAAATCACACCAAAACCAGGAAGAGACATGCCTCCTTCCTGATACTTTGCAGTATCCCTCCAGTACCCTCTATCAATAAATCCTAATATTGCACCAGATGGCAAAGGAAAAATGATTATATAGTCTAGCTCAAAAATCACAGAGCAGAAAAGAAAAACTGGAGGGGGGGATTTGGAGCTAAGAAACAATATGTTGATAACTGACATGGTAATCAACTGTGAGACTTCTGATTCCTTGCTTGACAATATGCCAAGGCAGTTCTATCTCCTTTAATGTGGGCCGTGATTTTTTCAATGTTCCAGGAGCCATTTAGCAGCGTAGTTGAGAATGTCTCCAGGAGCGGACATTAAATCCTGAGTCACAGAAGAATATATGCATATCAACAATCTCTCTCCCCATCCAACTCCATACAATAGTCTACACTAGCAGCCCACCACTCTCAAGAGCCATTCCCAGGCTAATATGCCTGTTTACATTAGCCAGCTCCTGCAGTTCAGCTCCTTTCTCCCTAAGCAGGACCAGCACTTCCTGAGTTGTGACATGACAATATTTGATCCAAATTATTAGTCTAATGGCCAGGAAGGGAGATGAGAGTAGATCAGGAGGACAGCATAGAAAGCATCTGCTTCAGTTACAGCCTCTACACAGTCTTCAGACAAGGGATAGGTGCTGTTATCCTCCAGCAAAAGGAAATGGTCCGTTTCCACAGGCTCAGAGGGCTCAGGGGGAATCTGGGGCCAGTGTCCTCTAGTGCACCCAACTGTCCCCATCCCAAGTCTCAGGGTATTAGACCTTCCCTATCACGACATTGACTTGCGAAAACGTGCTAATTCAGTCTTCTCTGAAGTTCTGCTACTCTTACACTCAGATCCTAAGCCTTATCTTAAGCATGTTCTGCCCTTCTGGTTGCTGCATTAGAGGTCTTCAGACTTCCACACCATGCTCTATTTTGGAAATGAGCTTGTTATTTTCTCTCTTCAGTATAGCAGTAAGCACCCAAAATCAACCAATTAATTCAATTGTCTTTGAACATCCCTTCTACCCACATCCCTGTCCCAATTCATCACAGATAACAGTCTTAGCATTTGCAAGGCTGCAATATGCCTACAACACTCCACTTACTGCAGTGATAGTCCTGTTGCCAGCTGGCTGATAAGTTATCCTACTTTAGAACCGCATCCTTGGAATCTGTTGCCTTCAATTAGCTATCTTAGGGAAGTTTCTGTGCAAATGCTTTATTAAGAAAGGGACCTCAGGAAAAACTGGTAAGAGAATGGGGGAAACAAGACAGGTAATGGGAGGAAACCAAGGAAGGTACTGTATTAACCTACATTAACAAATTGTCCCAAAACTTGGCATCTAAAACCAATACACCTTCATTATCTCACAGTTTCTGTGTGTCAGGAATCCAGGCAACAACTTAACTGAGGCCTCTGCTTCACGGCCTGTCACAAGGTTGTAATCAAGGTGTTGATCCAGGCTCATTTAAGAGCCCAACCTGGAAAGGATCTACACTCACTCAATGACTGTGATTGGCATTTAGTTACATACAGGTTGTTGGACTGAGAGCCTTGGTTCCTTGCTGACTGTTGACCAGAGGCTCCCCTCAGTTCCCTGCCAGAAAGCTTGCCTCGCTGAAGCGTACAACCTGAGAAAAAAATAGTCTGTTCGCAAGACAGAAATCACAATCTTTTGTAATCTAATCATGGACGTGGCATCCCCACACCTTTGCCATATAGTAGTGATCAAAAGCAAGTCACCCTGTCTATCCCACACTCAAGGAGAGGGAATTACACAAGAGTATGAATATAAGGAGGCAGGGATCGTTGGGGACCACTTTAGGTGCTGCCTACTGCAAGTTCAATCTCAAAGTCCACAGCTGGTAGATTCAGCATGTTCCTGCAGAACTCTGGAAGTAAGTTAGGCTTCAGAGTTGTTCCAACCCGGGAAAGGGGGCTAGGGCTTTATATTCCCATAACCAGTCATTGGTTAGTGGTCCCCTCAGTGGGTCACAAATTTCCAGGCAGGTGCTCTTTATGCATGCATGTAAGGTGGATTCCAGTAGGTGGACAGACCTCAAAAACAAAAAGAAGTGTTATAGGTATGGGCTGTTGGAAGTGAAAGCGTACTGAATCTCTGGTTAAAGGGAATAGTACAAAAAGGCCCTGCGCAGGGCATCAGTATTGTGCTTTCCAGCGAATGGTGGAAGGAAAAAGGCACTTTCCATAAGGTTGTCAATAGCAATAATGATTAAGCTCCTATTACTTCATGCGGCTATTCTAGTCAGAGGTCTTTGATTTCAAGAAAAGAAAACCCAACCTGGCTAACATGGTGAAAACACCGTCTCTATGAAAATACAAAAAATTAGCCGAGCGTGGTAGCATGTGCCTGTAGTCCCAGCTACTTGGAAGGCTGAGGCAGGAGAATGGCATGAACCCGGGAGGTAGAGCTTGCAGTGAGCCGAGACCGCGCCACTGCACTCCAGCCTGGGCGACAGAGCAAGACTCCGTCTCATAAACAAAAAAAAGAAAAAAAAAAAAAAGAAAAGAAAACCTACTGGTTAGGGCTATTGAAAGGCTACTGAGAAACTGCTCACAGGACCTAAGACAGGTACCGTCTGGCTCAAAAGTCCTAATCCTGGGAATTGGGAAAAGGAGAAGCACAGAAGACCCAGGAAGCCATTCTTTTTTTTAATTTATACGTAACAGTTATACATATCCAGAAAGCCACTCTTACTTTTTCTGTTGCTGTCTGAGATCAAGAGACCTTCATGTGTTTTTCTTTCTAGATACCTGCCTCACTTTTCTCTCTGAGAACAGATTTTCTCTACCCACTGATCCACAGATCATGCTTGCTCTTTTAGCCCCTGGATAACCTTTCAGATCAGCTCTCTACAAACAGTTGCTTCAGTTTCTCCAAATTCCTATAGCTACACAGAAGAAAATGTTTTAAAATATTAACTGTAGTTATCTATAAGTAGTAGAATTATAAATAATTTTGCTTTTTGCCCTATTCTATATCTTTTTCCAAATTTTCTACAATTAACATGCAATGCATTTACAATCATCAAGGGAAAAATCTGGCTGGAGTAAATTTTCTCCACCTCATCCCAATCCTCCATCACCATCTTTATTTCTTCACCTCACCCCTTCCTGGCAGATGACCTTAGGAAAGATATAGTATTTTTTTTTTTAAGAGATGGGGTCTCACTCTGTCACCCAGGCTGGAGTGCAGTGGTGCAATCATAGCTCGCTGCAGCCTTGAACTCCTGGGGCCAAGCGATTCTCCTGCCTCAGCCTTAGCCTCCCAAGTAACTGGGATTACAGGCACATGCTACTGTGCCTGGCTAATTTTTTTATTTTCTGTAGAGACGAGTTTTTGCTATGCTGCCCAGGCTGGTCTTGAACTCCTAGCCTTAAGGGATCCTTTCACTTCAGCCTCCGAAAGTTCTGGGATTACAGGCATGAGCCACGTGAGGCCCAGCCTGGAAAGATATAGTATTGTTAGAATAGTGTAGCTAAGTCAAGCAGTGAGGGGCAGTCACTGTGAGCAATGGAAAGTTTTATTGTCTTATTTATTATTTGCTATAAGGATCTGAAGAACCTGAAAAGGCATACATGAAGCATTCTCCCAGGATGAAGATGGGACCTCGGGAGGAGGACTGATGGTACCATGGGGCAGAAGAGGAAGAAAGGAGACCGACCAGGATAGACACCGTATGAACTGCTGGGTGACTCTGGGGAGAAGGTCGAGTTTGGCGCCCCCTTGTGGACTTGGTGTATAATCACAACTATGTAATCTCCATATTCATCTACAAGATATTACAGGTATCAATAAGGAATAGCCAATAAATAAAACCAAACCACAGTCTGAGGGATCATATAATAAGCAACAAGACAGAGTTCAAAAAACAGTGCCAATGAAGAGATCTTTGATTTTCTCTTCGCCTGTGATCGTTTTCCTACCTCTAGCCCAACCCTTACATAAGTATTTTAGAAACCAAGAAAAAAAATGCCAGCAACTCCTATAGATCTCTAATATAATACCGATATATGGACACACAATAATGGGATGCTTTTCAAAACACTGCTAATCCTGTTAGCTCATATCGAGTCCCAGCCTGCACCATTGGGACACAAGGCTATTGTCCTACACTGTGTCACGCCAGGCTTTAAATAAGCATCACAATAAAGGAGAGAACCTCCCTCCATCTTCTAGTAGAATGGCAAATAAACCAACCTGTACATGTTAAGTTCTTGCCTACTTTGTTTTTCATGTTAATAAAGAAAAATTTGATAATTTTCCTGGTAACGATATGACACTGCCTTGGCTCCAGAAATTCTTCCTTGTAGTTAACTTACGTCTCTCATGTAGTCATGTAAGTCCACTGCTTCCTGTTCTAGTCTTCCTTGTGGTGGAGATTAATAGCGGCTTATCGGCTTATCATCTTCCTAGAGACCCTTCCATTGTTAGAGCTTACCATGGCATTACCTATCCTTTTTTTTTTTTTTTTTGAGATGGAATCTCCCTCTGTCGCCCAGGTTGGAGTGCAGTGGCGCGATCTCGGCTCACTGCAACCTCTGCTTCTCGGGTTCAAGCAATACTCCTGTCTCAGCCTCCCGAGTAGCTGGGACTATAGGCCCGTGTCCCCACGCCCGGCTAATTTTTGTATTTTTAGTAGATACAGGGTTTCACCGTGTTGGCCAGGCTGGTCTCAAACTCCTAACTTCAGGTGGTCCGCCCACCTCGGCCTCCCAAAGGGCTGTGATTACAGGCATGAGGCACCGTGCCCAGCCTACCTATCCATTCTTTAAACACCAAGTAATCCACTTTTATTTGACCTTACCTCATTCACTTCATTTTCCAGTTTCCATTAAATCTGTGGCTTCCCTGTGAGTCTGTCTACTCCATAGTTTTCTTGCTCTACTAAACCATGGAACTAAATCGTGTGCACCTCTGGATGATTTCTCAGCATTACACTCTCCCTATTATAAATGAAAGAAACACCAAAATGTAAAAGTATTTCTTTGATATGCTGGAATATGTGGCTATACTGATGCATGCGATACAAATTCTTTTTCTTTTTTTTTTTTTTAAGTGCAGGACAGAGGGGTCCGTTTGTGAAAGTTATCGATACCTAGTAAAATGGCGCCATCTAGTGCCCTGAACTAGTAACAACATTTGCAAGAGAAGGGTTGGAAGAAAACTGTAAATCAACAGTGCAAAATGACAACTCTCAAAACTAGCAGGGCCAAGGCAATTTAATAACAATATGTCGATTGACTCTGGGGACTATAACTCTTAGTCTATTGACTGAGCCACTGGAGCAGCTTAACAAATAACATAGCTTGTTTTCCAGAGAGAATGTGGCACTGTTCCGAAAGCAGAAGATCCCACTGGAGGCTTGGGAGGATGAGGAGCAAAGTAAGCGCCTACTTCGTGCCAGGCACTGCTCTAAGTATTTTACATTCATTTTTTCACTTAATCATCACATCTGCCTTATGAGGCTGGTATTATTATCCCCATTTTACAGATGAGAAACTGAGCTTTCAGAGAGGCCAAAATCTTACCCTTAGGTTACACAACAGAGTCAGGCCTGATTCCAAAACCCACATGCTTTGCGCTACCTCCAGAGAGGATACATAAGGAATTTTCAACTCCCTTTCTTTTTTTCCTTTTTTTTTTTTTTTTTTTTTTTTTTTTAGACAGAGTGTTGCTCTGTCACCCAGGCTGGAGTGCAGTGGCACAATCTCGGCTCACTGCAAACTCCACCTCCCAGGTTTAAGGGATTCTCCTGCCTCAGCCTCCCAAGTAGCTGGGACTAGGACTACAGGCGCATGCCACCACATCTGGCTAATTTTTATATTTTCAGTAGAGACAGGATTTTACCATGTTGACCAGGCTGGTCTCGAACTCCTGGCCTCAGGTGATCCACCCACCTCGGAAAGTACTGGGATTACAGGCGTGGACCACTGCGCCGGGCCTTCAACTCCCTTTCTTATCACTCTCCACAGGGAAGACCAGAGAGACACTCTTACCACCACATCCCAGGGACTTACCACCACCAGAGAGTCCATGCTGCAATGTATAACTCTGCTGAAAGATGACAAAAAGGAAGTGTGGAAGTCCTGGAACACCAAGAGACTAATGGTGCTGGAACAAGGGCTGGGTAGCAACAGAATTTCCTGCAGCTCTGTTTCAACATTATTTTTTGTCCTGCCATTATTTTTGTCCACCTTAAGTCAGAAGCTCCTAGGGACCAGAGGTTATACTCTTGATATATCACAGTGCTAAATAAATATTGACCAACTGACTGAATTAAAAGCATAGTAAAAGTTCCTTGTTCACACCTGTATCTCTTTTGCCATGACAAAGCTCCTGGCATTGACACAGATTAATCCAAATAGGGAAGTCTGTATTCTTGGGAAAGAACACAGCTACTCAACTTGAACAAGAAAAAGATGCCAGGGATTAAGTCCCTTTCAGACACAGGCTGACTACTGTCACTTAGCTAATGGAGTCACTCCCCAAGTTAACTAACCAGCACGTCTTAAGAAAGGCATGGAATAGAGAGAAAGGGTCAAAAGTACGTATTTTTCTTTTCCTTTTTTTTTTTTTTTTTTTTTTTTTGAGATGGAGTCTCACTCTATCACCCAGGCTGGAGTGCAGTGGTGTAATCTCAGGTCACTGCAACCTCTGCCTCCAGGGCTCAAGGGATTCTCCTGCCTCAGCCTCCCAAATAGCTGAGACTACAAGAACATGCCACCACGCCTGGCTAATTTTTGGTTGTTTTTTTTAGTACAGACGGGATTTCATCATGTTGGCCAGGTAGTCTCAAACTCCTGATCTCAAGTGATCTGCCCGCCCCGGCCTCCCAAAGTGCTGGGATTACAGGCATGAGCCACCGCGCCCGGCCAAAAGTACCTATTTCTCTAAAAGTTAAACCTTGTGCAAAGAAGTAGAGGATTTGTAGGAGGTTACATTTTCATTCATGTAATTATTTTTAATTCAGCCATTAAGTTTATTAGGTAAATGAATCAATGAGGCAATTAGACAGAAAAAAATAAACAAAACAGCAATGATTTTACCAAAAAAAAAAAAAGGTAATGATGAGCTCCTGCTATAAAGAGGATGAAAAGACATGGAAAATCGAATGGAAAAAGAACAGAAAAATACAATGGGTTTATTAAATCTTATGGGTAATTTTTGTTGTGGATTTGGTTTTTTTCCTAAATGAACATCACTTGAACTATGAGTGCATCCAGGAAAAAAATGTGTTGAGAATTTTATTCCAACTGGGAAGATGAACCAAAAAAAGAAAAGGGAATTTTATATTTCTTTTCACACACACACACACACGCACACACACACACACACTCAGTTTTGATGATTTGTAGGAAACTGTAGGATATTTTCAAAGAAAGGAAAACCTTAGCCTGTTACATATTCCAACTTAAAGAAATAAACTAGTATTCTTCAAGGCAGTTAATTGAGTATCTTAAGGCTTCCCAAGGAGTCAATAACATCTTCAAATAGAATCCAGGCCACTTAGCTTCTAGGTTTGTCCTAGAATCTCTATACAGCAAAACTCATTATAGCAATGTGGGCCTTATTCAGTGTGGCCCCCATCAGCAAAACAGAAGGCTGACAGGTTCCAACACAATTAGCATTTGTGTTTATCCATCCATTGTCTCTTGAGAGGTCTCCATAGAAACCACAAATTTGCAAAATTTCTGCCTGTGCTGAGGGGTACACTCTATGCCATGAAATACTGCTTTGCCAACCAGCCCTAATTAGGGTGCAAATGACTGACGGCAAAGGACAAAGTGAATACCATATGCAAAGACACGGGGATGTGAGAACGTGTTTGTTCAGGTAAAAATAAATTATTCAAGAGTTGGCACAAAAGGTATGCTCATAGGGAAAGATGATATTGAAAAGGTAGGCAAAGCAGAGATTATGAAAAGTCTTCTATGAATGCTACTACAGGTATATGCACTATACAAAGTGTTTTACATACATCATCTTATTTCATCCCCACAACATAAGGTTGGCATTACTCTCATTCTCAGTGGTGGACCTGAGACTTTTCTGACTCCAGAGATCATACTTTTTTTTTTTTTTTTTTGAGATGGAGTCTCGCTCTGTTGCCCAGGCTGGAGTGCAGTGGCATGACCTCGGCTCACTGCAACCTCGGCTGCCCAGGGTTCAAGCGATTCTCATGCCTCAGCCTCCTGAGTAGCTGGGATTACAGGTGCGTGCCACCATGCCCAGCTAATTTTTTTGTATTTTTAGTAGAAATGGGGTTTCACCATGTTGGCCAGGCTGGTCTTGAACTCCTGACCTCAGGTAATCCACCCAACTCAGCCTCCCAAAGTTCTGGGATTACAGGCGTGAGCCACTGCACCCGGCCCACTTTCTGTTTTCTTTTTCCTTTTTTTTAAACATTTTTGGGACAGGGTCTCACTCTGTTGCCCAGGCTGGAGTGCACTGGCACAATCATGTCTCACTGCAACATTGACCTCCTGGGCTCAAGCGATCGTCCTACCTTTGCCTCCCAAAGTGCTGGGATTACAGGTCTGAGCCATTGTGCCCTGCCAGAGATCACCTTCTGAATCAGTACTCTACACCCAA
Source organism: Symphalangus syndactylus (assembly GCF_028878055.3). NCBI lineage: Eukaryota > Metazoa > Chordata > Mammalia > Primates > Hylobatidae > Symphalangus > Symphalangus syndactylus. The sequence continues at coordinate 19,948,178 of NC_072431.2, read as the reverse complement.
TTTCAGAAAAGGAAGCACTGTGGATTCACTAAGGACAAGCTATGCTTAATCTTACTAACTCTTAAAATGGAACTTCACATTATACTTCAGATTAGTGTTTCTCAAATTTAACTAACGTATGCACCTCTTCAAAAGGAAAAAATTCTTACAAACCCCGTGTTGGCTTAAATTCTCATGAAATATTGCAGCAGAGACCGCTAACCATTCCTTAGTATTAATCCTCCCTACCTTCCTTTTCGTTAATAGAATTCCTCAAGTTTTACCTAGAGCTTACATTTTGCAGCCTCCCTTGCAACTGGGTACAGTCACATGACAAGTTTTGGCAGTGAGAAATGAAGAGAATGTAAACAACTTCTGGTCATGTTCTCATTAAGACACTGCCAGTCCTCGACTTCCTCTGGACCCCTTCCCATAGCTGGAAATCCAGTGAAGTGCGGATGAAACTGCTTCAACCATGTGAATGAAGGCAGTATTCAGGACCTTACTATTCAAAATGTGGCCTGTGAACCAGCAGAAGGAGCAGCAGCTGGGACTTTGTGGAAATGCAGGCTCTCAGGCCTCACCCTAGACCTACTGATGCCAAACTCTGCATTTAAATAAGATCTCCAAGTAATTCACATTCACACTAAAATTTGAGAAGCACTGATCCAGGAGAAGGTAGAACAACAAGCTAGAAGGAACTTGGGTATCTAGATGACCCACATTACTAGACCACCTACCAGCTCAGACTTTTATAAGAGAAGTAGACCTTCTACATTTGTTTAAGCACCTTTATTTTTACCTCTGTTTGATCCAAAATGCCAACTATATTAATATGTACAAACACAACATGACATAAATTCCCACCTTTATAGCTTTTTTAATATAATGTATTTGTTTTGTACCTTCCCTTTATTCAATACAACCATTATTAAATCACGTATATTATAGCGGTTTTATTGAGTAGTTAAACTGATTATGTGCCAGTCCACAGCCATAAAATTAAAACAAATTTATAAATGAAATAAAAAGAAAACTATAAAACCAATAAAAATCCAAATGAACAATTGTTTTAATATAATGAAGTAGATGATGTTTTTCTGCTGGAACAAAATCACTCTTCTCTTCACAACACAACTACGGAACTGATGTTTCCCCACAAATGTTTTTGAATTTGGCAGATTTATACTACCATGTGTTTTGTGATGGCTCAATTCTCTTACCAACTGACTCTATTTGAAGTACTGTCAAATCACTATTAGCATCAAATGTCATGATAACATTTGACTTCGCTTGGTCTAAATGCATCACTTACACACTAAGTTACCTCTGTTCTTTTCTCATGCACACAGGATAATCCAAAAAGCACAACTTAACACCAGCTGTAAACACAACTGCAAACACAATTTATAACATACGATGGTCACCCAGAAACCTAGAAAAATAAAACTTACATGCGCACTAAGAAACTATAAATAAATGTTCATGGCAGCTTTATTTGTAATAGCCAAGAACTGGAAAGAATCCAAACATCCTTCAACAAGTGAATAGTGAAATACACTGCAGTACATTATACAACAGAATATTATTCAGCCACAGAAAGAAACATACTGATACTTACGACTTGGGTGGATCTCAAGTGCATTATGCTAAGTGAAAAAAGCTCATCTTAAATGTTTACATACTCTATGGACCATTTATATAACATTCTTGAAATGACAAAATTATAGTGATGAAGAACAGACCAATAGTTGTCACAGGTCAGGTTAGGGAGAAACTGTAACTATAACGTGGTAACAACACAGAATTTCTTTGGGTGATGGAATTGTCTGCATCCTGGATGTGGCTGTGTTTACATAAATCTACACGTGATAAAATTTCACAGAGTTATGCACACACACACACACACACACAAAGTGCATATAGGCTAAGTGTGGTGGCTCATGTTTGTAATCTCAGCACTTTGGGAGGATGAGGCAGGTGGATCACCTGAGGTCGAGTTCAAGACCAGCCTGGCCAACATGGTGAAACCCCCATCTCTATTAAAAAAAAAAAAAAAAAATTAGCCAAGCTTGTTGGCATGCACCTGTAGTCCCAGCTACTCCAGAGGCTGAGGCAGGAGAATCGCTTGAACCCAGAAGGCAGAGAGGTTGCAGTGAGCCAAGAACACACCACCACACTCCAGCCTGGGCGACAGAGCGAGACTCAGTCTCAAAAAAAAAAAGTGCATATAAAAACTGGTGAAATCTGAATAAAATCTGAACTTTAGTTAATACCAATGTCAATTTCCTGGTTTGCTAATGTGCTAGGGTTAAGATGCTATCTTAAACTAATGGTATATGGGAACTCACTATACTATTTTCACCACTTCTCATGGGTAATTCTCAAGTATTTATACTCTAAAAGTACTTACACTTCTTATGAGTATTTATACTCTCAAAGTATTTCAAATTGTTTTTAATCTTAACCTAATAACAAAGTGGACCAGATGGAACATCTTTTGAGACTTTGTACCTCATCATGATTCAGGCAAGGCACAACCAGTGTCAAAATACTCAGAGAAAGAGGCATTTACAAAAGGAAAGAAAAGTTCACCTTCAAAGAGAGCAGGAGAATCAGACTTCGGAAGGACTGGTTGGTTAAATAAAAAACATAACAAGGACTTAAAGGGAAAATGTGCCCTATTACCAAAGTTACAAAGTATCCATTCACGTGTTTCTGGTGAGAAAGCAGCAACTTACTCACTTGACTGTTATATTCACAAAGCTCTTGCCATAGCTCTAAACACCCACATAGCAAATATGGGGTCCGGGGGCTGGTTTTGGAAGGAGCCCAAGTTTACAATAAACATTCATGTTTTATTATTTGGGGACCAGGCCTGTCAGGGTGACTCTGATACTTCTGATTTATCTCAGGGTGCAAAGTTTTTATGTTTTGGTTTTTTACTCTTATAGGTGAAGTGTTTAGACATACCGGAAACAGAGCAGATTTTGCTTTTATGCAGAAATGTGTGATCTGCCAAAAGCACCTTCACTTTAACTCCTGTCATGACTGGGTCTGAGACTAATGTTCCCCACCACCCACTGTGACCCCACTGGGTCAAGGCTGTGTCTGCGTGTCTGCTGTTTCTCACAGAGTATCACGCTGGAGAAATCATGAAGAATGCAGTCAACAAATTAAGAGGACTTGGAGACCATTCCAGTTAAGAGTCTGGAACAAACGAATGAATTATGAGAACTTAGGAAATAACGAAACAGTCAACATTCATTGACTTATGAGATAGACACTACACAGAGTGCTTTCTACGTATCATCTCATTTCATCCTCACCACAGAAGGCAGGCACTAGTCTCATTCTCAGTGATGGGCCTGAGACTCCCCTGACTCCAGAGTTCATATTCGTAACCAGTACACTATGCCCACATTTAGAAAAGGAAGCACTAAGGTTCAGTAAGGACAGGACACAAGGAACAGAAACAATCACATGTTGGGATGCTTTAGTGAGAATTAAAGCTGCAGATGAAGAGGCTGGAGTGCATGGACTTTGCATAGTCTCTAAGCATGTTGCGTGTTTTTCTCAATATGTGAATCTAACCAGTGAAATTCTTCTTACACCCAGTCCCCAGTTTGTTCCACCTGGAAATTATTAATACCTTGTCTTCTTACCGTTGACCTGGAACGGCAGTGTGAGAATATTCTCCCAGGGGGCAGCAGAGAGCAGCAGGACGCTCCAGCATTGGAAGCCATACCCTGGAACCAGCTGAGACCTGTCCTCAGGGGCACCCAGGCTGGACCCAAAATCTCAGAGGGTGCAAACACAAGTCTTCATAAACTGCCGCTACTAAACCTCACCTGCCCCAACCAGCACCACAGATACAAATCACACTGCCAAGGCAAATGGCAGGAGAAAGGGGGAGGCAGGGATAAGAAATTGTATACACACCAATGGGGAGCGGGGGAAGCCTCACCTGCTTTAACCCAACTTGTTTTTCAGGTCCAGAAAAGCTGCACCCTTTGCAGCTTTGCTTCATGTCCATGTATTAAACGCATATTCACGCAGAAAAATGTATCATGAGGGTGTTAAATAAGAAAGGCCCCCTGACCTGAGGCTGTCTCTGTACTCTCAGTTCCTAGGTAATGAACTGCAACCTAACTTCGCACATAAACTGAAAACCTAACTTGGGAGAATAACAAACACCTGAGTCTCAGCCAGTCTGCAGCCCAGCTTCAGCCCATCACAGGCTGCCCACTGATCAGAACCGAGGCCAAATAAGGCAACGGCTGAGCTGCAACCAATCAGGCTATTTCTGTACTTTAACTTGTTTTCTATATCACTGCTTCTTTGCAGAGTTCTCTGAATCTTTTCTAATTCTGAGTGCTGCCCGATTCATGAATCATTCTTTGCTCAAATAAACTGCTAAATTTAAATTGTCTAGAGGTTGCTTTGTTTTGTTAACAAGAGACTTGTTTAAAAAGGCTCCTAGTGAGGCAGGAGAATAGGATCTGGAGGCCAGAAACCTTCACGCAGACTTCCTAGAACTAAATTGAAAGGAAAACCCTAACTTTCCACACCTAAGCAACAAAAGGACCAGAGGCTACTCCCTTTGACCTTTTCTGCAAGACAAATGGGAAATTGGGTGTCAACAACAAATCAGATTGATTACAGGTGGAGTCTTCGTTTGCAACTTTGTAACTTCACACCAGCCTCTGAATAGTTGCGGTCCACAACCGGTCAGACCGATTGCAGGCCAAGTCTTCGTTTGCACATGGAAGTATAACTTTGTAACTTCACCCTAGCCTCCGATTGGTTGCAAAATGCCTCTGATAGGTTTGCACAGGAGTGACCTTTGTAACTTCAGCCTCTGGTTGGCTGCTTTCTGCAACGAGACTGATCGCCGGCCACCACTTCAATTACATGAGATGAGCATGAAGTGGCCAATGGGAAACTTCTAGGGGGTATTTGGACCCAAGAAGATTCTGTATCCAGGCCCTTGAGCCGCAGCTCTGGTTCGTTCCCACCCTGCAGAGTGTATTTTCGTTTTCAATAAATCCCTGCTTTCATTCTTTTGTTGCTTCTTTGCTTTACTGGGATTTTTGTCCAATTCTTTGTTCAAAATGCCAAGAACTTAGATAACTTGCAGTCACAACCCCTCTACCAGTGACACTACTGCCTCTAAGACAAGAACACCCAGAGGCTGGGCGCGGTGGCTCACGCCTGTAATCCCAGCACTTTGGGAGGCCAAGGAGGGCAGATCACGAGGTCAGGAGATCGAGACCATCCTGGCTAACATGGTGAAACCCCATCTCGACTAAAAATACAAAAAATTAGCCGGGCGCAGTGGCAGGTGCCTGTAGTCCTAGCTACTGGGAGGCAGAGGCAGGAGAATGGTGTGAACCGAGGAGGCGGAGCTTGCAGTGAGCCGAGATTGCGCCACTGCACTCCAGCCTGGGTGACAGAGCGACACTCCGTCTCAAAAAAAAAAAAAAAGAACACCCAGAGAAGAGCAAGGAGGGTGTGTGGCCCAAAGGAGAGGTTTCCTTTCTATCCCCTCAAACTTTTACTTTAAGGGCCACTCAGGTTGTTACAAGTACAGATTTGTGGGTACCACCCACACCCCAAAGCATCACACCTTGAGAATCCTGAGACCCATTTACTGTTGACACCTGAGTAGTGGAGGTGTGTGAGTTGAAGGGATCCAAACTTTCCAAGTAATTGTTACACTGGCGAATAATACAAGGCCCAGAACACAGGCTCTAACCTACGAGGGACACAGGTTTGAATCCAATAGATGATCTCACTTTTGCAAGAAAACTTCATGTGACTAGGAAATAAGATGTCCCTTCAAACTCTACCCTAGAGGGCCAGACTTCACTTTCCATAAACCACAAACAGTTCATCTTTGAAACAGGTACCTGGGAGGCCAAAGCAGGCAGATCACTTGTGTTCAGGAGTTTGAGACTAGCCTGGCCAACATGACGAAACTCCGTCTCTACCAAAAATACAAAAAGTTAGCCGGGTGTGGTGGCACATGCCTGTGATCCCAGCTACTTGGGAGGCTGAGGCATGAGAACCGCTTGAACCTGGGAGGCAGAGGTGAGCCAAGGTCGTGCCACTGCACTGCAGCCTGAGTGACACAGATTCATCTCAAAAAAAAAGAAAAAAAAGAAAAAAAGAAAAGAAAAAGAAAAACAGGTATCTGGGAAACCTTGCTTGTCCCAGGGTTTGGGGAATATCCTGCATATAACCTTAGATAACAGCAGTTTTCCCCTTTTGGGTAAATAACACACAAAACTCAGGTCAGACCTTGTGAGCACAACTCCCAAGAAAAAGCACTACCATCCTTTCACATTCCTTCCCCTGCAAAAAAAAATTCCCTTTTTCCAGCCCCAAACAAGCCTCTTAACTAAAAGGAAGTCCTCTGGGGAAAGCTGATGACCCCATGTCTAACACTGCCTCTGGCAAGTCAGAGGCCCCAGAAACTAAAATTAAACTCCCAAGAGCAATTAACCCAGTTCAGAAGACACATGAGAATTTGGCTGTTTTTAATTTTTTGAGATAATTCAGTCCCTGTATAGAAAAAAAAAAAAAAATCCATGAAATCCACAATCTTCAACATTCGCAATTTTTTTTTTTCTTTTTGAGACAGGGTCTTGCTCTGTCACCCAGGCTAGAGTGCAGTGGCACAATCATGGCTCACTGCCACCTTGTTCTCGGACCAAACTGAGGACCGGGCTGCTATTTCTTATTGCCTAATAACAAGATGCAGATGAACTGAGGAAGAAGATTTTTATTTTTGCAACCGGTTACAGGAAGAAGACCTGAAAATTATCACCAGACTAACTCAAAATTACAAAGTTTTCCAGAGCTTATATACCTTTTAAGTTATATGTCTACATGTAAGTGTGCATTCGTCAAAAGACATTAGTGATTAACTTATTTTAATCTAAAATTAAGGTGTGAGTCCTGAAGACCTTCCTCTGGAGCCTCAGTAAATTTACTCAATCTAAATGGGTCCAGGTGCTGGAGTGATTAACCTTATCTTCTGCTAAATCACGAAGGTTTGAGGAGTCTGTGGAGGCCTAGGGAGTTTCTTCAGACCCCCAATAAAACTTGTTTAATCCTAAACAGGTCCTGTTAATAATTCGTTCATTATTTTGCTTTAAGGCCCAGGAAAGACCTAGGCAAAGCTCTTGGTGGGCTTTTGTTACATCCCAGCCTTTGTATAAGGACACTGGCTCCTTCAGCTTTTAATATTTAACTTAACTACTCAGTCAGTGCTGAAACGGTTGTTATGGAGGCCTGCATTAGTGAGAACTGGCCTGCCACAGCCTCGACTTCCTGGACTCAGGTGATCCTCCCACCTCAGCCTCTGGAATAGCTGGGACTACAGGTGCATGCCACCATGCCTGACTAATTTGGGGGGGTTTTTGTAGAGATGGAGTTTCACCATGTTGCCCAGGCTGATCTTGAACTCCAGGGGTCAAGCAATCTGCCTGCCTCAGCCTCCCAAAGTGTTGGGATTACAGTTGTGAGCCACCGCACCAGGCCGCAAATCTTTCATATTAATCAATACTCTCCATCAATCCAAATCCTGGCTGGAAGGAAAATAAGGATGAAGACCAAACTAAAGAAACCTTTCTGCCTTAATCTTTCCAAGATGTTGTTTTAGTTCAGAAGTTCTGTTCCTGAATCCTTCGAGTTCAATTTGTGGTCGAAGACTAGGCTGGTAAGAAGCCCTTCTGTTACCGGTTAAGGCTGTCCAAGTTCTTTGTGTTTTGAACTAAGATTTAGACGAAATGCACAAACAAAGCAAGGAAAGAATGAAGCAACAAAAGCAGAGATTTGTTGAAAATGAAAGTACACACCACAAGGTGGGAGCAGGTGTGAGCATAGGGGCTCAAGGGCCCCGTTACAGAATTTTCTGGGTTTTAAAAACCCTCTAGAGGTTTCCATTGGTTACTTGGTGTAAGCCTTATGTAAATGAAGAGACCATAGTGAAGTTACAAAGCTGTTTTCTTGGTATACACTCTATGTAAATGAAGAGAATGAAATAAAGTTACAAAGTCATTTACTTGGTGTACGCCCTATGTAAGTGAAGAGGATATTTCCTGTGGTAGCTGAAGTGTTTCCACTTGATTCAGCTCTAAGAGGTCCCGAGGTTCCCTGCCTCCAGACCCTATTCTCCTGCCTCACTTCTAGGCCAACCTGACCAAGAGCCCAGAAGGATTCTTCTGGCGGTTTTTTCCCAACAACCTTTCCTATCATGAACACCAATGGGAAGTTGTCCCAGATTACTCCAAATCCGGTATTTAAAATAAAAGTGGCCCTAGTCATCTGGGCTCCCATCAATAGACACTATATATGTTACCATCATATAATCAAAGTGGAATTGTTTCTAAGCTACTTTAAGGCGTTTCAGTCATTTACTCATTGGTTCAATAAGTATGTATATGCCAGGCTCTGAAGAGACACCAGAGAGTGGGCAGACCTCTGCCCCCAACTTCACATCCAGTGGAGGAATCTAGACAAATACATGGGAAATCACTGATGGGACCTCAGAGCTGCCTTCACTGTGTGAGGGGCTCTGGGGCTGTATGCAGGATTTATGACTCCTCCCAGCTCCAAGGTCCACAGATAGCATTTGGGGTCAGTCTTTAAAAGTTCTTCCCAGCCTAAGGGCATGTAAGAGCCATTGTGGGCAGGCTTGAGACTCTTCAAACCATTTAAGGCCCATAAAGTCTCCTCACTGAAACTTTTTTCTGATACTTTTCTATTAGGTTGGTGCAAAGGTAATTGTGGTTTTTGCCAATAAAAGTAATGACAGGCCAGGCTCGGTGGCTCACACCTGTAATCCCAGCACTTTGGGAGGTCGAGGTGAGCGGATCACCTGAGGTCAGGAGTTCAAGACCAGCCTAGCCAACATGGCAAAACCCCGACTCTACTAAAAAATACAAAAATTAGTCAGGCATGGTGGCATGTGCCTGTAATCCCAGCTACTCAGGAGGCTGAGGTGAGAGAATTGCTTGAATCTGGGAGGCAGAGGTTGCAGTGAGCTGAGATCGTGCCATTGCACTCCAGCCTGGGTGACACAGCGAGACTCCATCTCAAAAAATAAAAAGTAATGACAAAAATTGCAGTTACTTTTGCACCAACTTAATAGTTATACCCTATTCCTTCAGGCAGAGCCTGAGCCGTGTGGTCCTCCAGCAGCAGGGCGGTGAGACAGGGAGATCATCCTCGGGGAACATGCCCTTACCTTTCTCTAGTGGCCTAGCGTAGGAAGCCCATAAGTGTTCCCCAGAAGGGTCTGGCCTGCTACACCGCATCTCACCTGATTAATTAAGTCTGCCTAATTGATAGGATTAATAAATCATAGAATATAGAATCACAAACCTTTAGTCCCAAAAGTAATTGGGTGCATTTTTCCCAGCCCCTCAGAGTGTTTTAGAATCTCTCTCCCATGCTTTAGAAATCCTAGAAAGTGGCAGAATTAGGAAGTAAATGCAAGCGTCCCAATCACCAACCCAGGCTCCCACATCGCCTGTTTACTACAGATACAACTTTGGGAAAAATCATTTCTCCAGGTCTAAGATTTCTGGCCTTTTTCTTATCCTGCTTTCTGGCAGAGTAATTGTGATAAAGAAACCATGATCTATCACGTTATCATATAACAAAAGTAGAATTGCTTCTAAGCTACTTTTGGGTTTTTCGGTCATTCATTCATTTATTCGTTGTTTTAACAAATATGTATGCCAGGCTCTCTTTCAGGCTCTGAAGAGACACCAGAGAGTGGGCAGACCTCCGCCCCCAATTTCATGTCTAATGGAGGAATCTAGACAAATGGACAATGATAAATCAAAAAAAAAAAAAAATGCACTAATGAGGGAAGCCCAGAAAGCTCATGGAACACGCAGTAAGGGGTCCTTCCTCAGGCCAGTGGGTCAGGGACCCAAAGGGTTAAGGATGAAGAGGGGTCAGCTGAGGAAAAAATATTCCAGAAATGGAGAACAGCATGTGGAAGAGAACCAGAGGAGAGGGTATGTTAGATGGGGATCAGATATGGTTCCAAGGAGGTGGGACGAGCACTGTAGCAGAGTCCAGAGAGACAAACAAGAGTCAGATTGTGCTGTGACAAGAAGATAGGACTTAATCCTAAAAGCCCTTTGACAGCTTCAGGATTAGGGATTAATCCTTGATCCTTAATCCTCAAGCTGTCAAAAGGCTTTAAACATACACTCATTATTCATTATAGACATCTAACAGACAAAAAACAAATAATTTCAAAGAGTGATGAGCACCATCAAGAAAGCAAGCAAGGCAGCCTGTAGTTCCAGCTACTCCAGAGGCTGTGGTGGGAGGGTTGCTTGAGCCCAGAAGTTAAAGTCCAGCCTAGGCAACAAAGTGAGACTCATAAATTTTTATTTTATTTTTATTTTTTTAAAGAAAGCAAGGCAAAGTGAAAAGTGGGTGGGTGTGTATGGCTATCACAAGACACTAACACAACTCATATCTGGCTGCTATGAGAAAAACTGACTGAAAGGAAACCAGTCAGAAGTCTTTTGCTTAGTTCAAAGAGAAAAGTCTGGGTTGAAAAAATTATTTACTGAAGGGTCATTTCTCCAGATACAAGCAATGGACAAAAGTAGGATAAACATGATCCAGACACATTTTTTTTTTTATCAAAATCAAATCTTAAATAGCAGCATTTATAGAAAGTGTGCTGTGAGTGAATTTCATGTATATCTTTAACAAGGAGGTTAGTATTTTTATTATTTAAAAATCAACTTTGTTACTTACATTACTGAAATTGATCTTTTGGACTGAGTTTAAAGCTATGCTTTATCCCATACTTTTTTTTTTTTTTTTTTTTTTTGAGACGGAGTCTCGCTCTGTCCCCCAGGCTGGAGTGCAGTGGCGCGATCTCCACTCACTGCAAGCTCCACCTCCCAGGTTCACACCATTCTCCTGCCTCAGCCTCCTGAGTAGCTGGGACTACAGGTGCCCGCCACCACGCCCGGCTAATTTTTTGTATTTTTAGTAGAGACGGGGTTTCTACCAGGTTAGCCAGGATGGTCTCGATATCCTGACCTTGTGATCCGCTCACCTCAGCTTCCTAAAGTGCTGGGACCACAGACATGAGCCACCGCGCCTGGCTTTTTTTTTTTTTTTTTAGACAATGTCTGACTCTGTCACCCAGGCTTGAGTGCAGTGGTGAGAACTCAGCTCATTACACTCTTGAATTCCTGGGCTGAAGCAGTCCTCCCATCTCAGCCTCCTGAATAGAACCATAGGTGTGTGCCATCACATCCAGCTAATTTTATTTTTATTTACTTTTTTTTTTTTTTTTGAGACTGGAGTTTTGCCCTGTTGCCCAGGCTGGAGTGCAGTGGCGCGATCTCCACTCACTGCAAGCTCCGCCTCCCAGGTTCACGCCATTCTCCTGCCTCAGCCTCCTGAGCAGCTGGGACCACAGGCGCCTGCCAACATGCCCGGCTAATTTTTTGTATTTTTAGTAGAGACGGGGTTTCATGGTGCTAGCCAGGATGGTCTCGATCTCCTGACTCCGTGATCCACCCACCTCAGCCTCCCAAAGTGCTGGGATTACAGGCGTGAGCCACCGTGCCCAGCCTAATTTTATTTTTTCTAGAGATGGTGGTCTCACTATGTTGCCCAGGCTGGTCTTAACCTCCTAGCCTCAAGCATTCCTCATACCTCAGCCTCACTGGGATTACAGGCACGCGCTGCCACACCCGGCTATCCCATAAATTTATTTGTAAGTCTGACAATAAGATTAGGATTAAACAAAGGTCTTATTTCTACAAGAAATATTTTGAAAATTAAAAGAATTTAAATTTCCTTTCTGGAAACTTTTCCCTCTTAACTTCCTATCAACAGAGTATAGAGACACTGAAACTGGCATTGACTTTTCTACACCCAGACAATCTCATATTGATGACCATCTGCCTCCTGCTTTGATAACTGCTGCCAAGAAAAAGAAAACCCTAGGCCGGGCGCGGTGGCTCAAGCCTGTAATCCTAGCACTTTGGGAGGCCAGCACAGGTGGATTGCCGGAGCTCAGGAGTTCGAGACCAGCCTGGGCAACATGGTGAAACTCTGTCTCTACTAAAATGCAAAAAAAAATCAGCCGGGCGTGGTGGCGGGCGCCTGTAATCCCAGCTACTCCAGAGGCTGAGGTAGGAGAATTGCTTGAACCCAGGAGGCAGAGGTTGCAGTGAGCCAAGATTGTGCCACTGCACTCCAACCTGGGTGACAGAGCAAGACTCCGTCTCCATAAAAAAAAAGAAAAGAAAAGAAAAAGAAAACCCTATAAAGGTAGTGAGAGCGCAGTGTTACTGGAAGAGTGTCCCTGATCCAGACCCCTTGAGAGGGTTCTTGTATCTCCACAAGAAAGAATTTGGGGTGAGTCCACAGAGTAGAGTGAAAGCAAGTTTATTAGAGAAGTAAAGAAACCAAAGAGTGGCTACTCCATACACAGAGCAGCAGCATGGGCTGCTTGACTGAGTATACTTACGGTTATTTCTTGATTATATGCTAAACAAGGGGCGAATTATTCATGAGTTTTCTGGTCCCCACCCTTTTACCAGAAACTGAGGGTTTCTCCCCTTTTTAGACCAATAGGATAACTTCTGGACATTGCCATGGCATTTGTAAACTGTCATGGCACTGATGACTTAGTGTACAATGAGCAGTGAGGATAACCAGAGGTCCCTTTCATCATCATCTTGACTTTGGTGGGTTTTGGCCAGCTTCTTTACCACATCCGGTTTTATCAGTGGGGTCTTTGTGACCTGTATCTTGTGAAACCAGTCCTGCTAACCTCCTATCTTATCCTGTGACTACAAATGCCTATAACCTCCTGGAAATGCGGCCCGGCAGGACTCACCCTCATTTTACGCAGCTCCTGTTCAAGATGGAGTTACCCTGGCTCCAACACCTCTGACAACAGTTGGAAGGAAGGAACACCATTCGGCCTTCTAGCCACTTTATTCATCTCTGACATTTGAGGACAATTAAATTTTTTCTTCTGTTGACAGTGTAGGGAAATTCAAACTTTCCCTCTGAAAGTTCAAGTCTAAGTCTATTGAAATGAATTAACAATAGACAGATTTACAGGAAACAAAGCATATAAATTTATTAACATGCCTATGGACATGGGAGTCCTGCAAAAGACTCAAAGGAGAGCCAGATGACTGAAGTTTTTTGTTTTTTTTTTTTACCATCCTGAGGCTACAGAAAGAATAGGGGCTTGAGTTTCTTGTTGGGGGAAGTAATCGGCACAGGGAGAATGAAGAGAGGAAAGTATGACAAGCAATGGCTTCTTGTTTTGTAGATTAAAAACCTCTTAGGGAATCTTGGAGCTCCCCTCAGAAAGAATAGGTGGTAACCTATGGTAAGAGCTCTCTGTCAGACTTTAAAAGTGTCAGACTTGTAAACTAAAAATAAAACCCTAAGCCCAACAATTGTCAAAGAAAAGAGTCAAACTCTGTAAAATATTTAAAGAGGTGTGTTCTGAGCCAAATATGAGTGACGAATGGCTCATGACACGGCCCTCAGGAGATCCCAAGAACATGTGCCCAAGGTGGTTGGGATACAGCTTAGTTTTTCTACACTTTAAGGAAACATGAAACATCAATCAAGTAAGATGTACATTGGTTGGTTCAGTCTAGAAAGGTGGAACAACTGGAAATGGGGGCTTCCAGATCACAGGTAGATTCAACGATGTTCTGGTTGTCAATTGGTTAGAAGAGTTAAGTTACTGTCTAAAAACTTAGGAGTGCCTGGGTTAAGATAAGGCATCGTGGAGACCAAGACCTGATCATGCAGGTGAAGTCTCCGAGTAGCAGGCTTCAGAGAGAATAGATTGTAAGGGTTTTGTTTTTTTTTTCTTCTGAGCTGGAGTCTCACTCTGTCGCCCAGGATGGTGTGCAATGGCATGATCTCAGCTCACTGCAAGCTCTGCCTTCCAGGTTCACGCCATTCTCCTGCCTCAGCCTCCGAAGTAGCTGGGACTACAGGCGCCCACCACCACACCTGACTAATTTTTTGTATTTTTAGTAGAGATGGAGTTTCACCATATTAGCCAGGATGGTCTTGATCTCCTGACCGCGTGATCTGCCCGCCTCGGCCTCCCAAAGTGCTGGGATTACAGGCCTGAGCCACCGCGCCCAGCCGACTGTAAGGGTTTCTTATCGGACTTAAAGTGTCCGTTCTATCAGCAATTCCAAAAGGGAGGAGGGTATAATGAGGCATATCTGATGCCCGCTTTCCACTTCCCATCATGGCTTGAACTAGTTTTTCAGGTAAACTTTGGAATGTCCTTGCTGAAAGGAGGGGTCCATTTAAATGATCAAGGACTTAGAATTTTACTTTTGGTTTACACAACCAACTGAACAGACTCCCTCTTGGCCAAGGGGTCCCCAAAGAAACCTGAAAAACTGAATTTCCAGCCATCATGGGAAGGAAAGTTGGACACACCTCATTATACCCCCTCCTTTTTGGAGTTTAGGAACAACTGACCAGCATTAATATTAAAATAGAAATCATAAGACTGACAAAACAGACTCTTTGTGGCAGTAAGATACCAAATTCCAACCTGACTGTGGTATAGCATCACATGACAGCAGACCCTGGAGGAAATCAAAATATTTTACCCCCAAATATATTTCTTTGACATATTTTGAAATGGCCCTGCAAAACCATCTTTTCTGGGGAAAATCTGCATCCCTAGAGAATCTCCATTAATGCAACCAGGCCTTTCCTTTCTAGGCCACTCCTGGATCTAGGAGAGATTAAATGAGAATCTGACACATTTAAGGTCTCAAAAGAGACATTTGGCATCTATTTTAAGAGTTAAAGAAAAAGGAAAGAAATATGTGGCTGGGCGTGGTGGCTCACACCTGTAACCCCAGCACTTTGGGAGGTTGAGGCAGGTGGATCACCTGAGGTCAGGAGTTCAAGACCAACCTGGCCAACATAGTGAAACCCCATCTCTACTAAAAATACAAAAATTAGCTGGGCATGGTGGCGGGCACCTGTAGTCCCAGCTACTTGGGAGGCTGAGGCAGGAGAATTTCTTGAACCCAGGGGGCAGAGGTTGCAGTAAGCTGAGATCATGTCACTGCACTCCAGCCTGGGTGACAGAGCAAGACTCTGTCTCAAAAAAAAAAAAAAGAAAAAGAAACACGTAAAGCAGCTGAATAGTCAAAGACAGGTTTATTTTGAAGAATAAACCTGAGAGGGGCTTCTGGCCGATTTCGGTCAGAAGCACTCGCTGTTACAGACTAAGAGTATTTATTGCTTTTAGGGTGAGTGGGCTTATCACAGGCTTAGAATGTTTCTGTGTGGAAGAAGTTTATGGTGGGGTTGGAATATCTCTGGTCAGAGGGGAGATTATATTGGGGCTGACATCTCTACCGCCAGAGGGGAGGTTATCTCAGGGCTGGCATATCTCTGGTCAGGAAGGGGTTTATCTCATGGTTGGAATGTTTCTGGTTGGAGATGTCATTTGTGGTTTATGGTCATGCTGACCTTAGCCATTAGGCTGATGCCCTTCGGATTTAGGTGGTTTTTATTAAGGGGAACTTTAGAATGGCTGTGCTTGTCCAAGATGGCAATGGTCCTGTACTGTCATCTATTCCCTCTGAAGGTGGCTATCTATGCGGCTTCATCTACAAAACGAGAACTTTGTGCTCCACAGCCCCCCTTATCTTAACTCAAGTATTCCTTTCTACTAACTTCAAGTCTTTAAACAAATCTTAACTCTTTCAAACCATTGCCAATCAGAAAATCTTTGAATCTGCCTATGACCTATAAGCCCCCACTTCAAGATATTCCACCTCTTTAGGCTGAACAAATGTACACCTTCCTTGTATTGATTTATGATTTTACCTACAATTCTTGTCTCCCTAAAATGTATAAAACCAAACTGTAACCCAACCACCTAAAGCACACTTTCTTAGGACCTCTTGAGACTGTTCCCTGGGCCACAGTCACTCATATTGGCTCAGAATAAACCTCTTAAATATTTTTGCAGAGTTTGGTTTTTCCATTAACAAACTTTCAGTCTCTTTTCCTGTGAGTTAATATTTCGTAGATCTCAATAAGGCAGATGGGGGTGGGGGGGCCTCAGAGAAAGCCTGTTTACTGTTTACCCCACTGCTGTAAATTTCCTCTACAGATGCAAATCTCCCCCACAAAAGGACAGCTTTTCAGAACTATTCCTGTGTTGTAGCCCCTCTGAATAGCCATATCAAAATATGCCAAAGTAGTATATTTTGGGGTAGCATATTTAGGTTTCTTTCCACAGCTAGGAAGACCAGAATGGTAAAAAATCATTTTCATCAGCTGGACACCCAGCACTTTGGGAGGCCGAGGTGGGCGAATCATGAGGTCAGGAGTTCGACACTAGCCTGGCCAACATGGTGAAACCCTGTCTCTACCAAAAATACAAAAATTAGCTGGGCGTGGTGATGCTTGCCTGTAATCCCAGCTACTCGGTAGGCTGAGGCAGGAGAATCACTTGAACCCAGGAGGCAAAGGTTGCAGTGAGCTGAGATCATACCATTGCACTCCAGCCTGGGTGACAGAGTGAGACTCCGTCTCAAAAAAAAAAAAAAAAAAAAGAAAGAAAGAAAAAGAAAAACTCTTAGCCAAATTAAATTTAACGAGTTTAATTGAGCAAAAAAGATTGACAAATCAGGCAGCCTCCTGGGCCAGAGTTCAGAGAGACTCCAACACAATGATGTGGTAGAGGAAGGCTGACAGAAAAAGGAAAGTGATGTACAGAAAACAGAAGTGAGATACAGAAACAGCTCTATTGGTTACAGCACACCATTTGCATTATTTGAACATGATTTCGACAATTGGGCCCCTGTTAATTGGCCAAAATTCGGTGATTGGCACAAGAGTAGGTATAGTCTGTTTACACATCCATTTCGGTTATAGTTCACTATGTACAGTGACATCTTTAGGCCAAACTTAAAATATGTAAAGAAACAGCTGTAGGCTAAAATTGATTGAACAATTTTCCCCTTTTGGTCATCCTCTCAAATTTGACCAAAACTTTAGTCATTGATGTGACTATCATCATCATAAATGTACTTATTTTGTTGAAAATACACTGGGAAATAGCAGAGCAGTGAGTTTTGTAAGGTGGGAATAAGGACTTCAAGTTACGTTTCGTTTTGTTTTGAGACAGGTTCTCACTCTGTTGCCCAGGCTAGAGTACAGTGGCACAATCTCAGCTCACTGCAACCTTCGCCTCCCAGGCTCAAGCAATCCTCCCACCTCAGTCTCCCAAGTAGCTGGACTATGGGGATGGGCCAATGTGTGCGGAATTGGTGGGTTCTTGGTCTCACTGACTTCAAGAATGAAGCCACGGACCCTCACGGTGAGTGTTACAGTTCTTAAAGACAGCGTGTCCAGAGTTTCTTCCTTCTGATGTTCAGAGTTTCTTCCTTCTGGTGGGTTCGCGGTCTCACTGGCTCAGGAGTGAAAATGAAGACCTTCCCAGTGAGTGTTACAGCTCACAAAGGCAGTGCGGACCCAAAGAGTGAGTAGCAGCAAGATTTATTGCAAAGAGCAAAAAAATAAAGCTTCCACAGTGCAGAATAGGACCTGAGCGTATTGCCACTGCTGGCTCGGGCAGCCTGCTTTTATTCCCTTATCTGGCCCCACCCACATCCTGCTGATTGGTCCATTTTACAGAGAGCTGATTGGTCTGTTTTACAGAGAGCTGATTGGTCTGTTTTACAGAGAGCTGATTGGTCCGTTTTGACAGGGTGCTGATTGGCGTGTTTACAATCCCTCAGCTAGACACAAAAGTTCTCCAAGTCCCCACAGAGCACTGATTGCTGTATTTACACACCTTGGGCTAGACACAGGGTGCTGATTGGTGTATTTACAAACCTTGACTTAGACACAGAGTGCTGATTGGTGTATTTACAATCCTTTAGCTAAACATAAAGGTTCTCCAAGTCCCCACTAGACTCAGGAGCCCAGCTGGCTTCACCTAGTGGATCCTGCACCGGGGCAACAGGCAGAGCTGCCCACCAGTACTGCGCTGTGCGCTTGCACTCCTCAGCCCTTGAGCAGTCGATGGGACCGAGCACCGTGGAGCAGGGAGCGGCGCTCATCGTAGAGGCTCGGACTGTGCAGGAGCCCACAGCACAGGTGGGGAAGATCAGGCATGGCAGGCTGCAGGTCCCGAGCCCTGCCCCACAGGGAGGAAGCTGAGGCCTGGCGAGAATTCAAGCACAGTGCTGGCACTGCTGGGGGACCTGGCGCACCCTCTGCAGCTGCTGGCCCAGGTGCTAAGCCCCTCACTTCCCGGGGCTGGCAGCTCCGGCTGGCCACTCTGAGTGCAGGGCCTGTCGAGCCCATGGCTACCCAGAACTCGCACTGGCCCACTAGTGCCGCGCACAGCCCCGGTTCCTGTCCGCGCGTCTCCCTCCACATCTCCCTGCAAGCAGAGGGAGCTGGCTCTGGCCTCGGCCAGCCCAGAGAGGGGCTCCCACAGTGCAACGGTGGGCAGATGGGCTCCTCAAGCACGCCGAGGCTGAGGAGGCACCAAGAGCAAGCGAGGGCTGCTAGCACGTTGTCACCTCTCACCAACACACCTGGCTAATTTTTGAATTTTTTGTAGAGACAGGGTTTTGCCATGTTGCCCAGGCTGGTCTCAAAGTTCTGAGTTCAAGCAATCTGCCCACCTCAGCCTCCCAAAGTGCTGAGATTACAGGCATGAGGCACTATGCCCCACCTCAAGTTATTTTTCATGAAAGTTGGAGTAGAGGGTGCCACCTTATGCTATAATGTCTTGTTTACAGGAGAAAAACAAAACCTGATCTGTTCTAGGATCTGTTTCCTTAAAGTCTTAGTTTATGTAACATTTAGCATAAGTGACTCCATTTTTATTTGGTCTTGTCTGTTGGGACCTAGTGCATGAGCTCAGTCTGAAACAATGGCCTCCCGTAATTTTTGTTTAAAAATTCCCCCTTTTTGGTCAAGTTCTCACTTAGGTGAAAATATGACCAAAACTTAGGGCCTTAGTGCCACTCTCATTACCATCATTTTGGGCATCTGGTCTCAGCACATCATTCATAGGTTATAATGTCCTTGTGATCAGACATTTCTTCAAGTTTTTGTCATCCCAGTTAAAGAGAAACCATTCGATATTCTAGAAATGGCTGCATGCAAACATTTAAAACTTTTGAGAGAATACAGCATGCCAATGACACTGCTATTATGACTATCAGGAGGATGATACCAAGAGTTTGGGGTATGCTCCTTAGCCAGGGTCTCCATGAAGCAAACCAACTAAAATAAAATGGATCAAAGAAAGAACTAGATAAAGGGTCTACTCGCTTTAACCAAGCAGTCATTAATCTCCCTACAACTGAATCTCTATAGTACTCAGTGTATTTCTCCATGGGCAACAAGAAGTGCCAGCAACTACACATACACTTCTCTATTTAGCCAGTAAGTAGTCTAGAGTAATACTGTTATTTAGCATAACTTTCACAAGAGAATTTAAAGTCTATTGTGTCACCATAGCCTTTACAGTAGAATCTACTATAGAGCCTATCATGAGGGATACATTTCTAATCATTGCCTCATTTACTCCAAACTACATATATAGAGTTTACTCCAAACTACATATATAGAGTTTACTCCAAACTACATATATACAGTTTTCTCCAAACTATATATAATTGATATATAATATATAGTATATATATTTCCTACCTTTGACATATATAAATATGTATAATTACATATTATAACATATAATTATATATACTATATTATATAGTATATATTTATATTTAATATAATATTTTATAAATAATATATAATTATATATTATATGTTAAATATATTTTATATATAATATATAATATATATTAAATATATATAATATGTAATATATAATATATATTAAATATATATTATAATTATAATATATTATATATTATATAGTAATTATAATATATATTATATAGTATTTATAATATATGTATTTATATATGTCAAAAGGTAGGAAATGAAAAAAAGAAAAAAAAAAGGTGATAGCTGCAGTTGGTACCGTGATGGCCATGAAGTGTCCTGGGCCTCCCGAGGCCTTTGACCAATAAACAGTCCATAAGCAGTGAGGACACAGTCTCCTTACAGTTTCCATTGCCAACAGCCATCCATTATCTCTTTTTCCTTTGTCTTTTTCCTTTTAAAAAAAAAAAAACACAGACACACCTTGAATCGAGTTTCTTTGTATATGGAGGCTCCATGTCTCTTTTTAAGCAGAGACCAGGCAGGATGTCAGAAAAACCCTCATGAGCACACCGCATTTGAAACATGTTAGACATGTAATTTTAAATGTAGTTTGTACAGCAGTCACAATTTTGTCCGCCTAACAGATGTGAACTTTATTTTAAAACTGATCAGTTTTGCCATGGGGCCAGAATTATTCCTTGTTAGAATTGCTCAGTTCAAGTCTGCTGCTTTCCTACAATTTTTCAAATTTTATAATGGACTAAACACAGTAAACTCTGTTTAACAAATAAGGTCTGTGTGAAACACAAAAAATAAATAAATAAAGGAAAGAGGTTTAATTGACTCACAGTTCAGCATGGCTAGGGAGGCGTCAGGAAACTTCCAATCATGGCAGATGGCGAAGGGCAAGCAAGGTACCTTCTTAATAGTTTACCTAGAATATTCATGAAAACTGTGATAGTCATCATTTAAAGTTATTGCCCTGTTAACCATTTTTATAGTCTATGAATTTAGGTGTTTACCTGAGTAGGAAACATAAGGTTAAATATATAGGTATTTTACCAGTAACAGGATTTACCTGTTTTCATTAAGTGAACAATATTGAATGTCTTATTTCTCAAAAATTACACAAGCAAAGATGGTTCTGTTTCGGGCTGGGTTTATGTTTTTATAGCCCTTATGGCAAATTTTGACACCTTATAGTATTCTGCAGGGATAAATATGAAGCCGCTTGATCAATAAAAGAAAAATACTGATAATCCTTAAGACATTTCTAACATTATTTTACCAATAATTTTAAAGCCATCCTATTTATTAAAGATTTTACTTAAGTCACATGAACTTGAAAAGCATTTGCGTTTATTGTTGAATTCTATGAGCACACTTTAACTTCAGCCAACATTTTGTACCTTATGGCCGAAAACATAACAAAATACGTGTACACACATGTAAACACACACACAGACACACATACGCTCATACAAAGATCCTACAGCTTTTACTTCAGAACTCTAGCCATGAGATAGTAATACAAACTCCGTTTGCAAAAACAATAATGAGAAAAACAATTGGATGCAAACAGCGAATTATGTATCAGTAGGAAAGTAACAGCAGAGTTAAAGCAGGCAGAAAAGAAAAGAGAGAGATGACAGAGAACTTAGGAACTTTATAGCTGCAGGTCGACCTTGGGGCCCTGAATTTTTTCTTCATGTAAATGTGCACAAAAAGACCACAATATGTCAATTTTGAAACACTTTCAAGTACAAGTGCCATAAAACCAATGGGGCGCCCAAAAGGGGGTCACTCTCCTTGTTTTTCCCAACTCTTAGATTATGTTTCCTACTTTGTTTTTTCTCAAAATGACAAACTGAGTTGTGGCCTAGGGTTCAGTGTAGTGGATTGAAGTGTGTTGATTGTGGGTGGGACCCCATAGTGTATCACCACTGAGTTATTTCTGCCCTGTTATGTGCCTCAGTTTCTCTCTGGAGGTCTAGCGCCTTTGAGAAGGCTCAAAACAGAGTAACTGAGCTCCTGTATGCAGTTCCTGGATGAGCCTTTTTTAAACGAATTTTGTTGGGGATTCCCTGTAGGGCTGCTGCACATTGCAGGGGATCAATCCTCAGACACTCCCACTCAGGCCCCAGTCACCCAGGAGCACCTTTCAGCTGGGAGGAGGAAAACACCCTTTCTCTTTGGAGCTGAGGAAACTCAGTCTCTCATTTTTCTAGTAAAACAACAGTTGAGTTCCCCCGTGCAAATGCACATACAAGCCAACTGAGATGAATTTTTGGAGAAAAACCAATGGAAAAGACCCTTTAGAATGTACCTTCAAACTAGAAATGAAATGGGGTACCCAAAAGGGGATTGTTCTTGTCTTTAGAAAAAGGCAATGAAGAAGACCCTTTAGCATACTCTTCCAAACTAGAATTGGGATCTTAAACAACCACTTCCTAGGAGGAGGAAAAAAAAAAAAAACCCACCAGCTCAGAATAAATCGAGGACCATCAACCAAAGGAGGTTCAGGGCTCCCAAGTAGCTGGGACTACATGTGCGAGCCACCACACCCGGCTAATTTTTGTATTTTTAGTAGAGACAGGGTTTTACCATGTTGGCCAGGCTAGTCTCAAACTGCTAACCTCAGGTGATCCACCTGCCTCGGCCTCCCAAAGCGTTGGAATTACAAGCATGAGCCACGGCACCCAGCCCAGAAAGGTGTATTTTTGTTTGACAGGTGTTCTTTTTAACTTAGCTGTTGTTTCTTAGCTCAAATTGCTATTAAGGAACAGGACAAAGAAAGTGCTCTCTATGCCTGGACTCAGCATGAACAGATCTGAAAGAGAGGCAAGCCTATTTTACCTGAGGGCCTACCTTTTATAAACACTTTATCTCCGATAGCTTTTTCACCTTCAGGGCAGGATAGTAACTAAACCAAAAAGTTAGCAGATTTAATTTTTCTTATCAATTAGTCACTTAAGCTTTTTCTTTGCCTTTGCTCAGGGATTTACTAAGGCAAAGGCAAAGAAAAAGCTTAAGGGCAAATTAGATTAAATAAAAATACTGAAATCTTTGTACAAGTTTCTGCACATCAATAGGCAATAGATGAGACTAATTTGGGAGCCCTCACTTTCAAGTACACTTCTTCAAGTGCAGTCTTGTTTATTTGGAATGTTCCACTGTACCTTTAAATTATCCATAGTAAGATTTCACCATTTCTGTAAGCCTTCACTGCTTCCAGGGCCTAATTCTTATGTATGTATAAGCTGGAAGGTATTCGGTTCTTCAGAAATTAAGGATCCCATTTTACCTCAAATATTGGCTTTGGCTCTCAGATCCCCTTGATCAACTTAGCCAATGATTTTTTTCCTACCTAAGCCCCCAAGAAAAAGAGACAAAAGGAGTAGAACGCAAAATCCCTGCAAATTTCCAAAAGTTTATACCCCCTGCAGTATTGCCATTTACTACAGGTTTCTTTCTGACTCAGATATAAGAAGCCTCACCAGGTGTGGTGGCTCACGCCTGTAATCCCAGCACTTTGGGAGGCTGAGGCGGGCGGATCATCTGAGGTCAGGAGTTTGAGACCAGCCTGACCAACATGGTAAAACCCCATCTCTAGTAAAAATACAAAATTAGCAGGACATGGTGGCGCATGCCTGTAATCCCAGCTACTCAGGAGACTGAGGCAAGAGAATCGCTTGAACCCAGGAGGCGGAGTCTGCAGTGAGCCAAGATCACACCATTGCACTCCAGCTTGGGCAACAGAGCAAAACTCCATCTCAAAAAAAAAAAGAAAGCCTCTAACTAGATCCAAGCCAGTTAATTATTAGATCCAATCTAATCCTGGATCCAGTCCAGTTTCTGTCATGACTTCCAAACCCAGTTTGGATCAGAAAATTGCTCAGAGAACTCAGAGAGCTCAAAATACAAATCCATGGAGCTTTGGAATCTAAGAGAGAACTTACTATGATCCCCAGTTGCTGCAAGAGAGCAATGGACACAATGGGCCTGGTGGGTACCTCGATTAGTTACTCAGCATTCCTGGGGGTCACTGGAAGCACTAGTTCAGATCCCACTTCTGATGTCATCTGTTAAAAGAAAATTCTTAGCCAAATGAAATTTAACAGAGTTTAACTGAGTAAAGAAAGATTTACAAATCAAGCAGCCTCCTGAGCCAGAGTAGATTCAGAGACTCCAGCACAGCCACATGGCGGAAGAAGATTTATGGACAGAAAAAGGAAAGTGATGTACAGAAAGTGGAAGTGAGGTACAGAAATAGCCAGATTGGTCACAGCTCAGGGTCTGCCTTATCTGAACACCATTTGAACAGTTGGACCGTTTTGATTGGCCAAAACTTGGTGACTGGCTCAAGCGTAGGTTATAGTCTGTTTAAACACCTATTTAGGTTAGAGTTCACTGCATATGGAGAAACCTTCAGGCCAAACTGAAAATATGGAAGGAGGCAGCTTTAGGCTAAACTTGATTGAACAATATCTAAATGTGAAAGGCAGCAATGCTCAACAGAGTGAAGCTCAACCCTGTCTGTGCTCTATGTGTGCTATAGCAAAAGTGTTACAAACGCTGGGTAAAAGTGGTTGGAAAACACTCATCTAAAGGACATATCAATTATCCCTCTCTCCGGGTTCACCTAGCTCCATCTTAACATTAATTCAGACTATCAGAAAGCAACAAGCCTGACCCAAATTACTATTGCTGCATTTAAAAAATTGCTTTATTAAATCCCCATACTGGGTCTTTTAAGATTTCATATAATAGCCTTGGCTTTTGTACAGAAAAGAGGAAAAGGAGGCTCAGCAAAGGAAACTACTAGTGACAGAGGTGAATAATGGTCAAAGAGAACAGGGAAAATAATCCTGAAAAATAAAAAAATTAAAAATTAGGTTCAGGGTTTAGGTATAAGAAGCCATTTCAGATCACAGAAAAAACAGAAAGGCCAAAATTAGATTTTTAGCTCAGAATCAACATCTCTTTTCTGTCATCCTTCTTGTCCGCACTGAGTTGAGGAAGGAGAGATCAATTTTATGGAATTGAGAGCTAAAGACCTCTCATTTTACCTCCCAGGTTGCTTGGTTGTCATATCTGCCTGTTGCTATAAGCAGGACCCAAATGAACAATGGGCCTGTTCACACTGGAGGCTTTTCCAGAGTGATACCATCTGCTTGTGTGATTCATCCATCTTGGAGAGATATGCAGCGCAAAAGCCGTAGCTGTTTCTCGGCCACAGCCTGGCTACAGGAAGAAACCAAACAAGTCTGGAAGCTACCCTCAAGGCAGAAGAACTAGCAGAGTTGAGATCTCATGGGGAAAACATAGGGGATAAAGTCATGGAAGAAGTTATAAAAGCTGTTTTTCATATTATTTCTCTTCACTAAAAACAATGAAGAAGACACTGGATAATGAGAATTACTAAATGCAGTTCACTATCTTAAATTAATAATGATAGTTATTGTGCAATTATTTTTCCATTTGACATCTAAGTTTTGCTAAAAGCATTTCAAACTTTTTTCTTCCTCAAAGTTTGTACAAGATAAAACTTCTAGATTTGGTAACAGGACAAAAAAAAAATCTGGAAGTGTTAGATAAAATATAACAACAACAACAAATTTGTTTTATTAGATATGCCTATGGCTTAGATGTGTGTTCCTACCAAATCTTGTGTTGAAATTGAATCCCCAGTGTGGCGGTACTGGAAGGTGGGGCCCAATGGGAGGTATCTGAGTCATGGGGGCAGATCCTTCATGAATATATTAGTACCTTCCCTGAGGGATGAGTGAGTTCACACTCTATTAGTTCCCACAGAGCTGGTTTAGACAGAGCCTGGCACCTCCCCTATCTCTCTCTAGCTTCCCCCCCTGCCATGTGATCTCTTCACATGCCAGCTCCCCTTCTGCCTTCTTGCATAAGTGCAAGCAGCCTGAGGCCCTCACCAGACGCAGATGCCCAATCTTGAAACTTCCAGCCTCAGAACTGTAAGCAAAATAAACCTTTTTCCTTATAAATTGCCCAGCCTCAGGTAATCCTTTATAGCAACACAAAACAGACTAACATAGATACTCAACTGAGTTCGCCAGAACAAAAGTGTGAAAGCTGAGGGCCTATATTATGTAGGGGCAGGGAAGAAAGATAAAGAGAAGAAATAAACATCAAACTAGGAGACCAAAGTCTTGTGCCACAATGAGGAGGAGTTGAAGCTAAGCCATGTGTAGATTTGAAGTCTAAATACCTAAATGTATATATACACGGGACACAGGAATCCTTAAGCCAAGAAATAAACATAAATATTGTTCCTGGGCTGGTGATTTCCTCAGAGTACCTAAAAATAACAAACAGAAATCCACAATTGACGGAATCTTTCTCAATCCAGAGTGCTTGAAATTCACAGACACAAAAAATCCCTACAAAGAAGAACTTAGTTAATAATAAAGCAATAATAAAACATACATAGAACTAATACACCATGAACAAGAGTCAGCCTAGACAACAAACTAGGTAATAGAATCTGAAACACTATGATAAGTAGATTCTTCAATGTTTTAGATATATAATTATATGTATTTATTTTACATATTTATTTATTTATGTATAGAAAAGCTCTGTCTCTGTCACCCAGGATGGAGTACAGTGATATAACTGCCTGATGGGTTCACCTTGACTGCTGCCTAGACAGAACCAATTTACCAAGACAGGGGAACTGCAATGGAAAAAGAGTAATTCACACAGAACCGGCTGCGTGGGAGACTGGAATTTTATTATCACTCAAATCAGTCTCCCAGAGCATTTGGGGATCAGAGTTTTGTTTTTTTTGTTTTTTTTTTTGAGACGGAGTCTCACTCTGTCACCCAGGCTGGATGGAGTACAGTGGCATGATGTCGGCTCACTGCAAGCTCCGCCTCCCGGGTTCACGCCATTCTCCTGCCTCAGCCTCCCAAGTAGGTGGGATTACAGGCGCCCACCACCACGCCCGGCTAATTTTTTGTGTTTTTAATAGAGACAGGGTTTCACCATGTTAACCAGGATGGTCTCGTTCTCCTAACCTCGTGATCTGCCCGCCTTGACCTCCCAAAGTGCTGGGATTACGGGTGTGAGCCACCACGCCCAGCCGGGGATCAGAGTTTTTAAAGATAATTTGGCGGGTAGGGGCTTGGGAAGTGGGGAGTGCTGATTGGTCAGGTTGGAGATGAAACCATAGGGGGTCTAAGTGAGGTTTTCTTAATGTCTTCTGTTCCTGGGTGCAATGGAAGAACTGATTGAGCCAGATTATTGATCTGGGTGGTGTCTGCTGATCCATCGAGTGCAGGGTCTGCAAAATATCTCAAGCACTGATCTTGGGTTTTACAACAGTGATGTTATCCCCAAGAGCAATTTGGAGAGGTTCAGACTCTTGGAGCCAGAGGCTGCATGACCCCTAAATTATAATTTCTAATCTTGTAGCTAATTTGTTAGTCCTGCAAAGGCAGACTGGACCCCAGGCAAAAAGGGGGTCTTTTCAGGAAAGGGCTGTTACCAATTTTGTTTCAGAGTCAAACCATGAACTGAATTCCTTCCCAAAGTTAGTTTGGCCTATGCCCAGGAATGAACAAGGACAGCTTAAGGGTTAGAAGCAAGATAGAGTCAGTTGGGTCTGATTTCTTTCACTGTCATAACTTCCTCAGTTATATTTTGGAAAGGCTGTTTCAATGGTGTGATCCTAGCTTACTGCAACCTCAAACTTGTGGGCTCAAGCAATCCTGCCACCTCAGCCTCCCAGGTAGCTGAGACTATAGGCATGTGCCACCACACACGGCTACTTTTTAAGAAATGTTTTGTCAGAGACAGGATTGATATAGTTTGGGTGTTTGTCCCCTCCAAATCTCATGTTGAAATGCAATCCCCAATGGTGGAAGTGGGGCCTAGCAGGAGGTATTTAGTCATGAGGGTGGATATCTCATGAGTGGCTTGGCGCCCTCCCTGTAGTAATGAGTTCACTTGAGATCTCCTTGTTCAAGGGTCTGGAGTCTCCCTGCTCTCTCTCTCACCATGTGACTTGTCAGCTCCCCTTCCTTTCTGAAGACAGAGTTTCACTCTGTCACCCAGGCTGAAGTGCAGTGGTGCAACCTCTGCCTCCTGGGTTCAAACGATTCTACTGCCTCAGCCTCCTGAGTAGCTGAGATTACAGGCACACTCCACACGCCCAGCTGAATTTTGTACTTTTAGTAAACATGGGGTTTCACCATGTTGGCCAGGCTGGTCTCAAACTCCTGACCTCAAGTGATTCGCCCACCTCGGCCTCCCAAAGTGCTGGGATTACAGGCGTGAGCTACCGCACCTGGCCTTTTCTTCATAAATTACCCAGCCTCAGGTATTCCTTTACAGAAACACAAAAGGGACAAACACAGACGTCTTGCTACGTTGCCCAGGCTGGTCTCTAACTGTCCTCCCATCTCAGCCTCCCAAAGTGTTAGGATTACAGGCATGAGCCACAATATCCAGCCCTTTTTAATTTTTTAATTGACAAAATTTTATATATTTATTGTGTACAACATGGTGTTTTGAAATATATATACATTGTGGAATGGCTAAATTGAGCTAATTAACATATGCATTATCTCACAATCATTTTTTGCAAGAACACTTGAAATCTACTCTCTAAGCAATTTAAGAATTCAATACATACATTAACTACAGTCACCATGCTGTATGATGAATATTCTTAAATATTAAAGAAATTAAGAATAAACAGGCCGGGCGCGGTGGCTCACACCTGTAATCCCAGCACTTTGGGAGGCCAAGGCGGGCGGATCATGAGGTCAGGAGATCGAGACCATGGTGAAACCACGTCTCTACTACAAATACAAAAAATTAGCCGGGCGCAGTGGCGGGCGCCTGTAGTCCCAGCTACTCGGGAGGCTGAGGCGGGAGAATGGCGTGAACCCAGGAGGCGGAGCTTGCAGTGAGCCGAGATTGCGCCACTGCACTCCAGCCTGGGCAACAGAGCGAGACTCCGTCTCAAAAAAATAAAAAATTAAGAATAAACACCAAGGATAAAAAAGAAAACACCATGAGGAAAAAAGAATAGAAACATCTGGAAAATAATCAAATAGACTGACAAGGAAAAATAGTCAATGAAATTAAAAACTCTTCTGACACATGCTACAATATGAATGAACCTTGAGGACATTATGCTAAATATAATGAGTCAGCCACAAAAGACTATACGATTCCACTTATATGAGCAACCTGGAGTAGTCAAATTCATAAAGACAGAAAGTGGAACAGTGGCTGCCAGGGGCTGGGGCTGGGAGCAAGGGGAGTTGTTGTTTAATGGGGACAGAGTTTCACTTTTGAAAGATGAAAAGAGTTCTGGAGACTGGCTGTACAGCACTGTGAATGGGCTTGGCACTACTGAACTGTACACTTAAAAATGATTAGGATGGTACATTTTATGTAATGTTTACTTTAGCACAATTAAAAGAAAATTTTAAACTCATTTGAATGGATTAAAACGTGAGTTAGGCCTGGCTAAAGCAAGAAGTCAATTGTGTTTGAATCCCGGCTGAGCCACTTACCACTTTTATGACCTCAGGCAAGTTACTTAACCTCTCAACTTCCCAATCTCTCAGAGGAGGGCAATAGCAGCACAGTTCTCACAGAGCAGTTGTACAGAATAATGAGATATCACAAGGAAAAGTCAAACGGACACGGTTCCCCGTGTTCCATTGCTAGTAACTATTATATTCTACTCTGCCATGTGCTTTACCTTCCTTTGCTATTCCCAGCTCGTAGTTCCCGCTTTCTGATTCTTCCCAACAAGAATGATTTACTTTCCTATGCCAGAAATGAAGCTCTGGGACAAAAAAATACAAGGAGGTAAATCTGTGTATACTGGAAATTTCCCTAAGAGACATAGATTGGTATATGGTAATTTTCCAGAAAAGTCAGGCATTCTTAGGCATTGTTCTCTGTCCTTGTGCAAGAACATTTCTTTTTGCTTATCAATGGTAAGGGCTTTTTGTTTTGTTTTGTTTTGTTTGTTTGTTTTTTGGACAAGGAAAGTAACTTAAAAGCAGGGATAGACACCATTGTTCTGAGAGATGGTATACCTTATTTTATCCAATCTAAGATATTTATAGATGTATCTATATTTCATTTTAATATATTAGAAGTTGGGATTATCTTATAATTGCTAGTATGTTATAATTTAATTGGAAATCACTTTTTCTTTCTTAGTGGAACATAAAATAATGGTGTACCTTCAAAGTCCTAGGCGGGAGGATTGCTTGAAGCCAGGAGTTCAAGACCAACCTGGCCAACATAGAGACTCCCATCTGTATAAAAGTAAAAAAAAATAAAAAATAATGGTGTACCTACAATCAATGGCTTCTTTCATTTGATGAAAGCTGAGTATTTTGTAAACCAAAGGAATACGTTCATCATCAGCTGGGGCTGTCATGATACCAGGAAGGAAAAGGTGAAAAAAGAAAGGAGGTGCCCTCATACCCATAAGAGCTCCCCAAAACTTGTGTTGTCCTCAGTGTTTCTCTCTGGGTTAGCCACAGTGGTGCTGCTTTATAGATACTCTAACATCTCAAAGGAGGGCTGATATTCAGCTAGTAGGCACTGGTATGGACAATAGTTATTTCTGATGCACATCTATTCTGAGTGGCCAGAGCTCACGCCATACAAGTTGCTCATATTTATAATATTTCCCTGGGCTATAAGTTGCCTCAAATCTGTTTAGGCAGCAAGCAGGGTATAAATCATAAATATACAATCTTTCTGAACATGTACACTTTCAATAAAATGATATATTACATCACTGGATATGAATATCGATATTACAGTTTTCATATTTAAAGCATTGTCAGTGATTTGAGTGCTGCAAGGAAGCATCATCCAGAAATCTGGAAATAAGACCAAGGTGTCTTCCGAGAATTAAAAGATAAATCAAAACATAATGAATCAGAACAGGGATATGTTGTCCTACAAACATGTCAGAATGGCCCAGGGCTTCAAACCAAAGCTATAATCTGGTTAAATACATTAATTTGCATGAGGAAAGAACAGGCCAATTGGAAACAGATTACATAGCCTGAAAAGCCTAAAAAGAAAGTCAGTCAATGCAGGCAGTGACCGCCCCAGGATAGGCCTCGGGGAAAAGTACTGTGGCCCAGTGCAGTTTTGTCACTGTCCTGAAGATAGATACATCTTTATCCGATGCCATTAAAGATTGGACTCATATAACCAGCTATTCCTGTTCTAGCCTCTGGCTCACCAAACAACTTCCCAATTATAGTTCAGCTTTTCAAGCATGGCATACATACAGAGAAGGAAGGATCAGCAGGAGGATTCAGGCATCCAGTCCTTTTGGCATTTATAGTTCTTGTTGCTTCATAGGAAATTAACGAACTGGCCTTCTTGTTTCATTCATCACTGCTATGACCTCAGCTAAGAGGACATCACTACAACTACTCGCACCAGCTGTGCAAGAGCCATGCGGAGGAGAGAAGAGACTACAAAAAACTCACCCTTGAACTCAGAGAGGCAGTGAAGCATCGCAGCAGCAGCTAGTGTGATGGGAGCAGCACAGTCACAGCCCTTCTCAAATGTGCTGTGTCCATAGGATGAGCAAGACCAGGGGCGGGTCCGGAAGGAGCTCACTGCCTAGTACTCAGTGTAGAGTCGCCTTCCGATAAATAGTAGCTGGATCAGTAAATGAATAAACTGCAAAAACTTGCAGAATATAGCATTTTGTCTTAGTCAAGGAGGCCAATCCTCCATAAGCCTTCCGTTGCTGCACATTTCCTGTCTTCTTGAACCCTATTGTGCCCATCTGTGCATTGCTCCCTGCTCACTGTTCTGCCCAAACTGCCCTTCTCAGCCTTTCCATCACAGTGAGCAGGGTGTCAACCACCACCACTCCAAGTTCCCAAACATCATTATTTGGGGACAGGAGAGAGTTCCTGTCTTCTTGCCAAAGTCCTGGCACACTTAACTGCCCTACATAGTTCCAGTTGTTTGTGTTGTTTTAACTTTTTTTTTTTTTCTGAGATGGAGTTTTACTCTTGTTGCCCAGGCTGGAGTGCAATGGCACAATCTTGGCTCACTGCAACCTCCGCCTCCCAGGTTCAAGCTATTCTCCTGCCTCAGCCTCCCGAGTAGCTGAGATTACAGGCATGTGCCACCATGCCCAGCTAATTTTGTATTTTTAGTAGAGACAGGGTTTCTCCATGTTGGTCAGGCTGGTCTCAAACTCCTGACTTAGATGATCTGCCCACCTTGGCCTCCCAAAGTGCTGGGATTACGAGCGTGAGCCACCACGCCCAGACTGTTTTAACTTTTTAGCTAAATCCTTAACTTCCCTTCTCACTTCCCTCTGAGATCTTTGTTGTGCTCTCAGATTCGTGAATTTTTACCCTAATTCTCTCACCATCCATCACATCCTCATTCCCTTATTTCACAATGCCTTATCTAACCAATCACTATGATTACCACAAATTTCTTTATTACTAGTGCCTAATAACATAAACCACCACATCCCATTAATTCTGCAAGGACAAAATGACATTGGTGATTACAACACATTTGTCTATCATGGCCTCTGGGCTGTAGCTGTAGAGCATGTCCTCTATGAGTTGGTGATGGCACGGATTCAGAGTACACATTACAATCATCTGAGGACCTAAACAATACCCTTGCTTGGGCCTCACCCGAGAGATGCCAATTTAATTTCACTGAGTTTCTAATGTGTAATGGTCTGGGAACCTGACCATCAACTTCATGAGTAGATGCCACGCTCCTCCTCTGTGCAACTCTGCCAAACCCAAACTAAACAGAGCCAACAAGCCTGATCTCAACCCCCTGCAAGACTGTGGCAGTTTTCCTCTAGACTGGTGATCTATGTCACCCCTTGGTTATGTCTGTAAGAGGGTATGTGGGGTCAGTCAATTACTGAGGGGAATCTTGCTAAAAGATGTTTACAGAGGCATCTAGAAGGTTGTGTAAAACATTGCAGCTTTTTCCCATCCAGTCCCTTGATACCTGGGGTCGCTTTGCATTCTGATCTCTCTTCTCTTCCTCCACCCTGCTCCTTTCCCCTCTCTTCTGTCTGCTTCTCAAGGTCCCAAATCCTCCCTGGAATGGCAGTGGCAGAACCTTCCTGGGAATCACTGGAGGAGCCTTTTGATCCCAGAATCGAGTGTCCTCAAAAATAAAGTTTTCCGTTACTTATACTCACTGGCTCATAGCATAAGTTCAGTACATTATTATGTTCGTTATGTCTATGTTTTCCACGATTTTACCAAAGTCTGCTCCTGGGGAGGAGTAAGGTGAAACAGAAATTAGGAAGGAAGAACTGGAGAAAATTCTATACACCCTCTTATAACAAACAGCTTGGTCTTCACTCGTTAAGCAATGAAAGCAATTAGATTCTACTCTGCCTTCTCCCACTGCCGAGGGGAAGCGCTTTCGAAAAGTGAGCCACACCAGGCATGGTGTGCACAGCCTGTCCCACATGAGAGCAGTTGACAGGAACCGTAAGTCAAGAGCCACAGGAGGTGTGTGAGAGTCATAGAGAGCCTTTTCCTCTCATCAAAGCAGGGCACGCTAGGCTGCTCCTAGCCCAGGAGGACACCCTGGTTCCAAATCAAACAAGGATCATACCTGCTGTTTGCTGGTAACCATGTTAGCCAAGTTCAGAGAGGGAGGGGAGATAGGTTCTTACACATAATTTCCTGCATCCACTCCCTTAGCGGGGCCCTTTATCATCCCACTCTGTTCCTTTCCTTCCTGGATGACTACAGTCTGCTTCTCACTGTGATGCCACTACTGGGGCACATAGCAGAGATCCCCAAACATTTGTTTTGAGGTTTGAGATAACCAGTGTCATCATCAGGGTTCTCCATAGGAACAGAACCAATAGGGTGGGGGAAGTAGGGAGACAGATTAATTTAAGAAATTGGCTCACACAATCATGAGAGCTGATAAGCCTGAAATCCACGAGTTAGGCTGGCAAGTCCAGCAATAAGTTGATGTCTTAAGTCTGACGGCAATCTGGAGGCAGAATTCCTTCCTCTTCAAGGGACCTCAGTCTTTTAATGCCTTCAGCTGACTCAGTGAGACCCACCCATATTGTGGAGGGCAATCTGCTTTCCCCAAAGGCCACTGATTTAAATGTTAGTCACCTATTTTTAAAATACCTGCACAGCAACATCTAGATTTGCAAATAGCTGAAACAATAATTCAGTCAACTTGATACATAAAATTAACCATCATGATCAGAGTGAAGGGAGGATGTCGACCAGAGAAACTCTAAGTGAGAGAAAGACATACTGCCCCCAGCTGTGCACCTCATCTCACTGGAAACCCTGAAAACCTTCAGAAAGGGAGTTAAAGAAAGGGAAAAAAGGCCGGGCACAGTGGCTCGCACCTGTAATTCCAGCACTTTGGGAGGCCGAGGTGGGTGGGTCACTTGAGGTCAGGAGTTCGAGACCAGCCTGGCCAACATGGTGAAACCCCATTTCTACTAAAAATAAAAAAAAAAATTAGCTGGGCGTGATGGCAGGCGCCTGTAATCCCAGCTACTCAGGAGGCTGAGGCAGGAGAATCACTTGAACCTGGGAGGTGGACGTTGCAGTGAGCTGAGATTGTGCCATTGCACTCCCGCATGGGGGGCAGATCAAGACTTTATCTCAAAAAAAAAAAAAAAGAGGGAAAAAAAGCACACAGTGGGAGCTCAACAGCTGCAATCGTCTAGAAGGCACACAGTCTACATTCTGAGCAGAACACCCTCACTTCTTGAACCGCTAGATAAATTTCTCATTCTCCTCATTAGTTTAGGCCATTTAACTTAGTATCAAAGTTGCTCACAAGAGACAAAAAGAACTGCAAAGAAATCTGAAGCTTACATATATTCATGTATTACTTTATTCACATAATATTGTCAGTAGTATTAGTATCGTGACTTCAAAACTGTCTTATGCAAATGTAGAAGAACGCAAATAAAATATATTGATGTTATTAGGAACAAAGATTTTCAACATAAGAGAAATTAGATGATATATAACATAAAACAGAGTTAAGAAGGAAAAAAAAAACTCTGTAAAGTTGAAATTGGAATTCTCAGTTCAAACACATGATTGTGTATTTCCGAGCTTTGTCCACTAAAAGGAACTAAGAGCAATGAGATCCCAGTATTGCTGAGCACAAATAGTACCCACACCTCGGCTTTTAAATACAGTTCCCCATTCCAAAGCACAAGAAATACTCAGAGAAATGGCTGGTTCCAGGGCTCGGGCAGAGAACACAAAACATGAGCCAAGGACATCTTCTGCCAGAAAGTAAAAGAAGTACGTAAAGACCAAGGGGGTTATATCAAAATAAAACAGGAAGAAAACTGTGTGGCAACATCTACCAAAGTAAACATACCCTATGAGCAAGGAATTCCACTTCTACCCCTATTCTCCTCACCCAAAAAAATGTGTTGACCCCAAGTACCAGAATGTTCATAGGGGCACATAATAGTCAAAACCTGGAATCATCCTTAATGTCCACCTACACTAGAATGAATAAATAAATGGCAGGAGCAATGAAAAACAAAGAACTGAAACTGTACACACAAGAGTGAATCTCATGAGCATACAGATGAGCAAAGGAGCCAGACAGAAAAGCATACATGTGGTATGATTCCATTGACACAAAATTCCAAAACAGGCAAACTGATCAATAGGTTTAGAAGTAAAGCTGGTGGTTACTGGTGTGGGGACAAAAGTGATAGGAAGACGCTATGACTGGGGCTTCAGGTTCTGGTAATGTTTTGTTTCTTGATCTAGGAGCTAGCTATTCATATGTTTGATTTGTGAACATTTTTTGAACTATAGACTTGATTTTTTGTGCATTTATCTATGTGTTATATTTCAGTGTAAAAATAATTTACTTTTTAAAAAGCTGACTTGTAGGCTGGGCACAGTGGCTCATGCCTGTAATCCCAGCACTTTGGGAGGCCAAGGTGGGCAGATCACCTGAGGTCAGGAGGTCAAGACCAGCCTGGCCAACATGGTGAAACACTGTCTTTACTAAAAATACAAAAATTAGCCAGGGCACAGTGGCAGGCACCTGTAATCTCAGCTACTCAGGAGGCTGAGGCAGGAGAATTGCTTGGACCCGGGAGGCGGAGGTTGCAATGAGCCAAGATCGCACCACAGCACTCCAGCCTGGGAAACAAAGTGAGACTCCATCTCAATAAATAAATAGCCAACTTAAAGGGGTTTCCCACTGGCCAAATCTGATACAATTTAACATCAGAAAGGATAATGATGGTAGCTGTTTATTAATGAAAATACATGAATCCCAGGGCAGGGAGTGGGGAGGATAAACAGGACAGCTCTTCTTTACAAAAGTAAGACACTCATAAATGTAAAAGGAATGACAAAATTCGAAGATCACCATTTTGTAACCCCTGATATAGTCATTGATTCGTGTAACAATCACCAGTGGAAGCCAAAACCTTTGGATGAAAACTTGTTAGCATACAGGCTATCCCTAGAATACCAAAGTACCATCCCAGGGACCACTTACTTTTACAAAGAAGAGCAACTGGGCCAAGCACAGTGGCTCATGCCTGTAATCCCAGCACTTTGGGAGGCCAAGGTGGGTGGATCACAGGTTAGGAGTTCGAGACCAGCCTGGCCAACATGGAGAAACCCTGTCTCTACTAAAAATTCAAAAATTAGCCATCCATGGTGGTGCATGCCTGTAGTCCCAGCTACTTGGGAGACTGAGGCAGAAGAATTGCTTGAACCCGGGAGGCAGAGGTTGCAGTGAGCTGAGATTGCACCACAGCACTCCAGCCTGGGCGATAGAGCAAGACTCCTCTCAAAAAATATATAAAATAAACAAAGAAGAGCAACTGTACCTTTGAAATGGAGAGGTATGGTGGTGACCACCTTAATCCAGTGATTGAATTTCACATCACAAAAAATGGAACACTGTGGCATTACATGCTTCCTGATATGATGCAAATTAAACAACCTAATCTAAGTCAGTAGGGCTTCTTAATTGCATTAGAATCACCTGAGGAGATCTTCCGCCGGGCGCGGTGGCTCACGCTTGTAATCCCAGCACTTTGGGAGGCCGAGGCGGGCGGATCACGAGGTCAGGAGATTGAGACCACGGTGAAACCCCGTCTCTACTAAAAATAACAAAAAAAATTAGCCGGGCGTGGTGGCGGGCGCCTGTAGTCCCAGCTACTCGGAGAGGCTGAGGCAGGAGAATGGCGTGAACCCGGGAGGCGGAGCTTGCAGTGAGCCGAGATTGCGCCACTGCACTCCAGCCTGGGCGACAGAGCGAGACTCCGTCTCAAAAAAAAAAAAAAAAAAAAAAAAAAAAAAAAAAAAAAAAAAGAATCACCTGAGGAGATTTTCAAACTCCCAATGCCAGCTACATCAGAATCTACTTGGGCAGGGGCGGGGGCCGGAGTTGCCAAGCATCAGTACTTTTTAAAGCTTCCCACATGATTGTAATGTACAGTTAAGATACTCTGAACAAAAACGTATACTTGAATCTAACTTCTAGTTTAAAGAATATCCAGGAGATAGAGCAGTGGTTCTTACTTCTGACCTCATATTACAGCCACCTGGAGATTTTTGAAAGTAGGGCCACCTGGGCTTCATCCCAAGGGCTTCTGATGTAACTGGATTAGAGCAGCACTCAGACATTTGCATGAAATTTCTAGGTTTTTAGTTTTGTATTTAAAACCCCCAGTGAGAACAGAGTGGACCAATTTATTACTTCTTCTTTGTAAGGCCAATTAATCAAAACAGGGAATTCTAATGTACAGCCAGGGTTAAAACTTACTGGGAAAGAGGAACAGGTTAACATCAAGAGAAAACACAATCTAGAATGTGGGACATTCTATAAGGCTGCGAGCCTGGATTCTTCAAAAGGTCCATGTCATGGAGGGAAAAAAGGAGGGATAAAACATTCTATGTTAAAATGAAGTTTTAAAATGTAATGTATGCATTGAGAGAAACAGCTATAAAGACATTTTGGAGGAATTAATGCAGTTGTTTTTTCTTTTTTCTGAGACAGGGTCTCGTTCTGTCATCTAAGCTGGGGTGCCGTGATGGTGTCATCATAGCTCACTGCAGCCTCAACCTCCTGGACTCAAGTGATCCTCCCACGTCAGCCTCCTGAGCAGCTAGGCCTATAGACATGCACCACCACTCTTGGCTTTTTTTTTTTTTTTTTGATATGTCATTTTACTATATTGCCCAGGCTGGTCTTGAACACCTAGGCTTAAGCAATCTTCCTAAAGCGCTGAGATTACAGGCGTAAGCCACCGTGCCCGACCAGAAATTTAAATATTTAGTTGATTTTGGATAGTTAATTTTCTTAGCAGGGATAATGACATTTTGTTTCTGTAGATAAATACCTGTATTCTTAAGGGATGAAATGCCGAATATCGAAAAGCGATGTGTCATCATGTGTACATAATTTGCTTTCAAATGGCACACAGAAAAAAACAAAGTACAGAGAGAAAAATAAAGCAAGTATTGCAAAATATCAACAATTGTGAAATTTCTGTGGAGGGCATATGGGATTACACCATAATAATCTTTCAACTTTTCTGTATGTTTGAAATATTTCATAACCGTAAGTTGAAGAAACGAGAAAGATTTTAAATAGAGATAAAAACTCACTTGCAAGGCCATGGAATTTCCATCTGTTTTAGTTCTCTGCAGGCAAGTCTACTCACAACTCCACCACACTCAATCAGCCTTACACCACACCCAGCAATTAAAGGCTGCCTTTCTCAATCTTTGCCCACTAGATTTTGTGCATTCAAACAAGTGTAGAAAACGCTGGGTTATACTGGATTTATCCACAATCAGGCACGGCAAACTCCACCAGGAAGCACTTCTCTCTTGAGCTGACCTGCCTCGCCTATGATATCCAACAAGACTGGCAGTTATGGCGTCCACGACAACTTTTCTATCTCATTTGGGCCTGAGAATCAGGCTTCCTCTAGTCTCTGACAGAGGCGCTTCAAAGTAACAAGCCTGCAAATATTCTCATGACACAATACAAGCCATATATGAAATACAAAACTATCTACCTCCCTGCCCTGGCTAGTCCCTTGCTGTGGGACAAAAATGCTTAAGTCATGATGGTAGGGCTCTCCTGGTAAGTATTTAGCAAAGGAAAGGAAGCTTTAGAACATGACAAACGGCAAAAGGTGATTTCACTCTTTTCCCCCAGAATCATCAGAGGCTCTGCCCCACCTGTTAAGACTACAAAGTAGATAAAATTCTGCCAGTCTGCAAGGAGCTCATGGTCAACCAGAGTGGAGAAACACCATGCTTCTAATTAGGCAGACTATAATAAACTGCATGATAGTGGTGTTTCCAGAGTGGCGTGGGTCTACAGAAGAGGGAAGTATTAATTCCATCTGTGGGTATTGGAGAAAGCTACACAATGGAGTTCCTTGGCTTTTGACAGGGGAAATGTTGAGAAATGAAGGGAAGGGCATCCAGGCCGGGCAGAATCATGCCAGCAAATGCATCAGTATGTGAAAGCACCCAGTGTGTTCAGGAAGTGGCACCAATTTGGTGAGGGGGAAAACAAGATAGGACCAAGATGGCCTGACTTCTTTGCAGGGCAAATTTTACTTAAGTGATTTACTGATTTGCTCTCCTCCTCCTCCTCTCCTTCTCCTCCTCCTCCTCTCCTTCTCCTCCTCCTCCTCTCCTTCTCCTCCTTCTTCCTTTTTCTTTCTTCCTCTTCTTCTTCTCCTTCTTATTATTATTATTATTCTCTCTTTAAGCATTCAAAAAAGATCTTGCACAAGAATTCAGGGGAGGGAGCACATTCCATAAGTGGCATTCTAAACAGGGCTTTTCTAAGGCTCAGAAATAGTAGGTGCCAGGGTAATAGCTGCTTGATAAGCAAACTGTAGGCGTCAGGGCAGGAGATTCCAGGTCACCACAGTGCTTGCGCTGAGGATAGTGCTCCCTCAAACTAGGCATCTGAGTTCTACAAGCAGGACAATGCAGCTACTACTTATTAAGAGCAGATACATCTATTCAGTTAATTTTTAAATTACATTATCCTTGTCAGCACTAGTGATATAATAAAAATGGCTAAATTAGTTGTGTCAAACACTGTTGGACATCATCTCTGTTGTTGTTGTTGTTGTTGTTTGTTTGTTTTTTTGTTATGGAGTCTCACTCTGTTGCCCAGGCTGGAGTGCAAAGGCTTCATCTACACTCACTGCAACCTCCACCTCCTGGATTCAAGTGATTCTCCTGCCTCAGCCTCCTGAGTGGCTGGGATTACAAGCATGCACCACCGTGCCTGGCTAATTTTTATATTCTACCAGATGGGGTTTCACCATGTTGGCCAGGCTGGTCTCGAACTCCTGACCTCAGGTATTCCACCTGCCTTGGCCTCCCAAAGTGCTGGGATTACAGGCATGAGCCACTGCGCCCAGCTGACATCATCTCTTTAAAAACTCCCAAAGACTCCACAAAATAGGTACCATTATTATTGCCATTTTACAAATCAGAAAACTGAGATTCAGACTCCAATAATTTACTTAAAATTACACTAATAAATGAAGCTGGAATATGAATTTCATAAGCCCAACTCCAAAGCCTATGCTTGATTACTTATGTTCAGTATGTAAGACATTTAAATAATGGTTCTGTTATAGTCTACTGTTAGGCACAAACAAAAGCCTTTATTTAGGTTTCTCTGTACATTAGAGTTGGCAAATTCTTGCTAATATTTTATATTCCCCACAGCACAGAATAATACTGGACACCATTGTTCACATTCATGTTGATTCTTAAGAAATATGTAAGGAAACATTATACTAGACCCTTACTAGTGAAAGAAAATTGAGAAAGAGCAAGTGACTTGATGGGTGGATTGGCTGGTATGTCTGTTAGTCTGTGCATCTGTCTGTCTCTGTCTTTCCCTCAGGTTCTCTTACTGTATCTCCCTTTCTGTCTCATGTCTGTCTGTCTCTTTCTAACTTTTATTTTTGCCTCTAAGTCTGTCTGTTTCTCTCCCTCTCTCTCTTTCTCTCTCTCTCTCTCTCTCACACACACACACACACACACACACACACACAGACTCTCCCTCTCTCTCTCTCTCTCTCTCAATTAAATTTCATAGCTACGACCAGGCATGGTAGCTTATGCCTGTAATCCCAGCACTTTGGGAGACCGAGGCGGGTGGATCACCTGAGGTCAGGAGTTTGAGACCAGCCTGGCCAACGCGGTGAAACCCCATCTCCACTAAAAATACAAAAATTAACCAGGTGTGGTGTTGCACACATGTAGTCCCAGCTACTCGGGAGGCAAGAGAATTGCTTGAACCTGGGAGACAGCGAGCCAACATCACGCCACTGCACTCAGGCCTGGGTGACAGAGCAAGACTTGGTCTCAAAAAATAAATAAATAAATAAATTTCACAGCTGTCCATTGCTTCCTAGACCTGGAACAAATTAATATTCTAGAATCAAATAGATATCATAAAACATTCCTATAGGAAGCCTCAAGTCCCTAGGAGCTCAAGTTATCAGCTAAAGGGCACTAAAGGGCAACAGCAAAGAATATGGGTTCTGGCTGGGCGTGGTGGCTCACACCTGTCATCCCAGCACTGTGGGAGGCCGAGGCAGGCAGATCATCTGAGGTCGGGAGTTCAAGACCAGCCTGACCAACATGGAGAAACCCCCATCTGTACTAA
This sequence comes from Symphalangus syndactylus, assembly GCF_028878055.3. Classification (NCBI taxonomy): domain Eukaryota; kingdom Metazoa; phylum Chordata; class Mammalia; order Primates; family Hylobatidae; genus Symphalangus; species Symphalangus syndactylus. Next base: position 19,906,670 of record NC_072431.2, on the reverse strand, counting down.
AAATACAAAATTAACCAGGCGTGGTGGTGCATGCCTGTAATCCCAGCTACTCGGGAGGCTGAGGCGGGAGAATTGCTTGAACCCAGGAGGCGGAGGTTGTGGTGAGCCAAGATCGCACCATTGCACTCCAACCTGGGCAACAAGAGCAAAACTCTGTCTCAAAAAAAAAAAAAAAGAATATGGGTTCCAGGGTCATACAGACTAAGTCCTTGTAAGCTACATGAATTACGGCAAGTTATAAACTTGTATGAACTACAGTCTTCTTGTCTGTGAAATGGATAACGTTGTAACCATCACATGGAGCTGTTGTGAGGATTAAATGCAATAATGTGTACAAAGTTCTTAAATGGTAAGCAACAGCAATATTGCTAGTTACTGTTGTTACCATGATTATTGACAATGTGTCAATTGCTTTTAGACACTTAGCCTCTAGGTAGGACATGGCACACAGTAGGATCTCAGAGAAACAAGGTACAAAGAGACAAACATACCAAGATACACATAGAAAGACACAAGACAGAGAGAGAAAGACAAATACAGCAAGGGAGAGAGACTGAAGAGTCAGACACACAAATACACACACACACACACACACACACACACACGGAAAGAGACACAGAGAGAGGAAAGAGAGGAAGAAGGAAGAGACAGAAACAGACTAACAGACATGTTAGTCAACCCACCAACCAATTTTTTGCTCTTTCTCTCTAAATATTTCACTAGTATGGTTCCAAATATGTTTCCTTCCATGTTTCTCATGAATCAATGTGAATGATGAACAAGGAGGTCACATTCTCCATTCCACCTCCAGGCTTCCCATGCTACAGAGAGGAGTTTACAAATGGGGAAGAGGGTGGCCTCATCCGACACAATATCACAGAAGCAGTGAACGGCTAGCTAAGGAGAGAGGTGTCCCAGGGGCAGGCTATGCTGGCACTCTCTGGACAACAGGGCAATGCTGGGTTTTGTCAAGGGCAACAGGGCAATGCTGGGTTTTGTCAAGTCCAGAATCTGCAGACCTCATTTGCAAAGGCCTCTTTAATTTAATGAGAAGGAAACCCTTTTGTATCCCTGGGAGAGCCACTGAACACCACCACAGCAACTTACCTCCACACATAGGGCAAGCTTTCATACCCACATCAAAGGGAAAAACAACTCTGTCTTGCAAAAAAGACATTTAATCCAGCCAAGGGAATTCCTGGATCGTCTCTGTGTTGGCCTTTTGTACGGCATTTTCTGTTGTTGCAGCTGTAAATTGTGAACTTTCTAACACCTGTCATCAACATACTTTGATAAAATCAGGTGAGTATGGATGAGGTCACACTTAGAACAAGCAGGTCTTTAGGGAGCAGGGATTGAGCAAATCATTGTGGAGAAGATATTTTTCTTTAACATGATGCCAGAGAAAGACTGAATCATAGGGAAAGAGTTGAGGAGCACCAGAGTTCTAATACTCAAACTTAACCATCCCAACCCTAGCTAACTGCATTTCTCAGACTGTATGGGGAAAAAAGGAGATGTTACCAACAGGATGTTGAACTGATTTCAACTCCGTGTGATCTCTCTTTCCTCCTGTCAGCAGGCTGGGACAGCACCCTTCTTCTTCCCTGAGGACAGATCCTGTGCCACTTCATTCCCTCACAGCCACCTTCTTGCTCCCTCCTGCTGCTTCCCCGGTGCTGAGGCCAGCTAATTTGAGCCTTAAGATATTGCTGCCACCATTGTTACTAAGCTCTTCTGAGCCCTCTTCTGTAGAGCTTAGAAGTTACAGAAGCTGGAACTCTTGCAGAAGTTACAGAAAGCTGAAAACTCTCCTCTGCCCTCCAAATCAAAATCACTTAATCTTGTCCGCAAAGGACAGCTGTCCAAACCTGCAAGTTGAGCTGGAATAGGAATCCTAAACTACTGCGGACCCCGACAACATCAGTCATTAATGAGGACATCTTGTTCTTCACATCTTTGAATTTCATTTCGGAACCATTCCTCAGAAGTAAGAAGCTTCTAAGGAATGAGACCGGGCACAGTGGCTCATACCTGTAATCCCAGCACTTTGGGAGGCCAAGGCAGTTAGATCACCTGAGGTCAGGAGTTCGAGACCAACCTGGCCAACATGGTGAAACCCCATCTCCTCTAAAAATACAAAAATTAGTCAGGCATGGTGGCATACACCTGTAATCCCACCTACTTGGGAGGCTAAGGCAAGAGAATCTCTTGAACCTAGGAGGCAGAGGTTGCAGTGAGCTGAGATCGTGCCACTGCACTCCAGCCTGGGTGGCAGAGTGAGACTCCATCTCAAAAAAAAAAAAAAAAAAAGGAAAGAGGAGTTACTCAGCCTACCACCTTTTTACAGATCCCCAGCAGATGAAGTCACTGAAGCCAACAAACAGGTCATTTACTTTTATTTCTAAAGAAGTTCAGCTAATCATGGACATGGATGGTGGTGATAGTTGTGCAACAATGTGAAATACTTAATGGCACTGAACTGTATACTTTAAATGGTTAAAATGGTAAGTTTTATGTTATGTAATTTTATCACAATTTTTTAAAATTAAAAAAATTTTAAAGAATAAATTGTCCAGGCATGGTGGCTCACGCCTGTAATCCCAGCACTTTGGGTGGCCCAGGTGGGTGGATCACTTGAGCCCAGAAGATCAAGACCAGCCTGGGCAACATGGCAATACCCAATTTCTACAAAAAATACAAAAATTAGCTGGGCATGATGGCATGCGCCTGTAGTCTCAGCTACACGGGAGGCTGATATGGGAGGATTGCTTGAGCCCAAGGAGGTTGGGGCTGCAGTCAGCCATGATGGTGCCACTGCACTCCAGCCTGGGTGACAGGGCGAGATTCTATCTCAAAAAATAAAAAAGAATAAATTGAATGCAACATTTTTTAAAAGTACAGCTAAGTCCCAGGTAGCTTAATGATTGCTGATTTATTACTATTAAATTATTTTTAAAGGGAATCTTAGTACTATAGAAAGGACACCAGCTTCAAGAATCTGTGAAAATCAAAAGCAGAAAGATACATGTCTTTACGTCAAAAATGCCATTATGGGGCAGGTGTGGTGGCTCATGCCTGAAAGCCCAGCACTTTGGGAGGCCAAGGCAGGAAGATCACTTTAGCCCAAGAGTTCAAGACCAACCTAGGCAACACAGTGAGTCCTTGTCTCTACTAAAAATGAAAAAAAAATTAGCCTTGTGTGATGACAAGTGAGTAAGGAGGCTGAGGCAGAAGGATGGCTTAAGCCCAGGAGGTCGAGGCTGCAGTAAGCCATGATCATGTCACTGAACTCTAGCCTGGGTGACAGAGTGAGTCCCTATCTCCAAAAAAGAAAAAAAGTCTTTAAATTAAAAATAAGTGCACTCTTTCTGTCATATGAGTACTGTCCCATGAGTAAGATTTTCTAAAGAATGTCACTAAGCTTTTCTTTCAGAAACCGGTTCTTCCACAATGGCAGCTAGAACATTCAGATCAGAGGAGTGGCTTATAAGGGTTTCCAGCTTTTTCTTTAACAATAATAAGTTAAACAGTTTGTTCTCATGATACCTCTCAGAAATGTCAAGAAACATAGTACTCCATTAACGTAAGTGGAAAATATTATTTGCTTTTGCAGATGGTGAAATTAAGGCATGAAAAACCTGAAAGACTGAGCTGAGATCACTCCATGAGAAGTTCAGATTTTATATCCAGAGGCCACACTTTCCTACCTTCTGGATAAAGATCATTTAAGAAACAAAGGTCACTCACTGTGAATCAATTAACTCCAATGAACATCCACCCACACAAGCACCTACTCTCTTGAGTCCTGCCTACTGACTCACAATCCCCCAGGAGAGTCCAATACAGGAAGCCCCAAACTAGGGGAAAGCCCTGCATGCAGCTTCCCTTTAGGGAAAGGGAAAAGGTGCAATTAGTAGTTAATACCGTCAGCTTCACCGACAAGGAGTAGTGAGGGAACTGTAGAAGGTCTTGCAGGATAAGGGAGAAGGAGAGCTCAGCATCGCTCAGGTTCTAACTAACCATGGATGTCAGGCACAAGTGACAAGGCACATCAGTCAAGAGTGATCGTGGAGACAGAAAACCCAGTGATAAGCCTAAGTAAAAAAACAGATTATGACCATCTCTTGACCAACTATCTGTAGAAAGAGCTATTCTAGCCTGCTGCCAGGCCAAGTTGGACCAAAAACAAAAGAGAAAGCAATGAAATCTATCAGGAATGAATCTCACAGTTCCCTACCACCCTACCTACAAGTACATCTGCACCTGCCCTGAATTTCATATCCTCCTCCCCAGCCCCCACACCCCTCAGAAGAAGAAATAAACCAACCATCCTCTTCCCAACAAAGGTCGTCCTTCTTGTGTTCTGGCTCCTGCTCTGGCCCCCTCCTCAAGCTATCTATCACCTCTCCCATTTCCTTCACTTCACCCTTTCTATTGCCACCATTCCTTTAGCATGGTGGTTCTTAGTATTTGTGGATCACAAATCTCTTTGAGAAGCAGGTACATTTACATGCTATTTCTAAAGGCTTGAGAGATTCCCAGAGCCCTGAATCCCTGCTTTAGCAAAAGTCTCTTCCACCTTAAACCTTAGCTGCTAGTGGACATCTCTCTTTCCTTTCAAAGCAAGCTCCACCTTAAACCTTAGCTGCTAGTGGACATCTCTCTTTCCTTTCAAAGCAAGCTTCTAGGACACAGATCTTTGTGCCCCTTTCTTCCCACTCTCTCCTGAATCCCCTGCCCTCACTCCACTAAAAGCAATTCTGCTAAAGTTACCACTGACAGTCCAAATGCCAAGCCCAAGGAGTATTTTTCCCCTCTCATTTGACCTCCTGCTGTATATCACAGCAACCCATCCCATATCCTGGAACTCTTTTCCTCAGTGTCTTGACGTCACTGTGATAAATCCCTCTTAGAGCCTGGCCAACAATGTCTTCTTTTCTAGGAAATGCCCTTAACACCCAGTCTGGCCCCCAACCACCCTGTTTTTGTACTTGCAGGGCCTCCCGCTTCCTGCCAGGGCTGACCACCCAGGGCTGGGCCTCACCAAGCAAGACCAACCAGTGACTTCCCTAGTATTTTGGAATAGAGAAGAAAAATGGAGTTATTGGATTTCCCAAAATGTTCTAGCCAGTTACATGCCTATATCTGCGTATCTGACTACTCCTGTATCTGTATAAGACATTCCTTTCTTTCCTTCAGTCGGTTTGCACTGGCTTCTGTTATTTGCCACCAATGAGTCCTGACTGATATAGACATTCCCTTGCTCCCAATTCACCTTTTCTCTCTCTGGCGGCTGCTTCTCAATCTTCTCAGTAGGCAACTCCTCTCTGTCTGCCCCTTAAACACTGGTTTATCTATGAGAATTGTAGGGGATAATGGTTAGGGAGACGGAAAATTAGTCATGTCAGTGAACCGGATTGATTGAAGCCTTTGGATTTAACTGAACCAGGCCAGGCCTCACTCAGGACAACCTATTTGCTATACAGGTTTCCATGGGAACATAAAACCAAGAAAAAACAATCTGAATAAATAGCTCCAAAGTTGGCTTTCATGAAGCCATACTTTAAAGATGAAATACTCAGAACATGTATCATTTTTTACAAAAGACCAAGACCATCAAAATAATACATATATAGATATATATACTCATATATGCCTGATTTGAAAGATCCAATAATCTGGACAATTTCTGATATGATAGTCAAAAATCTCACTATAAAAGGGGATGGGCTGCTAACATTAGAATCTCTCTGATGTGACACAGTGGGAGGTACAAACACCACTTACTGGTAAACTACTGAAAATAGCAGGTTTAAATCTAACTATGATCCGGGGCATAGGCTGTCCTGTGGGACAACTGATCTGCACTCTCAAAGGACTCAGGTCGTGGAGAACCAAGGAAGGTTGGGGGACTTGCTAGACTGAGACCACAGAGGTCCCAACCCCTGCCACAAAAATCCTATTCCTCTGTCTTCTCTATCTTGAGAAATGTCAAGCTGACCAAGCCAGAAATGTCTCTCTTTCTTGCTCTATAAATAATCAATCACCAAGTCCTATGTATCTTATAAACTTTTCTTCTCTATCTCTACCCCACTGCCCTGTTCTTGTTTTCATTGTCTCTCTTAAAATAAATATTAAATAAGCATCCTCCCACTGGTCTTTCTTGCCTCCAGTCTTGCTGCCCTCCAATCTATCTTCCACCCTTCCTCCTCTACAGAGGATGTTTCAAACACAAAAGTCTGATCACATCACTACCCTGCTCAAAATCTTTCGGTGGCTTCCTAGTGTCTTGAAGATAAAATCTAACAAACTCCTTTTCCATGGTAGGTAAGGCCTTCTGTGATCTTCATCCCTGCCTTCCTTCCTAGTCTCAGTCTCCTTCTGCACCCATTCACAGCCAGTTCTCCAGACATGCTCGATTGCTGTGGTGACTCTGAGTATGTGCTGTCCTCCAGAGCCACTGGGCCTGCACACATGCCATTCTCTGAGCTACATACCATCCCCTCCACCTCTGTACCAACCCCTCCCCACACACTCCTACTAGAGAAGATATGTCTGTTGGAAAGCCTTGTTTGCATTGCCCAGATCTACTTAGAAGCTCCATTTCTCCGATTTTCTCATTGGCCCAGAGATATAACCTCATGAAAGCAATTTATTTCTTTGTATTAAATTATTTGTTTATGCAACTGCCTTCCCTGCTGACTATAAGATTCTTAATGACATGGACCTTGTTTTTAATTTGGCATTTTTAAGTGCCTAGTCCATTCTGAGTTTATACTAGGCACTCAACAATTGTTTATTTTAAAATTGACAGTCATCCCAGTGAAATTGTTTATTTCTTTGTTTTTTTTTTAAGGACTTTAATTTCCAAATCATAAAGAGCTATGACCAGCTAAACAGGAACAAGAAAAGAGACTGGGAATGTGAGCAACTGCAGGAAATGAATTATTTGAAAGTCAAGCCTTTGGCCTTTTCCTTCTCAACTATGAGACAAACCCCAGCCTTCAAAGAATGTTGGGTAAAGTGGGGATGGGTGGGTTAGGGGGTTGAAATGCAAAGGATGAAACAAGCTCATTTTCGATATCAAATTAATTTTATTGGACTAATGAAAATTTACCCACACCCCTATGTTCTAACTCTATGATTTTAAAAATACAATATTCTATGCACACAGGAGGTGGTAACCAAGGGGAAAAAGGAGGACACTGGTGCCTTCTCAATCTCTGACAAACAATCCAGATTGTAGAGATCCAAACAAAAGGATCTCTACATGGAGCACTATTGATACCAAAGAATTTGGCCTCGAGGAGGGATTCTCCACATTCTGCATACCACCAATCACTCTCAAAAAGCCAGGGTCCCATCCACTGCATAGCAAAAGCCTATTTCTGTTTTGTTTTGTTTTGTTTTTGAGACAGAGTCTCTCTCTGTCGCCCAGGCTGGAGTGCAGTGGCGCGATCTCGGCTCTCCGCAACCTCTGCCTCCCAGGTTCAAGTGATTCTCCTTCCCCAGCCTCCGAGTAGCTGGGATTACAGGCATGTGTCACTTCACCCGGGTAATTTTTGCATTTTTAGTGGAGACGGGGTTTCACCATGTTGGCCAGGCTGGTCTCGAACTCCCAACCTCAGGTGATCCACCCACCTCGGCCTCCCAAAGTGCTGGGATTACAGGCGTGAGCCACCGTGCCTGGCCACAAAAGCCCATTTCTTTAGAACACATTTATATGTTTAACTTCTCGTTATAATTATGTTTATGATACAGAGTAAGCATTAAGAACAGAACAACAACAAGGCAGTGGGATTGTTGGAGCGAATTCCATTGTGACTTCTTGCTAGCTGTATGAGAACACTGTGGCCAGAGCTCAGGAGGCCTCCAGGGAATAGCTTGCTCTGGGAAACACAGGCTTTGATTCAGGTGGCATTGAGAAATCCTCTGAGGGAGACCTTCCATCTGCTGATGAGAAGAATGCTTCTCTCTCATTCTTGGCACCCTCACTTGGCTGGCAAGGTCAGGTGTGTTTTTTCAGTGACTAGCTCACAGCAGGGATAGAGGAGAGAAGCCCTTGGGGGCTGAGAGACTAAGGGAACCATACTGCCCAGCGTCTGGTCAAGGTTTCCAAGGTCTTTTTCAAGGTTTTGTTTCCCAGCACTCTGTCTTCAGTTTACCAAGAAAAAGTTCGTAAAAAGAACCTCTTTAGTGGCCTTTGAAGAAGGATAGAGAGAGGGAGGCAGAGCCCAAGGGCCCTGTGAGCAGAGTCGGAAGGACTTGGAGAACAAAGAGGCTCACATGGTGGGGTGACTAGGGATTAAGGATATCAATCACCTTTGAGAAATAAAGTAGAAAAAGAGAGAGAGGGGAGGAAACATACAAATACCAGAATGGACTAGTGTATACCAGCTATTCAGCTAAAAAATGAAGAAAGAAAATGGACAGCCAGAGATAGCCTTTGAGAAGTTTGTTGAAAAACTATTTTAGATGAACTACCATAAAAGTACTGTTAACAAGTAGGAGAATTTTAAGGGGAACATTAGAAATTCAGCCTCCTGCATTCGGTTGTAAGGGACAAGGAACTAGTCATGCAGTGGAGATGAGAGATAAGCCAGGAATGAAATGAAAATTTTGAAAGTTCCATGCATAGGGATAGCAGGATAATTATTTAAAGCATGAAGGCAGTAATTTAGGTCTAAAATGTCACCACCATTAATTCTAAGTTTTATTGTAGTCTGTTAGGGAAGAGTTCTCTGGGGATTGTGAATAACTGCTTCTTGAAATGGAAACTGCAAAAACAATTGACATTTCTACAACCCTTAAGGAATAGAACTTTGAGAAAAATGACTTCTCAGGTGGCTATCTGAACATCAGTGTCTGAATAACTAACATTCATCCTTGCTTTATGTCACCCTCATTAATCAGTTCATATTAAAGATAATGCCATACATGTAATTATAGGCATAGCATTATGTTAAGCATTTAAGACTATCGTATTGCACCATATCTTGGCCGTGGTGATGTATGGCCCCAATTTGAGAACACGTGTCAATTTTTCATAGATTTTCATCTGTATTCATGACTCAAGGGCGTTTAGCAAATTAATAATCAAAAGAATTGGCCGGGCGTGGTGGCTCAAGCCTGTAATCCCAGCACTTTGGGAGGCCGAGGCGGGCGGATCACGAGGTCAGGAGATCGAGACCATCCTGGCTAACACGGTGAAACCCCGTCTCTACTAAAAATACAAAAAATTAGCCGGGCGTGTTGGCGGGTGCCTGTAGTCCCAGCTACTCGAGAGGCTGAGGCAGGAGAATGGCGTGAACTCGGGAGGCGGAGCTTGCAGTGAGTCGAGATCACGCCACTGCACTCCAGCCTGGGGGACACAGCAAGACTCCGTCTCAAAAATAATAATAATAATAATAATCAAAAAAATTTACAGTAGACTCCTTTGTAAGTCCACAGTTCATTACTTAGCACACTTCTCACTTGTTTTAGCTCTTAAAAACTTATTCAGCTTCCTAAAAATATGCTTAACCTATTTTCCAATTGCCCTTGTTCCTGTGCTAGATGTTTGTTTGTTTGTTTGTTTGTCTGTTTGTCTGTCTTTAGAGATTTGGTAAGGAGGCGGGGGTCTCCCTATGTTACCCATGCTGGACTTGAACTCCTGGACTCAAAGAATTCTCCTGCCTCAGCCTCCCAAGTAGGTGGGACTACAGGTGAACACCACTATGCCTGGCTTTTTAGATTTTTTAAATCTAAGCACATGTGGTTTCATTTATTTTATTGTGATTTTTTTGAACTTGTATTTTAGGTTCAGGGGTACATGTGCAGGTTTGTTATATAGGTCAACTGCATGTCACCAGGGTTTGGTGTACAGATAATTTTGTCACCCAGGTAATAAGCATAGTAGCCGATAGGTATTTTATCTGGTCCTCTCCCCACTTCTACCCTCCACCCTCAAGTCAGCTGCAGTGTCTGTTGCTCCCCTCCTAGCGTCTATGCGTTCTTCTTGTTATAAGCTCCCACTTATAAGTGAGAATATGTGGTATTTGGTTTTCTGTTCCTGCATTAGGTTGCCTAGGATAATGGCCTCCAGCTCCATCCATGTTGCTGCAAAGGACATGATCGCATTTTTTATGGCTGCATAGTATTCCATGGTGTATATGCACCACATTTTCTTTATCCAGCCTACAGTTGATGGGCATTTAGGTTGATTCCATGTCTTTGCTATTGTGAGTAGTGCCATAATGAACATATGTGTGCATGTGTCTTTATGGTAGAACAATTTATATTCCTTTGGGTATATACCCAATAATGGGATTTTGGGGTTAAACAGTAAGTCTAGGTTTTGTTTTGTTTTGCTTTGTTTGAGACGGAGTCTTGCACTGTCGCCCAGGCTGGAGTGCAGTGGCGCAATCTCGGCTCACTGCAAGCTCCACCTCCCAGATTCATGCCATTCTCCTGCCTCAGCCTCCCAAGTAGCTGGGACTACAGGCACCCACCACCACGCCTGGCTAATTTTTTGTATTTTTAGTAGAGACGGGGTTTCACTGTGTTAGCCAGGATGGTCTCAATCTCCTGACCTCGTGATCTGCCTGCCTCAGCCTCCCAAAGTGCTGGGACTACAGGTGTGAGCCACTGTGCCTGGCCTTGTTTTGTTTTTTTGGGACAGAGTCTCGCTCTGTCACCCAGGATGGAGAGCGGTGGTGTAATCTTGGCTCACTGGGACCTCCACTTCCTGGGTTCAAGCAATTCTCATGCCTCAGCCTCCCAAGTAGCTGGGATTACAGGCATGTGCCACCACACCCACCTAAGTTTTTTGTATTTTTAGTAGAGGTTTCCCCATGTTGGCCAGGCTGGTCTTGAACTCCTGACCTCAAGTGATCCACCCAGCTTAGCCTCGCAAAGTCCTGGGATCACAGGCCTGAGCTACTGCACCTGGCCTGGGTAAGGCTGTTTTAAGTTCTTTGAGGAATTGCCAAACTGCTTTCCACATTGGCTGAACTAATTTACACTCTCACCAGCAGTGTATAAGCATTCCCTTTTCTTCACAACCTCACCAGCATCTGTTACTTTTTGACTTTTTAGTAATGGCCATCTGACTGGTGTGAGATGGTCTCTTATCATGATTTTGATTTGCATTTCTCTAGTGATTAGGTTAAAGATTTTTTCATATGCTTGTTGGCTGCATGTATGTCTTCTTTTTAAAAGGGTCTGTTCATGTCGTTTGCCCACTTTTTAATGGGGTTGTTATTTGCTAATAAATTTCTTTAAGTTCTTTTAGATTCTAGATAGTCGACCTTTGTTGGATGCATAGTTTGCAAATATTTTCTCCCATTCTGTAGGTTGTCTGTTGACTTGGTTGATAGTTTCTTTTGCTGTAAGCATATGTTATTTTAAAATTACATCACATCTGTACACTGAGTCATCTAAACAATGAAAGAAATGAAATGATCAATATACTAAAAAGCAATGCTGGATTAAACTAAATTCAAGGTCTCGTAATAAAATTTAGCTTATCCCACTTATTCTACATTTTTAACTACAACAAAACTCATCTTTTAAAAAAACTCATCTTTATAAAGTTTTCAAGTGCTTAACAGAGGCTTTTATTCATTATTCCTTACAACAGCCTTATGAAAAAAGTCAGCATGCTCCTAATTATATAACCAGAGAAACAAACAGAGAAGGCAAGATCATTGTCCAGACTTCCCAAACAAATAGGAAAATGGGGATTAAAACTGTCTGTTTAGGCCAGACCTGGTGGCTCATACCTGTAATCCCAGCATTCTGGGAGGCGGGGGTGGGTAGATCACTTGAGGCCAGGAGTTCAAGACCAGCCTGGGCATCATGGCAAAACCCTGTCTCTACAAAAAATACAAAAATTAGCAGGTATGGTGGCATGCACCTGTAATCCCAGCTACTTGGGAGGCTGAGACAGGAGAATTGCTTGAACCTGGGAGACAGAGATTACAGTGAGCTGACATCACACCATGGCACTCCAGCCTAGGACTCTGTCTCAAAACAAGAAAAAACTCTCTGTTAACACATTTATGGTCCATTTTCTCCAGCATATGTTTTTGTGAAGATGCTGTTATCAGGTCCCTGGCCTCCCCTGGGCTGCTCACATCAATCATTAACCCAATATTCCATCAATAAACTCCTGCTGCTCCCACCCTGAGCCTAGATTGCTTGTGGCGGAAGTGGCATTGTCAGAAATCAGCACTTGATATGGCTCTGGAAGATAGCTGCACCTCTCTTCAAAGGACACCCCTCCTCAGGAACCCCTAAAATAAATTTCCTTTACCTCGTAAGTCAGACAAGCCCAAATATCCTCTTCTAATCTGGTGAAAATCTATCCAGCTGTTTTCATCTGATGTAACAAAGAACAAGCAGAAACTTTGTTTTATCCAAATGGATGATATTGTCTTGGATTCTGGGACAAACTCTGTGAGAATCAGTAATACATGACCCAATACAGTAAAAGTTGCTTTTGTATGTGGTGCTATTTGGAGAGCTAGATTATTATTTCTCTGTTGATGACCTGTAGAACAAGGTGTTTGTTAAAATGCAGATCCCTAGGTCCCAACCCAGACCTACTGAATCAGACTTAAAAGTAGAGATGCATTCAAACCAGTGCCACAACCAACACCGCTGTGATTCTTATGCAACCTGAAGAAATCTCCAGGCTAGACCGGGACTTCTCAAACTAGATTGCATGCTTCTTGAGAGCATAAATCAGTTCCTACTTATCCTCACAGGCCCCAATACCCAGCTGAGGTGCTTCATAAGTGTTCATTGATCGAATGCATATTAATTGGTTGTTTATTGTGTTTGTATTATAAGTGCCCACAGTCTTTGATGTTAGAATTAGTTCATGTGTAATTAATTTCTTAGGAAGTAGTGTAAACACCTGTTATAAAGTGTAAACACGTATAAACTCTTTAAACTGATTTTTAGTTTTGTCCTATTCCCACTGCATGGAGGCAGAATTAAATCAACCAGAAGCATGACTACTCCCTGCACAACTCACTGTGTGCACCTGCTCCATCCCAGCCCTAGGCTCATAGATCCTCCAGGCTCTCAGATAATAAAAGCCCTTCGGTCAGTTTTAGACAAAAATTCTAGTATGGTCAAATAGCCAACCTCCAAACTCTTGATCCAATTAAAGCTTCTCTATTCCCCCAGGAGGGACCTACCAGCTGGGAAACCTGCTGTTTGGATGGGGGTTGTAGGGGGCATAGTCAATGCTTTCTATGCCTCTTCCCCATGCCCTGTGCTGCCCCTGGCTCCTCCCCAGGCTGAGGGTGTGGTAGGAGGGGGAAAATGCAGGGACATGGAGCTATGTCCTGGTGGAACTATCATTTCAGAATAGCCTTCAGTGCAGCAGATACACAATTACTGGGTCTTCCTCCTCCCAGGAGACCCTACTTCCCTGCCGTAGTTGCTAGTATAGGCAGGACCTCCTCCAGCTGGCCACCAGTGCCTTCCTTTCTGTTCTAGTTTCCTATTGTCTGGTTCAAGCAACTATTTTAATTAGACATGGGGTCTTGCTCTGTTGCCCAGGGTGGTGTGCAGTGGTGCAGTCATAGTTCACTGCTGCCTTGGACTCCTGGGCTCAAGCAATCTTCCTGCCTCAGCTACCCAAGTAGCTGGGACTACAGGCATGCACCACTGCACCCAGCCCAGCTCCGGCCACTTGATGCTGCGTTTACCTTGCCCCTCCAGAAGGTCCTCTTTTAAAAGATAACCTGAGTGTGCTGGGCACAGTGGCTCATGCCTGTAATCCCAGCACTTTGGGAGGCCAAAGTGGGCAGATCACCTGAAGTCAGGAGTTCAAGACCAGTCTGGCCAACATGGAGAAACCCCCATCTCTACTAAAAATAAAAAATTAGCCAGGTGTGGTGGCACATGCCTATAATCCCAGCTACATGGGAGGATGAGATAGGAGAATTGCTTGAACCCGGGAGGCAGAGGTTGCGGTGAGCCGAGCTTGGGCCACTGCACTCCAGCCTCGGCAACTAGAGTGAAACTCCGTCTCAAAAATAAATAAATAAATAAATAAAAATAAAGATAACCTGAGTGCTACTTCCTTCCATGGGTACTTACTGTTCACACCTTATCCCTCCACAAGTGGGAGTACAGTTCCTCCCCAATCACCTTTTCACCTCACTCTGGCAGCTCAAGTCAGAAGGAAACAGGTCACAGTCCCTACATCCCTGACACTGAAGGCTTCCTCACTTGCCTTATGACCTAGGGGCACACTCTGTCCCCTCCCCCAGGAAGGCACTCTGATAACTCTCCTGTCAAAGGATTCTCACTGCCCTTTCCCGTAATGGATTCTTTACCTCTTCTCCCTCACCTAGAGCACATGAGGAGAATGCTGGCAACGCCACTTCCATAATCCCTTAGCAAGTGTTCCGTAAGTGATCCAACATCTTATGAGATAGTAGAGACATTTGTCACCTGTCGTAGTGTTCTGGGGAGACAACTGGAAAGTCACATCTGACATCCTGTTACATTAATCAGACTCTCAGTTACAAGAGAAAAGCCTCACTCTTAATTAGTGACTTCATCTTAATTAGTGGAGGTCTGAGATAAGAATACTCACTGAAATAAGGAAAACTAAAATATTACGGCAGTTCTAAAATAAAATACTAGAGCAGCTATGCCTAGACCACACAATGACTACAAGGCAGTTCAGAGTGTAAAACAGATCTAAAGACCAGAAATTTATCACTGCCTCAGCAAAGGAGTTTCTGGACTCGCCTGACATGGGACTGAACTGTCTGTTTCTGGAGCCGTTCTTTTTTTGCTTCCACCCACAGATGCCAACCCCTACTCTAAACTCTGTTCCATGGAACACCTGTGTTATAAAAGATGTTAATAGGTGAGAGTCCTTTGTCCAACAAGACTGGGAAACACCGAGTCAATGTTAGACGAGCTTCTTACTGTAGGATTCTCCGTCTTTAATAAGCTAAGGCATTGTATGACTCTGCAGAAGGGAATATAGATGTGGTGTTTCCCAAATGTGATTACCTAGAAATCTGCATTTCAGGGACACCTGTTAACCACTGGCGAGACAGCCTAGGCTGCACTGCTGAGAAGTATACGTGCACTTTTTCTACCTCTTGACTTAAGCATACTTGTGGCATGGCATCTGCAGACTGCCCCCTCTCTGTATGTATTTTCAGCTCCTGCTCCCACAACCAACTAACTCTCTCTATATCTTGATTCTCTTAAAACAAAGAAATTACTTGTTCCAGTATGGTCACCATCATAATAATTTGGGCAGGTTCTTGGTATCAGGCCATCTTATAAGCCACCAACCAACCTATAGCCTGACTAACTTAAGACTGGATGCCCTCCCCTGACCAAGAGGGGGGAACAAAATATGACCCTTTCATCACTAGCAGGAGACTATGAAGTAAACGTAGTCTCTTAGCCCTTTGTGATGGCCAGCACACAGAATGAAAACAAGAAACAAAATGAAACAGGTACCAATCTCTATACCCCTGAAACTCTGAAAGCTCTCTCATGTGACTCACAATCCTGGGGGAGTAATTATACTCCCCCAGGAGTATAATTACAATTACAAATGATTACATTTGTAACTGCATGACAAATTACATAAATGTTTTTTCAAGTGATTTGACAGTCCCCCAAGCTAGTGAAATACACTGTGATCAAAATGAGACTAGGATCCAGATTAATCCTCTTCTCTTTCTTCACTAAATAGGTGAGTCACAATTTAAGTAGGAATAGCAGACACAGCGACTTCTTCCCTTAACCCACTGTGTATAATAACTCACATATCAAGGCTACATTATATTTCACTGCTTTTGATTGCTATTTATCCATATGCTTCAACTTGGTTTACTAATGATAAACCAATAGTAAATGTTTTTTAACTTAAACAATCCAAGGTAAAAGAATAAAGCCTAAAACGTTTTATGGACGTCTGTTTTTAAAAGTGCTTATTTGCAACACTGAATTATAAACAGGCATAGGTGTGCTTCGGTCTTCCTAGGAGGTGCTTATGCAGCCTTATTCCTGTGACCCAGTTCAGCCCTCCTCATCTTCACCTCAGCAGTGACATTCGGCCTCATGTGTGGGAAAGTACTGTTTCATTAACCTCATTCCACAAATGAATCAGAAAAATGCACCTTCAATATTATGAAAACATAAGTCAGCCAATGTGATTGAAGGTCAATTTAAAAAATCATGCTCTTCTGGACTGTGCCTGTTAGGGCCATTTCATGAATAATGGCAAGACAGGAGACTCTGCTAAGAGAAAAAACTTGGCATAATGTAAAGATGTTTTTAATGTAAATGAGTAATTGGCTTTTATCCACACACATTTTATAAGATTGATAAGTCATTGTTGCCTGGGGAGCCCCAGCTCCTGAATGTCTGGCAACCCTTAATGTGATTGTGCAGCCCAACCCCTAAATGCCAGCCCACTCTTCGTGTAATTAGTTGGCCAAGGCCATCTGCATAAGTTACTTCCTGAGTTTGGGCCCTACCGGCTGGCCTCACTTGAAGGAGTGCCCAATGGAACAGCCCCATGCAACAGGACATGCACCCGGCTGTTGCTCCAGTTTTGATCTGCTGTGACCTTTCAGACAGAGAAGGCAAAATAACTGTTTGGAGGAAACTCAGTGAAATTAAAGATAACACAGACAAGTAAGTTAGAATTCTGGCCGGGCATGGTGGCTCATGCCTGTAATCCCAGCACTTTAGGAGGCCGAGGCAGGTGGATCACGAGGTCAGGAGATCGAGACCATCCTGGCTAACATGGTTAAGAACATAAATGACCTGATGGAGCTGAAAAATACAGCACGAGAACTTCGTGAAGCATACACAAGTATCAATAGCTGAATTGATCAAGCAGAAGAAAGGATATCAGAGATTGAAGATCAACTTAATGAAATAAATGTGAAGACAAGATTAGAGAAAAAAGAATGAAAAGGAATGAACAAAACCTTCAAGAAATATGGGACTATGTGAAAAGACCAAACCTACATTTGATTGGTATACCTGAAAGTGACAGGGAGAATGGAACCAAGTTGGAAAACACTCTTCAGGATATTATCCAGGAGAACATCCCCAACCTAGCAAGACAGGCCAACATTCAAATTCAGGAAATACAGAGAACATCACAAAGATACTCCTCGAGAAGAGCAACCCCAAGACACATAATCATCAGATTCACCGAGGTTGAAATAAAGGAAAAAATGTTAAGGGCAGCCCGAGAGAAAGGTCGGATTACCCACAAAGGAAAGCTCATCAGACTAACAGTGGATCTCTCTGCAGAAACCCTACAAGCCAAAAGAGAGTAGGAGCCAATATTCAACATTCTTAAAGAAAAGAAGTTTCAACCCAGAATTTAATATCCAGTCAAACTAAGCTTCATAAGTGAAGGAAAAATAAAATCCTTTGCAGACAAGCAAATGCTGAGAGATTTTGTCACCACCAGGCCTGCCTTATGAGAGCTCCTAGAGGAAACACTAAGTATGAAAAGGAAAAACCAGTACCAGCCACTGCAAAAACATACCAAATTATAAAGACCAATGACACGATGAAGAAACTGCATCAACTAACTGGCAAAATAACCAGCTAGCATCATAATGACATGATCAAATTCACACATAACAATATTAACCTTAAATGTAAATGGGCTAAATGCCCCCGATTAAAAGACACAGACTGGCAAATTGGATAAAGAATCAAGACTCATCGGTTTGCTGTATTCAGGAGACCCATCTCACATGCAGAGACACACATAGGCTCAAAATAAAGGGATGGAGGAAGATCTACTAATCAAATGAAAAAAAAAAAAAAGCAGGGTTGCAATCCTAGTCTCTGATAAAACAGACTTTAAACCAACAAAGATCAAAAAAGATAAAGAACGGCATTACATAATGGTAAAGAGATCAATGCAACAAGAAGAGCTAACTATCCTAAATATATATGCACCCAATACAGGAGCACCCAGATTCATAGAACAAGCTCTTAGAGACCTACAAAGAGACACAGACCCTCACACAATAATAGTGGGAGACTTTAACACCCCACTGTCAATATTAGACAGATCAATGAGACAGAAAATTAACAAGGATATTCAGGACTTGAACTCAGCTCTGGACCAAGAAGACCTAATAGACATCTACAGAACTCTCCACCCCAAATCAACAGAATATACATTTTTCTCAGCACCATGTCACACTTATTCTAAAATTGACCACATAATTGGAACTCCTCAGCAAATGCAAAAGAACAGAAATCATAACAAACTATCTCTCAGACCACAGCACAATCAAATTAGAACTCGGGATTAAGAAACTCACTCAAAACCGCATAACCCCATGGAAACTGAAAAACCTGCTCCTGAATGACTACTGGGTAAATAATGAAATAATGGCAGAAATAAATAAGTTCTTTGAAACCAATCAGAACAAAGACACAATGTATCAGAATCTCTGGGACACAGCTAAAGCAGTGTTTAGAGGGAAATTTATAGCACTAAATGCCCACAGGAGAAGTGGAAAAGACCTAAAATCAACACCTTAACGTCACAATTAAAAGAACTAGAGAAGCAAGAGCAAACAAATTCAAAAGCTAGCAGAAGACAAGAAATAACTAAGCTCAGAGCAGAACTGATGGAGACAAAGACACAAAAAACCCTTCAAAAAATCAATGAATCCAGGTGCTGGTTTTTTGAAAAGATTAACAAAATAGATAGACCACTTGCCAGACTAATAAAGGAGAAAAGACAGAAGAATCAAATAGATACAATAAAAAATGATAAGGGGATATCACCACTGATCCCACAGAAATACAAACTACCATCAGAGAATACTATAAACACTTTCACTCAAATAAATTAGAAATCTAGAAGAAACAGATAAATTCCTAGACACATACACCCTCCCAAGACTAAACCAGGAAGAAGTCGAATCCCTGAATAGACCAATAACAAGTTTTGAAATTGAGGCAGTAATTAATAGCTTACCAACCGAAAAAAGCCCAGGACCAGATGGATTCACAGCGAATACTACCAGAGGTACAAAGAGGAGAAGGTACCATTCCTTCTGAAACTATTCCAAAAATAGAAAAAGAGGGAATCCTCCCTAACTCATTTTATGAGGCCAGTATCATCCTGATACCTAAACCTGGCAGAGACACAACAAAAAAAGAAAATTTGGGGCCAATATCCCTGATGAACATCGATGCAAAAATCCTCCATAAAATACTGGCAAACCGAATCCAGCAGCATATCAAAAAGCTTATCCACCACGATCAAGTGTGCTTCATCCCTGGGATGCAAGGCTGGTTCAACATATGCAAATCAATAAACGTAATCCATCATATAAACAGAACCAATGACAAAAAACACATGATTATCTCAATAAATGCAGAAAAGACCTTCAATAAAATTCAAACCAAGCTTCATGATAAAAACTCTCAACAAATTAAGTAATGATGGAACATATCTCAAAATATTAAGAGATATTTATGGCAAACACACAGCCAATATCATACTGAATGGGCAAAAACTGGAAGCATTCCCTTCGAAAACCGGCACAAGACAAGGATGCCCTCTCACCACTCCTATTCAACATAGTATTGGAAGTTCTGGCCAGGGCAATCAGGCAGGAGAAAGA
Organism: Symphalangus syndactylus; assembly: GCF_028878055.3. Classification (NCBI taxonomy): domain Eukaryota; kingdom Metazoa; phylum Chordata; class Mammalia; order Primates; family Hylobatidae; genus Symphalangus; species Symphalangus syndactylus. The sequence goes on along the minus strand of NC_072431.2, from coordinate 19,887,012 downwards.
AATAAAGGATATGCAAATAGGAAGAGAGGAAGTCAAATTGTCTCTGTTTGCAGATGACGTGATTGTATATTTAGAAAACTCCATTGTCTCAGCCCAAAATCTCCTTAAGCTGATAAGCAACTTCAGCAAAGTCTCAGGATACAAAATCAATGTGCAAAAATCACAAGTATTCTTATACACCAATAGTAGACAGAGAGCCAAATCATGAGTGAACTCCCATTCACAATTGCTTCAAAGAGAATAAAATATCTAGGAATACAACTTACAAGGGACATGAAGGACCTCTTTAAGGAGAACTACAAACCACTGCTCAAGGAAATAAGAGAGGACACAAACAAATGGAAGAACATTCCATGCTCATGGATAGGAAGAATCAGTATCATGAAAATGGCCATACTGCCCAAGGTAATTTATAGATTCAATGCTATGTCTATCAAACTACCATTGACTTTCTTCACAGAATTAGAAAAAACCTACTTTAAATTTCATATGGAACCAAAAAAGGGCCTGTATAGCCAAGACAATCCTAAGTAAAAAGAACAAAGCTGGGGGCATCATGCTACCTGACTTCAAACTATACTGCAAGGCTACAGTAACCAAAACAGCATGGTACTGGTACCAAAACAGATATATAGACCAATGGAACAGAAGACAGGCCTCAGAAATAATGTCACACAGCTACAACCATCTGATCTTTGACAAACCTGACAAAAACAAGCAATGGGGAAAGGATTCCCTATTTAATAAATGGTGTTGAGGAAACTGGCTAGCCATATGCAGAAAATTGAAACTGGACCCCTTCCTAACACCTTATACAAAAATTAACTCAAGATGGATTAAAGACTTAAATGTAAGACCTAAAATCATAAAAACCCTAGAAGAAATCCTAGGCAATACCGTTCAGGACATAGACATGAGCAAAGACTTCACGACTAAAACACCAAAAGCAATGGCAACAAAGGCCAAAGTTGACAAATGGGATCTAACTAAACTAAAGAGCTTCTGCACAGCAAAAGAAATTATCATCAGACTGAACAGGCAACCTACAGAATGGGAGAAAATTTTTGCAATCTATCCATCTGACAAAGGGCTAATATCCAGAATCTACAAGGAACTTAAACAAATTGACAAGAAAAAAACAACCCCATCCAAAAGTGCACAAAGGATATGAACAGACACTTCTCAAAAGAAGACATTTATGCGGCCAACAAACATATGAAGAAAGGCTCATCATCACTGGTCATTAGAGAAATGCAAACCAAAACCACAATGAGATAGCATCTCATGCCAGTTAGAATGGCGATCATTAAAAAGTCAGGAAATAACAGACGCTGGAGAGGATGTGGAGAAATAAGAATGTTTTACACTGTTGGTGGAAGTGTCAATTAGTTCAACCATTGTGGAAGACAGTGTGGCGATTCCTCAAGGAGCTAGAACCAGAAATACCATTTGAACCAGCAATCCCATTACTGGGTATATGCCCAAAGGATTGTAAATCATTCTACTATAAAGACACATGCACATGTATGTTTTTTTTATTGTTTGTAAATATTTAATGCTATATGCATCACAGGTACCAAGGTAGTTAGTAAATTTGAACAACTACGTAAGGAGTATTACAAAATATACAGGTATAACAACTATTAATTTCTGTTTATGTAAATTTACTGTATACAATTTTCAATGAAATATATACTGTAGTAATTTATCTTTTTTTTATTATTATACTTTGTTTTAGGGTACATGTGCACAATGTGCAGGTTTGTTACATATGTATCCATGTGCCATATTGGTGTGCTGCACCCATTAACTCGTCATTTAACATTAGGTATATCTCCTAATGCCGTCCCTCCCCCCTCCCCCCACCCCACAACAGTCCCCGGAGTATGATGTTCCCCTTCCTGTGCCCATGTGTTCTCATTGTTCAATTCCCACCTATGAGTGAGAACATGCGGTGTTTGGTTTTTTGTCCTTGTGATACTTTACTGAGAGCACATGTGTGTTTACTGCAGCACTATTCACAATAGCAAAGACTTGGCACCAACCCAAACGCCCATCAATGATAGACTGAATAAAGAAAATGTGGCACATATACACCATAGAATACTATGCAGCCATAAAAAAGGATGAGTTCATGTCCTTTGCAGGGACATGAATGAGGCTGGAAACCATCATTCTCAGCAAACTAACACAGGAACAGAAAACCAAACACCACATGTTCTCACTCATAAGTGGGAGCTGAACAATGAGAACACATGGACACAGGGAGGGGAACATCACACACCAGGGCCTGTCACGGGTGGGGGGCTAGAGGGAGGATAGCATTAGGAGAAATACTTAATGTAGATGATAGCTTGATGGATGCAGGAAACCACTATGGCACATGTATACCTATGTAACAAACCTGCACGTTCTCCACATGTACCCAGAACTTAAAGTATAATAATTAAAAAAAAAAAGAATAACAACAACAACAAATACAAAAATTAGTTGGGCATGGTTGGTGCGCCTGTAGTCCCAGCTACTTGGGATGCTGAGGCAGGAGAATCACTTGAACTTGTAAGGCGGAGGTTGCAGTAACCTGAGATCACACCACTGAACTCCAGCCTGGACAACAGAGCAAGACTTCATCTCAAAAAATAAAAATAAAAATAAATATATACACGTAACTGAAAATGAAGGGATAGAAAAAGATGTTCCATGCCAATGAAAACCAAAAAAGAGAAGGAATAGCTATATGTATATCAGATAAAATAGACTGCAAGAAAAAAAAACTATAAAGAGGCCAAAAATGTCACTATATAATTATAAAGTGGCCAATTTAGCACAGGATATAACAATTTTAAATATATATGCACCCAACACTGGAGCATTCAAATATATAAAGCAAATATTTTTAGAGTTGAAAAGAGAGATAAATCCCAATAAAATAATAGCTAGAGACTTCAAAACCCCACTTTCAGTATTTGGACAGATCATCCAGCTAGAAAATCAACAAAGAAACCTTGGACTTAACCTGCACTATAGACCGAATGGATGTAACATATCTACAGAACATTTCATCCAGTGGCTACAGAATACACGTTCTTCCCCTCAACATATAGATCATTCTCAAGGATAGACCATATGTTAGTCCACAAAACAAGCCTTTAAAAATTCAAAAAAATTGACATTATATCAAGTATCTTTTCTGACCACAATGGAATAAAACTAGAAATCAATAACCAAAGGAATTTTGGAAACTGCATAAACACATGGAATTTAAAGAATATGCCCCTGCATGACTAGTGGGCCATTAAAAAAATTAAGAAGGAAATTTAAAAATTTCTTGAAACAAATGATAATGGAAATACAACATACCAAAACCTATGGGATACAGTGAAAGCAGTACTAAGAGGAAAGTTTATAGCTACAAGCATCTACATCAAAAAAGTAGCAAAACTTCAAATAACCTAATGATGCATCTTCAAGAACTAGAGGAGTAAGAGCAAACAAAATCCAAAATTAGTAGAAGAAAATAAATTATATTGGCAAGGCACAGGGGCTCATGCCTGTAATCTCAGCATTTTGGGAGGCTGAGGCAGGAAGATCACTTAGGCCTGGGAGTTCAAGACCAACCTGGGCAACATGGAAAGACCACATCTCTACAAAAAAAAAAAAAAAATTAAATAGCCAGGCATGGTGGCACATGCCTGTGATCCCAGCTACTCAGGAGGCTTAGCTGGGAGAATCACTTGAGCCTGAGAGGTCAAGACTGCAGTAAGCCATGATCATGCCACTGCACTCCAAAAGAAATAACAAAGATCAGAGCAGAAATAAATAAAATTGAAACAAAGAAAATAATACAAAAGATCACTGAAAAGTTGTTTTTTTGAAAAAATAAACAAAATTGACAGGTTAACTAAGAAAAAGGGACAAGTGCCAAATAAATAAGATTAGAGATGAACAAGGAGACATTACAACAGATACTGCAGAAATTCAAAGGATCACTAGAGGTTACTATGATCAACTATATGCCAATAAATTGGAAAAAGTAGAAGAAATGTATAAATTCCTAGACACATACAACCTACCATGATTGAAAAATGAAGAAATCTAAAACCTTGAACAGACCAATAACAAGTAATGAGATCAACACAGTGAAACCCCATCTCTACTAAAAATACAAAAATTAGCCGGGTGTGGTGGTGGGCACCTGTAGTCCCAGCTACTCAGAAGGCTCAGGCATGAGAATCAATTGAACCTGGGAGATGAAGGTTACAGTGAGCTGAGATTGCACCACTGCACTCCAGCCTGGGCGACAGAGCAAGATTCTTGTCTCAAAAAAAAAAAAAGTAACATGTCTCCCAGCAAAGAAAAGTCCAGACCCAATGGCTTCAGTGCTGAATTTTACCAAACATTTAAAGAAGACCTAATATAAATCCTACCCAAACTATTCCAAAAAAAAAAATAGCAGTGGAGGAAATACTTCCAAACTCACTTTGAGAGGCAAGTATTACGCTGATATCAAAACCAGACAAAGACACATCAAAAAAAAAAAGAAATTCTGGGGCCAGGCACAGTGGCTCACACCTGTAATCCCAGCACTTTGGGAGGCCAAGGCCAGCAGATCACCTGAGGTCAGGAGTTTGAGACCAGCCTGACCAATATGGTGAAACCCCGTCTCTACCAAAAATACAAAAAAAAAAAAAAAAAAATTAGGTGGGTGTGGTGGTACATGCCTGTAATCCCAGCTACTCAGGAGACTGAGGCAGGAGAATCGCTTGAATCCAGGAGGTGGAAGTTTAAATGAGCCAAGATCATGCCACTGCATATCAGCCTGGGTGACAGAGCAAGACTCTGTCCAAAAAAAAAACACTAAAAGAGGAAACTATGGGGCCGGGTATGGTAGCTCACTCCTGTAATCTCAGCACTTTGGGAGGCTGAGGAGGGCAGATCACTTGAGGTCAGAAGTTCGTGACCAGCCTGGCCAACAGGTGAAACCCCGTCTCTACTAAAAATACAAAAATTAGCTGGGCATGGTGGTGGGTACCTGTAATCCCAGCTACCCAAGAGGCTGAGGCAGGAGAATTGCTTGAACCTGGAAGGTGGATTTTGCAGTGAGCCAAGATCACACCACTGCACTCCAGCCTTGGCAACAGAGTGAGACTCTGCCCCAAAAAGAAAAAAAAAGGATTAAAGACTTAAACCTAAGACCTCAAACTATAAAACTACTACAAGAAAACATCGGGGAAACTCTCCAGGACATGGACTAGGCAAAGGTACCTTGAGTAATACCCCGTAAGCACAAGCAACCAAACCAAAAAATGGACAAATGGGATCACATCAAGTTAAAAAGCTTCCGCACAGCAAAGGAGACAATCCACAAAATGAAGAGACAGCCCACAGAATAGGAGAAAATATTTGCAAACTCTCCATTTGACCAGGGATTAATAACCAGAATATATAAGGCACTCAAGTCCACAGAAAACAATCTAATCATCCAATTTAAAAAATGGGCAAAAGATCTGAGTAGATATTTCTCAAAAGAAGATATATAAATGGCAAACAGGCATATGAAAAGGTGTTCAACATCACTGATCATCAGAGAAATGCAAATCAAAACTACAATGAAATATCATCTCACCCCAGTTAAAATGGCTTGTATCCAAAAAACAGGAAATAACAAATGCTGAAGAGGATATGGAGAAAGAGGAGCCCTCATATACTATTGGTGGGAATGTAAATTAGCCAACCACTATGGAGAATAGTTTAGAGGTTCCTCAAAAAACTGAAAATAGGGCCGGGCACGGTGGCTCATGCCTGTAATCCCAGGACTTTGGGAGGCCGAGGCGGGCAGATCACGAGGTCAGGAAATTGAGACCATCCTGGCTAACACGGTGAAAACCCATCTCTACTAAAAATACAAAAAATTAGCTGGGCGTGGTGGCGGGCACCTGTAGTCCCAGCTACTCGGGAGGCTGAGGCAAGAGAATGGCACGAACCCAGGAAGTGGAGCTTGCAGTGAGCCGAGATTGAGCCACTGCACTCCAGCCTGGGTGACAGAGCGAGACTCCATCTCAAAAAAAAAAAAATAAAAATAGAATTGCCATAATGATCCAGAAATCCCACTGCTAGGTACACACCCAAATGAAAGGAAATCAGTATGTCGAAGAGATATCTGCATCACCATGCTTATTCTAGCAGTATTTGCAAAGCACAAGATTTGGAAGCAACCTAAGTTTCCAACAACAGATGAATGGATAAAGAAAACGTGGTACATATACACAATGGAGTACTATTTGGCCATTAAAAAAGAATCAGATCCTGTCATTTGCAACAACATGGATGAAACCAGAGGTCATTGTGTTAAGTGGAATAAGCTAGGCACAGAAAGACAAATTTTGCATGTTCTCACTTATTTGTGAGAGCTATTAGTGTAAAAGTTATCGCGGTTTTCACCATTACTTTTAATGGCAAAAAAGTAATGATTACTTCTGCACCAACCTAATAAAAATTAAAACAATTGAACTCATAAGAGATAGAATAGAATAATGGTTACCAGAGGCTGGGAAGGGTAGTCAGGGGCAGGGGGGTGTGGTTATTGGGTACAAAAATATAGTTAGATAGAATGAATAAGATATAGTATTTGAGAGCACAACAGGGTGACTACAGTCAACAATAATTTATTGCACTTTTTTTTTTTGAGACGGAGTCTCACTCTGTTGCCCAGGCTGGAGTGCAGTGGCACGATCTCGGCTCACTGCAATCTCTGCCTCCTGGGTTCAAACAATTCTCCTGTCTCAGCCTCCTGAGTAGCTGGGACTACAGGCACATGCCATCACATCTGGCTAATTTTTGTATTTTTAGTAGAGACAGGGTTTCACCATATTGGTCAGGCTGGTCTCGAACTCCTGACATCAGGTGATCCACCCACCTTGGCCCCTCAAAGTGCTGAGATTACAGGCATGAGCCACCGTGCCCAGCCTATTGTACATTTTTAAATAAGAGAGTATAATTGGATTGTTTGTAACACAAAGAAAAGGATAAATGCTTGACGTGATGGATACACCATTTACCCTGATGTGATGATTACATGTTGTTTACCTATACCAAATATTTTATGTACCCCATAAATATATACACCTACCACGTACCCAAAAAAATTAACAATTAAAAAAAATCTTCCGTTATTAGAGGCTGGGGTGATGCCAAGGAAAGTATTTAGATTTAGTGATTAAGATAGTGGGCTTTGGTCAGGCGCAGTGGCTCACGCCTGTAATCCCAATAATTTGGGAGGCCAAGGCGGGTGGATCACCTGAGGTTGGGAGTTCCCAACCAGCCTGACCAACATGGAGAAACCCCATCTCTACTGAAAATACAAAATTAGCCGGGTGTGGTGGTGCATGCCTGTTAGTCCCAGCTACTTGGGAGGCTGAGGCAGGAGAATCGCTTGAACCCAGGAAGTGGAGGTTGCGGTGAGCCGATATTGCGCCATTGAACTCCAACCTGGGCAACAAGAAAAATTCTGTCTCAAAAAAAAAAAAAAAAAAAGATAGTAGGCTTTGAGGTTAGACTTGCAGTGTTTGCTGGGTAACACTGAGCAAATTATTCAACCTCTTGAAGACTTCGTGTCCTCGTCTATAAAATAGAAATAATTACAGCATCTACTTTGTACAGATAAAATAATTTTGTTAGGCCAGATGCGGTGGTTCACGCCTGTAATCCCAGCACGTTGGGAGGCCGAGGTGGGAGGATCACGAGGTCAGGAGATCAAGACCATCCTGGCTAACACGGTGAAACCCCATCTCTACTAAAAAATACAAAAAAATTAGCCGGGCGTGGTGGCGGGCGCCTGTAGTCCCAGCTACTCTGGAGGCTGAGGCAGGAGAATGGCGTGAACCCGGGAGGCGGAGCTTGCAGTGAGCCGAGATCGCGCCGCTGCACTCCAGCCTGGGTGACAGAGCGAGACTCCATCTCAAAATAATAATAATAATTTTGTTAAAGGGCTTATAGAATAAGTCTTAATGGATAATTATAGGGCTTATCAAAATGCTAAGTACATAAGCAATAATTGTTGACTAACTAGACAGTTAATGCTCTTCATATCTAGGTCCTATGAAAACAGGTACCATAAAAAGGAAAGAGCGCTCCTGGTATGCTTGCACACACAGTGCTTTGTGAACCCTCTAGCTGAGTCCAACACCAAGCTCCAAGGTGCAAGGACATTCTTCCTCACCTCACAGATGCCACACAGCTCTGGCTCTGTGAAAACTCTGGGGCATCAGGGGCAATGTCAGGATGCAAGACTCAGACACAAAGCACTGGGACCAAACAAGACAGCAGGACCCAAAGAGGACTCTATGGAGGTGGCAAAACAGTAGCAATGGCAGCAACTGGAGATTGTTAATTGATGAGCACATGGTAGATGCCTCCTGGGACTCCCAGAAATATTTTACATGGTGAAGTCCGGCTGGAGTGGGTGAGATAAGACCCAGTGTCATTCGAGTCATTATGATTGCTGTGATTCCATTTCTACTAATAGTAAGGTATCCTGTATCATATGTAAGATGTTGCCTAAGAACGAATTACCATGTTGCAATCAACATCATCTTTGACAACAAAAGGCCACACATTTAGTAAGACAACCAAAACATGCTGCCTTTTTTAAATATAAGGAGTCTTCATTTTCCTGTACCCAAGAAATGTTTAATATAGTTTGATTTAGGCAATAAATCTATGCAAACGCAAATACAAATATGGGTTCAGATTGTAATATTTGACGTACTCCCAAGCAAAAAAGCCAGTGGGAAAAATATATAAATATGTATAATTGTGGCAGGGCTGAACATCAGGAAATAAGATCTTCTCTTCTTGCAGCAGCTGCTTTCACATATTAATATTAAATCCAGTATTATTCGTGATCCAATATTTTATATGCTAGTGGGCTCTCACTTCAGACAAGCCAGAAGCAAAAAGAGCTTGACTCTGAGGGTTCCATAAATTCATGACGATTCGTTTAAATGAGAGGGATCCAAACTATCCCATCCTCATTTCTACTACTGACTAAGGTATCCATCAACCCTGGGACATATAGAAAAATTAGCTTTCGTTTCTCCTAACATGGCTTGCCTAGAGGTTTGCTCAACTATGCTTGAAGAATGAGACAGTTTGAAGTATTCCAGAGGTCACCAATAACACGCATTTATGTTTCTCTCAAATTCATTAAAAGGGAGACCAAATGTCTTGGCTAAAGAAAGAGCTGACTCTCTACTAAATTTTTAGAAGAAAACTCCTTTTAGCCATTCCAGAGCTCTTTGAATCAAAAGGGAAGTACAAGGCCACTGCTTTTGTAGATAATAAATTCGTTCAGTAAAAGAAAGACTGCAGATCTGACAAGGAAAAAATGCCATGCTCAAAAGAAGATGAACTTTTACCATATTTCATTATAGAAGCCCACAGTGGAAGAAAAATGACCTCATCAATCCCACTCCAGGAGCTCTGGTGGGGCTAAGCAGAAAGGAGAAAGCCACTGGAACTGGCTCCTGTCATACGAGTTGCATCCATCAATCCACGGCAGCTTCAGAGAGATGCATGCAGTCACAGCTGACAGAGGATAAGTCAAAATTATCAAGAACTTATTAGCTATTGTTCTAGAATTTAAAAGGGTCATTTGCCTCTATAGGGTAGCAATCAATTGCTTTCTATGGGCTACAACTTATAAGGCCAAGGTCAAAATATGGTGATGGAAAATTGGGTTACATATCATAAATCCCTCAGCACCAATTCTTCTGATCTGAATGAAAGTGCTGTAGACTATTAATTGTGAAGACAGGTTTGTGGGAAATATAACAATCCAAAATCATAGTGAACTTTCTGATGGATAATACAGTATACCAGAACAACCTCGAAAAGACTGAAGTTTTTTCACTTGATAAGAAGAAAATTGAATTCACCCTGCCTTGATGCACATGGTTAATTCTTCAGACCAGCAAGTACTCATCAAAAAGGAGGAAAAGATACTTTATAGAAGAAAGATTCTCTCATTTTTCCTCCTCTTCTCTTGCTATGATCCATAAGAACCCGTGCCCTAAATGCATGGGAAAGGGTCACAAGTAGCAGATATCATGAGTTTGGCACTGACATGGTGTCTTTTTGTCTCTGTAACTAATTTCTGAACAAAAACAAAAACAAAAAAACTATGAAAAAAAAGAGAAACGAATTCTAATTCTGAACTTCCCAAATAAAAGATGTGTTGTAACTTTTTAGAATTATAAGAAAACATTAACAATTAGTAAATCTAGGTAACAACTATGTATGTGTTACTTGTACCATGTTTCAACTTTTCAGAATGACTGAAAATATTCCAATTAAAAGTTATTTTTTAAAATCTTCTCATGGCTAGTACTATAGTAAAAGTAGCTGTGATTTGATCCATGAATAATTTTGTGTACTCTGTGTATTTCCAGTTTTCTTATAGAATAGTTATGTGAATTTTTATTAGCATAATAAGTGGTTTCTATATTTATGTATACTGAAGTTTTTATACCTAGCATTGTACCAACAAGAATTTTTTTTTTTTTTGTTTTGAGACTGAGTCTCACTGTGTCACCCAGGATGGAGTGCAGTAGCATGATCTCAGCTCGTGCAACCTCTACCTCCCAGGTTCAAGTGATTCTCCTGCCTCAGCCTCCCAAGTAGATGGGATTACAGGCGCATGCCGCCACCATGCTTGCTAATTTTTTTGTATTTTTAGTAAAGACAGGGTTTCACCGTGTTGGCCAGGCTGGTCTTGAACTCTTGACCTCAAGTGATCCACCCACCTCAGCCTCCCAAAGTGCTGGGGTTACAGGCATAAACCTAGAAGCACATGGGCATGAAAACTTTCCAAGTTTCACATTTTACCACTTGGCAATCTCCCACTGCTTTTCCCCTCTACTGCTGGACACTATTGTCTACTAAAGTGATCCATTGAAAATGCTAGGTTTATCATTTTTCACTACATCTCAAAGTCTTACTAGCCTACATGTATTTCTAATTACTGAGTGACACTTTGTCTGCTGTGGTATTCTTTCAGTTGTTAAGCATAATTTTTTGCCAGAATATTGTGATGTATCACACCAACATGTCAAATTATAATATGGTGGATACTGGTGGCTTAGGGAGTAGGAGTGAGTGATGAGATGGTCAATGGATACAAAATTTCAATTCAATAGGAGAGATAAGTTCAAGAGATCTACTGTGCAACATGATGACTATAGTTAATAACAATTTATTGTATTTTGAAAAACATTATGAGAATAGATTTTAAGTGTTCTTATCATAAAATATGATAAGCGAGATAATGCATATGTTAAGTAGCTTGATTGAGCCATTCCACAATGTATACATTTTCAAAATGCCATGTTGTACACAACAAATACATGCAATTTTATTTGTCAATTAAAAATAAAATAAAAAAACTCTGGTTGCACTACTATTTGTCATAAGTTTTTAAAAATCACAATACTTTTATGTATCCTAGGCTTAATTACTTTTTTATATTTATGCTGACAAAATAATAGTAAAAATAGAGAAGACTCTTAAGGGGAAAAATGTTCTGGAAATATGGTTTCTTCTGCTAGCTAAACTTTATAGTAAATAATATAAGTGGGCTTTTACTTTCCAGGCTCCTAACTAAAAGATTATTTCAGGAAAACCTTTTTAAAAATTAGGATGAAGCCAAGCATGGTGGCTCACACCTGTAATCCCAGGGAGGCCGAGGTGGGCGGATCATTTGAGGCCAGGAGTTCAAGACCAGCCTGGCCAACATAACGAAACCCCATCTCTCTCTCTATATATATATATACATACACACACACACACACACACACACAGATTAGCCAGGCATGGCGGCACACACCTGTAATCTCAGCTACTCGGGAGGCTGAGGCAGGAAAATGGCTTGAACTCAGGAGGTGGAGGTTGCAATGAGCCAAGATCGCACCACTGCACTCTAGCCTGGATGACAGAGTGAGACTCCATCTCAAAATAAATAAATAAAAATAAAAATCAGGATGAAATGGCAGGAATTAACAGCAAAAGAGAGTCCTCAGCAACCCAAAAGGTGGGCAGCTGGTCTGTAGAACAAGGAGAGATATTCAATAGCTCCACAAGTTGATGGTGAGCTACGAAGCAAAAGAAGATTTATGGTAGCTCACCAGTACTAAGATACAGGTCCTGCTAAAGAAAAAATCCAGATCCCAACCACAAAACATTTAAGGCCTGTAGTAAACTAAAACTTCAAAATTTTGTATATCCAGCTCAACAACAGATCAAATTGACTCTCTCCCCACTGTAGGAGGGTAATATACAAAGGGTGTGCTGCTTTCTGAAGGTAAATATTCTTTACTTCAATCTCTACTATCTTTTATATTAAGTGCTCAGAATGCAATTAAAAATCACAAGACATATAAAAACAAGAAAATATGATGTATGGTCATAAAAAAATCAATAAAAACAAACAGAGATGTGGCAGATGTTGAAATTATCAGACTGAGATTTTAAGATAATTATAGTTAAAATATCTATTGGGGAAAATAGACAAAATGTTTGAAGAAATGGAGAATTTCAAGAGATATATAGAAACTATAAAAAGAAAACCCAAATGGAAATGCTAGAAAGGAAAATTATGGCATCATAAGTGAGGAGTTCATTAGATGTGTGTAAGAGCAGATTAAACAAAGCAGAGGATGGGATCATGGAGCCAGAAAACAGGTCAATATAAGCACCCAACTGAAGCACAAAGAGGAAAGAAAAGTGAGGAAAAAAAAAAAAAGAACAGATTTGTGGAATAATATCAAATGGTTCAACATACATGTAATTGGAGTTCCAGTGGCAGAGGCAGGAGAACATGAGGCATAAGAGATATTTAAAGAGATACTAGCAAAGAACTTTTCTAACTTGATAAAAGACAGCAATCCAAAGGTTCAAAATTTTTCATACATTCCAAGCAGAATAAATGTAAAGAACTCATGCAGACATAACAAAATGAAACTTCTGAAAATCCAAAGTATAAAGCAGATCTTTAAAAGTGCAGCCTGCTGGGCACAGTGGCTCACACCTGTAATCCCAGCACTTTGGGAGGCTGAGGCATGAGGAGCTGTTGAGCACAGGATTTCAAGACTTGCTGTGGGCAACACAGCAAGACCCCTTTTCTACAAAAATTTTAAAAAAAATTAGTTGGGCATGCATGGTGGCATGCACCTATAGTCCTAGCTTCTTTGGAGGTTGAAGTGAAAGGATGGCTTGAGCCCAGGGATTCAAGGCAGTAGTGAGCTATGAATGTACCACTGCACTCCAGCCTGGCTGACAGAGTGAGAACCTGTCTTTAAAAAAAAAAAAAAAAGGCCGGGATCACGAGGTCAGGAGATCGAGACCACGGTGAAACCCCGTCTCTACTAAAAATACAAAAAATTAGCCGGGCGTGGTGGCGGGCGCCTGTAGTCCCAGCCACTCGGAGAGGCTGAGGCAGGAGAATGGCGTGAACCCGGGAGGCGGAGCTTGCAGTGAGCCGAGATCGCGCCACTGCACTCCAGCCTGGGTGACAGAGCAAGACTCCGTCTCAAAAAAAAAAAAAAAAAAAAAAAGTCTAGCCAGAAAAAGGGGCTGGTAAATACATCATATACAGGTGGGAAAAGATACAAGCGAAGGTTGACTTTCCCTTAGACATAATGAAAGTCAGATGACACGGAGAAATATATTGAAAGTACTAAAAGAAAAAGAACCGTCAATCTAGAATTCTCTATTCAGTGAAAATACACTTCAAAAATGAAGAAAAAATAAAGACATCCTTAGAAAGATAAAATCTGAGAGAATTTGTCTCCATAGCTCTTCATTATAAGAAACGTGGAAGGCAGTTCTTCAGGCTGAATCTTCAGGCTGAAGGGAAATAAAATCTGGTAGAAATCCAGTACTGCCCCTTCCTCCCTTCCTCCCTTCCTCCCTTCCTCCCTTCCTTCTTTTCTTCCCTCTGTTGCCCGGGCTAGAGTATACTCGGCTCGCTGCAGACTCCCTGCCTCCGGCTCCCGTGATTCTCCTGCCTCGGCCTGCGGGATGCCTGGGATTGCGGGCGCGCGCCACCACCCTTGCCTGGTTTTTGTCCTTTGGCTGGAGGCGCGGTTTCGCCATGTCGCCCAGGCTGGTCTCCAGCTCCTGACCTCGAGTGGTCTGCCCCCCTCGGCCTCCCGAGGTACTGGAACTGCAGACGGAGTCTCGCTCACTCGGTGCTCGGTGTTGCCCGGGCTGCAGTGCGGTGGCCTGGTCTTGGCTCGCTGCAGCCTCCGCCTCCCAGCCGCCTGCCTTGGCCTCCCAGGGTGCTGGGATTGCAGCCTCTGCCCGGCCGCCCCGTCTGGGAGGTGGGGAGCGCCTCTGCCCGGCCGCCCATCGTCTGGTATGTGAGGAGCGCCTCTGCCCGGCCGCCCCGTCTGGGAGGTGAGGAGCGCCTCTGCCCGGCCGCCACCCCGTCTAGGAAGTGAGGAGCGCCTCTGCCCGGCCGCCCCGTCTGGGAAGTGAGGAGCGTCTCTGCTGGGCCGCCCCGTCTGGGATGTGGGGAGCGCCTCTGCCCGGCCGCCCGTCTGGGAAGTCTACCACGGAGGCCAGACGCAATGTGGGGGCTGGACGTGGTGGCTCAGGCCTGTAGTCCCAGCACTCTGTGAGCCCGAGGCGTGTTGATCACTTGAGGCTAGGAGTTCAAGACCAGCCTGGCCAACATGGTGAAACATATGAAAAATACAACAGACAAACCAACCAACCAACCCAGCGACAACAAAACAGGTCTACCCTGGAGTCATACTCTAAATTTTTCTATTTTCCTCCCTTTCTGATCCTTTATCCCACTTTCTTTTTCTTCCTCTTCCTTCTCCTTCTTCTTTGTCAAATAGAGGATTGAGTTATTATCATTGATCCATAAAAAAGAAAAAAAAAAAAAGAAATCCAGTACTGCAGAAAGAAATAAAGACCAAGAGGGTAAATTATCTGAGTAAATTTTTTTAAATGGTACTTTATCTTATATATTTTCTCCTTAAATTTATTTAAAGTGTCATCAATTTTTTCCAATTTTGTCATGTGGTAAAACACATAACATAAAATTTACTATCTTGATTTCTACAAGTGATATCAGCAAAACAATGGAATAGAAGTTTCCAGTGCTTTGAATGTGGCTTTAAAGATTAGAAAAAAAACAAAAGACATTTCCAGTGTTCATTCCCTCACAGAAACATCAATTTAGACAACCATCAACACACAAAAATAATTTCACAAGAGCTACAGAATCCAGGTGAGAGTTTACAGCACCTAAGTAAGATATATAAATAAGAAAAGATGCATTGAAGAGAGTCAGAAGGACAATTTTACATTACTCACTTCACTCCTACCTTAAGCCCACATAGTGCCGCATGGAGAGAGATAACCTCTGTGTGGAGAAGGAGAGTAAACTGAGCACTTAATTTTAATTTTACTGCAGACCCCAATGCCAGGGTTACCCCAGTGAACATAAGCACTAGACCGGCCCTCACGCACCCAGGCTTCAGACTGGCCTCTGCAGCCCCAAGTACCAGGCCAGTACCTGTGAAGCAAAGCTCTAGGCTGGCACCTTTGGGCCTAGGTTCTAGGGCCACACCAGTATCAAGCCAGCCTCCACGACCTCAGGCCCCAGGCTTGTCCCCTACAGACCCAAGATTCAGGCTTGCTCCTGCAAACTCAAGCTCCAAGCCAATTCCAGCACCAGGCCACCCTTGCAGACCCAGGCTCTAGATCTACACCAATAGACTCAAATTCCTGACCTACCCCAAGGCCCACCCCAGGCCAGCTCTTGTAGATCTGGGTACCAGGCCCATCTGCCCACTGACATAGGCATCTGGCCAGCTCACCCAGGGACTCAATCAGCAAACCTGTTCACAGACTCTGCCAGCCCAGAACCTCTGGACAGTTTAACTGGTGAAGGGCTTTCCCTGACAAAGCCAGTCTGTTAAGACTGGAGGAGGTATCTACTTCAGACACAGAGACACCAAGATAAGAACACAAAGATCATAAATAATCAAGGAAACATGACACCACCAAGAGAACAAAATACAGCACCATAAAACAAACCCAAAGAAATGGAGATCTACAACCTGCCTGATAAAGAATTCAAAACAATCACCTTTAATGAGTTCAGACCAGGCACAGTGGCTCACACCTGTAATCCCAGCACTTTGGGAGGCCAAGGCAGGTGGATCACTTGAGGCCAGGAGTTCGAGACCAGCCTGGCTAATGTGCCAAAACATTTCTACTAAAAATACAAAAATTAGCCGTGTATGGTGGCATGCACCTGTAATCCTAGCTACTTGGGAAGCTGAGGCACAAGGATCACTTGAACCCTGGAGGCAGAGGTTGCAGTGAGCTGAGATCATGCCACTGGACTCCAGCCTGAGCAACAGAGCAAGACTCTGTCTCAAAAAAATAAAAATAAAGAAGTTCAGTGAGCTACAAGAGAACACAGATAGGCAACTAAACAAAATTAGGAGGCCAGTTGTGGTGGCTCATGCCTGTAATCCTAAATGTTGGGAGGCCAAGACAGGCAGATTGCTTGAGTCCAGAAGTTTGAGACCAGCCTGGGCAACATGGTAAAATCCTGTCTGTACAAAAAATACAAAAACTTAGCCAGGCACAATGGCACATGCCTGTAGTCTCAGCTACTCAGGAGGCTGAGGCAGAAGAATCACCTGAGCCCAGGATGTCAAGACTGCAGTGAGTTGTGACCCTGCCACTGCACTCCAGCCTGGGTGACAGAGTGCTACTCTGTTAAAAAAAAAAAAAAAAAAAAAGGAAAACAATACATGAACAAAATTAGAAGTTCAACAAAGATACAGAAACCATAAAAAAGAGCCAAACAGATGGTCTGGAGCTAAAGAATATAATGATTAACTGAAAAATTCCATTGAGAGCTTCAATAGCAGACTCAATAAAGGAGAACAAAGAATAAGTGAGCATATAAACAGGTCATTTAAAATTACCCAGAAGAACAAAAGAAAAAATGATTTAAATAGAGTGAAGAAGGTCTACAGGACTTACCGGATACCATCAAGTAAATAAATATATAATTGTGGTAGGCCAAGAGGAGCAGAGAAAGGGGCAGAAAGCTTATTTAAAGAAACAATGGCAGAAACCTTCCCAAATCTGGAGAGGAAAATGAATATCCAGATCCATATAATAGTAATATGAGGCTAGGCTTGGTGGTTCACACCTGTAATCCGAGCACTTTGGGAGGCCAAGGCCAGGGGATTACCTGAGATCAGAAGTTTGAGACCAGCTGGCCAACATGGAGAAACCCTGTCTCTACTAAAAATACAAAATTTAGCTGGGCATGGTGGCAGGCTCCTGTAATCCCAGCAACTCAGGAGGCTAAGGCAGGAGAATCACTTGAACCCGGGGGCGGAGGTTGCAGTGAGCCAAGATCACATCATTGTAGTCCAGCCTGGACAATAAGAGCAAAATTCTGTCTCAAAAAAAAAAAAAAAGGAATACCAAGAACACCCAAGTACATTAAATATAAAAAGTTATTCACTGGCCAGGCGTGGTGGCTCACGCCTGTAATCCCAGCACTTTGGGAGGCCAAGGGGGGCAGATCACGAGGTCAGGAGACCAAGACCATCCTGGCTAACATGGTGAAATCCTGTCTCTACTAAAAATACAAAAAATTAGCCGGGCATGGTGGTGGGCGCCTGTAGTCCCAGCTACTCAGGAGGCTGAGGCAGGAGAATGGCATAAACCCAGGAAGCAGAGCTTGCAGTGAGCCGAGATCCGGCCACTGCACTCTAGCCTGGGTGACAGAGCGAGACTCCGTCTAAAAAAAAAAAAAAAAAAAAAAAAAGTTCCTTTCTGTAGGAGAATAAATAAAACAAAAATGTATGTATTTTCTTGTACATTTATCATTATAAACTTGAGGAAGGTGTAACTTCTAGATCAAATAATACAAACATTAAAACATTTAGTAATACTAAATTACCTTCCAAATGCTTGTTCTAGTTCTCATTCCCAGCCATAACAATGAATAACAACTCTCATTTCTCTCTATTTGTACTAACACTGGGTTTGATCAGTTTTAGGACATTTTTGGCAATTAAGTGTAAGAAGATATTTGGAGAGTAAGGATCATTCAATGAGTATCTCAAGAAATTACAAAATGGTTCATGTATTACATATTGCCCTGTTAGAAATGGATGCTCAGTGCTGGAAAGAAGAACCAGCACTCAAGCAAAAAGTTTTCTCAACAACGCAATTTACTTCTGCAGAAGGGTGCTACCTGCATCTGAGGTAATCACAGAGCACACCAAACAGAAGAGGGAAGCGGTTTTTAACCCTGACACAGCTCCTGTTTCTGTATCCTTCCCCTACTGGCTGGGGTTGGACCGCGCAATCTAAGCTGACCCGATTGGCTACTGCTGTAAATTGAATAGGGCTAATTAGGCAGGAAGGGAGAGGCTGTCCAGTTACCAATTAGGCAGGAAGGCATGTCTGGGCGGGAAGGCATGTCTGGGCGTGGCAAACGCAGGAGAGGTTGTTTACAGAACAAGAAAGAACAGGGAGCTTGAAGGGCAACTTACTGCTCCTCACAGTCCTTTAGCATACATAGACACTAATAATCAGGTGGTTGGTCCTTCTTATGCCTCTGAAATAGATGGGGCACCTGCATTCTTGGGCTGCCATTGCTCTGCACCAGCAACTCCACCCTGCATGTAGACAGTATGTCAACAGCCTTCCCTTGAAAATGCATACCCCAACCCTCATACTGACTAGCCTGCAATCCCTCACCTCAGAGCTGTTCACACTGCCAAATCTTAGTTTAAGCAGTGGTCAAATGCAAAGACCTCAAAGCTAAAGGTGACCCTAGTACCACAGAATGTAAATCTTTCCATGTGAGCACTAGTCCAAACCTGTCTTCTCTAACATATCATTGGAGTTCTGTTTCCTTTTATCTGACATTTTAAAGTGTTTAAAATATATGTTTGGGATGCCACTAATAAAACTGCCTTTAGAAATGGATTATCACCCACACAAGAAAAAAATGGGTTTCATTACTCTATTATTACAAAATATTCCTTCATTTGTCAATTTTTTCTCTCTCTCTCTCTTTCCCCTGTCTCCCCTTCTTTCTTTCTTTCTTCCTTCTTTTATTTCCTAACATTGCTTAACTTAGTTTTCACCTCTTCCTCTTTTCTCTTCAACTTGAGCCCACAGCTTGAGTATCCACAGCCTCTGCAACCAAGATGCCCAGGACCTTTAGAAGGTGGGCCACAGAGGAGCAAGGGATGCTGGAGACATATTGAGACCTTAACAACAGTCGGACTTGCCCAGAGCACTAGCAAGCAGATATGTGGAGGTAAGCTTACATGTTTAAGGCTGTTTGCTGGCAGAAGCAAAAACATGGGTACAAGCAACTTGGCACCCTAAGTGAAATCATCAAAAATGAAGTCAGGCCTGCTTGTACTCTTCTCTAAATTAAGAAAAGGAGGCTGATACTGTGGAACTACATACCTCACAGCATAATCAACCTGTGAGGGATTCCCAGGCCCCATCATAGATCTCCTGAATCAGAATTACCAAGGATGATCATTTTGTTTGGGAACCACTTACGAGGGGGAAGCACAGAGTTTTCTACCCTAACAGCTATACACATAAATCTGCCACCCACCTCATCACTTAGTATATGACCTTTGGAAAGTCTCAATGAGCCTTGCTTTCTTTATCTGTAAAGAAAGATGACACCTGGCCGGCTCACGCCTGTAATCCCATCACTTTGGGAGGCCGAGGTGGGCGGATCATGAGGTCAGGAGATCGAGATCATCCTGGCTAACACAGTGAAACCCCGTCTCTATTAAAAATACAAAAAATTAGTCAGGCGTGGTGGCGGGAGCCTGTAGTCCCAGCTACTCGGGAGGCTGAGGTGGGAGAATGGCGTGAACCCAGGAGGCGGAACTTGCAGTGAGCCGAGATCACACCACTGCACTCCAGCCTAGGCGACAGAGCAAGACTCTGTCTCAAAAAAAAAAAAAGAAAGATGACACCTACCACACAGGGCTACATTCTGTGTGTAAACCACTTGCACATAATAGTTCTTGACAATAAGTAGTTATTACAATATTAATATGATGATTTTAACAAAGTGTAATACGTACCATCCAATTTTTCTGAAATTTACTTTACAAAAAGCTCATATTATTTTAAAATTAAGAAAAATAAAGCTATTTATATTTTTGTTATGGAATGACAGCAAATAATAAATTAGGTACTAGATACCAAAAATAGGATATGTAATTTTTTTTTTGAGACAGGGTCTGGCTGTGTTGCCCAGGCTGGAGTGCAGTGGCATGATCTCAGCTCACTGCAGCCTCTGCTTCCTGGGCTCAAACCATCCTCCCACCTCAGCCTGGTTAATTTTGGTGGTTATTTTGTTTGTTTTTTTGGTAGAGATGGGTTTTCATCATTTTGCTCAGGTTGGTCTCAAACACCTGGGCTCAATCTATCTGCTCGCCTCAGCCTCCCAAAGTTCTGTAGCTAGAGTACTAGCATTTTCTTCTATGCTCCAAACCCCACAGCATAGCACAAAGAGGACATCTACACATGCAATGGGTTTCATTGCAGGAGAGGACCCCAAGCTTAAAGAACCCTAATCTTTTTAGACTAAACAGTAAGTATGCCTGCCATTTGTTTCAGAGGTAGACATTATATCTGTCTTCTAAGTCTCTAAGCAAACCTGCTCCTTGTTCTGGAAGGAGACACTATCTGTCTTCCAAGGCTGTTTCCTATACAAGCTTCCTTGAGGAGATAGTATGGAACAAAGACAGTCAGTGCCAATGTCACCGTTCACAAGACATGCAGACATGCAAAAGACTCAGAGAGAATTTCTTCCCAACAATAGCCATAAGACTGTATAGTTTCCATACAGTGGTGGCTCCTGGAACTTTTTCCCATATTATGCCACTCCATCAGCCACTCTAATTAATTTAACAGAGGTTGGGACCGAATCCATTTGTCTCACACAGCATTTAATTAAGGCTCTTATCAACAGCACTTTGTACAGCAAGATGAGGCCATCCTGCAGTATTAACCTCAGCCATGGCTCCCAGGGTCCTGGTCCCAATCAGCTTAACAAATCCCATACACCATCATGGTTTACTTAGAAAGCCAAATGGCTTTCTCTTTGTTTCTATATTGACCTTTTCACTTGGCCTAAGGCATTAATCCTGGCACAGCAAGATATAGCAGAGATTGCACAGACTTCACCTGAGAAGAAAGTCTGGGGCAATTATTTCATTCATAACAACCATGGCTAGTGAGCTGAGGCTGACCTGCTTTTCCTTTCAGGGTCCAGGCATGTCATTGAAAACTTCAGTGAAAATTTTACCACTTCACTTTTCTAATTGGATGACTACTGTTATAGGGATAACTGCCAGCAAAGTATACATAAATAACGAATCTGTTTGATTCTTTTTTTTTTCTTTTTTTTTGAGACCGAGTCTTACTCTGTTACCCAGGCTGAAGTGCAGTGGAACGATCTCGGCACAATGCAACCTCCACCTCCCAGGTTAAAGTGATTCTCCTGCCTCAGCCTCCCGAGTAGTTGGGATTACAGGCACACGCCACCATGGCCAGCTGGGTTTTGTATTTTTAGTAGAGACGGGTTTCACCATGTTGGCCAGTCTGGTCTCGAACTCCTGACCTCAAGTGATCTGCCCACCTCGGCCTCCCAAAGTGCTGAGATTACAGGCATGAGTCACCATGCCCAGCCTAAGAATCTGTTATCTTACTGCAGAGATCTCTCCATTACCTAAGAAAAGCCTCATTTTGGAGAGATCTCTGTGGTCATCTGAGGGCCACATGATTTGTCAGTGGTGCCTCCTTAAACACTTAAAGGGATCTTATGATTACCTCTAAGGTGTTTTTAGGGGAGACAAAATAACTCCTGGATTCCACACAGGAAATAAAGACCTGAGGGCACACAGAGTGCCCCTGGAAGGAAAGTGTTGTTGGTCTCCCTAAGTGGGACATACATCATTCAGAGGGCATAGTTTGACAATTCCTCCAACTTGGCCTCCTGGCAAGCTGGTAAGCCTTAGGGTTCCTGGTTCAGTATGAATAATTGAGGCTAGTCCCTGTTTTTGCAGAAATTACCTGAGGGCTGTCAGTTCAAACTGTCCTAATTATCTATGCCATCAGACAGGTGTTACTCATTCACCCCACAGAATGACTAAGCAATAGCTATGGGAAGGGAGGTGAGAAAGACATCCAGCGGTGTTAACCAATGTCTTGCATGGGAGATATAGAAAATGGGGCAATCTTCTGCTTTATCTGATAGATTCTTGCTAAGGTGAAGGGGAATGACAATCAAAATCATGGTCAGCACCATAGTGGGGGATGGCAGATTCAGCAGTTTCACCATTTAAAGTGTTTGCAACAGTTTGGGAGAGCTGCATCTGGGCATTTTTCTTCCTGAGGAAAGACCCAGGGGTGGCTCTGAAGGACATTATTAGAGATCCTTCTTCCCAATCCTGGCCTCTAAGGTATTCTCCCCTCATGTATTGGAGTTGCTTTCTCTCCATCACTATAAAATCAGCTTGTCCTATTCCAATAGTTATCATTCACCTTTTTCCAATCATCTCTACTCATACCCAGACCTTTCATCCAAAAGAGTCAGGTACAAAAGGGATAAGGCAATTTTATAAAACTTACAGAGACTCACGCCACCTACTTAGGCCTGCATGAGCCACTGGGTGATTCATGAAGCAAATGTACTCAACCAAGTGGTGATTAACCTCATGATACAGAGTCACAGCAACTCAACTAGAGAATCCAGGGGACTGAGCCAGAATTAAGTTGAAATCCCTAGGCCCCTTTCTGGCTGGGCTACCAACCCACTGTCCTGGGACTGCCATTAGTGAACAGAAAAGCAGCATGGTCAGGGAGTGTCGGATACAATGAGTTCCAAATTTCTCTTTAAAGAATCATTATGTCAGTATGTTCAGTTCTTTGTCCTCCATTTTAAAGTTTAACTTCCTCATAGTTTCAGTAAAAAACCTTTTCCACCAGTTTTAATCAGTAGTTCACATCTGTTCTCCTGGTCACCTGCTCCGTCCTGACTCATCCCAGTCACCTGCTTTGACCTGAGTCACCCCTGGTCACCTGCTCTGGCCTAAGTCACCTTTAGTTCCCCGTTCCTAACTGTCCTTCCTGCCAAACTACTCACCCCGCCACTCTGTCTCATACCCCTGCTCTCTTTAAAATAGCTGATCAGAATTAGCTTAGACTGTATAGTCCAACCCTAGCCAATAGTGGAATGACAGAGCAGTAGGGGCTACCTGCATCAAGAATATGAACCCCTTCCCCTCTCTTGCTCAGGTGTCCTCTCACCATTACTCCATTCGTGAGTCGCACCCTTCTATAGAAGTAAAAATTGCCTTGCTGAGAAAATTAATGTTCAAGTGCTATTTCTTTGTGGCACCAAGGAACAAGCATTTTGTTTCTAACAGGGAGGAATCCAAATTTTAAAATAGCAATAGGTCATCCTGATCATTAACCAGGAAGTGGCTGAGAGGTGATCTCTTTCTGAGCATAGCCACATTCAGTGACCAAACTGCCTAATTAAGGTACATGGCCCAGAAGGAGAAGAGAGAGCTAGAGTAAAATTCTATTTGAATTGATTTTTGAAGAGGCCATTCCAGTATTCAATATCAGATGCCTGTGAATGGTAGGGAGTATGGAATGTCCATCAAATACGTTGACTGTCAGCACTTTGTTGAGTAGCTTTTGTGGAAAAAAAAAACAAACCCTCTCCATTGTCAAGCTGCAAAGGCCCAGAAGGCCAAACACATGACACAGATTAGTTTCAAGGGCTACAATATTATAGCTGGAATCTGCTGATCAGGTTAAAACAGCAATATTGTGTTGAAAGGAAAGTGAAAGGCACGTTTCACATGGTGGCAGACAAGAGAAGAGAGCTTGTGCAGTGAAAATTCCCCTTGTGTGGTGAAAATTCCCCTTGTGTAACCATCACTGAAAAAGTACCAACAGCATTGCAGCACAATGGGTAGCCCTGAGAATAGATCGGAAGTCTAATGTAGTCAATCTGCCAAGAACAAGGTGTGGGGAGATGGAGATGATGGCTCATGCTATGTGACGCCCCCTCACTGCAACACTTTCACAAGTCTGCCTTTCAGGTAGCTTCTGCAGCAGAAACAGGGTCCCTTATTTTATGCCAAACCTACAGTGGTAGATAGGTCACCATGTCCAATACAATGATGGATCTAGTCAGAAATGGGAGCAATCTGGAAGTACAGTGTTGATCAGCAGCTTGATACCAGAGAACTGGTCCTTCCTCTAGACATCTACATGAGTGACCCAACAGCTTAACTGTGATTTATTACCACATTTTGCAGCCCCAGAGAGGGTGTCTTTAATCTACCAATCTGTAGTTTTCCAAGTGACAGACTAAACTCCCAGGCCTTTGGCTATAGCCCAGAGGTCAGTAAAAATATAATAAGCTTTATCAAAAGGAACACTGGCCAGAGATATGAGAATAGCCTTGAGTTCTACAAAGGGAATGGAGCAACCCCACCCATGTTTGGTTCTGCAGAGCTGGCACTGAGGCTGAACAGTGGCAGCAACTCAATGAGTACCATCAGTTTGAAGCTTAACCAAGTCTAGGGATTTAGTGCCCTGCATCCCAGCCACTCTAGCCATGGCTAAAAGGGACAAACGTAGAGCTCGGACCATGGCTTCAGAGGGTACAAGCCTCAAGCCTCAGCAGCTTCCACATGGTGTTGAGCCTGTGAGTGCACAGAAGCCAAGAATTAGGGTTTGGGAACCTCCACCTAGATTTCAGAGGCTGTATGGAAACTCCTGATGCCCAGGCAGGTTTGCTTCTGGGTCAGGGCCTTCATGGAGAACCTCTGCTAGGGCAGTGCAGAAGGGAAATGTGGGGTCGGAGCCCCCACACAGAGTCCCTACTGGGGCACTGCCTAGTGGAGCTGTGAGAAGAGGCCCACCATCCTTCGGACGCCAGAATGGTAGATCCACCAACAGCTTACACCGTGTGCCTGGAAAAGCTGCAGACACTCAACGCCAGCCCATGAAAGCAGCCAGGAGGGAGGCTGTACCCTGCAAAGCCACAGGGGTGGAGCTGCCCAAGACCATGGGAACTGACCTGGATGTGAGACATGGAGTCAAAGGAGCTCATTTTGGAGCTTTAAGATTTGACTGCCCTGCTGGATTTCAGACTGGCATGGGGCCTGTAGCCCCTTTGTTTTGGCCAATTTCTCCCATTTGAAATGACTGTATTTACCTAATGTCTGTACCTCCATTGTATCTAGGAAGTAACTAACTTCTTTTCATTTTACAGGCTCATAGGCAGAAGGGACTTGCCTTGTCTCAGATGAGACTTTGGACTGTGGACTTTTGAGTTAATGCTGAAATGAGTTAAATCTTTGGGGGACTGTTGGAAAGGCATGACTGGTTTTGAAATGTGAGGACATGAGATTTGGGAGAGGCCAGGGGCAGAATGATATGGTTTGGCTCTGTCCCTACCAAAATCTCATCTTCAATTCCCACATGTAGTGGGACGGACCCAGTGGGAGGTAATTGAATCATGGGGGCAGGTCTTTCCTGTGCTGTTCTCGTGATAGTGAATAAGTCTCATGAGATCTGATGATTATATAAGGGGGATTTTTCACTGCACAAGCTTTCTTCTCTTGTCTGCTGCCATGTGAAACGTGCCTTTCACCTTCCGCCATGATTGTGAGGCCTCCCCAGCCATGTGGAACTGTAAGTCCAATTAAATCTCTTTTGTAAATTTCCCAGCCTCAGGTATGTCTTTATCAGCAGCGTGAAAACAGACTAATACAGCATCTCTTCCCAATCAGTAGAATCACCTCTGGCACTTATAAGCATTCAAATTACAATCATGTAAAACATTGATACCAATTATAGATTCATCAGTGGAAGCTACAACAGTACACTAAACAGACCCAAAGGGCCGCTTGCAGCAGGGTCACTTAATTTCTCTTCACTGCAAAAATTGCCCAAATCCCATCAGTTGAATTAAGGTGCTGCTTCTTCCCAAGCAGCTGCAAAGACTAACGCCTTGAGTAGTTATATGCAACAGCACCATAAAGTTTGAATTTTTTTCCTCCACAGTTCCCCAGCATATTCAAGCAAGTGTGTAAGTGCCTATTGGATCTCTTTTTTTTTTTTTTTTTTTTTTTTTTTTTTGAGACAGGGTCTTGCTTTGTCACCCCGGCTGGAGTGCAGCAGTGCAAAGACTGCTCACTGCAACCTCAACCTCCTGGGCTCAAGCAATCCTCCCACCTTAGCCTCCCAAGTAGCTGGTACTACATGTGTGCACCACCATGCTTGGCTAATTTTTGTATTTTTTGTAGAGACAGGATTTCACCACATTGTTCATACTGGTCTTTCACTCCTGAACTCAAGTGATCCGCCCGCCTCCGCCTCCCTAAGTGCAGGGATTATAAGCATGAGCTATTGCACCTGGCCAGGTCTCACTCTTAATTATCTTTCTCCTTAATAAAGCTGAAGTCTGGGTAGGAGGCAAAGAAAAGGTCAAGGGCACAGAAGAAGAGCAGCTTTCTTTGAGAAAATTGAGGCTTTGCATTCAATTTCAAGTGGCCCTCACTCACAGCTCATCTGAATGAGCTTCTGAGGTTTTTGGACCACCCAAAGGTCTGTATTGAATAGCACCTCCTCACTGCTTATATTATTTATTTCCACTTTGGGGATTCTTTAGCTTAGTAGCCATAGCTACCATTGCCCCTAGTCCAAGACCATGGCACCTGTTGTCCCATTGTCATAAGATTCCTTTTTCTATCTGCCCAGAAGAGAGTAACAACTGAGGCACCATTTAGGCTGCTGTTTTCATCCTACTTCTCACTGTACAGCCCCTAACTATTAATTAACAAGTAGGATATTAAGGATCCTTATGCTCTTAACTCACCCAATAATTAGGCAAATGCATTTACCTCTTGATCCAAGTTGTCTCATCCTCAAACCTAGTTTGTGGGTCCATTATCCCTACTCTTCCAGAAGACCACATCTGCCAGCATCCCATCCTCATCACCTAAACTGTCAAAAACTATGAAGAGGCTGAGATTCTATCTACTTGCAAGCTAGTCTGACAGCTTTGTAGATGCTGGCAGAAGACATGAGATTCAGAGTTAGAGACAAAGAACTTTATTACTCACAGAAATAGTCAAAATATCAACATTTTCTTGTTCTGGTTCCCAAGCCCCAGTACCCACAGGGCAATGCAAAGACCAGGTGATATCTGTACATGCAGATGGTTGCATTACAGGAAAGGAACCCTGAGCATAGGGAACCTAAAGCTTTTATAATGCCCTTTGGTCCAGAAAGAGACACTTTCTATCTTCCAAGGCTCTAAATATACCTGCCCTTCATTTTGGAGGGAGATACTGTCTCTATCTTCTCTATCATATAAACATCCTTGAAAAATTATGCAGTCAGTACATCTGCTTATAAGATATACAGAAACACTAGTGGTCCATGGAGAATTATCTAATGAGCCATACCTCATTTTATTGCACATCACTTTGTTGTGCTTCCGACATTGCATTTTTTACATGATGAAGGTTCGTAGCAATGCTCTCAATCGACCCTGCAAGTCTATGGCACCATTTTTCCAGCCTCGAGTGCTCATTTCATATCTCTGTGTCACATTTTGGTAATTCCTTTAACATTTCAAACTTTTCCATTATTATTATATGCGTTATGGTGATCTGTGATGTTATTGTTTTGGGGTGCCACAAACCATCCCTATTTAACAGGTGAACTTAATTGATAAATGTTGTGTATGTTCTGCCTGCTCCACTGACCAGCAGTTCTTCTGTCTCTCTCCCTGTCCTCAGGCCTCCTCATTCCCTGAGACATAACACTATTGAAATTAGACCAGTTAATAACCCTACAATGGCCTCTAAATGTTCACGTGAAAATAAGAGTCACACATCTCTCTATTTATTATTTTTTGAGACGGGGGTCTCGCTCTGTCACCCAGACTGGAGTGCACTGGTGCGATCATGGCTGACTGCAGCCTTGACCTCCCAGGCTCAGGCGATCCTCCCACCTCAGCCTCCCAACTTGCTGTGACTGCAGGTGTGCACTACCATGCCTAGTTAATTTTTTTTTTTTTTTAGTTTTTGTAGAGATGGGGTCGTGCCATGTTGCCCAGGCTTCTCTCTAACTCCTGGGCTCAAGCAATCCTCCCGCCTCAGCCTCCCAAAATGCTGAGATTACAGACACGAGCCACTGTGCCTGGCCACATTTCTCACTTTAAATCAAAAGCCAGAAATGTTCCAGGCTGCTGAAAGATAGGGAAAAATAGTAATAAATTGTTTTAAAGCTAGAAACGCTACTCCTGTGAACACACGAATGGCAAGAAAGTATTACAGACTTATTGCTGAAAATAAATAAAGTTTTAGTGGTCTGGATAAAACATCAAACCAGCCATAATATTCCCTTAAGCTAAAGCCTAATCCAGAGCAAGGCCTTAACTCTCTTCAATTCTACAAAGGCTGAGAGAGGTGAGGTAGCTGCAGAAGAAAAGTTTGAAGCTAGTGTAAGTTGGTTTGTGAGGTTTAAGGAAGAAGCCGTCTTTGTAAGATAAAAGTGCAAGGTGAAGCAGCAAATGCGGATTTGGAAGATGTGGCAAATAATGCAGCTACGGCTAAGATCATTGATGAAGATGGCTATACTAAATAAGATCTTCACTGTAGACAAAACAGCCTTATATTGGAAGACACCCTCTAGAATTTACATAGCTAGAGAGGAGAAGTCAATGCCTGGCTTCAAAACTTCAAAGGCTGACTCTTGTTAGGGGTTAATGCAGCTGGTAACTTTAAGTTGAAACTAATGTTTATTTACCATTCCAAAAATCCTAGGGCCCTTAAGAATTATACTAAATCAGGCCGGGCATGGTGGCTCAGGCCTGTAATCCCAGCACTTTGGGAGGCCGAAGTGGACGGATCACGAGGTCAAGAGATTGAGACCATCCTGGCCAACATGGTGAACCCCATCTCTACTAAAAATACAAAAATTAGCTAGGTGCAGTGGTGCGCGGCTGTAGTCCCAGCTACTTGGGAGGCTGAGGCAGGAGAGTTGCCTGAACCCGGGAGGCGGCGGTTGCAGTGAAATGAGATCACACCACTGCACTCCAGCCTGGTGACAGAGACTCCATATCAAAAAAAAAAAAAAAAAAAAAAAACAGAATTATGCTAAATCTACTCTGCCTGTGCTCTATTAATGGAACAATAAAGACTGGTGACAGCACATCTGTTTACAACATGGTTTACTAAATATTTTAAGCCCACTGTTGAGACCTACTACTATTTTGAAGATTCTCTTCAAAATATTACTGCTCATTAACAATGCATCTAGTCACCCAAGAGCTCTGATAGAGATGTACAAGTAGATTAATATCATTTCCATGCCTGCCAACATAGCATCCATTCTGTGGCCCATGGATCAAGGATTTACTTTGACTTTGAGGTCTTTATTATTTAAGAAATACATTTTGTAAGGCTATAGCTGCCATAGGTAGTAATTACTCTGATGGACCTAGGCAGTCAATTGAAAACCTTTCAGAAATGATTCACCATTCTAGATGCCATTATAATAGAAGATTTATGATTCATGGGAGGAGGTCAAAATATCAACAGTAACAGGAGTTGCAAAGAAGTTGATTCCAACTCTTATGGATGACTTGGAGGGGTTCAAAATTTCAGTGGAGGAAGTTAACTGTAGATGTGCTAAAAATAGCAAGAGAACTATATATGGAGCCTGACGATGTGAGTGAATTACTGCAATCTCATGATAAAACTTGAACAGACAAGGTTTTGCCTTTTATGGATGAGCAAAGAAAGTGGTTTCTTGAGATGGCATCTACTCCTGGTGAAGATGCTATGAACATTGTTGAAATTACAACGAAGGATTTAGGATATTTTATAAACTCAGTTGATAAAGCAGCAGCAGGGTTTGAAAGGATTGCTTCCAATTTTGGAGGAAGTTCTATTGTGGGTAAAAGGCTATCAAATAGCTTACATGCTACAGAGAAATCTTTCATGAATGAAGAGTCGATCAATGCAGCAAACTTTATTGTTGTCTTATTTTTAAAAATTGCCATAGCCACCCCAACCTTCCGCAACCATGACCCAGATCAGTCAGCAGCCATCAACATCAAGGCAAGACCCTCCTCCACCAACAGAAAATTATGATTTGTTGAAGGCTCAAATAATCATTAGCTTTTTTCAGCATTAAATAGTTTTTTAATTAAGATAGGTACATTGGGATTTTTTTTTTTTTTTTTTTTTTTTAGCCATAATGCTATTGCACACTTAATAGACTACAGGATGGTGTAAATGTAACTTTTATATGCAGGGGAAAATCAAAAAACTTCATGTGACTCACTTTATTGAGATATTCACTTTATTGCAGTGGTCTGAAACTGAACCCACAATAACTACAAGGTATGCTTGTAAATACCTTATTTTAAACAAAAAGTGAAAATGATTTCCCTGTTTGTTATTTACTAACAAATAGACCAGACATTTGCATCAGACAGTGAGCATAAACTTCTCTGATCACCTCTCAAGAAACATGCTCCCATTTCTCTTTTGACTCTCCTCAAGATTTCCTGTAAGACTAAACTTTATCTTCCATATGTCTCACAGGTCAGTGTTCATAATAACCATCAGTTATACAACAGCAATTTAATGAATTTCAGCAAAGAGTGAAGACACATTGCAGGTTTCTGAGTAGAGGGCCAGGATAGGTCACCTGGATACCCATTGAAACTA
This sequence comes from Symphalangus syndactylus, assembly GCF_028878055.3. NCBI lineage: Eukaryota > Metazoa > Chordata > Mammalia > Primates > Hylobatidae > Symphalangus > Symphalangus syndactylus. The sequence continues at coordinate 19,856,140 of NC_072431.2, read as the reverse complement.
ATGATTTTCAACTTCTCCTGCCTTCAACTCACCAGAGGAATATTAGACATCCACTTGTTAGTGGTTCTCTATGGGGGATAGTAGAGGAAAGCCAAATTTGGGCATTAATAGAACAAATCTTATGTTAAATCCTCATATTATTTTTCTTGAGATAATATGACTACAGCTCAGATATAACCATATCCAATTTTTAACTACTTCAAACCAAGTAATTCCATATTATTCTCACTACTCCTATCTAATTGTGATATCAATTGACTCTAAAAATATTAAACACGTATATATTACTTGAGACCTCTAGACTATAAAATACTTCAAAATCTAGTCCTTAAAATGTAGGGCAAAAAATACTTCAATTTTGGCCGGGCGCGGTGGCTCACGCCTGTAAACCCAGCACTTTGGGAGGCTGAGGCAGGCGGATCAGGTCAGGAGTTTGAGACCATCCTGGCCAACATAGTGAAACCCCGTCTCTACTACAGATACAAAAAATTAGCCAGGCATGGTGGCAGGTGCCTGTAATCCCAGCTACTCAGGAGGCTGAGGCAGGAGAATCACTTGAACCCAGGAGATGGAGGTTGCAGTGAGCCGAGATCATGCTATTGCACTCCATCCTGGGTGACAGGGCAAGACTCCGTCTCAAAAAAAAAAAAAAAAAAAAAAACCAGCAACACACATAATGCCTAATTTTTTTTAATTAGCAATATTTTTATGTTGCAAAACATATAGGATAAGACATACTTACTGCTTATCTGGTCCTCCACAGAAAATAACTCAGCAATATAAATAACTAGATCAATATTTAACCATCAAGGAAAAGATATACTGCTACATCAGCTGATTTTTTTTCTCTTTGAATTTAATGTATTTACATCAAAAAATTAGGTAGTCATTTTACATTTAAGGAATAAAAACCTTAAAAAAAACAATACAAAGAGTGAAAGGATTTTAACCAAGTTTACATTTCTTTTTGCTATAATTTTTAACAACAATTCGTCTCATCATAACTTAATGCAATGTGCAAAGGCAGCACCCATTACAATCATTAAACTAAATTTAAGGAAGTACATTGTTAATGATGACCCTTGGAGGAAATGGATTTCTCTTCTATTAAAAACTCTATGGTATATAAGCATTACATAATAATGCTACTTAACCACCTTTTGTCTCAAGAATTATCACCAAAGTTTTCTGGAAATAAGTCCACATAAGAATTAAACATTTAAAAGGTGAAATGTTCCTTATTTTAACTTTAGCAAGATCTTTTCTTTTTCATTAAGAAACACTTTAATAATTTTAAAGCAAAACCTGTTAGAGTCTAGATAGCTAAAACTGTACTCCTGAGTTCAAGCTTACAGATAAATCTTTTGTAAGTAGTTCTCAATAAAATATCTTCCCTCCCCATACCCCTACCCGAAATCTTATATTGTTCTTACAAAACTTTGGTCAAGAGTAGAAATATATCCAGGCAGATGTATATGCCATACAATAGCAAGAACAGTAAAGCCCAACTAATGATTTTGAGTTTTAAAAATAGAAGGCAATTAAAATGTACTCAAAGTTACATTAAGAAAACCTTTCACGGGGGTAATATTGAAACAGTCACAAAGGTTAAGAAAATACTGATATCAAAGTACAAATGACTACAATGTTAAAATAGACAAAAACTGCTATACAAGGGCCTCTTTGAAAATTAAAAATAAAGAACACAACACATGAGTCAGGATGATTTTCCTGTTCTACTCATGAATTTTAGTCTTTATAAGGTTGGTTATGTTGACATCTAGAAGAGTTTCTTATCACATCTGATGGTCTCATTCCAACTTCGTAGGGTGGGTCTTCCCCCAAGGAACCTCTGATCCTGGTCGCATCTTGGTCATTGTACGATTTCAAAGTAGTGCAATATTGCCATGATGTGCTGGGGCATGAAGACGTATCCTGTGTATAGTGCCATCCCCACAATGGAAACCAGCATGGAATCTGAGTTGTAGTTAAGGAAACTTATTATTATTAATTTATTCAAAACTAAATCTCCACGTTTTCAACAACTCTTTTATGTTGAAGTATCCATTCACTTAGTGCTTTCTCATTTATATCAAGCACTGATAAAAAAAATAACAAGAATGATAATACTAGCCACTAACAACCATGCCTGGCACCATCCTAAGCTGGTGTTGTTTTGTTTTGTTTTGTTTTTAGCTCATTCTATCTTTACTATCACCATATAAAGTAAGTACTGTTATTCTCCCTGTGTAGTTGAAAACATCAGACTGCTTAAAATGTTTTTTTTCTGTTTCTCTCTCTCTTTTTTTTTTTTTTTTTTTTTTGAGACAGAGTTTTGCTCTTGTTACCTAAGGCTGGAGTGCAATGGCACGATTTCGGCTCACTGCAACCTCTGCCTCCTGGGTTCAAGCGATTCTCCTGTCTTAGCCTCCTGAGTAGCTGGGATTACAGGCGCCCGCCACGACACCCAGCTAATTTTTGTATTTTTAGTAGAGACAGGGTTTCACCATGTTGGCCAGGCTGGTCTCGAACTCCTGACCTCAGGTGATCCATCCGCCTCGGCCTCCCAAAGTGCTGGGATTACAGGCGTGAGCCACTGCGCCTGGCAGGACTGCTTAAAGCGAAGCATAGAATGTGATATTGTTCTACCTAAGAAATAAATATACAAGAACAAAATTCTATTTAATGACTATAAAAGGTCTACCAACTTAACGAATAAGAATGTATGATCAAAGAATTTTAGAATTAGACTAGAATGTGGCTAGAAGTATTTTTAGAGTCAGACAAAGTTAAAATCAATCATACACTAGCTTAGGGATATATAAAATGAGAGCAACTGCTACTGCTATTATCACTATTAAACATTATTATCACTATTGCTACTATTTGCAACAACTTCAAATAAAGGTAATCTTGATAACCTAAACAATAACCTTTCTGTACTGTGTTCCTTTCTTTTTATTACAAAAGGAACTGAAACTGTATATATATGGAAGTCAACAAGAGGCCTCCCTCTGGGGCCACACAAAATACTGCTAGCAAAAAATTATGTCAAATCTAAGGGCTTTTGGCTTTGCACAGTTACATAGGATGCTAAGAGGAATAACTGTTTTTGAACTGGGGTCAGGCTTTATTAATTCATTCATATTCTCATTATTCTCTCTCTCCTCTTTCACTTGCCTTTCCCCTTTTCTCAACTCTACATGCCTTTCAGCTATACATACTATTATTTCTAAAATAACTTACATTCTTTTATGAGAAGATAGGGTTTAAATAAACAATGTGCTTACTACCAACTAATATTTGTATAACAGGTTCGTTGACAGACCTCTTCCACAATTACATTATCTTACTTAACCCTTACAGCTTTCCTATGAAATGTTTATTATGTTCATCACTAATCAGAAGCTGAGAAAACTGAGTAGCTCGTTCAGGGCCATATAGGAAGCTGTCTTTAGACCCAGAGGTCAAACCAAGACTGCCTGACTCAAGCCATAAACTCATTCTCTTCATCCAGCAAACAAGGGCAGAAAGTCTTTCACAAACTTTTTTTACAATTTACTTTTTAACCTCCCTTAATCCAGTTATTCCTTAAACTGCCACCTTCTATTTACTAATTCCTTTAAAAAAAAAAAAAAGAGAGAAAGAAAAATATATACATTTGCTGCTTCTATATCATTGGCATATATTTGTTCATCATCAGCACACCATCTGATTCTTACTCCTCCAGACTGTAGGCATTGTTCTAAGGTCACTGGTGGTCTCCACCAAATCCAAAGGCTGTTTGAATTGACACTGTTTTAGTCCTTCTTCTTCAAAACCCTTTCCATTTATGCCTGTAGTGCCAGCTACTCTGGAGGCTGATGTGAGATAAAATTACTTGAGCCCAGGAGTTCCGGGCTACAGTGAGCCAGAAGGGCACCACTGCACTCCAGCCTGAGCAACAGAGCCAGACCCTGTCTCAAAAAACAAACAGAAAACAAAACAAAACAACCCTTTCCACTCTTCAAAACTCTACTCTGGGCTGAGGTATTTTCTAAGGCCCTCTTTTAATCTCTCTTACCATTTCCCTGTTTTTCACTGGCTCTTTCCTTTATGATGGATGATAGATAAGAGTGAACTTTGTGCTTTCCTTGCAAACATCCACTCTACCTCTCCTCCTAGTATAGCAGCCATGCCCTTTTGGTTGGACTAACCCATCTTCATGGATAACCCCTGACTGGTCTTAACCAATTAGAGGGATCTCTTTTTCTTGGTAACAATGTCCTACGTCAAAACTGATTAATCAGCTCAAAGCTTAGGAATTCTGCCAGGAATTCAGGAACATAGATGCTCTCTCCTAGAATATGCAGCTTGCTGATGGAATCTTGCAATCACTGGAGTCACTTTACCTCCATGAGGAAAGCAAGATTCAGAACAAAGCTGACTCAAGAAGGTGGCAGGACAAAAATAATCACAGAAAAATGGAGTCACAATCCGCATCAAAAAACCCTGAATCCCACCCTACCACTGGATTTTTACATACTAAACTAATAAATCCCCTTTACTTTTTTTGAGTCAAGGTCTCACTCTGTTGTCCAGGCTAGAGTGCAGTGACACAATCATAGGTCACCACAGCCTCGACCTCCCAGGCTTAGGCAATCCTCCCACCACAGCCTTCCAAGTAGCTGGGACAACAAACACACACCACCATGCCAGCTGATTTCTTCATTATTTTTGTAGAGATGGGGTCTCCCTATGTTGCTCATGCTGGTCTTGAACTCCTGGGGACAAGCAATCCTCCCACCTCAGCCTCCCAAAGTGCTGAGATTACAGGTGTGAGCCACCACGCCTGGCTGGCCAATCCCCTTTACTCTTAAAGCAGCTGGTTCAGTTTTGTTACTTGCGGCTGAAAATGTTCCAGATGATAAAATGGAATTCCAATCGTTTTGTCTTGGGCCCCACATTCCCTCATAACTTAAACAACTACAGGTTGAGTATCCCTTATCCTAAATGCTTGAGATGAGAAGTATTTCAAATTTCAGATTTTTTTTAAAAATTTAGAATATTTGCATTATACTTATCAGATGAGCATACCTAATCCAGTATCAAAAATGCTCCAATGGGCATTTCCTTTGACTGTCATGTTGTTGCTCAAAAGTTTTGGATTTTGGAGCATTTCAGACTTTTTATTTTCAGATTAGGGATGTCCAATCTGTACCTTCATGTTGTCAACCTGACCTCACCTTCCATACTGCAGACAGATATTTCTACCTATTTACTGTACATTTCCATCTATGACATTCAACAAGGTAACTTAAATTCAAACTGAACTCATTAACCTTCTCCAAAACTACCTCTTCCTACAAGTCCTATTTTGTCGACTGACACAACTATTTGCCAAGTCATCCAGTCTAGGTTTTTTATTCCTTCTCCCCACATTCAAATTATCTATGACTTCTCAGTTCTTCCCCAACCCCTACAAATGACTCTTATATCTCACCTCCCCTAACCTTAATCAATGATAAATGATTAAGGCATCTATCATCCTTTACTTAGATGATGGAAAGTTCCCATCTTAGGCTTCTAGCCACTTTCCATGTCCCTCTTTACTAGAATGATCCTTTTAAAATGTATTAGGTTTCCAATGCCTGTAAGACAGCACTTATAGGATTCTAAGGCAAGTATTCGAGGACTTTCTGATCTAGCCCCAAGTCTTAGGATCCACAGAAGTAGATAGGGACTGTAGGATCGAGACAGGGATTCTTGTGCAAGCTATTTATTGAGGGAATTTTATCAGAAGGGGAGTGAGTACAGTGGAATAGAGCAGGGGAAATAAGCTAGGTAGGGACAGAGTCTCAGCTCCCACAGGGCACTCTGGAGCATAAATTATACCATATAGTTGGCATTGCTTTGACACAAAGGGCCTGACCTTTTGTATCTCCTTATCTGTCAATCACTGGTTATAGGGTGGGATACGGAAAATCCACCTAAGCAAGAAAGCTGCTTGGCAGAGGACAATACTCTAGAGAAAGGGGGAGCTATAAGTCATTAGCAGCCAACACTCAACGGAGGCTGGGGGGGTACATCAGCTATTAAAGGGGACTTAAGCTAGGTGCAGTGGCTCATGCCTGTAATTCTAGCACTTTGGGAGGCCAAGGTGGGAGGATTACTTGAACTCAGGAGTTCGAGATTAGTCTGGGCAACATAGTAAGACAATGTCTCTACCAAGAACAAAAATAAACTTAAAAACAAAAAAAGAAAGGAGACCTAGGGGAGGACCAACCACAACTACCATGCTACTTTTCCACTGTACTTCCCAACAGTCCAAACCATTCCCTAATATACACGTATCCTACTTGCAGTCATATTACAAAAGTCTCAGAAAACAACATTATGTATTTCCATGCTGCTCTGGCTTTGCTTATTGTTTATTAATAATATAAGTAAGAATAACAGTGGCAGCAGCAGCTTTCACTTTGTGAATGTCTAGTGTGTGTCTGGTACTAGTTAAGCACTTCATCAAGTTCCAGTAACCTCCCCAACAAACTACGGAGGCCAGTTCCAAACCAAATCAGTCCAAGTATCTGTGTTCTTAACCACTGCACTATATACTTTCCTACATATGAAAAGCCCTATTCCCCCTAGTAAAACCTAATAATTCTAGGAGCTCAGTAGTTATCTCCTCTTGTATTAGGCCTTAGGCCTTCCCTATTTACTTAGGCCTTCTCTACCTATTTACTGTACATTTCCATCTATGACATTCAACAAGGTAACTTAAATTCAAACTGAACTCATTAACCTTCTCCAAAACTACCTCTTCCTACAAGTCCTATTTTGTCGACTGACACAACTATTTGCCAAGTCATTCATAATTTTTCCCATTCTTCCCCCAACCCCTTGGCAGAACTAATTATTCCTTAATGCTCATAAAGCTCCTTTAATACTTTGTATGAAAGTGAGTAACACAGCACTTACCACCTGACATTACCTATTTGTAGATGTACTTATCTCACTCAAATTATCAACTCCTTAAACAGAGAAATAATATTATTTTCGTATCTCCAGCATCTAACAAAAAAATATACTAAATAGACATTTGATGAATAGAGATGTTCATGTGACTAGATTCATTATGATGCTTTCTACATATTCCTCACATTATTGTGGCTCTCAAACTTGATAATGACTACAGAAAAGACAAAAACTGTTTCCAGGCAATACTGTACTTAAGAACAAATTTTGCTTTTTTACAGCTTTTATATAAACCTTATAAATATATATACCAAACAAATGAAAATGGTATAGTAATAATCTTAAGGTCATTAGCTCAATTTCAACTCCAGCAGGATTACTATAAATCAGCTATCTGAATATGTATGTTACAGTCTTTATGGTACTAATTCTTCAATTTAGAATGGAGAATATATCACTTAAATAACATGCGTATATTAGCCTAACAGGGATTATTCCACTATAAATCAAGAATCTGAAACTTGGCCGGACACGGTGGCTTACACCTGTAATCCCAGCACTTTGGGAGGCCGAGGCGGGTAGATCACCTGAGCGGGAGTTTGAGACCAGCCTGGCCAACATGGTGAAACCCCGTCTACTAAAAATACAAAATTAGACGGGTGTGGTGGCGCATGCCTGTAATCCCAGCTACTTGGGAGACTGAGGCAGGAGAATCGCTTGAAGCCAGGAGGCGGAGGTTGCGGTGAGCCGAGATGGCGCCACCGCACTCAAGCCCAACAAGAACAAAACTCCGTCTCCAAAAATAAAAATAAAAAAAAAGAATCTGAAACTTAAGGTCGATTTTGTGAACATTAAATTGTCAAGCTTTTAAATGTTTTACATGCCTATAATAAAAGCACAATTTTTTAATTCTAAGTGAAACAATAACTTATCAAAACTTGAAGTTTTGTTTTTGTTTTTTTTTTGAGACGGAGTCTCTGTCACCCAGGCTGGAGTGCAGTGGCGCGATCTCACTGCAGGCTGCTCACTGCAGGCTCCGCCCCCCGGGGTTCACGCCATTCTCCTGCCTCAGCCTCCCGAGTAGCTGGGACTACAGGCACCCGCCACCTCGCCCGGCTAATTTTTTGTATTTTTAGTAGAGACGGGGTTTCACCGTGTTAACCAGGATGGTCTCGATCTCCTGACCTCGTGATCCACCCGCCTCGGCCTCCCAAAGTGCTGAGATTACAGGCGTGAGCCACCGTGCCCGGCCTAAAACTTGAAGAAGTTTTTTGCCTTGTTAAAATACAAGATACTAGAGTTCAAGACTGTACACACACTCCAGCATGGGTAACAGATTGAGACCCTGTCTCCCAGAAAAAAAAAAAAAAAAAAAAAAAAAGGTTGCCAGGCAAGGCAGTTGATGCCTGTAATCCCAACACTTTGGGAACTCAAAGCAGGTGGATCACTTGAGACCAGTGAGGCAGGAAAATAGGGTCTGGAGGCAGGGAACATAAGGCCGATTCACACTTCAGTTATGACAGGAAACAGCCTCCCCATAGGGTGTAGGCCAAGTAAACACTTTGTAACTTTACTTCATCCTCTCCATCTACATAGGGCTTACCCCAAGGAACCAATGGAATCCTCTAGAGGGTATTTAAACTCTAAAATATTCTGTAACAGGGCCTTTAAGCCCCTATGCTCAAGCCCACTCCTAAACTGTGTACTTTCATTTTCAATAAAACCCTTCATTCCTTCCTTGCTTTGTTTGTGCATTTTGACCAATTCTTTGTTCATAACGCCAAGAACCTGGACACCCTCCACAGTTAACATATTTTGGCAAGCCAGCCAGGAGGAAGAGGTAAGCCCAAAGTTTGGGATTTTTTTTTCTCCTTTCTCCTTTTCTTTTCTGCTCCATACGGGGGAATCTCTTTCTCTCTCTTTTCATTTCCCACCCAGGACCCATGTGGGTAGCACCTAAACATGGAAGCAACTGCAGGTTTCTGGCCATGGCCAGTGAAACTAAGGGGTTTCCATGTGGAGAAGCCTAACTACCACCACCCAGTTCACTTAAGAAACCTGGGTCTTTTTCCTTTTTTTTTTTTCCTTTCTTTCTTTTCCAGTCCTTCAGCGGCTTTTTTGTTTTTTGTTTTTGGAGACAGTCTTACTCTGTCGCCCAGGCTGGACTGCAGTGGCACAATCTCAGCTCACTGCAACCTCCGCCTCCCAGGTTCAAGCATTCTCCTGCCTCAGCCTCCAAAGTAGCTGGGATTACAGGCGCCCGCCACCATGCCCGGCTAATTTTTGTATTTTTAGTAGAGACGCAGCTTCACCATGTTGGCCAGACTAGTCTCAAACTCCTGACCTCAGGCAATCCCCCCGCCTTGGCCTCCCAAAGTGCTGGGATTACAGGTGTGAGCCACCTCGTGAGGCCCCAGCACCTGTTTATAGTTGCCCCGGACTATTTATCTTTTCCGCACATGGTCCCTGATCCCTACATGTGGCGCAGCTTGGAGCAAACTCACCCATTTTTCAGGGGACTTAAATCTTTTCTTACACTAAATTTTTCCTTTATCATACTCAACTGGCTAAGGAAAAGGCCCACCCAGCACCCAGTTCTCATTACAGTTTATGGCTATTCTTCTAAAGCTCATAGTAGGCTGTGGAGGGTAAAATCTGCATGTGGCACCGGTGCCCACCTAAGGTCAGAGACATCTGGCACTCCAAGATTGGACCCCACAGGAGGCTGCTCCAGGGGTCCTGCAGACCTCAACCTGCCCAAAGGGGATGCTCTTGGCAGAGGTTCTGAGGTGTAATACTAGGCCCTCCTTAGAATTTACTCTCGCAGTTGCAATGAATGCTGTTTGGCCCCAACATTGTTTGGAATCTGGAGTTTACTGTTGAATGGGAGAGTGGAATGGTGTTACATGTATCCAGGCCTTTGTGCTGCAGTTCTAAGCAGAGGGTCTGGTTAACAGGTGACACACTCCTTTGCTACTGTTTGGCCCCAGTGCTCCTTGGAGTCTGGGGAGGTTTGGCCTTTAAAACTCAAACTGCCATGGAGACTGCTTTACCTGAAATTTTGGTTCACAGCCTTCCTTGGATTATCTCTTGGGGCAAAGTAAAACCGCCAAGCTTGTATTGCTATCTCATAGCTAAGGTTCCAAGCTATTGGATCTTTCTTTGTGTGTATACATGTCTAGATGTGTGTGGTTTTTTTTTTTTTTTTTGAGATGGAGTTTTGCTCTTGTTACCCAGCTGGAGTGCAATGGCACAGTCTTGGCTCACTGCAACCTCTGCCTCCCAGGTTCAAGGGATTCTCCTGCTTCAGCCCCCCAAGTAGCTGGGATTACAGGTGCCCACTACCACGCCCGGGTAATTTTTGTATTTTTAGCAGAGATGGGGTTTCACATGTTGGTCAGGCTAGTCTCCAACTCCTGACCTCAGGTGATCCACCTGCCTCGGCCTCTCAAAGTGCTGGGATTACAGACATGAGCCACCGTGCCCAGCTGAGTATACTTTTTTTTTTTTTTTTTTTTTTTGAGACAGAGTCTCGCTGTCACCCAGGCTGGAGTACAGTGGCGCGATCTCGGCTCACTGCAGGCTCCGCCCCCCCGGGGTTCACGCCGTTCTCCTGCCTCAGCCTCCCAAGTAGCCGGGACTACAGGCACCCGCCACCTCGCCCGGCTAATTTTTTGTATTTTTAGTAGAGACAGGGTTTGACTGTGTTAGCCAGGATGGTCTCGATCTCCTGACCTCGTGGTCCACCCGCCTCAGCCTCCCAAAGTGCTGGGATTACAGGCGTGAGCCACCGTGCCTGGCCCCAGCCGAGTATACTTTCATAAATAGAATTTGAGTCATATTTTTCTCTCTCGCTGCCTAATTTCTCCACAATTGGCAAACTACTTGTGAATATTCTTAATTCATGGTAATGTGTTTGTTTGCATACAGTCAAACAGGATTGATAGCCGGGTTGCTATCTGTGCAGCTGCTGGCACCTGTGGCCTATCGAGAAATACATAGAATGCAGGTTATAAAAATTCAGTTGTAGGGGATTAATGAAAAGACCACTTAGTCAGCTAGGCGCAGTGGCTCATGCCTGTAATCACAGCACTTTGAGAGGCTGAGGCAGGTGGATTACCTGAGGTCAGGAGTTCGAGACCAGCCTGGCCAACATAGTGAAACCTCATCTCTACTAAAAATACAAAAATTAGCCAGCCATGGTGGCAGGCACCTGTAATCCCAGGTACTCGGGAGGCTGAGGCAGGAGAATCGCTTACATCTGTGAGGTGGAGGTTTCAGTGAGCCAAGATTGTGCCATGGCACTCCAGCCTGGGTGACAGAGTGAGCCTCCATCTCTTAAAAAAAAAAAGAAAAAAGAAAAAAGAAAAAAAAAGACCATTTGGTCAAGCAAGTAGACTCTTCATCCAGCTCATTCTTTAATCTACATAATTTTAGGTGGTTTGGTATGGGGACCCGGGTAAGGAGCATACTCCGAACCCTTGCTATTATCCTCCCAACAGTCTTAATAATCATCTCCCTGGAGTGCTGTATTCTCTCAAAGGTTTTCAATGCTTGCATGCAGCCATCTCTAGAATGTCGTCTGATCTCTCTTCAACTGGAATGACAAGAGCTGAAGGAAATGTGCAACCATGAGGACTTAACCTATAAATGATGTGCTGAGACTGGAAATGAAAATGATGGTAACTGAGAGTGGTGCTACGGCCCCAAGTTTTGGTCATACTCTCACCTAAGTGAGAACCTGAACAAAAAGGCGGAATTTTTTCAACAAAATTCTGAGAAGCCATTGTTTTGGACTAAGTTCATGCACTGGGCCCCAACAGACCAAACCAAACCAAAACAGGGTTGTTTGTGCTAAGACTTTAACGAAAGATATGGGTTCTAGAACAGACAAGGTTTTGTTTTTTCTCCTGCAAATCTCTGTAACAAACATTTCTGACAGCATAGGTATCCACCTCTGAAGTTCCCATTAAATCTTTTAACCAAATTCATTCCCTCTCACCTAGAGACCATCAAGCTTCAGATGATCATGCAGCAAAGGTTCCAGCCAATTCCAGGTGAAGACACCACTCCTGGCCATCAAGAAGCTACCCTGCTGGCAGGGCATGGTGGCTCAGGCCTGTAATCCTAGCAGTTTGGGAGGCTGAGGTGGGCAGATCACTTGAGGTCAGGAGTTCAAGACCAGCCTGGTCAACATGGTGAAACACCATCTCTACTAAAAATACAAAAATTACCTGGGCATGGTGGTGGGTTACCTGTAATCCCAGCTACTTGGGAGGCTGAAGCAGGAGAATCGCTTGAACTCGGGAGGTGGAGGTTGCGGTGAGCCAAGACCATGCCATTGTAGTCCAGCTTGGGCAACAAGAGCGAAAACTCCATCTCAAAAAAAAAAGCTACCCTACCTTCACTAGATAGAGCAGGGCGAGAGTTCCGTGGTCCCCAATAGGTAGGGACTAGGCCTCAAGGCAGCATGAAGTAGTTACAGAAAAAGAACATTGGTCCCTCTGCCTCCCATAAAGATTTATGGGGATCACATCTCTCAGTGGGGAGATGAGGCAGGAAAATAGGGTCTGGAGACAGAGAACATAAGGCCAATTCACACTTCAGCTATGACAAGAAATAACCTCTCCATAGGGTGTAGGCCAAGTAAATGACTTTGCAACTTTACTTCATCCTCTCCATTTACACAGGGCATACCCCAAGTAACCAATGGAATCCTCTAGAGGGTATTTAAACTCGCCAAAATTCTGTAACCGGGCCTTTGAGCCCCTATGTTCAGGCCCACTCCCACACTATGGAGTGTACTTTCAATAAAACCCTTCATTCCTTCCTTGCTTTGTTTGTGCGTTTTGACCAATTCTTTGTTCAAGATGCCAAGAACTGGGATACCCTCCACCATTAACACCAAGAATATGAGACCAGCCTGGGCAACATGGCAAAACCTCATCTCTTTTACAAAAAAATAAAAAAATTAGCTGGGCATGGTGGCATGCACCTGTAGTCCCAGCTACTCTGGAGACGGAGGTGGGAGAATCACCTGAGCCTGGGAGGTTGAGGCTACAGTGAGCTGAGATCACACGGCTGTACTCCAGCCTGGATGACAGAGTGAGACTCTATCTAAAAAGATAAAAAGTTTTTTTAAAAAATAATAAATGAGCTATACAGGGACGCAGTAAGTGAACAAGCAGGTAACAGGACAGTGAGGAACTTCTAATAATCAAAAAATGCAGGCCGGGTGTGGTGGTTCACACCTGTAATCCCAGCATTTTGGGGGGCCAAGGTGGGAGGATCACTTGAGGCCAAGGGTTCAAGACCAGCCTGGGCAACAATAGCGAAACCCTGTCTCTACAAAAAAAAAAAAAAAAAACAATTAGCCAGGCATGGTGATGTATGCTTGTAGTCCCAGATACTCGGGAGGATGAGGCAGGAATATCACTTAAGCCCAGAAAGCAGAGGTTGCTGTGAGTTGAGATCACACTACTGCACTCTAACCTGGATGACTGAGTGACACCCTATATCGAAAAAAAAACAAAAATTTTAATTTCTCGATCACCTGACCTCGTGACCCACCCGCCTCGGCCTCCCAAAGAGTTGGGATTACAGGCGTGAGCCACCACACTCGGCCTCCGTTTTTGTTTTGTTTTGTTTTGTTTTGTTTTTTTTGAGACAGTGTCTTGCTCTGTATCCAGGCCGGAGTGCAATGACGTGATCTTGGCTCACTGCAACCTCCACCTCCCATGTTCAAGTGATTCTTCTGCCTCAGCCTCCCGAGTAGCTGGAATTACAGGCACGTGCCACCACGCCCAGCTAATTTTTGTATTTTTAGTAGAGACGGGGTTTCACCATGTTGGCCAGGCTGGTCTCGAACTCCTGGCCTCAGGTGATCCGCCCACCTCAGTCTCCCAAAGTGCTGGGATTATAGGCATGAGCCACCACACCCGACCTAGGCATTGGTTTTATTGTGACACTTGGAAGTGCTCTCACAAAGCTAAACATATACATAACAGAGTATACCGGCTATAATTTGCTATCTGGTATAGATTTCTCAATCCATCTCATTCTGTAACAAGCCTCTCAAAATTTAAAGTATCCTTGACACACTGTGAGTTTTAAGAAATGGCTAGGAGAAACAGTACAGCACTGGAGGAGACCCAGGTTTGAGTCATAACTCTGCCATCCCTGTTTGTGTCAAAAGCTCTCTGAACACTAGTCTCCTTATCAATAAAATGTGGACACACATCACCTATCTTTCAGGGTTGTGAGAATTCAGAATCGAACCTATTCTGCAAGAGAAGGCAATGTAATCCTCATTAAAACTGTTATTTGAGGGTTTGCGCATTTAACATCATGACTCAGACCTATGTTTGCCCAAGTTCATCCTGCTACTAATTTGTTATTAATTTACAGTGTAATCCTGGGATGACACAACCTCTCTGGACCTGAGTTTCTTCATAAAATGAGGTCCTTTCTTTCATTAACATTTTAGGATCCCACTTGTTTGAAGAGGACATTTAGGTACCACCTGTCAATCGTCCATAAAGCAATCTTCTGTTTCACATGTACACAAAGAAAAAATGTAAAAATTAATCAGTTTTATGCAATACACATATATTGGAAGGTAATATACAAAGCAATAGAGTAATCTTTCTATTTACCGAACTCTTCTTGTTGTTTGCATAAGTGCCAGCAGCTATATACAAATTAATCAGGTCTATATTCTAGAGGGGGTTCCATGACTCAAGCAATAGAAAACAAAGTGCAATCCAGAATACAACCTCAAAAACTAAAAAATGGGCTTTTCTGTTTTGTGTTTATGACTTGTCTCTAAACACTGACTTTTAAGTGTTTGACAGAGCACCTCTACTGAGCCTTTGCTTCCAGCCATAGTACATTGCTTGGTAAAGCAGTTGCTTCATGAACCATCCCAGAACTGAGCAAATAATGTGACAGGATACTGTGCAGGTGCTGAAGATAAATGTTTGTTCAAGGGCTGAATGAACAACCAGAGGTTATTCAAAACCTGGGCATAACATAAATATTTTATGGGTTCCATGGACATAAAAGCAAATTGATGTGAAGCCATATATAGAATCTGTATGTTGTTTTCTCTTTCTTTAAGAGGAATCTCCCAAACATAAGCTAAGTTTCCAGCAAGCTAGGAAAGAAATAAAGAATTTTTTTTTTTGGCGCATAAAAAGGCCATTATCAGCAACTTAAAAAAAGTCCTGTAATAAAGAGAGGAAATGCTTTACATATAAATACAGTACATTAGAAACAAAACCATAGGAACTAGCATTTCCTGTTCCAATCAGTAACTCTAAACTATCATCACCCACTTTAGTAATCTAATCACAAGACTCTGGAAAAATTAAAGGTAGTTTCTTATTGGGAAAAGGTCATAGACCTTTCTTCCAGTGGGTATGACTTATGCATCTTTACTACTCTAAATAATTTCAGTGATTTAAGTCACATTAGATCACATTAAATGTGACTAAATGATTTAGTCACATTAAAAAGCAAAGCTAAAACAACATTTAAAGCAATCCAATCCTATATTAATCAAATTTCTTTTGTAAAATCAATTCTAGGCCGGGCACGGTGGCTCACACCTGTAATCCCAGCACTTTGGGAGGCCAAGGCGGGCAGATCACGAGGTCAGGAGATCAAGACCATCCTGGCTAACACGGTGAAACCCCGTCTCTACTAAAAATACAAAAAAATTAGCCGGCCATGGTGGCAGGTGCCTGTAGTCCCAGCTACTCGGGAGGCTGAGGCAGGAGAATGGCGTGAACCCAGGAGGCGGAGCTTGCAGTGAGATCGCACCACTGCGCTCTAGCCTGGGCGACAGAACGAGACTCCGTTTCCAAAAAAAAAAAAAAATCAATTCTAAAATGCTATTTAACCTTAGAAATACTCGAGTTGTGATAAATCTAAGAAATCATCTTAATGAAAAAAGAAAACAAAGCATTTGACGAAGTATTATCATATGCTGTTTACTGAAAAGCAATCAAAGCCCTAAGTGAAAGCAGCTGCAGGCTACTGAATGAAGCCCCAAACAGGAAAGCTTCCTTATTACTGTAGTTTTCTTTTCCTTTGACCTCAAAAAACTGCAGATCATCACCAACAGAAATGTAAAGAAAGTGCATAGCATGGTGGCTCATGCCTGTAATCCCATGCCAGCACTTTGGGAGGCCGGGGCGGGCATATCACCTGAGGTCAGACCAAAAAAAAATATAAAAATTGGCCAGACGCAGTGGTGCACACCTGTAATCCCAGCTACTCGGGAAGCTAAGGCATGAGAATCACTTGAACCCGGGAGGCAGAGGTTGCAGTGAGCCGAAATCGCGCCACTGCACTCCAGCCTGAGCAATAGAGTGAGACTCCATCTCAAAAAAAAAAAAAAAAAGAAAGTTAATTTTTCCTAGATATATCGACTATCTCTTGATACTTTTCCAGTTTTCTTACATTGAAGCAAGTGGAAAATACTATACTTTCACAATATTATACTGTCACAGTCCTCTGTATGTCAACCAATTTGATATTCAAGGGTCATGTTAAAGGATAGCACATCACCATCAGAAGTTAGTGTTTAGCAAGGGAAATCCATTCTCTAAGCTTTTTATAGTGTGCTAATTATACAAACCTAAGTATGAAAATTGTTTTTAGAAACTACAACTTGATGACAAGCTCTTTTAAAACTAAACAAACAACAAAGCATGCTGCTGAAATGACTAATGATCACGAACTGAAAATTTTTCGCTGTGGACTGAAATGTTGGAAATGGTTTGTAGCTCTAATCCCAGCGACATTAAGGTTATGGTGTCTCCGGCACACCTTTATTAATTTGAGCTTCTATTACCCTCAGGAAGATTTGAAGTCCCAGTGTTACGGGGGAAAAATTTCCCAGTCTGCTCTGAAATATAATCTGTTCTGCTACAGTACATGTTTCTGTAACATCAGATAACTCACATATGACTAGTACAGTATAGGAGCTGTATTCCTTCATATGGGATATTTCATCATTTAGGGGAGCAGATTAGTGGGAAAATAATTAGGTGACCCTTGAAAACATGGGTTTGAACTGTGCAGGTCTACTTATACATGGATTTTCTTCTGCCTCTGCCACCCCTGAAACAGCAAGACCAACCCCTCCTCCTCCTCCTCATGATTTTCTTTCCTCTAGCTTACGTTACTGTAAGAATACAGTATATAATACATATAACATACAAAATATGTGTTAATCGACTGTTAATGTTATCAGTAAGGCTCCAGTCAAAAGTAGACTATTAGTAAAGTTTCTGGGGAGTCAAAAGTTGTACACAGATTTTCAACTGTCTGCAGGGTAAGGATGAGGGCCTGGGGGCAGTACTCCTAATCCCCAAGTGGATCAAGGGTCAACTGTATCACCTTCAGCAGGAAACATCTCTCAACTCAGCTGCTATACAAGCAGAAGTCCTTTTAACTCTATTTTAAGAAAATTAGAAATTCGCATTTGCACCCAGTCTCCCTCTTCAGAGAAAGGCACCTCCAGGGTAGCACAGCTCTCAGCTAGTGTGGCAGGTGGCACTGCCCCTACACTGCCTCAATGGCAGCCCACACTGTCTGTATTACATCGGCACCTACTGCTGACATTTCCATTCAACTTTGTCCATGCTTTGTTCATGTCCCCTCGGGCAGCTTCCAGTGAAGCTGAGCTGCCTGCCTGTCTGGGACATCCAAGTTATTCCCTCAAGATGCCAAGTATTGTGTTTGTTAGTGCCTGCTTACTAAATTGCATACATTTTGAGTGGTCTGACTCAACACTATTTTCCCATAAACCCTATTATTTTGCAATTTTTCAGAAACATATATAATATATGCTGACCAAAACCCCTGTATTAGTAAAACTTCTATTTCTCATAACTATTGATCATAACTACTATTTTTTCAACATTCCAATTTATAAAAAGTATATATCCTCTATCAAGTACATCTTCTAGAACACATAGCTTAAATTACTAAATTTGAGCATTTGGGGTTTGTTCTTTAAAAAAAAAAAAAAAAAGAGGCCAGGTCCGATGGTTCACACCTGTAATCCCAGCACTTTGGAAAGCTGAGGCAGGAGGACTGCTTGAGGCCAGGAGTTCAAGACCAACCTAGGCAACATAGTGAGACCCTGTCTCTACTAAAAATTTAAAAATTAGTCAGGCATGGTGGTGTGTGCCTGTAGTCCCCACTACTTGGGAAGCTGAGGCGGGAAGATCACTTAAGCCCAGGAGTTCAAGGGTACAGTGAACTAAAGATCATGCCAGCCACTGAACTCCAGCCTGGGCAACAGAGCAAGACCCTGTTTTAGGGGGAAAAAAAATCTATCTTAGCTCCTATGTGCCATAAATGTTACAACACTCATAGTCTGGAGGAATCATAAAGTCTTTAAGAAAATGGAGACAGGACCTATAGTGATCACTACTCACAAATCACTAGAATCACATGCTGAAACACTGCTGCAGAATATCACTGTGTGGTCTGTTGCCACTGCAATTAACCCAACCACGACTTTCTCTGCCTGTCTGGTATAGACCATTTAGTTCTTGTTAAGCACAGTTTTCATTATTTTCAACCTTTACCAACCAAAAACTACTAATGAAAAGGTTAATATTCTAAGGAGTACAGTTAAGAGATATCCTAACATTCTCACTGAATCAGCCAAATATAAAGGCTAATATGTAAAACAGGCTAGAGCAGTTTTCTTCAAACTAAAGCAGTGGGGCCCTGGAGGTAACAAGACAACTTTCCAGGAGGTTAGGATAGTTTAAGGAGAATCCAGTTAAAGGTGGTCTGCTTCCACTGTACTCCCAGAGCTTGATCTGTCTGAGAATTCTTGTGGTTTGCTGGTTGTCCTTCCCATCCTCCCTTATAAATGTATTCACTTCTCCCACATTACTTCCTAATCTTACAATTGTACATTTCCCAGCCAGGTGCAGTGGCTCATGCCTGTAATCCCAGAACTTTGGGAGGCCAAGGTGGGTAGGTCATTTGAGGTCAGGAGTTCCAGACCAGGCTGGCCAACATAGTAAAACCCCTCCTCTACTAAAAATACAAAAATTAGCTGGGTGTGGTGGCAGGCACCTGTAATCCCAGCTACTCGGGAGGCTGAGGCAGGAGAATTGCTTGAACCCAGGAGGCAGAGGCTACAGTGAGCCAAGATTGCGCCACTGCACTACAGCCTAGGTGACAGATCAAGACTCCATCTTGAGAAAAAAAAAAAAATAGAAGCCAGGCGCGGTGGCTCACACCTGTAATCCCAGCACTTTGGGAGGCTGAGGCGGGTGGATCACGAGGTCGGGAGTTTGAGACCAGCCTGGCTAACATGGTGAAACCCCATCTCTACTAAAAAATACAAAAAATCAGCTGGGTATGGTGGCGGGCGCCTGTAATCCCAGCTACTGGAGAGGCTGATGCAATAGAATCGCTTGAAACTGGAAGGCGGAGGTTGCAAGGAGCCAAGATCGCGCCAGTGCACTCTAGCCTGAGCAAAAGAGCGAAACTCTGTCTCAAAAAAAGAAAAAAAAAAAAAGGAGTATATTTTTTATATATTCACAGAATATCTCAGGAGAGATGCATAGGAAACTGCTGACACTAGTTGTCCTAGGGTGGCCCAGGCAGGGGTGGAAGGCTGTGTCACCAACTACCTTTTTGTATCTTTTGTGTTTCAACCATAAAGATGTATAATCTATTTTATTTACAACTTAAAATTCATATTTTCTAAACTCCCAAATACTTTAATTACTCTAGTATATTGAGATGCAAAAAAAGTCCTTTTCGGCCAGGCACAGTGGCTCACACCTGTAATCCCAGCACTCTGGGAAGCTGAGGGGAGAGGATCACGTGAGGTCAGGAGTTCAAGAACAGCTTGGCCAACATGGTGAAACCCTGTCTCTACTAAAAATACAAAAATTACCCGGGCATGGTGGCGTGCAACTGTAATCCTAGCTATTCGGGAGGCTGAGGAATGAGGATTGCTTGAACCCAGGAGGCAGAGGTTGCAGTGAGCTAAGATCATGCCACTGTACTCCAGCCTGGGCAACAGAGCAAGACTCCATCTCAAAAAAAAAAGTGCTTTTTAATTCTAAGTTGTAAGCATCTGAGGATACAGTAAAAATCTAAGAAAATAATTTAGTTGCTACTGAAAATAACATACAGCTTAAAATTTGTGGTCGGGTGCGGTGGCTCACACCTGTACTCCCAGCACTTTGGGAGGCGGAGGCAGGCGGATCACAAGGTCAGGAGATCGAGACCATCCTGGCTAACATGGTGAAACCCCGTCTCTACTAAAAATACAAAAAATTAGCCGGGCGTGGTGACGCATGCCTGTTATCCCAGCTACTTGGGAGGCTGAGGCAGGAGTATCACTTGAACCCGGGAGGCAGAGATTGCAGTGAGCCAAGATCGCACCATTGCACTCCAGCCTGGGCAACAAGTGCAAAACCCTGCCTCAAAAAAATAATAAATAAATAAAATAAAATAACAAATTAATATATAAACAACTGTTTTTTAGCATTATTTGTGTGCCCAGCACTGTGGTTTAAAAGTTGGAAAAAAATGTTTTCAAGATACATGAACTGTCTTTCGGGGGAATCTAATTCCTAACATAAACCAAAAAACTGCCCACATTTTGCTGAAAATAAAATGCCATGGAAACATCAGCAGCAGCAGAGAGATGGGCAAATATAGCCCAGTGATTATAGACTAATATGACTTTATTTTTTAATTAATAAAACAAGATTAGGCTGGGAGCAATAGCTCATGCCTGTAATCCCAGCACTTTGGGAGGCCAAGGCAGGCAGATCACCTGAGGACAGGAGTTCAAGACCAGCCTGGCCAACATGGTGAAATCTTGTCTCTACTAAAAAACACAAAAATTAGCCGGGCATGGTGGCACACACCTGTAGTCCCAGCTACTCAGGAGGGCAAGGCGGGGCAATCGCTTGAACCCAGGAGGCAGAGGTTGCAGTGAGCCAAGATCGCGCCACTGCACTTCAGCCTGGGCAACACGGTGGGACTCCATCTCAAAAAAAATAAATAAATAAAATTAAAAAAGATTAAAATAGCACGCTTCTGATTCAAATTATTATTATTATTATTATTATTATTATTATTATTATTATGAGACGGAGTATTTGCTCTCTTGCCCAGGCTGGAGTACAATGGCACAATCTTGGCTCACTGCAACCTCCGCTTCCTAGGTTCAAGCAATTCTCCTGCCTCAGCCTCCCATGTAGCTGGGAGTACAGGCGCCAGCCACCATGCCCCACTGATTTTTGTATTTTTAGTAGAGACAAGAATTCCCCATGTTGGCCAAGCTGGCCTTGAACTCTTGACCTCAGGTGATCCACCCACCTCAGCCTCCCAAAGTTGATTCAAATTATTTTAACAAACTATTTTTAATTTTTTCAGCTCTCAACAGGAATGGTTACAATGTTATCCAGTGAGGTACTTCAGGGCGTGTCTTACTGTTACAAAAGCCTATCTTGGTTACAAAACCTGGTCTTTTCTTTCCCACCTTGGGATGCCAGTAGGGAAAGGAAACTTTTGAAAGGTATGTTAAAAATGTCTCTTCCTGAGATGAGGTCAGTGTTTCCAGTCTATGGTAGGTCTCCTTTTGCAGTATATACTGTAATACTAATTGGCACTTACCAGATTCTTTTTTAGTGTTACCTTTTGTCTTAATGCAGATGTCATGTCCCATTTCTCTGTAAGACAGAAACATGTCTGCACATGGAAAAAGTTCAAATATTCCTTGACAAACCAAAAGCTAATGTATCACTTCAAATGTCTCATCAGAAGACAGATGGTAGCCCAGGCATCTTGGCTCATGCTTGTAATCAATCCCAGCACTTTGGGAAGCTGAAGTGGGTGGATCACTTGAGGTCAGGAGTTCAAGACCAGCCTGGCTAACATGGTGAAACCCCACCTCAACTAAAAATACAAAAATTTAGCCGGGCATGGTGGCACGGCCTGTAGTCCCAGCTACTCGGGAGGTTGAGGCAGGAGAATCGCCTGAATCCCAGAGGCAGAGGTTGCAGTGAACCGAGATCGCACCACTGCACTCCAGCCTGGGTGACAGAGCAAGACTGTCTCGAAAAAAAAAAAATACAAAGAAAGAATAGAAAAGACAGATGGTAAAAGAAAACTTAGCATATAGGCCCTAGTGAGGAAGAATTTACAAAACTTACTTATAAATCTTACTGTTTCAAGAACTATACAATGTGTCTGACTTGACCCAATAGACGCTTTTCCTTAAAAACACATCTTAAGATCTTTTTTATAAATCGCAATTTCCTTACATAGGTAAGTTCAAAAATACTTATATTCAATTGAGATTTTTATTTTTCTTTTGAACAGGCTGTCACCTAGGGTGGAGTGCAGTGGCGCCATCTCAGCTCACTGCAACCTCCGCCTCCTGGGTTCAAGAGATTCTGGTGCCTTAGCCACCAAAGTAGCTGGCATACACTATTACACCCGGCTAATATTTGCATTTTTAGTAGAGACAAGAGTTTCGCCATGTTTTCTAGGCTGGTCTCATATTCCTGGACTCCAGCTATCTGCCCACCTTGGCCTCCCAGAGTGCTGGGATTACAGGTGTGAGCTACCGCACCAGGCCTGAGATTGACTTTCTTTTTTTTTTTTTTCTTTGAGATGGAGTCTTGCTCTGTGGCCCAGGCTGGAGTGCAGTGGTACAATCTCAGCTCACTGTAACCTTTGCTTCTTGGGTTCAAGCGATTCTCCTGCCTCAGCTTCCCGAGTAGCTGGGACTACAGGCGTGCGCCACCACACCCAGCTAATTTTTTTTTTTTTTTTTTTTTTTTTTTTTGTAGAGATGGGGTTTCACCATGTCGGCCAAACTGGTGAACCGCCACTGCACCCGGCCAAGATTGACTTTCAATTTACAACAGCTTTTAACTAACTTCTAGCTATTTGATTTGGGAAGTCGAGAAGCAAATAATTTCTAAACATTCATTCAGATGCTCAAGGATGCCCCTAAAAAGTATAGTGATAGTACGTTATCAATTTCCCCTGAAATTACAACTTCATCTTTTTTTTTTTTTTTTTTTTTTTGAGACAGAGTCTCGCTCTGTCACTGAGGCTGGAGTGCAGTGGCGTGATCTTGGCTCACTGCAACCTCCGCCTCCCGGGTTCAAGCGATTCTCCTGCCTCAGCCTCCCGAGTAGTTGGGATTTCAGGCGCCCACCACCACACTCGGCCCACAACTTCAAATTTTTTAAAATGCATTATATAGCAAGGAAATGTAAACTAATGCATCTATCCTCTTTAAGAAATTAATCTGGGCCAGGCGCAGTGGCTCACACCTGTAATCCCAGCACTTTTGGGAGGCCAAGGCAGGCAGATCACTTGAGATCAGGAGTTTGAGACCAGACTGGCCAACATGGTAAAACCACCCCCCCACCCCACCCCCAACCCCGACTCTATTAAAAATACAAAAATTAGCTGGGCATGGTGGTGGGCACCTGTAATCCCAGCTACCTCAGGAGGCTGAGGCAGGAGAATCGCTTGAATCCGGGATGCAAAGGTTGCAGTGAGCCAAGACTGCGCCACCACACTCCAGCCTCAGCAACAGAGAGAGACACCGTCTCAAAAAAAAAAAAAAAAGAAAAAGAAAAAGAAAAAACAGAAAATTACTCTGGCCAGGTGTGGTAGCTCATGCCTGTAATCCCAGCACTTTGGGAGGCTGCAGCAGGCAGATCACTTGAGGTCAGGAGTTCGAGACCAGCCTGGCCAACATGGTGAAGCCCCATCTCTACTAAAAATAGAAAAATTAGCAGGCGCCTGTAATCCCGGCTATTCTGGAGGCTGAGGCAGGAGAATCGCTTGAACTTGGGAGGCGGAGGTTGCAATGAGCCAAGATCGTGACATTACACTCCAGCCTGGGCAACAAGAGCAAAACTCTGTCACACACACACACACACATACACACACAGACACACACACACACACAAAGAAAAGAAAATCAATCTAAAGTCTTCCTCTGTTCAGGACTTCTAACTCAGAGACAAATTTTCAGACAGGCAGAGGCAAATTTCTCTAAATTTTAGGTTTCTAGGATTGATGATTAAGTTGAATGTAACGTTTAAGCTGTAGAAAGTATGCCTCTTTCCAAAACCATGTAGCTGGCCACAAATTAGTTCTGGGTGAAGCTTACTAATCATTAATGGATTTATGAAATTCAAACTACTTCAGAGTAAGCCTCCTGACAAGTAGGGGAAAAAAATCCAGTTTTCTCATTCAATTCTTTCCACCAAGCTAAAATGAGGATTCAATCTCAAATTGATGTTCCAAACTATCAGATAAATAGTTTTAAATGATTCTAGAAGTTGAAGTGGAAAAATATAAATACAACAGTTGATAGTAATTCAAGACTGGCTTATGTCAAACGATTGCATTTCTAACCTGAGTTAATTCAATAACGTGAAATTTGAAATAAGATTTTTTGTATCCTAAGTTTAAAATCATAAGGTTCTATAATACTGGATGTCAGTTGGTTGCAGTTCTCACCTATTTGAAAAAAAAATCGAAACTACTTGTCGCTAATCCAATGGTAACTCAAAAACATTAAAGGCAAATATCTACTAAGGCACTATATTTCATTTCATAATTTATTTCTCCATCCCCCAAAAAAGCCATCACCTAGTTATTTATAGGACACTATCACTATTGCAACATAACAGAAAAATCTTAACATCATTGATAACTGTAGCATTTTAGTGTGTAAAATCTATATTAGATTTTAGGTGTAAAAGCTTTTAGGTGTAAAATCTATACTAGATTCTAATAGTGCACTCTACATTCAACCTCTGATTTAAAGCGTTTCAATTTAACCCAGCATGTTTAAATTAATTTTAGGATGTGTTATGTCAGTCAAGATATACTTGCTTCTACTGAGAGACTTCTATTAAATATGCATTTGAGTACATATTTTACAAGGCATGACCCTGCGAGCCCTAAAGAGACCAAACTGCAGCTACAAATAAATGGTGCAGGAAATCAAAGCAAACTATATTCAGAGTCTAAATCCAAAATATGCATTCTGGTTCTTAAATTCCAGGTTTGGAAAGAAATGCCAACAGTAATAAATAAATAAACTGCTTTGAAAGCATCTCAAATTCCTCAAAAGTGCTTAAACAAAAGACTCAGCTTTGAGTACAACCTTAAGCTATTTCAAAACAAACACACTTGATAAGGCTTGGAATGAAATTACCTCAGTCACTCTCTGGAATGCAACAATGCATTCGCAAAGTTATTCTGAAGTAAGCTACTCCAACTAAACCACACTGAAAAGGAGAGAACGTGGATACACTAAACATGTTTTGTGAAATACCTGTTTTGTATTGGCCTGAGTTTTTTAAAAATTACATCTCATTCATTATCAGTATTTAATCTGCAAGAATATCATCAAACGATGTCAATATGGACAAGTAGAGACAAGAAACATCAGAGTTTCAGGGAACCTATCTTCACAACCCTGAGTTATTAATTGAAGTTCTCAAAGTTAGATGAGTTAAGATACAGACAACGTGCTTTGCACAAATGCTTTGCTTATAGTAACCACTCAACAGTCATTAACAAGAATTTATTAACTATCCACCAAAACACAGTTTCAAACCCTACCGACAACTAACCACAAATTGCACCACTATTCGGGCAGACTTCTACGGACGGTGCAAAGAAGCAATAAATACACTTTTAAAACTCCCCACCTTGAAGACCAGAAAGATACAATAACTTAAACTGCTTTCAAAAACTACTGGAGTGTCATGCCTACAAATTCAGAACCTGGCTTAAAAGCTGGTTAACTGATTAGAATTCTTGGTAGACCCAAAGCCAACTAAATCAGGAACACTTAAAGGTCAAAGGCGTCCAAGCCGGGAGCGCTGTGCTCCACTGTTACATGATCCCCGCCTCCTACAGGAACAGGGGACTGAACCAAAGGCAGTTGCGGCCGAAGTGCAGGCGACACACCGGGTTACACATCACCCCCGGAGATTTCCTCCAGGAATCAAGACGCTTCCCCCTTGGGTCCAGCGACTCACAGGTGACCCCGGATCTCAAGAGTTCTCATCTCCCCCACCCCCCACTTAACCCCGCGAGCGCCGCCCTCGGCCCTCAGACCTCCCCCTGCCCCCCGGCTTCCGCGCACAAGACCAGCGGGACCGCCGCTCCAACCTCCACCCCAGGCCCGGGGCCTGGGAAATGCAGCCCCGCGGCCCGCGCCCCCAGCCCGGCCCCCGCGCCCGCGGCCGGGACAGGATACTGAACACCGTCCGCTCCCAGGGCTCCAGCATGTAGAGCGCCGTGACCAGCAGGTACTGGTAGTAGAACCAGGACATCTGCTTCCAGGCCCGCGCCAGCGCCATCCCCGCCATGCGCCTCCCGCGATGCAGCTCACACGTCAGTCTGTCCGGCCGGCCGCCCGCTCACGTCCTAAAGCCCCCGGCCGCCAGGCCCGCCCGCCCGCCACCCAGCGCCCATTGGCCCGCCCGGCCCCGCCGTCACCCGCGGCACGCCCAGCCCCGCGCGCGCCCCGGCCGCCGGCCCCGAGCCCCGCCCGACCCGCGCTCATTGGCCAGGCCGCTACCTCGCGTCGCGTCGTCCCCTCCCGTTTCCCCGCCCGGGCATCGCCCACGCTAGCCGGAGAACGGTCCCCGCGAGAGCGCCCGGCCGCGCCCCACCCCGCCCGGGCCGGCTGGTGGTGGGTGGGGCGTCAGTGCCGGCCGGGGTCCCGGGGCCCCCGCAGCCCAGCGGGCGCTGGGTCCATCCAGACTGGCCCAGAGCGCTTGCGGAAGAAATATTTCTGGAACACTTGTTATGCCTCAGGCATCCTTCTGAGAAGGGGGATTGCCAGGGAGAACCGGAATGCTTTCGGTTCCTTACCTTGTGCAGCTGGCGGCCTAGCTGGGAGACAAGCATTAATCAAGTCGTGATCCGTGTAAGAGGAGAATAAGGGGCTGAGAGAGGGTGAGGAGGAGAACGCCACCTAATAAGGAGGTCTGGAAAGGCGTCCTTGTAGAAGGGATGCACATTCGGCCTCCTTCTTCCCTTCCCCCACCCGTGCACACACACGCAAACACACCCACCTAGACGGACATAACCCATGCACTCCCTAACCCAGAGACCACTTACCAAAAATCTCTATCTGCCCACCTCTTAGTGGCTGTAGGTAACCCCCAAGTGGGTCAAGGCCAGAAGCGCGCTGATCTAGTGGGTTCTGCAGATGACAGGCAGCTTGAGATTGGTGTGAGGGCTGGTGATACTTCCTAGAGATGCACTCCTGGATGCCCAGATTTTCCCACTGCCAGATGGGCCAGCAACATTGCACTGGCCACCAGGAGCTCCATACACTGGTGTGGCATGTGAACTGCCACAATTAAATGGCCTGCTGTTTAAATGTTAAAAGTCTTCCAGGTTAAACAGCCTACTGCTTAAACTTTAAAAGTTTCATGGTAAATAACTATTCATTAAAAGTATCAAGTGCCAGCCAAGCGCCGTGGCTCATGCCTGTAATCCAAGCACTTTGGGAGGCTGAGGCTGGCGGATCGCTTGAGTCCAGAAGGTCGAGACCAGCCTGAGCAACATGGTGAAACCCCGTCTCTACAAAAAAAATAAAAATAAAAAATAACAAAAAGTTAGCCAGGGGTGGTGGCGTGCACCTGTAGTCCCAGCTACTCAGGAGGTTGAGGCGGGAGGATGCTCGAGCATGGGAGGTCGAGGGTGCAGTGAGCCAGGATGGTGCCACTGCACTCCACCTTAGGTGGCAGAGGAAAAGAAAGGAAAGAAGGGAGAGAGAGAGAGAGAGAGAGGAGAAAAGAGAAGAAAGAAAACAGTAAGTAATATCAAGTGCCAGACATTGGGATAGCAAGCCAGATAGACTGAGACCTGCCTTCATAAAGTACCCAGTCTACTGGGGAAGAGGGGTAAGTTAATGGATTACAGTGAGGTGTGGTAAATGATATTTTTGTGGATCCTATCCTTTAGGATACCAAGATAGCCCAGACAAAATCAGATTGGGCTTGTGAAAGGCTTCTGGGAAATGGTGCTTGAACTGAGTGTTGAAGGACAAGCAGAAATGGAAGAATGAATGAGCTTGGGGAAGAGAGGTTGAGACAGACATTCTAAGGATGAAGTTGTGACGTTTTTAGAAGACTGGAAGAACTTCCATGTGGCTGGAGCAAAAAGAATGTGTATGCAGTAGCAAGAGATGGGCCTGGATAGCAAACAGGGACCATATTCTGGGGGACCTTGTTTGAGAAACTAAGAAATTTTTAACTTGATGTCCAAAAGTTACTAGAGCCAACAACTTCAATAAGATTTTCTTTCGGGGCTGGGCGCAGTGGCTCACGCCTATAATCCCAGCACTTTGGGAGTCCAAGGCAGGTGGATCACACGAGGTCAGGAGTTGCAGACCAGCCTGGCCAACATGGTAAGACCCCGTCTCTACTAAAAATACAAAAAATTAGCCGGGCATGGTGGTGGGTGCCTGTAATCCCAACTATTTGGGAGGCTGAGGCAGGAGAATTGCTTGAACCCAGGAGGCGGAGGTTGTAGTGAGCCGAGATTGCACCATTGCACTCCAGCCTGGGCAACAAGAGCAAGACTCCATTTAAAAAAAAAAATTGCTTTCGGAACAAGACTTGGGTGTGGGTAGTAGCCTGGAGGCTACCGAGGAAAAAAACAGGTTGGGAAGACATCACAAAGGTAGAACCCACAAACACTTGAAACCTCCTTACCCCTCAGAGATGCAGGTACACGTGCCCTCCTACTTTCAAACTTAACTGTTTTGGACTTCTTTCTGTCCCTGTTCCTGTTCAGGCATAGGCAAGCTCTGTTCCTTTTTCCTCGAGAACTCCACCTACCCTCAGCATCTGGTGATGCTATGTAAAATTTACCCAGGATTGGAAGCATCACCCATAGCCACCCTTCCTTTACTGGGCCCTCTCCCTAGCACCATTTCTGCCAGGTGGTTGTCCTCACTGTTAGTAGCTCCCAATCCACTGCGTGTCTCTTGGAGACCAGCCCTACCACCTCATCTCACTAAAGTTGGTGACTGACTAGAAATGAGGAAAAGAGGCTGAGATCCCGGATGATGACAATACAAAGAATCCGAGGGAAGACGTTTGGCTGAAAAGATACTGATTTTGTTAGGATGAAGCTATGTCTGAGGTACCTGAGGGACATTTAAGTGGAGGTGTCCGGGGGACAATTGAGCACATGGTTTGGAACTCAGAAGTGAAGCCTGAACGGAACTAGAGGCATATGAATTTTCAGTATGTCTGCGGTCATTGAAGCCAGAAGAGCAGATGAGGTCACCCAAGGAAAGCACATAGAACGGGAAGAGCAGGGTACAGAATAAACCCAGAGATTCTGGCATTTGGCCAATGAGAGTCCAAAGGAAGCCAATACAGGAAAGGAGCTACCTGAGATTTGACAGCAATGAGGAGAGACATACAGGAGAAGCTAACGGAGGAAGGGACAGCCAGCAGAACAAATGGCTCAGGGAGGATAAGCAAAATAAGGAAAGGAGGCACCAACTTGTTTTGTCCACATGGGGCTAGATTGATGACTCAGCATTTCATTGTGGAATGATGATAGGACAGAAGCCAGATTATAGAAGGCTGAGGAGAGAACCGGAAGTAAAACAATGAAGACAGTTAATTCAGGCTTAGTTTTGCAGGAAGCTTGCCTGTGAAGGGAAGGAGATAGAATGGTGGCAAGGGTTTCGGTTCGGTTTCATTTTCAGATGGGAAAGGGGTAAGCAAGTTTACGGGCTTAGAGTAAATATATGGATAAAGATGGTGGACTGGGGGACCAGATCCAAAGCCTTAATAAACAGGAACTGGTAGCTCTTTCCCCAAGAGAAGGAAGATGGAAAGATGGGAGCCAGATGGACATAAACACAGACAAGTAAGTTAAGGAACTCCCTACCTTATAACGTCAGTTTTCTTAGTGAAAAAATAAAGGCCTCTTGCTGAGAGTGAGCAAGACGTTGAAGTGTGGAGGGTATGAAAAAGAAAAAGGGAGACAGGAGAAGGTTCCTAAAGCTGCCTAAGGATTGTCAGGCAGAAAAACCACACAGTTTTTACCAACAATACACAAGTACTGAGTATATATAGAACTAGAGAAGTTGAATCAGGAGACTTCCTCCAAGGCAGGGTTTGCTGGATGGATACAATGGAGAAACAAGCAAGAAGGTTGATGGAGAGAGAATAATTGAAATAATGACTAGGAGAATTAGGTCACAGAGGGAAGTAAATGATAGAAAGATAAAATGGAATAGTCCAGAGCTGTGTGAGGTTGGAAACTGTAGGAGTAGGTGCATGGGAGAGAGTCTATGTTGGAGGAGGAGGGCCACGGCTGTGCTTCTGAAGCTTAGGAGTACAGAAATAGGCCAGTCTTAGACAGTGACCAGGCACAGGTTGTGACCATGGGATAGGCAGCTAAAGTGGAGTGGAGGGGATAGTAAAGACCACAGGAAAGATAAAGTCGTCCAGGATGATGGCAGGACTAAGTGTCGAGAGGAAAAGTCTTTAAGCAAATGTCAAAGTCTTCAGTGGGCAAAGAGAAAAACTCAGGAGACAGGTGGATGAAGGGGGCACAGCCTAGTGGCACATGGTTTTGGTTAGGAGGCAGTACTGGAGAGCAAGAAGAAAGCCAATCCCACCCCACCCCCAGTCCCACCCCCAGCTCTGTGGCAGGAGGACTTAGTTCAGGGGAAAAGGAAGAGATAGAGTGTTCCCAAAGAGGGTGACAGAGGAGTCTTTGTTTATACAGGAAAGTGAAGTCGGGGGCAAGAGAGAGAGGGTTGGCAAGAAGGGTTCAGTTGCAGGGATGTGCCTGGAAGAGGGAAATACCAGGGCAGAATGGGAAGGCAGAACATTGGTACCTTAGCAACGTAGTGCTGATGGCAAAGGGGCCAGGCTGACCTCAACATCTGACTTACAGCAGCATCAGGACAGACACCAGCAGGCCCCAAGTGGTTTCCAGAACTATGGGGCAACCACTGATTGCTGTCTAATCAGTAAACCAGGACCTTGACTCACTTTCAGTCTTTCAAATACATGTTAGTAAGAAGTCATTTTGTGCGTTTGCAAAGCTCAGCCCTGAGGTAGCAGGTGAGGCAGGTGATGGAAGCAACCAATAGCCCATGAAGACTGCCCAACCTCAGGCACTCTGCCCAGAGAGGAGAAGGGGCATAGGAAAGCACGTCAGCCCAGGGCTGCCAACCTCTTCAAAGCAGAGCCCTGGGTCAAAGCTACTGGCACAATTAGGTCTGAGTTGGGTATGCAAAAAATAAAATAAAAAAATAGAATGCCAACTGCAGCAACTTAAACACACACACACACAGCCACATAGTTGTATTCATAAATAAGGTCAGTGCCTAGCTGAAATCTAATAAATAGACCTTAATTCAACCAGCATTTATTAAGGATCTAGTTACTATATATTTTCAGAATTGTGTGAAAATCAACAGTTTTTAGTTGGGTATGAACAATAAATATTTGAGACGGGCATGGTGGCTCAAGCCTATAATCCCAGCACTTTGGGAGGCTGAGGCAGGTGGATCACTCGAGGTCAGGAGTTTGAGACCAGCCTGGCCAGCATGGCGAAACCCCATCTCTATTAATAATACAAAACTTAGCTAGGAATGGTGACATGTACCTGTAGTCCCAGCTACTCTGGAGGCTGAGGCACAAGAATCGCTTAAACCTGGGAGGCAGAGGTTGCATGCAGTAAGCCAAGATCGGGCCACTGTACTCCAGCCTGGGCAACAAAGTGAAACTGTGTCTCAAAAAAAAAAAAAAGATATTTGTGTTTTTGAATTTTTGTATGCTCTTTATAGTACAAGAAACATTTGCTAAATATCTAGCATTTTTTTCCAGGACAGTTTCACAGCCTCTCTTCTTAAACTGCCCACTTCTATCCAATTCTCTCTTCCTCTGCACTCAGTGGGCAGCCTGCCTCCTGCTCTGCCTCTCTTGTGCTCTCCCAATGCTCTGAGATCCTCCCGACATCCTTTACAAGCCCTCCCCTTCCTCACAACTATCACCACCCTACACTTACCACCCCACATTTTCTCCCAGCCTCATAAGAGTTATCCCTAATCTGTAAAGCTATGCCCTCCTCTTGGACTTTGTCACTTTCTGTCACAGATCAAGAGTCTCCTCTCTCTCCTCTTCCACTTTCCTGCACCTTCCAAACATTCTCAGCTAATCTGTCTGCCCCTTTTGAACTACTTCTCCCCACTTTGCTGGTCCAAATCCTATTTTGGAATGAGAGTTACAAAATTAAGCTATCTTTTTTTGGCTGTGAAGTACCTGCAGTTGTGGTGATACCTAAAGCCACCATTCCTCTCGTTGGGTACCTTAAGACCTAGTCCAACCACCCCTCCAAAACATACAAAATCTGGGTTCTCTCTCTACCCCCTACTGAAACAATTTCCTCAAGTTTACCAAAACTTCCTTCAAGCCAAATTCAATGAAGTTTAATCATCTTCTTACTCAGCCTCTCTGCAGCATTTCACACTACTGAACATTTCTTTTTTTTCTTTTCTTTTTTTTTTTTGAGACGGAGTCTCACTCTGTCACCCAGGCTGGAGTGCAATGGCATGATCTCGGCTCACTGCAACCTCCGCCTCCTGGGTTCAAGCGATTCTCCTGCCTCAGCCTCCCTAGCAGTTGGGATTACAGGCACGCACCACCACGCCTGGCTAATTTTATATTTTTAGTAGAGACAGGGTTTCACCCTGTTAGCCAGGCTGGTCTCGAACTCCCAACCTCAGGTGATCTGCCCACCTCGGCCTCCCAAAGTGCTGGGATTACAGGCGTGAGCCACCGTGCCCGGCCACTACTGAACATTTCTACCTTCTAAAAACTCCCCACAGTCTTGGTTTCTACCACAATGCACTATCCAAACTTCTCCGGGAGTTCTCACTGCTCCTTGGACTCTTTTGAAAAAACCTATTTTCTTCTGCATTCCTAAAGATCTGTTGGCTCCTCTGCCTCTCCCCATTCATGCCTGCTTCCTCAGGTGGCTCGGCCCTCCCTTTGGATCCCAAATAGCACTTCATTCAGGTCTTTATTCTACCTGCTGGCAGGATGTATTTAAATATAATTAAAATGATAACGATTATCACTAACACATTACAATCATCTGGTCCTTCCTAGTTTACAAAGTGCTTTCATTATCTCATTTCCGCAGAGCAAGTACAGCTCCTATTTAATAATGGACACTGAAGTTCAAGGACACAAACTAATCTTGCACCACAAACTAACTTTTCTTTCCACCTTTCTCATTCCTGTTTATGACAGAAAGAACCTTGATTTTCAGGCCAGAAATGGCATACCAGTTTTACCTCCCTTTTCCTCCCCCCACCCCTTGTTTCTGTCCCTGGGTGACAACAAGTCATTCCTCTAAGCGTGTCTCAGGTCTGCCTCCTTTGTTAGGACATGTGCCGGTACAACCTCACTCTCAAGTGCGTGAGCTGACTATTGTCACCCAAACGTGGCTTACCTGCTGCCGCTGGCTATCCCTGTTTATTAACCATGGCTCATCTCGTACTTTCAGATCCAAGAAAACTTCTATACTAAAAGTATTTCCAACCTATGAGAAAAAAATGACAGGTTTTCAGAAAACTATTTCATGTTGTCTGTATCCTGAAAGCTTTCACTTGTCTTTTCAGTTCCAATTACCCAGTAGTTCCACCAACCCCTTCACTTACTTACTGCCCACTGCCTTGTGCCCAAAATACAGTGGCTGAGCCAGTGCCAAGTTACAGAAAGACCAATGTCACATGACCTCTGCTCTCAGAGAGTCTGTGGTCTAAAAAGAAATACGTTCATATGGCCTATGGAAATGATGATGTAATTAAGTTTAAGGCTGTACTGGCCAGAGACGGTGGCTCACGCCTGTAATCCCAGCACTTTGGGAGGCTGAGGCAGGCAGATCACCTGAGGTCAGGAGTTTGAGACCAGCCTGGCCAACATGGTGTAAACCCCATCTCTACTAAAAATACAAAAATTAGTCTGGGCGCGGTGGCTCATGCCTATAATCCCAGCACTTTGGGAGGCCGAGGTGGGCGGATCACCTGAGGTCGGGAGTTTGAGACCAACCTGACCAACATGAAGAAACCCTGCCTCTACTAAAAAAAAAACACAAAATTAGCCGGGCGTCATGGCACAAGCCTGTGATATCCCAGCTACTCAGGAGTCTGAGGCAGGAGAATCGCTTGAACCTGGGAGGCGAAGGTTGCAGTGAGCCAAGATCGTTCCACTGCACTCCAGCCTGGGCAACAAGAGCGAAACTCCTTCTCTAAATAAATAAATAAAAACACAAAAATTAGCCGGGCATGGTGGCGGGCGCCTGTAATCCTAGCTACTTGAGAGGCTGAGGCAGGAGAATCACTTGAACCTGGGAGGCGGAGGTTGCAGTGAGTAGAGATTGTGCCATTGCACTCCATCCTGGGCAACAAGAGTGAAACTCCATCTCAAAAAAAAAAAAAAACTGTATTAACTGTATTAAGGGCCTACCTTCGCCAGGGGCTGTGGGAGTGGTAGGGCAGGTAGCACAGAGCCAGCCCTTGAGGAGTTCATGGCCCAGTGTAGGAGACATGTGCACACAGGAAGGCCACAAAATATGGGATTCCCCCTGCCTGCTAGGTGTTCATCATATTCCTAGACTGACAGCCACAGTAATCTCTGGGTTCTAGGCCTGAGTCCCTCCTGCCAGGACACAGCTGAGCTATTCCAGGAGCAGTGAGGGAACTGATTGTGGGGGAATGAGAAAGAAAAGGAGGAGATGAAAAGCCAGAGGGTTCCAGGGCCAGCAGATGGAAAAGCAGGGGTGACATTTGGTTCCCAGGGCAGAAAAAGTGCTGATCTGGTCGCTTGATATAGGGAGGAAAAAGATCAAGCAAGGCTAGTAAATTCGAGTGTAAACGAAAGAAAACCCTCGAGATATATTACACAGTGTCTCAAAACACAGTAAAAGGTTGCTAAAACTTTTATGCATTTTTTATTATAGCAAATACTGAAAGGCACAAATAAAGAAAATAAACAGAACTACTATCAACATTATGAACATTTCATCTGTATGTATTTTACTCAAATAGGCTCTCATTGTGGAATAAGAAGAGTTCAGCAAATGCATGTGCCTCAAAATGGAACAGAATCATCCAGGCTCGGTCTCATGCCTATAATCCCAGCATTTTGGAAGGCCGAGGCAGGTGGATCACTTGAGGTCAGGAGTCCGAGACCAGCCTGGCCAACATGGTGAAACCCCGTCTCTACTAAAAATACAAAAATTAGTGGTGGCGTGCACCTGTAGTCCTAGCTACTCGGGAGACCGAGGCAAGAGGATCACTTGAACCCGGGAGGTGGAGGCTGCAGTGAGCCGAGATAGTGCCACTGCACTCCAGCCTGGGCAACACAGCAAGACTCCATCTCAAAAAAAAGGCGGGCACGGTGGCTCACACCTATAATCCCAGCACTTTGGGATACTGAGGTGGGCAAATCACAAGGTCAGGAGTTCAAGACCAGCCTGGCCAACATGATGAAACCCTGCCTCTACTAAAAATACAAAAAATTAGCTGGGCATAGTGGTGGGCACCTGTAATCCCAGCTACTTGGGAGGCTGAGGCAGAAGAATCACTTGAATCTGGGAGGCGGAGGTTGCAGTGAGCCAAGATCACACCGCTGCACTCCAGCCCAGGCAACAGTGTGAGACTCCATCTCAAAAAAAAAAAGGGTGTGGGGGTGGGGCACGGGCTGGCAAGGTGGCTCACACCTGTAATCCCAGCACTTTGGGAGGCCGAAATGGGCAGATCACTTGAGGTCAGGAGTTCGAAACTAGCCTGACCAACATGGTGAAACCCCATGTCTACTAAAAATACAAAAATTAGTTGGGTGTGATGTGGGCGCCTGTAATGCCAGCTACTTAGGAGGCTGAAGCAGGAGAATTGCATGAACCCAGGAGGTGGTGGTTGCAGTGAGCCGAGATCACGCCACTGCACTCCAGCCTGGGCGACAGAGCAAGACTCCATCTCGAAAAAAAAAAAAAAGGCAGCGAGGTGGCGGGGGGCAGAATCAAATTTGGAGTTTCTCTCAGCAATTTTCTGTGTAAAGGTAAACACATTGAACTATGGCTAAATATGGTAATTTCATTCAAGATACAGGAGTTCCAAGAAGATTTATCTAACCACCATACATACAGTAGCTAAGTGGTTAGCTTAGAAACCAAGGCCTGGTTTCTTTTTTTTTTTTTGAGACGGAGTCTCACTCTGTCACCCAGGCTTGGGTGCAGTGGCGCGATCTTGGCTCACTGCAACTTCTGCCGCCCGGGTTCCAGTGATTCTCCTGCCTCAGCCTCATGAGTAGTTGGGATTATAGGCGCGTGCCACCACGCCCAGCTGAGGCCGCACCCGGCCTCCAAGGCCTGATGTCTAACACTCGTTTGGCACTAGCCTACTCACTAGTCACTTCTGAGAAACCAAGGAGCAATTGAGGATGTCCTGGTAGACGAGGACCCCTGATGTCAGCTGACAGTCTAGATGCCAGTCCTTTAGGTGATTTTCTAGATGAGCAGCTGGCAGTGAAGGCTTTTATCCCACCACACAGGGGCTTTACTGTCAGCACCATCAGTCCCTATTCTGACCTCAAATCTTCAGGAAAATGAAAACTTGATTTTCCTTGCAAAATGCATTATCTAAAGACCTGTGGGAGGAGAAGGGTGGCAGGATCTTGTCCTCTTCCCACCAGAAATAAATGCAAAGAGTTCATTCAAATACCTAGATAAATCAAAGAGGAGGCTGAGGGAGGGAGGTCCAGACTGCAAAAGCTGATGAGAACGGGGAGACCAAGGAGCCGAGGCTCGAGAAGTCGGAGGCTGAGGATACAAGGAGACAAAGAGGCTGAGACTCCAAGGATGCAAAAAAGATGTGGAGGCTGGGGAGTCAGAGAAAGCTGAGGAAGCTGAAGAAGTTGAAGAAGCTAGTAGTTGAAGAAGAGGCTGAGGAGGCTGAGGCACTGAGGCTGCCGTGAGAAGGGGAAGGCCTGGAGGTGCAGTGTTTGGCTGGAAGGGTGGGGCTCTGCTGTTTGGAGGAAGGGATGTCCAAGAGCAAGAACCAAGTGTGCCCTGTCAGATGCCATCAGTCTTGAACCAGCCCATCTCTTTAGCAAATGAATGTAAACTAGAGGCTCTATTTAAACAAGTTTCACATAACATCTCCTACTTTTTCTGACTCATTCTAATTTCCACATCCAAATACAGTAGTGATTTCACGGTTAGCCTCCTTTCTGTTGCAAATAAATATCAGTCCATGCCCATTGTGTCATTCTTTGTATCCTTTATAATAACCTCTGGGGATACAGATAGAATAGAATATAAAATAATTTGCCGGGGAAACTTGCTGTGAAAAGGGAATCATTTTGACAGGTGACCAGCAATTTTAGGGTGCTTACCTAAAGTCTAAAATTCATATGTAGGTGATTTGGCTATTTTAGAGAGAGATGATGAATTAGCAGTCCACTATGAGGTAGAATTCTATAAAATAATAATTTGATAAAGTAAAATAACTTCTATAACTCTGAAAATTATATCAAATAGTTTTTAGACTGTGCTATTTGAGCTGGACATAACTGAATCAATTTAAGGTCCTGAAAGAGTTCGAACAAATTTAAAGTGGAGGTGGTTTCCAACTATTTGCTTAAATTGCACATCTGGTCATTAAAGCAAATTAGTGTTTTGTGTCATTGACGCTGGAATGCTGAGCTTCCTACTGCTTAACTTCAGTACCATCTGGAATGTGTATTACATAGGCCAGGGACTTAGGAGCAGATGTCCCATATCATTCTATATCACATTATATATTATCTAATTATAAGTTTAGAAATTATATGTACAGTAAAGGCTGGATTGTCTGACATTGCCCTAACTCGTGTTTTTTGTTTTTTGTTTTGAGACAGAGTCTTGCTCTTCTCACCCAGGCTGGAGCACGTTGTCTTGGCTCCCAGGTTCAACCAATTCTGACTCAGCCTCCCGAGTAGCTGGGATTATAGGTGCCAGCCACCACACCCAGCTGTGTTTTGTATTTTTAGTAGAGACAGGGTTTGGCCATGTTGGCCAGGCTGGTCTTGAACTCCTGATCTTGTGATCCATCAGCCTCGGCCTCCCAAAGTGCTGAGATTACAGGCGTGAGCCACCATGCCCAGCCCTAACTCATTATAATTTTATGAATTATGTGTACAATAAAGTTGGATTATCTGTCATTGATCTAATGAGTTCTAGGAATTAGAATCTCTGATACCCTCCCAAAATAAATCTTCATGGTAGTTGGCTCCTGATACGGCTTGGCTGTGTCTCCACCCAAAGGTCACCTTGAATTGTAATAATCTCCATATGTCAAGGGTAGGGCCCAGTGGGAGATGATAATTGAATCATGGGGGCAGTTTTTTTCATACTGTTCTCCTAGTAGTGAATAAGTCTCATGAGACCAGATGATTTTATAAGGGGTTTCCCTTTTCACTTGGTTCTCATTCTCTCTTGCCTGCTGACATGTAAGACGTGACTTTGCTCTTCATTCACCTTCAGCCATGATTGTGAGACCTCCCCAGTCATGTGGAAATGTGAGTCAATTAAACCTCTTTCCTTTATAAATTACCTAGTCTCAGGTATGTTTTTATCAGCAGTGTGAGAACAGACTAAGCTACTAATGCTGAAATTCAACAAATGTCAACACATTTTGAAGATGTCAGAGTTGTTTCAAAGTCTTTAGATAAGCAGGGTAAGCCAGGGAAAAAAACCTTTCTCCCAAAATTCAAACAATAAGAAGAGCTTCAGAGATTCATTAGAAATTCCTCTTTTAGGCTGTGCATGATGGTTTACACCTGTAATTCCAGTGCTTCAGGAAAACTGCTCAAGGGCAGGAGTTCAAAACCAGCCTGGGCAACAAAGCAAGACCCCTATCCCTACAAAAATTAAAAAAAGAAAAAAAAAAAATAGCCAGGCATGGTGGCACACATCTGTAGTCCTAGCTCCTAGCTACTGGGAGGTTGAGGCAGGAAGATCACTTGAGCTCAGGAGTTCAAGGCTGCAGTGAGCTATGATCACACTACTACGTGCCATCCTGGGTAAAAGAGTGAGACCCCATCTCCAAAAAAACAGAAAACTAAAATCAAACTGAAATAATTGAAAAATATATTAAATGTGATTACACAACATAGGAAACTGAAGAAAATTACGGAGAAGGGAAATCAACTGCAGAATATTCATTAAAATAATCTGGCTTCCACATAGACCAATGGAACTGAAAAGAGAACCCAGAAATAACGCCAATTATGTAAAGCCAACTGATCTTCAACAAAGCATACAAAAACATAAACTGGGGAATGGATACCCTGTTTAATAAATGATGCTGGGAAAACTGGCAAGCCAACGTGTAGAAGAATGAAACTGTTCCCCCTACCTCTCATCTTATATAAAAATCAACTCAAGATGGATCAAAGACTTGAACCTAAGACCTGAAACCATAAAAATTCTAGAAGACAACATTGGAAAAATTCTTGTAGACACTGGCCTAGGCAAAGAATTCATGACTGAGACCCCAAAAGCAAAGGCAATGAAAACAAAAATAAGTAAATGAGACCTAATTAAACTAAAAAGCTTCTGCACGCCAGGCGCGGTGGCTCACGCCTGTAATCCCAGCACTTTGGCAGGCCGAGGCAGGTGGATCACGAGGTCAGGAGATCGAGACCATCCTGGCTAACATGGTGAAACCCCGTCTCTACTAAAAAATACAAAAATTAGCCGGGCACGGTGGCGGGCACCTGTAGTCCCAGCTACTTGGGAGGCTGAGGCAGGAGAATGGCGTGAACCCGGGAGGTGGAGCTTGCAGTGAGCCGAGATCGCACCACTGCACTCCAGCCTGGGCGACAGAGTGAGACTCCGTCTCAAAAATAAATAAATAAATAAAAAATAAAAAGCTTCTGCACAGCAAAAGAAATAAGGAGGGTAAACAGACAACCCACAAAATGGGAGAAAATATTTGCAAACTATGCATAGAACAAATGACTAGTATTCAGAATCTACAAGGAACACAAACAAACCAGCAAGAAAAAAACAATCCCATCAAAAAGTGGGCAAAGACTATGAATAGATATTTCTGAAAAGAAGATATACAAATGGCCAACAAACATAAGGAAACAACGCTCAACATCACTAATTATTAGGGAAATGCAAATTAAAACCATAGTGAGGGCCGGGCTCGGTGGCTCACGCCTGTAATCCCAGCACTTTGGGAGGCCGAGGTGGGTGGATCACAAGGTCAGGAGATCGAGACCATCCTGGCTAACATGGTGAAACCCCGTCTCTACTAAAAAAATACAAAAAATTAGCCGGGCGTGGTGGCAGGTGCCTGTAGTCCAGCTACTCGGGAGGCTGAGGCAGGAGAATGGCGTGAACCCAAGAGGCAGAGCTTGCAGTGAGCCAAGATCACAACACTGCACTCCAGCCTGGGCGACAGAGTGAGACTCTGTCTCAAAAACAAAACAAAACAAAAAAAGGCCGGGCGCGGTGGCTCAAGCCTGTAATCCCAGCACTTTGGGAGGCCGAGGCGGGCGGATCACGAGGTCAGGAGATCGAGACCATCCTGGCTAACACGGTGAAACCCCGTCTCTACTAAAAATACAAAAAATTAGCTGGGCGTGGTGGCGGGCGCCTGTAATCCCAGCTACTCAGGAGGCTGAGGCAGGAGAATGGCATGAACCCGAGAGGTGGAGCTTGCAGTGAGTCGAGATCGTGCCAGTGCACTCCAGCCTGGGGGACAGAGAAAGACTCCGTCTCAAAAAAAAAAAAAAAAAAAAAAAAAAAAAAAAAAAAAAAACACAGAGAGATACCACCTTAGTCCTGCAAAAATGGCCATTCTTTTTATTTATTTATTTATTTTTTGCAACAGTTTCACTCTTGTTGCCCCAGGCTGGAGTGCAATGGCATGATCTTGGCTCACTGCAACCTCCGCCTCCCAGGTTCAAGTAATTCTCCTGCCTCAGCCTCCTGAGTAGCTGGGATTACAGGCATGCACCACCCACACCCGGCTAATTTTGTATTTTTAGTAGAGACAGGGTTTCTCCATGTTGGTCAGGCTGGTCTCGAACTCCCAACCTCAGGTGA
The DNA here is from genome assembly GCF_028878055.3 of Symphalangus syndactylus. Classification (NCBI taxonomy): domain Eukaryota; kingdom Metazoa; phylum Chordata; class Mammalia; order Primates; family Hylobatidae; genus Symphalangus; species Symphalangus syndactylus. The sequence continues at coordinate 19,814,974 of NC_072431.2, read as the reverse complement.
TCCGCCCCCCTCAGCCTCCCAAAGTGCTGGGATTACAGGCATGAGCCACCGCACCTAGCAAAAATGTCCATTATTAAAAAGTCAAAAAAACAATAAATGTTGGTATGGACACAGGGGAAAGGAAATGCTTATATGCTGCTAGTGGGAATGTAACTTAGTACAACCTTTATGGAAAACAGTATGGAGATTCCTTAAAGAGCTAAAAGTAGATTTACCATTCCATCCAGCAATCCCATTACTGGGTATCTACTCAAATGAAAAGACTTTATGTGAAAAAGACACTTGCACATATATGTTTATAGTAGGACAATTCACAATTGCAAAGGTGTGGAACCAACCTAAATGCCCATCAACTAATGAATGGATAAAGAAAATGTGGCATATATACACCATGGAATACTACTCAGCCATAAAAAGAAATAACATCTTTTGCAGCAACTTGGATGGAGGTGGAGTCATTATGCTGAGTCATTATGCTAAACCATTATGCTAACACAGGAGTGAAAAACCAAAAACAGTATGTTTTCACTTATAAGTGGGAGCTAAGCTATGAGTACGCAAAAGCATACAGAGTGACATAATGGAATTTAGAGACTCAGAAATGGGGGATAGGAGGGGGACTATGGATGAAAAACTACATATTAGGCACAATGTACACTACTCAAGTGACAGGTGCACTAAAATCTCAGAATTCACCACTACTTAATTCATCCATGTAACAGAAAACCACTTATACCCCAAAAGCTATTTAAATAATTTTTTTTAAGACAGAGTCTCACTCTGTTGTGCAGGATGGAGTGCAGTGGTAGAATCTCGGCTCACGGCAACCTCCGCATACAAGCTCAAGCGATTCTCCTGTCTCAGCCTCCTGAGTAGCCGCAATTACAGGTACCCACCACCATGCCTGGCTAATTTTTGTATTTTTAGTAGAGACGGGGTTTCATCATGTTGGTCAGGCTGGTCTTGAACTCCTGACCTCAGGTGATCTGCCAGCCTCGGCCTCCCAAAGTGCTGGGATTGCAGGCGTGAGCCACTGCACCCAGCCTGCTTCTGTCTCTTTAAAAAATATTTTAGGCCTGGCCGGGTGCAGTGGCTCATGCCTGTAATCCCAGCACTTTAGGAGGCCGAGGCAGGCGGATCACAAGATCAGGAGTTCGAGACCAGCCTGGCCAATATGGTGAAACCTCGTCTCTACTAAAAATACAAAAATTATCCAGGTGTGGTGGCAGGCACCTGTAGTCCCAGCTACTTGAGAGGCTGAGGCAGGAGAATTGCTTGAACCCGGGAGGCAGAGGTTGCAGTGAGCCAAGATCATGCCATTACACTCCAGCCTGGGTGACAGAGTGAGACTCCATCTCAAAATGTATATATATATTTTAGGCCTATAATGCCAGCACTTTGGGACGCTGAGGCAGGCGGATCACCTGAGGTCAGGAGTTCGAGACCAACCTGACCAACATGGTGAAACCCTGTCTCTACTACAAATACAAAATTAGCCGGGCGTGGTGGCATGCCCCTGTAGTCCCAGCTACTTGGGAGGCTGAGGCCAGAGAATCACTTGAACCCAGGAGGCAGAGGTTGCAGTGAGCCAAGATCGTGCCACTGCACTCCAGCCAAATAAAAAAATAAAAATAAATTAAAAAGAAAAGAGACAGAAGCTAGTAACTTTGGGCCAGCAAGCAAATAATAATAATAATCTGGCTCCAATATTCCTAATAATATACAAAGAATTCTTACAAATCAACAGTAGAAAAGATAAACTAGTGGCATAAATCTTTGTCTTCCTACAGAATCTTTGTTAATGTTGACTTTACTCCTAAAAAAAAAAAAAAAAAAAAAAAAACCAGGCATGGTGGTTCACACCTGTAACCCCAGCACTTTGAGAGGCTGACGCTATTGGATCACCTGAGGTCAAGAGTTCAAGATCAGCCTGGCCAACGTGGCAAAACTGCGTCTCTACTAAAACTACACACACACATACACACACAAAATTTGCCAGGTGTGGTGGAGCATGCCTGTACTCCCAGCTACTCAGGAGGCTGAGACACAAGAATTGCTTGAACCCAGGAGATGGAGGTGGCAGTGAGCCTAGATCTCCCCATTGCACTACCGCCTGGGTGACAGAGCAAGACTCTGTCTCAAAAAAAAAAAAAAAAAAAAAAAAAAATGCAGAGAGAAGCAAGAGTCTAAAAAAAGAACAAAAATAGATGAAATATACTTTTAAATAGACAAAAGAGCCGGGCGCCGTGGCTCATGCTTGTAATCCCAACACTTTGGGAGGCCGAGGCGGGTAGATCATCTGAGGTCGGGAGTTCAAGACCAGCCTGACCAATATGGAGAAACCCCATCTCTACTAAAAATGCAAAATTAGCCGGGCATGGTGGCGTATGCCTGTAATCCCAGCACTTTGGGAGGCTGAGGCAGGCAGATCATGAGGTCAGGAGGTTGAGACCAGCCTGACCAATATAGTGAAACCCCGTCTCTACTAAAAATACAAAAATTGGCCGGGCATGGTAGCACACGCCTGTAGTCCCAGCTACTCGGGAGGCTGAGGCAGAAGAATCCCTTGAACCCAGGAGGTGGAGGTTGCAGTGAGCCGAGATCTCACCACTGCACTCCAGCCTAGGCGACAGAGCAAGATTACGTCTAAAAAAAAAAAATTACCCGGGCTTAGTGGCGCATGTCTATAATCCCAGCTACTCGGGAGCCTGAGGCAAGAGAATTGCTTGAACCTAGGAGGTGGAGGTTGCGGTGAGCCAAGATGGCGCCACTGCACTCCAGTCTGGGCAACAAGAGTGAAACTCCATCTCAAAAAAAAAAAAAAAAAAAGACAATAGAAATGAATGAACGAGTGTTTCACAGAAGAAATAAATACAACTTATAAACATGAAAAGATGCTTGACATCAGCAGTAACTCAAGAAATTCAAATTAAACCAATGATTAGATGTTATTTTTATTCTAACAGAATGGCGAAGGTGAAAACGATAGTCACCGTTATTATAGGTGGAGGAGGATTTTAATCACTATTAATAAAGGTGTAATTGATTGCAAATCCCCGAAAGAGTGTGATTTGGCAACCTATGTAAGAACCAGAAATTTCACTTCTGAGAATCTGCCCTAAGGCAATAAATCCATCCTGGTGACCAAAAGCACATAAACATTGTTTATGGAACCCAGGATGCGGCTGCAGACTGACTCGGGTTCCACCTTGCACCAACCTCAACACACAACCTCACCCCTTCAGGGGATTCCACCAGGAACCCAGTCACAGTGAGGATGCAGGGATTTTTGCAGCTGTGCCAGGGTAGGCAGAAACACAGGTAGGACATCACATCTCTCAGCGGCATTTCCCTGGAAAATCCTCTAAAGATCTGCCTTTTCAGCCTCCAGCTCTACTCTGACCCACCCTGAGGCCCCTCCAAATCCTTATTATTCAGAAAATCAGGTGGCCAGTCTTGAAAAGCCAGCCCCAGAGGTTGGCATCTGCTCCACAGGCAGGGTTTATCAGACCAGATCATTTCTGCCCAAGAGGCAGGATTAGCATATTAATTGTTGACAACATAAAAATGTCTCTCTGTTAATACATTTGTAAGAGCAAAAAAATAGGCCACAAGTATAAATGTACAGTATAGGGGATTACATAAATTATGATACATTCATACAATGGACAAACTTTTGAAAATAATGAGTTGGCCGGGCACAGTGGCTCATACCTGTAATCCCAGCACAATCTCGATCAGTAGATCGAGACCATCCTGCCTAACATGGTGAAACCCCATCTCTACTAAAAATACAGAAAACTAGCTGGGTGTGGTGGCAGGCATCTGTAGTCCCAGCTACTTGGGAGGCTGAGGCAGGAGAATCGCTTGAACCCGGGAGGTGGAGGTTGCAGTGAGCCGAGATAGCGCCACTGCACTCCAGCCTGGGCAACAAAGCGAGACTGTGTCTCAAAAAAAAAAAAAAAAGAATGAGTTGGGTCAGCCGGGCGCGGTGGCTCACGCCTGTAATCCCAGCACTTTGGGAGGCCGAGGAGGGCGGATCACGAGGTCAGGAGATCAAGACCACGGTGAAACCCCGTCTCTACTAAAAACACAAAAAAAAAATTAGCTGGGCGTGGTGGCGGGCACCTGTAGTCCCAGCTACTCGGAGAGGCTGAGGCAGGAGAATGGCGTGAACCCGGGAGGCGGAGCTTGCAGTGAGCCGAGATCGTGCCACTGCACTCCAGCCTGGGCGACAGAGCGAGACTCCGTCTCAAAAAAAAAAAAAAAAAGAATGAGTTGGGTCCATTTTGAACTAACATGGGATGAGCCAGGTGTGGTGGCATGTGCCTGTAATCCCAGCTACTCAGGAGCCCAAGGTGGAAGGATCACTTGAGGCCCGAAGTTCAAAAGCAGCCTGGACAACATAGTGAGATCCTGTCTCTAAAAAATAAATAAAATAAAATGCATTGATGTCTAAGAGGTACAGCTGGCTGGGCGCTGTGGCTCATGCCTGTAATCCCAGCACTTTGGGAGGCGGAGGTGGGTAGATCACCTGAGGTCAGGAGTTCAAGACCAGCCTGGCCAATATGGCGAAACCCTGACTCTACTAAAAATACAAAAAAATTAGTTAGGTGTGGTGGTGCATGCCTGTAGTCCTAGCTACTCGGGAGACTGAGGCAGGAAAATCTCTTGAATCCAGGAGGCAGAGGTTGCAGTGAGCCAAGATTGCGCCATTGCACTCCAGCCTGGTCAACAAGAGTGGAAAAAAAAAAAAAGAGGTACAGTTAAAGGCAACAGACTTGCAGAACAGGATATATGCTATGAACACATTGTCAGTTTTGTGCATTGAGGTACCCCAATGTCTTGAGCAATGCCTGGCGTAAAAGAGGTACTCAAGTATTTGTTGAATGGATGAATGTTTGTTAAAAGAAAGATGTAGGAGGCCTAGAACCTTGCATACCATTATCTCCAGAGTCTCCCAGTGGCTGGGAAATTGCCCAGGGGCCCATAGTATGTCCTTTAAAAATATGTAACAGGACTGGTGAAGTAGCTTATGCCTGTAATCGTAGCACTTTGGGAGGCTAAGGCAGGAGTATCACTTGAGCCTGGGAGTTCAAAACCAGCCTGGGCAGCATAGGAAGACCCTGTCTCTACATGAAATTTAAAACTTAGCCAGGCGTAGTGTTACGTGCCTGTAATCCCAGGTACTCAGGAGGCTGAGGTGGGAGGATCAATTGAGCCTGGGATGTCGAGGCTACAGTAAGCCATGATTGTGCCACTGCACTCCAGCCTGGATGACAGAGCGAGACTCTAACTCAAAAAGAAAAATAAAAAAATACACAATAGTTATCAGCTACTAATCCTGAGGACAGGGATACTGAAGAAAGAAAGAAAAGAGATCACTTTTTACTTTACATGATGCTGTATTGTTTACCTTACATGCATGTAATACTATTGTGAAAATTCATAATGGTAGAGGTTGGGAGCAGAAAGCTTGAAGTTCTGAGAAAAACATGGGCAAATAAGTATGATATCCTACAATCTGTTATACCGCAAATTGTTCTCATTTTAACTACTTCACTCAAGCCATTTTCTTCTAAACCTCTCTAAGTAACCCAGGAAAAAATCAAAATTAGCATCTGTATGATTGCTTGACCAGGCCTGTTTACATCAACAATCCCTTCAGGTCCACAAGTTTAAGTCTTAAGTAACACGACTTTTTGATTACCTAAAAACCACCATTTCTCCAAAACAACAATAGCTGGAGCTTTTACCATAGCATAAATTGACATTTGGGCATTGTTCTAAAATGACATGTCCATAGTTCCATAGTTGAGTGAGATTTGGGGGTGTTTTGTTTTGTTTTGTTTTGTTTTTAGACAGGGTCTTGCTCTGTCATTCAGGCTAGAGAGCACTGGTACGATCATAGCTCACTGCAGCCTCCAACTCCTAGGCTCAAGTGATTCTCCTATCCTCCCCTCCTGCCTCAGCATCCCGAACAGTGGGGACTATACAGGTGACCACCACCCTCGAGAGTTTTCTTTTTTTCCTTTAAGTGGATTGCAGATTTGATGGCAGTAGTAAAAAAGTCAACACAGGCTGGGTGTGGTGGCTCATGCCTGTAATCCCAGCACTTTGGGAGGCCGAGGTGGGCGGATTACCTGGGGTCAGGAATTCGAGACCAGCCTGACCAACATGGAGAAACCCTGTCTCTACTAAAAATACAAAAATTAGTCAGGCATGGTGGTACATGCCTGTAATCCCAGCTGCTCAGGAGGCTGAGGCAGAATTGCTTGAACCCAGAAGGCGGAGCTTGCAGTGAGCCAAGATTGCGCCATTACACTCCAGTCTGGGCAACCAGAGCGAAACTACGTCTCAAAAAAAAAGTCAACACAAAATAGAGGGAGATTTCCTGGCTCTGCTGCCCCAGTCAGTGCTAGCCCCGACCTTCAGCACTGTGACAAGTCCTAAATCTCCTTAACTTCCCCATCAATTCCACGAAGAATACCTTAGCTGATCCTCTTACTCATTACCGCTCACTGAGGTACCCCATGAGGCGGGAAGACAGCCTTCCCTTGAGGCCTTTGGCTGGGTATACAGGTATAGACGTATATATATATATATATAGTTTTATATATATAGTTTTATATATATATAGTTATATATATATAGTTTTTTATATATATATTTTTATATATATACAGTTTTATATATATTTATATATGGTTTTATATATATAGTTTTATATATATATATAGTTTTATATATATATAGTTTTATATATATATATATATATATATATATATATATATATATATATAGTTTTGTGAAATGGTCTTGGGACCCCAAAATCACTAAGCTAAAAGGGAAAAGTCAAGCTGGGAACTTGACTTTTAGGGCAAACCTTAACCTTAGCCTTGAAGCAAACCTGCCTCCCATTCTATTCAAAGTCATCCCTCTGCTCACTGAGATAAATTCATATTTGATTGCCTCCTTTGGAAAGGCTCATCAGAAACCCAAAAGAATGCACCAGTTTGTCTCTTATCTACCCATGACCTGGAAGCCCCCTCCTAGGTCATAGGTAGATAACTCAGCGCTTAGAGTTGTCCTGCCTTTCTGGACCTAGCCAATGTTCAGCTTACACATATTGATTGATGTCTCATGTCTCCCTAAAATGTATAAAACCAAGCTGTGCCCCAACCACCTTGGGCACATATTGTCAGGCCCTCCTGAGGCTGTGTCATGGGCATTGTGGAACATAAAAGTTTCCTCTTCAAAGTTCCCCTTCTTGTTAAAGAATAAAACATAAGTGTTAGAAATAATAGTTCCTTTTAAAGACTTTCTTCAAGCCTCCTTACTTTGTGCTAATAACTCTTTGTTAAGCCCTATTCTATGTAACTGTTGGACATGCTCACAGACATGTTGCAGCTCACAGCCTATGTCCCTTCCTTATTTGGAAATTTATTGCTTCCTTAAACCTTTCGTAAGCAACTGCTTTGTCCTTGCACTTATCTATTTAGGAAAGTTTCGGGTTATTGGCAAATCAAGTATCAGTTTAAGATTGTGAGGTCCCACTCCAGCCAATGGATGCAGGACACAGCAGTAAGGATGATCCAAACGCCTAAGGGATAAATATGTCTGCTTTTCCTTTGTTCAAGTGTGCTCTCGCCACTGTTCCATCTGCGATTGAGCACCCTTCCAAGTAAAGATGTCCTTGCTGAGAGATCTTTTGTCTCTGTGCTGACTTTTCTTCACAGCACCGATTATCTATTTCTAACATTTTTTGTATTTCTAACAGGCATGCATCCTTTTTTTTTTTTTTTTTTTTTTTGACAGAATCTTGCTCTGTCACCCAAGCTGGAGTGCAGTGGTGCCATCTTGGTTCACTGCAACCTCCAACTCCTGAGTTCAAGTGATTCTCCTGCCTCAGCCTCCCAAGTAGCTAAGATTACAGGCATGTGCCACTATGCCCAGCTAATTTTTGTATTTTTAGTAGAGATGGGTTTCACCGTCTTGGTCAGGCTGGTCTCAATCTCCTGACCTCAGGTGATCCTCCCGCCTCCCAAAGTGCTGGGATTACAAGCATGAACCACCACGCCTTGCCACAGGTCCTTAACTTTGGAAAAATGAACTTTCTAAATTGCCGGGACCTGTCTCAGATATTTGGGGTTCATATTTTCAATATATATCATATATTGTTTCAATATATGATACATACTGTTTCAATATATGATACATATTGTTTCAATATATGATACATATTGTTTCAATATATATCTTCCCCCAAAATCTCCCAAGTGAATCTGATGTTCCAAGGAAGACATGAATCTACGCAGTGGTTTCAAGTCTCCCCAGCACACAAACTGACTTAGAAACCCTGGCCACAGGCCTTTCCCACCTTGTCTTCAGCTCTGATTTGATTATCAAAGTTTTCTGGCAATTACAGGACTCCAGGATCCGTAGGCTTCAATGAACAGCTCACATCACCTCCCTAACAAATGGCTGTCCTTATCATTCTTCTGCTCACAAAGCATAAGGGCCCCTATTTTCTTTTCTTTTTTTAAAAAATTTTTCGTTTTATTTTATTGAGACGGAGTTTCTTTCTTGTTGCCCAGGCTGGAGTGCAATGGCGCGATCTTGGCTCACTGCAACCTCTGCTTCCTCGGTTCAAGCGATTCTCTTGTCTCAGCCTCCCGAGTACCTGCAATTACAGGCATGAACCACCACACCTGGCTAATTTTGTATTTTTAGTAGAGATGGGGTTTCTCCATGTTGGTCAGGCTGGTCTCGAACTCCTGACCTCAGATGATCCACCTGCCTCAGCCTCCCAAAGAGCTGGGATTGCAGACGTGAGCCACCATACCTGATCATTTTTTTTTTTTTTTTTTTAAAGACAGTCTTAGGCCGGGCGCGGTGGCTCACGCTTGTAATCCCAGCATTTTGGGAGGCTGAGGCGGGCGGATCACGAGGTCAGGAGATCGAGACCACGGTGAAACCCCGTCTCTACTAAAAAATACAAAAACTTAGCCGGGAGTGGTGGCGGGCGCCTGTAGTCCCAGCTACTCGGAGAGGCTGAGGCAGGAGAATGGCGTGAACCCGGGAGGCGGAGCTTGCAGTGAGCCGAGATTGCGCCACTGCACTCCAGCCTGGGCGACAGAGCGAGACTCCGTCTAAAAAAAAAAAAAAAAAAAGACAGTCTTGCTCTGTTGCTGAGGCTGGAATGCAGTGGTGTGATCTCGGCTCACTGCAACCATCACCTCCTGGGTTCGAGTGATACTCCTGTCTCAGCCTCCCAAGTAGCTGGGTTTACAGGCACAGGCCAACACACCCAGCTGATTTTTGTATTTTTAGTAGAGACGGGGTTTCACCATGTTGGCCAGGCTTGTTTCCAACTCCTAGCCTCAAGTGATCCACCCACCATGGCTTCCCAAAGTGCTGGGATTACAGGCGTGAACCACCGCGCCCGGCCCCGGGCCCCTGTTTTCTTTTGCATCTGGTAGGAACTCCACCCTCAGACTGCAATCTCCTGGTTACTAGAGTCTCCACACATGCTGGTGGCCCCCACATCCACAAAAGACTCCTCCATTCATAAACACCACATGCTTGCCCCTACCTCTATGCCAGGAATTTCTTCCCCACTTGCCTCTAAGTGTCCAAATTATGTTAAATCATGTTCTTCCAGATTTAGCTCAAGTTTTCCTTCTTAAATTTAATGGAATTTGCCCTTTTCACAAGGTGGCGCTGAAAGCAAAGAAGGAAGTGCCTGTCCCTCCTAAAGCCGAAGCCAAAGCGAAGGCTTTAAAGGTCAAGAAGGCAGTGTTGAAAGGTGTCCACATCCACAAAAAAAAGAAGACCCGCACGTCACCCACCTTCCAGAGGCCCAGGACACTGCGACTCCGGAGGCCGCCCAAATATCCTCGGAAGAGCGCCCCCAGGAGAAACAAGCTTGACCACTGTGCCATCATCAAGTTTCTGCGGACCACTGAGTCCGCCATGAAGAAGATAGAAGACACCACCACACTTGTGTTCAGGGTGGATGTTAAAACCAACCAGCACCAGATCAAACAGGCTGTGAAGAAGCTCTGTGACATTGATGCGGCCCAGGGCAACACCCTGATTCGGCCTGATAGAGAGAAGAAGGCATATGTTCAACTGGGCCCTGATTACTATGTTTTGGATGTTGCCAAAAAAATTGGGATCATCTAAACTGAGTCCAGCTGGCTAATTCTAAATATGTATATCTTTTCACCAAAAAAAAAAATTTAATGGAGTTTAATGATTCTCTGCTCTTCCAAAATGTAGTAACAGCAGCAGTCTGCACCAACGATTTGACTCATCACTTGATTTTTTTTTTTTTTTTGAGACAGAGTCTCTCACTGTCACCCAGGCTGGAGTGCAGTGGCGTGATCTTGGCTCACTGCAACCTCTGCCTCCTGGGTTCAAGTGGTTCTCCTGCCTCAGCCTCCCGAGTAGATGGGACTACAGGTGCGCGCCACCACGCCCAGCTAATTTTTTTATTTTTTTATTTTTATTTTTATTTTTTTATTTTTATTTTTATTTTTTGAGACAGAGTCTCGCTCTGTCGCCCAGGCTGGAGTGCAGTGGCGCGATCTCGGCTCACTGTAAGCTCCGCCTCCCGGGTTCAGGCCATTCTCCTGCCTCAGCCTTCCGAGTAGCTGGGACTACAGGCACCCGCCACCACGCCCAGCTAAATTTTTGTATTTTTAGTAGAGACAGGGTTTCACCGTGGTAACCAGGATGGTCTGGATCTCCTGACCTCCTGATCCACCCGCTTCAGCCTCCCAAAGTGCTGGGATTACAGGCGTGAGCCACCACGCCCGGCCTTTTTTTATTTTTAGTAGAGATGGGATTTCACACTGTTGTCCAGGATGGTCTCGATCTCTTGACCTCGTGATCCACCTGCCTCGGCCTCCCAAAGTGCTGGGATTACAGGTGTGAGCCACCGGCGCCCGGCCCATCACTTGATCTTTTTCCTCTTTTTTTTTTTTTTTTTTGAGACAGAGTCTTGCTCTGTTATCCAGGCTGGAGTACAGTGGTGTCATCTTGGCTCACTGGAACCTCCGCCTCCCAGGTTCAAGTGATTCCTGTGCCTTAGGCTCCCCGGTAGCTGGGGTCACAGGCGAGCGCTACCATGCCCAGCTTAATATTTTCGTATTTTTAGTAGAGATGGGGTTTCACCATGTTGGCCAGGCTGGTCTCGAACTCCTGGCCTCAAGTGATCCACCTGCCTCAGCCTCCCAAAGTGCTGGGATTACAAGCATAAGCCACCGTGCCCAGGCTTTTTTTTTTTTTTTTTTTTTTTTCTGAGACAGAATTTCCCTCTTTGTTGCCCAGGCTGGAGTGCAATGGCACAATCTTGGCTCACTGCAACCTCCACCCCCTGGGTTCAAGCGATTCTCCTGCCTCATCTTCCCAAGTGGCTTGGATTACAGGCGCCCACCACCACGCCCAGCTAATTTTTGTATTTTTAGTACAGACAGGGTTTCACCACGTTGGCCAGGCTGGTCTTGAACTCCTGACCTTGTGATCCACCCGCCTCGGTCTCCCCAAGTGCTGGGATTACAGGCGTGAGCCATTGCGCCCAGGCTTTTTTTTTTTTTTTTTTTTTGAGACGGAGTCTCGCTCTGTCATCCAGGCTGGAGTGGCAGGATCTTAGCTCACTGCAACCTCCACCTCCCAGGTTCAAGCAATTCTCCTGCCTCAGCCTCCTGAGTAGCTGGGATTACAGGCGCCCGCCACCACGCCCAGCTAATTTTTGTATTTTTAGTAGAGACGGGGTTTCACCATGTTGGTCAGGCTGGTCTCAAACCCCTGACCTCATGATCCACCCACCTCAGCCTCCCAAAGTGCTGGGATTACAGGCGTGAGCCACCTCGCCTGGCCAATTTTTGTATTTTTAGTAGAGATGGGGTTTCGCCATATTGGCCAGACTGGTCTCAAACTCCTGACCTCAGGTGATCTGCCTGCCTCGGCCTCCCAAAGTGCTAGGATTACAGGCGTGAGCCACCCACACCTGTATTGTTGAAAAACAACAGCTTTTCAACTCCCTCTAGGAATCAGTGGGGAAGGTGTGCCTGTTCCCCTCAGGCACCTCCCACAGAGCCTCCCCACCCCCATGTTGTGCAATGAGCTACATTAGCCTCATACCTCATCTTCCTCTCGTCTTCTAACCCTATCCTTCTTCACTGCTGCCTGAGTGTATCGTCCTAGAAACTTTCTATGATTTTTCATCATCTCAGTAGGATAGGCAAGGTTCTTCAAGCTTTTGCTCTGGCCTCTCACCACCCGGCACACTGAATTATGACTCCTCTCTGTGGAACACGTTCTTTCTCACTTCCCTGTGCCGGGAAGCACCTGAGTCCTCCTGGTGAATTCCAGCTCATCTGTTAAGGATTAGCTCCACTGTCTCCTCCTTCATGCTGCCCTTATTACTTCCTTCAGGCCCCAAGCACCCCTTTCTCCCTGAACAAGGACACAGGCCCTAGCACACCCCTCCCCTGCAGCATCCTGCTACCTGCATTGTCACAGTCTACCCAGGGGTTGCACCCACCGTTCAGTGAGCTCCTGGATGACAAGCCCTAGACTTTTTCATCTTTATGTCCCCTGCAGTGCCAGGAACAAAAATAGACTCAACAAATGCTTGTTGAATGAATAAGTAAAAGAATGAAGAGTCCATGGCCAGGCGCAGTGGCTCACGCCTGTAATCCCAGCACTTTTGGGGGGGCGAGGTGGGCAGATCACAAGGTCAGGAATTCAAGACCAGCCTGGCCAACACGGTGAAACCCCGTCTCTACTAAAAAAAAAAAAAAAAAAATTAAACGGGCGTGGTGTCACGACCCTGTAATCCCAGCTACTTGGCAGGCTGAGGCAGGAGAATTGCTTGAATTCAGGCGGTGGAGGTTGCAGTGAGCTGAGATCAAGCTACTGCACTCCAGCCTGGGCAACAGAGCAAGACTCCGTCTCAGAAAAAAAAAAAAAAAAAAAAGAAAAGAAAAGTTCTAAGAATGTTTTAGCAAGAATAGCATCAGAACAATAAGCATACAGTTTCCCAAAGTAATTAAGAATAAAATTAATTATTCTGACAGTGTCAACTATGTTTTTGCTCACAGTAAACACAAAATAAATTCAAGAAACTGAAAAAATACATTCATGTTGTGTAGGAAAGAAGAAAAAAAGAAACTGAAAAAAGTTAATTATTCTGATACACATATTTTTAAAAATAGTGTCATATTATATTTACATTGGATGGCACAGGGGAAACGTCATGGATTAAAAATATAAAGGTTTCGGCCGGGCGCGGTGGCTCAAGCCTGTAATCCCAGCACTTTGGGAGGCCGACGCGGGCGGATCACGAGGTCAGGAGATCGAAACCATCCTGGCTAACATGGTGAAACCCCGTCTCTACTAAAAATACAAAAAAAAAAATTAGCCGGGCATGGTGGCGGGCGCCTGTAATCCCAGCTACTCGGGAGGCTGAGGCAGGAGAATGGCGTGAACCCGGGAGGCGGAGCTTGCAGTGAGCCAAGATCGCGCCAGTGCACTCCAGCCTGGGGGACAGAGAAAGACTCTGTCTCAAAAAAAAAAAAAAAAAAAAAAAAAAAAAAAATATATATATATATATATATATATATATATATAAAGGTTTCAGGCTGGGCACGGTGGCTCATGCGTGTAATCCCAGCATTTTGGGAGGCCAAGGTGGGCAGATCATTTGAGATCAGGAGTTCGAGACCAGCCTGGCTGACACAGTGAAACCCCATCTCTGCTAAAAATTTAAAAATTAGCCTGGTGTTGTGGCAAGCACCTGTAATCTCAGCTATTCAGGAGGCTGAGGCAGAGTCTTACTCTGCTGAATCACTTGAACCCAGAGGACAGAGACTGCAGTGAGCCTGGATCGTGCCATTACACTCCAGCCTGGGCAATAGAGCGAGACTCCATCTCAAAAAAAAAGAAAGGAATGATAATCAACTTACGTTGCTTAGTTCACCCATAATGCAATCACTTGATATCAATTTTTGAAAGAAAGCCTCTACTGCCAGGTGTAGTGGCTCACACCTGTAATCCCAGCACTTTGGGAGGGTGAGATGAGTGGATCCCTTGAGGTTAGGAATTCGAGACCAGCCTGGCCAAATGGCGAAACCCTGCCTCTACTAAAAATACAAAATTTGCTGGGTGTGGTGGCACACGACTGTAATCCTAGCTACTTGGGAGGCTGAGGCAGGAAAATCACTTGAACCCGGGAGGCGAAGATTGCAGTGAGCCAAGATCGCACCATTGCACTCCAGTCTGGGTAACAAGAGCAATACTCTGTCTCAAAAAAAAAAAAATAAAGAAAGCCTGTACTATAGTCATGTTGAAGGCAGGGTAGAGAAGAGTTCTAGGTTTCTTTCTGACCATAATATAAAGTAAATGTAATTAACTAAAGTAATATGAATCAAGAATCCATATTATAAACATATTATTTAGATAGAGAAAGTGAATACCAGAAAAAAAAGTGAATTGGAAGTAGATACCTCTGAGCAACAGGATCATGTCTAGGGGAGGGAAATGCTGTTTTTGTTGCTTTTGAGTACTATTTTATGTTTATAACTGTTTATATGTTAAAAATTTACAGGCGGGCGCAGTGGCTCACACCTGTAATCCCAGCACTTTGGGAGGCCAAGGCAGACAGATCACGAGGTCAGGAGATCGAGACTATCCTGGCTAGCATGGTGAAACCCTGTCTTTACTAAAAATACAAAAAATTAGCCGGGCGTGGTGGCAGGCGCCTGTAGTCCCAGCTACTGGGGAGGCTGAGGCAGGAGAATGGTGTGAACCTGGGAGGTGGAGCTTGCAGTGAGCCAAGATCACGCCACTGCACTCCAGCCTGGGCGACAGAGCACAGCGAGACTGCGTCTCAAAAAAAAAAAAAAAATGTGGCCCCAAGACAAATATTCTTCAAATGTGGTCCAGGGAAGCTAAAAGACTGGACACACATGGAATAATTTGGGAATACACATACCATAGTAATCTATGTATGGATTGAGGGAAGCAAAAGAACACAAAGGCTGTTAAAGGAAAAAGTGAGGATTACATAATTGTTTTAAGGTAATTATCCTTGCCTACAAAGATCAGTAACAAGGGTGATGCCACTTCAAGGTTGAACAGGTAGTTGCTGGGCAGATGTCCTTGCAGGAGTATTTTGTGTGTAACGTTGTGATGGCCTTTGTGCAAGATTGTGGTTTTTGCAGTCTTTTTTTTTTTTTTTTGGAGACAGAGTCTCACTCTGACACCCAGGCTGGAGTGCAGTGGCGTGATCTTGGCTCACTGCAACCTCCGCCCCCTGAGTTCAAGCAATTCTCCTGCCTCAGCCTCCTGAGTAGCTGGGATTACAGGTGCCTGCCACCGCGCCCGGCTAATTTTTGTATTTTTAGTAGAGACGAGCTTTCATCATCTTGGCCAGGCTGGTCTTGAATTCCTGACCTTGTGATCCACCCGCCTCGGTCTCCCAAAGTGCTGGGATTACAGGCGTGAGCCACCGCGCCTGGACTTTTGCAGTCTTCTGTGATAGATTTTGTTATTAGGCATAGGAACATGAGAATTTCTCTTCCTGGCCTTCCCCAGCTCTGTTTGTCAGAGGTTTTGTTTTTGTTTTAATATTAGTGACTCCATTTTTTTTTTGTTTTTTGTTTTGTTTCGTTTTGTTTTTGAGACAGGGTCTCACTCTGTCATCCAGGCTGGAGTGCAGTGGCACGATCTCAGCTCACTGCAACCTCTGCCTTCTGGGTTCAAGTGATTCTCCTGCTTCAGTCTCCCGAGTAGCTGGGATTATAGGTGCCCGCCACCACGCCCGGCTAATTTGTGTTTGTGTGTGTGTGTGTGTGTGTGTGTGTGTGTGTGTGTGTTTAGTAGAGACAGGGTTTCACCATATTGGTCAGGCTGGTCTCAAAGTCCTGACTTCAAGTGATCCGCCCACCTTGGCCTCCCAAAGTGCTAGGATTACAGGCATGAGCCACTGCACCCAGTCAATATTAGTGGCTCCATTTTGATTCTGACAACTTTCACATATTCAAAGCACAGTGGAGCCAGGCACTGTGGCTAATGCCTGTAATCTCAGCACTTTGGGAAGCCAAAGCAGGAAGATTGCTTGAGCCCAGGAGTTTGAGACTAGCCTGGGCAACATGACAAAACACATTATGTACAAAAAAGAAAAAAAATTAGCCAGGTGTGGTGGTACACGTCTGTAGTCCCAGCTACCCAGGAGGCTGAAGCAGGAGGATTCCGTGAGCCAGGGAATTTGAGGCGGCAGTGAGCTCTGATTGCACCATTGCCCCCCAGCCTGGGCAATGAAACAAGACCCCGTCTCAAAAAAACAAAAACAAAACACACTGGGGAAGGCACATTTCATGCAAGTCCGTGTCATCCGTGTAATGCTCTCTGGGAATCTCTAGGAAGGCACATGATATATTTTGACGGACCGTGATCATCCCTAGGAATTATTTATCACATGTCATATAGAGGAAAGCTGTCTTGCCGGGTGCAGTGGCTCATGCCTGTAATCCCAGCACTTTGGGAGGCTGAGGAGGGAGGGTCATCTGAGGTCAGGTGTTCCAGACCAGCCTGACCAATGTGGCAAAACCCCGTCTCTACTAAAAATACAAAAATTAGCCAGGCGTAGTGATGCACGCCAGTAATTCCAGTTACTTGGGAGGCTGAGACAGGAGAATCACTGGAACCCAGGAGGTGTAGGTTGCAGTGAGCTGAGATCACACCAGTGTACTCCAGCCTGGGCGACAGAGCGAGACTTCGTCTCAAAAAAAAAAAAAAAAAAAAAGAAAAGCCATCTTGGCAGCCTTGTGTTGCAGAACTTTTCCTTAGTTCAGCTAAAGATGGGGTCCTTGTCCATCCCATGGCCAGGACAACTGAGGCTTGCAGATGGTCTGAAGGGTGAGTAAAGCAGGGTTTTATTAGGTAAAAAAGAAGAAAAGGGGGAAGCAGGGACTAATAAGCAGGGACCACTATACTTGATTCAATAAAGTAATTCTGAACCAAAAGCTAAACATTTAAAAGCCAAAGTTGGCCGGGTGCAGTGACTCACGCCTGTAATCCCAGCGCCTTGGGAGGCCGAGGCGGGCAGATCACTTGAGGTCAGGAGTTCAAGACCAGCCTGGCCAACATGGCGAAACCCTATCTCTACTAAAAATACAAAAATTAGCCGGGTGTGGTGGCTAATGCCTGTAATCTCAGCTACTTGGGAGGCTGAGGCAGGAGAATCTCTTGAACCTGGGAGGCAGAGGTTGCAGTGAGCTGAGATCATGCCATTGCACTCCAGCCTGGGTGACAAGAAGTGAAACTTCATCTCAAAAAAAAAAAAAAAAAAAAGAAAGCCGAAGTTACTTTATAAAGCAGCTTACTCAGTAAAAGAAGAAAAGAGATTACTCTGGCCCTAGTCCCTAAAGCCCTGCAAAACCTGGCATTTCTGCACAGGCATGGGAACCCTGGGAAACTCACACCTGTTTGGCAATTTACAGACCCAGGAACAGAGCCTAGCACATTGGCTCACGCCTGTAATCCCAGCAGTAGGAAGCTGAGGCGGGCCGATCACTTGAGGCCAGGAGTTGGAGACCAGCCTGGCCAACATGGCAAAACCCCCTCTCTACTAAAAATACAGAAAAAGTTAGCTGGGCATGGTGGCTGACGCCTATAATCCCAGCTACTTGGAAGGCTGAGGCACGAGAATTGCTTGAACCCTGGAGGTAGAGGTTGCAGTGGGCTGAGCCACTGCACTCCAGCATAGGCAACAGAGCGAAACTCTATCAAAAGCAAAACAAAACAAAAGGCCAGGTGCAGTGGCTCACACATGTAATCCCAGCACTTTGGGAGGCCAAGGCAGGCAGATCACCTGAGGTCAGGAGTTCAAGACCAGCCTAGCCAACATGGAGAAAACCCGTCTCTACTAATAATACAAAAATTAGCCATGTCTGATGGCAGGCACCTGTAACCCCAGCTACTCAGGAGGCTGAGGTACGAGAATCACTTGAACCTGGGAGGGGGATGTTGCAGTGAGCCAAGATCAGGTGACTGCACTCCAGCCTGGGCAACAGAGGGAAACTGTCTCAAAAACAAAACAAACCAACAAAAACACAAGAACAAGAGACAGGAAAAGCCACTTCATTTGAGAGCCTTTAAAGTCATTAATGTTAGCTACTTCTGTGTCAACACAGAGGAATTACACACCAAGGTGGTCTAAGATGTTAAGAATTCATTTAAACATGAGACTACTTCTTTTGGAATCTATAAGTGCTAACTTTGAGAAATTAATGACTATTGCTTACCTGTTTGCATTTTATTTAAGGATGTTCTGGAAGAGCATTATCACATTTTCCCATCAGAGCTTGTGCAAAGAGGAAGCATTAGTGCCACACCTCCATCACTAAAGGAGAGGCCTTGCTTTTGAAGGCGGGGCCAGAGATTCTGCAAGTAGCTCACAGCATGGCTTAAGGCTCTGCGTGAAGGCTCAAGTTAGCCGATTTTGACACATATGCAAATGATTCTTTGCTAATCAAGCAACAACCGGAGTCATTAGCGCCTTTACAGCCCTTGGGATTGTGAGGACAAGTTGGTCAGGAGACAGGTGGCCTCACTAGCCCCATCTTGGATCTGTTGAGAGTTGCAGATCAGTAAAAACTTGGGAGCAACCCCGATGACTCATCTCTGAGTTGTCTCAACAGTGTGTGCCGGGAACTGGTAGAACAAATGGAATCTTTCAAAGGCCCAGGTCTCAAGAAGCTCACAGCCCAGACACGTAAGCATTACGCACAATTCCATTACCCCTGCAAGGCAAGCAGCCCACGCCAGCAACAGAGGCCAACCAGCCACAGGCTTCGCTCAGGCAGCTTTGGTTTCGTCTACAGATCCTGCTTTATTGTAACATGAGCACTGATGAAAAATTGGTAGGACTGAGAAAGTTAAAATTATCTGCCCTGCCCTGATTAGGATAACAGACACACATGAAGGCATCTACAAAATTAGCAAGAAAGCGTCTCTCCCAATGACCAGCTGTAAAATATTGTCTTCTTTGACCACTGCTCTCTTACTGAAAGCCTTTGTTCTCTGAAATCACAGAGTTTCAGAAACTTTGCTGTTTGAAATTCTATCAGTAAGAATTAAATATTCCACTCTTGGCCAGGTGACTCTAACTCGCCTTAATACACAGAAGCAGACTTAATTGACAACCCACGTCCAAGGTTTCCGAATGGGGATCTGTGGACACAGCATTCCTCATCTAAACTTTGCAGTTTCCAAGGAAACAACACTCTAAGGGCATTTTGCAGTTTAGGCCTGACATTGATTCTTTTACACAAGCCCTGTTTTGCTTTGAGCTTTCAAAACACTGCTTCATTTAAAGTTTATCTCCACCCTTCCCCCAAATCCTACATAAACTGTCCTTTGGGGGCAGGCGTGGTGAGTCATGCCTGTAATCCCAGCACTTTGGGAGGCTGAGGAGGGCGGATCACTTGAGGTCAGGAGTTCCAGACCAGCCTGGACAACATGGTGAAACCCCGTCTCTACTAAAAATACAAAAACTAGCGAGGCGTGGTGGCAGGCGTCTGTTATCCCAGCTACTCGGGAGGCTGAGGCAGGAGAATCACTTGAACCTGGGAAGCGGAGGTTGCAGTGAGCCGAGATCGTGCCACTGCACTCTAGCCTGGACAAGAGTAAAACTCCCTCTCAAAACACACACACAGACACACACACACACACACACAGAAAAACAAACAAAAAACTGTCCTTTGGTCTTCTGGTGTACGGTCTACCTGATTGCAATGGGTTAATAAACCTGACTTTCTCAGATTCCAAGTCTGTCCCTGAATGGGCTAGGACGGCATCGCAATCTATGAGAACCCTGCTGGTCTCAAAAAGGCTACTTAACAATCTGTTTAGTATAGTATTTGGGATATGACTATACATATGTTGCAGGGAAAAACATTTAGCAAATTTATGCCTGAGATTCAGTTTCTTAATAAGTATAGTCATTTGTTAGCTTAAAATTTAATTCTGTCCTTGAATTACAATTATTAAAATGTGAAAATAGCATTTTAAGAGCCTTAAAGTCCGCTTTAAAAGAAAAGTAAGATATGGGACCAGGCATGGTGCCTCACACCTGTAATCCCAGCAGTTTGGGAAGCCAAGGTGGGAGGATTGCTTGAGCCCAGGAATTTGAGACCAGCCTGGGCAACATAGTGAACCCTTGTCTCTAAAAAAAAAAAAAAAAAAAAAAAAATTGTTTTTTAATTAACAAGGCATGGTGGGGCACACCTATAGTCCCAGCTACTTGGGAAGCTGAGGGGGAGGATTGCTTGAGCCTGGGAGGTAGAGGCTTCAGTGAGCCACGACTGCACCACTCCACTCCAGCCTGGGCAACAGAGCAAGACTCTGTCTTGAAAATATATACATGGAAAATTTGCATTCAGAGAACAAAATTTCTCAGAGTTTGGTCAAAGAAAGTTAGCCTCACAGGGCTGAATTCCTGGCCAATTCCTACTAATCCTGTAAGACTTGGCTCAAACATTCTCTGTTCTTGAAAGCTGTCCCTAATCCTTCTCTTCTCTACTCTGCTGGCACCTGGTGTTATATTTGTGCCATGGCACACGCCAACCACAATATTGGGGTTGTTGGTTTACCTGTTTTCCCTGTTCGTCTCAACTCATTGAGAGCAGAGCCCCTGTCACTGATCTGTAAATTGCACCTGGCACACAGGAGGGACTCAATTCATTATGAACAGATGAAGCTGTGAATGGAGGGGAGGTTGGGAGCAAGAAAACCAGTTGGAAGATGGTCGTAATGGTCCACAAAGGATGAAAATAACCTGGACTCGGTGTTTGACTAGATGAAAAAGTAGATGAGTATGGAACATTATATTTTATTCTATTTTTATTATTTTTTAAGATGGAGTTTTGCTCTTGTTGCCCAGGCTGGAGTGCAGTGGCGCGATCTCAGCTCACTGCAACCTCTGCCTCCTGGGTTCAAGTGATTCTCCTGCCTCAGCCTCCTCAGTAGCTGAGATTAGAGGCACCTGCCACCACGCCTGACTAATTTTTTTTTTCTTTTTTTTTTTTGAGATAGAGTCTGACTCTGTCGCCCAGGCTGGAGTGCAGTGCAGCAGGCTGGTCTTGAACTCCTGACCACAGGTGATCTGCCCACCTCGGCCTCCCAAAGTGCTGGGATTACAGGCATGAGCCACCGCGTCTGGCCTAATTTTTGTATTTTTAGTAGAGACAGGGTTTTGCCATGCTGGCCAGGCTGGTCTTGAATTCCTGACCTCAGGTGATCTGCCTGCCTTGGCCTCCCAAAGTGCTGGGATTACAGGTGTGAGCTACCGTGACCAGCCTTGGAACCTTTTAAAGGAAGAAGAGGCTGGGTGTGGTGGCTCACGCCTGTAATCCCAACTGGGAGGCCGAGGCTGGAGGATCACTTGAGGTCAAGAGTTCAAGATCAGCCTGGCCAATATGGTGAAGCCCTGTCTCCACTAAAAATACATAAATTACCCAGGAATGCTGGCGGATGCCTGTAACCCCAGCTAGTTGGGAGGCTGTGGCTAGAGAATCACTTGAACCTAGGAGGCAGAGGTTGCGGTGAGCCAAGATCGCGCCACTGCACTCCAGCCTGGGTGACAGAGGGAAACTGTGTCTCAAAAATAGGTAAGTAAATAAATAAATAAAGGATTAAAGGAATAAATAAAATAAATAAAGACTTGATGATTCAGTGAAAACAAGAAACAAAGAATAGAGAATCAAATAAATTTAAAAATGTTTAAACCTACACAGATAGGGAGTGGATACTACAACTGGAATAGAGGAATCCTAGAGTAGCTAGTTCATTCATTTGAGATAAGATTTTGTGAGATCCTTGGAAAATCTATTATGCTTTTGGACATTCAAAATTAAAGTCAAGGCTCAAAATAGACTTGAGAGTCATTAACATTGAGGCTGGAACTTTTTTTTTTTTTTTTTGAGACGGAGTCTGGCTCTGTTGCCCAGGCTGGAGTGCAGTGGCGCAATCTCAGCTCACTGCAAGCTCCGCCTCCCAGGTTCACGTCATTCTCCTGCCTCAGCCTCTCCGAGTAGCTGGGACTACAGACGCCCGCCACCACGCCCGGCTAATTTTTTTTTTTTGTATTTTTAGTAGAGACGGGGTTTCACCGTGATCTCGATCTCCTGACCTCGTGATCCGCCCGCCTCGGCCTCCCAAAGTGCTGGGATTACAAGCATGAGCCACCGCGCCCAGCCGAGGCTGGAACTTTTTTAAAAAGTGGATGAACTCTCTGAAGAAGAGACTGTGTGTTGAGTACAAGACTGAAACACTAAAACTTGGAAAATGCAAAAGTCTAAAGGAAAAGAGGAGGGAGGAAGAGGCAACAAAGATGAGTGTGTTCATGGAGAAATAGGGAAGTGCAATAACCCAGACACCAATGGAGAAGCGCTGCCTGCAGGCGAGGAGAGGAAAACCCAAGAGAATCACCTGAAAAACTATTCAAACTCAAAGTTCAGCAAGGTGCTAAGTTGAAAAATACAGCAACCATTTACAACAATTGATGGCTTTCCTCCAACTATAGCCTGTTACAAAATATAATGGACAGGCTGGGCGCGGTGGCTCACACCTGTAATCCCAGCACTTTGGGAGGCCGAGGCAGGTGGATTACCTGAGGTCAGGAGTTCAAGACCAGCCTGACCAACAAAGTGAAACCCCGTCTCTACTAAAAATACAAAAATTAGCCAGGCGTGGTGGCAGGCTCCTGAAGTCCCAGGTACTCGGGAGGCTGAGACAGGAGAATTGCTTGAACCCGGGAGGTGGAGGTTTCAGTGAGCCAAGATCGCACCATTGCACTCCAGCCTGGGCAACAGGCAAGACTCTGTCTCAAAAAAAAAAAGAAAGAAAGAAAATATAATGGACAAAAGATCCCATTTGTAATGGCAAAAGCCAAAAGATAATAATGACAGATAAACTATAAAAATGTGTGGTACTTTTGAAAATATAATGGAAAAATTCTATTTTCAATAGTAAAAAAAGAACGAGAGAGAGAGAAAGAAAAGAAAGAAAGAAAAAGAAAGAGAAAGAGAGAGAGAGAGAAAGAAAACGAAGGAAAGGAAGGAAGAAAGAATCCAGTCTGAGTAATATGGCAAGACTCAGTCTCTAAAAAAAAAAATTTAAATTAGCTGGGTATAGTGCTGCACGACTGTGGTTCCAGCTACTCAGGAGGCTGAGTGAAAGGATTGCTTGATCCCAGGAGGTTGAGGCTGCAGTGAGCCACGATTATGCCACTGCCCTCCAGCCTGGGCAACAGAGGAAGACCCTGTCTTAAAAAAAAAAAGGCTGGGCGCGGTAGATCACACCTGTAATGCCAACACTTTGGGAGGCCAAGGCGGGCATATCACCTGAGGTCAGGAATTCAAGATCAGCCTGGACAACATGGTGAAACCCCGTCTCTACTGAAAATACAAAAATTAGCCAGACATGGTAGTGCACACCTGTAATCCCAGCTACTCAGGAGGCTGAGGCAGGAGAATCACTTGAATCTGGGAGGCAGAGGTTGCAATGAGCTGAGATCATGCCATTGCACCACAGCCTGGGTGACAAGAGCAAAACTCTGTTAAAAAACAAAACAAAACAAAAAAACCACCAAAAATAAAAAAGAAAATGTCAAACACCTAGGAATAAACTTGTATGGTACTTTTATGAATGTACTACAAAAACCGAAAGACATAGATTTGAATAATGAGAGGACATAGCAGATGGAAAACATGATATTATGAAGATATCAGTGCTCTCCACATTTACACATTTAATGCAGTTTCAAGGCAAAATAAATTCCAAGTGGACCAAGGAGACATACAAAAAACAAAAACAGATAAAAGAAGTATAAAAGAAAAAAATGGCAAGGAAAAATTTTCTAGGCATAATCCCAAAAGTAGGACCATTAAGAAAATGATAGACAGATAAGATTCTGAACAAACCTGATTCCTAGAGCCCAAGGCCTAGAGCTCAGAGCTTTGCAATATCCTCCTCAGTCCATGAATTTGTGATAAGGACATTGCAATTTTTCCTTCCACGGTATTTCTGCCCCGTATGATGAATATTAGCTCAAGATATTTCTGTGCCCTTTATAGATGAGTCATCTGTAAGTATTCATCAAAGATATTCACATTCTCACTGTGGGTGAATCCACACTGTAGAACCTCAGATTCTACAACCACTGTCAAAGCCTTATGATATAGCAAGCCCTCAGCTTTGGCGGAGAAATAGGATCAAGAGCAAAGATCATGCCATTCATATCTGGCACCAACAAGCCAAAAGCCAAAATTCCACACCATGAGTGTGCTTGGGACTAGGGTTGCTCTGGCCCTAGAAGTAGGTGAAACACACCCCACTTAACTAAAAGCAGTGACCAAAAGCTGGGAGGTGATAGGAGCAATTATTAAGGTGAATATGCAAATGTTCTCCAGCTTACTTCTTTGACATGCTTTTTTAGAAAATTGTGCTCTACATTGGTTCTCAAACTTTAGCATACATCAGAATCACTGAAGGACTTGTTAAAAAGACTACTGGGGTCCACCCTAAATCACTCTGAATTTCTGAAACAGTTGGCCTGGATCTGAACCAAGTCTGCATTTCTGACAAATTCCCAGCTGGTGCTGATTCTGCTGGTTTGGGGACCACACTTTAAGAACCAGTGCACTACAATTGTGATATTGGGTGTGGACCTGAAAGAAAGGCAAAAAGGAAGCTCTTGATTCTGTTTGCTTTTAACAAAGAAGTCCTTGGAGAGAAGCATCTGGAGACTGAGACTACCCAGAGGGGTCAGACAGTCTTCCAGGGGCCATGCAACGGAATTCCTTTCTTGTAAATATCCCTCCCTAAACCTTAGTAAAGTTACTAAATTCAGAACATGCTTAGTTTGAGTTTGTGTGTGTGTGTGTGTGTGTGTGTGTGTGTGTGTGTGTGTGTGTGTGTTTAAAACTGCTGCATAGGGTCAAACCAACAATAAAAAAAACAAGAAGAGGAAATAGAACCATGGGGTAGCAATGTCAGGAATTCACTGAGCAGGGGAAAGAGTTTCAACTGTACAAAGTAGGATACAGGAGAAGTTTACTAAAATCTCTAAGGGCAGGAAGATTAGTGAATGTTCCAATCTCCTGATGCTTTACCTTAATTTGCATATATCTTTTCTGAGCATTGAGTCGCCAACATATTTATCCCCAATATTAATTCTTAATTCGTTCTGATTCTGAACACTATACCCGGATGAGCGTGGTGGTTCACACCTGTAATCCCAACACTTTTGGAGGCTAGGGCAGATGGATCATCTGAGGTCAAGAGTTGGAGACCATCCCGGCCAACATGGTGAAATCCGATCTCTCCTAAAACTACAAAAACAAAATTAGCCAGGCGTGGTGGCGCATGCGTGTAAATCCCAGCTACTCAGGAGGCTGAGGCAGGGGAATCACTTAAACCCGGGAGGTGGAGGTTGCAGTGAGCCAAGATCACGCCATTACACTCCAGTATGGGTGACGAGCAAAAACTCCATCTCAAAAAATAAATAAATAAACACTATACCTAAAAATTCATAATTTGTAAAGAAATATACGTGCAGAAGATTGCTCTCAAACTTAAAATAATTAAAACTCTCCTATATTTAAAATACCATTCTTAATTTATCTGTTTCATACATTTTTTAAAAATTGGGGGTTTTTTTTGTTTTGTTTTTGGTTTCCTGTTTTTTTGTGGTGGAGTTTTGCTCTTGCTGCCCAGGCTGGAGTGAAATGGCGCGATCTTGGCTCACCGCAACCTTCGCCTCCCGGGCTCAAGTGATTCTCCTGCCTCAGCCTCCCGGGTAGCTGGGATTACAGGCATAAGCCACCATGCCCGGCTAATTTTGTATTTTTAAAAAGTAGAGACTGGGTTTCTCCATGTTGGTCAGGCTGGTCTTGAACTGACCTCAGGTGATCCGCCCGCCTCGGCCTCCCAAAATGTTGGGATTACAGGAGTGAGCCACTGAGCATGGCCAGGTTTTTTTGTTTGATTTGTTTTGTTTTGTTTTTCTGTTTTTTTGTTTTTTTGAGACGGAGTTTCGCTCTGGTTGACCAGGCTGGAGTGCAATGGTGCAATCTTGGCTTACTGCAACCTCCTCCTACCGGGTTCAAGCAATTCTCCTGCCTCAGTCTCCCGAGTAGCTGGGATTACAGGCATACACCAGCACGCCCAGCTAATTTTTTGTATTTAGTAGAGACAGGGGTTTCACCATGTTGGTCAGGCTGGTCTCGAACTCCTGACCTTAAGTGATCTGCCACCTCAGCTTCCCAAAGTGCTGGGATTACAGGTGTGAGCCACTGCACCTGGCCTGTTTCATGCATTTGATATTCTGTAGAGATTTCACAAGGCAGCATATGTCTCTGAAACCCCTTCATGATGATTATAAACTGTGCCCTCTTTAAAGACAGAGCTGGCCGGGCGCGGTGGCTCACGCCTGTAATCCCAGCACTTTGGGAGACTGAGGCAGGTGGATCACAAGGTCAGGAGATTAAGACCATCCTGGCGGCTGGGCACGGTGGCTGAAGCCTGTAATCCCAGCACTTTGGGAGGCCGAGGTGGGCGGATCACAAGGTCAGGAGATCGAGACCATCCTGGCTAACACACTGAAACCCCGTCTCTACTATAAATACAAAAAAAGAAAAATTAGCCGGGCATGGTGGCGGGCGCCTGTAGTCCCAGCTACCCGGGAGGCTGAGGCAGGAGAACGGCGTGAACCCAGGAGACAGAGCTTGCAGTGAGCCGAGATCGTGCCACTGCACTCCAGTCTGGGCCACAGAGCGAGACTCTGTCTCAAAAAACAAACAAAAAAAAAGACATAGAGCCAATAGATCTACTGCTTGATCCCCTATGTATTAGACTAAAGTAAAATCCTGTCAAGGACTATTTCTGCACTATGGAACTGAAAAATGACTTTGTTAAATTTCAACCCATTTAAAAAAAACAAAACAGGGCTGGGCATGGTGGCTCACACCTGTAATCCTAGCACTTTGGGAGGCTGAGGCAGGTGGATCACCTGAGGTCAGGAGTTCGATACCAGCCTGGCCAGCATGTTGAAACCCCATCTGTACTAAAATACAAAAGTTAGCCGGGGGTGGTGGCGTGGTAATCCCAGCTACTTGGGAGGCTGAGGCAAGAGAATTGCTTGAACCTGGGAGGTGGAGGTTGCAGTGAGCTTAGATCCCGCCATTGCACTCCAGCCTGGGCGACAAGAGTGAAACTCCATCTCAAAAACAACAAAAAAAACAACAAAGGCCGGGCACAGTGGCTCATGTCTATAATCCCAGCACTTTGGGGCCAAGGTGGGCAGATCACAAGGTCAGGAGTTCAAGACAAGCCTGGCCAACATGGTGAAACCCCATCTCTACCAAAAATACAAAAGCTAGCTGGGTATGGAACACACACCTGTAATCCCAGCTACTCAGAAGGTTGTGGCAGGAGAATCGCTTAACCGGGACCTGGGAGCCGGAGGTTACAGTGAGCTGAGATCACACCACTGCACTCCAGCCTGGGCTATAGAGCGAGACTCTGTCTCAAAACAGAACAAACAAAAAGATAAACCTCAACCCACTTTTAAATGGTCTTTCTAATTATATGAGTTTCAGATGGACTTTGAACATAGGAGAAATGGAAGACTCCTCATACAGTGAATAAACATCAGCATATCACATTCCCAAGGTAGGGGATAAGTTAAACCCTTTTAGATAAGGTTTACAAGAGTCATTACAACTTTCCATTCAGATAAGCTGGAAGGTTATTGTGGTAGCCAGTCACCAAATGGCCCCAGTGATCCTTGCTTCCTGGAATTCACTTACTAGTTTACACACTTTTCCACTTGGAATCATGTTTGTAGTCTATGTCCAACAGAATGAGGCAGAAGTAACAGCGTGTTGTTTCCAAGCCTAGATCATAAAAGATATTGCAGTTTGTACCTTCGTCTTGGTCTTAGATCACTGATTCCAGGGGAAGCCAGCAGTGAGGACACTCAGCAGTCCTATGGGTGGGGAGTCAATCAGAGTCCTGAAAGGCACAGTCCTGAATGCCATCATCCTGAATGTTGAAATTCTAAAAGATCAAAATCCTACAAATATAATTCTGGGAAAAATCATTTAAAAGTCTTTAAGGGGGATTTATTGAGAAATACATGGCTGGGCAGGGTGGCTCATGCCTGTAATCCCAGCACTTTGGGAGGCCGAGGTGGGCGGATCACCTGAGGTCAGGAGTTCGAGACCAGCCTCAACATGGAGAAACCCCGTCTCTATTAAAAATACAAACAAAAATTAGCCAGGAGTGGTGGTGCATGCCTGTAATCCCAGCTACTCGGGAGGCTGAGGCAGGAGAATTGCTTGAACCTGGGAGGTGGAGGTTGCGGTGAGCCGAGATTGCGCCATTGCACTCCAGCCTGGGCAACAAGAGCGAAACTCAGTCTCAAAAAAAAAAAAACAGAAATATATAAAA
Source organism: Symphalangus syndactylus (assembly GCF_028878055.3). NCBI lineage: Eukaryota > Metazoa > Chordata > Mammalia > Primates > Hylobatidae > Symphalangus > Symphalangus syndactylus. The sequence goes on along the minus strand of NC_072431.2, from coordinate 19,786,447 downwards.
ACACAACAGAAGGCTTCATAAACCACTTACACGATAAAACAGACAATAATAACATTCACTTTTTTACTAGTATAAACACTCAGATATACTAACAACAGCTGTATGGGCATAACAGTTATGAGCAGACAAGCCGTATTCATAAAGAAATAGGTCGAAATGGGAAACATATAAACACACATCACTGTAGTTGGTAATTGTGTGCACCCAGCTTTATAACTGCAGTTATCTGAAATACCATGACGAACAACTTAAGTCTTTGATGAGATCAATCAAAAACCTTGATGGGTCACCACCACATATTCGGTCACCCAAACAGCCAAGATTTGGAGACTTTTTTTTTTTTTTTCAGAGTTTCGCTCGTCGCCCAGGCTGGAGTGGTGCAATGGCCCTATCTCAGCTCACCACAACCTCTGCCTCCTAGGTTCAAGTAGTTCTCCTGCCTCAGCCTCCTGAGTAGTTGGGATTACAGGCATGCGACACCATGCCTGGCTAATTTTGTATTTTTAGTAAAGACAAGTTTTCTCCATGTTGGTCAGGCTGGTCTCGAACTCCCGACCTCAGGTGATCAGCCCGCCTCGGCCTCCCAAAGTGCTGGGACTACAGGCATGACCCACCGTGCCTGGTGATCTGGAGAAATGTTATCACAAATGCAGATGCAGAACATCTCGCCGGGCGCAGTGGTTCATGCCTGTAATCCCAGCAATTTGGGAGGCCGAGGCAGGAGATTCACCTGAGGTCAGGAGTTCGAGACCAGCCTGGCCAACATGGCAAAACCCTGTCGCTACTAAAAATACAAAAATTAGCTGATCTTGGTGGCAGGCGCCTGTAAATCCCAGCTACTCGGGAGGCTGAGGCAGGAGAATCGCTTGAACCCAGGAGGCAGAGGTTGCAGTGAGCCGAGATTGTGCCATTGCACTCCAGCCTGGGCAAGAAGAGCAAAATTCCATCTCAAAAAAAAAAAAAAGAAAGAAAAAGAACATCTCTTCTTTTTTCTTTTTCTTTTTTTGTTTTTTTGAGACAGATCTCGCTCTGTCACAACACAGGCTGAAGTGCAGTGGCACCATCTCGGCTCACAGCAGCCTCTAGCCCAGGTTGGAGTGCAGTGCATCAGGCTGGTCTCGAACTCCTGACCTCAGGTGATCTGCCCTCCTCGGCCTCCCAAAGTACTAGGATTACAGGCGTGAGCCACTGCACCTGGCTCTCTCCTCCTTTACTGAGGAAGTTTCAGTGTTGTCACATACATGCACACTGCTTACTCACACAAAGTCAACGTTGTGGCCGGGCTCAGGAGTTAGAGACTAGCCTGACCAACATGGTGAAACTCCATCTCTACTAAAAAAAAATACAAAAATTAGCCGGGCATGGTGGCAGGTGCCTGTAATCCCAGCTACTCGGGAGGCTGAGGCATGAGAATCGCTTGAACCCAGCAGGCGGAGATTGCAGTGAGCCGAGATAGCACCACTGCACTCCAGCCTAGGTGACAGAGTGAGACTCTGTGCAAAAAAAAGAAAAAAAAAAAAGTCAACATTGTGATAATACACATTCATGCAGTCAAGTTTCTGATGTCCACGGCAGCAGAAGAAAAGTCTGTCCCAGCTCTCAGAGAGACCAAATTGTCTTCTGTATTTGTTCTTTCTGGGCCAATCGGATGGTGCCCATCAACACTGAGGGCAGATCTTCCCAACCTAGTGCACTAGGAATCACACAGTAACCTGCTCTGGAAACATCTTTAAGCATCAAACCTTAAAGAAAGTAATACTTGTTAAGATTTCATGCAGTACCAAAGAAGAATATCAACAATTATCTGGCCGGGCACGGTGGCTCACGCCCGTAATCCCAGCACTTTGAGAAGCCAAGGCAGGTGGATCACCTGAGGTCAGGAGTTCACAACCAGCTTGGCCAACATGGTAAAACCCCCATCTCTACTAAAATACAAAAATTAGCCGGGCCTGGTGGTGAGCACCTGTAATCCCAGCTACTTGGGAGGCTAAGGCAGGAGAATCACTTGAACCAGGAAGGCAGAGGTTGCAGTGAGCCGAGATGATACCACTGCACTCCAGCCTGGGTGACAGAACAAGACTCCATCTCAAAAACAAATTAATTAATTATTAATTAAATGGGGGTATTAAAGCAAAAAAATTCAGAACTAGAAAATAAAGTCTCAAAAAATTTCAAATAAGTTATAGCATACTAAAGATGGTCTGTATACAAAACAATTAAATAATCTATCATCTAGAACCTCGAACTTCTGGGCTCAAGTAGTTCTCCTGCCTCAGTCTTCTAAATACTTGGGACTATAGGCACGTGCCACCACACCTGGCAAAAGATAGATACATTTTTAAAGTCCTATATATGTTTAGAAATTGTAAAAGAAGGCCAGGCATGGTGGTTCACACCTGTAATCCCAGCATCTTGGGAGGCTGAAGCGGGAGGATCATGAGGTCAGGAGTTTAAGACCAGCCTGGCCAACATAGTGAAACCCCCATCTCTACTAAAAATACAAAAAATTAGCTGGGGTTGGTTGCAGGCACCTGTAATCCCAGCTACTTGGGAGGCTGAGGCAGGAGAATCCCTTGAAATCCATGAGGCAGAGGTTGCAGTGAGCTGAGATCACGCCACTGCACTCCAGCCTGGGCGACAGCGCAAGACTCTGTCTCAAAAAAAAAAAAAAAAAAAAAAAAAAAAGGCCGGGCGTGGTGGTTCACGCCTGTAATCCCAGCAATTTGGGAGGCTGACGGGGTGGATCACGAGGTCAGGGGATCAAGACCATCCTGGCTAATATGGTGAAACCCCATCTCTACTAAAAAATACAAAACAAAATTAGCCAGGCATTGTGGCAGCTGCCTGTAATCCCAGCTACTCGGGAGGCTGAGGCAGGGGAATTGCTTGAACCCGGGAGGCAGAGGTCGCACAGTGAGCGGAGATCATGCCACTGCGCCACTGCACTCCAGACTGGGCAACAGAGCGAGACTCTGTCTCAAAAAAAAAAAAGAAATTATAAAAATACTTCTAACTAATGACTTTTAAAATCATAATTGAAAAATAACAATAATTGAAACTGAACAAAAAGACTATATATACAACATGTGGGATGCAATGAAAGGAGAGAAAACCTATAGCCCTAAATGTTTACATTAAAAAAGAGAAAGTCTGAAAATGAGCTAAGCATCCACCTTAAGAAGATAGGAAGAGGCCAGGTGCGGTGGCTCACACCTATAATGCCAGCAGTTTGGGAGGTCAAAGTAGGCGGGTCACCTTAGGTCAGGAGTTTGAGACCAGCCCGGCCAAGATGGTGAAACCTCGTCTTTTTTTTTTTTTTTTTTTTTTTTTTTTTTGAGACGGAGTCTCGCTCTGTCACCCAGGCTGGAGTGCAGTGGCGCGATCTCGGCTCACTGCAAGCTCTGCTTCCCGGGTTCACGCCATTCTCCTGCCTCAGCCTCTCTGAGTAGCTGGGACTACAGGCGCCCGCCACCACGCCCGGCTAATTTTTTTATATTTTTAGTAGAGACGGGGTTTCACCGTGGTCTCGATCTCCTGACCTCGTGATCCGCCCGCCTTGGCCTCCCAAAGTGCTGGGATTACAAGTGTGAGCCACCGCGCCCGGCCGAAACCTCGTCTTTACTAAAAATAAAAAAATTAGCTGTGCCTGGTGGCGAGCACCTGTAATCCCAGCTAATTGGGAGGTTGAGGCCGAAGAATCGCTTGAACCCACAAGGCAGAGGTTGCAGTGAGGTGAGATTGCACCACTGCACTCCAGCCTAGGCAACAAGAGGGAGACTCTGTCTCAAGAAGAAAAAAAAAGAAGATTGGAAAAGAACAACAGAATAAATGCAAGTTGACTAGAATGAAGGAGATGATACAGCTAAGATTAAAAATTAATGAAATAAGACTGAAATTCAATCAAGGAAGAAAAGAGAAGACATAAATAATAGAAAGGGAAAACGAAGGCACAACTACATATCCAGCAGATATTAAAGATAATGAGATAAAGGTATGAACGACTTTATTCAATAAATTTGAAAACATAGAAGAAATGAACAAATTCCTTTAAAATCCCGATAAATTGGCTAGGTGCGATGGCTCACACCTGTAATCTCAGCACTTTGGGAGGCTGAGGCAGGCTGATCACTTAAGGTCAGGAGTTCGAGACCAGCGTGGCCAACATGGTGAAACCCCGTCTCTACCAAAAAATACAAAAAATAGCCAGGCATGGTGGCACATGCCTGTGGTCCCAGCTCCTCGGGAGGCTGAGACAGGAGAATCATTTGAACCTGGAAAGCAGAGGTTACAGTGAGCCAAGATGTCACCACTGCACTCCAGCCTGGGCAACAGAATGAGACTCTGTCTCAAAAAAATTAATATTAATTACATAAAATCCTGATAAATCATCCTGATAAATGGTCATTTATCAAAATGAATTCAGAAAGAAAGAGAAATCTTTTTTTTTTTTTTTTTGAGACAGCTCTCGCTGTGTCACCCAAACTGGAGTGACACTGTGATTTGCTGCCTCACTTTTTTGTTTCTTTTTTTTCTTTTGAGATGGGCTCTGTTGCCCAGGCTGGAGTGCAGTGGTATGATCTCAGCTCACGGCAACCCCTACCTCCCGGGTTCAAGCCATTCTCCTGCCTCAGCCTCCCTGAGTAGCTGGGATTACAGGCAACTGCCACCACACCCGACTAATTTTTTTTGTTGTTGTTGTTTTTTTCTGAGATGGAGGCTTCCTCTGCTGCCCAGGCTGGAGTGCAGTGGTGTGATCTCAGTTCACTGCAACCTCCACCTCCCGGGTTCAAGTGATTCTCCTGCCTCAGCCTCCTGAGTAGCTGGGATTATAGGCACGTGCCACCATGGCCAGCTAATTTTTGCATTTTAGTAGAAACAAGGTTTCCCCATGTTGCTCAGGCTGGTCTCGAACTCCTGACCTCAGGTAATCCACCCGCCTTGGCCTTCCAAAGTGCTGGGATTACAGGTGTGAGCCACTGCACGTGGTCTGCTCCAGGTGATTTTTTTTTTTTTTGAGACGGAGTCTCACTCTGTCGCCCAGGCTGGAGTGCAGTGGCGCAATCTTGGCTCACTGCACGCTCCACTTCCCAGGTTCACGCCATTCTCCTGCCTCAGCCTCCTGAGTAGCTGGGACTACAGGCGCCCACTATCATGCCTGGCTAATTTTTTGCATTTTTAGTAGAGACTGGATTTCACCGTATTAGCCAGGATGGTCTCTATCTCCTGACCTCGTGATCTGCCCGCCTCAGCCTCCCGAAGTGCTGGGATTACAGGCGTGAGCCACTGTGCCCGGCCCAGGTGATTTTTTATTTGTGTTTGTATTATATAGAGATAGGGTCTCCCTGTTGCCCAGGCTGGCCTCAAACTCCTGGGCTCAAGGGATCCTCCTGCCTCAGCCTCCCAAAGTGCTACGATTATAGACATGAGCCACTGTGCTGGTCCAAAGTGATGTTATGGGTAAAACCACTGAGAACTTTCCAGTAGAAGTGGGATGAGGGTGCGATGGAGGACTGGTTGTTGGTTGGGGGGGACCTGGAATGGAAGTAAGGCTTGCCATGACAGTAATACAGAAGATCTTGCAAAGTATGACATGGCAAACACAGATTACAAGTAATAGACTGGTAGTGCTATTCTGCAGTGTATTACCTGGCTATAAATGGAAACATTTAAAGAATGTATAAAAAATAAAAATAGGCCGGGCAAGGTGGCTCATGCCTGTAATCCCAGCATTTTGGGAGGCCAAGGCAGGTGAATCACCTGAGGTCAGGAGTTGCAGACCAGCCTGGCCAACATGGTGAAACCCCATCTCTACTAAAAATACAAAATTAGCTCGGTGAGGTAGTGCATGCCTGTAATCTCAGCTACTTGAGAGGCTGAGGCAGGAGAATCACTTGAACCCAGGAGGCAGAAGTTGCAGTGAGCCGAGATCGTGCCATTGCACTCCAGCCTGGGCCACAAGGGCAAAACTCTGTCTCAAAAAATATAGATAAATAAAAAATAAAATAAAAAAATAAAAATAGAGGCCGGGTGCCGTCACGCCTGTAATCTCAGCACTTTGGGAGGCCGAGGCAGGTGGATCACTTGGGGCCAGGAGTTCAAGACCAGCCTGGCCAACATGGTGAAACCCCATCTCTACTAAAAATACAAAAATTAGCCAGGTGTCCCAGCTACCCAGGAGGTGGAGGTTGCAGTGAGCTGAGAGCTGAGATCACGCCACTGCACTCCAGCCTGGGCGACAGATCAAGATTCTGTCAAAAAAAAAAAAAAAAAAAAGGGCCAGGTGCAGTGGCTCACGCCTGTAATTCCAGCACTTTGGGAGGCTGAGGCAGGCAGATCATGAGGTCAAGAGATCGGGACTATCCTGGTTAACACAGTGAAACCCCATCTCTACTAAAAATACAAAAATTAGCCGGATGTGGTGGCATGTGCCTGTAGTACCAGCTGTTCGGGAGGCTGAGGCAGGAAAATCACTTGAACCTGGGAGGCAGAGGTTGCAGTGAGCTGAGATCATGCCACTGCACTCCAGCCTGGCAACAGAGCGAGACTCCATCTCAAAAAAAAAATTAATTAAATAAAATAAAAAATAAAAATGAAAAAATAAAGTATATATATTGCTTCCAATCAAATAGATATCAGTATATTATAAAAATTATGAAGTACAATAGCTATTTTTTTTTTTTCTGAGACAGAGACTCGCTCTGTCGTCCAGGCTGGAGTGCAGTGATGCAATATCAGCTCACTGCAAGTTCCGCCTCCTGGGTTCAAGCAATTCTCCTGCCTCAGCCTCCCAAGTAGCTGGGATTACAGGCACGTGCCACCAAGCCCGGCTAATTTTTGTATATTTAGCAGAGACGGGGTTTCACCATGTTGGCCAGGCTGGTCTCGAACTCCTGACCTCAGGTGATCTGCCCACTTCGGCCTCCCAAAGTGCTGGGATTACAGGCATGAGCCACCATGCCTGGCCTAAGTACAATAGGTATAAGACGTTGGAGATTCCTTAGAAACTATCAGTTTTCTGTCCCTACCTCATTCATACAAACACTCCATAACTGGTTCCAGCTCTCTTTACACATAGCTTGTAGAAAGCATAGAAGGGTAGGAGGTGAGGAAAACATCTTTTCTCTTATGGAATATGCAGAGGTCCCCCTCAAGCTTTGTTGACACCTGATCTCTGTAGGAGACTACTGCTCTTTTCTAGTATTTTCATTTTATAGATGAGAAAACTGGGCCTCAAAGGGACAGACTTGTCCAAGATTAGCATAGCAGAGCCTGAGTTAAAACACATTTTCTGGCTGGGCGTGGTGGCTCATGCCTATAATCCCAGCATTTTGGGATGCCGAGGCGGGAGGATCACCTGAGGTTGGGAGAAACAGCCCAAATCATATCATTCTTTCATTTTTAAGAGAGGGCCTCAATCTGTTACCCAGGCTAGAATGCAGTGGCATCATCAAAGCTCAAGTCAGCCTTGGTCTCCCAAGCTTGTGATCCTCCCACCTCAGCCTCCCAAGTAGCTGAGACTATAGGCACACACCACCACGTTCAGCTAATTTTTAATTTTTTTTTTTTTTTGTAGAGACAGGGCCTTGCTATGTTGCCCAGGCTGGTCTTGAACTCCTGGGCTCAAGTGATCCTCCCTCCTCAGCCTCCCAAAGTGCTGGAATTATAGTCATGAGCCACTGCATTCAGCCATATCATTCTTTTAAAGACTGAAAATACACAGACGCCTACAATGCAATTTCCCCTCAAGCTGCCACTGATGGTTTTTATATTAATACCCCAAAAAATTATATCTTGGTTGTTTGCAACAGAAGTAATAAATAGTAGGCACAAGAGGTGGCAGCAGAATTATTTTTCTCTTTTTTTCTTTTTTTGAGACAGGGTCTTGCTCTGTCACCCAGGCGGGAGTGGAGCGGCAAGATCTCGGCTCACTGCAACCTCCACCTCCCAGGTTCAAGTGATTCTCCTGCCTCAGCTTCCTAAGTAGCTAGGATTACAGGCGCCCACCACCAGACCTGGCTAATTTTTGTATATTTAGTAGAAATGGGGTTTCACCATGTTAGCCAGGCTGCCCTGGAACTCCTGACCTCAAGCGATCAGCCCAGCTAGGTCTCCCAAAATGCTGGAATTACAGGGGTGAGCCACCACGCCCGGCCAGAATTTTTAAGTCTAGTCAGAAAGGGAGGTTGCTTTCCCTTACCATAAATTTACATTTTAAAACGTGCATTCATTAAGTTTAGAATACTGGTAAGTGTACTCCTTTTCAGAAAAGGACCTTTATTACTGAAAGCATCTGACAGTACCTACTCCATGTAATTGTTTGTTTCTTTGTTGTTTTAAGACAAAGTCTTACTCTCTCACCCAGGCTGGAGTACAGTGGTATGATCTCAGCTCACTGCAACCTCAGCCGCCCAGGTTCAAGGAATTCTCCTGCCTCAGCCTCCCGAGTAGCTGGAATTACAGGTGCACACCACCACGCCCAGTTGGTTTTTCTATTTTTAGTAGAAACAGACAGGGTTTCACCATGTTGGCCAGGCTGGTCTCAAACTCCTAAACTCTTGAACTCCTGATCCACCCGCCTTGACCTCCCAAAGTGCTGGGATTACAGGCAGGAACCAAGGCTACTGGCCTACTCCACGCAATTGTTAACAGTTACTAAATACTGTCATTCATCATGTGGGGTGGGGGTGAATAAAGATACATCTTAGCAAAAACAATACAGACAATTCAGGAAAGAGTTTCCAGTTTAATTACATCAAAGCTATATCCAAAATAAAAATAACACTCAGAAACAAAGATTGCTTATAATTCTAGAACATTTTAATTCTAAAGAGCTTTAACAAAAAGCCCCAGTTTCCAAATGTTCATCAAAAACAGAATGAATATCAGTCCCATCAATAAGGGGGAAAATCAAAGAAAAAAAAAGGAGAGGGTGAGAGATGTAAGAGATGAATGAAGGTTGACAACTATTCTCCTTTAAAAAGAGAAACACTGCTTCCTCAGTGTCACTTAAGGATATGAACAGGCAGGAGGAAAGTAACTGTCCATATTTGCCTTATATACAGTATTGGGTAATTAAATGCCAGTTGGGCTGTTTAGGAATGGCTTGCTAAAACATTGAAAAAATGAAAGACTTCATCCTTGTCATAGACTGCCACTTCAGTGGAACATTCAGTGCACATGACTGGGTGATAGATTTCTTCTACATCTGTCTCTGCCTTCTCGGCAGCATCTTCCTGGTTAGACCTCATCTTCTTATGGACCCGCCTTTTCTTCCTGTTCTCTGAGGCTTTATATCTCAGAACCTCCTCTTTGTTAACAGAACAATTCATCACAAACATTGCTCTATACTGAGTTTTGTATGATTCATGCCTAAGAGAAAAATGAAATGGAGAATTGGGGTTTATGTTCTGTGTTAATAGTTTATCCATTTAGATAAAATTTGAGAATACCAAAAACTTACTGAAATACGAACCAAAGAAGACATAGGAACAAAACAGCCAAGTATAAAGAAATTTTAAACAGTTGTTTTAAGAATAATTAAAACTTGTGAACACAGCTCACTGCAGCCTTGAACTCTTAGCCTCAAGTGATCCTCCTGCCTCAGGCTCCCTGGTAGCTGGGATTACAGGCACAAGCCACTGCACCAGGCAGAAGAAACATTTTAGTATATAACAGTATAAAGAAGAAATGTATCCTCTTTCCTTCTGCTTTTTGAAAGTAACTTTTGGCTGGCGCGGTGGCTCACGCCTGTAATCCCAGCACTTTGGGAGGCCGAGGTGGGTGGATCACAAGGTCAGGAGATCGAGACCACGGTGAAACCCCGTCTCTACTAAAAAAAAAAAATACAAAAAATTAGCCGGGCGCGGTGACGGGCGCCTGTAGTCCCAGCTACTCCAGAGGCTGAGGCAGGAGAATGGCGTGAACCCGGGAGGCGGAGCTTGCAGTGAGCCGAGATTGCGCCACTGCACTCCAGCCTGGGCAGTCTCAAAAAAAAAAAAAAAGTAACTTTTATCTCAGGGGGAAAAAAATATTTGCTCTTCAAACTTAGACAAAAGTTGTTGGAAACTTGCCAGGTAATGTACAATAATCTTTGACTACTGTCTTTTCACATTGTGGCCTGAGACTCTGCCCTCTTCTCATTATAGATGGTGCCATTGTGGTCAACATTTTAGTAAAAACTACAGGTTTAAAAGCTTGAGGAGCTTCTGACTTTATAATGTCTACTCTTAGCTATTATATATTTAATCAGTCTAACGTAGGGGTCCCCAAAGCCCGGGCCACAGACCAGTACCAGCCTGTGGCCTGTTAGGAACTGGGCAGCACAGCAGCAGGTGAGCAGCGGGCAAGCAAGCATTACCAACTGAGCTCTGCCTCCTGTCAGATCAGCGGCAGCATTAGATTCTTCTAAGTGTGAACCCTATCGTGAACTGCGCATGCAAGGGATCTAGGTTGCATGTTACTTATGAGAATCTAACTAATGCTTGATGATCCAAGGTAGAACAGTTTCATCCAGAAACCATTCCCCCACTTTGTTCACCTCATATACGTAATATTTTCCTACTTATTTTCCCACTTAGTAAGTTGTTTTTTTTCCCCTTAGACCTCATGCAACAAAAATATCTATCTGGCTAAAAACAGTGAGCTCAAACTGTGCACTCACTAGCTCCCAATATTAATCTTCACCTTCACTACCACCATAACCACCAGGAAGTAAGAATGTGCAAGTGGGCACTTCTCAGGGAAAAATAATCTAAACTTTCAGAAATATCTTCAAACATAAATAGTTCTAGTTTCCTGTGTATGTGCTTGCATGACTATATCTGTCTCAGATCTCTAAGAATCCCTTATCACATGTTTATATTTTTCCCTTTCTCTGTATCTCTTGTGCATCAGAACAAATCATTTTTTCTAAATTTTTCCTTTTTTTTTTTTTTTTGAGACAAGGTCTCACTCTCTTGCCCAGAGCAAGAGTGCTGGAGTGCAGTGGCACAATCATGACTTACTGCAGGCTCTACCTCATGGATTCAAGTGATCCTCCCACTTCAACTTCTCAATTAGCTAAGACTACAAGCATACACCACCATGCGTGGCTAATTTTTTTCTTTTTGTAGAGAGGGGGGTCTCCCTATGTTGCCCAAGCTGGTCTCAAACTCCTGGCCTCAAGCGATCCTTCCACCTCAGCCTCCCAAAGTGCTGGGATTACAGGTGTGAGCCACCAGGCCCAGCCTAAACTGTTTTCTTAAAGAACACTCACCAGGCCAGGTGCGGTGGCTCACGCTTGTAATCCTAGCACTTTGGAAGGCCAAGGCAGGCAGATCACGAGGTCAGGAGATCGAGACCACGGTGAAACCCCATCTCTACTAAAAATACAAAAAATTAGCCGGGCATGGTGGTGGGCACCTGCAGTTCCAGCTACTCGGAGAGGCTGAGGCAGGAGAATGGCGTGAACCCGGGAGGCAGAGCTTGCAGTGAGCTGAGATCGCGCCACTGCACGCACTCCAGCCTGGGTAACAGAGCGAGACTCCGTCTCAAAAAAAAAAAAAAAAAAAAAAAGAACACTCACCAAGGAAGGCCGGGTGTGGTGGCTCACGCCTGTAATCCCAGCACTTTGGGAGGCTGAAGCAGGCGGATCACGAGGTCAAGAATTCAAGACCAGCCTGACCAACATGGTGAAACCTCATCGCTACTAAAAATGCAAAGATTAGCCAGGCATGGTGGCACATGCCTGTAATCCCAGCTACTCAGGAGGCTGAGGCAGGAGAATTGTTTGAACCCGGGAGGCGGAGATTGCAGTAAGTGGAGATCACACCACTGCACTCCAGCCTGGGCGACAGAGCGAGACTCCATCTCAAAAAAAAAAAAAAAAACACTCTAAGAAGTCTTAAATCATTTCCCCAAACTTTAAATAAAATTTTCATTAAAAAAAAAAATTACTCCATTGTATTGAAACCTTGCATTAATATGGAACATAATTTTCACCAAGGCCAATTAGATCATGAAGAAACTTTTGAATATAGGCACCCTGTGTTATGGTTTAACTGGAAGACAGGCAGCTTAAGTACAAAGACCTCATCTCATAAACATAGTCTGTGTTAACTTATATGCAAAACGCTTAAGGCTCATATGTACAGTAAAAAATTGTTGCAAATCATCATAAACCTCAAGCCAGCTAATAAGAATAAACTACAACTGGTTACTCATTAGTTCCTAAAACAAATCGACCACCCGTATCATTATTTATTTTCAGTTAATTTGATTCAGAACATGTACTAAGCCAGCCACTTATAAGGCTACTAATACAAGAAAAAATCATGCCTATAATCCCAGCACTTTGGGAGGCCGAGGTGGACAGATAGCTTCACACCAGGAGTTTGAAACCAGCCTGGCCAACATGGTGAAACCCCATCTCTACTAAAAATACAAAAATTAACCGGTGTGGTGGCACATGCCTGTAGTCCCAGCTACTCCAGAAGCTGAGGCACGGGGAGGCGGAGGTTGCAGTGAGCAGAGATGGTGCCACTGTACTCCAGCCTGGGCAACAGAGCGAGACCCTGTCTCAAAAAAAAAAAAAAAAAGGAACCCCTAATTTACAGGCCAATCAGATAAGAGGCATGGGTAACCTGGGGACCTCCTACTTACAATGGCATCTGAAGTGGTGGGGGCAGTCTTGTTAAGACTGATCTCTCAACCTGTGGGTTCTGCACTAACTCCAGGTGGTGTCAGAATTATATTGTAGGACACTCAGTGTCCATAGAAAATTGAAGATTGCTTGATATGGGGGGAGAAGCCCCACACATTTGGTGTCAGAAGTGCTGTGAGTAGAAATATAGTTTTTCTTTTAAGGTGTTATATCATTGTACAACACATATGCAGTTTCACCAAATCCTTATTAGCACTGGCAAGTGCTTTATTAAAAAAGCTACTAATAAAAATTTTTATCGATATATCATAGATGCACGTATTTTCAGGGGGTACATGTGATAATTTAACATATTCATATAATTTGTAAAGACCAAATCAGTGTAATTGAGAGATCCATCACCTTAAATATTTATTATTATTTCTTGAGACAAAGTCTCACTCTTACCCAGGCTGGAGTACAATGGTGTGATCTCAGCTCACTGCAACCCCTGCCTCTCAGGTTCAAGCGATTCTCCTGCCTCAGCCTCCCAAGTAGCTGGAATTACAGGCGCATGCTACTACACCCAGCTAATTTTTGTATTTTTAGTAGAGACAGGGTTTCATCATGTTGGCCAGGCTGGTCTCGAACTCCTGACCTCAGGTGATCCGCCCGCCTCAGCCTCCCAAAGTTCTGGGATTACAGGCATGAGCCACCATGCCCAGCCAATATTTATCTTTTCTTTATGCCAGAAACATTTGAATTACTCTCTTCTAGCTATTTTGAAATATACAATAACTTTCTTTACAATAGATTATTTTAAACTATAATTCATCCTGCTGATCAATGGGCACTTAGGTAGATATTTTGGCTCTTATAAATAGTGCTACAATAAACATGAGAGCACAGATATTGCTTTGATATATTGATTTCCTTTCTTTTGGATATATACTCAGTAGCAGAATTGCTGGATCATATGGTAGTTCTATTTTTAGTTTTTTGAGGAACTTCCATACAGTTTTCCATAGTGGCTATACTAATTTACACTCCCACCAACAGTGTTCAGGGGTTCCCCTTTCTCCGCTTCCTCACCAGCATCCCATATTCCCTGTCTTTTTGATAAAAGCCATTCTAAACAGGGTGAGATATCTCATTGTAATTTTGATCTCCATTTCCATGACTTCCATTTCCATCCATGATTAGTGATGTTGCACATTTTTTCATATACTTGTTGGCCATTTCTGTGTCTTCTTTTGAGAAAGAAGTTTTTTTTTTGAAGTTTGAGTAAAATTGGTATTTTGGTATTTGCTGGGATTACAGGTGTGAGCCACCGCGCCCGGCCAATTGTATTTCTTTTCTTTTTTCTTTTTTTGAGATGGAGTTTTGCTCTTGTTGTCCAGGCTGGAGTGCAATGGCGTGATCTCAGCTCACCACAACCTCTGTCCCCCGGGTTCAAGTGATTCTCCTGCCTCAGCCTCCCAAGTAGCTGGGATTACAGGAATGCACCACCACACCTGGCTAATTTTGTATTTTTTAGTAGAGACAAGGTTTCACTATGTTGGTCAGTTTTGTCTTGAACTCCTGACCTCAGGTAATCTGCCCACCTTGGCCTCCCAAAGTTCTGGGATTACAGGCATGAGCTACCGTGCCTAGCCTGATTCCTTGTATTTCAATGGTCTCAGTTGTTATGCCTTCTTTTCTATTTCTAATTTATTTGGGCCTTCTCTCTTTTTTTCTAAGAGGTTTGTCGATTCTATCTTTTAAAATTATCAACTTTTAATTTCATTAATCTTCTGGCTTGTTTGTTTGGGTTTTTTGGGGTCTCAATTTCATTCATTCCTGCCTTGATCTTTATTATTTCTTTCCTTTTATTTTATTTAAGTAATTTTTTTTTTGAGACACAGTCTCACTCTGTCGCCTAGGCTGGAGTGCAATGGTGTGATCTCGGCTCACTGCAACCTCTGTCTCTCAGGTTCAAGCGATTCTCCCGCCTCAGCCTCCTGAGTAGCTGGGATTAAAGGTGTGCGCCACCACACTTGGCTCATTTTTGTATTTTTAGTAGAGACAGGGTTTCACCAGGTTGGTCAGGCTGGTCTCAAACTCCTGACCTCGTGATCTGCCTGCTTTAGCCTCCCAAAGTGCTGGGATTACAGGTGTGAGCCACCATGCCCAGCCTCTTTCCTTCTATTAATGTTGGATTTGGTCTGTCCTTGCTTTTCTAGTTCCTTGAGGTGTACCATTAGATTATTTGGGTGAAATGTTCTGTAAATGTCAGTTAGGCTTCTTTGGTCTACTGTGTAGTTTAGCTCTGATGTTTCTTTATGGTTTTCTATCTGGATGATCTGTTCATTACTGACAGTGGAGTGCTGAAGTCCCCTACTATTATTGTATTGCAATACTAATACTGTATTGTATCTCTCCCTGTAGAATTTTTTTTTTTTTTTTTTTGAGATGGAGTCTCACTCTGTCACCCAGGCTGCAGTGCAATAGCATGATCTCGGCTCAATGCAACCTTCGCCTCCCAGCTTCAAGTGATTCTCCCACCTCAGCCTCCTGAGAAGCTGGATTACAGGTACCCACCATCATGCCCAGGTAATTTTGGTATTTTTGTGGAGATGGGGTTTCATCATGTTGGCCAGGCTGGTCTCAATCTCCTGACCTCGTGATCCACCAACCTCAGCCTCCCGAAGTGTTGGGATTATAGGCGTGAACCACTGCGCCCAGCCCCTTTGGATCTATTAATGTTTATATACCTGGGAGTTCCAATGTTGGCTGCATAGGTATTTATACTGTTATATAAATTCCTCTTGCTGAATTGACCCCTTTATATAGTAAACTTCTTTGTTTCCTTTTTACAGTCCTTGATTGTAGTCTGTCTTAAGGACAGCTATTCCTATACTGGTTTCCAGTTGCATGAAATATCTTTTCCCATTCGTGTTCAGTCCATGTGTCCTTACAAGTGAAGCAAGTTTCTTCTGGGCAGCATATAGTTGAGTCTTGTTTGTTGATCCATTCAGCCACTATCTACCTTTTAATTGGAGAAGTGAGTCCATTTACATTGTGTTACTACTGGTAAGTAAGCATTTGCTACTGATATGGCTTGGGTCTGTGTCCCTGCCCCAATCTCATGTCAAATTATAATCTCCAACATTGGAAGTAGGACCTGGTGGGAGGTGACTAGATCTTTGGGGCAGATTTCCCCCTCATGCTGCTCGTGATATTGAGTACTCACAAGATTTGATTGTTTAAAAGTATGCGGCACCTCCCCTCTCTCTCTTCCTCTTGCTCTGGCCATGTAAGATGTGCCTGCTTCCCCTTTGCCTTCTGCCATCATTAAAAGTTTCCTGGCCAGGCGCACTGGCTCACACCTGTAATCCCAGCACTTTGGGAGGTCAAGGCGGGTGGATCACCTGAAGTCAGGTGTTCAAGACCAGCCTGACCAATATGGTGAAATTCCACCTCTACTAAAAATACAAAAATTAGCCAGGAGTGGTGGTGTGTGCCTGTAGTCCCAGCTACTTGGGAGACTGAGACAGGAGAATTGCGTGAACCTGGGAGGTAGAGGTTGCAGTGAGCCAAGATCGTGCCACTGCACTAAAGCCTGGGTGACAAGCAAGACTCCCTCTCAAAAAAAAAAAAAAAAAAGTTTCCTGAGGCCTCCCCAGCCATGCTTCCTATACAGCCTGTGGAACTGTGAGCCAATTAAATTTCTTTCTTTATAAATTATCCAGTCTCAGGTATTTCCTTATAGCAGTGCAAGAGCAGACTAATACAACTACTGGCATTTTGCTGCTTTTTTTCTGGTTGTTTTGTAACTCTTCCCTTCTTTACTGTCTTCCTTTGTGATTAAGTGATTTTCTCTGGTAGTATGTTTTAATCCATTGCTTTTTGATTTTGGTGAATCTATTATAGGTTTTTGTATTATGGTTATCATGAAATCACAAAAAAAAAACTTACAGATATAACAAGGTTCTTTCTTTTCTTCTTTTTTTTTGAAACAGAGTTTTGCCCTTGTTACCCAGGCTGAAGTGCAGTGGCGCAATCTTGGCTCACTGCAATCTCCACCTCCCTGGTTCAAGTGATTCTCCTGCCTCAGGCTGCTGAGTAAGCTTGGATTACAGGTATCTGCCACGACTCCCAGCTAATTTTTTATGTTTTTAGTAGAGATGGGGTTTCACCATGTTGGCCAGGCTAGTCTCGAACTCCTGACCGCAGGTATCCACCTACCTCAGCCTCCCAAAGTGCTAGGATTACAGGCATGAGCCACCACGTCTGGCCCAGTTCTTTCTTTTCTCTATTTTTTTCTTCTTTTTTTGAGACAGAGTCTCACTCTGTCACTCAGGCTGGAGTGAAGTGGCATGATCTTGGCTCACTGCGACCTCCACCTCCTTGGTTCAAGCAATTCTCCTGCCTCAGCCTCCCCAGTAGCTGGGATTATAGGCACGCGCCACCACGCCCAGCTAATTTTTGTATTTTTAGTAGAGACAGAGTTTCACCATGTTGGCCAGGCTGGTCTTGAACTCCTGACCTCAGGTGATCCGCCCACCCCAGCCTCCCAAAGTGCTAGGATTACAGGCATGAGCCACCACACCTGGCCCTTTATTTCTGAGACAGTCTCACTCTGCCCCCAGGCTGGAATGCAGTGGTGCAATCTCAGCTCACTGCAACCTGTGCCTCCCAGGTTCAAACAATTCTCGTGCCTCAGCCTCCCAAATAGCTGGGATTATAGGCAAATGCCACGCTCAGCTAATTTTTTAATATTTTTAGGACAGAGGGGTTTCACCACGTTGGCCAGGCTTGTCTCAAACTCCTGGCCTCAAGTGATCCGCCCACTTTGGCCTCTCAAAGTGCTGGGATTACAGGATGAGCCACCACACCCAGCCTGGCATTTTTTTTTTTCATTCCAGTCCCTCCTGATATGTATGGTTTCCACTGAGAAGTCTGTTGCCAGATGAACTGTAGCTACTTTATATGTTATTTGCTTCATTTCTCTCGCTCTTTTCAAGATCTTCTCTTTGTCCATAATCTTTGGACAGTTTTATTGTTTTATTGTTATATGCCTGGGGGTGGTTTTATTTGAGTCAAATGTGTTTGGTGTTCTCTGGCCATAAATATCTCCTTCTCAAGTTTTGGAACATTTTCTGCTATTATTATTATAATTATTATTTTTGAGACCAAGTTTTGCTCTTGTTGCCCAGGCTGTTGTGCAATGGTGTGATCTCAGCTCACTGCAACCTCCGCCTCCTGGGTTCAAGCCATTCTCCTGCCTCAGCCTCCCGAGTAGCTTGGATTACAGGCATGCACCACCATGCCCAGCTAATTTGTTTACATTTTTAGTAGAGACAGGGTTTTACCATGTTGGCCAGGCTGGTCTCGAACTGCTGACCTCAGGTGATGCACCCACCTTCACCTCCCAGAGTGCTGGGATTACAAGTGTCAGCCACCATCCCCAGCTACTGCTATTATTTTTTTGAATAAGCTTTCTACCCCTTGCTTTTGCTCTACTCCCTACTGAGTACCAATTCTTAGATTTAATCTTTTGAGATAATATTTTATATCTTGTAGGAGATCTTCATCCCTTTTCTTTCTCCTCTGATTGTGCATTTTCAAACAGTCTATCTTTAAGCTCACTGATTCTTTCTTTTGCTGATCCTTTCTGCTGTTGAGAGCCTCTAATGAATTTTTTAGTTCAGCAAATGTATTTCTCAGAGTTCCCAGATTTCTTTTTTTTTTTTTTGAGATGGAGTCTCACTCCGTTGCGCAGGCTGGAATGCAGTGGCATGATCTCGGCTCACTGCAACCTCCGCCTCCTGGGTTCAAGCGATTCTCATGCCTCAGCCTCCCAAGTAGCTGGGACTATAGGCGCGTGCCACCATGCCCAGCTTATTGTTTGTATTTTTAGTAGAGACGGGGTTTCACCGTGTTAGCCAGGATGGTCTCAATCTCCTGACCTCGTGATCCGCCCGCCTCGGCCTCCCAAAGTGCTGGGATGACAGGCATGAGCCACTGTGCCTGGCCGAGTTCCCAGATTTCTGTTGTATTTTATTTTGTTCTTCTTTTAGAGACAGAGTCTGACTCTGCCACCCATTCTGGAGTACAGTGGCACAATCATGGCTCACTGCAGCCTTGACTTCCGAGACTCAAGTGATCCTCCTACCTCAGCCTCCAAAGTAGCTGGGTCTATAAGCGTATGCCAAGACACCAACTAAGTTTTTTTCGTTTTCTGTAGAGACAGAGTCTTACTACGTTGCCCAGACTGGTCTCAAACTCCTGGTCTCAAGCCATCCTCCCAGCTTGGCCTCCCAAAGTACTGGGATTACAGGTATGAGCCACTGTGCCCATAATTTTTTTTTAAAATTATTTCGATCTCTTTGTTAAATTTCTCTGATAAATTTCTGAATTGCCTGTTCTGTCTTGGAGATCACTCAGTTTTTTTAAAACTGCTATTTTGAATTCTTGGTCAGAGAGTTAACATATCACAGTATTGTGATATGTGATAAGGGGTCAGTCACTGACTCCTTGTTTTGTCCATTTGAAGAGGTCATGGTTCCATTTGCTACTGTGTCTTGTGGATGTAAATGTACGTCTTTGTATTGAAGGATTAGTTATTTATTCTAGTCTTCTCTGCTTTGCTTTTTTTGATTATTAGATATGTTCACCTAGAGATTCTTTGTAATTTGCAATTTGCATGTTGATATTCTTTTTCCTTTCTTCCCACTACGTCATTGCTTCCTTTTTGGCACCAGATGGCACTTTAAGCCTCAGTTCTAGTAAACACTGAGCATGCTGCCTGTTCCAAATGAAGCGGGGGGGTGGGTCCCAAAGAGGATAAGGATATCCCAGTAGGATGGGAATGCTGGCTAGGGGTTCACACTTGGGACCTGGCTTTGTCTCTGGCTATCCTTCTTTGTCTCTGGCTGTCCTCAGGGATATTTTTTCCTCCAGGCACTCTCAGTGTTTCCTATGGGTTGAGGCAGGGACAGATCTCTTACCAGAGAACTCGAAAAGGTAAAGAAGCTAGTTGTACACTTCAATCTTACTTTTTCTAATGTAGAAATCATGAGCTCAGGGAATTTTTCTGCTCACTTGGTGGCAGAGAGATTGTGGAGAAGGATAAGCAGATATGGAAGAACAATTCTCTTACTGTCTGCTTTAAGTTTTTTTCACTTCTCTGTGGCCCTAGAAACTGTCTCCTCCTTATATTGAGATCTGGGATACTGGTGGTGATAGCTTCAGTGCTGTATATTTGGTTTTGGTATTCTGCAGGAGGAAGGAAACCAGTTTGCTTCTATGCTGCTATTTTGCACTAGAAAAGATACCTTTTTTTTTTTTGAGAGAGAGATGGGGATCTCACCTTTGTTTTGTTGCCCAGGCTGGAGTGCAATGGTGGTCACAGCCCACTGCAGTCTTGAATTCCTGAGCTCAAGCCATCCTCTCACCTCAGCCTATTGAATAGCTAGGTCTACACGCATACATCACTAGACTCAGCTAATTTTTTTTTTTTTGCGACGGAGTCTCGCTCTGTCGCCCAGGCTGGAGTGCAGTGGCACAATCTCGGCTCACTGCAAGCTCCGCCTCCCGGGTTCACGCCATTCTCCTGCCTCAGCCTCTCCGAGTAGCTGGGACTACAGGCGCCCGCCACCACGCCCGGCTAATTTTTTTGTATTTTTAGTAGAGACGGGGTTTCACCGTGGTCTCGATCTCCTGACCTCGTGATCCGCCCGCCTCGGCCTCCCAAAGTGCTGAGATTACAAGCGTGAGCCACCGCGCCCGGCCTTTTTTTATTTTTTGTAGAGATGAGGTATCACTATGTTGCCTAGGCTGGTCTCAAACTCCTAGGCTCAAGTGATCGCCTTAGCCTCCCACAGCACTGGGATTACAGGCATGAGTCACTGTGCCCAGCTTTAAAAGTATAAAAGCTACATTTAATATAACTATATATAATCAAAATTAATTGTATAAAGATGAGTCACACAGCACCAAGAATCTAAGTACAGAACCTTATCAGAATTCCTGAATACCTCAAAAGTCTGTTTCTGGGCTGGGCACAGTGGCTCACGCATGTAATCCCAGCACTTTGGGAGGCCAAGGTGGGCAGATCACTTGAGGTCAGGAGTTCGAGACCAACCTGGCCAACATGGTGTGACCCTGTCTCTACTAAAAATACAAAAATAAGGCCAGGCATGGTAGCTCACACCTGTAATCCCAGCACTTTGGGAGGCCAAGGCAGGTGGATCACAAGGTCAGGAGTTCAAGATCAGCCTGGCTAAGATGGTGAAACCCTATCTGTACTAAAACTACAAAAATTAGCCGGGTGTGGTGGCAGGCACCTGTAATCCCAGCTACTTGGGAGGCTGAGGCAGAAGAATCGCTTGAACCTGGGCAGCAGAGGTTGCAGTGAGCCAAGATTGCACCACTACACTCCAGCCTGGGCGACAGAGTGAGACTTCATCTCAAAAAAACAAAACAAAACTATATATATATATATATATATATATATATATATATATATATATATATATGTATCTATATCTAGATCTAGATATATATACACACAAAAACTAGCCAGGCATGGTGGTGGCCACTTGTAATTCCAGCTACCTGGGAGGCTGAGGCAGGAGACTCGCTTGAACCCACGGGACGGAGGCTGCAGTGGGGCGAGATTGTGCCACTGCACTCCAGCCTGGGCAACAGAGCGAGACTCTGACTTCAAAAAAAAAAGTCTGCTTCTGATTTAAACAAAATATGTATGTGTGTGTGTGTGCGTGTGTGTGTGTGTGTGTGTGTCCTTCGTCCATTACCTTTGGCAATCAAGGCAAAGTGTGGTCATGCAGGCAGGACAATTCAAGACAGCATCACTATTTGGAACAGGCTGTTGTTGACGTGACCTCCGTGGTCCCAAACCATGGTAACTAGAACAGAAGAAGAAAGTGGGGAGAAAAACATATTAAAACCAGATCTTGGTTTCTAGTGTCATTTTCCAATAAAAAGAACCAGTACTCTTCAGAGAAATGGCTAATTCTAGGAAAGAGGAACACAAGATGAACCTGAAACATCTTTTAGTGCCAGAAAAGAAGGAAGTAATCAAGAAAACAAAAACAAAACAGTGAGGTGGTTATGACAAAGGGAAACAGGAGCCAACTGAACGAGTCACCAACTGCCAAAGCTGAAACAAACTGAGCAACAAAATAAAGTAGGATTGGATTACAACCCAAAGTATAAAATAAATACCCACGAGTCCATGCTAATATAAATGTACTGAATAAATAAATAAATGGGGGAGAAGAGACAAATCCCCATACAGAATTCTAAATAATCTATAAAGATGCTCTTCCCTCACAGTGGTGGAGTATAACTCTCTAGTCCTTAAGTCTGGGTTGGAGACAGTGACTTCCTTCCAAAGAGTACAGTATGGTAAGGCGGGGTAAAAGACTAACTTTACAGTAGAGAAAGTTAACACTGGTCAGCAAGGTGATCAAGGTCAACATCAACACACAAAACTCAGGTTGGTAGTATGTACTCTTGATATAATGTGATGAAAATGGCTCTCTACTTCTATGTTCTTACTCATAAAAATCCATAATCCCATCCTAATTATGAGAAAAAACAGCAGATAAATTCCAACAGAGGGGCCTCCTACATATACCTGATTAGTGCTCCTCAAAGTAATTAAGGGCAGTGAAAAGAAGGAAAGTCTAAGAAACTGACAGAGTCAAGAAGAGCCTAAGGAGACATGATAACTAAAAGTAATGTACTATCCTACACAGGATCCTCAAACAGAAAAACAACAGTACATAAAACTAAGGAAATGTTTTAAAATTATGGATTTTGATTAATAATGTATCAAGGCCGGGCACGGTGGCTCACGCCTGTAATCCCAGCACTTTGAGAGGCCAAGGCGGGCGGATCACGAGGCCAAGAGATCAAGACCATCCTGGCCAACATGGTGAAACCCCATCTCTACTAAAAAATACAAAAATTAGCTGGGCGTGGTGGCACACGCCTGTAGTCCCAGCTACTCAGGAGGTTGAGGCAGGAGAATCGGTTGAACCCAGGAGGCGGAGCTTGCAGTGAGCCAAGATCACACTACTGCACTCCAGCCTGGGTGAAAGAGCGAGACTCCATCTCCAAAAAATAAAAAATAAAAAATAAAATAATAATGTATCAATATTAGTCCATTAATTGTGACAAGTGTACCAAAAATAAAAGTCCATGAATTTTTTAAAAACAGTAAAGCTACATTAAAAAACAAGCACACAGGCTGGGCACGGTGGCTCACGCCTGTAATCCCAGCACTTTGGGAGGCTGAGGTGGGTGGACACAAGGTCAGGAGTTCAAGACCAGCCTGGCTAACATGGTGAAACCCCATCTCTACTAAAAATACAAAAATTAGCCAGGTGTGGTGGCGGGTACCTATAATTCTAGCTTCTTGGGAGGCTGAGGCAGAGAACTGCTTGAACCCGGGAGGTGGAGGTCGCAGTAAGCCGAAATTGTGACACTGCACTCCAGCCTGGGCAACAGAGTCTCGCTCTGTCCCAAAAAAACAAAAACAAAAACAAGCATAGAGCCAGGCTGGAATTACACCTGTAATCCCAAGCCAAGGTGGGCAGATCACTTGAGCCTAGGAGTTTGAGACCAGCCTGGGCAGCATGGTGAAACCCTGTCTCTGTAATAAAATAAAATAAAAAAAAGAAAATAAAAATAAACAAGCATAAACCGGGCATGGTGGCTCACACCTTTAATCCCAGCACTTAAGGAGGCCAAGGTAGGAGGGGATTGCTTGAGCCCAGGAGTTTAAGATCAGCCTGGGCAACACAGCAAGACCTCGTGTCTATTAAAAATTAAATTAGAAACAAAAAAAACAAGCATGCACTCAGGAGGCTGAGGCAGGGGGATCACTTGAGCCCAGGAGCTCAGGGCTGCATTGAGGTATGATAGCATCACTGCACTACAGTCTGGGCAACAGAGCAAGACCCTGTCTTTAAATTAAAAAAAAAAAAGACCGGGTACGGTGGCTTATGCCTGTAATCCCAACACTTTGGGAGGCCAGGGCGGGTGGATCATCTGAGGTTAGGAGTTCGAGACCAGCCTGACCAACATGGAGAAACCCTATCTCTACTAAAAATACAAAATTAGCCAGGCGCAGTGGCACATGCCTGTAATCCCAGCTACCCGAGAGGCTGAGACAGAAGAATCGCTTGAACCTGGGAGGAGGAGGTTGCGGTGAGCCAAGATCACATTTGCACTCCAGCCTGGGCAACAAGAACAAAACTGTCTCAAAAAAAAAAAAAAATGGCCTGGCACAATGGCTCACACCTGTAATGCCAGCACAGGAGGTGAAGACAGAAAGATCACCTGGGGCCAGGAGTTCAAGATCACCTTGGGCAACACAGTTAGACCTCTCTACTAAAAAAATTTTTTTAATTAGCCAGGTGGTGTGTGCCTACAGTCCCAGCTACTCGGAAGGCTGAGGTGGGAGGAGTGCTTGAACCCGGGAGGCGGTGTGTGCCTACAGTCACAGCTACTCAGGAAGCTGAAGCAGGAGGAGTGCTAGAGCCCAGAAGTTTGAGGCTACAGTGAGCTATAACTGCACCATTGCACTCCAGCCCAGGCATCTCTTAAAAAAAGGTGGGGGCGAAGGGTGTGGAACCAACACAAACATCCATCCCTCGGTGGATGAAAGGATAAACAAATTGTGGTATATACATACAATGGGATACTATTCAGTCATAATAAGTAGAGAAGTACTGACATATGCCAAAATGTAGATGAACTTAAAAAGCACTATGCCCTGTGAAAGAAGCCAGATACAAAAGGTCACATCCTGTATAATATCCCATTCATAAGAAATATCTAAAATAAGCAAATCCACAGAGACAGTGCACAGATCAGTGGCTGCCAAGGGGCTGAGGGGAAGGGTAGGGAAACTACCTAACAGTACAGCGTTTCCTTTTGGGATGATGAAAATGGTTGAAACTACATAAAATTGGTGGCTGTACAACATTGTGAATGGTATTAAATACCACTGAATTGTTCACTTTTAAAGTGGGTACTTTTGCTATGTGAATTTCATCTCAAAAAAAATTTTTAACTGCTCCTTGCAGAGCAAGGCTACCCCATAAGCAGTGTACCTAGAGTAGTCTCATCTCAATTTTTTTTTTTTTTTTGAGACATTCTCACTCAGTCGACCAGGCTGGAGTACAGTGGTACAATATCAGCTCAGTGCAACCTCCACCTCCTGGGATCAAGCGATTCTTGTGCCTCCAGAGTAGCTGTGATTACAGGCACACACCACCATGCCCAGGCAATTTTTGTATTTTTAGTAGAGACAGGGTTTCGCCATGTTGGCCAGGCTGGTCTTGAACTCCTGACTTCAAGTGATCCGCCCGCCTTGGCCTCCCAAAGTGCTGGGATTACAGATATGAGCCATCATGCCCAGCCTCATCTCAATTTTTAAAAATCAAATTTGTAAGTAGTTAAAAAGAACAATTTGCTAAATCCGCTCTTCATCCACAAAAGCTTTTTTTTTTTTTTTTTGAGACATGGTCTCATTCTGTTGGGAGGCTGGAGTGGAGTGGCGTGATCTCAGCTCACTGCAACCTCCACCTCCCAGGTTCGAGCAATTCTCCTGCCTCAGCCTCCTGAGTAGCTGGAATTACAGGTGTGCGCCACCACGGCCCCACTAATTTTTGTATTAGTAGAGACTCGGTTTCACTATGTTCGCCAGGCTGGTCTCAAACTCCAGACCTCAGGTGATCCACCCGCCTCGGCCTCCCAAAGTGGCTGGGATTACAGGTATAAGCCACCACCCCAGCCCATCCACATAAACTCTTAATCTCAAAGTAATTTAAAACAGCATCTGAAAAAAAACGTCAGTTTTTCTTGAGGGAGAGATTGACTAACGCAGCCTAAATTCAACGAGTTTAAAAAAAAAAAAAATTGTCGGGCCAGATGCGGTGGCTCACGCCTATAATCCCAGCACTTTGGGAGGCCGAGACGGGTGAATCACGAGGTCAGGGGTTCGAGACCAGCCTGGCCAACATGGTGAAACCCGGTCTCTACTAAAAATACAAAAAATTAGATGGTGTGGTGGCAGCCGCCTGTAATCCCAACTACTCAGGAAGCTGAGGCAGGAGAATCTCTTGAACGCGGGAGGCGGAGGTTGCAGTGAGCCAAGATCGCGCCACTGCACTCCAGCCCAGGTGACAGTGCAAGACTCCGTCTCAAAAAAATTAATAAGAATTTAAAAAATTTAAAAAAAATTGTCTCACTAAAATTTGCTGGTTATTTTCAAAATAAACTATTGAGCAGTTTTTTCCGCTTTTTTGTTTGTGTGTGTTGTGTATGTGTTTGTGTAAACATATACACATATATTCAAAATGTGAATGTAGTAAAAATCATCTTTCAATCTTTTTTTCTAAAGATTCTAAATATTAACTTTAAGTTCTTACCCCCTTCTCTGTGCATCAACCCAGGCCTGATCTCTGTTATCTTTTTCAGGATCATACAGTAATTCGTCATTTGTTGGAATCTTGTGTTGTTTCTTCTTTTTTTTCTTGGTCACCTGTACTAATTTTGAAAATGTTAGGATATGGCTAAGAATCATGTGTCAAGTTCACACTTCTTTAAATGAAGAGTCTCGTTTCCCAAGCTACACATTTATTTATATTTTCCCTAAAAAGTTAAAAAAGGGAGAGGCGCAGTGGCTCACACCTGTAATCCTAGCACTTTGGGAGGCCAAGGTGGGTGGATCGCCTGACGTCAGGAGTTTGAGACCAGCCTGGACAACGTGGCAAAACCCTGTCTCTACTAAAAATACAAAATTATAGCCAGGTGCGGTGTTCATGCCTGTAATCCCAGCACTTTCGGGGACCGAGACAGGCAGATCACCTGAGGTCAGGAGCTCGAGACCAGCCTGGCCAACACGGTGAAACCACCTCTCTACTAAAAATACAAAAATTAGCTGGGCACGGTAGCAGGCACCTGTAATCCCAGCTACTTGGGAGCCTGAGGCAGAAAAACTGCTTGAACCCAGAAGGCAGAGGTTGTAGTGAGCCGAAATTGTGCCACTGCGCTCCAGCCAGAGTGAGACTCCGTTTCAAAGAAAAAGAAAAAAATAAAATAAAATACAAAATTAGCCAGGCGTGGTGGCAGGCACCTATAATCCCAGCTACCTGGGAGGCTGAGGCAGGAGAATCACTTGAACTCAGGAGGTGGAGGGTGTGGTGAGCCAAGATCACGCCATCGCACTCCAGCCTGGGCAACAAGAGCAAAACTCCGTCTCAAAAAAAAAAAGTTAAAAAAAACCCTTCATCTAAACAAGGCTTGTCCAGGTAGGGTGCGGTAGCTCACACCTATAATCCTAGAGCTTTGAGGGGCTGAGACGAGAGGATCACTTGAGACCAGGAGTTCAAGACCAGCCTGGCCAGCATAATGAGACTCCATCTCTACACAAATAAAAATTAAAAATTAGCCAGGCACACCTGTAGTCCTAGCTACTAGGGAAGCTGAGCTGGGAGGATGGCTTGAGCCTAGGAGTCTGAGGATGTAGTGAGCTATAATTGCACCGCTGCACTGCTGGAGCCTGGGTGAGAGTGAGACCTATCTCTAAAAAAGTAAAAAATTTAACAAAAATTTAAAAAATAAAGTTCTTCTCCAACTAATAAGGCATTAAAATGACAGAGGAGGCAAAAATTGTTTATTTACCCAAAACTGTTACCTCAAGGACTAAGTTCAAACAATGAGAATTCAGAGACTCAAAAGAGCCACTCAACACAAGCCAAGAATAGAAACTCATGATGTATGAATATATACATAAAATGCTACTAAAATTAGAACAAAAATATTTCAAAAGCGAATTCAAAAAAAAAACAGTATGAGGTCAGACACAGTGGCTCATATCTGTAATACCAGCACTTTGGGAGGATCACTTGAAGCCAGGAATTCGACACCAGCCTCAGTAACAAAGCAAGACCCCATCTCTACAAAAAAAAAAAAAGAAAGGAAGAAGAAAAAAAAAAAAAAGAGAGAAAAAAAAAAAACTATGGCCATCTACATACACTAGACTTTTTGAATGTATTCTAGCAGGCAGGGAGTGGTGGCTCATGCCTGTAATCCCAGAACTTTGGGAGGCCAAAGTGGGCAGACAACCTGAGATCAGGAGTTTCAAACCAGCATGGCCAACATGGCGAAATCCTGTCTCTTCTAAAAATACAAAAAGTAACCAGGTATGGTAGCGTGTGCCTGTAGTCCCAACTACCAGGGAGGCTGAGACACCAGAATCGCTTGAACCCAGGAGGCAGAGGCTATAGTGAGCCAAGACTGCGTCACCGCACTCCAGCCTGGGTGACAGAGTGAGACTCTGCCTAAAAAATACATAAAAAAGGCTGGGTGCGGTGGCTCATGCCTGTAATCCCAGCACTTTGGAAGGCCGAGGCAGGCGGATCACGAGGTCAGGAGATCAAGATCATCCTGGCTAACACAGTGAAACCCCATCTCTACTAAAAATGCAAAAATTTAGCCGGGCGTGGTAACGGGCACCTGTAGTCCCAACTACTTGGCAGGCTGAGGCAGGAGAATGGCGTGAACCCAGGAGGCAGAGCTTGCAGTGAGCTGACGCCACTGCACTCCAGCCTGGGCGACAGATTGAGACTCCGTCTCAAAATAAATAAATAAACAAACAAATACATACATTCTAACAGGTCAATATTTAAGTAACAATGCATAAAAATATAATATTGTTCTTTACCACAGAAATTTGTTATTTGAATATTTCATTGTAATTACTGAAATAATTAGTTTTAGCTCTTGTTATGTTCAACCTTGCTAAAATTTTATAAAAATTCAATTTTGAGGCTGGGCACAGTGGCTCACGCCTGTAATCCCAGCACTTTGGGAGGCCAAGGTGGGCGGATCACAAGGTCAGGAGATCAAGACCATCCTGGCTAACACAGTGAAACCCCGTCTCTACTAAAAATACAAAAAATTGGCCGGGCGTGGTGGCTCATGCCTGTAATCCCAGCACTTTGGGAGGCCGAGACGGGTGGATCACTTGAGATCAGGAGTTCGAGACCATCCTGGCTAACGCAGTGAAACCCTGTCTCTACTAAAAATACAAAAAATTAGCCGGGCGTACTGGTGGGCGCCTGTAGTCCCAGCTACTCAGGAGGCTGAGGCAGGAGAATGGAGTGAACCGGGGAGGCGGAGCTTGCAGTGAGCCGAGACTGTGCCACTGCACTCCAGCCTGGGCAACAGAGCGAGACTCTGTTTCAAAAAAAAAAAAAAAAAATTAGCCGGGCGTGGTGGTGGGCACCTGTAGTCCCAACTACTCAGGAGGCTGAGGCAGGAGGATGGCATGAATCCAGGAGGCAGAGCTTGCAGTGAGCTGAGATCGCGCCACTGCACTCCAGCCTAGGAAACAGAGCAAAACTCTGTCTCAAAAAAAAAAAAAAAAAAAAAAGAAAAATTCAATTTTGAAGAACATAGGGGCTGATTAAAAAGCAACACATTGGCCGGGCGCAGTGGCTCACGCCTGTAATCCCAGCACTTTGGGAGGCCGAGGCGGGCGGATCACGAGGTCAGGAGATCGAGACCATCCTGGCTAACACGGTGAAACCCCGTCTCCACTAAAAATACAAAAAATTAGCCGGGCGAGGTGGCAGGTGCCTGTAGTCCCAGCTACGCGGGAGGCTGAGACAGGAGAATGGCGTGAACCCCGGGGGGCGGAGCCTGCAGTGAGCCGAGATCGCGCCACTGCACTCCAGCCTGGGTGAAACAGCGAGACTCTGTCTCAAAAAAAAAAAAAAAAAAAAAAGCAACACATTAAGAAAAATTCTGCAGGAGGAGGCCGGGTGCGGTGGCTCACACCAGTAATCCCAGCACTTTGGGAGGCTGAAGTGGGTGGATCACCTGAGGTCAGGAGTTCGAGACCAGCCTGGCTAACATGATGAAACCCCGTTTCTCCTAAAAAAACAAAAAATTAGCCAAGCATGCAACAGGCGCCTGTAATCCCAGCTACTTGGGAGGCTGAGACAAGAAAATTGCTTGAACCCAGGAGGTGGAGGTTGCAGTGAACCAAGATGGCGCCATTGCACTCCAGCTTGGGCAACAAGAGTGAAACTCCATCTCAAAAAAAAAAAAAAAAAAAAAATTCTGCAGTTGGATTAAAACATAGAAACTCTTTGCAGGCATGAAAACAAATATTGCTGCTATAGGGAACCTAAAGGAAGAGGGAGCAAAAGCCCTGAGGAGGGGAGGTATTGATTTGGGACACACTCTCTCTCACTCCCTAGGTACACCCAAGCAGCACCACTGTTGGTGCCATGTCCTCACATGCCTGCATCCCCAGGTTTTTTTTTTTGAGACGGAGTCTCACTCTGTCACCCAGGCTGGAGCGCAGTGGTGCGATCTCAGCTCACTGCAACCTCTACCTCCCTGGTTCAAGCAACTTCCCTGTCTCAGCCTCCCAAGTAGCCAGGATTACAGGTGCGTGGCACCAAGCCGGGCTAGTTTTTTTGCATTTTTAGTAGAGATGGGGTTTCACCATGTTGGCCAGACTGGTCTAGAACTCCTGACCTCAAGCAATCTGCCCACCTCTGCCTCCCAAAGTGCCGGGATTACAAGCGTGAGCCACCACGCCCAGCCCCCAGTTTTTCTTATTAATCAATCCTGCTTTTGTTTTCACATCAATGGCATCCACTTTATTTATTTTTTTTTTGAGACAGTCTCACTCTGTCGCCCAGGCTGGAGTGCAGTGGTGCGATCTCGGCTCACTGCAACCTCCACCTCCCAGGTTCAAGTGATTCTCCTGCCTCAGCCTCCCAAGTAGCTGGGACTACAGGCGTGCGCCACCATGCCCGGCTTATTTTTGTATTTTTAGTACAGATGGGGTTTCGCCAAGTTGGTCAGGCTGGTCTTAAACTCCCAACCTCAGGTGATCTGCCTGCATCAGCCTCCCAAAGTGCTGCGATTACAGGTGTGAGCCACCATGCCTAGCTATAATTTCTTAAAAGACCAAACTCAGAGGGAAATCCTAACATCCAATAATTGTTAGGCAAACTTTTTTTATAAAATGTAACTGCTAAACCTGGTAAATAGGTTACTTACCTGCTCTGTCTTCATCCTCAGAATCAGAATCAAAATATATATCATCGTAATACCTCGTCGGAGCTGTTGCAACTTTTCCATTTCCTGAGGAAGATCCTATTCAAACCAGAAGTAAAGTTTACAGACTAAATCACACATAATTCACAAGGCGAAAAACTCCATATATTCTTCCATCACCTCAAAGCAATATCAACTCATTCACAATCTCATTTGATGGTGACATATTTTGACATCAGTGAATTACTCGATGTCTATGCCCTATACAGTTACAGAGAACTGGCCCTCCTTAAAATGTTCCAAATCTTGAGAAAATTCTTCTCTCTCCCTTCCCACAAATCTCATTAAATAAAATAGCCATATCTTCAGGTTGCCAGCACACGTATCTCTACCTTTCAGTCATATAGTATACTGTGCAGAACATAGAACAAACATTTTGTTCTAAGAAACATTAGGAAACAGGAAGGCAGGAGGAATGAGTCAAGGACACATTGTTCTCCTCAGTTGTGCCCAAGGCCATGACATTACCTATACTTATGTCATCATATGCCCATATCCCTAATTCCCCTTAGTTAGCATCTGCTTTAGTTTTTATTATATTTTTATATGCTTTCAGATTTTGCCAGCTAATACATAGCATATCAGGGTGGAAATCAATGCTGAAGAGTGAAGAGTCCTACTGGCTTTTTTTTTTTTTTTTTTTTGAGACTGTGTCTCACTCTGTTGCCCAGGCTAGAGTACAGTAGCATGATCTCAACTCACTGCAACCTCTGCCACCCAGGTTCACATGATCCCCCTGCCTGACCCTCCGAGTAGCTGGAATTATAGGCACCTGCCGTCACGCCCGGCTAATTTTTTGTATTTTAGTAGAGACAGGGTTTCACCAGGTTGGCCAGACTGGTCTCGAACTCCTGACCTCAAGTGATCCACCCACCTCGGCCTCCCAAAGTGCTAGGATTACAGGTGTAAGCCACTGCACCCAGTCGCTACAGATTTTTTTTTTTTTTTTTTAGATGGAGTCTCGCTCTGTCACTCAGGCTGGAGTGCAGTGGCGTGATCTTGGCTCACTGCAAGCTCCGTCTCCTGGATTCACCCCATTCTCCTGCCTCAGCCTCCCAAGTAGCTGGGACTACAGGCACCTGCCACCACGCCCGGCTAATTTCTTGTATTTTTAGTAGAGACAGGGTTTCACGGTGTTAGCCAGGATGGTCTCGATCTCCTGACCTCGTGATCCGCCTGCCTCAGCCTCCCAAAGTGCTGGGATTACAGGCGTGAGCCACCGTGCCTGGCCCAAATTTTTTTTTTAAATTATCTGGGCACAGTGGTACACGCCTGTAATCTCAGTTATTCAAGAAACTGAGGTGGGAAGATCATTTGAGCCTAGGAGTTTTAGGCTACAGTGAGCTATGACACTGTACTCCAGCCTGGGTGACAGAATGAGACATTGAATCTAAAGTAATAAATAAATAAATAACTTTTTTTAAATGAGAAAAAGAAGACTGTAGCTCAGACTGCCAAATACATTTACTCCTTCATTCAATAAATATTTACTGAGCACCTATTGAAAGTGCTGGGGACACAGAAGAGCACAAATAAGATTCCTGCCCTTACAGAGCTTACAAAAATATATATAAAATTGAACCAAAAGTTTACCAGTTCCCAGAGAGGATAACTTGTCCTCCATTGTTTTCATGGTAGAATTTAATTCAGCTTCCATCTCCTTTTCAAATTCATCTTCACTAGATGATTCACTTTCTCCAGTAAGACATTCTCTGATGAGTTTTCGTTTTTGGTCAGGAGTTCCATGTAAAAGCACATCCACTTCATCCTCAGAGCTAGCATACATTTAAATCAAAAAGAATATGAATATTTAAAGATTAAAATAATTGGGTCGGGCGCGGTGGCTCACGCTTGTAATCCCAGCACTTTGGGAGGCCGAGGCGGGCGGATCATGAGGTCAGGAGATCGAGACCACGGTGAAACCCCGTCTCTACTAAAAATACAAAAAATTAGCCGGGCGTGGTGGCGGGTGCCTGTAGTCCCAGCTACTCGGAGAGGCTGAGGCAGGAGAATGGCGTGACCCCGGGAGGCGGAGCTTGCAGTGAGCCGAGATTGCGCCACTGCACTCCAGCCTGGGTGCCTGGGAGACAGAGCAAGACTCTGTCTCAAAAAAAAAAAAAAAAATTAAAATATTTAAAACTCCCAGCATCTCACTGTCCAACAACAATTTTAAGTATTACATGGTTGTATTTGATGTACTTATATATTACATATAGCTATTCTCAATAAGCCAGTTCTGCATATTTCCAATCTTTTTTAATTTTTTTTTTTTTTTTGAGATGGCATCTCACTCTGTCACCCAAGTTGGAGTGCAGTGGCATGATCTCAGCTCACTGCAACCTCCACCTCCCCGGTTCAAGCAATCCTCCCACCTCAGCTTCCCCAGTAGCTGGAACTATAGGCACATGCCACCATTCCCAGCTGTTTTTTTGTTTTGTTTTGTTTTTTAATTTTTGTCAAAATGGGGTTTCGCCATGTTGCCCAGGCTGGTTTTTTTGTTTGTTGGTTTGTTTCTTTCTTTTGAAACAGAGTCTCGCTCTTGTCGCCCAGGCTGTAGTACAGTGGCATGATTTCTGCTCACTGCAACCTCCACCTCCTGGGTTCAAGCGATTCTCCTGCCTCAGTCTCCCAAGTAGCTGGGATTACAGGATTCAGAATCCGTCTCAAAAAATACATAGATAGATATATAGATACATAGATATCCTGGTTGTGATACTGCACTACAGTTTTGTAGTATGTTAACACTAGAGGAAACTGGGGAAAGAGTACACAGGATCTCTCTGTATTATTTTTCTTTTTTTTGAGATGGGGGTCTCCCTGTGTTGCCCAGGCTGGAGTGCAATGGTGCCATCTTGGCTCACTGAAACCTCCGTCTCCCAGGCTCAAGCCAACCAACCGCCTCACCCTCCCGAGTAGCTGGGACCACAGATATGCGCCATCATACCAGCTAATTTTTTGTATTTTTGGTAAAGGCATGGTTTCATCATGTTGCTCAGGCTGGTCTTGAACTCTTGAGCTCAAGTGATTCTCCTGCCTTGGCCTCCCAAAGTGCTGGGATTACAGGTGTGAGCCACTGCACCAGACCTGTATTATTTCTTATAACTGAATGTGAATCTACGAAAACTTCAAAATAAAATGTTTAATTTTAAAAAACTGAATCACAAAGTGAGAGTTATTTTTTCTACAAATTTTCTTCAATCCTTGTGATTATTTCAACCAAAGTCTCAGTTTTCAGCACTGCTGGGAAAGGCAATAATACATCATGGACCCTGGATATGCAAGTTAAGTATGCTAAGAATGCAAGGTTCTGACCACTGTTCACTCCAGCCATTTCTCAGGATTGTGTTTGCAGCGAACAACCTTGAGGAATGAGATAATGTCTCCTTCCAGGACAAAGAGCAGATGTATTTACTGTCTGCTATGAAAGAGGTGGATTCTCCAAGCTCAAGTATTCTTTAGCCACGATGCCAACCCCCTGAATGTGCGGCATTCTTCTAGGACCCTCAGCGTAATACCTGTAGGGTTGACAAGCAAGAGCAAGCCACACAAACATGATGCTCATGCTGCTTGCTGTGCTATGTGTAGTCTTATCTTTGACCCAGGAGTCTCATGTCTTCGGTCAGCTACCGTGAAACAGTAACAGGCTACAATGTATTAGCTTATAATTAGTGTAAAATTAAATCCTGACAGACACTTCTCTAACACTAATCTCCCTTTTTAAAATAATAACCATTTGGCTCAGAGCCTACAACAGGCAATACTGATAACATTGTTTTGTTTTTATAATATTTATCTTTACAGTTACCTTACCAGTGGCAACTGTCACAGGATTATAAAGCTTCCTTAAAGAAATGATACAACAGGCCTGGCTCGGTGGCTCACGCCTGTAATCCTAGCACTTTGGGAGCCTGAACGCAGGCAGATTGCCTAAGGTCAGGAGTTCGAGACCAGCCTGGCCAACGTGGTGAAACCCCATCTCTACTAAAAATACAAAAAATAAGCCAGGTGTGGTAGCACATGCCTGTAATCCCAGCTACCCAGGAGGCTGAGGCAGGAGAACTGCTGGAACCCAGGAGGTGGAGGCTACAGTGAGCCGAGATTGCACCAGTGCACTCCAGCCTGGCTGACAGAGTGAGACTCTGTCTCAAAATAAATAAATAAATAAAAGTAATTGAGACATGCATATATATAAATATACCTCCTTTCACAGACAGGACCCATTAACTGAAACTCTTTTCACAGGGAATCCTGGTATCTATCCTCACTCCTGACAAAAGAAATCTTTTTTTTTTGAGACGAAGTCTGGCTCTGTCGCCCAGGCTGGAGTGCAGTGGCGCGATCTCGGCTCACTGCAAGCTCCGCCTCCCGGGTTCACGCCATTCTCCTGCCTCAGCCTCTCTGAGTAGCTGGGACTACAGGCGCCCGCCACCACGCCCGGCTAAATTTTTTTTTTTTTGTATTTTTTAGTAGAGACGGGGTTTCACCGTGGTCTCGATCTCCTGACCTCGTGATCCGCCCGCCTCGGCCTCCCAAAGTGCTGGGATTACAAGCGTGAGCCACCGCGCCCGGCCTGACAAAAGAAATCTTAACAGCAGTCTGATTTCCCATGCATCCAATGTCTCCCCATGACAATATGAGGAAACAATGTTATTTTTTTTTATTTTTATTTTTTAAGAAATGAGGTCTCATTATGTTGCCCAGGCTGTTCCTTTACTACTAGGCTTAAGAGATTCTCCAGCCTCAGCCTCCCAAAGTCCTGGGATTACAGGCATGGCCACCACACCCAGCCAACGTTGTTAATGAAAGCATGGCTTTACAGAAAGCTTCTTTGGGCAGAATGAATGTTTTAAAGTTTAAGAATAGGATCTGCTGACAGCTTAAGAAATAACTAAATTTGTGTGGAAATATCTTGGCAAAATAGCTTCAAGTTTCCCTGGTAGAATAAAGCCCACCCTTCTGGAAATCCCACGAACCTTCTTCTGTGCCTATCTCAGGTCAATATTCTCTACAATGCTCTGCCAAGATATATATACTTTATCTTATTACCCTTATTATACTACGAGCCTCTGGAAGACAAGGACCTTATGATTTACCTCTGTAGCTCAGAGCAAGCATAAAACAGTCCCTGTCAAAAAAAAAAAAAAAAAAAAAAAAAAAGCTGTTCAATATTCCCTTATTTCTGTTTATGGCAGTTTAGTCTTCAAGATGGAAACTTCACATTAAGTCCTGTAACCCTCACAACAAACATAGTGTGTTATACTATGTTATATAGATTATACAACTATGTAATTACAGTTCAATTTTACAGGTGAGTAATCGAGGATAAGTGACTTGCCTTCCGTCACTCTGCTACTAAGCTGCAGAGACAGGTTTCGATCTCATTGCTTTTGAAGATTTACACGCGGTCCCCCGTGATTCCGGAATATCCCTCTTCCTACAGGCGACATCGGCCCCGCCTCCCCCGGGGCTGCGCGACCCCATCAGGAAAGCCCTTTGGCCTCGCACAAGTGACAGGCACGACAGGCTCCCGAGCCGCTAGGGTCCGCATAGGCTCGGCAGGCGCAACGAATGGAGGCGACCAAAGCCAGGCCTCGACCCAAATCCTCGGGGGCCAGGGTAGGGCAGGGGCCCACCTGCTCAAAGCCGGCTCCTCGTCGCTAGGCTCTTCAACCGCGTAGGGGTCGTAGTCATCCGGCAGCCGGTTCATGGTGGCCTGCAGCGGCCTACACCGTCCACAAGCAATTTGCAGCTTCTCTGTTTACACTGCAAGTTCAGTCCCTAAAGCGACCCTGACGCCACTTCCGCCTGAACTTCCGAGTCTCCCTTGCGCGCCCGCGCAGACCGACAGCAGCGAGGGGGGCAGGTAGAAGGCGGGGAAGGGGCGGAGCAGGAGCGGAAAGGGGCGGGGACGGGACGGGGGCGGGTCTTAATCCCACCATTTTCTTCCGCAGCTTCTGCTTACAGGAAAATAGCAGCTACCTTGTCACCAAAAACAATAATGATGGGCACCCTCATAAGTGACAGTCTCTGAGGTGAACACGCTACATGCAGTGTCTCACCACCTACGAAGCAGGAATCTAGACGCTGAGGGATACACAGCCCGAAATCCAATAGATCCTCAGACACCAGCACCCGCATCCCTCCAACCTCGCCTCTAACACTTATGTCTTCCACACCGTGAGGCTCTCAACCTCTCCTTCACACCAGTCTGACTTCGGCCTCGACAATCTACGAAAAGTTATCTTTTCTCGTCATCTTCCCAGTCCCCACTTTTGCTCAGCCCTCAACTGATCCCACTCGATACTTGAGGGGAACAGGCAGATGACAGCCACTTGATCTCCATCCGGAGACTGCTTCCAACCTTGCATCTGAACCAAGAACTCGGGTTCCTGCCTCCTACCGAGACACTGTATCACCCTGGAAAATGTGGAGTAGCTGTCGTAAATCTACTCCTGTATTATGCTTTACAGTGCAGGTCTTAGTTTTTCTTTTTTCTCATTTCTTTTGAAATGGCATCTCGAACAAAGTCCACCAATCCCTGTACAAAAGAATGAACTGCTCCTCTGTGTGTACTTCACAGAAGGTGGAATCGGACAGAGGCAGGTTAGCGACAGTTATTCCTGAAATACAGGAGCAGAGTACAGTCTGTTGTGGTTTCCCGGATTCCGCGCCTAGCTCAGCCGATTAAGCATGAGACATATGCCATTGAGCCACTTAGTAGTTACGCGAGTGGATAGATTGGTATGTAGAGGGAAAGAGGTCTGCTGTAAAGAACAACACTTGTTTGTCTGTGGGGAAAGAAAAGTGGAATCCTTGAGGTGAAAGTTGGCATACAAACAGGATACTATCGCCAGTAGTTATATTACAAACATTATCGGCCTTTCTAATGTGAATGAACGTTAGAAACATTATTGTCATTCCTAGTTTAAAGTTAAGGTTGCGTGGTTGGATTTTTCCACTATCTTTTTCTAATTTTTCTACCATTTGGAGACCATAGGCATTTGGGCCTGTCACCCCTTGGATGGGTTCCTAGTTTGTTTACATTTTCCTGAACCCTCCTGAGCGCCTGTTCTTGGTCTAATCCCCAGTCGTGATGATTCCACACTTCCTCAGCAGCATGTTCTCTTGCCTCATTCGTGAGCTGGTCAGTGTTCCGTCTCTTTAACTGACATGTTCCCCAGTGCTGTTTGAACTGTTGAGTTTCCGTCGCTGGCTGAGTGCGTTTTGCCCTTCACGTAACCTTCACTGGTAAAAATAAGCCCATGTGATGTCCACCAGTGGATGAATGCTGGACCGAGAGCCCTAGCTTCCGGATCCAGGTCTAGCCCCTTCGTCTGCTGCTCTGTGGCCCAGGGCAGGTTTGCTTGACCTCTGCCTCAGTTCTCTCCTCTAAAGGACATATCGACCTACCTCACAGGGGTGTTGTGAGGATTAATAAATGTTGGTACTGTGCTCTGGAAATGTGAAAATGCTGTGTAAATGTTAAGAAATACTGAGTATGGGGCCAAAAGCTATACAGTGTTTCACTTAACCATTTGCTATTCGGCATTTACCAAGGTGGTCTTTTCTGGGGAAGGAAGTAGAGTGGAAGGTGCATCCCTTGGTCCCTGGTTTACATTGTTAGAGTGCTTATTGTGGGAACGCACTCTAAAAAGTGGGCGTAGAATGAAAGCAGCAGTCCAGTGGTCCTCCCTTTGCTGTAGTTTCACTTTTCTTGCTTCAGGTTACAGCAGTCACCTGAAATCTGAAAATACTAAATGAAAAACTCCAGAAACAATTTATGTTTTAAATTTTATGCTGTTCTGAGTAGCGTGATGAAATCTGTTGCCGTCCTACCTGGAACATTGAGTCATGCCTCTGTCCAGTGTGTCCATGCTGTATACACTGTCCCCCATCAACCGCTAAGTAGCTGTCTTGGTTGTCAACGTAACAGATCACAAGAAGATTGAGGTTGGGTGCGGTGGCTTACCCCTGTAATCCCAGCACTTTGGGGGTCCAAAGTGGGAAGATTGCTTGAGCCCAGGAGTTCAAGACCAGCCTGGGCAACTAAGCGAGATCCTATCTCTAAAAAAATTTTTAAACAACTTTTTGGCTGGGCGTGGTGGCTCACGCCTGTGATCCCAGCACTTTGGGAGGCCAAGGCGGGCGGATCACGAGGTCAGGAGATCGAGACCATCCTGGCTAACACGGCGAAACCCCGTCTCTACTAAAAATACAAAAAATTAGCCGGGCGTGGTGGCGGGCACCTGTAGTCCCAGCTACTCGGGAGGCTGAGGCAAGAGAATGGCGTGAACCCGGGAGGTGGAGCTTGCAGTGAGCTGAGATGGCGCCACTGCACTCCAGCCTGAACGACAGAGCGAGACGAGACTCCGGCTCAAAAAAAAAAAAAAAAAAAAATTAGCCGGGCGTGGTGGCGGGTGCGTGTAATCCCAGCTACTCGGGAGGCTGAGGCAGGAGAATCACTTGAACCCGGGAGGCAGAGGCTACAGTGAGCCAAGATCGCGCCACTGCACTCCAGCCTGGGCAACAAGAGTGAAACTCTGTCTCTAAATAAATAAAATAAAATAAGATAAAATAAAATAAAATAAAATAAAATAAAAAATGGCATGTAATATAAAAATGAGGGGAGAACGCTATTAGGTAGGATTTAACTTTGGCTACAGGTAACTAAAACAATGAGCAGCTTAGACAGGACTTAAATTTAAGGGGTAGCAGTTTGGGGCTGTCGGCCAGGCTATTCACCAGGCGGCCCCTCCTCCGTCTGCTCTACCATGCCAGGTGTAAGGTCTCCCGGCCATGATTGTTGCTTCCAGGTACCAAGGCGGCCGCTACACTCCACGCCTCAGTCTGAATTCCAGGTAGAAAAAGGGGGTAGGGACAAAGACTTCCTTCAAAAAGTGGCTTGGCCTTTTTAATCTCCTGGAGATGCCCTTTCCGGGGACGTGTGTCTAACTGGCCAGAACTGTGTTGTGTGATGAGGAAGTTGAGCTGTTTTAGCTGGGTGTGTTGATCCTGTGGACAAAATCGGGGTCTGTTAGTAAGACAGGAGTGGCCACTGCAGGATACCCTGCAAACAGCACAAAATGAGTCTGGACCTGAGAAACAGTAAAACTGACCTGTGATTAGAGGTTTAGTTTGTTGTTGTTGTTGTTTGTTTTTTGTGTGTTTTTTTTGGTTTTGTTTTGTTTTGTTTTTTTGTGACGGAGTCTCACTCTGTCGTCCAGGCTGGAGTGCAACGTCGCGATCTCGGCTCATTACAACCTCCGCCTCCTGGGTTCAAGTTTTTCTCCCGCCTCAGCCTCCCGAGTAGCTGGGATTACAGGAACCCGCCAACATGCCCAGCTAATTTTTGTATTTTTTAGTAGAGAGGGGGTTTCACCATGTTAGCCAGGCTGGTCTTGAACTCCTGACCTCAGATTATCCGCCCATCTTGGCCTCCCAAAGTGCTGGGATTACAGGCGTCAGCCACCGCACCCAGCCCAGAATTTTTTTTTTTTTTTTTTTTAATTATTTTACATCAGAGGCCGGGCACGGTGGCTCACACCTGTAATCGCAGCACTTTGGGAGGCCGAGGAGGGCAAATCACGAGATCAGGAGATGGAGACCATCCTGGCCAATATGGTGAAACCCCCGTCTCTACTAAAAATACAAAAATTAGCTGGGCGTGTTGGCGCGCACCTGTAGTCCCAGCTACTTGGGAGGCTGAGACGGGAGAATCACTTGAACCCGGGAGGCGGAGGTTGCAATGAGCCGAGATCGCGCCACCGCACTCCAGCCTGCTGACAGAGCGAGACGCCATCTCAAAAAAAAAAAAAATATATATATATACATAAAAATATAAATTTATATTTATAAATATAAATTTATATATAAATATATATCTATATCTATATCTATATCTATCTCATTAGAAGAAAATCAAATGAGTCTAGAGAGTTGGTTGTGGCCCTAGGACTTGTAACAGGACACGTAAACTCTGGGGCTGAGGCTGCCATTGTGGGTGGCCTTTGGGGGTTCTATGCGCTGATGCTGAGCAAGCAGAGAGAAGCAAGAGTTTGGAGCAAACGGAGAGAAGCAGGGAGGCTTTCCGTGACCCCCTTGTCTAACATGTTAAGCCCTCAACCACAGCCTTTTCTCTCCATGCCCTCTTCTCTATCCGTTGGTCCACGTTTTTCCCCCTTCTGCTTCATATTATTGCTTGTCTGCTCACTGTCCGTCTCCCCGTTCCATTTCTCTGTTGCTTCACGAAAAGACCACCCTCAAAACGTAAGGGCTTTGCAACAACAATGATCATTCATTTGTATCCCAAGTCCGCAGTTTTGATGTTCTGCTCCCTGATGCCTCGGGTCTCGGCTGGGGATTGAAACTGTTTCCACGCATTTCTCTCCACAGAGCCTCGGGCTTCCTCACGACACGGCAGCCTGGGTAGTCAGCCTTCTTCCATGGCGGGGCAAACCTCCAAGACGATTCCGGGAGACCCGGATGGGAGCTGTAAGGATGCCTCCGACCCAGCCTCGGGAGACCCTGGACATCACTTCTGCCACATGCCGTTGTGCAAGGTAGTCACTAAGGCCAAACCAGATCCAAGGAGAGGGGAATTGGACTCTACTTCTCAATGGGAGAAGTAGTAAAGATAAGAAACTTCTCAGGTTACTGTCCAAAAAAATCAGCTGGGCGCGGTTGCTCACGCCTGTAACCCTAGCACTTTGGGAGGCCGAGGCGGGCGGATCACCTGAGGTCAGGAGTTCAAGACCAGCCTGGTCTACTAAAATACAAAAATTAGCCGGGCGTGATGGCGGATGCCTGTAATCCCAGCTACTCGGGAGGCTGAGACGGGAGAATCGCTTGAACCCGGGAGACGGTGGTTGCAGTGAGCCGAGATCACGCCACTGCACTCCAGCCTGGGCGGCTGAGCGAGATTCCGTCTCAGAAAAAAAAAAAAAAAAAAAATCGAGGACGGCTCACCATCTAAGCATAAAACGAAGGTTGAACAGATTACATAGAATATCTCAGATCGTGTGAGTTGACTATAAAACGTAACAGTGGCCAGACGTGGTGGTTCCCGCCTGTAATCCCAACACTTTGAGAGGCTGAGGTGGGCAGATCACCTGAGGTCGGGAGTTCGAGACCAGCCTACCAACGTGGAGAAACCCCGTGTCTACTAAAAATACAAAATTAGCCGGGCGTGGTGGCGCATGCCTGTAATCCCAGCTACTCGGGAGGCTGAGGCAAGAGAATCACTTGAACCCGGGAGGCGGAGGTTGCGGTGAGCCGAGATCGCGCCATTGCACTCCAGCCTGGGCGACAAGAGCGAAACTCCGTCTCAAAAAATAATAATAATGATAATAATACAAATAATAATAGTGTATTTACAGATTTTCCCGTGTTTAAAAATGGTTTGTTGTCCAGCGTTATACACTTAACTCGACCAGTGCACGGTTTGCATAGTGGACAACTTTGTACTTTGTCCTGATTTTTTTTCCCTCAAAGTAAGAGGCTTGATTCCCGCCCCCCCGACTCCACCCGGCCCCCCTCCTTTAGGTTTTCCTAGGTTTCGTCGCCGCGTATCTTAGTTACAGCCATTTCTGACAGGCCTACCGGGGAAGATGCTCAAGGAAAACGATGTTCTGTCAAGCCGCTTGGGGAAATCTTAGTGCTTAATGTTTAACCGGGGGGAGGAGGGGAACCTCATAATAGCTGTGCCCTGTGGGGAAGACTTCTGTTGGGCTGGCGAGAAGAGAAGGGGCCGAAACTTGCTTTTTGCTGAAAGGAAGGTGGGCCCAAACCCGAGCCCTGCCCGGCCCAGACGCTGGGTCCCTCGGGGACTGGGCGGTGGGGCCGCAAGCTCGCTCTCTCCCTCTCTCTCTCTCTCTCTCTCTCCCCCCCTCTTTTCTTCCTTCTCTCTCTCTCTCTCTTCTCTCTGTCACTGTCTCTCTCTCTCTCTCTGTCACTGTCTCTCTCTCTCTCTCTCTGTCACTGTCTCTCTCTCTCTCTCTGTCACTGTTTCTCTCTCTCTTCTCTCTCTGTCACTGTCTCTCTCTCTCTCTCTGTCACTGTCTCTCTCTCTCTCTGTCACTGTCTCTCTCTCTCTCTGTCACTGTCTCTCTCTCTCTCTCTTCTCTCTGTCTCTGTCTCTCTCTTCTCTCTGTCACTCTGTCTCTCTATGTCTTCTCTCTCTCCTCTCTCTCTCTCTCGTCCTCTCAGGTCTCCCTTTCAGGTCCCAGACTCCCGGCCGCGCGCCCACTTGCGCCCACCCAGCCCCGGAGACACCCAGGCCTGTCCCGCGCCGTCAGTAGGTCCCCGGTCCGGGAGCGGGAGAGACCGGAGCGCCGGGGACTACCCCAGCGGGGGCGTGGCGTATGCAGATGAGCACGGCGCGCGGAGGCTGCCGGTCACGCTCGGCCTGGGACCCCCACGTCCGGCGCGCGATATCCGAGTGCTGTCGGGGGCCTTCTCCTAGCGGCGAAGGTGGAGCGAGGGGGCTGG
The DNA here is from genome assembly GCF_028878055.3 of Symphalangus syndactylus. Classification (NCBI taxonomy): domain Eukaryota; kingdom Metazoa; phylum Chordata; class Mammalia; order Primates; family Hylobatidae; genus Symphalangus; species Symphalangus syndactylus. Next base: position 19,743,180 of record NC_072431.2, on the reverse strand, counting down.
AGAGGGTGAGGGGGCTGGGGCCGCACGAGAGAAGTGACCGTGTGTTGAGAGTGTGGTGGGCGCGAGGGTATGAGAGGAAGCCGCCGCACCAGCTCATACTTACCTGGCAGGGGAGATACCATGATCACGAAGGTGGTTTTCCCAGGGCGAGGCTTATCCATTGCACTCCGGATGTGCTGACCCCTGCGATTTCCCCAAATGTGGGAAACTCGACTGCATAATTTGTGGTAGTGGGGGACTGCGTTCGCGCTTTCCCCTGACTTTTGAAGTTGAAAAGTAAGTTATAGTTGCGGGTGGCTTTCTGGACCTGGAGTGTTTGGTGTTGTGAAATGCGAGGGGGTGAACACGGCTCGTTTCTGCTTTTTGTGTGTAGTTTCGTGTGGGGGGACTGCTGCTTCTCTTCCCACCCTGTGGAGAACCGTTTAGCAACGGGTTAGTTATGCTGTTGGTTTCTGTTCTTCCGGGTATTCTCGTGGAAACGTCACGATCTCGTTCTGTCTCCACCTCACAGCCACGTTTTTCTTGCGAGTTTGGGGTGTGTAGGCAAAAAGCCACACCTACTTTCTCTTCTCTGGGGAAAATACCCCAGGATCTGTTAACCGCTGGCAGAAACGACAGAATACGTATGGGTAATTAATCCTGCTACAGGCAAGTATCCATAGGCTTAGAAGTTTAGGAAGGACCTGTCGGGGTTGAGTTCCTCACCGAGGGGGGAGATCGAGTCCGTGGGAGCTGCTGATCCCACCCGGGCAGGTGCTGGGCTTGGTGGCAGCAGGGTCTTCTGGAAGGACTAGAACGGAGTCATCGCACTCCCAAAGAGAAGCAGGCGTGTCATGCATGACAGTGAAGGCCGGACTACGAGGCCCTCAAGAACAGGAGACTCTGGGTCCTCGCTAACGGCCTTGGGAGACCACGCAAGACTGGTCAGAAAAGCCATGTAGAAAGGCTTTTCATGGGCCAGGCGCGGTGACTTAGGCCTGTAATCCCAGCACCTTGAGAGGCCGAGGCGAGCGGATCACTTGAGGCCAGGAGTTCGAGACCAACCTGGGCAACATGGTGAAACCCCCGTCTCTACTAAAAATACAAAAATTAGCCGGGCGTCGTGGCGCGTGCCTGTAATTCCAGAGGCTGAGGCAAGAGAACTGCTTGAACCCGGGAGGCGGAGGTTGCATTGAGCCGAGATGGCACCCCTGCACTCCAGCCTGGGCGACAGAGCAAGACTCCGTCTCAAAAACGGAAAGAAAGAAAAAGGCTTTTCATGAATGCTTTCAGGAGAGTCTCCTGACAGCCTCTGTACATGTCCCCAGGAGGAAACAAGAGACTCTGATGTTCAGGGCCACCATCCTGACATGGACCTTTCCTCCAATTATAATGTTGCCATTTTGCTGTCTTAAGACCCTTATGTCCAAGCCTTCCCAGACTTCAGCACCCCCGGGATATGTGTAATAGAAGGGTAAATACAGGCCAGGCGCGGTGGCTCACGCCTGTAATCCTAGCGTTTTGGGAGGCCGAGGCGAGAGGATCACTTGAGCCCAGGAGTTGGAGACCAGCTTGGGCAACACAGCAAGAGATCTCGTCTCCAAATTAAAACAAACCAAACCAAAACAAAACAGAAGGCAGGAGGAGGCTGCAGTGAGCGGTGATGGCGCCACTGCACTCCCACCCGAGTGACAAGAGCCTGCCTCAAAAAAGAAAAAACAAAAACATGTGCCCCTGGTGCCATAAGGAAAAGAGACATTTCCCCTTCCTTTGAGGCGTGAGTCTCTGCTTTTCGAGGCAGGGTCTCTCTCTGTCACCCAGGCTGGGGTGCAGTGGCGTTATCCTAGCTTACTCACTGCAGCCTCGAACTCCTGGGTTCAAGCGGTCCTCCGGCCTCAGCCTTCCTCCTTAGCTGGAACCACAGGTTTGCGTTACCACACATGGCTAAGTGGCTAATTTTATTTATTTATTTTTTTTTATTTTATTATTTATTTATTTTTTTTTTTTTTTTTTTTGTAGAGACGGTGTCTTCCTATGTTGCCCAGGCTGGCCTCGAACTCCTGGGCCCAAGCGATCCTTCCTCCTCGGCCCCCCAAAATGCTGAAATTACGGGTGTCAGCCACCACGCCTGGCCTACGTGAGTCATCTTAACAGCTAAATAAGCCTCTTGCCAGTTTTACAACCTAGGAAGGTTTTCCCTTGAGGGCCTTGAAGCCACCGACTCAAAAGGTAAATATCAAGGAAGATAGTGTCCCCCTGTCTCCTTTCTGTCTCTGGGAATTTACTTATGTATTGATTGATTTATATTTATTTACTTTTTTTTTTTCTTTTTTGAGACAGAGTCTTGCTCTGTTGCCCAGGCTGGAGTGCAGTGGCGCAGTCTCGGCTCACGGCAACCTCCACCTCCCGGGTTCAAGTGATTCTCCTGCCTCAGCCTCTCAAGTAACTGGGATTACAGGCGCGTGCCACCACGTCCAGTTAATTTTTGTATTTTTAGTACAGACGAGGTTTCACCATGTTGGCCAGGCTGGTCTCAAACTCTTGACCTCAGGTAATCTGCCCGCTTCGGCCTCCCAGAGTGCTGGGATTACAGGCGTGAGCCACTGCGCCCGGCCTCTATCTCTGGGAATTTAGCCTAGGTGGCTGGCTCCAAGTTGTCACTACCTCCTTGTCATGGAGGTATCAGAGGCTTTATTTTCCCTTTGGGTAAAGGCAATTAATAACACACCTGACCGCTGCAATTACCAGGTGAATTGAGGATGAACTGTGTGTAGCAAATGGTGCTGTTTCTTTCTTGAGGACAAATCCTTGACAACATGTATTTTAGGGCTTGCATCTGCCTACCTATGTAAAGGGGTGACATTTCTTGGGGATATAAACGGAACTGTCGGCCGGGCGCGGTGGCTCACACCTTCAATCCCATCCCTTTGGGAAGCCAAGGCGGGAGGGTCACTTGAGCCCAGGAGTTTGAGACCAGTCTGGGCAACTTAGGGAGACTTCCCGTCTACTTAAAAAAGAAGAAAAAAAGAAAAAAAAAGAAAAATTGCAGTTGTGTACCCAGAAGTCCCAGAGTCTCCCACTGATTTCCTCAGCAGTTTGTTGAGGCTTTCTCAGAATTTACTGGCATAGAGCCGGGAGCAGATCAAAATTCTGCCCAGGTCTTAGCCCACCTTTGTCTCAGCTCTCTTACTGACTATCCAAACTCAAGTTAGGCAAAAAGTGGCAGGGTAGGCCGGGTGCGGTGGCTCACGCCTGTAATCCCAGCACTTTGGGAGGCCAAGGCGGGCACATCACCTAAATCAGGAGTTTGAGACCAGCCTGGCCAACGTGGCGAAACCCCGTCTCTACTAAAATTACAAAAATTAGCTGGGCATGGTGTTGTGTGCCTGTAATCCCAGCTATTTGGGAGGCCGAGGCTCACGAGAATCGCTTGAACCCAGGAAGCGGAGATCTCCCTGCAGTGAGCCGAGATCGCACAACTGCACTCCAGCCTGAGCAATATAGCGAGACTCTACTAAGATTTGGGGACAGTCTAGAGAAAGAAGAAACGAGGAAAGGCTAAACTGCTGTGCTAGCTGCTCACAACTAAGGGGAATTAGTTCCTACTCTGGACCCCCTATGAGGGGAGCAAAGGAAACGGGAAAACCTTTTAAGTCATTATTGCAAGGGCCAGGAGGGCAGAAGGGGGATTGTAGAAAGAGATTCCAGAGGGCTGGGCTCAGCGGCTCACGCCTATGACCCCAGCACTTCGGGAGGCTGAGGCGGGCGGATCACGAGGTCAGGAGATCGAGACCATCCTGGCCAACATAGTGAAACCCCGTCTTTACTAAAAATACAAACATTAGCTGGGCGCAGTGGCGCGCTCCTGTAGTCCCAGCTACTCGGGAGGCTGAGTCAGGAGAATGGCATGAATCCGGGAGGCGGAGATCTCCCTGCAGTGAGCTGAGATCGTACCACTGCACTCCAGCCTGGGCAACAGACCTAGACTCCGTCACAAAAAAAGGGGAGGGGAGGGGAGAAAGAGAAAAAAAAGGAAAGAGACACCAGAGAATGCAGAAGTCGCCGGGACCAGGGAATCAGGAGAGCCCAAAAGGACAAAACTCTCAGCTGAAAAATAATTGTTAAATATCGCAAAATTGACAGATTGGGGGAGTCTCAGCAGGGGAAACAGGAGAACCAACGCTACGTGTCAATAACTTCTTCAGCCCAAAAAATAGCCTTACCTTCTCTGATAGATACAGGTGCTACTTCCCCCCGCCCCGAGACAGAGTCTTGCTCTGTCACCCAGGCTAGAGTGCAGTGGCATGATCTTGGCTCACTGTACCCTCTGCCTCTCGGGTTCAGGCGATCCTCCTGCCTCAGCCTCCCGAGTAGCTGGGATTACAGGCGCCCACCACCAGGCCTGGCTGATTTTTGTATTTTTAGTAGAGACGGGGTTTCACCATGTTGGCCAGGCAGGTCTCAAACTCCTGACCGCAAGTGATCCGCCCGCCTCCACCTCCCCAAGTGTTGGGATTATAGGCGTGAGCCACTGCCCCCGGACCTTTGGGTGCTACTTATTCTTCAAGTTCCTCTGAAATTTCCCGATTTTCATCTGGTGATAGATCAATGCAGGTTGTTGATTTTCCGGGTAAACTTTCTACTTGTTACTTTTCGCTGGCAGTTCCCATACAGATAGGCCCTCTGACTGAGGAAAATGTGTTCTTTCATTCTCTTGATTCTCCTGTAAACCTACTGGGAAGACACCTGTGTAAATTAAAGACTACCTACCATCATCTGCACTCTGGATGGAATACTTTGTGGAGCTCCTTGGAGAAAGAGACACCTAGTTGGTACTTGTATGCCTTCTGAAAGAAAAGGGGTATGGCAGAGAGAGAGTTTCACAGTGGACTGGAAAAGCATCCGGGCTGAAACAAATTGGTGCATGTATGACGTTGGACCTTAGGGAATAATGATGCTATTTGGAGAGAGAGAAACAGTAACTCACCAAAGGGATAAACCATGGTCACGTATAAAATGATATCCTTTGTAGAGAACTCAATTTGACGGAATAAAACCGGTTATACAACAATTAAACGACAAAACCAACAACAAAAAAATAGGAGCTTATTTAAAAAGGGCACTTGTGGCCGGGTGCGGTGGTTCAAGCCTGTAATCCCAGCAACTTTGGGAGGCTGAGCCAGGAGGACCACTTGAGACCAAGAGTTTGAGATTAGCCTGGGCAACATAGGGAAACCGGTCTCTATTTATAAAAATAGTAATAGAAGAAGAAGAGAAAGAAAGATTAAGGCCAGGCGTCCTGCTTCATGCCTGTAATCCCAGCACTTTGGGAGGTCGAGACAGGAGGATCACTTGAGGTCAGGAGTTCGAGACCAGCCTGGCCAACATGGTGAAACCCCATCTCTACTGAAAATACAAAAATTAGCTGGGCCTGGTGCTGCATGCCTGTAATCCCAGCTACTCGGGAGGCTGAGGCAGGAGAATCGCTTCAATCGGGGAGGCGGAGGCCGCAGTGAGCCGAGATCGCGCCACTGCACTCCAGCCTGGGCGACAGAGTAAAAACTCCGTCTCAAAAAAAAAGAAGGAAAAAAAAAAAAAGAAAACTGAGGCTGGGAGTTTTTGCCCACTGACGTTAAGTGCGAAACCGCCTCAGTAAGAAATCGTGACAACTTTCGTTTGTCGTGTCTTCCTGAGTAAAAGTGACATGAACCACCTCAGAATATCTAGTAGCCAAATGTAGTGACGCTGGAAGGAAAACTCAAGAGTCTTGAGTTTGAAGAAAGGAAGCCGGGTCCCCTTCAGCCGCAGCCACGCGGCGCCCCTCCCGGGAGCCCCAGAGTAGGGATCAGACGCCGTTCGGCCTTCTCCCCGTGGCACTGGAGCCCCCCCTCCCCGCCCCCGCCCCCCGCCCCGCCACCCCCTCCCCACCCCGGCCCGCACACAGGGTGGCGCCACAAAGTACCCTCTGGTCATTTCTGACGTGGACTCAAGAAATTGCCCGTTTTGTGATCAAACAAGATAACCCGATAGGGGGCGGTGGCTCACGCCTGTCATCCCAGCACTTTGGAAGGCCAAGGTGGGCGGATCGCTTGAGCCCAGGAGTTCGAGACCAGCCTGGCCAACATGGAGAGACCCCTTCTCCACAAAAAATACAAAAATTAGCCGGGCGTGGTGGCTGACACCCGTAATTTCAGCATTTTGGGGGGCCGAGGAGGAAGGATCGCTTGGGCCCAGGAGTTCGAGGCCAGCCTGGGCAACATAGGAAGACACCGTCTCTACAAAAAAAAAAAATAAATAAATAAATAAATAATAAAATAAAAAAAAATAAATAAATAAAATTAGCCACTTAGCCATGTGTGGTAACGCAAACCTGTGGTTCCAGCTAAGGAGGAAGGCTGAGGCCGGAGGACCGCTTGAACCCAGGAGTTCGAGGCTGCAGTGAGTAAGCTAGGATAACGCCACTGCACCCCAGCCTGGGTGACAGAGAGAGACCCTGCCTCGAAAAGCAGAGACTCACGCCTCAAAGGAAGGGGAAATGTCTCTTTTCCTTATGGCACCAGGGGCACATGTTTTTGTTTTTTCTTTTTTGAGGCAGGCTCTTGTCACTCGGGTGGGAGTGCAGTGGCGCCATCACCGCTCACTGCAGCCTCCTCCTGCCTTCTGTTTTGTTTTGGTTTGGTTTGTTTTAATTTGGAGACGAGATCTCTTGCTGTGTTGCCCAAGCTGGTCTCCAACTCCTGGGCTCAAGTGATCCTCTCGCCTCGGCCTCCCAAAACGCTAGGATTACAGGCGTGAGCCACCGCGCCTGGCCTGTATTTACCCTTCTATTACACATATCCCGGGGGTGCTGAAGTCTGGGAAGGCTTGGACATAAGGGTCTTAAGACAGCAAAATGGCAACATTATAATTGGAGGAAAGGTCCATGTCAGGATGGTGGCCCTGAACATCAGAGTCTCTTGTTTCCTCCTGGGGACATGTACAGAGGCTGTCAGGAGACTCTCCTGAAAGCATTCATGAAAAGCCTTTTTCTTTCTTTCCGTTTTTGAGACGGAGTCTTGCTCTGTCGCCCAGGCTGGAGTGCAGGGGTGCCATCTCGGCTCAATGCAACCTCCGCCTCCCGGGTTCAAGCAGTTCTCTTGCCTCAGCCTCTGGAATTACAGGCACGCGCCACGACGCCCGGCTAATTTTTGTATTTTTAGTAGAGACGGGGGTTTCACCATGTTGCCCAGGTTGGTCTCGAACTCCTGGCCTCAAGTGATCCGCTCGCCTCGGCCTCTCAAGGTGCTGGGATTACAGGCCTAAGTCACCGCGCCTGGCCCATGAAAAGCCTTTCTACATGGCTTTTCTGACCAGTCTTGCGTGGTCTCCCAAGGCCGTTAGCGAGGACCCAGAGTCTCCTGTTCTTGAGGGCCTCGTAGTCCGGCCTTCACTGTCATGCATGACACGCCTGCTTCTCTTTGGGAGTGCGATGACTCCGTTCTAGTCCTTCCAGAAGACCCTGCTGCCACCAAGCCCAGCACCTGCCCGGGTGGGATCAGCAGCTCCCACGGACTCGATCTCCCCCCTCGGTGAGGAACTCAACCCCGACAGGTCCTTCCTAAACTTCTAAGCCTATGGATACTTGCCTGTAGCAGGATTAATTACCCATACGTATTCTGTCGTTTCTGCCAGCGGTTAACAGATCCTGGGGTATTTTCCCCAGAGAAGAGAAAGTAGGTGTGGCTTTTTGCCTACACACCCCAAACTCGCAAGAAAAACGTGGCTGTGAGGTGGAGACAGAACGAGATCGTGACGTTTCCACGAGAATACCCGGAAGAACAGAAACCAACAGCATAACTAACCCCTTGCTAAACGGTTCTCCACAGGGTGGGAAGAGAAGCAGCAGTCCCCCCACACGAAACTACACACAAAAAGCAGAAACGAGCCGTGTTCACCCCCTCGCATTTCACAACACCAAACACTCCAGGTCCAGAAAGCCACCCGCAACTATAACTTACTTTTCAACTTCAAAAGTCAGGGGAAAGCGCGAACGCAGTCCCCCACTACCACAAATTATGCAGTCGAGTTTCCCACATTTGGGGAAATCGCAGGGGTCAGCACATCCGGAGTGCAATGGATAAGCCTCGCCCTGGGAAAACCACCTTCGTGATCATGGTATCTCCCCTGCCAGGTAAGTATGAGCTGGTGCGGCGGCTTCCTCTCATACCCTCGCGCCCACCACACTCTCAACACACGGTCACTTCTCTCGTGCGGCCCCAGCCCCCTCACCCTCTCCAGCCCCCTCGCTCCACCTTCGCCGCTAGGAGAAGGCCCCCGACAGCACTCGGATATCGCGCGCCGGACGTGGGGGTCCCAGGCCGAGCGTGACCGGCAGCCTCCGCGCGCCGTGCTCATCTGCATACGCCACGCCCCCGCTGGGGTAGTCCCCGGCGCTCCGGTCTCTCCCGCTCCCGGACCGGGGACCTACTGACGGCGCGGGACAGGCCTGGGTGTCTCCGGGGCTGGGTGGGCGCAAGTGGGCGCGCGGCCGGGAGTCTGGGACCTGAAAGGGAGACCTGAGAGGACGAGAGAGAGAGAGAGGAGAGAGAGAAGACATAGAGAGACAGAGTGACAGAGAGAAGAGAGAGACAGAGACAGAGAGAAGAGAGAGAGAGAGAGACAGTGACAGAGAGAGAGAGAGACAGTGACAGAGAGAGAGAGAGACAGTGACAGAGAGAGAGAGAGAGACAGTGACAGAGAGAGAGAGAGAGACAGTGACAGAGAGAGAGAGAGAGACAGTGACAGAGAGAGAAGAGAGAGAGAGACAGTGACAGAGAGAGAGAGAGAGACAGTGACAGAGAGAAGAGAGAGAGAGAGAGAAGGAAGAAAAGAGGGGGGGAGAGAGAGAGAGAGAGAGAGAGGGAGAGAGCGAGCTTGCGGCCCCACCGCCCAGTCCCCGAGGGACCCAGCGTCTGGGCCGGGCAGGGCTCGGGTTTGGGCCCACCTTCCTTTCAGCAAAAAGCAAGTTTCGGCCCCTTCTCTTCTCGCCAGCCCAACAGAAGTCTTCCCCACAGGGCACAGCTATTATGAGGTTCCCCTCCTCCCCCCGGTTAAACATTAAGCACTAAGATTTCCCCAAGCGGCTTGACAGAACATCGTTTTCCTTGAGCATCTTCCCCGGTAGGCCTGTCAGAAATGGCTGTAACTAAGATACGCGGCGACGAAACCTAGGAAAACCTAAAGGAGGGGGGCCGGGTGGAGTCGGGGGGGCGGGAATCAAGCCTCTTACTTTGAGGGAAAAAAAATCAGGACAAAGTACAAAGTTGTCCACTATGCAAACCGTGCACTGGTCGAGTTAAGTGTATAACGCTGGACAACAAACCATTTTTAAACACGGGAAAATCTGTAAATACACTATTATTATTTGTATTATTATCATTATTATTATTTTTTGAGACGGAGTTTCGCTCTTGTTGTCCAGGCTGGAGTGCAATGGCGCGATCTCGGCTCACCGCAACCTCCGCCTCCCGGGTTCAAGTGATTCTCTTGCCTCAGCCTCCCGAGTAGCTGGGATTACAGGCATGCGCCACCACGCCCGGCTAATTTTGTATTTTTAGTAGACACGGGGTTTCTCCACGTTGGTAGGCTGGTCTCGAACTCCCGACCTCAGGTGATCTGCCCACCTCAGCCTCTCAAAGTGTTGGGATTACAGGCGGGAACCACCACGTCTGGCCACTGTTACGTTTTATAGTCAACTCACACGATCTGAGATATTCTATGTAATCTGTTCAACCTTCGTTTTATGCTTAGATGGTGAGCCGTCCTCGATTTTTTTTTTTTTTTTTTTTCTGAGACGGAATCTCGCTCAGCCGCCCAGGCTGGAGTGCAGTGGCGTGATCTCGGCTCACTGCAACCACCGTCTCCCGGGTTCAAGCGATTCTCCCGTCTCAGCCTCCCGAGTAGCTGGGATTACAGGCATCCGCCATCACGCCCGGCTAATTTTTGTATTTTAGTAGACCAGGCTGGTCTTGAACTCCTGACCTCAGGTGATCCGCCCGCCTCGGCCTCCCAAAGTGCTAGGGTTACAGGCGTGAGCAACCGCGCCCAGCTGATTTTTTTGGACAGTAACCTGAGAAGTTTCTTATCTTTACTACTTCTCCCATTGAGAAGTAGAGTCCAATTCCCCTCTCCTTGGATCTGGTTTGGCCTTAGTGACTACCTTGCACAACGGCATGTGGCAGAAGTGATGTCCAGGGTCTCCCGAGGCTGGGTCGGAGGCATCCTTACAGCTCCCATCCGGGTCTCCCGGAATCGTCTTGGAGGTTTGCCCCGCCATGGAAGAAGGCTGACTACCCAGGCTGCCGTGTCGTGAGGAAGCCCGAGGCTCTGTGGAGAGAAATGCGTGGAAACAGTTTCAATCCCCAGCCGAGACCCGAGGCATCAGGGAGCAGAACATCAAAACTGCGGACTTGGGATACAAATGAATGATCATTGTTGTTGCAAAGCCCTTACGTTTTGAGGGTGGTCTTTTCGTGAAGCAACAGAGAAATGGAACGGGGAGACGGACAGTGAGCAGACAAGCAATAATATGAAGCAGAAGGGGGAAAAACGTGGACCAACGGATAGAGAAGAGGGCATGGAGAGAAAAGGCTGTGGTTGAGGGCTTAACATGTTAGACAAGGGGGTCACGGAAAGCCTCCCTGCTTCTCTCCGTTTGCTCCAAACTCTTGCTTCTCTCTGCTTGCTCAGCATCAGCGCATAGAACCCCCAAAGGCCACCCACAATGGCAGCCTCAGCCCCAGAGTTTACGTGTCCTGTTACAAGTCCTAGGGCCACAACCAACTCTCTAGACTCATTTGATTTTCTTCTAATGAGATAGATATAGATATAGATATAGATATATATTTATATATAAATTTATATTTATAAATATAAATTTATATTTTTATGTATATATATATATTTTTTTTTTTTTTGAGATGGCGTCTCGCTCTGTCAGCAGGCTGGAGTGCGGTGGCGCGATCTCGGCTCATTGCAACCTCCGCCTCCCGGGTTCAAGTGATTCTCCCGTCTCAGCCTCCCAAGTAGCTGGGACTACAGGTGCGCGCCAACACGCCCAGCTAATTTTTGTATTTTTAGTAGAGACGGGGGTTTCACCATATTGGCCAGGATGGTCTCCATCTCCTGATCTCGTGATTTGCCCTCCTCGGCCTCCCAAAGTGCTGCGATTACAGGTGTGAGCCACCGTGCCCGGCCTCTGATGTAAAATAATTAAAAAAAAAAAAAAAAAAAAATTCTGGGCTGGGTGCGGTGGCTGACGCCTGTAATCCCAGCACTTTGGGAGGCCAAGATGGGCGGATAATCTGAGGTCAGGAGTTCAAGACCAGCCTGGCTAACATGGTGAAACCCCCTCTCTACTAAAAAATACAAAAATTAGCTGGGCATGTTGGCGGGTTCCTGTAATCCCAGCTACTCGGGAGGCTGAGGCGGGAGAAAAACTTGAACCCAGGAGGCGGAGGTTGTAATGAGCCGAGATCGCGACGTTGCACTCCAGCCTGGACGACAGAGTGAGACTCCGTCACAAAAAAACAAAACAAAACAAAACCAAAAAAAACACACAAAAAACAAACAACAACAACAACAACAAACTAAACCTCTAATCACAGGTCAGTTTTACTGTTTCTCAGGTCCAGACTCATTTTGTGCTGTTTGCAGGGTATCCTGCAGTGGCCACTCCTGTCTTACTAACAGACCCCGATTTTGTCCACAGGATCAACACACCCAGCTAAAACAGCTCAACTTCCTCATCACACAACACAGTTCTGGCCAGTTAGACACACGTCCCCGGAAAGGGCATCTCCAGGAGATTAAAAAGGCCAAGCCACTTTTTGAAGGAAGTCTTTGTCCCTACCCCCTTTTTCTACCTGGAATTCAGACTGAGGCGTGGAGTGTAGCGGCCGCCTTGGTACCTGGAAGCAACAATCATGGCCGGGAGACCTTACACCTGGCATGGTAGAGCAGACGGAGGAGGGGCCGCCTGGTGAATAGCCTGGCCGACAGCCCCAAACTGCTACCCCTTAAATTTAAGTCCTGTCTAAGCTGCTCATTGTTTTAGTTACCTGTAGCCAAAGTTAAATCCTACCTAATAGCGTTCTCCCCTCATTTTTATATTACATGCCATTTTTTATTTTATTTTATTTTATTTTATTTTATCTTATTTTATTTTATTTATTTAGAGACAGAGTTTCACTCTTGTTGCCCAGGCTGGAGTGCAGTGGCGCGATCTTGGCTCACTGTAGCCTCTGCCTCCCGGGTTCAAGTGATTCTCCTGCCTCAGCCTCCCGAGTAGCTGGGATTACACGCACCCGCCACCACGCCCGGCTAATTTTTTTTTTTTTTTTTTTTTGAGCCGGAGTCTCGTCTCGCTCTGTCGTTCAGGCTGGAGTGCAGTGGCGCCATCTCAGCTCACTGCAAGCTCCACCTCCCGGGTTCACGCCATTCTCTTGCCTCAGCCTCCCGAGTAGCTGGGACTACAGGTGCCCGCCACCACGCCCGGCTAATTTTTTGTATTTTTAGTAGAGACGGGGTTTCGCCGTGTTAGCCAGGATGGTCTCGATCTCCTGACCTCGTGATCCGCCCGCCTTGGCCTCCCAAAGTGCTGGGATCACAGGCGTGAGCCACCACGCCCAGCCAAAAAGTTGTTTAAAAATTTTTTTAGAGATAGGATCTCGCTTAGTTGCCCAGGCTGGTCTTGAACTCCTGGGCTCAAGCAATCTTCCCACTTTGGACCCCCAAAGTGCTGGGATTACAGGGGTAAGCCACCGCACCCAACCTCAATCTTCTTGTGATCTGTTACGTTGACAACCAAGACAGCTACTTAGCGGTTGATGGGGGACAGTGTATACAGCATGGACACACTGGACAGAGGCATGACTCAATGTTCCAGGTAGGACGGCAACAGATTTCATCACGCTACTCAGAACAGCATAAAATTTAAAACATAAATTGTTTCTGGAGTTTTTCATTTAGTATTTTCAGATTTCAGGTGACTGCTGTAACCTGAAGCAAGAAAAGTGAAACTACAGCAAAGGGAGGACCACTGGACTGCTGCTTTCATTCTACGCCCACTTTTTAGAGTGCGTTCCCACAATAAGCACTCTAACAATGTAAACCAGGGACCAAGGGATGCACCTTCCACTCTACTTCCTTCCCCAGAAAAGACCACCTTGGTAAATGCCGAATAGCAAATGGTTAAGTGAAACACTGTATAGCTTTTGGCCCCATACTCAGTATTTCTTAACATTTACACAGCATTTTCACATTTCCAGAGCACAGTACCAACATTTATTAATCCTCACAACACCCCTGTGAGGTAGGTCGATATGTCCTTTAGAGGAGAGAACTGAGGCAGAGGTCAAGCAAACCTGCCCTGGGCCACAGAGCAGCAGACGAAGGGGCTAGACCTGGATCCGGAAGCTAGGGCTCTCGGTCCAGCATTCATCCACTGGTGGACATCACATGGGCTTATTTTTACCAGTGAAGGTTACGTGAAGGACAAAACGCACTCAGCCAGCGACGGAAACTCAACAGTTCAAACAGCACTGGGGAACATGTCAGTTAAAGAGACGGAACACTGACCAGCTCACGAATGAGGCAAGAGAACATGCTGCTGAGGAAGTGTGGAATCATCACGACTGGGGATTAGACCAAGAACAGGCGCTCAGGAGGGTTCAGGAAAATGTAAACAAACTAGGAACCCATCCAAGGGGTGACAGGCCCAAATGCCTATGGTCTCCAAATGGTAGAAAAATTAGAAAAAGATAGTGGAAAAATCCAACCACGCAACCTTAACTTTAAACTAGGAATGACAATAATGTTTCTAACGTTCATTCACATTAGAAAGGCCGATAATGTTTGTAATATAACTACTGGCGATAGTATCCTGTTTGTATGCCAACTTTCACCTCAAGGATTCCACTTTTCTTTCCCCACAGACAAACAAGTGTTGTTCTTTACAGCAGACCTCTTTCCCTCTACATACCAATCTATCCACTCGCGTAACTACTAAGTGGCTCAATGGCATATGTCTCATGCTTAATCGGCTGAGCTAGGCGCGGAATCCGGGAAACCACAACAGACTGTACTCTGCTCCTGTATTTCAGGAATAACTGTCGCTAACCTGCCTCTGTCCGATTCCACCTTCTGTGAAGTACACACAGAGGAGCAGTTCATTCTTTTGTACAGGGATTGGTGGACTTTGTTCGAGATGCCATTTCAAAAGAAATGAGAAAAAAGAAAAACTAAGACCTGCACTGTAAAGCATAATACAGGAGTAGATTTACGACAGCTACTCCACATTTTCCAGGGTGATACAATGACCACAGAGTTAAAAACTATCACTGTTATCGCTTTTTATTTTACAATAATTGGTTTAGTCTACAAGTTTAAGGCAAACATACTAATGCATTTGCTTTTCTTCAGAAATCATACTTATAAAGATTACATAAAATCTGTCCCAAAACTTCTAAGAAATATTCAGTAATTAAAAATAAGTCTGATTAAGATGCTTTACCAGGATACATGAATGAACTAAGGTGGTATATGCTTTTAAAAACAAAATTAAAAAAATTCAAAAAAGGCAATCTTTATCTTGTTTGAACAATGCTTTCTGAAAAGGTTAAACTTCAGAAATTATTTAAAGGTAAGTAAGATTGGCAGCCATAAGGAATACTATTTATAAAATAAACAGAGTTATAGAGGCTACTTTAAAGAATGAACTTTGGACTTCTGAGTATGACGAGTGCACGATGATGGACCACTGTGGTGGGGAACACAGTGCGGCATCACAGCACACAGACTGGCATCGCCTGGGCGTGCGCTGCTCCATGTTTCTCAGAAAAAGAGGAGTTGATGCACTTTTTCAGCTGCTTTTTGATTGTTTCCAGTGAGCATAAATGCTTAACATCATTAAGAAAACAAAAGTAAAATTTGAAGGAAGGCAGCCCTTTTTAACAGGAAGGCAGAGTGTGGCTTATGTGTCTCCATTTAACACTGCCAGGCAGTTCTGCAGCAACTGTAGATTACCCTAAAAAAGGAAGAAAAAATAAATTACAAATTTTATTTCAAACAATTCAGAAGACTCCTACTGAAAATACAGTTAGAAACCACATAAAATATAGTGTTAGAGGCTGGGCGCGGGGGTGCACGCCTGTAATCCCAGCATTTTGGGAGGCCAAGGCGGGTGGATTTCAAGGTCAGGAGATCGAGACCATCCTGGCTAACATGGTGAAACCCCATCTCTACTAAAAAATACAAAAAATTAGCTGGGCGTGGTGGCATGTGCCTGTAGTCCCAGCTACTCGGGAAGCTGAGGCAGGAGAATGGCGTGAACCCGGGAGGTGGAGCCTACAGTGAGCCGAGATCGCGCCACTGCACTCCAGCCTGGGTGACAGAGTGAGACTCCGTCTCAAAAAAAAAAAAAAAAAAAAAAAAAAAGAAAGAAAAAATATATAGTGTTAGAAGTCATATGACTTCATCGATATATTAGAAATTTAAAAACAGCCATTCATTATATACACATAAAATTACATAATTTGTTTCATATACAATAATACTTTCTACATACCATATTCTTCAGTAAATTTTTTTTTTTTTTTTTTTTCTGAGATGGAATATCACTCTGTTGCCCAGGCTGGAGTGCAATGGCACCATCTCAGCTCACTGTAACCTCCGCCTCCTGGGTTCAAGTAATTCTCCTGCCTCAGCCTCCCCAGTAGCTGGGATTACAGGCGTCTGCCACCATGCTCAGCTAATTTTTGTATTTTTAGTAGAGACGGGGTTTTGCCATCTTGGCCAGGCTGGTTTTGAACTCCTGATCTCAGGTGATCCGCCTGCCTCAGCCTCCCAAAGTGCTGGGATTACAGGCATGAGCCACTGCACTGGCCTTTGTTTTGTTTTGAGACGGAGTCTTGCTTTGTCACCCAGACTAAAGTGCAGTGGCATGATCTTGACTCAATGCAACCTCCGCCTCCCGAGTTCAAGTGATCCTCCTGGCTCAGCCTGCTGAGTAGCTGAGATTACAGGCACGTGCCACAGGCTGGCTAATTTTTTGTATTTTTAGTAGAGACGGGGTTACACTATGTTGGCCAGGCTGGTCTTGAACCCCTGACCTCACGTAGTCTGCCCGCCTTGGCCTCCCAAAGTGCTGGGATTACAGGGGTGAGCCACGGCACCCAACCTTCACTGTAGGATGTTTAACAGCATTGTTGGCCCACCATGTACTGATAGTAACCATAGAACACCCAGTTGTGATAACCACAAATGTCTCCAGATATTGCAAAATGTCCTTTGGGGGGCAGAATCACCTCTGGTTGAGTACTACTGTTAATAGAACAGTTATGAGAAATATAAATACAGAGAACTCAGGTCAGAAAGAACTTGAAAAAGTATAGAATCTGGCCAGGTGCGGTGGTTCACGCCTGCAATCCCAGCACTTTGGGAAGCCGAGGTAGGTGGATCACCTGAGGTCAGCAGTTTGAGACCAGCCTGGCCAACATGGTGAAACCCTATCTCTACTAAAAATACAAAAATTAGCTGGGCGTGGTGGTGCACACCTGTGTCCCAGCTACTCGGGAGGCTGAGGCAGGAGAATCGCTTGAACCCGGGAGGCAGAGGTTGCAGTGAGCTGAGATCACGCCACTGCACTCCAGCCTGGGGCAACAAGAGTGAAACTCTGTATCAAAAAAAAAAAAAAAAAAAATATATATATATATATATATATATATAAAAATATATATATATATATATATAATCTGGAAAGTGGACACTGACATCAATCTATAGGAGGACTCAGCAAACTTTTTGTGTAAAAGGCTAAATAGTAAGTATTTTAGGCTGTTTCAACAACTCCAGTATGCTATTACGTAAAAGCAGCCACAAAGCATAAATGAATGAGCTTGGCTGCATTCCAATAAAATTTTATTTATGGGCCGGGCGCGGTGGCTCACGCTTGTAATCCCAGCACTTTGGGAGGCCGAGGCGGGCGGATCACGAGGTCAGGAGATCGAGACCACGGTGAAACCCCGTCTCTACTAAAAATACAAAAAATTAGCCGGGCGCGGTGGCTGGCGCCTGTAGTCCCAGCTACTTGGAGAGGCTGAGGCGGGAGAATGGCGTGAACCTGGGAGGCGGAGCTTGCAGTGAGCCGAGATTGCGCCACTGCACTCCAGCCTGGGCGACAGAGCGAGACTCCGTCTCAAGAAAAAAAAAAAAAAAAAAAAAAAAAAAATTTTATTTATGGATACTTAAATCTGAATTTCATAATTAGTACATTTAATACATGTCATGACATATTCTTTTTTTTTTTTTTTTTTTGAGAAGGAGTCTTGCTCTGTCACCCAGGCTGGAGTGCAGTGGCGTGATCTCGGCTCACTGCAAGCTCCACCTCCCGGGTTCACACCATTCTCCTGCCTCAGCCTCCCGAGTAGCTGGAACTACAGGTGCCCACGACCACGCCCGGCTAATTTTTTGTTATTTTTAGTAGAGACGGGGTTTCACCGTGTTAGCCAGGATGGTCTCGATCTCCTGACCTCGTGATCTGCCTGCCTTGGCATCCCAAAGTGCTGGGATAACAGGCGTGAGCCACTGCGCCCGGCTGACATATTCTTCTACCTTAAAAAAAGAAAAAAAAAAACCCAACCATTTAAAAATGGGAACACCTGGCCGGGCGCAGTGGCTCACGCTTCTAATCCCAGCACTTTGGGAGGCCAAGGCGGGCGGATCACGAGGTCAGGAGATCGAGACCACGGTGAAACCCCGTCTCTACTAAAAATACAAAATAGTTAGCCAGGCGTGGTGGCGGGTGCCTGTAGTCCCAGCTACTCGGAGAGGCTGAGATAGCGCCACTGCACTCCAGCCTGGGTGACAGAGCGAGACTCCGTCTCAAAAAAAAAATAATAATAAAATAAAATAAAAATGGGAACACCATTCCTGGCTCACAGACTTTACAAAAGCAGATGGGCCGTAGTTTGCCAACCCCTGACCTATAGCAAAACTTCTGGTAGTTCATGACCTCTTTAATTTTTAGACACAGAATCTCACTCTGTCGCCCAAGCTGGAGTGCAGTGGCACAATCTCGGCTCACAGCAACCTCCACCCCCCGGGTTCAAGCGGTCATCTCGCCTCAGCCTCCACAGAAGCTGGGATTACAGGCATGCACCACCATTGCCCGGCTGATTTTTTGTTTTTGTTTTTTTTTTGAGACAGAGTCTCACTCTGTCTCCCAGGCTGGAGTGCAGTGACACGATCTTGGCTCACTGCAAGCTCCGCCTCCCGGGTTCACGCCATTCTCCTGCCTCAGTCTCCCAAGTAGCTGGGACCACAGGCGCCCACCACCATGCCCAGTTTTTTGTATTTTTAGTAGAGATGGGGTTTCACCGTGTTAGCCAGGATGGTCTCGATTTCCTGACCTCGTGATCCACCCGCCTCAGCCTCCCAAAGTGCTGGGATTACAGGCGTGAGCCACCGCGCCCGGCTGATTTTTGTACTTTTAGTAGAGACGGGGTTTCGCCATGTTGGCTAGTGGTCTCAAACTCCTGACCTCAAGTGCTGGGATTACAGGCGTGAGCCACGGTGCCTGGCCTCTCTTTTAAAAAAAAGAAAAACAATGAATATTAGAAACCATCTCAGGCTCAGTAAGAGTAATAATGCCAAACTTATCAAAACATTTTGACAGGGTTATTAGACCAAGAAATCAAAAAACAAAAATAGCAAATTTTTTTTTTTTTTTTTTTTTTGAGACAGTCTCGCTGTCGCCCAGGCTGGAGTGCAGTGGCGCGATCTCGGCTCACTGCAGGCTCCGCCTCCCGGGTTCATGCCATTCTCTTGCCTCAGCCTCCCGAGTAGCTGGGAATACAGGCGCCCGCCACCTCGCCTGGCTAATTTTTTGTATTTTTAGTAGAGACGGGGTTTCACTGTGTTAGCCAGGATGGTCTTGATCTCCTGACCTCCGGATCTGCCCGCCTCGGCCTCCCAAAGTGCTGGGATTACAGGCGTGAGCCACCGGGCCCAGCCTGTTTTTATTAAGAAAGACTTTTTAAAAAACAACTAGTCAAAAAATGATACTGGTTTCCATATTAGGTATCAGATTCTTTCAGAGCTGACCATTGGAGATGTTATAGATATTATTTTTACTTTAATTAAATAATCTTTAAAATCCCTCTCAATTCTAAGATTCTCTATTCTTAAAATTACTCTAAGGTTTAGGCCAAACTTTATATTAACTAGAAGAAGAGGCTTAATTCAAAGTAAACAACTAATGTAAAAAAAGACCAGAGGGCCAGGCATGGTGGCATAAATCTGTAATCCCAGCTACTCGGGAGGCTGAGGCAGGAGGATTAACTGAGCCCAGGAGTTTGATGCTATCCTGGACAACATAGCAAGACTCCAGCTCTAAAACATAATTAAATACATTAAAAAAAAACCTGGCTGGGCATGGTGGCTGATGCCTGTAATCTCAGCACTATGGGAGGCCGAGGCGGGTGTATCACCTGATGTCAGGAGTTCGAGACCAGTCTGGCTAACATGGTGAAAACCCTGTCTCTACTAAAAATACAAAAATTAGCTAGGTGTGGTGGCACGCACCTGTAGTCCTAGCTACTCGGGAGGCTGAGGCAGAAGAGTTGCTTGAACCTGGGAAGCAGAGGTTGTGGAGGTCTCAAAACAAAACAAAACAAAAAAACCCCAGACTAGCCAGGTACGGTGGCTTGTGTCTGTAATCCCAGCACTTTGGGAGGCTGAGGCAGGAGGATCATTTGAGGATGGGATTTCGAGATCAGCCTGGCCAACATGGTGAAACCCTGTCTCTACTAAAAATACAAAAATTACCCAGGTGTGGTGGCACATACCTGTAATCCCAGCTACTCAGGAGGCTGAGGTGTGAGAATCGCTTGAACCTGGGAAGCAGAGGTTGCAGTGAGCTGAGATCGTGCCACTGCACTCCAGCCTGGGCAACAGCACGAGACTCTGTCTCAAAAAAACAAAACAAAACAAAAAACCCCAGACCAACTATTTTGAAGCAGTGAAATAATCTTGGAAAATGTAATTCCAGTTCAGGAATAGTTGTCACAGTATCCCTATGAGAATTGACATTAAAGAATTATCAACGTCATAAGTGATTCATTTCTAAATTACATGTAACTTAAATTATTAAATCTTTATTACAACACTACCTTTGCATGCTTCAGTTCTAACTCTGCCAGTTCCACTAAATTTTTTCTGAATGCAGCAACTCTTCTTGTCTTAAAATCTATAAGTTCTGTGAACAAGAAATTAGGATTATTTAATTTACATAATAGTCATAAAGCATACCTTGTGATTAAAGGTTAACTTAACAGTACCTTGTTTTGCAGACTCAGATATTTTTTCAAATTTCTGACAACATAATTGTTGGGAAGTTTCGGCCTGCAGAACATCTTTATTTTTTGCTCTTGCTTTATCCAGTGCTTTATTAGCATTTTCATAATCCACTAGTGACCTAGACCTTCGATACAGGAGATCCTATAAAACAGAATGCTTCACAATAGTATATATACTGCATGTTTCCAGTAGTCACACCCAGCCACTGTCACCACCACCACAACCATCAGAGCTAACACACAGTGCATACCACATGCCAGTTACTCCAAATTTTTTTTTTTTTTTTTTTTTTTTTTTGAGGCAGAGTTTCGCTCTTGTGGCCCAGGCTGGAGTGCAATGGCGTGATCTTGGCTCACCACAACCTCTGAAGTTATTTTATTTATTTATTTATTTATTTATTTATTTTTAAGACGGAGTCTCGCTCTGTCACCAGGCTGCAGTGCAGTGGCGCAATCTCAGCTCACTGCAACCTCCGCTTTGCGGATTCAAGCAATTCTCCTGCCTCAGTCTCCCGAGTAGTTGGGACCACAGGCGCACGCCACCACGCCTGGCTAATTTTTGTATTTTTAGTAGAGATGGGGTTTCACCATGTTGGCCAGGATGGTCTCGATCTCTTGACCTTGTGATCTACCCACTTCGGCCTCCCAAAGTTATTCTAATTTTTAAAGATGTTTGTAGAGACGGGGCCTCACTGTTGCCCAGGCAGGTCTCAAACTCCTGGCCTCAAAGTGATCCCCCTATTTCGGCCTGCTAAAGTGGATTACAGGCACGAGCCACTGCACTCAGCCTGTTTTGTTTTGTTTTTTTAACGAATGAAGCAATTTATTAACCCAGCATGGTTTGTTCTAATGCTTCTTGTTGGCAACTGCCACCTGTCCGGCGATTCTGTCCAGATCTCTCTGTCCCTGAGGTGTCAGTTTGCAGCCCCCATCTTGGTCCTTTTCCACCATTTTTAGCCCCTCCAGGGCTTGGAGGACCCGGTGGGCCACACTTCTGGAGCCTCGGCTAAAGTGGCCAGGCATGACGCCATTTCTCTGACGTGCCCCATAGATCTTGGTCATGGAGCCAACCCCAGCGCCACCCCGGAGGTACAGGTGCCACGCCGTGGAAGCAGCTTGCGTGTAGAACCAGTTCTCATCGTAGGGAGCAAGCTCTTTGTGCTTGGCCAGCTTGACGGTGTCCACCCATTGGGGGACTTTCAGCTTCCCAGACTTTTTGAGGAAGGCTGCCAGAGCTCTGACGAACTCCTGCTGGTTCACGTCTTTTACAGTAACTCCAGGCATCATGCGGCCCGGCCTGCGAGCTGCCAGCCAGGGGAAAGGGCTCAGCCCATTTTTTAAGTAGCAGCTTTAATGAGATAGTCCATGTACCACATAACTCACAATTTAAAATATGTAATTCAATGGTTTTTAGCAAGCTCACAGAATTGAGGATCACCATAATCGATTTTAGAACACTTTCATCACCCAAAAAGAAATCCCATGCCCATTAACAGCCACTTGCCATTTCTCCATGTGTGCCCATATCCCCATATCCCTAGGTGACTGCTAATTTGCTGCCTACTACAGATTTGCCTATTCTGGACATTTTTTTTTTTTTTTTTTTGAGATGGAGTCTCACTCTGTTGCCTAGGCTGGAGTGCGGTGGTGTGAACTCAGCTCACTACAACCTCCACCTCCCGGGTTCAAGCGATTCTCCTGCCTCAGCCTCCTGAGTAGCTGGGACTACAGGCGTGTGCCACCAAGCCCGGCTAATTTTTGTATTTTTAGTAGAGATGGGGATTCACCTATTCTGGATATTTCATAAAAATGGAATCGTGATTTTTGTGCCTGGCTTCTACCACTTAACATGTTTCAAGTTCATCTATGTTGTAGCACAAATCAATATTTCACTCCTTTCTATTGCTGAATAGTATTTCACTGTATGGCTATATCACATTAATTCATCAGTTGATAGGCATTTGGTTTATTACCACTTTTTGGATATAATTAATAATGCTGCTGTGAACATTTGCATACAAGTGTTTATGTGGACATGGTTTCATTTCTCACTATTAAGGAATGAAATTGCTGAGTCATATGGTAACTCTACATCAAACCTTTGAGAAACTGCCATATGGTTTTCCATAGTGGCTGAACATTTTACATTCCTACCAACACCATATGACAGTTCAAATTTCCTCACTCACATCCTTGCCAACAC
Source organism: Symphalangus syndactylus (assembly GCF_028878055.3). NCBI lineage: Eukaryota > Metazoa > Chordata > Mammalia > Primates > Hylobatidae > Symphalangus > Symphalangus syndactylus. The sequence goes on along the minus strand of NC_072431.2, from coordinate 19,720,605 downwards.
TTATTATCTGTTTTTTTGGGTTTTTTTTTTTGTTTTGTTTTTGGTGATGGAGTTTCGCTATTGTTGTCCAGGCTGGAGTGCAATGGCATGCTCAGCTCACCGCAACCTCTGCCTCCTGGGTTCAAGCAATTCTCCTGCCTCAGCCTCCAGAGTACCTTGGGATTACAGGCATGCGCCACCACACCTGGCTAATTTTGTATTTTTAGTAGAAATGGGGTTTCTCCGTGGTCATGCTGGTCTTGAACTCCCGACCTCAGGTAATCTGCCCGCCTCTGCCTCCCAAAGTGCTGGGATTATGGTGTGAGCCACCGTGCCTGGTCTTATCTGTTTTTTGTTTTTTTTAAATGAAGGCCACCTTGTGGGTATAAAGTGGTATCTCACATTTTTTTTTTTTTTCCTGAGACTGAGTCGTGCTCTGTCATCCAGGCTGGAGTGCAGTGGTGCGATCTCGGCTCAGGGCAACCTCTGCTTCCCAGGTTCAAGCAATTCTCCACCTCAGCCTCCCGAGTAGTTGGGATTACAGGCGCCTGCCACCATGCCTGGCTAATTTTTTTGTATTTTTAGTAGAGACAGGGTTTCACCATGTTGGCCAGTCTGGGTCTTGAACTCTTAACCTCGTGATCCACCCACGTCAGCCTCCCAAAATGCTAGGATTACGGGCATGAGCCACCACACCTGGGCTTCTCTCTTTTTTTTTTTTTTTTGAGATGGAGTCTCGCTGTGTCACCCAGGCTGGAGTGCAGTGGCGCGATCTTGGCTCACTGCAAGTTCCGCCTCCCGGGTTCACGCCATTCTCCTGCCTCAGCCTCCCGAGTAGCTGGGACTACAGGCGCCCACCACCACGCCCGGCTAATTTTTTTGTATTTTAGTAGAGATGGCGTTTCACCGTGTTAGCCAGAATGGTCTTGATCTCCTGACTTCGTGATCCGCCCCCCTCGGCCTCCCAAAGTACTGGGATTACAGACGTCAGCCACCGCACCTGGCCCCAGCCTTCTCTTTTTATTGAGTTTAAGAGTTCTTCATATATTCTGAGAATATAAATTGTGTTACATCCAGACAATGGAATATTATTCAGCACTAAGAAGAAATGAGCTATCAAGCCATGAAAAGACATAGAAGAGGCCAGGTGCAGTGGCTCACGTCTGTAATCCCAGCACTTTGGGAGGCCACGGCAGGTGGATCACGAGGTCAGGAGATTAAGACCATCCTGGCTAAAACGGTGAAACCCTGTCTCTACTAAAAATACAAAAAATTAGCCTGGCGTGGTGGTGGGCGCCTGTATTCCCAGCTACTTGGGAGGCTGAGGCAGGAGAATGGCGTGAACCCGGGAAGTGGAGATTGCAGTGAGCCGAGATCGCGCCACGGCACTCCGGCCTGGGTGACAGAGTGAGACTCCATCTCAAAAAAAAAAAAAAAACAACAAAAAACGGAAAGACACAGAAGAAACTTAAGTGCATGTAACTAAATGCAAGAAGCCAATCTGAAAACACTATATACTACATGATTCCAACTATATAACATTCTAGAAAAAGTAAAACTATGGAGACAGTAAGAAGATCAGTGGCTGCCAGGGACTGGGGGAAAGGAGGATGAATGGAGAGGGCACAGAGGATTTTTAGGACAACAAAAATACTATGTACAATATTATAATGGTGGGCACATATCATGCATCCATAGCACATTTCTTTTTATTACTGAGTACTATTCCATTGTATGGCTATATAACAACGTGTTTATCCCATCATCTATTGGATATTTGTGTTGTCAATTTTCAGCTGTTACAAACAAAGCTGCTGTGAACACCTGTATGGACATATGCTTTCATTTCTTTCTTTCCTTCTTTTCAATAGAGATAGGATCGGGCTATGTTGCCAGGCTGCTCTTGAATTCCTGGCCTCCAGCAATCCTTCTGGCTTGGCCTCCCAAAGTGTTGGGATAACAGGGGTGAGCCACCACGCCCAGCCCTGCTTTCATTTCTCTTAGGTAAATACCTAGAAGTGAATTGACTGGATCACTGGATAGTATATTTCGTCTTTTAAGAAACTATGAAAGTTTTCCAAGGAAGTGCACCACATTCTTATTAACAGTACATGATGATTTAAGTTGCTATGTATCTTTGCCAGAATTTTTCTCATTTTATCCATTCTAACTAAGGTGTATAGTGGTACCTTGTTGTAGTTTTAATTCTGACAACTAAATTTTAATTATTTCTTAAAGTTACTAAGAAATTGTTATCTATTAACGACCACATTTGGCTGGGAACAGTGGCTCACACCTATAATCCCAACACCTTGGGAGGCCGAGGTGGGCGGATAACTTGAGCCCAGGAGTTTGCAACATAGTGAGACACTTGTCTCTGCAAAAAATTAAAACAAAAAACAACCACATTTGATAATTTAAAGTCTCCAAAGTATTTTAGCACTGTCCATCCAATGTAAATAGTTTATAAGATATAATTTGATATGAACAGTGTATTTATAAGTACCTAAGAATTCAAAGTTAAAGGGTTATAGATAACTTAATAAAAATTATCAGCATCAGTGATCAGGTGGGAATTTTGTGTACAATATCTCAATTCACAAATTAACATTGAATTTGGGTTATCTGATCCACTAAGTTTTCAGTGCTTTTCAGTTATTTGTGTTACTTTTTTTTTTGAGATGGAGTCTCGCTCTGTCACCCAGGCTGGAGTGCCACGGCGTGATCTCAGCTCACTGCAAGCTCCGCCTCCTGGGTTCATGCCATTCTCCTGCCTCAGCCTCCTGAGTAGCTGGGACTACAGGAGCCCACGAGCACGCCCGGCTAATTTTTTGTATTTTTTAGTAGAGACGGGGTTTCACCGTGTTAGCCAGGATGGTCTTGATCTCCTGACCTCGTGATCCGCCCACCTCAGCCTCCCAAAGTGCTGGGATTACAGGTGTGAGCCACCGCGCCCAGCCTTGTGTTAACTTTTTTTTAAAGACAAGGTCTTACTCTGTTGTCTAGGCAAGAGTATACAGTGGCAATCATGGCTCACTGCAGCTTTGAACTCCTGGGCTCAAGCAATCCTCCTGTGTCAGTCTCCCCTGGGACTACGGGAATACACCACCATGGCCTAGCTAATTTTTAAAACATTTTGTAGACACAGAATGTCATTTTGTAGACACAGAATGTCATTTTGTTGCCTAGGCTGGTCTTGAACTCCTGGCCTCATGTGATTTTCCCACACTGGCCTCCCTAAGTGTTGGGATCACAGGCATAAGTCACAGTACCCAGCCAAAAAAATTTTTTGAGGCCAGGCGGGATGGTTCATGCCTGTAATCCCAGCACGTTGGGAGGCTGAGGCTGGTGGATCACTTGAGGTAAGGAGTTCGAGACCAGCTTGGCCAACATGGTGACCCCGTATCTACTAAAAATACAAAAATTATCTGGGCATGGTGGCGAGTGCCTGTAGTCCCAGTTACTCAGGAGGCGGAGACAGGAGAATGGCTTGAACCCAGGAGGCAGAGGTTGCCATAACCCAAGATCACACCACTGCACTCCAGCCTGGGCAACAGGGTGAGACTCTGTCTTAAAAAAAAAAAAAATTGTTTTTGGTTAGTGTTTTAGTCTTGCACACAGCTTTTCTTTTTTTTTTAATTAATTATTTTTTTTGAGACGGAGTCTCGCTTTGTCACCCAGGCTGGAATGCAATGGCACGGTCTCAGCTCACTGCTACCTACCTCCCGCTCCTGGGTTCAAACGATTCTCCTGCCTCAGCCTTTGGAGTAGCTGTGATCACAGGCGCCTGCTACCATGCCTGGCTAATTTTTGTATTTTTAGTAGAGACGGGGTTTCACCACGTTGGCCAGGCTGCTCTCGAACTGCTGACCTTGTGATCCACCCTCCTCGGCCTCCCAAAGTGCTGGGATTATAGGCGTCAGCCACTGCACCCGGCAGCACATGGCCTTTTAAAAGGAAACATGAGTTGCCTTATAAAAAAACATATTTTTGTTTTATGGCACTCTCACGCTCAATGGAGGACTTGCATAGACCAAATTAGAAATCCTTTTGCGGCCGGGTGTGGTAGCTCACGCCTGTAATCCCAGCACTTTGGGAGGCCGAGGTGGGGGGATCACGGGGTCAGGAGTTCAAGACCAGCCTGGCCAATATGGCGAAACTCCATCGCTACTAAAAATACAAAAATTAGCTGGGCGTGGTGGCGGGCGCCTGTAATCCCAGTTACTTGGGAGGCTGAGGCAGGAGAATCACTTGAAGCCGGGAGGCGGAGGTTGCAGTAAGCTGCAATCAAGCCACTGCACTCCAGCTTGTGTTAACAGAGCTAGAGTCTACCTCCAAAAAAAAAAGGAAAAGAAATCCTTTCGCAATATGTGACTCATGCCTGTAATTCCAGCACTTTGGGAGGCCAAGGCATGCAGATCACCCGAGGTCAGGAGTTTGAGACCAGCCTGGCCAACATAGGAAAATCCTGCCTCTACTAAAAATACAAAAACTAGCTGGATGTGGTGGCACATGCTTGTAATGCTAGCTACTCAGGACGCTGCAGCAGGAAAACCGCCTGAACCCAGAAGCAAGAGGTTACAGTTGGGTGACAGAGTGAGACTCCATCTCAAAAAAAAAAAAAAAAAGAAAAGAAAGAAATCCTTTAGCAATACAACTGTTATTCCAGGGTTTTACTTGTGTTTTCCAAGACATTTTACCTGAAGAAATATACCAAATTCATTTTTTTTTTAAGACGGAGTTGGGGTTTCTCCATGTTGGTCAAGCTGGTCTCGAACTCCCGACCTCAGGTGATCCTCCCGCCTCGGCCTCCCAAAGTGCTGGGATTACAGATGTAAGCCACTGCGCCCGGCCAGCTCTTTTTTCTTTTTATTTATTATTATTATTTTTTGAGACAGAGTTTCACTCTTGTTGCCCAGACTGCAGTGCAATGGCATGATCTCTGCTTACTGCAACCTCCACCTCCTGCGTTCAAGCAATTCTCCTGCCTCAGCCTCCCGAGTAGCTGGGACTACAGGCGGCCACCACCATGCCCGGCTAATTTTTATATTTTTAGTAGAGATGGGGTTTCACCATGTTGGCCAGGGTGGTCTCGAACTCCTGATCTCAGGTGATCCACCCGTCTCAGCCTCCCAAAGTGCTGATTAATTAGAGGCATAAGCCACCATCACCGGCCTCATCTTTTTTTTTTTGAGATGGAGTTTCGCTCTTGTTGCCTAGGCTGGAGTGCAATGGCACATCATGTGATCTCAGCTCACTGCAACCTCCGCCTCCCAGGTTCAAGTGATTCTCCCACCTCAGCCTCCCAAGTAGCTGGGATTACAGGCACCTGCCACCACGCCAGCTAATTTTTGTATTTTTAGTAGAGACAGGGTTTCATCATGCTAGCCAGGCTGGTCTTGAACTCCTGACCTCAGGTGATCCTCTGGTCTCGGCCTCCCCAAGTGTTGGGATTACAGGCGTGAGCCACCACACCTGACCACAAATTCATTTTCTTAAAGTTCTAGATTATATCAGAAATATAATAATAAAGAGGAGACTTTTATGTGGGGTTTCCCACATGAAATATGTACAATTATACACATATATACAATTTCTAAAAGGAGAAATAAAATTCATATTTGAAAATATAATTTAAAATCATATAAAGGAGATAAATCATCATTAACAATCTGAAGTCTAACAAACTCTCAAGAAATGGCTGTTTGTAAAATGGCTCATTTAAAAAAAGATTAAAATTACCTTAGCAGCTTGAGATTCTCTTAAGTAATATTTTAAAAGATCAGAAAGTTTGAGGTCTTCATCAGCAGACACTCGTGCTTCTATTTTCTGAAAAGAAGGAAAAAACTGAATATTTAATCAACAACTACATTCTACTCAGTGGTTTCCTTCTTACTTAATTTCCTACTTAATTTTAACTATTATTATAGTTTAAAAAATTGAAGTTTTAACTATAGTATTCCATTCCTATTTTATCGAGTTTTCCTTCCCTTTTTGCTTCTACTAGCCTGTTACTTTTCTTTGCAACTCTCACATAAAATGAACAGAATAAGGATCAGATCAAATGAGACTCATGAGTTTATGGAAGGACACCATATTTTTTTTTTTTTTTGAGACAGAGTCTTACTCTGCCACCCAGGCTGGAATGCAGTGGTGCAATCTCGGCTCACTGCAACCTCTGCTTCCCAGGTTCAAGCAATTCTCCTGCCTCAGCCTCCCGAGTAGCTGGAATTACAGGCATGCACCGCCACACCTGGCTAACTTTTGTATTTTTAGTAGAGGAGGTGTTTCACCACGTTGGCCAGGTTGGTCTCAAACTCCTGACCTCAAGTGCTCCTCCTGCCTCAGCCTTCCAAAGTGCTGGGATTACAGGTGTGAACCACCATGCCCAGACTCTATAATGAGTTTCAATATGATCTTTTACCTTCATTAATATTTTCTCAGGCTAGGTACGGTGGCTCATGCCTGTTATCCTGGCACTTTGGGAGGCCGAGGCGGGCGGATCATGAGGTCGGGAGTTCGAGACCAGCCTGACCAACGTGGTGAAACCCCGTCTCTACTAAAAATACAAAAATTAGCCAGGCATGGTGGTGCATGCCTATAATCCCAGCTACTCAGAAGGCTGAGGTTGCAGTGAGCCAAGATTGAGCCACTACACTCCAGCCTGGGCGACGGAGTGAGACTCTGTCTCAAAAAAAAAAAAAAAAAAAAAAAAAAGGTATTTCTTTCTTTTTCAGACGGAGTCTCGCTCTGTTGCCAGGCTGGAGTACAGTGGCATGATCTCAGCTCCCTACAACCTCCGCCTCCTGGGTTCAAGCAATTCTCCTGCCTCAGCCTCCCTAGTAGCTGGGATTACAGGTGCACATCACCAAACTTGGCTAATTTTTTTGTATTTTTTTTTTTTAGTAGAGACGGGGTTTTGTCTTGTTAGCCAGGCTGGTCTGGAACTCCTGACCTCACGTGATCCACCTACCTCGGCCTCCCAAAGTGCTGGGATTACAGATGTGAGCCACTGTGCCCAGCCTCTATTCATTTCAATTGTAATTGATATGTACACATAATTTTAAAGGAATGAAGGCTTGCAATGGCAGACTAGGTAATTCAATCTAATCCTCCTGCTGAGGACAACCAGAAAATGCAGTCAAAGCATTAGTAAAATGTGCCTGAAGACACCACAGAGTAATAACCAGAAGTGGTATGTTCGAGGTGAGATGGAAGGGGAAGTAGCCATGTCAGACTAAAAAGATACCTCTTCAGTATGACGGGACAGAGGATGAAAAAAATTTATTATATCAACCAAATGCAATACATGGGACCTTGTTTGTATCCTGACTCAAACAACCTCTACTATAATAAAAAGCCATTTATGAGACAATTGGGAAAATGTATATACTGGATATTTGCTGACATTAAGGGGGGATCATTAGTAACAGTATTGACTATATTAAAAATAATTCTTATACTAAAAAAAGAGACAGGTATGCATAAAGGACACAAAACAGAATGAAGACGGACTTTTTGGAATGTAAGAACTTTAAGCAATGTAGAAAATGTCAATATTGGCCAGGTGCAGTGGCTCACATCTGTAATCCCAGCACTATGGGAGGACAAGACAGGTGATCATTTGAGGTCAGGAGTTCGAGACCAGCCTGGCCAACATGGTGAAACCCCCGCCTACACAAAAATTAGCTAGGAGTGGCAGCACATGCCTGTAATCCCAGGTACTTGGGAAGCTGAGGCATGAGACTCACTTGAGCCCAGGAGGCAAACGTTGCAGTGAGCCAAGATCGTGCAACTGCACTCCAGCTTGGGTGACAGCAAGACTGTCTCAAAACAAACAAACAAAAAAAACAAAAGGGAAAATGTTAATATTCAGAAACCTGGGTGATGCATTACAGGAATTCTTGTACTATTTTCTGCAACTTTTCCATAAGTCTGAAATTATCGCCAAAATAAAAAGTTAAAGTAAGGCCGGCACCTTAATAAGGCTCATGCCTGTAATCCTAGCATTTTGGGAGGCTGAGGTGGGTGGAATACCTGAGGTCAGGAGTTCGAGGCCAGCCTGGCCAACATGGTGAAACCCATCTCTACTAAAGTACAAAAATTAGTTGGGCATGGTGATGTGTACCTGTAATCCCAGCTACTTGGGAGGCTGAGGCAGGAGAATCACTTGAACCCGGGAGGCGGAGGTTGCAGTGAATCAAGATTATGCCACTGCATTCCAGCCTGGGTGACAGAGTGAGATCTGTCTCAAAAAAGAAAAAAAAAAAAAAGTTAAGGGGCCAGGTGTGGTGGCTCATGCCTGTAATCCCAGCACTTTGGGAGATCAAGGTGAGTGGATCACGAGGTCAAGAGATCAAGACCGCCCTGGCCAACATGGTGAAACCCCATCTCTACTAAAAATACAAAAATTAGCTGGGCATGGAGGGATGCACTTGTAGTCCCAGCTACTCTGGAGGCTGAGGCAGGCAAATTGCTTGAACCTGGAAGGCAGAGGTTGCAGTGAGCCAAGATCGCGCCACTGCACTCCCTCCAGCCTGGCAACAGAGCGAGACTTTATCTCAAAAAAAAAAAAAAAAAAAAAGGTTAAACTAAAACAACTATACACCTACCAGAATGACAAAAATTATAAAGGTAGAAAATACTAAGTTTTAACAAGCTTGCAGAACAACCTAAACGCTCATACTCATTCTTGTGGGCATGCAAATTGGTACAATCATTATGGGAAAGTTTTGCAGTTTCTGCTGAAGCTTTTCACATGGTTATTGTATGATCCATCAATTCCCCTCCTAGTTATATATACCCAACAGAATTGTATATTTGTGTTCAGCAGTATTGTTATAAAGAAGCCCAAACTAGAAACTATCCAAATGCCTATCAACAGTAGAACAGATAAACAAATAAACTACTATACCACAAGAATAATAAAGGAACCAGGCCAGGTGGCTCATGCCTGTAATCTCAATGCTTTGAAGGGTGAGGCAGGAATATCAAAAGAGGCCAGGAGTTCAAGACAAGCCTGGGCAATGTAGTGAGACTCCCTCTCTACAAAAATTAGCCAGGCATGGTAACACACATCTGTAGTCCTAACTACTTGGGAAGCTGAGGCAGGAGGATGCTTGAGCTCAAGAGTTTGAGGCTGCAATGAGTTATGATCATGCAAGTGCACTCCCGCCTGGGCGACAGAGTGAGACCCCATCTCTAAAACAAAAAGAATAAAGGAACCACATCTATGTGCAACAACATGGTTTAATCCTTTGAATATAATGTTGAGCACATGAAACAGACATAAAAGAATATAAGCCGGGCACAGTGGCTCACACCTGTAATTCCACCACTTTCGGAGGCTGAGGCAGAATGACTACCTGAGGCCAGGAGTTTGAGACCAGCCTGGGCAACACAGCAAGACCCTGTCTCTACCAAAAAAAAAGAAAAAAAAAGAAAAATAATACATGTTGCAAATGCATTTATATCACATATAAAAATAAAAAAGGGGCCGGGCCAAGCACACTGGCTCATGCCTGTAATTCCAGCACTTCGGGAGGCCAAGGCAGGCAGATCACTTGACATCAGGACTTTGAGACTAGCCTGGCCAACATGGTGAAACCCTGTCTCTATTAAAAAATACAAAAATTAGCCTGGCGTGGTGGCACATGCCTGTAACCTCAGCTACTCAGGATGCAAGAGAATCGCTTGAACCTGGGAGGTGGAGGATGCAATGAGCTGACATCGTGCCACTGCACTCCAGCCTCCAGCCTGGGTGAAAGAGCAAGACTCCGTCTCAAAAACAAACAAACAAAAAACAAAACAAAAAACCCGAATCTCTACTGGCAGTGCCTTGAAAGGCAGCTGAAGAGATGAGGAGGAGGCAGGTCATGTGGGTTGCTGGTAATTTTCTATTTATTTTCTTTCTTTCTTTGATACAGGGTCTCTGTCACCTAGGATGGAGTACACTGGCACAATCATGACTCACTATAACCTTGACCTCCTGGGCTCAAGAATCTTCCTGCCTCAGCCTCCCAAGTAGTTAGGACTACAGTTGTGCGCCACCATGCCTGGCTAATTTTTGGTAACTTTTGTAGAGAGGGAGTCTCGCTACATTGCCCAAGCTGGTCGAACTCCTGGCCTCTACTGATCCTCCCACCTCACCCTTCAATGTATGGGATTATGGGCGTGACCCACCTGGCCTGGTTCCTTTATTCTTATTGGTATATAGTATTTAATTAATTTGTTTATCTGTTCCAGAAGGTACTTTTTTTTTTTTTTTTTAAGAGACAGGGTCTCACTGTCACCCAGGATGGAGTGCAGATGCACGGTCACAGCTCACTGCAGCCTCAAACTCCTCAGCTCAAGCATCCTTCCTGCCTCAGCCTCCCAAGTAGGACTACAGGTTTGCACCACCACACCTGACTAATTTTTAAACGTTTTGTAGAGACGGTGTCTTGCTATGTTTTCCCAGGCTGATCTCAAATTCCTGGACTCAAGAGATCCTCCTGCCTCAGCCTCCCAAAGTGCTGAGATTACAAGTGTTAAGTCACTGCACACAGAAGAATATGAACTTTTATACAAATACTTAAAGGCAATAACAAAAAATGAAATTTCCTGAAAAACTCCCAATGGAATCGAAATCTGTTTCATCATCCTTCTGAAGTACACTCATCTTCCTCAATAGAGTTAAACAGAACCATAGCAAGTTAAATATTACCACATGCAGAGATCTAAATCGCCAAACAGTTAATAGTGATTACTCTTTATTTTTCTTTGAGACACAGTCTCGCTCTGTCGACAGGCTGGAGTGCAATGGTGCGATCTCGGCTCACTGCAACGTTGGCTTCCCGGGTTCAAGCGATTGTTGTGCCTCAGCCTCCTGAGTAGCTGGGACTATAGGCATGCGTCATCACGCCCAACTAATTTTTGTATTTTTAGTACAGACAGGGTTTCACCATGTTGGCCAGGATGGTCTTGATCTCTTGACCTCGTGATCCGCCCACCTCGGCCTCCCAAAGTGTTGGGATTATAGGCATGAGTCACCGCGCCCAGCCAATAGTGATTACTCTTTCAAAAAAATTTTATGAATTGTGGTAAAAACCTTTAACATGAGCTCTCTGGGCACAATATTATGCAGTGTATCTCTGTAATTCAGTACTTACTCTTGTTTTATCGAACAGTTCTGAAACTTTGAGAAAAAACCTGGAAAGGAAAATATTTTCATCATATGCTACATTCAAAGTAATTTTCCATTTCAAATGTATGAGAATATGCTCCCAAACCATATTAATAACACCTTGTCTCATTGCAATTATATTCAATAGCCTTATTAACTAGACTTCACTTAGTTTGACAAAAATCTCCCTGTACTTCTACCAACAAAACAGATTACTTGAAATCTGTTTACAGATAGACTATCTGTTCATTTGATTTTTTTTTTTTTTGAGATGCAGTTTCACGCTTGTTGCCCAGAATGGAGTGCAATGGCGCAATCTCAGCTCACCGCAACCTCCGCCTCCCGAGTTCAAGCGATTCTTCAGCCTCAGCCTCCCGAGTAGCTGGAACTACAGGCGCCCGCCACCACGCCCAGCTAATTTTTGTATTTTTAGTAGAGATGGGGTTTCACCATGTTGGCCAGAATGGTCTTGACCTCTTGACCTTGTGTTCCGCCCACCTCGGCCTCCCAAAGTGCTGGGATTACAGGTGTGAGCCACCACGCCCCGCCCTGATTTTTTTTTTTTTTTTTTTTTTTTTGAGACAGAGTGTGGCTCTGTTGCACAGGCCAGAGCACAGCAGCGCAACCTCAGCTCACTGCAACCTCTGCCTCCTGGGTTCAAGTGATTCTCCTGCCTCAGCCTCCTGAGTAGCTGGGATTACAGGCAGCTGCCCCCATGCCTGGCTAGTGTTTGTATTTTTAGTAGAGACAAGTTTTCACCTGGTTAAAAATGGGCCAGGTGTGGTGGTGCACACCTGTAGTTCCAGCTATTCGGGAGGCTAAGGTGGAAGGATGGCTTGAGTCCAGGCTCATCTTGGACTCCTGATCTCAAGTGATCTGCCCGCCTTGGCCTCCCAAACTGCTGAGATTACAGGTGTGAGCCAGAGTGCCGGGCCCCACTTCAAGACGACAGCCTAAGCCATACATTAAACGTGTTTTTGTTGCTGTTGTTATTGAGACTGAGTCTTGCTTTCTTGTCCCAGCTGCAGTGCAGTAGCGCCATCTCGGCTCACTGCAACCTCAACCTCCTGGGTTCAAATGATTCTCCTGCCTCAGCCTCCTAAGTAGCTGGGATTACAGGTGCCCACCACGCCTGGCTAATTTTTGTATTTTTAATAAAAATGGGGTTTCACCATGTTGGCCAGGCTGGTCTCGAACTCCTGGCCTCAAGTGATCTGCCCACCTTGGCCTCCCAAAGTGCTGGGATTACAGGCGTGAGTCACCGTGCCCACTCAACAAAATTTATCAAGATTCATTTTAGCAAATAGGCTGAGGCAAGCAGCTCACTTGAGGCCAGGAGTTTGAGACTAGTCTGGGCAACACAGTGAAACCCTGTCTCTACTAAAAATACAAAAAATTAGTGGGGCACGGTGGCATAATCCTGTAATTAAACTACCCTTTAATAGTCTGGTGTTTGGCCGGGCACGGTGGCTCACGCCTGTAATCCCAGCACTTTGGGAGGCCAAGGTGGACGGATCATGACATCAGGAGATGGAGACCATCCTGGGTAACACAGTGAAACACCGTCTCTACTAAAAATACAAAACAAAATTAGCCAGGCGTGGTGGCACATGCCTGTAGTCCCAGCTACTCGGGAGGCTGAGGCAGGAGAATGGTGTGAACCCGGGAGGTGGAGCTTGCAGTGAGCCAAGACTGCACCACTGCACTCCAGCCTGGGCAACAGAGTGAGACTTCGTCTCAACAACAACTACAAAAAAAATAGTCTGGTGCTGGGATATTTTTTAGTTAGTATCAGCATTTGACAGATAAACTATTAGTTAAAAGTGAAAATAAATTCTTAAGTAGAAATTGGTTATTCATTTTTTTCTTTTTCTTTTTTTTTGAGATGGGCTATCATTCTGTCACCCCGTTCTGGTGCAAACCTGTGGTCCCAGCTACTCAGGAGGCTGAAGCAAGAGGATTGCTTGAGCACAGGAGTTCAAGGCTGCAGTGCTCTATGACTGCACCTGCAAATAGCTACTGTATGCCAGCCTGGGCCACACAGCAAGACCCGCTCTCAAAAAAAAAAAAAAAAGGGCACAGGTTCAAGTATTCTGTAAAATATGTAATTAAAATGACATTATAAATGAATTAGGGCAAATACTACTCCAAGCAAAAACAATCTTATGAACTTTGCTTTCACTCAAAAGAACTTGCTTTGACAGATTTACGTTAAGAGAACAGATGGCAAGGTTGACTTTTATTCCTTCTTCCTGATAAGAATTAACTCTTTGGGAAACTGGCTTTTTTTTTTTTTTTAAGATGGAGTTTCTCTCTTGTTGCCCGGGCTGGAGTACAATGGCGCAATCTCGGCTCGCTGCAACCTCTACCTCCCAGGTTCAAGCGATTCTCCTGCCTCAGCCTCCCGAGTAGCTGGGATTACAGGCATGCGCCACCACACCTGACTAATTTTGTGTTTTTAGTAGAGACGGGGTTTCTCCATGTTGGTCAGGCTGGTCTCGAACTCCCAACCTCAGGTGATCCGCCTGCCTTGGCCTCCCAAAGTGCTGGGATTACAGGTGTGAGCCACTGTGCCCCGCCAGTGGCATTTTAATTAGTGTAAGCTATCATACCTTGCTTTGCCAAAAAGCGTGACTTTTAAATATCTGAGACAGAATATACCAGACAAAAGGTCAAGGATGTGGTTTAGAGAAAGGCATGGACTATGAAAATAGTTTTCCTTCTTAAAAATATGTTTAATTTTTAGTTTTTTTGAGATCAAGTCTTGCTCTGTTGCCCAGGCTGGGGTGCAGTGGTGTGATCTTGGCTCACTGCAATCTCTGTCTCCCAGGTTCAAGTGATTCTCACGCCTCAGCCTCTCAAGTAGCAGGGATTACAGGTGTGCACCACCACGTCTAACTAATTTTTGTGTTTTTAGAGATCGTGCCACTGCACTCCAGCCCGGGTGACAGAGCAAGATACCGTCTTGCCAGGGGTGGGTGGCGGGATCAATTTGACCTCCAACGAAATATATAAACACATATACATACATACATATATATTCTAATTCCCAAATGGCAGTTCTTATTTATAAGCTTTATCAAAACTTAAGAACACTAACGTAAATTCTGTTCTTCCACTCTCTTACACACACATCAGCCCATTTTCATAAATAAAACACAGTTAGAGGAGGAAGAAAAAATATATATATAGAGAGAGTAAAGTCGATTTTTATTTCTCAGATTTAAAAAATAGGACAGAAAGGGAAGAGAAAAAATATCAACACAAATTTTTTTTTTTTTTTTTTGAGACGGAGTTTTGCTCGTTGCCCAGGCTGGAGTGCAATGCTGTGATCTCGGCTCAACACAACCTCTGTCTCCTGGGTTTAAGCGATTATCCTGCCTCAGCCTCCCAAGTAGCTGGGATTACAGACACCTGCCACCACACTTGGCTAATTTTGTATTTTTACTAGAGACAGGGTTTCTCCATGTTGGTCAGGCTGGTCTCGAACTCCTGACCTGAGGTGTTCTGCCCGCCTCGGCCTCCCAAAGTGCTGAGATTACTGGCGTGAGCCACCATGCCCAGCCCTCAACCCAAGTTTTTAAAGGAGGTCCTTATTATCAATGTGTTTTGACAAAAATATTCCAAAAGTTTTGTATTGGAAGTATTGTTGGCCGGGAGAAGCGGCTCACACCTGTAATCCCAGCACTTTGGGAGGCTGAGTCGGGCAGGCCACTTGAAGTCAAGGGCTTGAGACCAGCCTGGCCAATATGGTGAAACCCTGTCTCTACTAAAAATACAAAAATTAGCCAGGCATGGTGGCAGGCACCTGTAATCCCAGCTACTTTGGAGGCTGAGGTGGGAGAACTGCTTGAACGTGGAAGGAGAATGTTGCAGAGAGCCATGATCATGCCACTGCGCTCCAGCCTGGGTGACAGAGTAAGACACTGTTTCAAAACAAAAACTAAAATAAAAACCAAAAGTATTGTGTGCGTCCAGGCTGCCAATAGAAAATTCTCTCTGCTTTATTTATATTTCATATATATTTTTTGAGACAGTCTTGCTCTGTCACCCAGGCTGGAGTGCAGTGGCATGATCTTGGCTCACTGCAACCTCCACCTCCTGGGTTCAGGTGATTCTTGTGCCTCAGCCTCCCGAGTAGCTAGCTGGGCTTACAGGCACACACCACCCACACCTGGGTAATTTTTGTATTTTTTGGTAGAGATAGGGTTTAGCAATGTTGGCCAGGTTGGTCTTGAACTCCGGACCTCAGGTTTTCCACCTCCCAAAGTGCTGGGATTACAGGCATGAGCCACTGTGCCCAGCTATATTTCATGTTTTATTTATTTATTTTTTTGAGATGGAGTCTCACTCTGTTGCCCAGGCTGGAGTGCAAAGGTGGGATCTCAGCTCACTGTAACCTCCCCCTCCCAGGTTCAAGCAATTCTCCTGCCTCAGCCTCCTGAGTAGCTGGGATTACAGGTGTACGTCACCCCGCCTGGCTAATTTTTGTATTTTTAGTAGAGACAGGGTTTCAACGTGTTGGTCAAGCTGGTCTTGAACTCCTGACATCTTAATCTGCCCACCTTTGCCTCCCAAAGTGCTGGGATTACAGGCGTGAGACACCGGGCCCGGCCTATTTCACGTTTTAAATTAGAATACTTACTTGCATATATCTGTAGAATCCTGAGTTCCTAAAGCATATAATGAAGAACCAATTCTATTGTAATCATCTGCAGCACCTATGGAGAAAGTTTTAAGAATTTAGTATACCTATTCATTGATTTAAAAATACTTACTGAGCAATTACCTCTCAAACAATGTGTAATATGAGACACTCCAGTAAAGAAAATAACACAAACGACAGGCATGGTGGCTCATGCCTGTAATCCCAACACTTTGGGAGGCTGGGGCAGGTAGATCACCTGAGGTCAGGAGTTTTGAGACCAGCCTGGCCAACACGGTGAAATCCCATCTCTACCAAAAATAAAAAAATCAGCCAGGTGTGGTTGCGCGTGCCTGTAATCCCAGCTACTTGGGAGGCTGAGGCAGGAGAATCATCTGAACCCAGGATGCAGAGGTTGCGGTGAGCCAAGATCACACCACCGCACTCTAGCCTGGGCGACAGAGCGAGACTCCATCTCAAACAAAAAAACAAACTGGAGGTCAGGAGCAGTAGCTCACGCCTGTAATCCCAGCACTTTGGAGGGCCGTGGCAGGTGGATCATGAGGTCAGGAGATTGAGACCATCCTGGCTAACATGGTGAAACCCCGTCTCTACTAAAAATACAAAATATTAGCCGGGCGTGGTGGTGGGTGCCTGTAGTCCCAGCTACTTGAGAGGCTGAGGCAGGAGAACGGCGTGAACCCGGGAGGCGGAGCTTGCAGTGAGCCGAGATCACACCACTGCACTCCAGCCTGGGCAACAGAACAAGACCCTGTCTCAAAAAAAAAAAAAAAACTGGAAAGCAAGAAGTATAACTTTCTTCATTAATAGACATGACATGATCACCTATGTAGAAAATCGTAAGGAATCTACAAAATAGTTACTAGAATTAACAAGTGAGTTTATTTAGCAAGGTTGCAGGATATAAGATCAATGTTGAAAAAATATGCTGTGTTTCTATGTATTAGCAAAGAACAATTTGAAATTGAAATTTTAAAAAACATAACATGGCCGGGCGCGGTGGCTCATGCCTGTAATCCCAGCACATTGAGAGGCTGAGGTGGGCGGATCATGAGGTTAGGAGATCAAGACCATCCTGGCTAACATGGCGAAACCCCATGTCTACTAAAAATACAAAAAAATTAGCCGAGTGTGGTGGCAGGCACCTGTAGTCCTAGCTACTCGGGAGGCTGAGGCAGGAGAATGGCGTGAACCCGGGAGGTGGAGGTCGCAGTGAGCCAAGATCTTGCCACTGCACTCCAGCCTGGGTGACAGAGTGAGACTCCATCTCAAAAAAACAAACAAACAAAAAAAACAAAGGCATATAAGATTTTGGAGACAAAAATCCTGGGCGATAGAGCTAGACTCCATCTCAAAACAAAACAAAACAAAACAAAAAAAACCCCAAAAAAACCATTTATTTATTTGGAGACAGGGTCTCACTCTGTTGCTCAGGCATGAGCACGGTGGCATGATCATGGCTCACCGCACTCTCAAGCTCCTGGGCTCAAGTGATTCTCCCACCTCAGCCCCCCGAGTAGCTGGGACCACAGGCACATGCCACCACAATTGGCTAATTTTTTTTTGGCAGGGGAGGGATAAGGCCTGACTCTGCCATCCAGGCTGGAGTGCAGTGGTGGGGTCTTGGCTCACTGCAACCTCCGCCACCCGGGTTCAAGCAATTCTCATGCCTCAGCCTCTCAAGTAGCTGGGACTACAGGGGCACGCCACCATGCCCAGCTAATTTTTGTATTTTTAGTAGAGATGGGGTTTCTTTTTTTTTTTTTTTTTTTTTTTGAGACGGAGTCTCGCTCTGTCACCCAGGCTGGAGTGCAGTGGCACAATCACAATCTCGGCTCACTGCAAGCTCTGCCTCCCGGGTTCACGCCGTTCTCCTGCCTCAGCCTCCCGAGTAGCTGGGATTACAGGCGCCCACCACCACGCCCGGCTAATTTTTTGTATTTTTAGTAGAGACAGGGTTTCACCGTGCTAGCCACGATGGTATCCATCTCCTGACCTTGTGATCCGCCCGCTTTGGCTTCCCAAAGTGCTGGGATTACAGGTGTGAGCCACCGCACCCAGCCAGAGATGGGGTTTCATCATGTGGGCTAGGCTAGTCTCGAACTCCTGATTTAAGGTGATCCCTTCCCTTGGCCTCCCAAAGTGCTGGAATTACAGGCGTGAACTAACATACCCGGCCTATTTTTTTTGCAAAGATTGGGTTTCACCATGTTGCCCAGGCTGGTCTCGAACTCCTGAGCTCAAGCGATCCACCCACCTCAGCCTCCTAAAGTGCTGGAATTACAGGTTTGAGTCACTGTCTCCAGCCTAATAAAACATAACACTTATAATAGCATAAAAAACCAAATAATCAGGAACCAATCTGACTAAAGACATATAAGATCTATACAATGAAAATTACAAAACACTGCTGAGATAAATTAACGAAGACCTAACTCAGTGGAAATATGCTATATTAATGTATCAGAAGGATCAATATTGTTAAGATGTCAATTCTCTCCAAATTAATCTACAGAATCTACACAATCCCAATCAAAATCCTAGCAGGCACTTGTGTAGAAAAAGACAGGTGATTCTAAAATTCATATGAAAATATAAAGATTCTAGGGCTGAGGGCAGTGGTTCACACCTGTAATCGCTCCCTCCTTTGGGAGGCTGAGGCAGGTGGATCACATGAGGTCAAGAGTTCGAGAGCAGCCTGGCCAACATGGCAAAACTCTGTCTCTACTAAAAATGCAAAAATTAGCCAGGTGTGGTGGCATGCATCTGTAGTCCCAGCTGCTCAGGAGGCTGAGGCACGAGGACTGCCTGAACCTGTGAGGCGGAGGTTGCAGTGAGCCAAGATCACGTCATTGCACTCCAGCCTCCAGTCTTGGTGACACAGTGAGATTCTGTCTCAAAAAAAGGAAAAAGAAAATATAAAGATTCTAGGGCTGAGGGCGGTGGCTCACGCCTGTAATCCCAGCACTTTGGGAGGCCGAGGTGGGCAGATCACCTGAGGTCAGGAGTTTGAGACCAGCCTGGCCAACATGGTTAAACCCCATCTCTACTAAAAATACAAAAATTAGCCAGGCTTGGTGGTGGGTGCCTGTAATCCCAGCTATTCATGAGGCTGAGGCAGAACTGCTTGAACCCAGCAGGTGCAGGTTGCAGTGAGCTGAGATCACGCCACTCACTCCAGCCTGGGCAACAGAATGAGACTGTCTCACAAAAATAAAAAACAAAACAAAGATTCTAAGAAGGGTCAAAAACAACTTTGATAAATAACAAAGTTGGGATTGGGCGCAGTGGCTCACACCTGTAATCCCAGCACTTTGGGAGGCTGAGGTGGGCGGATCACTTCAAACCTGGAGTTCAAGACCAGCCTGGGCAATATGGCAAGACCCCATCTCTAATAAAAATACAAAAATTAGCCAGGCATGGTGGCACACACCTGTAATCCTATGGGGAAGGTCGAGGCATGAGAATCACTTGAACCCAGGAGACAGGGGGGCAGTGAGCCGAGATTGTGCCACTGCACTCCAGCCTGGATAGACAGAGAGAGATTTTGTCTAGGGGGAAAAAAAAAAAATGGAGTCTTGTGGCTCATGTCTGTAATCTTAGCCCTTTGGGAGGCCAAGGTGAGAGGACTGCTTGAGTCCTGGAGTTCAAGACCAGCCCGAGCAACATAGCAAGACCCTGTCTCTACCCCCTCAACAACAACAAAAATTAGCCAGGCATGGTGGCGCATGCACTCATCCTGGGTGACAGGGCGAGACCCTGTCTCAACAACAACAACAAAAAAAACCAACAAGAATAAAGCTGGGGCCAGGAGCAGTGGCTCATGCCTGTAATCCCAGCACTTTGGGAGGCTGAGGTGGGCAGATTACGAGGTCAGGAGATTGAGACCATCCTGGCTAACATGGTGAAACCCTGTCTCTACTAAAAATACAAAAAATTAGCTGGGCGTGGTGGCGGGCGCCTGTAGTCCCAGGTACTCAGGAGGCTGAGGCAGGAGAATGGCGTGAACCCAGGAGGTGGAGCTTGCAGTGAGCCAAGATTGTGCCAGTGCACTCCAGCCTGGGCGACAGAGCAAGACTTCGTCTCAAAAAAAAAAAAAAAAAAAAAAGAAAAGAATAAAGCTGAGCGAAGGACACAAGAAAAGATGTTGAATCTCAACAGTCATTAGGACAATACGAATCTAAACCACACTGAGTTACCACCACTGACCTACTTGAATAAGTTAAAAAGATTTCAAATTCCACTGGGGAAAAAAAGACTGACTATCCTTGTTGGCAAAGATGTGGAGCAACTGGAACTCTCATGCCCTGCTCATGGGAATGCAAAATGGTACAATCATTGTGGAAAAAAAATTTGGTAGTTTCTTAAAAAGTTAAATATTCATTTACCACATGACTCTGGCATTCTACTTCTAGGTATTACCCAAGAGAAAGAAAGCATATCTGTACAAAAAGTTATATAGAAATTGCTCACATAAATTGTATCTGTAATAGCCAAAGCTAGAAATAAATAATTGTTGTATATCCATTCAATGGAACACTACTTAGCAACAAAAAGAAATGAACTATCGATATACACAACAACTTGGATGAATCTCAAAATAGTTTTTTGAGTTTCAAAGCCAGACAATAAAGAATACATACTGTATGATTCAATTTATATAAAATACTAGAAAATACAAACTATAGTGACCGAAAGCAGATCAGCGGCTGCCTGGGGATAGGGCAGGAGGCAGAGATTTCAAAAGGCCACAAGAAAACTTTGGAGGGTGATGTGTCTGTTCATTATTTTGATTGTGGTAAGGATTTCACACATGCCAAAACTTACCAAATTGTACACTTTGATTACTGCAGCTTACTGATATCAATTACACTCAACAAAGCTGTTAAAAAAAAACCCTCACTGGTCTATTTTGCACATTGAGTGGTTCTTTTACATATATGATTTTGTAGCATTATGCACTTGGCCGTTTAGAAAACATTGGTCCAATGAATTATGCAGATGTTCTAAGTGGTGACACAATTCAATGTACAATTTGTAAAAAAATCACATTCACTAGTATCATCATCAATCTCTATATAGGTCTTTATTGGCCTATCTAGCCAGGCATGGTGGCAGGCGCCTATAATCCCAGCTACTTGGGAGGCTGAGGCAGGAGAATTGCTTGAACCTGGGTGGCAGAGGCTGCAGTGAGACGAGATCGTACCACCGCACTCCAGCCTGGGCAACAGAGACTCCGCCTCAAAAGAAAAAAAAAAATTGCAAGTGCATGGCAGGGAAGAACATAGAGACTAGTCCAGTATCTACTGGGAAGTAAGCTCGTGGTCAGAGAGAGAAAGTTTTCCAAAATTCTAATTATTGCTTGAAGCTTGACTTATCATTGGCAACAAATACTATCTTTGTTTTCCTTGAAATAACTGATTGATTTTTGGCCAGGTTCCTGTAATTTAAATAATTAGTTGATTTTTGAGAAAACATTTGCCAAATATTCATAAACGGTTTATCATTCTTTAAAGTAGTGTTCTATGAAAAAATTAGCTAGTTCAATCACAACTCAATCACTAAAATGCTTTTCTAGAGAACCATCACACTTGAGTATGTAGCCAAAGTGCTTTACACATACCTCCTATTTCATCACTCAGAATATTTAAAAATGTATACTCAAGGGTAGAGATTACAATCAATTTTTACTGTTTCATCAAGGGCATTCTTAAGTGAAAGTCACGTTTTAAAAATTGCAAGTGGTCAGGTGCGGTGGCTCATGCCTGTAATCCCTGCACTTTGGGAGGCCAAGGCAGGTGGATCATGAGGTCAGGAGTTCAAGACCATCCTGGCCAAGACTGTGAAACCCCATCTCTATTAAAAATACAAAAATTAGCAGGGCGCGGTGGCAGGTGCCTGTAATCCCAGCTATTTGGGAGGCTGAGGCAGGAGAATTGCTTGAACTCGGGCGGCTGAGGTTGTTGCAGTGAGCTGAGATTGCACCGCTGCACTCCAGCCTGGGCGACAGAGACTCCGTCTCAAAAAAAAAAAAAAAAAAATAATAATAATAATAATGCAAGTGCATGGCCAGAAAGAATAGAGACTACTAGTCCAGTTTGTTGCCACTGACTTGATTTGTATGTAATTACGCAGCAGCAGCTTTATCCATCATTGGTGTAAATGTCAACACGGTGAAAAAGGCAAAAACTATCATAGTATCATTATAAAAACAGTTGTTGTTTTGTTGCTGTCTAGACAGTCTCACTCTGTCACCCAGACTGAAGTGTGGTGGTATGATCAATCACAGCTCACTGCAGCCTTGACCTCCCAGGCCCAAGGCATCCTCCCACCTTAGCTTTCCTAGTAGCCGGGACCACAGCCATGCGCCACCACGTCTGGCTAATTTTATTTTTTATATTAGGCTGGTGCAATACAAACAGGGTCTTACTCTGTTGCTAAGGCTGGTCTTGAATTCCTGGGCTCAAGTGATGTTCCCGCTTCAGCCTCCGAAAGTGTTGTGATCACAGGCGTGAGCCACTGTGCCCAGCTGAAAATAGTTTTGACCTCACAGGCTCACTATGAAAGGGCCATGGAGCCTAGGCTCCAACAGACCAGTTTGAGAACTACTGCTCTATATTAAGACTTTTTCAAACTATAATATGCACTTTATAATTATTCCATTAAAAGATATAAGCTTTAGCCACAGAAAAATCTTACTTTTGTGGGATCTTGTCATTCTATCAGATTTAGCAGATGCATCCTTAACTCGGTTATGATATTCCAAAAGAAATGTTCGTTCATGCTCAAAGAAATCATCTACATCCTATAAGATCAAAAGAAAATATAAACTTTCTTCACTTATTTGCTTTAGTTTTATATGTAAATAACTTTATCATTATAAATATAAAAGATCATCAGTAAAATAGCACAGCTATCCTCAGTCAGATGTTATTATACTAATTTCACCAACAAGGCTTTAATAGACATGCATTTCTATCTATCAGGTAAGAAATCTTCTACAACTTTGTAACTGAAGGCTTAGTGCTCCCCATATAGGTCCAAGTTCACATGCTGTACTCTCTTTTTTTTTTTTTTGAGATGGAGTCTCACTCTGTCACCCAGGCTGGAGTGCAGTGGCGTGATCTTGGTTCACTGCAACCTCTGCCTCCCGGGTTCAAGCAATTCTCCTGCCTCAGCGTCCCAATAGCTGGGACTACAGGTGCGCACCACTGCACCCAGCTAATTTTTTTTCTTTTTATTTTTTAGGCAGAGTCTCGCTCTGTCACCAGGCTGGAGTGCAGTGGCGCGATCTCAGCTCACTGCAACCTCAGCCTCCTGGGTTCGAGTGATTCGTCCTGCCCCAGCCTCCTGAGTAGCTGAGACTACGGGCAAGCGCCACCAAGCCCAGCTAATTTTTTTTTTTTTTTTTTGTATTTTTAGTAGAGACAGGGTTTCACCATGTTGGTCACGCTGGTCTCGAACTCCTCACCTCATGATCCGCCCACCTCGGCCTCCCAAAGTGCTGCAATTACAGATGTGAGCCACCGCGCCCAGGCTAATTTTTGTATTTTTTAGTAGAGACAGGGTTTCACCATGTTGGCCAGGCTGGTCTCAAGTTTCTGACCTCAAGTGATCCACCCGCCTCGGCCTCCCAAACTGCTAAAGTGTTGGGATTACAGGCGTGAGCCACTGCACTTGGCCTTACATATTGTACTCTGAAACATGTTCTTATTTATGATCTGCCTCTACAATTTTGCTCTTCAATAAACATATTATTGCCAGCAGAAGTGATCAATTGCTTTTAAGGAAAAAGAAAACAATTCTGGTGGACAGAAGTGAAAATCTATTTTTCTTAGCCTGTTATATATTCTACTGGCCATTCCTGAAGGCTATCTAGCCTTAGTCATTAAGGCCCTTTCTGACTGCACTGAGGAACCTGGCCAAACTATCGGAGAGCAATAATAACATTAACCACTGTCTTCAACCTTTTTTTTAAAATTATTATCTTCAGACAGAGTCTTGCTTTGTAATCCAGGCTGGACTGCAGTGGTGCAAACATGGCTCACTGCAGCCTCAACCTCCCTGGCTCAAGCAATCCTCCTGACTCAGCATCCCAAGTAGCTGGGACTACAGGTGCATGCCACAACGCCAAGCTAATTTTTGTATTTTTTATAGAGACAGGGTTTTGTCATGTTGCCCAGGCTGGTCTTAAACTCCTGAGTTCAAATGATCCACCTGCCTCAGCCTCCCAAAGTGTTAGGATTCCAGGAGTGAGCCACTGCACCTGGCACAAAAATAAAATTAATAGTATTTTACTCCCTTCTACATTACCAATCATTAAGTGAAAAAGCATCAGCTGACAGGATATAATTGGAGACCCATATCAACAGAACACAAGCAGCAAGAGTTAGTACTGACAAAATTTCACTGAATCTGTAATTCAGCTGGATACAGTGGCTCACACCTGTAATCCCAGCACTTTGGGGAAGCCGAGGTGGGCAGATCACTTGAGCCCAGGAGTTCAGCCTGGGCAACACGGCAAAACTCTGTCTCTACAAAAAATACAAAAATGGCCGGGCACGGTGGCTCACGCTTGTAATCCCAGCACTTTGGGAGGCCGAGGCGGGCGGATCACGAGGTCAGGAGATCGAGACCACGGTGAAACCCCGTCTCTACTAAAAATACAAAAAATTAGCCGGGCGTGGTGGCGGGCGCCTGTAGTCCCAGCTACTCGGAGAGGCTGAGGCAGGAGAATGGCGTGAACCCGGGAGGCAGAGCTTGCAGTGAGCCGAGATAGCACCACTGCACTCCGGCCTGGGCGACAGAGCGAGACTCCATCTCAAAAAAAAAAAAAAAAAAAAAAAAAAAAAAAAAAAAAAAAAAAAAAAAATGACCTGGGTGTGATGGCATGTATCTATAGTTCCAGCTACTTGGGAGGTTGAAGTGGGAGGATTGCCTGGGATCCTCCCTGAAGTGGGAGGCAGAGGTTGCAGTGAGCCGAGATTGGGGCACTGCACAGCAGCCTAAGGCAACAGAGCAAGACCCTGTGTCTCAAAACACAAAATAAAATAAAAAATAAATATTAAAATAAAATTCATAATTCATAATACGTAACAGTTCTCTCTCTTTCACCCAGGCTGGAGTGCAATGACACAATCTTGGCTCACTGCAACCTCCGCCTCCGGGGTTCAGGCAATTCTCCTGCCTCAAAAGCCTCCCGAGTAGCTGGGATTACAGCCATGCGCCACCATGCCTGGCTAATTTTGTATTTTTAGTAGAGACAGGGTTTCTCCATGTTGGTCAGGCTGGTCTCGAACTCTCGACCTCAGGTGAGCCGCCTGCCTTGGCCTCCCAAAGTGCTAGGATTACAGGCGTGAGCCACTGTGCCCGGCCACAGTTTTCTTAATTGTAAAAATATGGATAAAACTAACTGGCAGGGTTGTTGTGAAGATCACATAAGAAAATGTGGGCTACCAATCAACACATTATAAGTGTTTAAAAATGTTATTACTCTATTAATAAAATTATCAAAATTATAATCAACATAGTGGTTTACATTTAATGGCTAAGAAAAATGGTTATTAATGCATAAGCAGCATCAAATGGAAGTAAGCTGAGTCCTTGGAAAGCAGCCACAGAACATGCACTGTCAAGTATCCACTGACCTGTCTCTGAAAAATCAGAGTATAAATCAAATAATACTCTACACACCGATTTTATTATGGATGTGTCTATAAAAACAGGCAATGATGACAAAACAGCATTCCTTTTTTCCTAGTATTTGCTTGATAATATAAACATTTTTCTCATATTTTAATCGTAAGAATCTTCAGATAAATCAACTCTCATACCATTTTTAGAACATCATTAAGAAAAATATAGGTGTTTTTGGCCGGGCGTGGTGGCTCACGCCTGTAATCCCAGCACTTTGGGAGGCCGAGGCGGGCGGATCACGAGGTCAGGAGATCGAGACCATCCTGGCTAACACGGTGAAACCCCATCTCCGCTAAAAATACAAAAAATTAGCCGGGCGAGGTGGCGGGCGCCTGTAGTCCCAGCTACTCGGGAGGCTGAGGCAGGAGAATGGCGTGAACCCAGGAGGCGGAGCCTGCAGCGAGCCGAGATCGCGCCACTGCACTCCAGCCTGGGCGACAGAGTGAGACTCCTCAAAAAAAAAAAAAAAAAAAAAATATAGGTGTTTTTGGCTGGGCGCAGTGGCTCACGCCTGTAATCCCAGCACTTTGGGAGGCCAAGGTGGGCGGATCACGAGGTCAGGAGATGGAGACCATCTTGGCTAACACGGTGAAACCCCATCTCTACTAAAAATACAAAAAAATTAGCTGGGTGTGGTGGTGGGCGCCTATAGTCCCAGCTACTCGGGAGGCTGAGGCAGAATAGTGTGAACCCAGGAGGCGGACTTTGCAGTGGGCCAAGATCGCGCCACTGCACTCCAGCCGGGGCGACAGAGCGAGACTGTCTCAAAAAAAAAAAAAAAAAAAAGAAAAGAAAAGAAAAAAGACAAATATAGGTGTTTTCCACACATATTATTTCATTCAATCTTTTTAATAAGTAAGTAAGGTAGGTAGTATTATTAACCCTATTTTGAAAATGGAAAATCTGGCTGGGCGCAGTGGTTCACACCTTTAATCCCAGCACTTTGGGAGGCCGAGGCAGACAGATCATGAGGTCAAGAGTTCGAGACCAGCCTGGCCAATATGGTGAAACCCTGTCTCTACTAAAAATACAAAAATTAGCCAGGCGTGGTGGCATGTGCTTGTAATCCCAGCTACTCAGGAGGCTGAGGCAGGAGAATTGCTTGAACCTGGCAGGCGGAGGTTGCAGTGAGCCAAGATTATGCCACTGCACTCCAGCCTGGGCAACAGAGCAAGACTCTATCTCAGAAAAAAAAAAAAGAGAGAAAATGGAAAAACTGAGATCCAGAAAAAGAAAAGAAAGTAACTTTTCCCAAGGACAACAGAGACAGGGTCTCACTGTCGCCCAGGCTGGAGTGCAGTGGCAAAATCTTAGCTCACTGCAACCTCCGCCTCCAAGGTTCCTCAGCCTCTCGAGTAGCTGGGATTACAGGCACGCAGGACTACCACCCAGCTAATTTTTGTATTTTTAGTAGAGACAGGGTTTCACCATGTTGGACAGGTTGGTCTCGAAAACTCCTGACCTCAAATGATCCACCCACCTTGGCCTCCCAAAGTGCTGGGATTACAGGCGTGAGCCACCATGCCCGGCCTCAATTGAGATCTTCTAACTCCAAAGCTGAACCTAGGTCTGCCCCTAACATTTCCAAAGCTAAATATTAAATGTAAAAACAGAAGCAGTACCTCTTGGTATACTCTGCAGCTCTGTCTGTCCTGCATCTAGGAGGACTTCATGTGCATGTGGGTGGACATTCCAAATTGCACACTGTCCCTCCCCTCCACCCACCTGCCCCATGGTAACCCCTTAACCACTCATGGAATACATATGAATGGCATAAACTCAAGAAGTTGCCCACGTAGGAAATGCAAGGCTTGGGATTTGGGTAGGGAAACGGGGGATTCTAGAAACCTGGAACCTGGTCTGATGTGAAGGGAAGGGGTGTGGGCTCCAGTTGGGCAAATTCCCTTGCCTTAAGACTTCTCATCCGTTGCAGAAGGGAATGCTCTAAAGAGAGGAATCTAGGTCAGGGAGATTCCTCCTGTTCATAGGACTAAAGATCTAACCATCCACATGTCTTTTACTCTAATTCTGCACATCTGAAATCTCAATCTCCCTTTTAAAAGAAGTCTCAACTAATACCACAGTTAATCAAATAAAATCTTACCTTTACTCCTGAAACGATTACTCCATCTGCTGATTTAACCATGTTTTTAAAGAAGTCTTCAAGTTTCTCTTTTTTATTTTTTCCTCGCACACTCAACTGAAAGAAAGGTAATTTAACATTTTTTAAGGTTACAAATGGAAAGCAGTGCCTCCTTTATTCTTTGACATTTAAATGGCAATCTCAAAAGGATCCTAGTTTTTAATATTAATAAAGTGGCAATTTCATCATGCACATCAATGATTTTCAAATTTTAGGGCATAAAAAAGCAGTTTGGTAATAACATAGATATTCAGGACTCTCAAAGATTCAGGTTCAGCTGGTCTACAAGAAGGCCTAGATATTTCACATTTTACGAGCATATCTGATAATTCTGTTGCAAGCAGCCCTCTCACCATATTTTGTCAAACACTGCTATATAAAATTTTAATAGACAAAATTTTAGCTCACGAGTTCCTTTAAACGTGAAATTTACTGGGGCATAATATACCATTGTATGATTCTGCAATAACTCTGAATATATATCCTACACATTTGAAACTCTGAACTCATCCAAGTATCTCTTGTCTGGCTTTTGGGGTCAGCAATTTATAGCACAAGGGACACAAAAAAGATGACTTTGAACATGAATGGTTATCCAAGGGCAAAACCAACAAGCAGCAGCTAACTCTCTGATTCCTAGCACTTGCTGTATCAGGGTGCCCCATAAAGGAGCAATCCATCTAATTCCCGTATGCTTCCATTGCTTCAATGCCCAACTTTATGTAAATGACTCACAGATCTCTATCACTACCTGCTATGGTCTGAATGTATGTGTCCCCCTAAAATTCATATGGTGAAAAAAAAATTTTTTTGAGACACTGTCTCCCTCTG
This sequence comes from Symphalangus syndactylus, assembly GCF_028878055.3. Classification (NCBI taxonomy): domain Eukaryota; kingdom Metazoa; phylum Chordata; class Mammalia; order Primates; family Hylobatidae; genus Symphalangus; species Symphalangus syndactylus. The sequence continues at coordinate 19,692,126 of NC_072431.2, read as the reverse complement.
TCATCCAGGCTGAAATGCAGTGGCGTGATCTTGGCTCACTGCAACATCTGCCTTCTGGGTTCAAGGAATTTTCCTGCCTCAGCCTCCCGAGTAGCTGGGACCACAGGCATGTACCATCATGCCCGACTATTTTCAGTATAGAGATGGGATTTCACTGTGTTGGTCAGAGCGGTCTTGAACTCCTGACCTCAGGTGATCCAACCACCTTGGCCTCCCGAAGTGCTGGGATTACAGGCGTGAGCCACCACGACTGGCCCATATCTTGAAGCTTAACCCCCAAGGTAATGATAATTAAGAGGTGGGCCTGAGCCAGGCACAGTGGCTGGTGCCTGGAGTCCCAGCTACTTGGGAGGCTGAGGTGGGAGGATCATTTGACGCCAGGAGTTTGAGGCTGCAATGTGCTACAACTGCACCTGTGAATAGCCACTGCATTTCAGCCTGGGCAATACAGCAAGAGTCCACCTCTTAAAAATAGGTGGAGCTTTTGAGAAGTGATTAGGTCATGAGGGCGGAGCCTTCATAAATGGGATTAGTCCTTATAAGAGGCTGAGGGAATGTTACCCTCTTGCCCCTTCCTTCTGCTATGTGAGGACACAACACAAAGGGCCACCTATGAAGCAGAGGGCCCTCACCAGACACACGATCTGCTAGCACCCTGATCTTGGGCTTCCCATTCTCCAGAACTGTAAATGATAAATTTCGTTGTTTATAAATTACCCAGTCTAAGGTATTTTGTTATAGCAGCCAAACAGACTAGAATACTACCCATAAGCTCTTTCCTTAACCTTATATGTTATATCCAATTGCCCACATCATTTCCTTACATGGAGACTGTAACTGTAACTTCACATTAGTTGAGTCTAACACAGTGCTCATTATAATCTAATCTCTGGGCTGGGCATGGTGGCTCAAGCCTGTAATCCCAGCACTTTGGGAGGCCAAGGCTGGTGGATCACCTGAGGTCAAGAGTTCGAAACTAGCCTTGACCAACATGGTGAAACCCTATCTCTACTAAAAATACTAAAATTAGCTGGGCGTCATGGCATCCGCCTATAATCCCAGCTACTAGGGAGACTGAGGCAAGAGAATCTTTTGAACCCAGGAGGCAGAGGTTGCCATGAGCCAAGATTGCGCCATTGCATTCCAGCCTGGACAATAAGAGCAAAACTCCATCTAAAAAAAAAAAAAAAAAAAAAAATTAGCCGGGCATGGTGAAACGTGCCTGTGATCCCAGCTACTTGGGAGGCTGAGGCTGGAGAATCGCTTGCACCTGGGAGGCAGCGGTTGCACTGAGCCGAGATCGCACCACCGTACTCCAGCCTGGGCAACAGAGCAAGACTCTATCTCAAAAAAAAAAAATCTCATCTCCAAAATTTCTGTCTTCCCTCTTTGATTTGTGGCCTCTTCATCCGAACACTCTGACTCCGACATGTTCCCTAAAATTCCATACTTCTCATTAAAATCTTGAAATTTTTATAACTTCTTCCTTTTTCTCATAACTCAAATTCTAACAGCAAATGACTTAAAACTGTCCCTTTCCACACCTACTCTCCTAGTTAAAAGTCTTCATCATCTCTTTCCTAGACTGAAGTATTAGTTAATAATTCTCATCTTATTCCAATCCATTCTGTTGCCTGGGACAGCTTTCTAAAATCAAATTTTGAGCATCTCACCCTTACTCAAAAACTTTAGTTTCTTTTCTTTTTTTCCTCTTTTGAGACAGCATATCACTCTGTCATCCATGCTATGGCACAATCGCAGCTCACTGCAACCTCCGCCTCCCACATTCAAGTGATTCTCATGTCTCAGCCTTCCAAGCAGCTGGGATTACAGGCAAGTGCCACCATGCCCAGCTAATGTTTGTGTTTTTAGTAAAGACGGGTTTCACCACGTTGCCCAGGCTGGTCTTGAACTCCTGGCCTCAAGTGAATGCCTTGCCTCAGCCTCCCAAAGTGTTGGGATTACAGGAATCAGCCACCGCACCCGGCATTTTTCTTTTTTTTTTTTTTTTTAAAACAGAGACAGGGTCTCACTATGTTGCCCAGGCTGGTCTCGAACTCCTTGGCTCAAGCAATGCTCCTGCCTCAGCCTCCCAAAGAACTGGGATTAAAGGTGTGACTTACCACACCTGGCCCAAATTCTTTGATCTTGAGGTTAACCTGTACATGAGCACTATGCTGTATTTATTTTCTGCGAAAATTATGAATTAATCTTGTCATCCAAACACAGTTTCCAAGATTTGTATCAGTCATTCAGTAAAAAATTTTTTGCCAGCACTATGAATGAAGAAATCTTTAAAGTGCAACCACCTTGGCCGGATGCGGTGGCTCACACCTGTAATCCCAGCACTTTGGGAGGCCAACGCAGGCAGATCACCTGAGGTCAGGAGTTTGAGACCAGCCTGACCAACATGGCGAAACCCTGTCTCTACTAAAATACAAAAATTAGCCGGGTATGGTGGCTACTCAGGAGATGGAGGCAGAGGAATCGCTTGAACCTGGGAGGCAGACGTTGTAGTGAGCTGATACAGTGCCATTGCACTCCAGCCTGGGCAACAGAGACTCTGTCTCAAAAAAAAAAAAAAAAAGAGTTTTTGGGCAGGGAAGGAAAAAATAAGGGGGGATCAGCACCAATGGTCAGTTAAACAGATCCAGAGTCAATAATTTACCCAAATCTGGAATTCTTTAGCTCAATCACCTCCTTGGAATTCTCTACAAGGCTTCAGAAGACTCCAAACTCAAATTTAAGAAACATTAGTTAATGTGATAACCGTATTTCTTTCTTTTTTTTTTTTTTGAGACAGAGTCTCGCTTTGTCACCCAGGCTGGAATGCAGTGGCACGACCTTGGCTCACTGCAACCTCCGCCTCCCGGGTTCAAGCGATTCTCTTGCCTCAGTCTCCCAAGTAGCTGGGACTACAGGCATGCACCACCAAGCCCAGCTAATGTTTGTATTTTAAGTAGAAACGGGGTTTCACCATATTGGCCAGGCTGGTCTCAAACTCCTGACCTCGTGATCCACCCACCTCGGCCTCCCAAAGTGCTGGGATTATAGGCTGAGCCACCGTGCCTGGCCCCTACTTCTTAAGAGGTTTGCAATTAAGGATTACAAAAAAAATCAGTATCCCTTGTAGTAACATGATTTTTTCATTTTTTATTTTTATTTCTTGAGATGGGAATTTCACTCTTGTCCCCCAGGCTGGAGTGCAATGGCACGATCTTAGCTCTCTGCAACCTCCGCCTCACAGGTTCAAGTGATTCTCCTGTCTCAGCCTCCCGAGCAGCTGGGATTACAGGTGCCCGCCACCATGCCCAGATAATTTTTGTATCTTTAGTAGAGATGGGGTTTCACCATGTTGGCCAGGCTCGCCTCAAACTCCTGACCTCAGGTGATCTGCCTGGCTAGGCCTCCCAAAGTGTTGGGATTACAGGCATGAGCCACCATGCCTGGCTAGTAACATGCTTAACTATCATTCTGTCAATTAATCTACTCAAATTCTACTGAAATAACTGCATTACTACTGAAAAAGTGTCACTTAAACTACCTTGAAAAATACAAACAGGCCAGGCGTGGCTCACGCCTCTAATCCCAGCACTTTGGGTGGCTGAGGTGGGTGGATCACCTGAGGTCAGGAGTTCCAGACCAGACTGGCCAACATGGTGAAACTCCGTCTCTACTAAAAATACAAAAATTAGGCCGGGCGCAGTGGCTCATGCCTGTAATCCCAGCACTTTGGGAGGCTAAGGTGGGCGGATCACCTGAGGCCGGGAGTTGGAGACCAGCCTGACCAATATGGAGAAACCCCGTCTCTATTAAAAATACTAAAATTATCTTGGCATGGTGGCGCATTCCTGTAATCTCAGCTAGTCTGAAGCAGAAGAATCGCTTGAACCAAGGAGGCAGAGGTTGTGGGTGAGCCAAGATCACGCCGTTGCACTCCAGCCTGGGAAACAAGAGCGAAACTCTGTCTCAAAAAAAAAAAATTAAAAAAAAAATTAGCTGGGCATGGTGGCATGCGCCTGTAGTCCCAGCTAATCGGGAGGCTGAGGCACGAGAATCACTTGAACCTGGGAGGAGGAGGTTGCAGTGAGCTGAGATTGTGCCACGGCACTTCAGCCTGGACGACAGAACAAGACTGTCTCAAAAAAAAAAAAAAGAAAAACACAAACATTCTAAAAAAAAAAGGCCTTGAGCCTTTTCTAACTACTCTTGCCTTTTCCAATGACTCTTTAAAAAGGAAACTTGGGCCGGGTGCGGTGGCTCACGCCTGTAATCCCAGCACTTTGGGAGGCCAAGGTGGGCAGATCATGAGGTCAGGAGATCGACACCATTCTGGCTAACACTGTGAAACCCCATCTTTACTACAAAATAGAAAAAATTAGCCTGGCGTGGTGGCGGGCGCCTGTAGTCCCAGCGACTAGGGAGGCTGAGGCAGGAGAATGGCGTGCACCTGGGAGGCAGAGCTTGCAGTAAGCCAAGATCATGCCAATGTATTCCAGCCTGGGAGACAGAGCGAGATTCCGTCTCAAAAAAAAAAAAAAGAAAAGAAAACTTGACCACCAATCAATGTGATACTCACATCTTGATTATATTCCAAGAAGACATGGAAATTTAAATCTTTTCTCAAAATAGGATGTGCTGCCACACGACACAGGAACACTTCATGCATCGCAACTGTCTTCTTGAATATTGCCAAATATTCACTAGAAACAATATACAAAATTAAAGGTAAAAAACTCCATCAAATAAAAAGTCACCTGCAACCATTTTTTCCAGAAAATACTCTGGATTATTCCAAATGCAAAATTAGAGATACAAAGATACAATTCATGTAAACAAGGGTTTTAGTTGAACTGTTAATACATAAAACCCAGCTCTGAAAAAGGTTTCATGCCAGTTAATAATATTTATATCTAAATGTTAATATTTTTAAGTTTTACAAATTTTTCTTACTTTTGCGAGTTGATGTTAAAGTTAACTATAGGGCTGCTTGTTCTCAGCTCTACAGAAAGTATGCTACAAATTATTTGATAGATCTTAATGATTCAATATCTAATTACTGCTTTTAAACAACTTAGTACAAAAAAAATTAAAACCCAAACCTCAGTGAGCATATTTTCAACGTTAATAATTATTTTCATCTAATTACCCAAACATACAAGAAACACACCATGAAGAAACTGATTTTTTTTGCCATTACACCAAAGAAATGTGTTTAAAATATTTTAATACCAGCAGTGAATCCCAGAGATCACAAAGTAACACGTCAGTTTGGGGGAAAAAAAAAAAAAAAACATTCAAGGAAAAGGCCTGATATTCTTGCTTCAACTACGTGCAAGAAGGATAAGTTTTACATACCAGCAAACCAGCAGGACCAATGTTGGGAGAAGTTTGATCTCTGTGAGGGTAGTCATTCAGTGAAGACAAAAAAGAAGGATGCAGAGGATGGAGGTAGCAGTAGAATAAACCCAAGGTTCTCTGTTATCCAACCCCTAACCAGACCACAAAAGAATCATGATCAGGGCTACTGGAAAATCACAGATTCTTTGATATTAATGTGCTCTGCTCATTTCCAGTTTTCAGTCTTATAAACTTTGAATATATATCTGCCTGCTATCAGACCACTGCTTGCATCCAAGACCTGCTTTGCTGATTCATCTTTTCAAGAGTTTAGCATCCTGAAGAGGAGTATAGTAGCAGTGTGAATATATAACTAAAAACTAAAACTAGCGGAGGGAGAGAAGAGGAAATGCACGAAGGGAAGAAATGACCAGAAAAAGTGACAGAGGTGATAACTAAGGAAAATTATTTCCTTGTACAACTCTCAAAATAGAGAAACATATTCAGCAAATCCAAAAGTACTCCAAATGTTTAATGAAAGGAGAAAGATTCTGTGTTTTCAGCAAATACACTAAAAACGAAATATGGGTTGAGTATCCCTACCTGAAAATCTGAAATTCAAAATACTCCAAAATCTGAAATTTTTAAAACAAAGACATGATGCTCAAAGGAAATATTCATCAGAACATTTCAGATTTCAGATTAGGGATGCTCAACCAGTAAGTATAATGCAAATACTCCAAAAAAAAAATTAAAATCCAAAATGCACTCCCAGGCATTCTGCATAAGTGATAGTCAACCTGTACATAATTTCCCTTTCTTCTTTTCTCTGCCTGTGGCTTCTGCCCAAAGGGAAAAGAATATAGAAGCAAAGTAACTAGAGAATAGTTAAAAACTGTTTTTCATTAAATGACTATTAGTTTCATATATACTAGAAATGTATTAGATTCTTGAAAAAACTGTGATAATTCACACTACATACATATGCAGTTTTTAAGAAAACAGAATATATGCAGTTGCTCAGTACATTCTCTTTTGAGAAATATGGCAATATGTCCATATTGAAAAAAGAGAACTAGGTTGGTAGTGACTAAGGCTTTGTAAATAGAAAAAAAAAAACAACAATGACTATTCTACTTTAAAAAGTCATGTTCTCTATTTATTTTTCCCCTAAGTCCAAAGACAGACTGGACCTTTTACTTTTTTAAAAGAAGCTTTTGGATCTTTCACTTTCAACTTTCAGGGTCTATTTCAAACATGAATTTAAATAATTTTACAGTGGAGACAATTATTCTATAATTTTCCTGTAGGCTCTGATCATGATCATTAATACTGGTTGCATGACTTAAACCTGCATCTTCCAGAAAGGGTCTCCATGGTGAAACAATTAAAATGATGGGATATCAGAAAACAACAAAAAAGGCATTAAAGCAAGCACAATTAACAAAGGCAACGACAACCAAAAAAAAATAAAAAAATAAAAAAATCACATACGCTTCCAGTTCCTGTTTCATCTTTGTGAATTCTTCCTTCGTCATTGACCCTTCTCCTTCACCAAGCTTCTGTAGTTTTTCCCTTGAAGCATCAAAATCAGGTCTTGGTGGTGCTGGTGGAATCTGTAACAAGACCAAATCACTAATTTTAAGGAAATTTTCATTTCTTGAAGCATTGTACTACTGCCACCATAAAAGACTGTGTCTGGGAAAGCTAAGGGTATCCAGAATGAGCTAAACACCAGGAACACCCAAATTCAGATTGGAGAACTTGACTAGTTGTAGAAATTAAGTTTAGGCCAGGCGCAATGGCTCACGCCTATAATCCCAGCACTTTGGGAGGCCGAGGTGGGCGGATCACCTGAGGTCAGGAGTTCAAGACCAGCCTGGCCAACATGATGAAATCCCATCTCTACCAAAAATACAAAAATTAGCTGGGCCTGGTGGCAGGCGCCTGTAATCCCAGCGACTCGGGAGGCTGAGGCATGAGAACTGCTTGAACCCGGGAGTTGGAGGTTGCAGTGAGCCAAAATCGTACCGCTGCACTCCAGCCTGGGTGATAGAGGAAGACCCTGTCTCCAAAAAAAAAAACTTATCTAATCTTTCTTTCTTTTTTTTTTTTTTGGAGATGGAGTCTTGCTCTGTTTCTCAGGCTGGAGTAGCTGGGATTATAAGCACGCGACACCACGCCCAGCTAATTTTTGTATTTTTGGTAGAGACGGCGTTTTGCCACGTTGGCCAGGCTGGTCTTGAACTCCTGGCCTCAGGTGATCCACCCACTTCAGGCTCCTAAAGTGCTGGGATGACAAGCGTGAGCCACCGTGCCTGGCCTAGTTAACCTCTTAAAGACACTTCCAACTCTTCTTTTTTTGGGGGGGGGGGGGATGGAGTTTTGCTCTTGTTGCCCAACCTGGAGTGCGATGGCATAATCTTGGCTCACTGCAACCTCTGCCTCCTGGGTTCAAGTGATTCTCCTGCCTCGGCCTCCTGAGTAGCTGGGATTACAGGCAGGCGCCATCATGCCTGGCTAATTTTGTATTTTTAGTAGAGATGCGGTTTCTCCATGTTGGTCAGGTTGGTCTCAAACTCCTGACCTCAGGTGATCCACCCACCTCGGCCTCCCAAAGTGCTGGGACTACAGGCGTGAGCCACCGTGGCTGGCCGAGACTTCCAACTCTTAAGTATCTGTCCAACTACGGTTTTTTCTTTTTCTTTTTTGAGACAGAGGCTCGCTCTGTCACACAGGCTGGAGTGCAGTGGTGGGATCTTGACTCACTGCAACCTCTGCCTCCCAGGTTCAAGCAATTCTGCCTCAGCCTTCCGAGTATGTGGGATTACAGGCACCTGCCATAACGCCTGGCTAATTTTTAAAAATATTTGTAGTAGAGACGAGGTTTCACCATCTTGGCCAGGCTGGTCTTGAACTCCCGACCTCGTGATCCACCCACCTCGGCCTCCCAAAGTGCTGGGATTACAGGCATGAGCTACCGCGCCCAGCCCCAACCATGGTTTTAAAACCAGTATGGTTTGTAACATCTCCTTAATCCCTAGGACAAGCCCATTTCAATTCTAACAAACGGTAAGATATTAAGTTTAAATGAGGGAACGTAACATACCCCATATGCCCTAAGAAAACACTTCAGGATAAAAGGTGGTAATCAAACGTGTTTCATAACTGACAATTTAAAAAAACATATCAGGTTGAGCGCGGCGTTTCATAACTGACAATTTAAAAAAACATATCAGGCTGAGTGCGGCGGCTCATGCCTGTAATCCCAGAACTTTGGGAGGCCAAGGCAGGGGGAATCACCTGAGGTCAGGAGTTCGAGACCAGCCTGGCCAACATGGTGAAATGCCATCTCTACTTAAAAAAACAACAACAAAAATTAGCCAGGCATGGTGGTGGGTGCCTGTAATCCCAGCTACTCAGGAGACTGAGGCAGGGGAATCGCCTGAAACCAGGAGGCAGAGGTTGCAGGGAACAAACATCACGCCACTGCATTCCAGCTTGAGCGACACAAGTGAGACTCTGTCTCTAAAAAAACATAACAGGGCCAGGCACGGTGCCTCATGCCTGCAATCTCAGCACTTTGGGAGGCCAAGGTGGGCAAATCATCTGAGGTCAGGAGTTCAAGACCAGCCTGGCCAACATGGTGAAACCCTGTCTCTACTAAAAGCACAAAAATTAGCTGGGTGTGTTGGTGCACTATTGTAATCCCAGCTACTTGGGAGGCTGAGGCAGAAGAATTGCTTGAACCCAGGAGGCAGAGGTTGCAGTGAGCCGAGACTGCGTCACTACACTCCAGGCTGGGCAACAGAGTGAGACTCCAACTCAAAAACAAAAACAAAACAAACAGTTCACAAAAAATACTGAACAAGATTCCAAAACATAATGAAGTACCTAAAACCTCCTAGAAAATGGAATTAAAATGGAGTCTCAATACTTACGATATAACCTGCATAGTCTTCATTTTCAACAAAGGAATCATGAAGCCAGATAAATTCCTCATGTTGCCGAACAACTGAAAACTCGTTTTGTTTAAAATTTGGCAATGAACTCTGTAAAGATAGAGATTTTCTTGAATAACAATCAAATTTACACTAAAAAGTTTTTTTGAAACTGGGTCTTGCTCTGCCACCAGGCTGGAGTGCAGTGGAACAATCTTGGCTCACTGCAGCCTCAACCTCCCAGGCTCAAGCAATCCTCCCACCTCAGCCTCCCGAGTAGCTGGGACTATGGGTATGAACCACACCTGGCTAATTTGATTTTTTGTAAAGATGAGGTCTCACTAAGATGCCCAGGCTGGACTTGAACTCTTGGACTCAAGCGATCATCCTGCCTCGGCTTCCCAAAGTGTTGGGATTACAGGTATGAGCCACTGTGGCCTTAAAAAGTTTTTAATAAATATTTTCTATCATTAAAAAAAATTCATCTTATTTCAAGATCATTAGTGCCCTTTAAAGTCTACCATAAAACTCTGAGCGATCTGGACAAAATTATCTTCGGACTGTTGGGAAAGTAAGTTGACAGACTTATATTGTACTGCTACAGTTACTTAAAAGTTATGTCATTAATATATATCAAACTCAACTATTCAAACAAAGGAAAGAAACCTGCAATCTGAAAATGTGCTCAAGAACTGAAATCTAATAAAAATAATAATTTGTGGCTGGGCACAGTGGTTCACGCCTGTAATCCTAGCACTTTGGAAGGCCAAGGTGGGTGGATCACCTGAGGTCAGGAGTTCAAGACCACCCTGATCAATAAGGTGAAACCCCGTCTCTACTAACAATACAAAAATTAGCCGGGCATGGTGGCTTGTGCCTGTAGTCCCAGCTACTTAGGAGGCTGAGACAGGAGAATTGCTTGAACCCAGGAGGCGGAGGTTGCAGTGAGTGAGCCAGGATCACGCCACTGCACTCCAGCCTGGACAACGGAGACTCTGTCTCAAAAAAAATAGTAATAATAATTATTTGTAAGACAGTAATTTGACTAACAGAAAGAACAATGAAATTGAAAGTAACAAGAATGGTAAAAGATACTAATAAAAATTTGGAAAAAAATTAAATTTGCCTTCTGTCTAGGTTCTGATTCTCAGAATATTAATCTAAAAAAAGTACATTTTCCTACACCTATTTTTGTTAAAATAGTCTCCTTCCAATTATGTTTAAAACCCAAGTCCCGGTCAACATATCACATATGTATTATAATAAATGGCTAAAATAATAGAAAGTACAAAATCACATTTACCTTTGTGTGAACAGTGAATTTTACTTTATCCCGCTCACTAAGAGCATCAGAAATGTCCACCTGCAGAGCAGCATCACTTTGAAGATCTACATTTATTGCTTTAAGCTAGAAAAAAACCAGTATCTTAATGAAAATCATGTGCTTTTATATAATTTCATTTTTTCTCTCAGACAAGACAATGCAAAAACAAAACAAAAATAACAAGATTATTAAGTCTAAGAGGTACTCATGTCCATTTAACATACATATTATATACATTTTGAAGCAGCTGCTTTGGGCAACGCTATTAACCTTAATTCTATAGTATTCAATTCTAGAATTTTCATTTTATAGTATTCAACTATATTCTGCTTTACGTAAGTCACTGAGCTAATCACGATTTATTATAGTTTAGTCACAGTTTATTTCAAAAAGAAAACTCTTTTCAGCCAGATGTGATGGCTCACGTCTATAATCCCAGCATTTTAGGAGGCTGAGGCAGGAGGACTGACTGAGCCCAGGAATTCAAGACCACCCTGGGAAACATAACAAGACCCTGTCTCTACAAAAATTAAAAAAAAAAAAAAAAAAAAAAAAAAAAAGCCAGATATGGTGGTGCACACCTGTGGTCTCAGTACACAGGAGGCTGAGGCAAGAGGCTTGCTTGAGCCTAGGTCAAGGCTACAGTGAGCAGTAATCGTGCCACTGCACTCCAGCCTGGATGACAGACCAAAACCATCTCAAAAAAAAAATCTGTCTCAAAAAAAAACCAAAAAACCTATTTTCCAAGAAAGTGGTCCATCTAAGTTCAAGTTCTCTAAAATTAAGGAATGTGTCTGCCTTGAAGCACAAGAAAAATAAAAAGACTATCAAGCAACAATTTTAACTCCTGCCTCTCTATATTCAGGAATATACAATGAAACTATGAAATATATTAATGTAAAGTACTAAGAAAAATACTAACATACAGTAAGTACTCAATAAATAACTCCATAAACTACATTTGAAGAAATAAACATATTCCCTATTTAGTGCTTCCACTTTCTCATCTATGAGAAGACTCTTCTACTTATAATTTTTAAACTTCATCTGTTTTTCTTACTCTTTAAACAATAAATACTGTAACTTGTTTGGGTAATTTTGAGACTTAGGAAAGAGTCAAAACACTCAAAGATAAGTCTTAGCCAGCTGCAAAGACATGAAATAGACTGTTTCAAAGACAGTACTCTAGTTGTAAAACCTACGACTTAGAGAATCTCACCTGGTCATTAGTATCTCAAATTTTAATTATATTGTAAATGAACAAAATGCTGAATGCAAATACAAAATTGTTTACTCAATGATTTCAAATATATATATACATATATATATAAAATTTTATTTTTTGTTTTTGAGACAGGGTCTCACTCTGTTACCAAGATTGGAGTGCAGTGGTGATCTCTGTTCACTACAACCTCTGACTCCCGGGTTCAAGTGGTTCTCCCACCTCAGCCTCCTGAGTAGCTGGGATTATAGGCGTGCGCCCCCACATCCAGCTATTTTTGTAGTTTTTGGTAGAGAAGGGGTTTTGCCACGTTGGCCAGGCTGGTCTTGAACTCCTGATCACCCACCTTGGCATCCAAATTGCTTGAGCTCAGGAATCTGAGACTAGCCTGGCCAACACGGAGAAACCCCATCTCTACAAAAAATACAAAAATTAGCCGGGCACATGTTGTACACCTGTAGTCCCAGCTACTTGGGAGGCTGAGGTGTGGGGAATGGCTTGAGCCCAAGAGGTGGAGGTTGCAGTGAGCCGAGATCATGCCACTGCACTCCAGCCGGGGCAATAGAGCCAAACCCTGTCTCAAAAAAAAAAAAAAAAAAAAAAAAGGGAGGGGGGGCCGGGTGCGGTGGCTCACACCTATAATCCCAGCACTTTGGGAGGCCAAGGCAGGTGGATCATGAGGTCGAGAGATTGAGACCATACTGGTCAACATGGTGAAACCCCATCTCTACTAAAAATACCAAAATTAGCTGGGCATGGTGGCGCACACCTGTAGTCCCAAGCTACTTGGGAGGCAGAGGTTGCACTGAGCAGAGATTGTGCCACTGCACTCCAGCCTGGCAAAAAAGTGAGAATCCATCTCAAAAAAAAAAAAAAAAAAGAAATCTATTTCCTTTTTTCTTTTTTGGAGACGGAGTCTCGCTCTGTCACCCAGGCTGGAGTGTAGTGGCGCAATCTCGGCTCACTGCAAGCTCCGCCTCCCGGGTTCACGCCATTATCCTGCCTCAGCCTCCCGAGTAGCTGGAACTACAGGCGCCCACTACCACGCCTGGGATGTATTTTTTTTAGTAGAGACGGGGTTTCACCGTGTTAGCCTGGATGGTCTCGATCTCCTGACCTCGTGATCCACCTGCCTTGGCCTCCCAAAGTGCTGGGATTACAGGCGTGAGCCACCGTGTCTGGCCTCCTTTTTTTCTTTAATCATATTCAGGCGCTTTTTGTTTTTTTAAATAGAGACAGGGTCTCACTATGTCGCCCAGGCTGGTCTTGAACTCCCAAGCTCAGGCAATCCTTTCACCTTGGCCTCCCAAAGTGCTGGGATTACAGACGTGAGCCACTAAGCCAGGCCAGGCCACTTTTAAGATGTTTATTGTGGTAGGCTGAATAATGGCTCCCCAGGAGGTATCTACATCCAAATTCCTAGGAGCTGTAAATGTTACCTTATATGTCAATAAATGACTTTGCAGATGTCATTCAATTATGGATTTTGAGATGGGGATTTTGAGATTATCCTGGATTATCCAGGTGGGCCTTAAAGGCAATCACGTCATCTTTTTTTGAGATGGAGTCTCACTTTGTCCCCTGAGGTTGGAGTGCAGTGGCCCCATCTTGGCTCACTACAACCTCTGCCTCCCATGTTCAAGTGATTCTCCTGCTTCAACCTCCTGAGTAGCTAGGACTACAGGCACGTACAACCAGGCCTAGCTAATTTTTGTATTGTTAGTAGAGATGGGGTTTTGCCATGTTAGCCAGTCTGGTCTTCAACTCCTGACCTCAGGTGATCCACCTGCCTCAGCCTCCCAAAGTTGTTGGGATTACAGTCATGAGTCACCACGCCAAGCCAGGATGTTATCTTTATATATAAAAGGCAGAGGCCAGGCACCACTGGTGGCTCACGCCTGTAATCCAGGCACTTTGGGAGGCTGATGCAGGCGGATCACCTGAGGTCAGGAGTTCGAGACCAGCCTGACCAACGTGGAGAAGCCCCGTCTCTACTAAAAATATAAAATTAGCTGGGTGTGGTGGCGCATACCTACAGTCCCAGCTACTCGGGAGGCTGAGGCAGGAGAATGGTGTGAACCTGGGAGGTGAAGCTGGCAGTGAGCTGAGATCACGCCACTGCACTCCAGTGACAGAGTGAGACTCTATCCAAAAAAAAAAAAAATTTTGACACAGAAAAAAATACTCCAATAACTAATGAGAAGGTCATGTGACCATGGAGGTAGATTAGAGTAATGCAGCCACAAACCAAGGACTGCTGCTGCTGGTAGCAACTGAAAGCCGGAGGAGGCAACGAATTCTTCCCTAGAGCCTCCGGAGGGAGAGCTGGCCCTGCCAGGTTGACATCCTGACTTCTCTGACTTCAGCTCAGTGATACTGATTTCTGACTTCTGGCCTTCAGAACTGTGAGAGAATAAATTTATGTAGTTTTAAGCCATCAAGTTTGTGGTAACTTGTTACAGCAGCCGCAGGAAACTAGTCCATTTATCATACAGGTTTTGGAATAGTAACTGTAGCATTTCTCCACTTCTTACGTTTTCATTGCTTAGTCTAGCATTTCCAAAACACACCTAATAAGCATCAACCTTGTTGCTTGTTAAAAATATAGAATCTGGCCGGGCACGGTGGCTCACGCCTGTAATCCCAGCACTTTGGGAGGCCGAGGCGGGCGGACCACGAGGTCAGGAGATCGAGACCATCCTGGCTAACACAGTGAAACCCCGTCTCTACTAAAAATACAAAAAAATTAGCCGGGCGTGGTGGCGGGCGACTGCAGTCCCAGCTACTCCGGAGGCTGAAGTAGGAGAATGGTGTGAACCCGGGAGGCGGAGCTTGCAGTGAGCCAAGATCGTGCCACTGCACTCCAGCCTGGGCAACAGAGCGAGACTCCATCTCAAAAAAAACAGAATCTGGGGCCGCATGTGGTGGCTCACGCCCGTAATACCAGCACTCTGGGAGGCCAAGGTGGGTGGATCACGAGGTCAGGAGTTCAAGACCAATGTGGCCAAGATAGTAAAACCCCGTCTCTTACTAAAAATACAAAAATTAGCTGGGCCTGGTGGCAGGCACCTGTAATCCCAGCTACTCGGGAGGCTGAGGCAGCGAACCGGTTGAACCTGGGAGGTGGAAGTTGCAGTGAGCTGAGATGGTGCCACTGCACTCCAGCCTGGGAGACAGAGCGAGACTCCGTCTCAAAACAAAAACAAAAACAAAAACAAAAAAAACAGAATCTGGCCAGGTATGGCAGCTCACACCTGTAATCCTAACACTTCGGGAGGCTGAGGCGATTGGATCACTTGAGCTCACGAGTTCAAGACCAATCTAGGCAACATGGCAAAACCCTGTCTCTAAAAAAACCCAAAAACAATAACCAAAACAAAAATTAGCCCAGCCTGGTGGGACACACCTGTAGTCCCAGCTACTTGGAGGGCTGAGACAGGAGGATTGCTTGAACTCAGGAGGTCGAGGCTGCAGTGAGCCAAGAAACTGCCAATGCACTCCAGCCTGGGTGACAAAGTGAGACCCCGTCTCAAAAAAAAAAAAACTTCAAAACCAGAAACAGAATCCCAGGCCTATCAAAACAGGAACGTCAGGCAAAGGCCCTTAAAATCTGTAACTGAATACACCAGCAGACATTGTCAGGATTTTCCTTGCCTTTATATTCTGTCAAAATTTCCTCTCAGCTGTTAATATGTTGTTCTTAATATTTATATGAAATATTTTGGCCAGCCAAGGTGGCTCATGTCTGGAATCCCTGCACCTTGGGAGGCCAAGGTGGGAGGATCACTTGAGCCCAGGAGTTTGAGACCAGTCTGGGCAATATAGCAAGACCTGTCCGTCTACAAAATAAAAAAATTAGCTGGGCATGGTGGCCCACATTTGTAGTCTCTGCTACTCAGGAAGCTGAGGCAGGAAGATCAAGAGTTTGAGGTTGCAGTGAGCTATGACTGCACCACTGCACTCCAGTCTAGGTAACACAGTAAGACCCTATTTCAAAATTTTTTTTTCCAGATTCCTATCTCTATGTACACTTTTGCTTTCAGATTTTTTTTTTTTTTAACTACTGATCTATCAGTTTGGAAGCATACCTTTCACAGATATCTACATTTGAGAAGATGTTATTTATTCTTCCAATTTAAGATTATTCCAAGTTATTAAAACAGTTCTTTCTCTTCCATTTCCTTATCCTTCTATACTAAATATACTGTTTCCCTTTATTGTTTAGTTTTTTTTTTTTTGATAGCACAACACTTGGTTTCTTAAATTGTAACTTTTAGCTATATAAAATATCTCTGTACTATCCACTTAACAGTTTTGGTCTTGAATTCTACTTATTTAGGCATAACTTACATACAATAAAATAGATTTTCAGTATATATTTAAAGAGTTTTAACAAATATATAGGCCACCTACCATACTCACAGGCTTAAGTGATCCTCCTGATTCAGCCTCCTAAGCAATTGGGACCACAGGTGTACACCACCACATCTGGCTAATTATTATTATTTTTTAAGAGATAGGGTCTCCCTATGTTGCCCAGGCTGCTCTCGACCTCCTGGACTTAAGTGATTCTCCCACCTCAGCCTCCCAAACTACTGGGATTATAGGTGTAAGCCACCACACCTGGCTAAATTCTCTCTTGTATACCTTATTAAAGCATGTTATCCATTTATATATTGCCTTAAGAGCTATTAACTCAATCTACCATTTGTCTTTTCCTTTTCTTTTTTTTTTCCTTGAGACAGAGTCTCGCTGTGCTGCCCATGCTGGAGTGCAGCAGTGCAATAATTGCTCACTATACTGTCAAACTCCTGGCTTAAGCAATCCCCTCCCTCCTCGGCCTCCCAGAGTGTTAGGATTACAGGCGTGAGCCTGTAACAGGACTTATGACTGGCCTATTTCTATCCTATTTCTAATAAACAAGATGTATAATGAAAAAGCCAGTCCCCAAAATAAAATCACCCCCCACCATCAGTATAAAATATCACTGAAAAGTTAACATGCTATCATGGTTCATCAATTCTAGATGCATATTTGTTATAACATATCTGAAATAGGAATGTCTTTTTTTATTTTTATTTTTTTGAGGTGGAGTCTCGCCCTGTCACCAGGCTGGAGTGCAGTGGCGTGATCTTGGCTCACTGCAATCTCCACCTCCCAGGTTCAAGTGATTCTCTTGCCTCAGCCTCCTGAGTAGCTGGGATTACAGGCATGCGCCACCACACCCAGCTAATTTTTGTATTTTTAGTAGAGACGGGGTTTCACAATGTTGGCCAGAATGGTCTTGATCCCCTGACCTCATGATCCACCTGCTTCATTCTCCCAAAGTGCTGGGATTACAGGTGTGAGCCACCATGCCTAGCCAGGAATGTCTTTCAATTGATGACAAATTACAATTTAACTAGCAACATTTTTTTTTCTTAGTGGTACATAAAAAAAGATAGTCTTTCAATCAACTGCACCTTAAATCTGATACAATATACTATAGGTTTTTTTATTTTAAAGAGACAGTCTTGCACTGTTGCCCAGGTTGGAATGCGGTGGCAGGATCATAGCTCATTTTAACCTCAAACTCCTTGGGCTCAAGCGATCATTCCATCTCAGCCTTCCAGGTAGCTGGAACTACAGGCGCATACCACCATGCCCAGTTAATTTTTGAGATGGGATCTCACCATGTTGCCCAGCCTGGTCTTGAGCTCATGGGTTCAAGTGATCCTCCCCCTGACCCCGTTTGGTTTCCCGAACCACTGGGATTACAGGTGTGAGATTTAGTGTTCATTAGATAAAATGTACACAAATTGTCCAGGCAGATTTTCTTCTCAGTTTAGCAAAAAGTCAGTCATTTTAGAGGGTTTTATTAAGGACCGGAGTCAAGCAACTTGCGTTTCATAAAAATTTAATCGGCTGGGTGTGGTGGCTCATGCCTGTCATCCCAGCACTTTGGGAGGCCAAAGCGGGAGGATCACAAGGTCAGGAATTTGAGACCAGCCTGGCCAACATGGTGAAACCTTGTTTCTACTAAAAATACAAAAAAGAAAAAAAAAAGTAGCCGGGCATGGTGGTGGGCGCCTGCAATCCCAGCTACTCAGGAGGCTGAGGCAGGAGAATTGCTTGAATCCAGGAGGCAGAGGCTGCAGTGAGCCGAGATCGCACCACTGCACTCCAGCCTGGTCAAGAGAACAAGACTGTCTCAGGTAAAAAAAATTTAATCAACTTTCTGCAACGAATGAGTTCAGTTTTAAGAAATTTCTAACTAGAGTACATTCAATGGCTTAATCTTTTTCTGGAACAATAAACATTGGACTGTCTTTTGTCAGAGGCTGACTAGGTTAAACATTTGTGTCACTGGTCAAGAGAAAGATTATAACAAAAAAAATATGGATTAAGTAACATAAATGTAGTATCATTAGAAGAACAATTTAAAGACCCTGACCTGTGACCTGTTGTTCCACATATAATTACTTAGTAAAAGGCTGGGCACGGTAGCTTATACCTGTAATCCCAGTACGTTGGGAGGCCAAGGCAGAAGGATCACATGTGGCCAGGAGACCAGCATGGGCAACATAGTGAGATCTAGTCTCTACAAAAAATTTAAAAATTAGCTGGGTATAATGGTGCACATCTGTGGTCCCAGCTACTCAGGAGGCTGAGGCTGCAGTGGGCTGATTGTGCCACTGCACTCCAGCCTGGGTGACAGAGTGAGACCCTGTCTCAAAAAAAAAAAAAAAAAAAAAAAAAGACGTGGGCCAGGTGCGGTGGCTCACGCCTGTAATCCCAGCACTTTGGGAGGCCAAGGCAGGCGGATCATGAGGTCAGGAGATCAAGACCATCCTGGCTAACACGGCGAAACCACATCTCCACTAAAAATACAAAAAATAAGCCGGGCGTGGTGGCAGGCACCTGTAGTCCCAGCTACTTGGGAGGCTGAGGCAGGAGAATCGCTTGAACCCAGGAGGCAGAGCTTGCAGTGAGCTGAGATTGCACCGCTGCACTCTAACCTGGGGGATAGAGCAAGACTCCGTCTCCAAAAAAAAAAAAAAAAAAAGACTTAGGAAGACATTCACTACTAGTTACTATACTGACTAGTGTACTATGAAGTATCTAGCTTAGAACATCCCTAAGAAGTCAGTTGTTCACATTTTGACAGCAAAGCAAATGTAGAGAGATGGATGAGTGGATGGGATGGGGCAAAGAGGAAGGAAGAAAGAAAATAACTTTGACTCTTAAAATAGTCTCCCAACTGATCTCTTACTTTAGCCCTTGCCCCTTATACATTTATTCCCTACAGGGCCACCACTATGATATCATTAAACTAGAAATCATTTCTCTGCTTAAAATCTAAGGAGTTTCCACTTGAAGAAAAGCTGAATACCTTACAGTGGCCTACCAGGCACTATAAAATCTCCATCTGGTATCATCTAATTTACCACTCCTCTGGCTCACTATAGTCCTGCCATGTGGCCTCCTTTTCTCGGGGAGGGGTGGGCAGGGGGGAGGGAGTCTTGCTCTGTCGCCAAGGCTGGAGTACAGTGGTGCGATTTCGGCTCACTGCAACCTCCGCCTCTCTGGTTCAAGCAATTCTCTTGCCTCAGCCTCCCTAGTAGCTGGAATTACAGACGTGCGACACCACGCCCAGCTAATTTTTGTATTTTTAGTAGAGATGAGGTTTCACCATGTTGCCCAGGTTGGTCTCGAACTCCCAACCTCAGGTGATCCACCCACCTTGGCCTCTCAAGTGCTGGGATTACAGGTATGAGCCACTGCACCTGGCCCTCCTTGTTTTTAGAACACACAAACATGCTGCTGTCTCAGGGAGTCTTTGCACCTGCTGTTTCCCTCTGCCTGAAACACTGCCCCCAGATACGTATCTGCACAGCTCACTTCCTTCAAGTCCTTAAGTCTTCCTCAGGAAGGCCTTTCCTAGCCACCCTATCTAAAAGTGCAGCTCAAACCATCCTCCCCTCCCAGCCCAAAAATCCCTACTCCTCCCTCATTTTTCTTCACAATGCTTATTCAAAACCTAATATACTTTACTTTTTAAAAATGTCTCTTCATGACTGTAATTCAGCTCCATGAAGACACAGGTTTTTGTCTGTTTTGTTCATTGCTATATTCCCAATGGAAGTTCTTGACAAATATTTGTGGAATGTAAAGGAGGGAAGAGGAAAGAAAGGTGGTAACCACAACTGGGCTACAAAACTATTTTCAGGTAATTACAGTACGATCAATTAAAAACCCCATGATAGAAGTAAAATTTGATTGGCCGGGCGCAGTGGCTCATGCCTGTAATCCCAACACTTTGGGAGGCCGAGGTGGGCAGATCACGAGGTCAGGAGTCCGAGACCAGCCTGGCCAACATGGTGAAACCCTGTCTCTACTAAAAATACAAAAATTAGCTGGGTGCAGTGGTGCATGCCTGTAGTCCCTGCTACTCGGGACGCTGAGGCAGAAGGATCACCTGAACCCAGGAGGTGGAGGTTGCAGTAAGCTGATATCACACCACTGCACTCCAGCCTTGGTGACAGAACACAACTCTGTCTCGAAAAAAAAAAAAAAAAAAAAAAATATATATATATATATACACACACACACACATAGAGAGAGAGAGATAGAATAAATATAAACGCTTGACTCTCTAGGCAATACAGTAATATGCGGCTATTTAATAAACTTTTTTTTCAGCACTTATACGCAAACAACTGTCCCAGGTATTGTGGAAGATTTAAAGTGAACAAAAAGCCCTGCCTTCAAGAAATATGTTTGCGATGACGAAGACAATCAATCTTAAGTAATATAAAATTAACTGCTTCCTGCTTTCTCCCCACCACTTTTACCACATGTACAATGTAACCTCATCAACACCTCCAGTCCTGTGATCTTTCCATTTATTTCCAGTCTGTCGGCACTCCCTCTGCTTCACTCCTTTTCCAATCCACTCCACGAATGCCATTCCAATACCTTTCCTGCTGGTCCCTTCAACTCTCACTGCTCTTTTACCATACCTGGCTCACAAATTCCCATACTCAGGATCTACTTTTATTTATTTATTTTTTTATAGAGATGAGGTCTCACTATGCTGCCCAAGCTAGACTTGAACTCCTGGGCTCAAGCAATCCTCCCACCTTAGCCTCTCAAATGCTGGGATTACAGGCATGAGCCACCTGGCCTCAAGATCAATATAATCTTCAACATTTACATTTGGGCTGCTGAGTATGGCTAGAGAAAAGTCACCATTGTTTGTACTGTTCCATTTCAAATTAATGGTCTCCAAATTGCATATGCTCTTTGAAAACCACTCAGCAGTCCAGTCCTGTTCAGCTCTGCTCAGCTCCCCTTTAGATTCCCTGCAGCAACAATTCCAACTTTTACTACCACATTACACCCCACCCTCAACAAGTGAACTTGCCTCCTTCAGCCCAGAGAAATAAATGCCAGCAGCTGTTTATTCTCTCAGGCCCACCAACACACCTTTTTACAAATAAATTTTGCCTCACAGCTGGTCATTGGTGGCACATGCCTGTAGTCCCAGCTACTTGGTAAGCTGAGGTGGGAGGATCACTTCAGCCCCAGGAAGTCGAGGCTGCATTGAGCTGTGATGGTGCCACTGCATGCCAGCCTGGGCAACAGAGCAAGACTATGTCAAAAACAAAAACAAAAACAAAATTCTTTACATGAGTACCTAATTTCCAAACCAATGATATTTTTCAGTCTTCTTGCCCTCTCTGCAGTATTCTGCCTTGGTATTATTCTGACCACTCCTTTCTTAAAACTATCTCAACTTTTTAAAAAAAATCATTATTTTTAAAACTGGAGATGGGGCCGGCTGTGGTGGCTCATGCCTGTAATCTCAGCACTTTGGGAGGCTGAGGCAGGAGGATCACTTGAGGCCAGGAGTTTGAGACCAGCCTGGGCAACATGGCGAAACACTGTGTCTACTAAAAATACAAAAATTAGTTGGGCGTGGTGGTGCACGCCTGTAATCCCAGCTACTCAGGAAGCTGAGACACAAGAAACTGCTTGAATCCGGGAGGCAGAAGTTGCAGTGAGTTGAGATTGTGCCACTGCACTCCAACCTGGGTGATAAAGTGAGACTCTCCCTCAAAAAAAGAAAAAAGAAAATGGTGACGGGCATCTCACTCTGTCACCTAGGCTGGAATGCAGTCGTACAATCATAGCTCATTACAGCCTCGAACTCCTGTGATCAAGCAATCTTCCCGCCTCAGCCTCCCAAGTAGCTAGGACTAAATGAATGTGTGACCACACCCTGCTAATTCTTAGTTTTTGTAGAGACAGGATCTCTCTACAGATCCCAGACTGGTCTCAAACTCCTGGGCTCAAGTGATCCTCTTGCCTCAGCCTCTCAGAGCGCTGGGATTATAGGCATGAGCCATTGCGCCAGCTTCTCTCAACTTCTGAAGTCTCCTCTGATTCGCCTCCTACCCCTCTCAGCGCCATTAAGCAATCATCTTTGCTCTGGTCCTTAAATGCTGGTTTCCCTTGGGTGCTAGCTAATGTTGGAAATATCAGCCATTCTCAACTAATAATTCCTAATTATATCTCCAATTCAGACTTTTTATTCTAAGTTCCCAATTTGAATTTCAAGTTACCAACTAGACATAGCCACCTGGATGTATTCGCTTATTAAACAACTGAGTGCCCTCAATGTATCAAGCACTGTCCTACATGTTAGGGAGACAACAGTGAAGAGACACAACCCTCAACCTTACAGATCTTACATTCTAGTTTGGTGGGGGCGGGTTAGATGCCTCACAGACACTTTAAATCCAACATACCTGGAACCAGACTTAATGACCTAACCTCTAACCCTGCTCTTCCTTCCTATATTCTATGTTTTCTCCTTCTCCCTTGCCCAGCCCATGTATTACTTATTCAGTCACTATGTCCTGTCTATTCTATCTCCTAAACATCTCTTTACTACATCCCTTCCTTCATCCCTCTTCCACTGCCTTGGTTCTACCTTTGTCATTTCTCATCTGGACTGTTGCATTAGCCTGTTAACTGGTTTCTTTGCTTTCTGAAAGGAAGCATCAATCTATCCTCTATATTAGAATAATCTACAATGCTATTTTCACCTGGGCATGTCTTTCCCTTTTGTTTTTTTTTTTTTTGAGATGGAGTTTCACTCTTGTCGCCCAGGCTGGAGTGCAGTGGTGTGATCTTGGCTCACTGCTACCTCTGCCTCCCGGGTTCAAGCGATTCTCCTGCCTCAGTTTCCCTAGTAGCTGGGATTACAGGCACTCACCGCCATACCTGGCTAATTTTTTTTGTATTTTTAGTACAGTTGGGGTTTTGCCACATTGGCCAGGCTGGTGTTGAACTCCTTACCTCAGGTGGTCTGCCCACCTCGGCCTCCCAAAGTGCTGGGATTACAGGCATGAGCCACTGCACCCGGCCTGGGCATGTCTTTCCTAGCTTAAAATTCCTCAGTACTGGCCAGGCACGGTGGCTCACGCCTGTAATCCCAGCACTTTGGGAGGCCCAGGTGGGCGGATCACGAGGTCAGGAGATCGAGACCTTCCTGGCTAACACCATGAAACCCCATTTCTACTAAAAATATAAAAAAAAAAAATTAGCCGGGCGTGGTGGCAGGCGCCTGTAATCCCAGCTACTCGGGAGGCTGAGGCAGGAGAACGGCGTGAACCCAGGAGGCGGAGCTTGCAGTGAGCCGAGATCGTGCCACTGCACTCCAGCCTGGGCAATAGAGCAAGACTCTGTCTCAAAAAAAAAAAAATTCCTCAGTACTTCCCACCGCCTGGAGTCTTTCACTATGCACTATATACTCTGTCTGTACTAGCTGCATGTACCTTTGCAACCTCTGCTCCAGTAAGAACAGGTGCTCTAGGAGGAACCAAATTACCAACACATGCCATCCTCCCTGTTGGAAAGCAGACCAATAGCACAGTGGTTAAGAGCCAGGCCCTAGAGCCAGATTGCCTATCTGACTACAGCTCCTACTGGCTGTATGACCTTGGGCAAGTTATTTAATGTCTCTGCAACTCAGTTTTGCTTTCCCAAATAGGAATAACAGTAGGTGTATTTCATAGGGATTTGAGAATTGAGTTTATAAGTAAAGTCCCTGACATGCAGTGAATGCTATGTAAGTGTGTAATTATCATTATGTCTTTACTACTACCCCTTCCCCTAAAGTTGAACACTTTTACTTTGTACTCCCATACACTTTATCACAAGGGATTATAACCCTATCTCCTTCACTACACTGTGATGGTCTCAGGGCAGGAACTTTGTCTTATTCATCTTTTTAATCCTCAGCCAACATAATATATGTCACATTTTTATGTGAAATAACTATCAATAAATGTGGCATGTGTTTAAGCTAAAAAGTGTGCAGGTGCAAAACAAAATGCCAGCATCTGGACCAAATTCAAGTTGAATTTCAAGTGAAAGAAAAGGTGAGGGGAAAAAAAAACACTGAAATGCATGCATAAAACAGTCAAGTGTAGATGTACTTGGGCAATGGGGAGTAGACTAGAATATAGGGGAGGGGATATTAAGAAATGAAGCCAGTGAGAAAAGGTTAGGAACAGAGTTGAATGTTAGCCTAAGGAGTTTGGACCTTACCCTCCAAAAAAATGGGGTCCAAGGAAGTCCTTTTCACTAAGGTGCTATATGGTTTAATCATTTTAGTAATATAAGTAATTTGACGACTGAATTGGAAAGTAGAAAGACTAAAGACAGAGACTAAGGAGAGGTATTGCTACAATCCAAGCAGGAAGAAGCAAGGAGCTTAAATGGGACCATGCACATGAAAGATGGGATAAACAACTTTTCCAAGGTGAAATTAACTGGCCTCAATGACTGTTCTGATATAAAAATGAAGGATATGACTCAGAGTTTCTTGCCGGCACAACTGGAAAGTGATGCTATTAATGAAGATAAGGAATACAGAGGTAGGAGCAAGGCTAAGAGTACAGGAGAACAAGCAGTTACTTCACCTAAAGTAATTCTTGAAAACAATAAACATATTATTTAGAATTGAAATCAAGTGCAAAGAGAATCATGCCATCACTCTGGCATGCACTGTTCTTATTTAACAAGCACATCAGAAAAAAAATGTGTCCAATTCAAAGGGCTCATTTGTTTACTAAATAATATGTTACTGTCTTTTATTTGGGGAAGAAAAACCTATTATATAGAGGTAGGGCTAAAGAGATGAAAATGTGGCCAATATTTTTCAATACTATGTATTCTTGAAGCCTGCTTTTTAAATTTCTCACAAAACAGTATTTTCCTTTTTTTTTTTTTTTTTTGAGACAGTTTCGCTCTTATCGCCCAGGCTGGAGTGCAATGGCATGGTCTTGGCTCACTGCAACCTCTGCCTCCTGGGTTCAAGTGATTCTCCTGCCTCAGCCTCTCAAGTAGCTGGGATCACAGGCACCAGCCATCACGCCCAGCTAATTTTTGTATTTTTAGTAGAGATGGGGTTTCACCATGTTGGCCAGGCAAGTCTTTAACTCCTGACCTCAGGTGATCTCCCCATCTCGGCCTCCCAAAGTGCTGGGATTATATGCATGAGACACTGTGCTAGGCCAAAACAATGTTTTCTTAGGGCGCTAAGATTCTGTTCTAATCGAAATATCATGATGAAAATGTACGGATGCTTAAAGATTTATTTAAAAACACTAACTTTAATTTCGCTTACTTGTAGCCGGATGCCGTGGCTCACGCCTGTAATCCCAGCACTTTGGGAGGCTGAGGCGGGTGGATCATGAAGTCAAGGGATCGAGACCATCCTGGCCAACATGGTGAAACCTCATCTCTACTAAAAATACAAAAATTAGCTGGGCGTGGTGGCGTGTGCCTGTAGTCCCAGCTACTCAGGAGGCCGAGGCAGGAGAATAGCTTGAACCTGGGAGGCGGAGGCTGCAGTGAGTCAAGGTTGTACCACTGCACTCCAGCCTAGCGACAGAGCAAGACTCCATCTAGACAAAAAAAAAAAAAAAAAAAAATTTGCTTACTTCCTGCTTTACATGAAATGCTAGTTATTATTTTTGAATGTGCTGTCCCCTTTGCAACTCATATCAATATGTACTTCATGCTTTTTCTCTGTCAAAACTCCCTTTTCGAGACAGAGTCTCGCACTGTTGCCCAGGCTGGAGTGCAATGGCATGCTCTCAGCTCACTGCAACCTCCGCCTCCTGGGTTCCAGTGATTCTCCCGCCTCAGCCTCCCGGGTAGGTGGGTTACAGGTGCCTGCCACCATGCCCAGCTAATTTTTTGTATTTCTAGCAGGGACAGGGTTTCACTATGTTGGTCAGGCTGGTCTCGAACTCCCAACCTCGTGATCCACCCGCCTCCGCCTCCCAAAGTGTTGGGATTACAGGAGTGAGCCACTGTGACCGGCCAAAACTCCCTTTCTTAAAAGGCTCAACAAGATGATCTAAACTAAAAATGCAATGCCTAAAAGTTCTAATTATGGTAATCTATTTCTATCAGGACAAACACAATGTAAGGAAATTTAAACAGGCCAGATATTTCTATTCCTAAAATGAGGAAACAGTAGGATAACTTTGTGCAGCAGTAATCAAATTTCAGTGCACAAACAGAGAACTCCTTGGGCGCTTGTCAAAAAAGCAGTTATCGGCCGGGCGCGGTGGCTCACGCCTGTAATCCCAGCACTTTGGGAGGCCGAGGCGGGCAGATCACCTGTGGTCAGGAGTTCGAGACCAGCCTGGCCAACGTGGTGAAACCCTGTCTCTACTAAAAATACAAAAAAATTAGTCAGGCGTGGTGGCAGGCACCTATAATCCCAGCTACTCAGGAGGCTGAGGCAGGAGAATCACCTAAACCCGGGAGGTGGATGTTACAGTGAGCCAAGATCACGCCATTGCACTCCAGCCTAGGCGACAGGAGTGAAACTGTCTTTAAAAAAAAAAAAAAAGTTATCAGCTGGGTGCAGTGGCTTACGCCTGTACTCCCAGCACTTTGGCAGGCTGAGGCAGGTGGATTACCTGACGTCAGGAGTTCAAAACATGCCTGACCAATATGGTGAAAACCCTGTCTCTACTAAAAATACAAAAATTGGCTGGGCATGATGGCATGTGCCTGTAGTCCCAGCTACTCGGGAGGCTGAGACAGGAGAACTGCTTGAACCCGAAGGCGGAGGCTGCAGTGAGCCGAGATCATGCCACTGTACTCCAGCCTGGGCAACAGAGCGAGACCCTGTCTCAAAAAAATTAAAAAAAAAAAAAAAAAATGCAGTTATCTGCCCGTACGTAGAGGTGGGGCTGAAGAGATTAAAGTGTGACTAACAGTTTTCAATACTGTATATTCCCTACCCTAAGAGATTCTGATTTAGTGAGGAGGTGACACCCAGAAACTTTCACTTTGATTTTCAAACGCCCTAGGTAATTCTAATGCAAGTATTTCGAGGCCATTTTAAGAAACCTGTGCAGTGGCTCTGATATCAGAAATGTGGTTTAAAGTCCCGCTCTCCCATTTGTTGCTGTGTGACCTCAGACTACTAACTTAGTTTCTCTGAAGTTCGGATTTCTCATTAGAAAAAGGGGGATACTAAAGGCTTTAGAGGGATGATGAAATATAATGAAATATAAATATAATGAAACAATGATTATGCTGTGCCCACCTATAATTATATAATTATTATGATTCACCCAGTTCCACGGGAAAAAAATAAGGAAGAACTGGGCAAGTGTACATATCCATCCTGATGTTCTAAAAGCGTTCTAATTCATGTTTTTTTCCATTTCCATATTAAAATTTTCATCTACAGGATTCTATAAGAACATCTCAGTCAGGCGTGCTCTTTTGTCTTCCTCTCCCTTTAATTTTTAATACATGAAAAAGTTTCTTGGGCCAGGCACGGTGGCTCATGCCTGTAATCCAAGCACTTTGGGAGGCTGAGGCGGGCAGATCACAGGGTCAGGAGATCTAGACCATCCAGGCTAACAAGGTGAAACCCCGCCTCTACTGAAAAAAAAAAAAAATGCAAAAAATTAGCCGGGCATGGTCGCGGACTCCTAGTTCTGGACAAATTACTTAAGGGCTTCCAGTTCCATGAGCAAATCTTCCTGAAGGCATAAAGCCATGAACACAAATATTCACCAAAAAACACTTTTCACATCATCAACATACTCAAAAATTAATATTTTTAATGAACATTATTAAGATCCTCCAAGAAAGCAAATCCTGTTTGCTTGTGCTAGTAGACCCCAAAAATAGGACATGAAGTTATCTAAAGGTCATATGCTTTATATTTAGAATAATCAGTTTAATTGAGCTCTAATCAACTCCTCTCACTTCATTAAGTAACTCTGCTAGTTTCCCCTATTTTAAAATCCAAAATACAATTTTTAAATTTTTTTTTAGAGACAGGACCTCACTCTATCACCCTGGCTCTCTCAAGCCATAGCTCACTGTTCTCAAGCTCTCGGCCTCTCAAATAGCTAGGACTACAGGTATATACCACCAAGCCTGCCTAAGTTTAAAAAAAAAATTGTTGGCCAGGCGCCGTGGCTCACGCCTGTAATCCCAGCACTTTGGGAGGCCAAGGTGGGCAGATCACGCGGTCAGGAGATCGAGACCATCCTGGCTAACACAGTGAAACCCCATCTCTACTAAAAATACAAAAAAAATTAGCCGGGTGCGGTGGCAGGCACCTGTAGTCCCAGCTACTAGGGAGGCTGAGGCAGGAGAATGGCGTGAACCCAGGAGGCAGAGCTTGCAGTGAGCCAAGATAGCGCCACTGCAGTCTGGCCTTCTGGCCTGGGCAACAGAGCGAGACTCCATCTCAAAAAAAAAAAAAAAAAAAAAAAAAATTGTTTTTTCTTTCTTTCTTTTTTTTTTTTTGAGACGGAGTTTTGCTCTTGTTGCCCAGGCTGGAGTGCAGTGGCGCAATCTCAGCTCACTGCAACCTCCACCTCCCAGGTTCCAGTGATTCTCCTGCCTCAGCCTCTGGAGTAACTGGAATTACAGGCATGCGCCACCATGCCCAGCTAATTTTTGTATTTTTAGTAGAGACAGGGTTTTACCATGTTGGTCAGGCTGGTCTCGAACTCCTGACCTCAGGTGATCCACTCACTTCAGCCTCCCAAAGTGCTGGGATTACAGGCATGAGCCACGATGCCCCGTCTTAAAAATTTTAGGTAGAGATGGGGTGTTGCTATGTTGCCCAGGCTGATCTTGAATTCCTGCCTTAAACAATCCTCTTGCCTCAGCCTCCCAAAATGCTGGGATTACAGGTGTGAGCCATTGTGCCTGGCCGAAACTAAAAATTTTACCAACTAGTAATTCTATATGATGCTTTTGCTCTAACCTGAAATTCTAAATAATGCCTTTGTTTACACTGAGAAATTAATTTATAAAAGTATGCAGCATCTTCTCCATCTTTCTTACTATTTAAAAGCTCGGCTGGGCACAGTGACTCACGCCTATCATCGCAGGAGGATCACTTAGGCCCAGGAGTTTGACACTGGCCTGGGCAACATGGTGATACCCTGTCTCTATAAAAACAAACAGGCCGGGAGTGGTGGCTCACGACTGTAATCCCAGCACTTTGGGAGGCCGGGGTGGGCAGATCACGAGGTCAGGAAATCGAGACCATCCTGGCTAACACGGTGAAACCCAGTCTCTACTAAAAATACAAAAAATTAGCCGGGCATGGTGGCAGGCGCCTGTAGTCCCAGCTACTCGGGAGGCTGAGGCAGGAGAATGGCATGAACCCGGGAGGCGGAGCTTGCAGTGAGCCAAGATAGCGCTACTGCACTCCAGTCTGAGTGACAGAGCAAGACTCCGTCTCAAAAAACCAACAAACAAAAACCTAGCTAGGCATGGTGGCCCGTGCCAGTAGTCCCAGCTACTTGGGAGGCTGAGGTGGGAGGTGCACTTAAGCCCAGGAGGTCAAGGCTGCAGTGAGCTATAACCATGCCACTGCACTCCATTCTGGGCAACAAAGTGAGATACTGTCTCATAAAACCAAATAAATAAATAAAAGCTTTATAAAAGTCATCAGTTCATACTAACTACCTCATCTGTTATTACAAACAGCAATAACATCCCACAATATTTTATCACCTACCAAATATGCACTAACAGATGTCTCTCTCACATTAAAACGGATAAGAAAAAGAAAAAGGGAAAACTGAAGTGCAGGCTGTGAAATGTGAAGGAACCATGGAACCTTGCTGAATGGTAATTATCATATATCAACATTTTCCAAGTGCTCACTTGTACAAGGGACTATAAAGATTACCACCCTTCAGCCAAGGAAAAAGGGGGTGGAGAGTGGGGTGGGAGGGAGGAATCAGAGCCCGGAAGGCTCTTTCTGAAGTAGAACGCAACTAACCTCAGAACACCAAGGGTAGAATGGAGGTTATCAAAGGCCTGGCGGGGTGTGTATGTGGGGGGTGAGGGGATGGAGCGTAGATGTTGGTCAAAGGGTACATACTTGAAATTTGCTTAGATCTCAAATGTTCTCACAAAAAAAACTGGTAACTAGGTGATGTGATGGATATGTTAGGTTGACTGTGGTACTCATTTCACAATGTATTCGTGTATTAAAATATAATGTATACCTTAAGTATATACAATTATCAACAGTATTTGTCAATATACCTCAAAGAAGCTAAGGGGAATAAGGAAATCCTGCCAAAGACAGGATTTGTTGGATATTAGAAAAAGTAAAGATACCACGGGCCACCTGCACTTTGCATAATCTAGTAGAGCACCGGTCAGGAGTTGATTCGGCTACTGTAAAAATCCTTGCAAAATGGTAACGTAGACTACACCCATACTATTTGAGAGAGACAGAAGGGTGGGCAGGAGCGAGTTCGCGATGTCCACACCGGGTGAAAACTGAGGGTGCCGCTGGGAAGGTCCGAGAATGCGTTTTAATGGCCCCAAAGTGGCGAGGGAGGGTGGGGGCGTTCCAGCTCCCGCCTCCACTTCCACTTCGCCACCTGCACCCCGCCCCAGGTGGGAGTGGGGGTCCACCAGAAGGCCCGAACAGCGGCGGAGGGCACGAAAGCGCCGTGGGTCCCCGGGAATCGGAACCTAGCGGCCCCCAGGGAGGAAGGGCTGCGGGAGGGTGGGGCGCGGTGCAGCGAGGAAACCGAAAGGAGGACTACGGGGAGGGAGTGCCGCGCGGCTGGGGACCCCTCCCCGTACCACACCCGTGGACCCAGGTTGGGGAGGAGGGTCCTGCGAGCCAAAGGGAGGCAGAACTTACTCCGCGGTCCTCTTCTGAGAGGAAGTCCGGGCCGTCGTCCAGGCCTTCCTGTGGGGTCGGCGGGCACGGCGCGCCGGGGAAAAGGATGAGATGGGGGAGACACAAAAAGAGACATTAGTGCCAGGCTGGCGCGGTCCCCGCGCTCGCCCCGCGCCCGCCGTCCCCACCGCGCTCCCGGGACTCGGCGCCGCGGAGAACACCCACCATCATGGCTGCTCCGAGGCGAGGGCCGGCGCAGGCGCGCATCCCCCTGCTGCCGGAGGGAGCCGGCGGCCAGGAGCGGGGCGGGGCGGGGCGAGGCGGGGGCGGAGGCGAAGGGGCGGGGCCTAAGGGCGGTCCCGCCCCGTCCCCGGCGCAGAACGCTTGAGTCCGTGAGCAAGGAAGGTTAACACCGCCTTCCGTCCAAGGTCAAGGCACCGAAGTCGGGAGCGCCTGAAGACCCAGACCTCATGGCTGGGGGCACCTCGCGGGCTCTGACCAGGGAAGGGCCAAAGGCCGCCCAGGGAGCTCTCCAGTTCCCCTGCCCCGAGGGCTCCAGCGAAAAACGATGCAGGCGCCCTCCGGAAGCCATAATACATCATCTGGTCTTTGTATTATGCCACACGATAATTAATCACAATTAACATCATTTTGCCTATGGAAGTTGCTGGAAACAAGGACCTTCACACAGTCAGTAATCAGGGACTATAATCAAGCTTTTACTGCTGGCGAGGTAATAACTACCTCAGAGTTTGGGGCACTAATGGTTGCGAACTATAAAAATGAGCTGTTTTTATTACAAAAATATTCCTTTCCTTTGTTCGAAGAAATTTCCCCACACCTACTGTAACTGTCCAGGTGGTTAGCATCACACGGGATCCATAGGCATTTCAAATAACAGGAGAAAATCATACTTAATCCTAGAATCCACATGTTCCTGAGCTTGCATTCAGTTAAGGAAAGGCATCTTCAGATGTTCAGACCAGAAACCCTTAACCTATTGAAATCCGTACTCTAGGGGCTGGGCGCTGTGGCTCACGTCTGTAATTCCAGCACTTTGGGAGGCCAAGGTGGGCGGATCACCTGAGGTCAGGAGATCGAGACCATCCTGGCCAACATGGTGAAACCTCATCTCTACTGAAAATACAAAAATTAGCCAGGCGTGGTGGCGCGTTCCTGTAATCCCAGCTACTCGGGAGGCTGAGGCAAAATAATCGCTTGAACCTGGGAGGCAGAGGTTGCAGTGAGCCGAGATTGCACCACTGCACTCCGGCCTGGGCAACAGAGCAAGACTCTGTCTCAAAAAAGAAAAAAAGAAATCCTTATCTCCCTTACTCCTCATATCCAACCAAATCCTATGGCTTCTACAATTGATTGTCCTCCATACCTCTTTAATTAGTCCAATTTTTCCAATTCTCACAGCAATTACCATCACCGTCAACTCTTGTCTACACCTTTGCAATACTCTCCTGACTCTACTATTTTCCATCACTCTCTCCTATTTTACACACTGCTGCCAGTTTTCCTCCTAAAACACAGATATTGATGATTATGCTACTACCCTGTTCAGTAATCTTTACAAGCCCCCATTACATAACTATTCAATTCCTCAGCCTACGATTTCAAGCCTTCTACATTTGAATCCCTCTCTACTCTGCTAGGCCCTCCATCCTATTTTATTGAAGTGAAGCTCTCAAAACAATATTAAACTTAACTGATATTTTAGCCGGACGCAGTGGCTCACACCTGTAATCCCAGCACTTTGGGAGGCCAAGGGGGGCATATCATCTGAGGTCTGGAGTTGAAGACCAGCCTGGCCAACATGGTGAAACCTCATCTCTACTAAAAATACAAAAATTAGCTGGGTGAGGTGGTGCGCACCTGTAATCCCAGCTACTCGGGAGGCCAAGGCAGGAGAATTGCTTGAACTCGGGAGGCAGAGTTTGCAGTGAGCCAAGATCATGCCACCACACTCCAGCCTGGGTGACAAAGACTGCGTCTCAAAAAGAAAATAATAAATAAAAATTAAAAATTTAAAAAACCACGTAACTGATATTTTCATAAGAACTTCTTGTAGCTTTCATTTTGTATGTAAGGAGAACTGAAGTATAGAAAGGTTAAGTTACTGCTCCAACAAAGGTTACTCTACAAAATGTGGGGGAGGGACTTTATTTTTTGTCTTTTGTTTCTTGTTTCCCAGTGCATTGTGGTGACTACTAAAGTAGTCTTTTTCACTGGGAGTCACGAGGCATCATGTGGTGTCATTGTAGTGTGATGAAGTATCAGGAGGAATGTTCCAGTAATTTGTTACTGACTAAAAGTGCCACTATTTCCTATTGGTTTGTTTTTAGATTAAAGGTAATGTCTGCAAAGCTCTTCCTAGGTGGAGAGAAAGAAGTGGAGCTACAATAAATGAGGGGGATTTACATACAACTGATAGGAAGGCCAAGTGCGTCCTTGTGGACAAAGGTTGAGAAGTGCCACAGAGAACCACCTGAAATGCCTCCTATCATTAACCAAGGGTTTTAAATTTCAATATTTAAATAAAGTCCATCCTGGGCGTGGTGACTCACCCCTGTAATCCTAGCACATTGGGAGGCTGAGGTGGGAAGACTGCTTGAGCCTAGGTGTTGAAGACCAGCCTGGGCAACATGGCGAAACCCTATCTCTACAAAAAATACAAAAATTAGCCGGGTATGGTGGCACACACCTATGGTCCCTGCTACTTGGGAGGCTGAGGTGAGAGGATCACTTGAGCCCAGGGAGGCTGAGGCTGCAGTGAGCCATATCGAACCACTGCACTCCAGCCTGGGCAACAGAGTGAGACCCTATCTAAAAAAAAAGAAAAAAAAATTAAACAAAGGCCAGAAACATTGTAATTCCCAAACGCCAAAACTTTAAAATCATTAGTTATGAAAAAAAGAGGCAGGATCTAAAATACCAGTAACTCAACTAAAATTATCAACAAAGGCATGGTAATTACTGCAGCTATAATTCATAGCTGAAAACTCACACGAGTACAGAACCCAATCTTGAAACCATAAACTTGTTAATTAATACCAGAGCTTTCCTTTCTGAGCAAAGGTCTCCAGCTATATTTTGTGAATGATAAAAAGGAATTGTCAGTAACTGATTCTAACAACTGTCAAAAGGCCAAGTTATAGAAATTAAGGAATTTCAGAAGAAAAGAAGTTAAGAAAAGTTTACATGACAGATTTTTCTGCTACTGATAAAATAAAGAAGATATTAAAGGTGAACCACTCTTCTAATATTTGTAACCAAATAATCAATTTTTCATTTTGTTTTGATAGATTTCTATGAAATTATCTACTTCTATGCAAATGTAATGAACTAATTATGCTGAATTGCTGTCTGATTACTTAATAGATTTAGCTACACTAAAGTAAAATGTTATGATTGTGAATAGTTAATAGTGTGCTTCAAAAACAAATGTATTGAAAGATTTTAGAAAAGAGTAAAATTTTAGAGAATAATGAATGTTATTTTTAAATTTTAAAAATAAAAAATAGTACTTGCTTTGAACATTTTTGTCAAACAAAAATCAAATTTTTTCTAGAAAAAAATTTTAATATAAAATGACAATCATTTAGTTATAGAAGAAAAATGTTTAATTCCTTTCCTTTTATTATGTTCTGATCAAAGAAGTTTTCACCAAAATATATTTTTGCCAATTTCTCACTTCCTCAAATTCTAGAAGATCCCTTTTTGTTTTGGATAACCTGTGGATCCTAGTTTTTTCCTCCTACTCCACAGGAGTTATGCTACAGTAAAATTCTCTATAGGAATATTGCTGAACTCTGTTATTTCCAAGATGTACTATATTAATCAGGATGCCTTTAGCTGCAAGTAACAGATAACATCAATTCAAATAAACTTGAGCAGTAAGGAAATTTGTTATTTTACCACCACCAGCACCACAACAACAACAAAATCAAGAAACTAGGTGTTTCTGGGCATAGTACAACCAGTGGGTAATGGGGTGTCATCAAGGACCCAGATTTCTTCCAACTCTCCACTCTGCCACCTTCAGTAACAACCTCATTCCAAGGCTGGTTCTCTTCATGATCCAAGATTACTTCAGTATTTCCAGGTTTTACATCTTGACATAACAACATCCACAAGCAGAAAAAAAAAAAAAAAACCCTGCCCAGGCTGGGCGCGGTGGCTCATGCCTGTAATCCGAGGCCAAGGCGGGTGGATCACGAGGTCAGGAGTTCAAGACCAGCCTAGGCAACATGGTGAAACCCTGTCTCTACAAAAATTTAGGGGGCGTGGTGGCACATGCCTGCAATCCCAGCTACTCGAGAGGCTGAGGCAGGAGAATGGTTTGAACCTGGGAGGCAGAGGTTGTAGTGAGCCCAGATTGCGCCACTGCACTCCAGCCTGGGTGGTAGAGTGAGAGACTCTGTCTCAAAAAAAAAACTCCCCCACCCACAAAAAAAAACCCTGCCCAGAAGCGACCCCTCCCTCTCATATACTTCTCGTATTTCATGGACTAGAAATGGGTTACCTCCTCACTCTTAAACAATCCCTGGCAAGGGGACTAATATAACCATGACTGGCTTAGAGTCTAAGACTTCGCCCAATCAAGATTTACCCCTGTGGTTGGATGCAGTGGCTCACGCCTGTAATCCTAGCTGCTTGGGAGGCCAAGGTAGGAGGATCACTTGAGCCCAGGAGTTCGAGATCAGCCTGGGCAACAAAGTGAAACCGTATCTCTACAAAAAATTAGCTGAGCATAATGGTGTGCGCCTGTAGTCCCAGCTACTCAGGAGCCTAAGGTGGGAGGATCACCTGAGCCCAGGAGGTTGACGCTGCAGTGAGCCTCGATCACACCACTGCACTCCTGCCTGGGTGACAGGGTGAGACCTTGTAATAGATTTAGCTACATGAAAGTAAAATCTTATGATTGCAAATAGTTAATAGTGTGTTTTAATAGTGTTTTAAGTGTTTTACTTAATAGTGTTTTAAATTTTTATTTATTTCAAAATAAATGTGTTTTAAGTGTTTTATTTGTGTTTTAAATGTTTGTTATTTATTTCAAAATAAATACATAAGCAATAATAAAAATTTTTAAATAAAAAAATTGGCCAGGCATGGTGGCTCACACCTGTAATCCCAGCATTTTGGGAGGCCGAGGCAGGCAGATTACCTGAGCTCAGTAGTTCACGACCAGCCTGGGCAACACGGTGAAACCCTGTCTCTACTAAAAATACAAAAAATTAGCTGGGTGTGGTGGCATGCGCCTTTAGCCCCAGCTACTTGGGAGGCTGAGGCAGGAGAATTGCTTGAACCCGGGAGGCAGAGGTTACAGTGAGCCGAGATCGTGCCACTGCACTCCAGACTGGATGGCAGAGCAAGACTTCGTCTCAAAAAAAAAAAAAAAAAGAAAGAAAGAAAGAAAAAATTAACCAGGAGCGGTAGTCTCAGCTATTCAAGAGGATGAGACAGGAGGGATCCCTTGAGCTCAGGAGTTTGAGATTATAGTGAGCTATGATCCTGCCACTGCACTCCAGCCTGGGTGACAGCGTTGAGACCTGACCCTTAAAAAAAAAAAAAAAAAAAAAATTTACCTCTGGGCCTGCAACTGGGGTTAGCCTTCCCAAACCAAAAGAAGAATGTCGGCCAGGCGTGATGGCTCACACCTGTAATCTTAGCACTTTGGGAGGCCGAGGCGGCTGGATTGCCTGAGTTCAGGAGTTCGAGAACAGCCTGGGCAACACGGTGAAACTCCGTCTCTACTAAAATACAAAAAATTAGCTGGGCATCACAGTGTGCACCTGTAGTCCCAGCTACTCAGGAGGCTGAGGCAAGATAATTGTTTGCACCCGGGAGGCGGAGGTTGCAGTGAGCTGAGATCGTGCCACTGCACTCCACCCTGGGCGACAGAGCGAGACTCCGTCTCCAAAAAAAAAAAAAAAAAAAGAAGAATGTGAGCACCTGTATAAAACTGGAGTTGTTGGCTCACGCTTGTAATCCCAGCACTTTGGGAGGCCGAGGCGGGCGGATCATGAGGTCAGGAGATCGAGACCACGGTGAAACCCCGTCTCTACTAAAAAATACAAAAAATTGGCCGGGCGCGGTGGCTCAAGCCTGTAATCCCAGCACTTGGGAGGCCGAGGCGGGCGGATCACAAGGTCAGGAGATCGAGACCATCCTGGCTAACACGGTGAAACCCCGTCTCTACTAAAAAAATACAAAAAATTAGCCGGGTGCGGTGGCGGGT
This sequence comes from Symphalangus syndactylus, assembly GCF_028878055.3. NCBI lineage: Eukaryota > Metazoa > Chordata > Mammalia > Primates > Hylobatidae > Symphalangus > Symphalangus syndactylus. The sequence goes on along the minus strand of NC_072431.2, from coordinate 19,654,848 downwards.
GCCTGTAGTCCCAGCTACTCGGGAGGCTGAGGCAGGAGAATGGCGTGAACCCGGGAGGCGGAGCTTGCAGTGAGCCGAGATGGCGCCACTGCACTCCAGCATGGGGGAGAGAGCAAGACTCCGTCTCAAAAAAAAAAAAAATAAAAAAAAATACAAAAAATTAGCCGGGCACGGTGGCGGGCGCCTGTAGTTCCAGCTACTCGGAGGCTGAGGCAGGAGAATGGCGTGAACCCGGGAGGCGGAGCTTGCAGTGAGCCGAGATTGCGCCACTGCACTCCAGCCCGGGCGACAGAGCGAGACTCTGTCTCAAAAAAACAAAAAAAAACAAAAAAAAAAAACAACAAAAAAACTGGAGTTGTGAGAAAGGAAAGGAGGGGAAAGGAATGTGGGGTAGAAAGCACCAATGTCTCTTATAAATACCAAATAAACATTTTTAAGGCCAACAAGAGGTCATGGTACAATAGCAATCAAAAAAGACATATTGGCCAGGCACGGTGGTTCACGCCTGTAATCCCAGCACTTTGGGAGACCAACATGGGCAGATCACAAGGTCAAGTGATGGAGACCATCCTGGCCAACATGGTGAAACCCTGTCTCTACTAAAAATACAAAAATAGCTGGGCATGGTGGCACACACCTGTAGTCCCAGCTACTCGGGAAGCTGAGGCAGGAGAATCGCTTGAAGCCAGGAGGCAGAGGTTGCAGTGAGCCGAGATGGCGCCATTGCACTCCAGCCTGGTGACAAAGTGAGACTTTGCCAAAAAAAAAAAAAAAAAAAGAAAAAAGACGTATTATCTGACACTGTCCAAATTTATTAGATGCAATAGGCCTGATAAAATGAATAATTCATAATCCACTAGTTGGAGAAAATCACTTTTCATGTTTTGGCAAATATCCTCTTAAATGTTTCCTGTGCCTATGCCTCAGATAGTATTTTTCTGGCGTAATCAAGATCAACATATATATTACTAAGTATATTTCTATTCTTCAGCATGAGGTTTTTTTTTTTTTTTTTTTTTTTGAGACAGAGTCTGGCTCTGTCGCCCAGGCTGGAGTGCAGTGGCGCGATCTCGGCTCACTGCAAGCTCCACCTCCCAGGTTCAAGAGATTCTCCTGCCTCAGCCTCCCAAGTAGCTGGGACTACAGGTGCCCGCCATCAGGCCCAGCTAGTTTTTTGCATTTTTAGTTGAGACGGGGTTTCACAGTGTTAGCCAGGATGGTCTCAATCTCCTGACCTCATGATCCGCCCGCCTCGGCCTCCCAAAGTGCTGGGATTACAGGCATGAGCTACCATGCCCGGCCCAGCATGAGTTTTTTTTTGTTTGTTTTTTGTTTTTTTGTTTTTGCGATGGAGTCTTGGTCTGTCGCCCAGGCTGGAGTGCAATGGCAGAATCTCAGCTCATTGCAACCTCTGCCTCCTGGGTTCATGCCAGTCTCCCAACTCAGCCTACCGAGTAGCTGGGATTACAGGCACCCGCCATCATGCCTGGATAATTTTTGTATTTTTTAGTAGAAACAGGGTTTCACCATGTTGGCCATGCTGGTCTTGAATGCCTGACCTCAGGTGATCTGCCCGCCTCGGCCACCCAAAGTGCTGGGATTACAAGCATGAGCCACTGCACCCCGCCAAATACGTATTTCTTGAAAGACCAGTGACTTCGAACTTTTGTTTGTTAATTTCATATTTGTTATTTCTTCTTTTATAAATTAACTATTTCTGCTTTTTTCTTTTTTTTTTTGAGACGGAGTCTCTCTCTGTTGCCCAGGCTGGAGTGCAGTGGCGCGATCTCGGCTCACTGCAAGCTCCGCCTCCCAGGTTCACGACATTCTCCTGCCTCAGCCTCCCCAGTAGCTGGGACTACAGGCGCCCGCCACCACGCCTGGATAATTTTTTGTATTTTTAGTAGAGACGGGGTTTCACAGCGTTAGCCAGGATGGTCTCGATCTCCTGACTTCATGATCCCCCTGCCTTGGCCTCTCAAAGTGCTGGGATTATAGGCGTGAACCTCCGTGCCCGGCAACTATTTCTGTTCTTAGCCTATATATTTTACTGTTACTTTGTGAAATCTCTTTATATATTAAACATAAAAGCCCTTTGTGCTGGGGATGGGGGCCCATGCCTGTAATCCCAGCACTTGGGAGGCTGAGGTGGGAGGATCGCTTGAACCCAGGAGTTCCAGACCAGCCTGGGCAACATAATGAGACACCATCTCTTTTTTTTTTTTTTTTTTTTTTTTTTTTTATTATACTTTAGGGTTTTAGGGTACATGTGCACAATGTGCAGCTTTGTTACATATGTATCCATGTGCCATGTTGATTTCCTGCACCCATTAACTCGTCATTTAGCATGAGGTGTATCTCCTAATGCTGTCCCTCCCCCCTCCCCCCACCCCACAACAGTCCCCGGAGCGTGATGTTCCCCTTCCTGTGTCCATGAGTTCTCATTGTTCAATTCCCACCTATGAGTGAGAACATGCAGTGTTTGGTTTTTTGTCCTTGCGATAGTTTACTGAGAATGATGTTTTCTAGTTTCATCCATGTCCCTACAAAGGACACGAACTCATCATTTTTTACGGCTGCATAGTATTCTATGGTGTATATGTGCCACATTTTCTTAATCCAGTCTATCGTTGTTGGACATTTGGGTTGGTTCCAACTCTTTGCTATTGTGAATAGTGCCGCAATAAACATACGGAGACACCATCTCTTAAAAAAAAAAAAAAAACAACCAAAAATTAGCTGGGCGTGGTGGTGCACACCTGCAGTCCCAGCTACTCAGGAGGCTGAGGTGGGAGGATCATTTGAGCCCAGGAAGTCAAAGCTGCAGTGAGCTAAGATCCCACCACTGCACTCCAACCTGGGTGACAGGGCAAGACCTTGTCTTTTGTTTAAAAAAAAAGAAAGAAAGAAACCCTTTGTTAGGCATGATAAAGTTATATTTTATTTTAATTAATTAGTTTATTTATTTTTTGAGATGGAGTCTTCCTCTGTTGCCCAGGATGGAGGGCCATGGAGCGATCTCAGCTCACTGCAACCTCCACCTCCTGGGTTCAAGTGATTCTCCTGTCTCAGCCTCCCGAGTTGCTGGGACTACAGGCACATGCCACCATGCCTGGCTAATTTTTGTATTTTTTTAGTAGAGACAGGGCTTCACTATGTTGGCCAGACTGGTCTCGAACTCCTGAGCTCAAGTGAACGTCCTGCCTTGGCCTTCCAAAGTGCTGGGATTACAGGCATGGGTCACCGCAGCCAGCCTGCCTTTTAATTTTAGATCATGATGTTATTTCAGGAAAACTCTTTTTTTTTTTTTTTTTTTTTTTCTGAGACGGAGTCTCCTCTGTCGCCCAGGCTGGAGTGCAGTGGCGCAATCTCGGCTCACTGCAAGCTCCACCTCCCGGGTTCACGCCATTCTCCTGCCTCAGCCTCTCCGAGTAGCTGGGACTACAGGCGCCCACCACCACGCCCGGCTAATTTTTTGTATTTTTAGTAGAGACGGGGTTTCACTGTGGTCTCGATCTCCCGACCTCGTGATCCGCCCGCCTCGGCCTCCCAAAGTGCTGGGATTACAAGCATGAGCCACTGCGCCCGGCCGGAAAACTCTTTTAAGCCATGTTTTTCCTCTGTTCTCACATCACCACAACAATAATCAGCATAGAAGACTTCTATGACCAAAGGTGTTTGAGTTTTTCCTCACACACCAAGCAGTGGACACCAGCTGGATGTTCTCCAATTCAATTCTGACACTATCTACTTGGAGATAGTGTCAGATCCCACAAGTTGAGGGCTCAGTCCCCAAGACACCAGGTGCCCCAGTTGCACCTTTGGATCTTCTGACTGACTGGCTTCAAGTTGGAGTTCCCTATTTGAGTTTGTTTAATTTGCTGGAGTGGTTCACAAAACTTAGGGAAACACTTACTTACGTTTACTGGTTTATTATAAAGGATATTACCAAGGACGGAGATGAAGAGATGCGTAGGGTGAGGTATGGGGAAAGGGGCGAAGAGCTTCCATGCCCTCCCTGGGCATACCACCCTCTAGGAACCACCACATGCTCAGCTATCTGAAAGCTCTCCAAACCCTATCCTTGTGGGTTTTTACGGAGGCTTCATTACATAGGGATGATTGACAACCATGCAGAAATGTGACTGGACAAAAAGCACATGATCGAAACCTAACAAGGCCTGTCCAGATTTTTCTTGGCCTCACTGTGTAACATTCCTTCTTCTAGGGTATGGGCGGGGCGTCTTTCTGGAATGAGGGCTTTTAACCCACAATCAGATTAGAGTCCTGCCTTGGGCAGGTGAAAGAAGGACTGGAAAAGGTCAGAAAGAGATTGTTTCCTGAGGCCTAATGTACCCCAACATTACAACAAGGACTATAGGAGTTATGAGTCAGGAATTGTGCATGATGTATATATCACAAAACCACAGATGTTTTTGACATGCACAAGTTTTTAAAGTTAATGTAGTTAGATCCGTGAATCTCCTTTAGGATTTTTTTTTAATTTAAACTTTTTTCTTTTTTTGTAGAGACAAGGTCTCTCTATGTTGCCCGGGCTGATCTCCTGGCTCAAGTGGTCCTCCTGCCTCAGCCTCCCAAAGTGCTAGGATTACAGACATGTGCCATGGCGGCCAGCCTAGATTTCTCTCTCTCTCTCTTTTTTTTTTTTTTTTCTTTTTTGATGTAGAGCCTTGCTCTGTTGCCCAGACTGGAGTGCAGTGGCACAATCTCGGCTCACTGCAACCTCCACCTCCTGGGTTCAAGCCATTCTCCTGCCTCAGCCTCCCGGTAGTTGGGACTACAGGTGCATGTCACTATGCCCAGCTAAGTTTTTTGTATTTTTAGTAGAGATAGAGTTTCACTGTGTTATCCAGGATGGTCTCAATCTGCTAACCTCATGATCTGCCTGCCTTGGCCTCCCAAAGTGCTAGGATTACAGGCGTGAGCCACTGCACCCAGCCCTAGATTTCTTATTTTAGTGATAATGCCTAAAAAGACCCTGCCTACTCCAAAATTACATAACTACCTACTGTTTATTTTGCTAGTAACTATTTTTTTTCTTTTTTTGAGATGGAGTTTTGCTCTTGTTGCCCAGGCTGGAGTGCAATGGCACAATCTTGGCTCACTGCAACCTCTGCCTCCTGGGTTCAAGCAATTCTCCTGCCTCAGCCTCTCGAGTAGCTGGAATTACAGGCATGCACCACCACGCCCGTCTAATTTTGTATTTTTAGTAGAGACAGAGTTTCACCATGTTGGTGAGGCTGGTCTCGAACTCCCAACCTCAGGTGATTCACACACCTCGGCCTCCCAAAGTGCTGGGATTACAGGCATGAGCCACCACGCCCAGACTTCTAGTAACTTTTTGATTGAACATTATTGACTTCAATTAATGGACCAAATCAGATGAACAAAATAATTTTGTCAACCTTATCATTCCTCCATCTCCCCCATGATTCAAACATTAAAAAATAAAAGCTGGCCGGGCGCAGTGGGTCAAGCCTGTAATCCCAGCACTTTGGGAGGCCGAGGCGGGTGGATCACGAGGTCAGGAGATCGAGACCATCCTGGCTAACACGGTGAAACCCCGTCTCTACTAAAAAAATACAAAAAATTAGCCGGGCGCGGTGGCGGGTGCCTGTAGTCCCAGCTACTCGGGAGGCTGAGGCAGGAGAATGGCGTGAACCTGGGAGGTGGAGCTTGCAGTGAGCCAAGATCGCGCCACTGCACTCCAGCCTAGGGGAGAGAGCAAGACTCCGTCTCAAAAAAAAAAAAAAAAGGCAAACCACATTTTATTTAAATAAATCAATAAGCAAGCAAGCACTATATCTGGAAGGTCAAAAAAGTAAAAATCATGTTTCAGCAGATTGAGGGTGGAAAAGCTAATGTTCCAGAGATTTACATCACTCTTAGAGAAATAATCAACTTCCACTTCCCTGGGATTCAGACCTAGGAATCAGTGCCAATAGTGAAACAGCTTATCTTGGTGCCTGGAGACCAAGGGGAGAAGTGACATGATCTCTACAGAAACCAAATCTCTGAGCACATGTAGATTTATTGATTAATGTCGGTACCTCTAATTATATTTGGAAGGATTGTATCTGGAAGCTAAAGACTGTTGAACTGTAACACACTTACTTTCGCCTATTTTTAACGGAAATTCCTAAAGGGAGAGACATAGAGGACAGTTTAATTTTGCCCCGTGCCTAGAACAACAGCAGCATTCTATTAAATCATTTCTAAATTACATTTCAATATGATGATTTTATGACCTCATTCCTCCATCATGCAGCTGCAGTGGAGGCACAAGAGATAAGACCTGGAGAAAATGTGGGAAAGAAAGAGCCTAAAACATGACACTCATAAGTGGTCAGCAAAATTAATATAAGGGCTCATGGCCAGGCATGGTGGCTCACGCCTGTAATCCCAGCACTTTGGGAGGCCAAGGTGGGTGGATCACGTGAGGTCAGGAGTTCAAGACCAGCCTGGCCAACATGGTGAAACCTTGTCTCTACTGAAAATACAAAAATTAGCTGGGTGTGGTGGCACATGCCTGTAGTCCCAGCTACTCAGGCGGAGGTTGCAGTGAGTCGAGATGGGGCCACTGCACTCCAGCCTGGACGACAGAGTGAGACTCCATCTCAGGAAAAAAAAAGGAGGTGGGGCTCAAATCGAAGATTCCCAAAGCCCCTCAATTACCTTTCAGAAGAATTATACCGAGAAATAACTCTATTTTTTAAGTCACAAAAGCATCTAAAATATTTCATTTCCCAAAATTCTATTTTTAGTCATATTGCTAAGAATACACCCACTGTGCAATATGAGACTTAGTTGTGTTTTTTTCAATCATAGGAAAAGAATGTTTTAAAATTTTACAAAATTGTTGGACTCTGTGCAGGAAGTAATCCACTATTTCTCTTTAAGAATTTCGACTGGGCATATAGTTGGGCGCGGTGGCTCATGCATGTAATCCCAGCACGTTGGGAGGCTGAGGTGGGCAGATCACGAGGTCAGGAGTTCAAGACCAGCCTGACCAACATGGTGAAACCCTGTCTCTACTAAAAATACAAAAATTAGCCAAGCATGGTGGCACATGCCTGTAATCCCAGCTACACAAGAGGCTGAGGCAGAAGAATCGCTTGAACCCGGGAGGCAGAAGTTGCAGTGAGCCAAGATCGCGCCACTGCACTCCAGCCTGGGTGACAGAGTAAGACTCCGTCTCAAAAAAAAGAAAAAAAGGAAAAAAAAAAAAGGAATTTTGACTGGGCGCAGTGGCTACCACCTGTAATTACAGCAATTGGGCACAGTGATTCAGACCTGTAATCACAGCATCTCAGGAGGCTTAGGTGGGAGGATAACTTGAGGCCAGGAGATAGAGGCCAGCCTAGGCCAGCTAGGGGCAGCCTAGCAAGACTCCATCTCTCTAAAAAAATTTTTTTTTAGTTAGCTGGGTTGTAGTGACATGCACCTGTACTCCTAGCTACTTGGGAGGCTGAGGTAGGAGGATCACTTGAGCCCAAGTTCAAGGCTTCAGTGAGCCATGATCATGCTACTGCTCTGCAGTCTGGGCAACAGAGTGAGACTGTGTTTCTAAAAAGAAAGAAGAAAGAATTCCTGCCTTCAGAATAAAGAATACACTTCCCCCAAATAAAACATCTACTGCTTCTCTAGAGTTGTTACCTCCCCTTTTCCTTCCATGTGTGTATGTGTGAAGTGTGTGTGTGTGTGTGTGTGTGTGTGAAGACTTTTCGCTTCCACTTTTTCCTGTATTTTGGAATCTAGATTTTTAAAAAATTATCTTTATGATCACTGTCAAAAATGGAATTTTTTGCCAGGCATGGTGGCTCACGCCTGTAATCCCAGCACTTTGGGAGGCCAAGGCAGGCAGATTAGGAGGTCAGGAGTTCGAGACATGCCTAACCAACACGGTGAAACCCCATCTCTAAAACAAAACAAAACAAAACAAAAAAACACAAAAATCAGCTGGGCGCAGTGTAATCCCAGCTATGCTGGAGGCTGAGGCAGGAGAATTGCTTGAACCTGGGAGGCAGAGGTTGCAGTGAGCCGAGATGGTGCCACTGCACTCTAGCCTGGGTGACAGAACGAGACTCTGTCTCAAAAAAAAAAAAAAAAAAAGAATGAATTCATATCATATTAACTTTTAGAGGTAGGTGGCTTGTTTGTTTGAGACAGGGTGTCACTCTTGTCACCCAGGCTGGAGTGCAGGGCATCATCATGGTTCACTGCAATCTTGACCTTCAACTTCCCAGGCTCAAGTGATCCTCCTGCCTCAGCCTCCCAAGTAGCTGGGACCGCAGGAGTCTGCCAACACAACTAGCTAATTTTTAAATTTTTATTTTTATTTGTTAAGAGATGAGCCTCTCCATGTTGCCTAGGTTGGTCTCGAACTCCTGGGCTCAAGGGATCATCCCGCCTTGACCTCCCAAAGTGTTGGGATTATAGGCGTGAGCATCTGGTGCAGGCTCCACTTCTAATTTTAGTTCTCTTGCTATTTCCACATCTGCAATTACTTCCTCTACTGAAGTCTTGAATTGCTAAAAGATTCTGATTACTTTTAAGAAAAAGAAGCTTTTAAATCCATGAGGATTGGAATCAACTTCTTTCAAACTTTCATTTAATGTTGGTATTTTGACCTCCTCTGTGAATCCTGAATGTTCTTAAGGGTATCTAAAATGGTGAATCCCTTCCAGAAGGTTTTCTTTTTTTTTTTTTTTTTTTGAGACAGAGTCTCGCTCTGTCGCCCGGGCTGGAGTGCAGTGGCGCAATCTCGGCTCACTGCAAACTCCGCCTCCCGGGTTCACGCCATTCTCCTGCCTCAGCCTCCGAGTAGCTGGGACTACAGGCGCCCGCCACCGTGCCCGGCTAATTTTTTGTATTTTTTAGTAGAGACGGGGTTTCACCGTGGTCTTGATCTCCTGACCTCGTGATCCGCCCGCCTCGGCCTCCCAAAGTGCTGGGATTACAAGCGTGAGCCACCGCGCCCGGCCAAGGTTTTCAATTTACTTTGCCCAGGTCCATCAGAGGAATCATATATATGACAGCTATAGCCTTATGAAATGTATTTCTGAAATTATAAGACTTTAAATTCAAGATTACTCCTTGATCCACAGGCTTCAGAATGGCTATTGTGTTCAAAGGCATGAAAACAATATTAATCTCCTTGAACATCTCTAACGGAGCTCTTGGGTGACTAGGGGTATTGTCAATAAGCAGTAATATTTTGAAAGAAATCTCTTTTTCTGAGCAGTAAGTCTCAATAATGGGCTTTAAAAATTCAGTAAACTGGCCGGGCACGGTGGCTCACGCCTGTAATCCCAGTGCTTTGGGAGGTTGAGGTGGGCAAATCATGAGGTCAGGAGCTTAAGACCAGCCTGGCCAACATGGTGAAACCACGTCTCTACTAAAAATACAAAGAATTAGCTGGGCATAGTGGTGGGTGCCTGTAATCCCAGCTACTCTGGAGGCTGAGGCAGGAGAATCTCTTGAACCTGGGTGACAGAGGTTGCAGTAAGCAAAGATTGGCGCCACTGTACTCCAGCCCAGTGACAGAGTGAGACTGTGTCTAAAAAAAAAAAAAATTCAGTAAACTGGCCAGGTGCTGTGGCTCATGCCTGCAATCTCGGCACTTTGGGAGGTTGAGGCAGATGGACCACTTGAGCCTAGGGGTTTAAGATCAGCCTTTGTAACATGGTGAAACCCCATCTCTACCAAAAATACAAAAGTCAGCCAGTCTCATAACCCGGTCTCTAAATAAATAAATAGATTAAAATTTTTTAAAAATTAAAAAATAATATTCAGTAAACCATACTGTAAACAGATGTGCTGTCAGCCAGGCTTTGTCGTTTCGTTCCATTGATAAAGCATAGGCAGGCTAGATTTAGCATAATTCTTTTTTTTTTTTTTTTTTTTGAGACGGAGTCTCCTTCTCTCGCCCAGGCTGGAGTGCAATGGCACGATCTCGGCTCACTGCAACCTCCTCCTCCCAGGTTCAAGCGATTCTCCTGCCTCAGCCTCCTGAGTAGCTGGGATTACAGGCACCCACCATCATGCCCAGCTAATTTTTGTACTTTTGTAGAGACGGGGTTTCACCATGTTGGTCAGGCTGGTGTTGAACTCCTAACCTCAGGTGATCCGCCTGCCTCGGCCTCCAAAGTGCTGGCATTACAGGTGTGAGCCACTGTGCCTGGCCGATTTAGCATAATTCTTAAAGGCCCTAGGATTTTGGAATGGTAAATGAGCATTGGCTTCAATTTAAAGTTACCAGCTGGTTTAGTCCCCAAGAAGAGAGCTTCTTTTTGAAGCCAGGCATTGAGTTCTCCTCTCTAGCTGTGAAAGTCCTAGATGGCATTGTTTTCTAACAGAAGTCTATTTTGTCTATATTGAAAATCTGTTTAGTGTAGCCACCTTCATCAGTTATCTTAGATCTACTGGATAACTTGCTACTTCACCTTACACTTTTAAGTTACAAAGATGACTTCTTTCCTTAAACCTATGAACCAACCTGTGTTAGCTTCAAAATTTTCTTCTGCAGCTTCCTCATCCCCTCTCAACCTTCACTGAATTGAAGAGAGTTAGGGCCTTGCTCTGGATTAGGCTTTGGCTTAAAGATAATATTATGGCTGGTTTGATCTTCTATCCAGACCACTAAAACTTTCTCTTTATCAACAATAAGGCTGTTTCACTTTCTTTTTGTGTGTTTGTTTGTTTGTTTGTTTGTTTGTTTTGAGGCGGAGTCTCACTTTGTCGCCCAGGTTGGAGTGCAGTGGCACGATCTTGGCTCACTGCAACCTCCACCTCCCAGGTTCAAGCAATCCTCCTGCCTCAGCCTCCCAGGTAGCTGGAACTATAAGTATGTGCCGCCATGCCTGGCTAATTTTTGTATTTTTAGTAGAGAAGGGGTTTCACCACGTTGGCCAGGCTGGTCTCGAACTCTTGACCTCGTGATCCACCCGTCTCAGCCTCCCAAAGTACTGCAATTACAGGTGTGAGCCACCGTGCCTGGTGTAATTTTTAAATTTTTTGTAGAGATGGTTCTCCCTGTGTTGCTCAGGCTGGTCTCTATTTTCTGGGCTCAATCAATCCTCCCTCCTCGGCCTCCCAAAGGGTTGGGATTACAGGCGTGAGACACTGTGCCTGGCCTTTTAAAATTGTTTGTGGAGACAGGGTCTCACAATGTTGCTTAGGCTGGTATGAAAGAACTTGAATACCTATATTTTAATATGATTTCCTTCTTTTATAACCCTAGTTTATGCATTTAATCATTTTTCTGGAATCCTGCAAAATACCTGACCAATACTCCTCAAAACTGTCAAAGTCATGAAAAAAAGGGAAGATTGAGACACTACCACAGACCAGAGGAGACAACTAAATACAATGTGGTTTCTTGGATTAGATCCCGGAACAGAAAAAGGACATTGGTGGAAAAACTAGCGTCAGTCTGGCATCTAGTTAATAATAATGTACCAATGTTAGTCTCTTACTTTCAGGAAATGTGCCATAGTATCGTAAGATGACTACTTTAGGGGAAACTGAAACTGAGTGAGGAGCATATGGAAACTGTACTTACTATCTTTGCAACTTGTTCGTAAATCTAAAATTATTGCAAAATAAAAAGCTTATTTTAATTTTATTTTTTTTGAGACAGGGTCTCACTCTGTCGCCCAGGCTGGAGTGCAGTGGCGCGATCTCACCTTACTGCAACCTCCGCCTCCTGGGTTCAAGCGATTGTCCTGCCTCAGCCTCCCGAGTAGCTGGGATTACAGGTGCCTGCCACCATGTGTGGCTAATTTGTGTATTTTTTAGTAGAGACGGAGTTTCAGCATTTTGGTCAGGCTGGTCTTGAACTCCTGGCCTCAAGTGATCCTCCCGCCTCAGCCTGCCAAAGTGCTGGTATTACAAGCGTGAGCCACCGTGCCTGCCCTAAAAAGCCTATTTTTAAACAAGCATTATTCTGAGAAGGGATTCAGGCATCTACAGCACAAAAGGATTCAGAATGCTTGCCATAGAGCTGCAGATACTGTTGAGTGAGAGCAGAGAGAGCACCAGGATCAAACGGACAGTCTTGTGGGCCAAAGCCTGGCAGCAGGAACATCACTTCTGCCCAGATAGGTCCTGTGGCCCATCCTGAGGCAGTGAGTGTGGGAACTGTAACCCCTGATCTGGGCAGCAATAACCCTGAACGCTGGAAGGGGCACATGCCTCAGCTAGCCACCTGCCACCTGCCACGTGAGTTCAAGGAGATCCTTTCCATCAATCATGGCTTAATAGGAAACAGATGACAAATTAAGCTGATTCAAGGAGGTTTATTTACAAGGAAAAAAAGTTCGAAGTTGAAGGTAGGGATAATGCAGGAAATCAGGGTCAGCAGAAATCCCAAAGAATTTAAATCTCCTGAAGGGCAGAAATAACTCCACCATAGCAGTAGCATAGTAAGAAGTCCTTAATGGACCCCCAACACCCCCAACAATAGTTTTTTTTTTTTTTTTTGAGATGGAGTCTTGCTCTGTCGTCCCGACTGGAGTGCAGTGGTGCAATCTCGGCTCACTGCGAGCTCGCCTCCTGGGTTCACGCCATTCTCCCGACTCAGCCTCCCAAGTAGCTGGGACTACAGGCACCCGCCACCACGCCTAGTTAATTTTTTCTATTTTTTAGTAGAGACGGGACTTCACCGTGTTAGCCAGGATGGTCTTGATCTCCTGACCTCGTGATCTGCCTGCCTCGGCCTCCCAAAGTGCTGGGATTATAGGTGTGAGCCACCATGCCCAGCCTACCCCAACAATAGTTTTAACTGAATTTCAGTAAAATGGAATTGGCCAATCACAGTGGCTCATGCCTATAATTCCAGCACTTTGGGAGACCGAAGTAGATAGATTGCTTGAGCCCAGGAGTTTGAGATCAGTCTGAGCAACATGGTGAGACCCTTCCTCTACAAAAAATTCAAAGAATTAGATGGGGGTTGCACGCACCTGTGGTCCCAGCTACTCAGGAGGCTGAGAGGGTGGGAGAATAGCTTGAGCCCGGGAGGCAGAGGTTGTAGTGAGCTGAGATCACCCCATTGCACTCCAACCTGAGGAACAGAGCAAGACCTTATCTCAAAAACACAACAACAAAAGAAGTAAAAAGCTGGGGGATATAAAGCAAAACTGACCTTGAGTAGAAAAGTTAAAGAATGACTTTTTTTTTTTTTTGAGACGGAGTCTCGCTCTGTCACCCAGGCTGGAGTGCAGTGGCGCAATCTCGGCTCACTGCAAGCTCCGCCTCCCGGGTTCACGCCATTCTCCTGCCTCAGCCTCTCCGAGTAGCTGGGACTACAGGCGCCCGCCACCACGCTCGGCTAATTTTTTGTATTTTTAGTAGAGACGGGGTTTCACCGTGTTAGCCAGGATGGTCTTGATCTCCTGACCTCGTGATCAGCCTGCCTCGGCCTCCCAAAATGCTGGGATTACAGGCGTGAGCCACCGCACCCGGCCCAGTTTAAAAAATTTAAAGGCAAGATGGCAAATTTTTCTTTTTTTTTTTTGAGATGGAGTCTTGCTCTATTGCCCAGGCTGGAGTGCAGTGGCACGATCTCGGCTCCCTGCAACCTCCACCTCATGGGTTCAAGTGATTCTCCCACCTCAGCCTCCCTAGTAACTGGGATTATAGGCGCCTGCCACCATGCCTGGCTAATTTTTGTATTTTTAGTAGAGACGGGGTTTTGCCATGTTGGCCAGGCTGGTCTCAAACTCCTGACCTCAGGTGATCGGCCCGCCTCGGCCTCCCGAAGTGTTAGGATTACAGGTGTGAGCCACTGCGCCCAGCCAGGATGGCAAATCTCATTGCTCTTGCTCCATTATGGTGGAAAGCAGAAGTCCCAGGAGCCATATTCCAGTTACAGATATGTTACTTTTTCCCCTGAGCAAGTTAGTTAATCTCTTAGACCTCACTTCCTCAAATGATTTTAAATGACATTTATACATGTATAATACATATATCAGCTTCATAGAGGTTCCCAAGCCCTTTGGAACTCAAATAACATTTGGTTCAAATACCTGTTTTCTCAGAGGATACTCTGGGGTTTGGTTTCCTCTTGGCGTTCTGTGGTTCTGAAATCTTGCTTCCAGCAATGCTAGGGCTCCGGTGCTCCGTGTCTCTCCTTTCTTTTCGTCACCTTGTCCTCTCACTGGCACTGGAGACTGCCTCAATCTCTTCTCTGTGAAGCACCACTCATCCAGACTGTATTATTGTTGAAGGAAGAGAGCCACAGAAAGGGGATGACATTCTGGGGCAGACTGACCTAATTTGGATTTTAACATTTCTTAACTTAAAAATTCCTGGTCCATTCCCATTTATGGAGAAATCATTCTGCGTCTCTTCCATTCAGGCTGTAGCCTCTAGGCATTGTGCTGGGTCCCTCTTAGGGTCACTACTGGTCCTTATAGTGCCTTTGTGCACATTTAGAAAAAGGCACCCTAAGCTGGGCACTGTGGCTTATGCCTGTAATCCCAGCACTTTAGGAGGCTGAGGCGAACGGATCACCTGAGGTCAGGAGTTCGAGACCAGCCTGGGCAACATGGCGAAACCCTGTCTCTACTAAAAATGCAAATATTAGCCTGGCGTGGTGGCGGGCACCTGTAATCCCAGCTACTTGAGGCAGAAGAATTGCTTGAACCCAGGAGGCAGAGGTTGCAGTGGCTGGGCAACAGAGAGAGGCTGTGTTTCAAAAGAAAAAAAAAAAGGGTACTACATTCGGGAGGCCTCACAACACACGGCCAGATTGCAGCCCCAGTGCCTCCTCACCTGGCTAACTTACTTGTCTCAATCCCTTAGATTCTAATTTATTTCTTACAGAGTAGTTTAACTCTTTCTTTACTTGCCCCAAGCCATCAAACTTATTCCCAAAGGGCCTCATTTTTATAATTAATTTTTAAAATGTGCTCCTAAACCATAATAGTTCTGACTAGCACTGGGATCAGTTTTGATTTTTTCTTCCCCTGCTAAATATACACCATGATGATGGCAGTGGTGAGGAAGACGATGACAACAATCCTTAAGCCAATATGTTTAAGTTATTACATGAAGAAAAACAATGCCCTTTTCCAGGAAAATAAATGGTCTTTTCTTTGACATGTAAGAGATTTCTTGTTATACCCCTATTCATTACAGAATAGAAACTAGAGTTTCTAAAGTACTTTAAGCGCTCAAAAATAAAAATGCTTAACTCTGCAGATGCATTTGATAAATGTATCTGTATGGCAGCAAGCCAGCAAGTTCCTGAACGACAACAGGATGTAAGCCCGGCTTTATGAAGCATATTTATTGTCAGAGTCATCACATTCTCTAACAGACCATGGGGAAGTAAGAGACATGGGCCACAATTTTGACATCATATGTTTCTGCAATTTAAAAATGCACCAACAGCATTTGGGAGAAACAAAAAAGGCAGGATGTTAAATGTTCACACCAACTATAAGTTACATACTCATTTCAGAATTTTAAAATGAGAACAATAAAAGCATATCATGGAAGGAGAGAGCGTATCTGCTTTTTGTTTAGGTCCTTTACAGCACATTTCTCTATATCTTGAAGAAAAAGTCATCTTGCTAATATTGTTGCTAAATAAATGCACAGTAGTCTTTAAAATAGACTTTTAAAAGGCACCATTCCTATTAGGTTGGTGTAAAGATGAAATGAAATAATACATGTAAAATGCTTAGTGTAATGCTTAAAGCATAATACTGTTAACTACACAGAAATTCAGAAGGAATCACAAAGAGAAGACTAGGGGATTATTTATTCCTGGTATTACTCAATCCAATTCAACAAATATTTAATGATCATCAACTTTATTTTTATTTTTATTTTTTTGAGATGGAGTCTCACTCTGTTGCCCAGGCTGGAGTGCAGTGGCGTGATTTCGGCTTACTGCAACCTCTGCCTCCTGGGTTCAAGCAATTATCATGCCTCAGCCTCCCAAGTAGCTGGGATTACAGGTTTGCACCATCGTGCCCGGCTAATTTTTGTATTTTTAGTAGAGACGGGGTTTCACCATGTTGGCCAGGCTCATCTCGAACTCCTGACTCCAGGTGATCCACCTGCCTTGGCCTCCCAAAGAGCTGGGATTATAGGTGTGAGCAACCACGTCCAGCTGATCATCAACTTTATGCTAAGAATTGGGCTGGGAGCAGGTATAGGAGGAAATAGAAAAGAATGCTGTGGCCAGGCAAAGTGGCTCACATCTGTAATCCTAGCATTTTAGGAGGCTGAGACCAGAGGATTGCTTCAGCACAGAAGTTTGAGACCAGCCTGGGCAACTGAATGAGACCCTTCTCTATAAAAAATTAAAATAAAAAGAAATTAGCCTGGTGTGGTGGCATGCACCTGTTGTCCCAGCTACCCAGGACACTGAGGCAGAAGGATTGTTTGAGCCCAGGAGTTTGAGACTATGATTGCACTACTGCACTCCAGCCTGGGTGGCAGACTGAGATCCCATCTCTCCAAAAAAAAAAAAAAAAAAAAAAAAAAAATCCGGGCACGGTGGCTCACGCCTTGTAATCCCAGCACTTTGGGAGGCAGAGGCAGGCAGATCATGAGGTCAGGAGATTGAGAACATCCTGACTAACATGGTGAAACCCTGTCTCTACTAAAAACACAAAAAATCAGCCGGGCATGGTGGCATGTGCCTGTAGTCCCAGCTACTTGGGAGGCTGAGGCAGGAGAATGGCGTGAACCTGGGAGGCGGAGCTTGCAGTGAGCCGAGAGCGCGCCACTGCACTCCAGCCTGGGCGACAGAGCGAGACTCCGTCTCAGAAAAAAAAAAAAAAAGTATGTTTATCTTGTTTTAGGAAGAGAGAGCAGAGGACAAATATTGGATATATTTAATTTTATTAACTAAATCTTAAGTTTAAATATTGACAATGTCACACTTGAATTATTGAATATGTTTAATTTTACAAAGTATGTTATGTTGCTCTAAGTATGCATATTTAGTTTAATGTGTATTGTTTTATGTAGATGACTTAGAGATAATTTTGTATTTGTCAGTAATCCTAACCACAGAATGTTATAGTTTTCAGTGGCACTAACACTTTCTTCTCTAAGAACATTAAAATAAATGAGCCAAGTGGAATTGTGCCATCACCTCTAATTATTGGGGCTTAGGAGTAAATAGATCAATTAAGAACTATGCCTTACTTCTAAAATAGCAAGCTTAAAGATGTGCTAGGACTTGACAGGTCCTTGTTCCTGATGACAAGGGTGAATGGCCTTGTAGGACTCTTTAAGGAGATTTCATGTTAGCCTAGGTTTTGTAATAGCCAGTCTCCAAGATGGCCCTCAGTG
The DNA here is from genome assembly GCF_028878055.3 of Symphalangus syndactylus. Classification (NCBI taxonomy): domain Eukaryota; kingdom Metazoa; phylum Chordata; class Mammalia; order Primates; family Hylobatidae; genus Symphalangus; species Symphalangus syndactylus. The sequence goes on along the minus strand of NC_072431.2, from coordinate 19,637,511 downwards.
ATCCTTGCCTGTTGGTATCCATGCCCTTGTGTAGTTTCCTCCCATATTGAATTAGAGTTGGCCCTCTGTGACCAATAGAATACAGCAGAAGTGATGGTGGGCCTTCCAAGGCTGTCATAAAATCCACTGATGCTTCTGCTTTGGTCTCTTGGATCACTCATTCTGGGAAAAGCCAGCTACAATCCTATGAGGACCCTGAGTAACCTTTGTAGGAAGGCCCATATGGAGAAGAAGGAAGGTGCACAACCAACAGCCAGTACCACTTTGCCAGTCATGTGAATTGGTCAGCTTGGAAGTGAATCCTTCAGCCCCACTCAAGCCTTGAGATGACTGCAGCCCTGGCCAAAATCTGATTGCATCCTTCTCAGAGCAAGAACTTCCAGGCCAAACTCTTCCAAATTTCCTGACCCACAGGAACCATGAGAAATAATAAATGATTATTGTTTTTCTAACCCAGTAAGTTTTAGAATAACATGTTACTGATACAGAAGGTATGGAAGTGATGTGACTCATTCAAGGAATTTTTGTTTTGTTTTGTTTTTGTTTTTGTTTTTTAATTTTATTTATTATTATTAGTTTTTGGACAGGGTCTCACTCCTGTCGCCCAGGCTGGAGTGCAGTGGTGCAATTATGGCTCACTGCAACTTTGACTTCCTGGGCTCAGGTGATTCTGCCACTTCTGCCTCTCAAGTAGCTGGGAACACAGGTGCACACAACCACCTTTGGCTAATTTTTAAATTTTTTGTTGAGATGGAGTCTTGCTATGTTGCCAGGGCTGGTCTCGACCTCCTGGGCTCCAGTGATCCTCCTGCCATGGCCTCTCAAAATGCTGGGATTACAGACATGAGACACTGCAGCCAGCCATAGACCTGCATTTAGAAACAACTCTGCCTGAGGCCAGGCATGATGGCTCACGCCTGTAATCCCAGCACTTTGGGAGGATGAGGCGAGAGGATCACTTGAGGTCGGGAGTTCAAGACCAGCCTGGCCAGCATGGTAAAACCCTGTTTCTACTGAAAACACAAAAATTAGCTGGGCGTGCTGGTTCATACCTGTAGTCCCAGCTACTCAGGAGGCTGAGGCAGGAGAATTGCTTGAACCCAGGAGACAGAGGTTGCAGTGAGCCAAGATTGAATCACTGCACTCCAGCCTGAGTGACAGAGCAAGAATCCCATCTCAAAAAAAAAAAAGGAGATATATATATATATATACACACACACACATATATGTACTTATATATACTTTTATATATATTTTTAAGACATTAGCAACATCAACTGATTTTACTTATTTATTTATTTATTATTATATATTTTTTCATACAGAAACAGGATCTTGCTATGTTGCCCAGGCTGATCTTGATCCTGGCCTAAAGTTATCCTCCTGCCTTGGCCTCCCAAAGTGCTAGTGATTATAGGTGTGGGCCGCTGTCCCAGCTCATAATCTGATTCCAAAGAGACAATTGATACCTTAAACTGAAATTTATTTTTAACTTTTTTTTAAAATTTATTTTATTTTATTTTTAAATTTATTTTCTTTTATTTTATTTTGTTAAGAGACCCTGTCTCTTAACAACAACAACAACAGCTACGAAAAAACCGTAACAATCTCCTAAAGTGTTTGTTTATGTGTTGAAATGTTTTCCTTTTTAACTTCACAGAAATCTTTTGGAAACTATTCTCTCTTACTTTGAAGAAATATTTATCTGAAGTTCAGCAATTCCTTCCATTTTACACCATTTTACTTCCATTCTACCCTTGGAACCAATGTATGTCTCAAGTTCGTGATTACAGCTTTGACTAAGCATGGCTCTCTCCTTCTTTGCTTGGGCAGTGCTTTAATGGATTGCCCAGCCACCTGTATGGACCCAGGAAACTATTATACTTCCATTGGAAAGTCCCTATATATGAACTGTGTTAAAGAACTATAGAGCACAGGTCACAGGAAGATTCACTCCCACCCAGGATAGGGTGTGTGGCATGAGTTGACACTTGGGAAAGCTCCCTCTCAAAGACTGTTTTCCCGCAGAATCTGAGATTCCATCATAAGATGAGTCCTCGTTAGCTGGCTCCAGCAGTTGCTTACTAAATTGTATATAACTTTGTGCATCTTCCATTTGCCTTCCAGATTTACTCTCCACCCTTCCTCACCTTGCTCTGTAGGGCCACTGTCCTGTGTGGATCACTTCAACAGCTTTGGCTTCCAGTAGAGTTCAACCAATGAAGATCCCAGCAGAGATCAAGAAGAGAGGGCAGTGAGGGTGGTGTTATTATTGCCCAGCTTCTTTCCCAAAAGGTTGTCTTGGGCTGGCTAGGGTCCCTTGACTGAAGGGTCCTTCTCTCAAGGAAGGCGTCTCTCAATGGCTCTCTGAAGAATCTGCATCCTCCCGTCATCCTTCCAGGCCTAAAGGTGGTATTATAAAAGCCCTGATACTGCTGTGCCTTGTGGCTCTCCTACACACTGCATGCACATGTAAATAGTACCTTTATTAAACCCACTTTGAGTTACACTAATTTGGGTGTGCCATCTGTTTCCTCCTGGGACTTTGATAGAGACACCTCCATGGAAGCAAATTATTAAGCTATTATTGGCCATAAACATCCAATTAGAAATTAGTTTGTAAAACTGGTTTTCAAGGAGGTTGGACTCAGAGGGAATGAGACATAGGACAAATAAATCTTCACAGAGTTAAAGAGAAACAATACAATGCAACAAAGAGAGGAAGGGGGTTTGAAACTGGGAGATTTCAGTTTGAATTCCAGATCAGCAGTTTACCCCAGGGCCTCATTTTTCTCATCTCTTTTTTTTTTTTTTTTTTTTTTTGAGACGGAGTCTCGCTCTGTCACCCAGGCTGGAGTGCAGTGGCGCAATCTCGGCTCACAGCAAGCTCTACCTCCTGGGTTCACGTCGTTCTCCTGCCTCAGCCTCTCCGAGTAGCTGGGACTACAGGCGCCCGCCACCACGCCCGGCTAATTTTCTTTTTTTAGTAGAGACGGGGTTTCACCATGGTCTCGATCTCCTGACCTCGTGATCCGCCCGCCTCGGCCTCCCAAAGTGCTGTGATTACAAGCATGAGCCACCGCGCCCGGCCTATTTTCTCATCTCTAAAATGAAGGTTTTAATTTTTAAATTTTATGATTTTTTTGAGACAGAGTCTTGCTCTGTTGCCCAGGCTGGAGTTCAGTGGTGCAATCTTGGCTCACTACAACCTCCGCTTCCTGGGTTCAAGTGATTCTCCTGCCCCAGCCTCCTGAGTAGCCGGGACTACAGGCGCGTGCCACCACGCCTGGCTAATTTTTGTATAAAATGAAGGTTTTTAAATAGAAGAATGACTTTCAATCTGTGTTCCACAAAACCCCACAGTTCCCAAGAGGTACCTCAATGTCCAACAACCTGGGAAGTGAGAGATGTAGAGAAAGGACAGGAAGAAAAAGACAGATCCCAACTCTACTTCAACCAGGACAGCTTTGCTCTGTCTGCTTATAGAGATTTCTGAGGTGATGTATACAAGACTGGATATTCCAGCTGCCAATCTTCTAGGGAAAAGTGAGCTGTGGGACATTTTGTGTGTGTGTGTGTGTGTGTGTATGTGTGTGTGTGTGTGTGTGTTTATTTTTTTAGAGATGGAGGTCTCGCTGTATTGCCCAGACTGATCCAACTCCTAGCTTCAAGCAATCCTCCTGTCTTGGCCTCCCAAGTAGCTGAGATTACAGGGGCAAGCCACTGTGCCTGGCTAATGTGTGCATGTATTAGTCCGTTTTCACACTGCTATAAAGATACTACCCAAGACTGGGTAATTTATAAAGGAAAGAGGTTTAATTTACTCACAGTTCTGCATGGCTGGGGAGGCCTCAAGAAACTTACAAGCATGGCAGAAGGCAAAGGGGAAGTAAGGTACCTTCTTCATAATGTGGCAGGAGAGAGAAGGAAGAGGGACTTCCAAACACTTGGAAAATCATCAGATCTCTTGAGAACTCACTATCACAAGAACAGCATGGGGGAAACCGCCCCTTTGATCCAATAACCTCCTTCCCTCCACACATGGAGATTACACATGGAGATGAGATTTGGGTGGGGACACAGAGCCAAACTGGCTAATTTTTAAATTTTTAGTAGAGATGAGGTATCACTATGTTTCCCAGGCTGGTCTTGGACTCCTGGGCTCAAGCAATCCTCCTACCTCTGCCTTCCAAAGCACTGGGATTACAGGTGTGAGCCACCATGTCTGGGCTGGGCTACTTTAATTTATTCTTCTAAAATGCTAATTACTTTAGATTTTGGGAACCAACAGACATATTGATCACATTTCAAATGGTATCTGGCCAGGCACAGTGGCTCACACCTGTATTCCCAGGATTTGGGGAGGGTGAGGTGGGACGACACCTTTAATCCAGGAGATGGAGGCTGTAGTGAGCTATGATTGAGCCTCTGCACACCGTCATGGGCAACGGGGCAAGTCTCTGTCTCTAAAAAGCAAATAAAATAAAATAAGATAAAATGTATCTTAGACACACTTCAAAAATTCTGCACATGCTGCAGATGTATCAGACACACTTTTTTTTCTTTTTCTTTTTCCACAGGCTGGTGGGGTGGAATAAGACAGACTTCTGACTAAGGAATCAGGTTGTTACTAAAGAATAGTCATTTTTCTCTTTCAGATAAGCCTTCAGAAGGTCACTTGATAAAGAAATCACAGGAGAGTAAGGGTTATTATGATATTTCAAAAATAAATGAGTTGAAACCATCGACTGCCTTGTTTTCAGAAGGCAACCAGCAGAGGGCACTCTAGGCTTTATAGACTGCAGAAAATGCAAGTGGATCCCTCCAGAAGTCGGGGGTCAGTGCCTTAATCTTTATCTCCAGAAAGATACTTTCAGCTTATTATTGTTATTATTATTAGACGGAGTCTTGCTCTGTCGCCCAGGCTGGAGTGCAGTGGTGCTATCTCGGCTCACTTCACTGCCACCTCCACCTCCCAGGTTCAAGCAATTCTCTTGCCTCAGCCTCCCGAGTAGCTGGCATTACAGGCGGCCGCCCCCACGCCCAGCTAATTTTTGTATTCTTAGTAGAGATGGGGTTTCTCCATGTTGGCCAGGCTGGTTTCGGACTCCTGACCTCAAGTGATCCACCCACCTCGGCCTCCCAAAGTGCTGGGATTAACAGGCGTGAGCCACCCTGCCAGGCCGATACTTTCAGCTTATTAAGAGCTCGCCTGTTGGATGACTGTAGAAATTTTCTTGGTAATGAAAACCGAAGCTTCTGAATTCCCAAATAGCCATGTTAATCAACATTTACAAATAATTGTAAAATAATTTCAAGAGAATGAGAAGATGAGCCACAGACTGGGAAAAACTATTTACAAAAGACTTATCTAATAAATGACTGTTATTCAAAATATATAAAGACCTCTTAAAACACAAGAATAAGAAAAATAACCCGATTAAATAATGGGCAAAAGATCAGAACAAACTCACCAAAGAAAATATACAGATGGCAAATAAGCACATGAAAAGATTTTCATATGTCACTAGGGATATGCAAATTAAAACAACAATGAGATAGGACCACATACCTATTAGAATGGCAAAAATTCACAACACTGAGGACACCAAATGCTGGTGAGGATGTGGAACAACAGGAACTCTCATTCATTGCTGTTGGGAATGCCAAATGATACAGCCCCTTTGGAAAATAATTTGGCTGTTTCTTACAAAACTAAACGTCTTACCATAAGATACAGCAATTGTGTTCCTAGGTATTTACCAAATAAGTTGAAAACTTATGTCCCCACGAAAACGTGCACATCAATGTTTATAGCAGCTTTGTCCATAATGGTCAAAACGTGGAAGCAATATGAAAATGTCCTCAGTAGGTGAATGGATAAACTGTGGTACATCCAGATAATGGAATACTATTCAGCACTGAAAATAAATGAGTTATCAAGCCATGAAAAGACATGGAGGCACCTTAAATACATATTACTAAGTGAAAGAAGCCAATCTGAAGAGGCTACCTATTGTATGTTTCCAATTATATGACATTCTAGAAAAGGCAGCCAGGCATAATGGTGTGTGCCTGTAGTCTCAGCTACTTGGTAGGCTGAGGCAGGAGGATCACTTAGGCCCAGGAGTTTGAGATCAGCCTGGGCAACCTAGTGAGACTGTCTCTAAAAAAAAAAAAAAGAAAGAAAGAATTTTTTTTTTTTTTTCAGATGGAGTTTCACTTTTGTTGCCCAGGCTGGAGTGCAATGGCACATTCTCAGCTCACTGCAACCTCCGCCTCCTGGGTTCAAGGGATTCTCTTGCCTCAGACTCCCGAGTAGCTGGGATTACAACTGCCCGAGACCATGCCTGGCTAATTTTTCTAATTTTGTATTCTTAGTAGAGACGGGGTTTCACCATGTTGGTCAGGCTGGTCTTAAACTCCTGACCTCAGGTGATCCACCATCTCAGCCTCCCAAAGTGCTGGGATTACAGGCGTGAGCCACTGCGCCTGGCCGAAAATGTTTCAATATTAAAAATAAATAAAAACTTTAAAAAAATTAAAAAGACAAAAGGAAAAACCAGAAATACAGGGGTTGGGGAAAAATGAGGGATGAATAGTCAGAGCATAGAGGGTTTTTAGGGCAGTGAAACTACACTGTATGACACTATAGTGATGAATACATGTCATTATACATTTGTTAAAACCTACAGAATGTACAAAACTAAGAGTTAATCTTTTTTTTTTTTTTTTTTTTTTTGAGACAGAGTCTTGCTCTGTCACCCAGGCTGGAGTGCAGTGGTGTGATCTCGGCTCACTGCAACCTCCACCTCCCAGGTTCAAGTGATTCTCCTAGGAATACGCAAATTAAAACAACAATGAGATACGACCACATACCTATCACCTCTTAGCCTCCCAAGTAGCTGGGATTACAGGCACCTGCCACCACGCTGGGCTAATTTTTGTATTTTTTTTTTTTTTAAGTAGAGACAGGGTTTCACCATGTTGGCCAGGCTGGTCTCAGACTCCTGACCTCAAGTGATCTGCCGCCATCAGCCTCCCAAAGTGCTGGAATTACAGGCATGAGCCACTGCACCTGGCCTAAATCCTAATGTAAACTATGAACTTTGGGTGATAATGATGTGTAAATATAGGTTCATCAATTGTAACAAAGGTACTACTTTGGTGCAGATGTTGACAGTGGGGAAGGCTCTGTAGGTATGTCTAGGAAAGGAGTATATGGGTTATCTCTGTATTTTTTTTTTTTTGTGACAGGGTCTCGCTTTGTTGTCCAGGCTGGAGTGCAATGGCACAATCTCGGCTCACTGCAACCTCTGCTTCCTGGTTCAAGTGATTCTCCTGCCTCAGCCTCCTGAGTAGCTGGGATTACAGGCATGAACCACCACAGCTGGCTAATTTTTGTACTTTAGTAGAGATGTGGTTTCACTGTGTTGGCCAGACTGGTCTCAAACTCCTGACCTCAAGTGATCTACCCACCTAGGCATGAGACACCGCGCCTGGCCACCTCTGTACTTTCAACTTAATATTGCTATGAACCTAGAACTGCTCTAGACAGTAGTCTATTAATGGTAGCTCACACCTGTAATCCCAGCACTTTGAGAGGACAAGGCAGGCAGATTTGCTTTGAGCTCAGGAGTTAGAGACCAGCCTGGGTAACATGGCAAAACCCTGTCTCTACCAAAAAAAATACAAAAATTAGCCAAGCATGGTGTCTTAGGCCTGTAGTCCCAGCTACTCAGGAGGGTGAGGCTGGAAGATCACTTGAGCCCGGGAGGCAGAGGTTGCAGCAAGCCAAGATCACGCCACTGCATGCCAGCCTGGGTGACAGAGTGAAACTCTGCCTCAGAAAAAAATAAAAAGATAAAGAAAATAGTCTATTAAAAGCAATAATCCATGCTCACTTCAACAGCATGTATATTAAAAATTGGAAAAATACAGAGATTAGCACTGACCCTGCCCAGGCTGACACGCACATTTGTGAAACGTTCCATATTTAAAATAATAACGAGAATCCAATGTTCTTGTATCAGCGTTCCCCATTATTAAATTTGTTCTTTTAATGAGTCACCTAGTGACACAGGTTTCCAGGAGATAATATAACCATGATTATCAGGATTTCTTTTTTATTTTTGAGACGGAGTTTCCCTGTGTTGCCCAGGCTGGAGTACAGTGGTGTGATCTCAGCTCACTGCAGGCTCTGCCTCCCAAATTCAAGCGATTCTCCTGCCTCAGCCTCCCAAATAGTTGGGACTACAGGCGTGCACCACCACACCTGGCTAATTTTTGTATTTTTAGTAGAGACACGGTTTCACTATGTTGGCCAAGCTGGTCTCGAACTCCTGACCTCAGGTGGTCTGCCCACTTCCGCCTCCCAAAGTGCTGGGATTACAGGCATGAGCCACTGTGCCTGGCCAGGATTTCTTTTAGTATTTATTTATTTTTATTTTTGACGCAGGGCCTTGCTCTGTTACCCAGGCTGGAGCGCAGTGGCACAATAATAGCTCACTGAAGACTCAATCAATCCTCCCACCTCAGCCTCCTGAGTAGCTGGGAATACAGGTGCATCCTAGCACACCTGGCTAATTTTTTAAAAAATTTTTTGTAGAGACGGGGACGGTGGTGGTTTCCCTATGTTACCCAGGCTGGTCTTGAACTCCTGGGCTCAAGCGATCCACCTACCTCGGCTTCCCAAGGTGTGGGATTACAGGCATGAGCCACCACATCTGGCCTACCAGGATTTCTTAATCCTCAGCACTCTTGTCTGAATCCACATTCATTGCCTGAACTCAAATGTAGTGGAGACCTATTTTCACATCAGCCTTTAATTAACCCTGCAAAACACTGACATGCTCTGAGCAGCCTGGCAGGACAGCAAACCATGCTCTTTTTCTTTTCTTTTTTTTTTTTTTTTGAGACGGAGTCTCGCTCTGTCGCCCAGGCTGGAGTGCAGTGGCGCAATCTCGGCTCACTGCAAGCTCCGCCTCCCGGGTTCCGGCCATTCTCCTGCCTCAGCCTCTCCGAGTAGCTGGGACTACAGGCGCCCGCCACCACGCCCGGCTAATTTTTGTTTGTATTTTTAGTAGAGAAGGGGTTTCACCGTGGTCTCGATCTGCTGACCTCGTGATCCGCCCGCCTCGGCCTCCCAAAGTGCTGGGATTACAAGCGTGAGCCACCGCGCCCGGCCAGCTCTTTTTCACCTTTTATCACCAGTGTACAAAATAGGATTATCATTTCCCCACAAACATCGAGAAATAACTAGAAGTTTACCAGGAATAAACTGTTAGGTGCCTCAGATGCAGCAAAGTTCTTCTGGAGGTTGGAGGAAAGCTAATATTTGCTGAAGACCTAGTATTCAGGCATTTGGCAGGTGTTCAGCACACACAATCTCATTTCATGCCTCTGTGACCATGTCTACCTTATGGCTAGGGAAACTAAAGTTGCCCGAGGATACTCGGCTAGCTAGTGGCAGAGGTAGAAAGAAGCAAACCCAGATATTTTTGGCTCCACGTGCCATTTCTTCAGAGGAGCTACCTCGACCTGCATTCAAACACTGCCACAATTTTCCCTGGCACTTGCTGGAGTATGCTTCATAGTGGGGTCCATTTGCAGTGATTTCTGATTTTCCATATTTTAGAATTTTCCTGTTGCTTGCAATATGTCTTCTGTTCTTATGAAACTGCCCAAAACCAGGGCAATGGAGGTTTTTCTTTTCTTTTTTTTTTAAAAAGGATCTTTTTTGTAGGGGCTGGATGGTGGGGGTGGAGGTTCGGTGAGGGCAATGAAGGGAGACTGGTTTTTTATTCTGCGTACTTCCATAATGTTTGATTATTTTATGGTTAGAATTTATTCATGCATTACTTTTTTTTTGAAAAACAGAGAAGGGGCCAGGCACGGTGGCTCACGCCTATAATCCCAGCACTTTGGAAGGCTGAGGCGGGTGGATCACAAGGTCAGGAGTTCAAGACCAGCCTAACCAACATGGTGAAACCCCGTCTCTATTAAAAATCCAAAAATTAGCCAGGCATGGTGGCGCGTGCCTATAATCCCAGCTACTCAGGAGGCTGAAGCAGGAGAATTTCTTGAACCCGGGAGGCGGAGGTTGCAGTGAGCCAAGATCATGCCACTACACTCCAGCCTGGGCAACACAGCGAGAGAGACTCCGTCTCAAAAAAAAAAAAAAAAAAAAGAAAGAAAGAGAGAGAAGGAAAAAAAGCAGCTTTCTAGGCAAATACATGAAAACAATGTAGAAAGAGCCACAGTGCAGTACATATTCTATTTTTATGTTATATTTATAGTAATTTGAATATAAAGACCTCTGTTGAGAGGAAAAAAAGAGGACCAAAGTTTCATTATATGAAATTTGCTTCTCTTTGTCCCTCACACCCTACACACAGAAACACAAACAAAAGCCTCTCATTGTTTCCCCTGATGGAACAACGATGACTAAGTGGCTGCATAAATCATCCAGAGTTACCAAAACTTCATTCCCAGTCATTTGACACCATTTAGGGAGGACTGTGTTGGAAATGTGCAGCTGTTAAAGTCCCCACCACCCCCACTTAAGAATTAGGAGGCGTAAGAATAGGAAAGTAGTCAATACTACAGTCTCTAAGTGGAATATGGGTGTTTCATTTAAACAGTTATTCCAAAAAAAAAAAACCAGTTATTCCATTAATTTGAGGGTGAAAATATAATTCTCCCTTCCTTAGTCATAACTCGGGCACAGACTGTTTTCAAAATAAATTGAAGGCAAGAAGACTGAAATCTTAGAGTTTGACTTGCAAATTAGAACCCGATGAATTTATTCACAGTCCAGTAGACAAGTCTACAGTAAGGTTTGTACTGGTAAACTGGAATGCTGTGGAGTTAATTTCTCAGAGATGAAGAAGGGGTTAATAATCTCACCCTGATTATTCAGTATCTACTGAGAAGAGTTTACCACAGAGATGCAAGACAATAGAGACTGCATGCCACGTCCCCCTCTGCTGTGACACACTCACACTGCTTTCAAACCATATTAATACCATGGATTGTGAATGCTCTACTCATTCTAGTTATTCGGGCAAAAATTCTCTTGTTAGTTGGCAAGAGCACCTCAAACCTCTTTTCAACGATCAGCAGTTTAGTACTCTACTTTCCCTTGCTCACACCACCTGAATAGTCAGGAATGCCTCCGAATTCATCAGTGCCTCCTTCACGGGGCAAATTATGTATACTATACATATACACACACATATATACACACATATGCCCATATATGTATATATACATATATAGAGCTATATACTTATGCATATAAGTGCCCATGTGTGTACGTGTGTGTGCACGTGTGTGTGCATGTGTGTGTGCATGCACGTATGTGTGCGTGTGTGTGTATATAGTGGCATGCGCCATGTAACAACATTTCAGTGAACCACAAACCACAGATACAACAGTGGTCTCATAAGATTATAACACCATAGGCAGCATGGTGCCTCATGCCTGTAACCCCAGCACTTTGGGAGGCCAAGGTGGGTGGATCACCTGAGGTCAGAAGTTTGAGACCAGCCTGGCCGAAGTGGCGAAACCCCGTCTCTACTGAAAAAACAAAAATTAGCTTGGTGTGGTGGCACACAACTATAATCCTAGCTACTCAGGAGGCTGAGGTAGGAGAATCGCTTGAAGCTGGGAGGCGGAGATTGCAGTGAGTCGAGATCACACCACTGCACTCCAGCCTGGGCAAGAGTGAGACTCCGTCTCAAAAATAAATAAATAAATAAAAGATTATAACACCATATTTTTACTGCATTTTTTCTGTTTTTAGATATGTTTAGATACACAAATACCATTGTGTTACCACTGCCTGCAGTATTCAGCACAGTAACATGGTTTGTAGCTTAAAAGCAATGCCAGCTGCACCATATAGCCTAGGTGTGTAGTAGGTTTGTGGTAAGTACACTTGATGATGCTCATACAATGATGAAATTGCCTAACGATGCTTTTCTCAGAATGTATTCTTCATGGTTAAGTAATACATGACTGTGGGCATATATATATATATATATTCAAGTGTCTTAAGAAACTGAGAGTTATATAAATTTTCTCCTTTTTGAGACAGAGTCTTGCTTTGTTGCCCAGGCTGGAGTGCAGTGGCAGGATCTCAGCTCACTGCAACCTCCACCTCCAGGTTCAAGCGATTCTCCTGCCTCAGCCTCCCGAGTAGCTGGTAGTACAGACACCTGCCACCACATCCGGCTAATTTTTGTGTTTTTAATAGAGACAGGGTTTCACCATGTTGGCCGGGCTGGTCTCGAACTCCTTACCTCAGATGATCCACTCGCCTTGGCCTCCCAAAGTGTTGGGATTACGGGCGGGAGCCACCGTGCCTGGCCAGATTTTCCTTTTGCCTGCCTTTCTGTTTTTTTCTCTGATCTTTTAAAAATCAAATTATTCACTAACAACCTTGTTCTTTATAAACATTTAAATCTAATTATATGTTTAAGAGCTACTTAACAAGTTGAGTGGATTTGCTAAAATTATTGTAACTACATTATGTTCACCTATTTGATATTTTTACTTCATTTTCTTGGCTCTTAAGACTTTTTTTTAAACTGTGCTTTTTAGGGAGTTTCTTAATTTATTGATTTAGTTTGCCTCTTTTTTTAACAATCCAGAAATTTATTATTTTATATATCAAGAAGTAGCACAGCAGTGGGGCGGTTTTGCAGTTGGTTAACTCAGTGGTTCAGTGTTGTCAAGGACACAGATTCTTTCCATTTGTTCCCTGATCATCCCAACCAAATTGGCTTTTGTCCCCCAGTTTGTCCCTTCATGTGCTCCTCGGCAACTTCTCTTCCTGACGATTATGCTTGGGTTTCTCCCTCTCCACAGCTCCCAGTGCCTACTCCTGTTTGCTTACCTAAAGGAGTCTTGCTTCAGGAGATCTGAGGTCTGGTGCTTTGAGCTTCTGGCCTGGCCTCCACCCTGCCTCAAAAGGTTATCTGATCTGACTCCAGCTGGCATAGCTCTGGGCCCCAATGCCCCTCTCCTGGCCTGGTCTTGGAATTAATTCACATTCTTTTTTTTTGAGTCAGAGTTTCGCTCTTGTTGCCCAGGCTGGAGTGCAATGGCACAATCTTGGCTCACTGGCTTATTGAAACCTCCGTCTCCTGGGTTCAAGCAGTTCTCCAAGTGAGCCTCCCAAGTAGCAGAGATTACAGGCATATGCCACAGGGTTTCATGTTGGCCAGGCCGGTCTTGAACTCTTGACCTCACGTGATCCACCTGCCTCAGCCTCCCAAAGTGTTGGGATTACAGGCGTGAGCCACGGCACCTGACCTAATTCACATCTTGAATTAAAAACCATAAGCAGCTCAGGGATGAAATTCATTGTCTATTTCTCATTATCTGTGCACCCCATTCCTTCCTCACCTCTGAGGACACCCCACTCCCCTGGTTTCTCTGGGTCTCCAGCATACCCTGCTGCTTCTCTTCTGGCCTGGAAGTCTCCCAACATTCAGACGGGTTCTTCTCGCAAAATATTCTCTCCTCTGGGAAAAGTTACCCATTTGCGGCTTCTCCTCTCACTCTTTGTAGATCCTTCTTGACCTTACCTAGGGAGAGATTCAGGTCTCATCTCCAACCACAGCTTGTAACCTGAATATTCGGTCATTACTGTGAGTTGAATGTGCCCTTAGCTGAATGCCCCCACCTTTACTGCCCAGATCTGTCATTGTGTGCATGCTGTTAACATTACAATTCTATTCAAATATTGTTTAAAGCTGAGAACTGAGAAATGGTGGGATTATATTAAATACAAGTCACTTTTTTTTCTTTAAGTACATGGATCAAAAGTGAAGACGTAAAATTACTGGGGCTTGCATTTAGTTACGAGACCCACTGAAGTGGATAAAATTAATGGGAAAACAACAGCTCTAGCTCCAGAAAGGAAAGGGCTGAATTTCAGAAATCGACTGGATAAGACATGACAATTAAGTGAAATGTTTGATTTTTTTTAAATGTTTTCTTCTGGAGCCTGTATTTTAAAAACCTACAAAGGGTATTATTGGAATAACTGGGAAATTCTGAATATGGACTGTATTTTCAATACTACTATTGTATTAATGTAAAATTTCCTGAGTGAGATACTTTTATTTTTATTTATTTATTTATTTTTTTGAGATGGAGTTTCACTCTTATTGCCCAGGCTGGAGTGCAATGGCATGATCTTGGCTCACCACAACCTCCGCCTCCTGGGTTCAAGTGATTCTCCTGCCTCAGCCTCCCGAGTAGCTGGGATTACAGGCATGCACCACCACATCCGGCTGATTTTTTTGTGTTTTTGGTAGAGACAGGGTTTCTTCATGTTGGTCAGGCTAGCCTCGAACTCCTGACCTCAGGTGATCCACCCGCCTCGGCCTCCCAAAGTGCTGGGATTACAGGCGTGAGCCACCGCTCCCGGCCGAGATACTTATTTTATAGTTACATAGGATAAATATTTTTATTCTTAGGAGATACATGCCGAAGTATTTTTGGATGAAGTGTCACAGTGTCTATAGTTAACTCTTAAATGGTTCAGCAAATGATTTTTAAAAAATAGAACGTAAATGCAGTAAAATTTAATTGATAAATCTGCGTGAACATCTGGTGACATGTGGTGTTCATTGTACTACTTGCAACTTTTCTATCTTTGAAATTTTTCAGAATAAAAATTTGTGAAAAAGCCATGACAGGTGGACAGTCACCACTCTGACATAAGGACCATGTGTGTGTGTATGTAGGGGGTATCATAGTTTAAGTTTATATTTAGAAACTTTAGCAGTATAATCATTCAAGAAAGAAGATCACATCATTTTCTATTTAAAACCTCCATTAACAGTCTAGTGGGTGAAAGGGCTGGTGAGTGATGTTGCTTCCTGAAGGCAGAGGCTGACTCCATCCTCTCTCTGAAGCATCCACCACTTTCACAGAACCCTGTTTGCAGGGTACAGGCCCCACAGAGGAAGTTGGCCGTGACTCTCACTGCCGTAACTGCTCAGGTACAGACACAGTTCAGTTGCTTCTATCTCTTGGGTTGGGTCGTCCTAGGAGGTGGGGAGTAACATGTCAGTCCTGCCAGTTGTCAGGCTCTGGTCTAGACTTTCCCATATGTTATCACATTCCAACTGCACAGCCTCCTGGTGAGGGAGGAATTATCATCCCCATCTACAAATGAGAAAACAAAGTCCAGGAGTGGTTTTCAGCCAAAGCCACAAAGCTGGTAAGTGGTGGAGCTGGGATTCCAATGGAATCTTTCCACCAGAGAAAACCTAACAAATACAGTAACAAAGCTGGTCTGTCTCACTCCACACGTCCTAACTGGAACACAACATGTCAATCTCAGATAATTTACAAAGCTATCAGCTGGGTTTCAGAACAAATTTGCCCATTTGCTACAGAGAAGCTGAGGTCCTCTAAGCCTGTGTTCATCAACTAGAGGGTTGTCCAGATCCCACTGCTGCCCACTGTGTTTTTGACACAAGTCAAATCAGTTTGGCTATATTGTTTGCTGCTCACTATCACCGTATTAAAGATTTGTGAGGGGCACTGCTACTGCTGCTGCACTTCAGGGTATGAGTCCATTCAGTGTTTGCTTTCTCACCTCTCTCTAGGCTGGCAGTGTTAGGTGTTTGTTGTGGTTGTTGTTTGGGTTTATTTTTAGAAAGTGACTCAGTAATTAATTTCCTAAATTTCAATTACCTTACTTCCTACCGTTGGTCCTCCAGGTCCAGTAATTTCAACAATCTGGGTATTTTTTCGTTTTTCTTTTTTCTTTTTTGAGACGGAGTCTCGCTCTGTTGCCCAGGCTGGAGTGCAGTGGCACTATCTCAGCTCACTGCAAGCTCTGCCTCCTGGGTTCACACCATTCTCCTGCCTCAGCCTCCCGAGTAGCTGGGACTACAGGCGCCCACCACCATGCCCGGCTAATTTTTGTATTTTTGGTAGAGACAGGGTTTCACCATATTGGTCAGGCTGGTCTCGAGCTCCTGACCTCAGGTGATCCGCCAGCCTCAGCCTCCCAAAGTGCTGGGATTATAGGCGTGAGCCACCGTGCCTGGCTGGTATTTTTTTTTTTTGAAAATATAATTGAAACTAGATATGAACTTTATTTTCATTTTTTTTTCTTTTCCAAGGAAAGGCTATTTTAAAAATTTAAAGTAATACATTTATTTATTTGTTTCATTTATTTATTTATTTATTTATTTTATTATTATTATTTTTTGAGATGGAATCTCACTCTGTTGCCCAGGCTGGAGTGCAGTGGCACAATCTTGGCTCATTGCAATCTCCGCCTCCTGGGTTCAAGCAATTCTCCTGCCTCAGCCTCCCGAGTAACTGGGATTACAGGTGCCCGCCACCAAGTCCAGCTAATTTTTGTATTTTTAGTAGAGATGGGGTTTCACCATGTTGGCCAGGCTGATCTCGAACTCCTGACCTCAGGTGATCCGCCTGCCTTGGCCTCCCAAGCTGGGATTACAGGCGTCAGCCACTGCACCCAGCCTATTTATTTGTTTTAATTTTGATTTATTTATTTTTTTAGAGTGGCTGCTCCTTGTGGAGCAGGGCTAACCTGTAGGCAGTGAGCCCAGAGTTGCCTAAACATTAACATTTTTTTTATCAGATCAAAATCTATAACAAGAGCTACTACTAATGATATGCCAGAAATTGTGCTAAGTGATTTCTATGTATTGTGTCATTTGCTTCTTGCAACAACCTTGTGGTTAGGTATCCTTCTGAGCGTTAGAGGAGGTTAAGTAACTTGTCCAGGTCAGTCAGCTAATACAGCGCCGAGGTAGAGCAGAGACTGGAACTCAAATCTAGCTAACACCAAAGTGTAAGTTCTTAATCACAGCTGTCTCCTAATTATAAAAACATATGTATTCATTGTAAAAATATTTGGAAAATATGGAAAGTCTGAAGAAGAAATCAAATACCTCTGAAATCCTATCTACGAAAAGCAATCACCAGTAACATTGTCGTTCAACCTTCTTCTCTGCACATATATCTTTTGCCTATATATGATATACATTTTTGCATATAATGTCCAGTCAAAAGCAGGAAACAAGACAACACTGAATAATCCTGCTTCTTAAAAATATGTGGAAATGATATATAAATAAGAATTTTACTCCACATTCTTCTTTCTTTCTTTCTTTCTTTTTCTTTGTTTCTTCCTTTCTCTTTCTCTTTCTCTCTTTCTCTCTCTCTCTCTTTCTCTCTCTTTCTCTCTTTCTCTCTCTCTCTTTCTCTCTCTCTCTTTCTCTCTCTCTTTCTCTCTCTCTCTTTCTCTCTTTCTCTCTCTCTCTCTCTCTCGCTTGCTCGCTTGCTTGTTTGCTTGCTTGCTTGATGGATTCCTGCTCTGTTGCCCAGGCTGGAGAACAGTGGCATGATCTTGGCTCACTGCAACCTCTGCCTCTTGGGTTCAAGTGATTCTCCTGCCTCAGCCTCCTGAGTAGCTGGGATTACAGGTGCCTGCCACCACACCCAGCTAATTTTTGTATTTTTAGTAGAGATGGGGTTTCACCATGTTGGCCAGGCTGGTCTGGAACTCCTGACCTCAAGTGATCTGCCCGTTTTGGCCTCCCAAAGTGCTGAGATTCCAGGCATGAGCCACCACGCCCGGCCCTTCATCATGTTTTTTAAACTTAACATTTAACATAACATTTAAATTATATATATATATATATATATATATATATATATAGAGAGAGAGAGAGAGAGAGAGAGAGAGAGAGAGTGCCCCTACTACATGCCAGCTGAGGTGCTAGGCACTAGGAGAGTGGTGAGCAAAAGAGGCACAGTCGCATCCTTCAGTGGGTGAGCAATCTAATGGGGGAAATAAGCATTAATCCACTGATCACAAAAAAATTAATCCATACTGTGATTAGAAGGGAAGGCACATGATGCTGACAGCACACACCACTGGAGAGACCTGTCCTGGTCTGAGGGATTATGGACAATCTCTCTGAGAAAATGATCCTGGGCTTGAGATCTGAGTGAAATGTAGGAGTTAGCTGAGCAAAGACGCTGCGTAAGAGCATTGGCGGCAGTGGGAACAGTGAGTGCAAAGGTCCTGTGCCAGGAAACATCACAAGGCATTTTAGCAACAGTCAGTGTTGCTATAGCAGCTGTAGCCCAGAAAGCAAGAGGGTATAGGAGCTGGGAGGCAGAAGGAGTTCCAGATTAGCCCCTGCAGACCTCATTGAAGATCTTGATCTTTATGCTAAAACGCAAAGCAATTGAAGGATTGTAAACAGGATGAGCTCTGAGCTTGGGAAAGATTTCTCTGCCTACAGTGTGGAGAACAAGCAGGAGGTGGATAAGACTACAAGAACTGTAACAGCCCTAGTGAGAGATGACAGCAGCCCAGACCAGGGGGATGAAAAAAGTAAAAAGTCTGAGATATGCTAGAAGATAAAATTTTGAGGACTGGTGATCAATTGGCTAAGGAAGGGTGAGACTGAGGAAGAAGGAGATGGCAGGATGCTAACTGGTTTCTGGCTTGTAGGACTAGAGACAGTCTCTGCATCAGGAATACTGGCAGAGAAGCAAGTTTGGAGGAGGGAGTCCAGTCATGAAGCTGGGTTAGAAAATCTTTTTTTTTTTAGACAGTCTCGCTCTGTTGCCCAGGCTGGAGTGCAGTGGTACGATCTCCACTTACTGCAACCTCTGCCTACCGAGTTCAAGTGATTCTCATGCCTCAGCCTCTCAAGTAGCTGGGATTACAGGCATGTGCTAACACGCCTGGCTAATTTTTAGTATTTTTAGTAGAGACAGAGTTTCGCCATGTTGGCCAGGCTTGTCTCGAACTCCTGGCCTCAAGGCTGGTCTCGAACTCCTGGCCTCAATCCCAAAGTACTGGGATTACAGGTGTGAGCCACCATGCCTCGTCCAGTTTTTACAATCTTGTTTGTTTGTCTGCTTGTTTTGAAATGGAGTCTTGCCCTGTCCCCCAGGCTGGAGGGCACTGGTGCAATCTTGGGTCATTGCAACCGCTGCCTCCCAAGTTCAAGTGATTCTCCTGCCTCAGCCTCCTGAGTAGCTAGGACTACAGGCATGTGCCACCACACCAGGCTAATTTTTGTATTTTTAGTAGAGATGGAGTTTGGCCATGTTGGTCAGGCTGGTCTTGAACTCCTGACCTCAGGTGATCCACCTACCTTGGCCTCCCAAAGTGCTGGGATTATAGGTGTGAGCCACTGCACCTGGCCTCAATCTTGGTTTAATTAAAAATTAGAAATGTAGGAGTTAGGCCAGGTGCAGAGGCTCACACCTGTAATCCCAGCACTTTGGTAGGCCGAGGCATGTGGATCACCTGAGGTCAGGAGGTCGAGCCCAGCCTGGCCAACATGGTGAAACCTGGTCTCTACTAAAAATACTGAAATTAGCCGGGTGTGGTGGTGGGGGCCTATAGTCCTAGCTACTCGGGAGGCTGAGGCAGGAGAATCGCTTGGGCCCAGGAGGCGGAGGTTGTGGTGAGCCGAGATTGCGTGATTGCACTCCAGCCTGGTCAACAAGAGAGAAACTCTGTCTAAAAAAAAAAAAGTAGGAGTTAATTTCCAAATATTTGTGAATTTCCTAAATTTCATACTATTATTCTAATTTCACTCCAGTTGATCAGAGAACATTGTATGATTTCAATCTACTGATTCAAACCAGAAAAGAAAAGATAATTATTTATTTAGTTACTTTTCCCTTTAATCTTCCAGGTTGTAAGCATGGCACATGGTGGTGGTAAATAAAAGGACCAAAGAGCAGTCCACAGATTAGTTTACTGGTCAAAGGGGGAAAGGCAACTTCGTAACGGGAGAGATCGGACTGTGACCATTTAACTGCACTGATCAATCTTGGCCTCACTATCAGTGGAGCAACCAGATATTTTGTGCACCTGATGTGATTCAGTAAGAAGGACACAGCATAACCTATAAAATTTCTTACCAAAATTGTGTAACCTGAATCTAAGCAACCGTTTAGATCTAACTACCAGATGATAGGAAATACAAGAAATAGAGGAACAGGGGCAGGCCATCACCAGGAAACCATCGGACAAATCCAGAAGGTAGGACATTCTACGGGACAAACTGACAGTTTTTTCATCAAGTCAATGGTATTAAGAAAAAGTGGGGGGGCTGGGGGTATTTAAGATTGTTCTAGATTATAAGAGACTTAAGAATAAAAAACAGTGTGTGGACTTTGCTGGACTCTAGTTTGAACGTACGAGCTGTAAAATGACATTATGGAGACAATTGGGAAAATTTGAATATAGATGAGGTATTAGATTAGATTAAGAAATTGTTAATTTTGCTAGAAGTGATAGTGGTCTCTTTCTGATGCACAGCCAGGGTTCAGAATGTCCGGTCTGGATCTAGTAGGACTCAGGCAGCACAACTGGGTGTTTGCAAGACCAAGAGTATTCATAATCTCGCTAGATTTATCTCAGCAATGGGGAGAAAACCTCTGCTACAGGAATATCTCTGGATAAGAAGTGGCTGCTAAAGGTCTGATGCCTGAAAATTATGATTGGCAGGTTTGGACTTCACAAAAATTCCACTAAGCCCAACAGCTTCTTGTAAGCATGTGGATTTCACGGGAATGAAAGTTGTTCTGGGGACCCCAGGGATCTAAAGTTATGGTTGATTATTTTCAAAAATCAGTGAAAAGTAGAGTAACGAGCTGCCATACTTTTCACCTGCTCAATATCACTGTCCAGAAAGAAACTGACCCTTTCTGTTGGTGTTTTGGTAAAACTTCAGCACTGGTTAGTTCACTTACACAGTTCCTTCCTTATGTCCAGGCACTCAGTGGGAGGAATGTGAAAAAGTCTGCATTAGCATATGAGATTTTAAATTTTGCTTTAGGTTTGTTTGCATATGTGTGAGCTGAAATTCCTGCTACCTTGAAATAAAAAACAGTTGTGATGGTTTGGACTCTTTTTTTCCCCCTGCTAATTTAACTATTCTTAGAATATATTTTGCCCTTCCTAGTTATCTCACCCTAGTAAAATCAACCAGCAATTGAACCCCTGAATCATCACAGTTTGGATGGCCACTTTCCTAGTTCCACTGACCTTGGTCCAGGAACACTGCGGACAGGGAGGTTCATGAATCTAATTCAGTTTTCACTTCTCTTATCTTGATGTAGAGCTTGCAGCTCCAGATCCTGTATTTCTAAGTATTGAGGAAAGGAGGAGAGGAGGGAATTTATGTTATTGAGTAGCCATTATTGGCCAGGGATTATACTATTTTACCTATGTTCACTCATTTAATTGGGGACAAATGTAATTTAGTAGTTAAGAGTGCTGGCTCTAAAAAATGAAATCAGAGAGAGAAATGAGGATGTGAATCTGAAAAAATGTCAACAATTATTGACTTTAAATGGAGAGATACAGGTACTCTGTACCGTTCTTTCAGCTTTTGAAAATTTTCATAATAAAAATAATGTCCTCAAACAGTTAAACAGGCCAGGCACGGTGGCTCACACCTGTAATCCCAGCACTTGGGGAGGTCAAGGTGGGGAAACTCGCTTGAGCCTAGGAGTTGGAAGCTGCAGGGAGCTATGATTGTACGTACCTCTGTACTCCAGTCTGGGTGACAGAGCAAGACCCTGTCTCTTAAAAAAAAAGTTAAACATAATTATCATATTACTAGCATATGACAGATAAGTACATATATTTTTAAGAAAAATGAAAACATACAACCACACACACAAACTTGTACACAAAGATTCATAACAGCATTGTTTATGTATTTATTTATTTTGAGACAGAGTCTCAAAATAAATGGAGTGGTTTTGGCTCACTGCAACCTCCGCCTCCTGGGTTCAAGTGATTTTCCTGCCTCAGCCTCCAGAGTAGCTGGGATTACAGGCACACACCACCACACCCGGCTAATTTTTTGTATTTTTAGTAGAGACAGGGTTTCACTATGTTGGCCAGACTGGTCTTGAACTCCTGACCTCATGATCCACCCTCCTCGGCCTCCCAAAGTGCTGGGATTACAGGTGTAATTGCATACCGCGCCCGGCCATATTTATTTTTTAACATTTAAAAGAGACAACGGGCTGGGTGCAGTAGCTGATGCCTGTAATCCCAGCACTTTGGGAGGCTGAGGTAGGTGGATCACCTGAGGTCAGGAGTTTGAAACCAGCCTGGCCAACATGGTGAAACCCCATCTCTACTAAAAATACTAAAATTAGCCAGGCATGGTGGGGCATACCTGCAGTCCCAGCTACTTGGGAGGCTGAGGCATGGAGAATTGCTTGAACCCGAGAGGCGGAGGTTGCAGTGAGCCGAGATCATGCCACTGCACTCCAGCTTGGGCAACAGAGCGAGAATCCATCTCAAAAAACAAAAAACAAAACAAAAAACAACAAAAAAAAGTTGATTTAAAAAAACTCACAAAAAACAAAAAAACAGTGGCACCATCTCAGCTCACTACAGCCTCAACCTCCTGGCCTCAAGCAATCCTCCCACCTCAGCCTCTCCAAGTAGCTTGGACTACAGGTGCACGCCACCATCCCCAGCTAACTTTTTAACTTTTTGTAGAGACAGGGTCTCTGTATGTTCCCCAGGCTGGTCTCCAACTCCTGGGATCAAGTGATCCTCTAGAGTCCGCCTCTTGAATTGCTGGGATTACAGGTGTAAGCCACAGCACTCAGCCACTGTGTCAATTTTTTAAAAAGCTATTATTGATTATTGATTATCCAACAACCTTAGAGGTAGTACTATTTCTGTTTTCAGACGAGGACTCTGGCACCCAGAAAAGTTGACACTTTGTCCAAGGTCATGCACCTAGTATAAAGCAGGAGCAAGCATTCTTTTTTTTTTTTTTTATTTGAGACAGTCTCGCTCTGTTGCCCAGGCTAGAGTGCAGTGATGTGACCTCGGCTCACTGCAAGCTCCACCTCCTGGGTTCACGCCATTCTCCTGCCTCAGCCTCCCGAGTAGCTGGGACTACAGGCACCTGCCACCACGCCCGGCTAATTTTTTTGTATTTTTAGTAGAGATGGGGTTTCACCATGTTAGCCAGAATGGTCTCAATCTCCTGACCTCGTGATCCACCCGTCTTGGCCTCCCAAAGTGCTGGAATTACAGGCGTGAGCCACCGCACCCGGCCAAGCAGGAGCAAGCATTCTAATAACATATCTGACTGCAAAAGCCAAGCTTTTCTACCATGTAATTTTGCCTGCCGGTGTAGACATGTCTTTTGTGGTATAATAAGCCTTCATAGAAGGTTCTCTAAGAATTAAGTAACTGCATGTGAGAAATCAATATGCTACAAAAATACACTTTTAATGGGACATAGCCTTTTATGCCAAAGTGATATTTATTTAATATTCCCCCAATTTCTCTAGCTTGATCATTTGCTACAAAGGGGATCAATAAGATCCCAATTTGTCTTTGTGAAAAGTAAATGAAGTAGACTTTCCCTCTATTCATGTGGTATTTCTAAATGGCCTTGAGCTATTTACAGTCAAGTTAATGGAATTAATACTATACCATCAAAAACACATAGCATATTATCTAAAGTGCAGCACGAACACTTTCCTCTTTGTGTTATGGCCATTGACATATACAGATGCTCCTCCATTTACGATGGTGTTATGTTCGGATAAACCCATCGTAAATTGAAAATATCTTAAGTCAAAAACTTTCAATTTATGATGGATTTATCTGGATGCAATACCATCATAAATCTGGAAGGGTTCTGAATGCATGTCACTTTCACCATTGTAAAAGTTGAAAAATCGTTTAGTCAAACCATGGTTAAATTGGGACCATCTGCATTTCGTTTCTTCTCTGAAAGCTCTTTTAGAGCAGTTGAGGATGCTACATAGAGAATGTATTCACCAAATTGTTTTTAAACGAATGGACAAATACATGCACACCACACACTTCAACAATCATCACCTCTAATGTGGCAATACATTTTTCTTTTTCTTTTTTTTTGAGACAGAATCTCGCTCTGTCACCCAGGCAGGAGTGCAGTGGAGCGATCTCAGCTCACTGCAACCTCCACCTTCCAGGTTTAAGAGATTCTCCTGCCTTAGCCTCCAGAGTTGCTGGGATTACAGGCGTGCGCCGCCACCATGCCTGGCTATTTTTTGTATTTTTAGTAGAGATGGGGTTTCGCCATGTTGGCCAGGCTGGTCTCGAACTCCTGACCTCGTGATCTGCCCGCCTCAGCCTCCCAAAGTAAGTACCGCGCCCGGCCCAGAGTAAGTACTTTATGCTAAGGACCAGATGCAGAGTAAAGGTTGAGGTCTTCCTTACCCCAGAACAGGGCAAAAAAGCCAAAATAACCCTTATTGATTAAGCCATAAATTCAACCACCACTTATTTCCAAAAAGTATGAAAGTTAGCATTTAATCACCTTCCACCACCCCTTTCCCAAACAACACACACACACACACACCCCGCTGGGATTTTCCTGTTTTCCTGCTTCTTCTTTAAACCTGTTAAACAATGTCTGTTTAAGGTTAAAAATCTACTATAGGATGTGCTTTAGCTATGTAAGTGGTACATGCTGCAAAAAGTCTTCCAGTTGCTTTGGTTGAAAAAGTCCCTCTGAACACTTAAACATAGACACCAATCCTGCCACATCTGTCTGGATTTGAGTTTTATGTGTCCCTGGAGGGAAACTACACACTTGGGAGTCAGTGCTGAGTTTGGTACATACTAAGTATTCAACAAATGTTTTCCCAATCAATGACTGAAATTGTCCACTTTTCTTTGACTCCTAATCATGTTGCCCACACTGTATGTATGTATGTATGTATGTATGTATTTACTTGAGACAGAGTCTCACTCTGTTGCCCCAATTTTCGTATTTATTGTAGAGATGGAGTTTCACCATGTTGCCCAGGCTGGTTTCGAACTCTTGAGCTCAAGCGATCCACTGCTTCAGCCTCCCAAAGTGCTAGAATTGTAGGCATGAGCCACCATGTCCAGCCATTGCTCACATTTTATGTCACCATTCTCATTTTTTCCAGGGACAGATCTGAGTTCCACTGCTTGGGCTAGGAGCAATGCTTTAGATGAGAAAAGAAGAGGGATGTTTGAAAATCAGTCCAGTTAGAGAAAGAAGAAAGTGAAGAGATTTATGAACCACTAGAGTTCTTTTACGCTAAAACATTTTATGCTAAAATATTAAGGTTTGAGCTCTATGGAGGTAAATCCTCTTTCTTCTGTGGTTATGGTGATACGGAAGGAGAGTGCTGGGAAGGGAAGAGCTTGGTCCCTTTAAATGACACAGAAGAAGGGAAGGGAAGGGAATTGCTGCGGAGAGGAGGGCGTGGTCCCTGGCTAGGGCTCCACCCCCAGGGACCTAGGTGAGGACAGGCATTTCCTGCCCAAATGTTGCATTTCCTAAGACCACCTGGGCCTGCCACGCCCTCATTCTGTGCCTATAAAAACTCGAGACCCTAGCAAGGCAGAGACAGAAGCAGCTGGACCTAGAGAGGAGCACTTCAGTGGAGGACACAGGCAGCTGGACATCTAGAGGAACGCACCAACAGGCACCAGCATGCAGGCTAGCCACTGACCAGCAGAATAACGTGGAGTTCAGCTGGGGTAGTCGAAGGAGCGCGCGCCCGACTCCAGGGGAAAACCATCTCCCTTCTGGCTCCCCCATCTGCTGAGAGCTACTGCCACTCAATAAAACCTTGTACTCATTCTCCAAGCCCATTTGTGATCCGATTCTTCGGAAGGTACACCAAGGCAAGAACCTGGGATACAGAAAGCCCTCTGTCCTTGCGACAAGGTAGAGGGTTTAACTGAGCTGGTTAACACCAGCTGCCTAGAGATAGCAAAACTAAAAGAGCATCCTGTAACACACGCCCACTGGGGCTTCAGGAGCTGTAAATATTCACCCCTAGACGCTGCTGTGGGGTCAGAGCCCCACAGCCTGCCCATCTGTATGCTCCTCTAGAAGTTTGAGCATCGGAGCACTGAAGAAGCGAGCCACACCCCCACTGCACGCCCTGCAAGGGGGGACAAGGGAACTTTTTCTGTTTCAATGGCATGGTCCCAAACCTGATAGTCCTTTGTTAATGTATGTCCTTGAAGAGGGAAAGGAAGGTAAACCCAGAGGCAAATCCATTACCAATTTTGAAAGAAAAACCTCAAGGCCGGGCGCAGTGGCTCACGCTTGTAATCCCAGCACTTTGGGAGGCCGAGGCGGGCGGATCACGAGGTCAGGAGAGCGAGACCACGGTGAAACCCCGTCTCTACTAAAAATACAAAAAAATTAGCCGGGCGTGGTGGCGGGCGCCTGTAGTCCCAGCTACTCGGAGAGGCTGAGGCAGGAGCATGGCGTGAACCCGGGAGGCGGAGCTTGCAGTGAGCCGAGATTGCGCCACTGCACTCCAGCCTGGGCGACAGAGCGAGACTCCGTCTCGAAAAGAAAAGAAAAGAAAAACCTCAAAGTACAGTTCCTATTGAGCAAAAGTCAGTGATACAATTTTTGAAAACACGACCCTTTTCACAAGATGGCGCCGAAAGCGAAGAAGGAAGTGCCTGCCCCTCCTAAAGCCGAAACCAAAGCGAAGGCTTTAAAGGCCAAGACGGCAGTGTTGAAAGGTGTCCACATCCACACAAAAAAAGAAGACCCGCACGTCACCCACCTTCCAGAGGCCCAAGACACTGCGACTCTGGAGGCCGCCCAAATATCCTCGGAAGAGCGCCCCCAGGAGAAACAAGCTTGACCACTGTGCCATCATCAAGTTTCTGCGGACCACTGAGTCCGCCATGAAGAAGATAGAAGACACCACCACACTTGTGTTCAGGGTGGATGTTAAAACCAACAAGCACCAGATCAAACAGGCTGTGAAGAAGCTCTGTGACATTGATGCGGCCCAGGTCAACACCCTGATTCGGCCTGATGGAGAGAAGAAGGCATATGTTTGACTGGCTCCTGATAGCGATGTTTTGGATGTTGCCAAAAAATTGGTATCCTCTAAATTGAGTCCAGCTGGCTAGTTCTAAATATATGTATATATTTTCACCGTAAAAAAATTTTTTTGGCCGGGCGCGGTGGCTCAAGCCTGTAATCCCAGCACTTTGGGAGGCCAAGGCGGGCGGATCACGAGGTCAGGAGATCGAGACCATCCTGGCTAACATGGTGAAACCCCGTCTCTACTAAAAATACAAAAAAATTAGCCGGGCGTGTTGGCGGGCGCCTGTAGTCCCAGCTACTCGGGAGGCTGAGGCAGGAGAATGGCGTGAACCCGGGAGTCGGAGCTTGCAGTGAGCTGAGATCGCGCCACTGCACTCCAGCCTGGGTGACAGAGCGAGACTCCGTCTCAAAAAAAAAAAATTTTTTTTTGAAAACAGGGGAACACTTTTATGCACTCAAAGACTATGAAAAGACGATGGGCCTCCCAGATGATTTCTCCCTGAGAAATCTCTGCCTAGAGGCAAAATAAAGAGGCTAAGTGAGGCAGGATTTTCTACTGTAAAATCTAGAAACACAGGACCTCTTCGTCCACGGTTCAGATGAAAGTTCATTCATTTCTTCAAAAACCTTTTAATTTGAATGCTTTCTATGTACCAAAAACGATTTTAGGCGCTGGTGATCCAAATTAAGGGTTGAAAAGAATGCAAAGCAGGAAGAACATTAGGCGATACTCAGAGAAAGTAGCCACCTGGCGTGGTGGCTCATGCTTGTAATCCCAGCACTTTGGGAGGCCAAGGTAGGAGGATCACCTGAGGTCAGGAGTTCAAGACCAGCCTTGCCAACATGGTGAAACACCGTCTCAAAGCTGGGCGCAGTGGCTTATGCCTGTAATCCCAGCACTTTGAGAGGCCGAGGTGGGTGGATCGCCTGAGGTCAGGAGTTTGAGACCAGCCTGGCCAACACGGTGAAACCCCATCTCTACTAAAAATACAACAAATTAGCCAGGCGTGTTGGCAGGCGCCTGTAATCCCAGCTGCTTAGGAGGCTGAGGCAGGAGAATCGCTTGAACCCGGGAGGCAGAGGTTGCAGTGAGCCAAGATTATGTCACTGCACTCCAGTCTGGGCAACCAAAGTGAAACCGTCTCAAAAAGAAAGAAACCCCGACTCTACTAAAAATACAAAAATTAGCCACGCATAGTGGTGCATGCCTGTAGTCCCAGCTACTCGTGAGGCTGAAGCAGGAGAATCACTTTAATACGGGAGGTGGAGGTTTCAGTGAGCCGAGATTGTGCCACTGCATTCCAGCCTGGGTGACAGATCAAGATGCCATCTCAAAAAAAAAAAAAAAAAAAAAAAAGAAACATCTCTTCCTTCCAAGGCCCTGGAGGGTAGCTGTTGCTCTCTCTTCCCTAACAGATAAGCTTATTGGCGGGGCACGGTGGCTCATGCCTTCAGTCCCAGCACTTTGGGAGGCCGAGGCGGGTGGATTACCTGAGGTCAGGAGTTCGAGAGCAGCCTGGCCAACATGGTGAAACCCCATCTCTACTAAAAATACAAAAATTCTTCGGGAGGCCAAGGCGGGCGGATCACCTGAGGTAGGGAGTTCGAGACCAGCCTGACCAACATGGAGAAACCCCGTCTCTACTAAAAATACAAAATTAGCCAGGTGTGGTGGCATGTGCCTATAATCCCAGCTACCCAGGAGGCTGAGGCAAGAGAATCGCTTGAACCCGGGAGGCAGAGGTTGCAGTGAGCCGAGATTGCACCACTGCACTCCAGCCTGGGCGACAGAGCAAGACTCCGTCTCAAAACAAAACAAAAAAACCCAAAAGATAAACTTCTTAAAATAAAACCTCTCCTACTGTACAGAGTTGACAATAAGCATTTAGAAACTTTTACAGCCATTTGACACGGCCATGACATCCAAACCTGGAACCAGTGGACTTGTCAGGTTGAATAGACTATAGACCAATTTGGTTGTTGCCCAGCTCTAGGTATGCGTTGCATCTGGTGCAAGCTGCATACTAGTCATGAACAGTAGGACCGTGTTGTCAATCTATGACAGATTGAAAATTAAAGATGTGCTTCATCATAGACATTTGAAAAGCACTGGTCTATACCACACTGTTCTGCTTCATCTCTTATTCAGTCTTCAAGCCATTTCAATCTGGTGTCTGCCCTTCGCCTGCTGAAAATACCACAGGAAAGGTCACTGACCTTCGTAGGGCCAAATTCAGTGTATTTTTTTTGTCCCCATTATATGTGACATCTTTGCAGCATTTGGCACCCTCTGCTTTGTAACATCACAGAAGGTATGTTCTCCTCCTACCTCTTTGACAATTCTTTCCTTTTTTCTAGGCTTCTCTTCCTTTGCGCATCTTGGATTGTTTCTCTTCTTCTACGATACTCGCAAATTTTTGCTGGGCGTCTTATTGATGCTCCATGGTTTTAACTATATACTACTGATTTCCAATCTCTATTTCCAGGGTTATAAACTTGATGGTACACTAATGTGCTTAAGACAAAAGAAATTAGTTTAAAGGTGATTTTTTTTTTTCAAGATAAGCAGAGAATTAGTTTTTTTTTTCATTTATCTATTTAAAAAGTGCTTACTTATTTTTTAAGAGAAGGGGTCGCACTCTGTCACCAACGCTGGAGAATAGTGATGCACTCCTAGCTTACTGCAGCCTCTGACTCCTGGGCTCAAGTGATCCTCGCACCTCAGCCTTCCAAGTAGCTGGGACTACAGGTGCATGTGACCACATTGGCTAATTTTTTAGTTTTTGTGGAGACAGGGAGTCATTATGTTGCCCAGGTTGGTCTTGAACTCCTGGGCTCAGGTGATCCTCCCACCTCAGCCTCCCAAAGTGTTGGGATTACAGGCGTGAGCCGCTGATCCTGGCCTATGATTGTTTTCAAAATTATACATTATTTAGCTCCAGAAATCATTTTTATTCTGAATAAAATCATATATATGGAATTCTATATATAAAATGAAATAAAAGCAATTTTTTAAAAACTGAAATGGATTTGAGAGGTCCTGAGCTCTATCCACTCAGTCTTTTACTTTCTGGGGCTTCTCAGGTAATTGCTAAGCCACAGAGTTTCTTAACCTGGGGTCTCTGTACCACCAACGCATCCATGGAAATAATTACATCAAAAACTCCATCTTGCTGGGCGTGGTGGCTCATGCCTGTAATCCCAACACTTTAGGAAGCCAAGGCAGGAGGATTGCTGAAGCCCAGCAGTTTGAGACCAGCTTGGGCAACAGTGAGACCCTTGTCTCTACACATAATTTAAAAAATTAGCCAGGCATGGCACCGCACTCCAGCCGGGGTGACAGAATGAGACCCTGTCTCAAACAGACAAACAAACAAAAAACCCCACAAAAATTCCATCTTTATTTTAATTAGCTACTGACCAAAACCTAGCTTTCCTTAAATTATGTGTATAGGCAATAAGCCACAGCTATCAGTAGTACCTATGGTTCCCTCATGGATAGAAATCCCTGACACAGGCCAGGTGCAGTGGCTCACACCTATAATCCTAGCACTTTGGGAGGCTGAGGTGGGTGAATTGCTTGAGCCCAGGAATTCAACATCAGCCTGGGCAACATAGTGAAACCCCATCTCTACCAAAATAAATAAAATAAAATAAAATAAAGATAAAAAGTAGCTAGGCATGGTAGCACACACCTGTAGTCCTAGCTACTCGGGAGGTTGAGGTGGCAAGATCACTTGAGCCCAGGAGGTGGAGGCTGCAGTGAGCTATGATTATGCCACTGCACTCCAGCCTGGGTGACAGGCAAGATCCTATCTCAAACAAAAAAAGAAAAAAAAGAAATCTCTGACATATTCATGTCATGTTATGTTGTTGCAGAGTAACTCCAAGTGTTATTTACGTTCATCTATATATTAATGGTAGTTATCAGACTGCCACTAAATATTATGTAATTTGTTAAAGAAACATATGTATTGTGGTATCACAAGTTTTATATATTAATATAAAAATATATATTATTCAAAAACATTATTCTGAAGAGGAGTTCATAGTCTTTACCAGATGGCCAAAGGATCTTTGGAAAAAGGTTAGGAAGGCCTGTAGAAACTCATGCCTCCATGACAATACCCATGTGGAACACGGAGCTCCCAATTGGTTTTTACTTTGGCCCTAGGCCTTCTCCCAAAAGATTTAATGGAAGTGGTGATAAAAAGGCCCTTTTTGTTCTTGATATTAAGGAGATTCTTAGTGAAGAAAGCCTGTTGGAACATTTCAAATAACAATTCTAGGCTGGGCTCAGTGGCTCATGCCTGTAATCCCAGCTCTTTGGGAGGCCAAGATAGGTGGATCACTTGAGGCCAGGAGTTCAAGACCAGCCTGGCCAACATGGCAAAACTCTGTCTCTACTAAAAATACAAAAATCAGCTGGGCATGGTGGTGCACGCCTGTGGTCCCAGCTATTCAGGACGGTGAGGCATGAGAATCGCTTGAACCTAGGGGACAGAGTTTGCAATGAACCAAGATGTAGCCACTGCACTCCAGCCTGGGGGACAGAGTGAGACTCTGTCTCAATAAATAAATAAGTAAATAAATAAATACTCTATATCTGAAGGGAAATGCCATTCATTTCCTCTAAGTGCTGTTTAACACTCCCTTCTAGGCTGGGTGCGGTGGCTCATGCCTGTAATCCCAACACTTTGGGAGGCTGAGGTAGGAGGATTGCTTGAGCCCAGGAGTTGAAGACCAGCCTGGGCAACAAAGCGAGACCCCCATCTCTAAAAAAATAAAACATAAAATTAGCCAGGCATAGTGGTGGACTTATAGTCCTAGCTACTCAGGAGGCTGAGGTGGGAGGATCGCTTGAGCCCAGTTTTAGGTTGCAGTGCGCTGTGATGGCACAACCACACTCTGGCCTGAGTGATAAGCAAGACCCTGTTTCAAAAAATAAATAAATAATAAAATAAAACTCACTTCTAGAAAATCTTTTCTTTTGGATCCTTTTTTTTTTCTTGCATTCCATTACTGCTTATGCAATTGCTTATCACTGTATACTTATTAGTTTACAGGTCTATTTTGTCTCTGCAACTGGATTATAAAAGTGCCCTTGAGAAGTTTATTTCTAAGGATGACCAGGACAGTGTTCTACAAATAGACACTCAATAAATGCTTCCTGATGAGTGCAAGGCCTCTCAGAAAAGTGAACTTATTTATCATAAAAGCAAGATGAAAAAACAGTATGGTTAATTACAAGGAGGTAAAAAAGAGGAACCTTTGATTCTGGATGGTACTTGCGAAAGGAATTGTGTATTTATAAACATTGTATTGTAAACATTGTGTTTATAAATAGCTTGTATTTACTAGTGAGGCTTAAAAATCTTCTTTAATAGAAAGTGATCTTTTAAATGACCTGAAAATTCCATTTTCTATCACCAGCGAAGAGTAGGCCAGGTTTTCTCTAACGAGCAGATTGTATGATAAAAGAACATTGCTAAATTAAGTTCTTTCTAAAATACTTGATATACAGAGGCTGGGCGCGGTGGCTTGTGCCTGTAATCTCAGCACTTTGGGAGGCCAGGTGGGTGGATTACTTGAGGTCAGAGTTCGAGACCAGCCTGGTCAATATGGTGAAACCCTGTCTCTACTAAAAAATACAAAAATTAGCTGGGCATCGTGGTGGATGCCTGTAATCCCACCTACTTGGAAGGCTGAGGGAGGAGAATCACTTGCATCTGGGAGACGGAGGTTGCAGTGAGCCGAGAGCGGGCCACTGCACTCCAGCCTGGGTGACAGAGCAAGACTCCGTCTCAAAAAAAAAAAAAAAAAAATCAAGTTTCTGAAAATTTCACCAGATGGGGAAATGCTGACAATATGCTAGTTAAATTTAGTATTCATCTCAATGTAGAATCTGTATTAACTTCCATGATGTTAAAAACGCATAAAAAAATTTGACAGAGGAATTTGGCCATGGCTTATATGTGGACAGACAAGTTTTACAGTAAAAGCAAAAGCATAGAATAACAGAAAATATAACCATGACTTTTTAAACTATAGGATATTCCATTTCAAAGATGCTATAGCTATGGTAGTTTTAAAAATTTCTTTTTTTTTTTTTTTTTTTTGAGCCAGAGTTTCGCTGTCGCCCAGGCTGGAGTGCAGTGGCGCGATCTCGGCTCACTGCAGGCTCCGCCCCCCCGGGGTTCACGCCATTCTCCTGCCTCAGCCTCCCAAGTAGCTGGGACTACAGGCGCCTGCCACATCGCCCGGCTACTTTTTTGTATTTTTAGTAGAGATGGGGTTTCACTGTGTTAGCCAGGATGGTCTTGATCTCCTGACCTCGTGATCCACCAACCTCGGCCTCCCAAAGTGCTGGGATTACAGGCGTCAGCCACCGCGCCCGGCCAAAAATTTCTTATCTATTGAAACCATTGTTACATGTTGCTGCAAAGCAGGCTTACAAATCTAAATTCAGATACAACATATGATTTTCCTAGTCAATGATTTATTTCATGCTATCAAAATGTTATCTTCATTAAAAATGTTTTTAATGCCGGGTGCGGTGGCTGACGCCTGTAATCCCAGCACTTTGGAAGGCCGAGGTGGGCGGATCACGAGGTCAGGAGATCAAGACCATCTTGGCTAACACAGTGAGACCCTGTCTCTACTAAAAATACAAAAAAATTAGCCGGGCGCAGTGGCAGGCGCCTGTAATCCCAGCGACTCAGGAGGCTGAGGCAGGAGAATGGCATGAACCCAGGAGGTGGAGCTTGCAGTGAGCCGAGATAGCGCCACTGCAGTCGGGCCTGGGCGAAAGAGCGAGACTCTGTCTCAAAAAAAAAAAAAAAAAAGTTTTTAATATATTTTTCTTTCCACATTTATAAATTTCCTGAGCCAATTCTGAAGCTTAAATGATCCTAAATGTCAACAATACTAAAAACGTAGTCAATATTTTCCAAATAATTATTAAAGCTCTGCATCCTTTCATTTAATTTTGAAATTAATCAAGTCCTGTCATTTCTCCTACATACCTCTCAAATCCACCTACCCCAAATGTATTTGCCACTGCCTTGATTTAGGCCTCTTAATCGCCTCCAATTTCTTTCTCCTCACACATATTCTTTTTTTTTTTTTTTTTTTGAGAAGGAGTCTTGCTCTGTCGCCCAAGCTAGAGTGCAGTGGCGCGATCTCTGCTCACTGCAAGCTCCGCCTCCCAGGTTCCTGCCATTCTCCTGCCTCAGCCTCCCGAGCAGCTGGGATTACAGGCGCCCGCCACCACGCCCCGCTAATTTTTTGTATTTTTAGTAGAGACAGGGTTTCACCGTGTTAGCCAGGATGGTCTTGATTTCCTGACCTTGTGATCTGCCCACCTCGGCCTCCCAAAGTGCTGGGATTACAGGCTTGAGCCACCGCGCTCGGCCGTCCTCCTCACACATATTCTTATCATGGTCACAAACCAATCAGGTTTGTATTTCAGAAAGATCATACCATTCCTTTGCTTAAAATCCTGCACCAGCTCCTTAGCACACAATTTCACATGGTATCCATGGCCTTCAATGATCTAGCTCATACCCACCTCTCCTGCACTTCTCTCATCACAGTGCCTCATGCTTGACTCAACCACAGCTGTAATGAAACATTTGCAAGGCATCTGCGAGTTTTTTTTTCTCTAGGACAATCCTTTCATACTGATTTCTGGTGAACTCTATCATCCTTTACAACCCAGCTCAAACATTACTTCTGGAAGGCCTTCTCCAAGCCCATTTCAACTCCAAAGTTAAGCACTCCCTCTTCTAAATCTAGTAGTAATATATGGTTGTATTTATCACATTGTATTATATCATAATTATTTGTTTATGTGCTTGCTTGCCTTCCCTATATCATGGAAATCTTTTTATGACCAAGAAAGGTGCTTCATGTTTGTTGAACTGAACTGAATTTGATCTAATGATCTGAGCTGAGTAATTGGGAAACAGATGGGATGTTTCCAGAGTGATTCATAGTAGCCAGGATGATCATGTTTTTCCACAGCAAACATAAATCATGTTTCTTTAATCACAAGGATTACCAGACTTTGCTGGAACAGCACACAAAATGTAAACTCTTAGTTAAATGAAGACTAAATATCCACAAGCCAATTAGTCAATGTATGATCTGCATAATTTGAGCCAAATTAGTAAATATCACTTTTTCATCAAATATAGATTGAGTGCTTCTGGCTTAGTGCAAAATGTATACATTATGTTTTATCTTACATCTTTATATGAAAGGGACAAAGTAGATTAGAGGATGGATTATTTACACTGTGCACCAGGAACTAGCAACTATTAAACTTTATCATACAAATACAAGGTGAAAAGTAGAATCCTGATATATTGGAAACTTTATTTTGTAAAATAATTCCTTTGGGGAACAGTAAAAATCATGTCTATTATCAATTCCCAATGTAACAAAAACCAAAAATGTCTATTATCAATTCCCAATGGCACAATGAACAGAAGAAAATTTTGTGGTTTCAGATATTAATGATAGATGGCACTAAGTCATGCAGTGAGCATTCAGGTAGGTGCAATGCATAATTTTCAAGATTCAAATCTGTTGTGACTAGAGCCACAACAGTTTTTTCTGGGATGAAAAATACTAAGGAATCTGCACAAACAATATTTGAGTAAAGTTTCCCTCTTACCAGCATATATTGATAACTTAAAACCAGTTTTAACTACAGGAATCTTCCTATTAGTCATAATAGCTTAACAAGTAATTTGTAGTGTTTAAAGCTAACTCATGATTTAGCTTTCTTATTTGTTCTTTTCTATATTTTGCAGAGGTTCCCTACAAAACATGTTATTTTTGAAATAAAAAATAAATACAATTTTCTGAGAGTTAGCCAGAAGAATATCATTCATATTACTTAATGATAATAATCATATCAGTTAGCCCATTTTTAGGATGTTCTATGAGAATATCATTAGGCTGTGTTTTTGTTTTTTTTGTTTTGTTTTGTTTTGTTTTTGAGACGGAGTCTCACTCTGTGGCCCAGGCTGGAGTGCACTGGCACAATCTTGGCTCACTGCAAGCTCCGCCTCCCGGGTTCACCCCATTCTCCTGCCTCAGCTTCCAGAGTAGCTGGGACTACAGGCGCCCGCCAACACGCCCGGCTAATTTTTTGTATTTTTTAATAGAGACGGGGTTTCACCATGTTAGCCAGGATAGTCTCTATCTCCTGCCCTCGTGATCCGCACGCCTTGGCCTCCCAAAGTGCTGGGATTACAGGCGTGAGCCACCACGCCCGGCCCAGGCTGTGTTTTTAACCCAAGGGTCATTTTCTTTTTTCTTTTTTTGAGACAGAGTCTCTTTCTGTTGCCCAGGCTGGAGTGCAATGGTGCAATCTCAGCTCACTGCAACCTCTGCCTCCTGGGTTCAAGCGATTCTTCCACCTCAGCCTCTTGAGTAGCTGGGATTACAGGCGTTCACCACCACGCCCAGATGATTTTTGTATTTTTAGTAGAGACGGGGTTTCACCATGTTGGCCAGGCTGGTCTCGAACTCCTGGCCTCAGGTGATCTGCCTGCCTTGGCCTTCCAAAGTGCTGGGATTACAGGTATGAGACACCATGCCCGGCCCATTTTCTAGAATTCTATTTACTTATTTAATATATTGCAAAGAGAAAATCAGAAAGAAAGAAAACATCCAGCTCAGAACAGGAAGCTTTTTTGTTTGTTGTGGCAATGTTACTGAATGACACTTGAATTAATCCCAAAACATTTTTTTTTTTTACAGCCAGAGCATAAGACACCTATCTAAATCAGTCACATGGTATTTCTTAAGAACTGCTATACTGTGATAAATATAATATAAAATATTTTTCTCTAGCAGGTAGACAAAAACAAAACAATGAAGTTTTTTTTTTTTTTTTTGAGACAGAGTCTCGCTCTGTCGCCCAGGCAGGAGTGCAGTGGCGCAATCTCAGCTCACTGCAAGCTCCGCCTCCCGGGTTCACGCCATTCTCCTGCGTCAGCCTCTCCGAGTAGCTGGGACTACAGGCGGCCGCCACCACGCCCGGCTAATTTTTTGTATTTTTAGTAGAGACGGTGTTTCACCGTTGTCTCGATCTCCTGACCTCGTGATCCGCCCGCCTCGGCCTCCCAAAGTGCTGGGATTACAAGCGTAAGCCACCGCGCCCGGCCAACAATGAAGTATTTAAATGCTTTCAAAGTAAAAATAAACAGGATCTGCTTTGAAGTCAAAAAAAATAAGGAGAGGGCCAAGCGCCGTGGCTCATGCCTGTAATCCCAGCACTTTGGGAGGCCGAGCTCGGTTGGCGGATCACTTGAGGTCAGGAGTTTGAAACCAGCGTGGCTAACATAGTGAAACCCCGTCTGTACTAAAAAATACAAAAATTAGCTGGGCATGGTGGTGCGCGCCTGTAATCCCAGCTACTCAGGAAGGCCAAGGCAGGAGAATCACTTGAACCTGGGAGGTGGTGGTTGCAGTGAGCTGAGATCATGCGACTGCACTCCAGCAAGGCTCCATCTCAAAATAATAATAATAATAATAATAATAATAATAATAATAATAATAATAATAATGAGATGGCCGGGTGTGATGGCTCATGCCTGTAATCCCAGCACTTTGGGAGCCCCAGGTGCGTGGATCGCTTGAGGTCAGGAGTTCGAGACCAGCCTGGCCAATATGGTGAAACTCTGTCTCTACCAGAAAACACAAAAATTAGGCAGGCGTGGTGGCGCGTGCCTGTAGTCCCACCTACTCGGGAGGCTGAGGTGGGAGAACTGTCTGAGCCCTTGGAAGCGAAGGTTGCAGTGAGCCGAGATCACACCACTTTACTCCAGCAGCCTGGGTCACAGAGTGAGACTCCGTCTCAGAAAAAAAAAAAGTGCTGGGCACGGTGGCTCATGACTGTAATCTGAGCACTTTGGGAGGCTGAGGCGGGCAAATCATGAGGTCAGGAGTTCGAGACAAGCCTGGCCAACATGGTGAAACCCCATCTCTACTAAAAATACAAAAATTTAGCTGGGCGTAGTGGTGGACGCCTGTAATCCCAGCTACTCGGGAGGCTGAGGCAGGAGAATCGCTGAAACCCAGAAGGCGGAGGCTGCAGTGAGCTGAGATGGTGCCACTGTTCTCCAGCCAGGGGGACAGAGTTAGACTCTGTCTCAAAATAATAATAATAATAATAATAATGAGAGAAGTATTGCAGTCAACTTCCTAATAATAAATAATCCTACTATGGCAAACATTGAAAGTAGACACATGACTCAATATATAATAGTATTTTTAAAAATAATTAACAATTTTGTTTTCCTTTTAAGCCTAAAAAAAAAGAAACCCAGGTACTTTTTTTGCTTTTTAATTTTTTGTTTTTTTAAGACAGTCTCACTCTGTTGCCCAGGGTGGAGTGCAGTGGCGCCATCTCGGCTCATGGCAACCTTCTGCCTCCCGGGTTCCAGCGATTCTTGTGCCTCAGCCTCCCGAGTAGCTAGGATTACAGGTGAGCACCACTGTGCCTGGCTAATTTTTGTATTTTTAGTAGAGACGGGGTTTCACCATGTTGATCAGGCTGGTCTCAAACTCCTAGCCTCAAGTGATCCGCCTGCCTTGGCCTCCCAAAATGCTGGGATTACAGGCATGAGCCACTGTGCCTGGTCCCCAGGTACATTTTTAAATCTTATTTTTTTTTTTTTGGGGACGGAATCTCCCTCTATTACCCAGGCTGGAGTGCAGTGGCGTGATCTCGGCTAACTGCAACCTCTGCCGCCTGGGTTCAAGAGAGTCTCATGCCTAAGCCTGCTGGGTAACTGGGATTACAGGCGCGTGCCACCACACCCAGCTAATTTTTGTATTTTTAGTAGAGACGGTGTTTCACCATGTTGGCCAGGCTGGTCTTGAACTCCTGACCTCAAGTGATCCGCCCACCTAGGCCTCCCAAAGTGCTGGGATTACAGGCCTGAGCCACCGCACCCAGCCACATTTTAAAATCTAAATATAACCAGGTGCAATGGCTCATGCCTATAATCCCAGCACTTTGGGAGGCCTAGGTGGGTGTATTGCTTGAGCTTGGGAGTATAAGACCAGCCTAGGCAATATGGCGAAACCCCATCTCTATTAAAAAACAAAAAAACAAAAATAATAAAATCTGAATATATTTCAAATTAGGAAAATGGTTAACACCTGTTTTGTTAGCCTATTATCCCTTTCCCTCTCACGTATCTATATATTCCTTCATAATATAATTGTCATCAATAAGCAGTCATGAGCAAAGGGAATCTCACTTTTTCTCTTCATGTTTGATCTATTACTGTTTTACATATAAAAGGTTAAAACATTAATCTTCACATAAAACTCTATTCCATTTATTTCATGAATCAGGACATAAGACACCTTTCATATCATCTTATTTCTTGTGTGGTACGTTAAGTTTTATGATTTCTGGAACAAAATACTCTGCTGCCATTTCTACCTTTTATATTTATTTATTATATTTATTTATTTATTTATTTTGAGACAGAGTCTCACTCTGTGGCCCAGGTTGCTCCCTGCAATCTCCACCTCCCAAGTTTAAGCGATTCTCCTGCCTCAGCCTCCTGAGTAGCTGGGATTACTGGCACAAGCCACCACACCCAGCTAATTTTTGTATTTTTAGTAGTTACGGGGTTTTGCTATGTTCATCAGGCTGGTCTTGAACTCCTGACCTCAGGTGATCCACCTGTCTCCTGAGTAGCTGGAATTACAGGCATGAGCCACCATGCCTGGCCCATTTCTACCTTTTATAAAACTAGGTCTAGGCCGGGCATGGTGGCTCACGCCTGTCACCCCAGCACTTTGGGAGGCCGAGGTGGGCGGATCACCTAAGGTCACGAGTGGTGGTGTGCACCTGTCATCCCAGCTACTCAGGAGGCTGAGGCAGAAGAATCACTTGAACCTGGGAGGCAGAGGTTGTAGTGAGCCGAGATTGGGCCATTGCACTCCCACCTGGGCAACGAACAAGAGCAAAACTCTGTCTCAAATAAATAAATAAAAATTAAAAAAATAAAAATTAAAAGTAAAACTAGGTCTAATTATGCCAATTTGAGAGCTGCCTTTCTCTGCCTGGTGATTTAGTTTGTAGTTTAAAAAAAATGAAGTCCCCATCAGCTCACAGGAACACATATTAAGGAGGCTTTGGGCTACATACCCAAGAATTTTGTAATTCACTCAGTAACTATCAAGTTTCAAGGGAAATATTTGAAATTCCACTATTAAGAACACATAAAATGAGAGAAAATGTGCCCCAATAATATACCATGAACATAAGTGCTTTTTCACATGTAAGGGAAAAATGACTACTCATTTGAATGAAAATCTGTTTCAAATTTTTTTCTAATGCCAGATAAACTACTAAATTGCCATATATGCATAATCAAATTAGCTGTCAGAAGTCAAGAGTAAGTGAAAACTGTCTAGATAAAGGGTAATCAAAGCTGCTTCCTGGTGAGCATGGCTAGAGTACATGTAAGAAAATCCAGGCTGGGCGAGGCGGCTCACGCCTGTAATCCCAGCACTTTGGGAGGCCGAGGTGGGCAGATCATTTGAGGTCAGAAGTTCAAGACCAGCTTGGCCAACATGGTGAAACCCCGTCTCTACTAAAAATATAAAAATTAGTGGGGCGTGGTGGTGCGTTCCTGTAATCCCAGCTACGTGGGAGGCTGAGGCAGGAGAATCGCTTGAACCTGGGAGGCGGAGATTGCAGTGAGCTGAGATTGCGCCACTGCACTCCAGCCTGGGCAATAGAGCGAGATTCAGTCTCAAAATAAATAAATAAAATTAATAAATAAAAATACAACAATTAGCCAGGCGTGGTGGCGCACACTTGTAATCTCAGCTACTCCAGAGGCCGAGGCATGAGACGCTTGAACCTGGAAGTGGAGGTTGCAGTGAGCCAAGATCACATTATTGCATTCCAGCCTGGGCGACAGGGTGAGATTGTCTCAAAAAAAAAAAAAAAAGAACAGAAAAGAAAATCTAATAAATTAAACGAAAAAAATAAAAAGTCAACTGGCATTTTTTTTTTTTTTTTTTGAAACAGGGTCTTGCTCTGTCGCCCAGGCTGGAGTGCAGTGGCACAATCTGGCTCTCCTGGGCTCAAGTGATCCTCCTGGCTTAGCCTCCCAAGTAGCTGGGACCATAGGTCTGCGCCACCTCATCCAGCTAATTTCTGTATTTTTTGTAGAATGCGGTTTTGCCATGTTGCCTATGCTGTTCTTGAACTCCTGAACTCAAGCAATCCACTCACCTTGGCTTCCCAAAGTGCTGGGATTACAGGTGTTAGCCACCATGCCCAGCTGGCATTTAATTTTTTAAGAGTACTTTGCTTATCAAATTCTTGTTTTATAACTTATTGTTTCAATAATCTGAAAAAAAAATACATCAATAAACCTTCTCTTGACCAGGCACAGTGGGTCACACTTGTAATTCCATCACTTTGGGAGGCTGAGGCAGGTGGATCACTTCAGGTCAGGAGTTTGAGACCAGCTTGGCCAACATGGTGAAACCCTGTCTCTATTAAAAATACAAAAATTAGCTGGGTGTGGTGGCGGGTGCTTGTAATCCCAGCTACTCAGCTACTCACTAGGCTGAGGCAGGAGAATCGCTTGAACCCAGGAGGTGGAGGTTGCAGTGAGGTGATATTGCACTCCAGTCTGGGTGACACAGCAAGACTCTCGTCTCAAAAAAAAAAAAAAACAGGAACAAATTTCTTTGTGAGCCTTTAATGATACAGGTACTGTCAACAGCAAGTACGATTTCCTTAAATACTAATAATACTGCAGACACCTCCCTGAGACACAGTAATACCTATTTACAGTTCAGCTCTTTTACATACCTTTTATTAAAACAAACAAAAAACAACCCAAACCCTGAAAGTACACCACAAAGTTATTCAAACAGCCCCAAAAAATAAGGTTCATGTGTTCAGGCATTTTGCTCTCAAGCTTTCACTCTGGGCCTATTTATTTGCTTATACGTAATTATAACAAACCTGGTTTTCCAAATCCACATGAGATGAAAAGCAACTATTAGCAGAAGCTGCTATAGACAAAGCATACTGATAGTAGCAAAATATAGTATCTGACAGTTTACAAGTATGAAAGTCAAAAGGAGGCTCATGCCTGTAATCCCAGCACTTTGGGAGGCCGAGGCGGGCGGATCATGAGGTCAGGAGATGGAGACCATCCCGGCTAACACGGTGAAACCCTATCTTTACTAAAAATACAAAAAATTAGCCGGGCGTGGTGGCAGACACCTGTAGTCCCAGCTACTCGGGAGACTGAGGCAGGAGAATGGTGTGAACCCTGAAGGCAGAGCTTGCAGTGAGCCAAGATCGCGTCACTGCATTCCATCCTGGGTGACAGAGCAAGACTCCATCTCGAAAAAAAAAAAAAAAATAAGTCAGAAGGAAAGCTATTAAAAAGTCTTAAAAAGCCAAATTCGATCTTTCCGAGGTTTACTTAAGACCACTCATATACTTCGTGAGATCCTCAAGTCAGTATGCTAATATATTATATAATTAAAATTAATAAATGGTGATCTTGAGTCTTTCATACAGTTCATTCTATTTAAGTATTACATTTTAATATTAGCCTATACTTCTGGAAAACACCTCCTGGTTTGCTTGGGATTGGCCTATCTCAAGCCTCTTGTCTTGGCATAATTAATAGCTCTCCCTTTCATTTTCAAAAAGTGTTCTGGTTTGGACTGTAAATCTTAGGATCATCCTACTGAGCCCTTATTATGTGCTAGGAACTATTCCAAGTGCTTTTAGTTATGCTCACAATCCTATGAGATAGAGTACAATTATCCCCATTTTATAGATGTAGTAACTAAGCTTCCAAGAAGTTATATGATTTGTCTAAGACCATACAATTACCAAGTGTTAAAGGGCTCTATGTAAACAACCAAGCAATCCAATGCCAAAGTCCTAGGACTCAACCACTATAACATAAAGTACTATCTCTTCTTAGAAAGATGGGTAAGGGAGGGATATATCCAAGTTTCTGGAGAACGATTAAGAGACACCAGCTTTCTGTGTCTATACAATCCTTGTTTGGCACAAATTCCATAAGTTTACAATACTGAAATATTTCAGAACATCTTTGAAATATACAACTTTTTAGATTTTTATGAGCATGAGCTTTTTTAGAAAACAATCTTAGGATTGTTTTTCAAATATTCTTGAAAGATGCTACTTTAAAAATATACTAAATAGGGCTGGTGCAGTGGCTCAAGCCCGTAATCCCAGCACTTTGGGAAGCCAAGGTGGGCGGATCTCCCAAGGTCAGGAGTTCAAGACCAGCCTAGCCAACATGTTGAAACCCCATCTCTACATATACACTAAATAGGCTCAGCCCAGTGGTTCACACCTATAATCCCAGTGCTTTGGGAGGTTGAGATGGGTGGATTGCTTAAGGCCAGGAATTCAAGACTAGCCTAGACAACACACTGAGTCCCCGTCTCAACAATTTTTTTTTTTTTAATTAGCTGGGAAGGCCGGGCATGGTGGCTCATGCCTGTAATCCCAGCACTTTGGGAGGCTGAGGCAGGCAGATCACCTGAGGTCAGGAGTTTGAGACCAGCCTGGCCAACATGGTGAAACCCCATCTCTATTAAAAATACAAAAATTAGGGCCGGGCGCGGTGGCTCACGCTTGTAATCCCAGCACTTTGGGAGGCCGAGGCGGGCGGATCACAAGGTCAGGAGATCGAGACCACGGTGAAACCCCGTCTCTACTAAAAATACAAAAAAATTAGCCGGGCGTGGTGGCGGGCGCCTGTAGTCCCAGCTACTCGGAGAGGCTGAGACAGGAGAATGGCGTGAACCCGGGAGGCGGAGCTTGCAGTGAGCCGAGACTGCGCCACTGCACTCCAGCCTGGGTGACAGAGCGAGACTCCGTCTCCAAAAAAAAAAAAAAAAAATACAAAAATTAGCCAGGTGTGGTGGCATATGCCTGTAGCCCCAGCTATTCGGGAGGCTGAGGCAGAAGAATTGCTTGAACCCAGGAAGCAGAGGTTGCAGTGAGCTGAGATCACACCACTGCCCTCCAGCCTGGGTGATAGAGTGAGACTCTGTCTCAAAAAAAAAAAAAAAAAAAAAAATTAGCTGGGCATGGTGGTGCATGTCTATAATCCTAGCTGCTCAGGAGGTTGAGGTGGGAGGATCACTTGAGCCCAGGAGTTCAAGGTTATAGTGAGCTATGATTGTGCCACTGCATAGCAGCCTGGGCAATAGAGTGAAACCCTGTCCAAAAAAAGAAAAAAAAATGTGTGTGTATGTGTGTGTACATATATATATATATATATATGTACACACGGAAGTTACAAAAATAGAGGTTCAATGATTTGTAATACATCTTACTTTTAACGAAAACATTTAATATTTATCTACTTACATACAGTAATTAAGAATGAATAGTTTAAACAGATTGTTACATTTACATAGCATTTTCCTGTTTTCAAAAACCATTTCCATATTTAGTACTCAGGAAACATGGTAAACAGATATTACTGTTCCCATACTATGGGTTAAAAAACTGAGGCTTAGAGATTTAATTTGCCAAATTGCATTATGAGAGGAAATTTAAGTGGAGGGATGATTCCTCTAATTCTACATGGAAATAAAGCAATTAGTTGGATGCTCCAGAGCAAAAGAAAAGCCTCAGACTTCTTTATGGGCTGAAAGGAGACAGAACATCCATAAACTCATGCTGTCTTCAAAAGCAGTATTTGAGCTTTTGAAGTGGTGGCTCACACATGCAATCCTAGCACTTTTGGGAGGCGGAGGTCAGAGGACAGCTTGAGCCCAGGAGTTGGAGATCAGCCTAGGCAACATGGCGAAACTCGGTCTCTACAAAAGAGATACAAAAAAAAAAAAAAAAAAAAA
This sequence comes from Symphalangus syndactylus, assembly GCF_028878055.3. NCBI lineage: Eukaryota > Metazoa > Chordata > Mammalia > Primates > Hylobatidae > Symphalangus > Symphalangus syndactylus. The sequence continues at coordinate 19,592,671 of NC_072431.2, read as the reverse complement.
ATTAGGCATGGTGGTGCATGCCTGTAGTCCCAGCTACTTGGGAGGCTGAGGTGGGAGGATCATCTGAGCTGGGAAGGTTGAGTTTGAAGTGAGCTGAAATTTTGCCACTGCACTCCAGCCTGGGCAACAGAGTGAGACCCTGTCTCAAAAAAAAAAAAAAAAAAAAAAGGCAACATTTACTGGGACCTGCCTGACCATCTCTAGTAGCTTTAATACTATTCATAGAAAAATGAACATTCACGTTGTTTTGCATCTCCACCTACTATTAAATGTGCAAGCAAAAACAGGACCTATGAAGAGCAAAATGAGGCTGTTTTTTTCTGAGTGGCAAACCTAACGGAGTCTTCTCAACCTCTTGATGATTTACCATTGTTGAGATTATTCCTTAACAAGAAAACACTTTTAAAAGAATTTCCTCCCAAAGCTTATTTGCCAGATTCCATAAATTAGCTGCTACAAATGTTCTGTATCAGAGAAACTCAAACCCAGTAAGAGGCTTCTCTTCCAATGTACGAAAAGGCACATTTCAATACACAATGCTGGCCACACTATTTTAGATAATGATGGAAAACAACAGCTGATAGCCAGTTTGGGACACATGCCAACTGTTCCCATTTGTCTGAAAATGCTAAAATTAATTGCTGTAACACTCAGTTTTTAAAGAAAATTGGTATTGATAAATGAGAAAGTATTACCAACTAAAATCCTGAAAAACAGAATAAAGATAATGATGCCTCTTTGATCTGAAATACCAGTTTTTAAACTTTTAATGTTCTGAAGTATAAGTAAACACATCTCAACAGCTTTAAATATTTTCATATATTTTATTTTTTAAACTCTCATAACTTTGCAAGCTAGCAGTAAAATATTGCCTTCAATATTTTACTAATTAGCACCGTATACCTTTTAAAGCTAACTGGAACATTGATTCATTATAAATGATTGTAAAATAAAATGATCATTTCAAATGCCAAATTAATCTCAAATAACAAGTGAACTATTATTAATTTTATCTCTTTTTTTGGCTCTACACACAAAGATGTATTTCAAAGATGAACTATATTAGAATCAGTTTTGTCAATCTAGCAAATCAAAGTATCACAGTTTAAAGCAATATTTAATCTCCAAAATTACTAGAGGCATACAAGAAAGTTAAGGAATCAGCTACAAAAACAAAAGATACTACATAACTGATTTATAGTCCCTTATTTTTTAAAAGAATGAGGAAATAACTCAATGAAAAATTCCATGGTGCAAGTATCAGTTACACATATGGTTAAGTATACGTCAGTATTCTCTGTTTTGCTTATTAGAGTTTGGCCTTACCAAAAACCATCGAAAGGTCCAGGATAACAACCAGGGACAGCTGGAAGCCTGAAATAAAATTGCTCAGTGCAAAAAGATCCCAAACCATTCATATAATTTTAAATGGAAGCCTAGACATTTAATCCCTATTTTTAATGTTCACATCTGGAAAATCTTTCAAAAATATGGAAAAAATCTAATTATACTAAAATTACTTCCACACATTCAAAAAAAAATTTTTAAGGGATATTTTCTTTCCTGTTTTCTGATAAAAGCATTCCTCTGAGCTATGGGGTTAAGTTCTGAGCCACGACTGACTGCTTACTAGCGTGCCTGTTTTGCATACCAGTAGAATCAAGTCCAGTTTTGCCATTTGTGGATAACTATGACAAGATACAAAAGCATGTGTTTGCCATAAATAGCCCTGGCTAACAGCAAACCGCTCACACTGAGCAGATCAAATTCTCTATAAGGAGCACAGTCTGGACCATAGCCAAATCCCACTACTAATGTTTAAGACTGCTATATCAATTCCCATTCCAATTCAATTTGCAAAATATATTCAGAAATAGTAGGTGAAATGACTGTTCCGAAACATTAGAAGTATCATTAAACTTTTAAAGGACATTTTACAAATTATTTTCATTACGACCAAATAAGCAATAAGAGCTTCCTGCTTCTACTATACAACTACTTAGAAATGTAAATGTGAATAAAAAAATAACTATGCTAATTTATCCAGAGAACAAATCAGATATTGAAAAGTATTTATGCCAAAGTGCAAAAAATAATTTCTGATCTTCATATTAACACATAGGAAATAAATACACTAATGTTTATAAAAGTACCATTCTTTAACAATGGTATTTTATATTAGTTGGCTTTAAGATAGAATATTTTTTAAACCAAATAAATCCAACAAATCTGGAAAATATCACACGTGAATGTTGTACAAAAAAAAATTCTCAAACGACCAGTGCAGAGATTAATAATAGCTGTTTTTACCCTAGAAGTTGTTTCACATAACATTTTGCAAAATTTCCAAGGAAAACAAGGCAACGTTCTGTAATATGCCACAATTTTTATTGCAACGTGGCCATTTTTGTGAGGGTGGGGAGTTTGATCTCAAAACAATGTTCCATTTAAGGCTCTTTTATACAGAAATTGCCATCATGACTGATATTCAAAATATCTTTAGTGTTGCAGGACTCACATGGTAAACATAAAACTCCTACACTTATTCAGTAGTGTACACTCAATGGAAAACAAAAAGGCATTAATAACAGCTATTTCTTTTAAGATATGCAGGTAACAGGAATGAACACTGAGGTACTAGGATAAGTTGATGACACAGTTAACAAAACTTAATTGGCATTCCTTTTAGGATATTAAACTTGTTACAAAAAGTGCTTTTAATGCATAGTGTTATATCCGTGTTGCCATGTCACAAAAAATAGGCTTGCCAAGGCAGGTGAGGTGTATGAATGCTCAAGCCTCACAGAACTGCAATCAAGTGCAACTATAAATAATACTGAAAAAAGTTGACCATCTGACCAGTGGATAATACTTTCAAGGCATTCAATTAGCTTATCCTTTGCAGTATTCTAAGCTATTCACATTGACGATCACATACATTGTAGTGCTTGCTGCAAGGGAGGCATATAACCAGTTGTTTTGGCTAAAATATGACAGGAAGGCATTCCTTGGGTTCTACATAAAAGTAACAGTATTAAACAGTCTAATGGCAATCACTGATAGGCTGCTTAAATAAATGATATTTCCTTCATTCATTGTGTTGGAAGGGCCCAGTGGAAAGGGGGAAAAAACCAAAAAACCAAAACCTAATACTATTCCAATGGACTGAGCTGGAGAAATGGAAGCTCCTTAAGATCCAGATGGCACTTGACTGTCATTTTATAATGGTTTTCCTTCAAGTGAAACTACTACATTGCCTCCCAATTTCTCTCCAAGTGTCGAACGGTCCTTAATATCATCCAAGCCATTTACTTGCCACTCATGTTTAATACCTAAAAAGAAAAAACATTATCCTATTACTTTATTATAATTAATAAAGAATAATTTCTCTGCCCGAAATATTCAAGTTTGTACCTGTAAATTTCTTTTTAATGGCATCTTTAGAGCTAGCATAAATCATCTTGCTTTTTAAAGGTGCACTTTCAGGAGCCCTACAGAAAAAAAAAAAAAATTATTGAATCCCATTTATAAGAAAAACAAAGGTAAGACTGACTATGATAATAACAATCCTTGCATTTTAAAAGTACTTTTTTTCTTTTGTTTTTACACACCAGAATATAAATACTAGGTCTTCTTTCTTAGACTCTTTGGTTTCGTATGTGGCATCGTACAAAGCATATCGGCAATCATTCAGAGGTAGCAACTTCACAAAAGATGTGTAGGGGTCCTCTACAGTATCACCAATGTCACCCACCAAGATCTGCTTTGCTTCCTCTACAATTATTTGTCTTTTGTCATCGCTTAAACAGAAGAGAACTGCTTTCTTTCTCTTTTTGATCTCCTCTTGTGTAGAAGATTTCCTTACTTTCATATCATTAAAAACTTTGATGACTTCATCATTCACTGTAACTCCAGAAGCCTGAAAATAAACACAGAACAGTAATTCAGAACACGTATTTTAGTTTTAACCAAAATTACTGTTTGCCTAGAGAAGACTCACTTTAGTCTGGACATCAAAAATTGCACCGTACCATGTAAGTCGTCCAATCAGATTTGTCACATTTTAACAATCAGTAGACGATACAGCGAAGGAGTCTAACTCATCCTGCCCATTCATCCTTCTTAAAGGGGTTTGGACGTGGAAGCGAAAGGGACAAATACAAGTTGTCCCATCCCTGAAATGTTTCCTATTTCACTGGGTGATGTCAGAGCTTCAGGAGCGGCAGCAAAAATACCTTTTGTATTGTGTCAACTCGGCTGGCCTTAAAAAAACACTTTTGGATTTCAGTTAATGCTTCTACTATTTTTTTCTTTAAAGTCATCCTAGCCACTGACGTTTCCTCATAAGGAAAGAGAATCAAGTGTAAACTCCAAACCGCCCACGGCCCACAGCTCACATGCAGACACTCCAAAACTAACGGAACGAGTGTAAAAGCTTTTACAGCGAGAAAGCATTTAAAAAAGTGTTTTCCCTCTTCCTTAATCTCCCCGTAAGGGTTTTATTACAGGCCGTCCAGACCCTGACCCACACAGCGTTCGCAGCAGGTACCAATTTTAAAGCCTCGCGTGTTAAGTAAAATTAGGAAGCGAAGGGCAAAGGCGGCGCGAGCGGTTGCAGTCCGCAGACCTTCTCGCGCCCCCGCCCGCCGGGCCCCGACCCCCAACCTGCGCCGGCGCCCGGGCCCTCCCCGCCCCTCAAAATCCAAAGAGCAGCAGGGCAGGGCCTGACAGCCGGAGGGCAGACCGGTCGGCTGGAGAGCAGCGGAGCCGCAGAGCAGAAGCGCCCACCTTGGAGGCCAAAATCAGGTTAAAATGGCGGCCTCACTCCCGGGGCCGTGAGGGGCCGTGCGGGGCCGCGCGGGGGGCTTTTCTCGCCTCGCCGCGGCCTCCCGGCCAGCGCGCTCGTCTTACCATAGTGCCCTCGGCTGTGGCTGCGGCGGCAGCTCGGGCTCCGGCTCTGTGGCACTGGAAGGAGAAGGAGGGGCGGGCGAGCGGGTGGGCAGCGGAGAGTGCGGGGCACGCCGGGAGCTGCAGCCCGAGGGAGGTGGCGGGGCTCGGCGGGCCGCAGGCAGCGGGCGGGGCGGTCACGTGGGCACGCCCGGTCCCCAGCAGGCGCCACCCGCTCCCAGGCCGGGCCTTCTGTCTCGCGGCCCCGGCTCCCCGGTTGCCCGCGTCCTCGGCCTGACCCCAGAGCGCGAGCTCTGCAGGCCCGGGGGGCGGCGCGGTGGTAGCGGAGCCCGGGAGCCTGGCAGAGCCGCCTCCAGCCCCCGGGCATCACCCGTCAGCCGGCGGGAGAAAGTGCTGGGCTCCCAGAGGGGCGTTTCCACCGCTTCCGTAGGGCCCTGCGCCAGGGGTGGGTGCGTGTGAGGGGAACTCCTGCGAAGGTGTCTTTCCTTGTTTACCTGTGGTTTCCCCGAAAGAGGCTGGATTTCGACATTTTGAGTCTTTCTGGAAAACCCCGAGTTGTTTAGAGATAAATGAGAATAAACACTACACGGGATTGCCCCAGTTGATAGTACTTAGCAAAAACAAAATGATACGCAGTGTTGGTGAATCACTTTTCAAAACTCTAGTTGAAATAATAACTATGATAAAAAATTACGTGGTAGCATTCCTTAGTAATATGCTTTTACATTTTAGACTTCATAGGAAATGGATTGTACTCTCTCTTAGTAGAGATTTCAGGAAGCTCCAGCTATGACAGCTGACATCAAATAAGCCGACGCAGCCTCTTCTAGCAAAGCCCATATAATGCGCCAAGGCAGTTTCTTTTTTTAATCTTAACTCCTCCATACCTTAGGGTTCTTCATGTGTAAAACAAACTGTTATGAAATTATTGTTAAGGCCCTTTCCAGCTTTGGATTTCAGTTTCTGAGTATATCAATGTTCAGTAGGAAATGGTGTTTGTGGTGGTATCAGGATTGAGGTTAGGCAGGAAAATCATGAGATGGTGTTTGCCCTAGATTGTGTGGTAAGTTCTTTCAGCCCAAATTTACTATATTTTAAATGGAACATGCTAGGCATTGAAACAGACCTACTTTTCTGTCTATATCTTGGATTTGTTTTCTTAATTGGAAGATAGACTTCGTTTAGAGGCAAAAATTGAGAAGGAATTTCCCAATGTCTAAGCATGAATGCCAAGCAAGTGGATAATACTTTATATCTAGCTGGTCCATTACAATATATGGAACCTTTTGAACTTCCGAGAAGTCATGGAGAATGTCTCTCCAGAGCTCTGATCACCTGCTATGTGTAGGTATTAGCAAATTCCTGTTCGCTTCATCTTGGGGTTACCTTCCCTTCCCAACCTCAGAGATTTGCAGCAGCCCCAGCAGAGACCAGGTCTGATGACACTGGGACCTAGAGTGGGTGTCAGAACCTTACCCACCAAAGCTGGGGATTCCAAAGATGTTAGTCACCCCCTAGCTCGGACTCCAACCTCCCATTCCCTCTTACCCTCCCCAGACAGAGATGGTAATTCCCATGTTCTAGGATTCTTTTCCTGAAGTTATTTTCATCTTGCATATATTTTGTTACATTATAATAACTTGTTTATGTCTTCTGCCACCCTACTGTGCTGTAAGCTCCTTAAGGGTCTGAGTCCTAGTTATCTTTGAATTTCTGGAACCTGACACATAGTAGGTGCTTAATAGATGCTGAAATAATAAATTTAAGATGCTTTAGTGCTATAAAGAGAATGAAAAGGAAGCTTCTGAAGATTGTGAAGCCTTTCTACATGCCCTTGTGAGGATGGCACTGAGAATGTCAGGGACAGTAGCAGCTTCCTGCCTTCACCTCTGTGAGTTATAACCAGAACTTACCACCACTTGGTAAAGGGACAGCATTGCCAATCATTGCGGCATGAATTTTGGTCACTGTGTAGTGGAGGGGGATCTGAGTGTCAGATACCACATGTGTTAGTGTTCGATTGTTGCTATAACAAATTACCACAAAATTACTTGCTTAAAACAACACAAATTTATTATTTATTGTCTTACAGAGTCAGAGAAACAAATCTTTCTCTCTCTATATATATTTTTAAGAGATAGTCTCTGGTTCTGTTGCCCACCCAGGTTGCTGGAGTGCAGGGTGTGATCATAGCTCACTGCAGCCTCAAACTCCTGGCCTCAAGTGAGCCTCCTGCCTCAGCCTCCCGAGTAGTTGGGATTACAGGCATGAACCACCACAACTGGCAGAAATAAGCCTGATGGGGCTAAAGTCAAGAGACTGTAGCAGGAGACTCCTTTGCCTTTTCTAACGTCTAGAAGCTGCCCATCATGGTTTTTTTTTTTTGAGACGGAGTCTCACTCTGTCACCCAGGCTGGAGTGCAGTGGTGCTATCTCGGCTCACTGCAAACTCTGCCTCCTGGGTTCACGCCATTCTCCTGCCTTAGCTTCCTGAGTAGCTGGGACTACAGACACCTGCCACGTCCGGCTAATTTTTTGTATTTTTAGTACAGGTGGGGTTTCACCGTGTTAGCCAGGATGGTCTTGATCTCCTGACCTTGTGATCCGCCCACCTTGGCCTCCCAAAGTGCTGGGATTACAGGTGCGAACCACCATGCTCAACCTGCCCATCATCTTTGGCCTGTGACCCCGGGCAGCAGTCGCGTCACTCTAACCTCTGCCTCAGTCATCACATTTCCTCTGACTCTCTGTCCTGCCTCTGTCTTTCACTTATAAGGACCATTATGGTTACTTTGGACCCCACTTGGTAATTTAGGATAATTCCCCCTCTCAAGATCCTTAACTTAATCACATCTGCAAAGTTCCTTTTGTCATATAAGTTAACATTCAAAGACTTTGGAGGTTAGGACAGGAACATCTTGGTGAGGAGGGTTTGCATTATTCTGCCTACCATACAACTGTTCTGAGCAATTTCAAGCTCAAGCAAACAATTAATAGGTGTGACAGAAGGACCCCGAACAATCTGGTACTAGATACTTTTGTGCTCTAAACATCTAAGCTGTAATTATCCATTTACTAGACCACACATGGATGGCAGTAACAACTATTAGGAACTTAGTGAGAGTAACCTCTGAATGTAATCTCAGCTCAGACACTAGTAGCGGTGCAATTTCAGGCCATTGATTTAGCTGCCGTAAGGCTCAGTTTCCAAATCATGTGTAAAATAGGGATTATATGACCTCTTCCCTCTCAGGATTATGGGGAGGATCAAGAGAGAGAATGTATGTAAAGCCCTTGTCTAGCACAGAAATAGGAACCCTGGAGCTATTATTACCACCAGCAGAGTGAAGATGAAAGCACTGATTTTATCAACTCACAGGCAATAGTCATGAAGCCGTCCCAGTCCTCATTGATTCTGAAGACTCAGCTAAAGTTTGTTTACTCAAGATTCTTTAAAAAATTGGAAAGGTGATCATCCCTTAATATATATAATATGTTCCCCCAAGAAACAATCTATTTTTATTATGTACATATTTATTTACTTACTTACAGGGATGGGGGGTCTTACTATGTTGCCCAGGCTGGCCTCAACTTCAGGGCTCAAGCAATCCTCCTGCCTTGGCATCCTAAAGTGCTGGAATTACAGGCGGGAGCCACCACACCTGAGAAACAATGTGGATGGAGGTTCTGTGGCATGTAAAAGTTTGAAAGAACTATCTAAAACAGTGAATCTGGAAGATTATGCAGACAAATTCTGTGTAAGCCCTACTCCCTGTCAAGAGACATCACATTCTCAGCTCCCACAGCCACTTCCTGACAAAGACACATGTAAGCATAAAGACACTACCACTTCAAAATGTACCTTTCTACCGACATGCCTTCCTAACTCTGACATATCCTTCCTAACCCACGCCTGAGCTAAAAGACTGATGAGGAGTCAAGTCGTATCTTTTTCTAAATCCAAGTTTGAATTTAGAACTAGAAAATAAACACAGTAGGAGGTGTTTTTTTGGAGTCTGATCTCTGTGACTCACTCTCTGATCCACAAACTCACTTTGGGTCTTACATGTCCCATCTCTGGTTCTCTCTAATTTAGGAGAATGACCTCACAATAAAGGAATTTATCAGTAATCTGTGTCACATGAAGTGGTAATGAAGAGGTAGCAGTATTGAAATGCAATAATTAGTGAAATGTAGTTCAAAATGGTCTCAAACTATAATTACCAACTTCAGTGGTGTAATACATACCAGCTTCAACTTATTAACTCAGACACAATTTATCAGATTCACCCACCAGTTATTTGTAAAACCTCAATCACAATGTTAATTAATAATGTATTAATAGTAATTGAATTGTGATAGTAAATAGCAACTGGTTACTTAAATTATACAAACCATATAAAACGTCATCTGAGAAAAGAAACTTGCTAGTAATTTATTAAACACTCATTTGTTTAACTTACTTTATTACAAAAGCAATAGATTTTGGCTGGGCGTGGTGGCTCATGCCCGTTATCCTAGCACTTTGGGAGACCAAGGTGGGCGGATTGCTTTAGCTCAGGAGTTCAAGACCAGCCTGGGCAACACAGTGAGACCCCATCTCTACAAAAAATAAAAAAAATTAGCTGGGTGTGGTGGCGTGTGCCTATAGTTCCAGCTACTTGGGAGGGCTGAGGCAGGAGGATGGCTTGAACCCAGGAGGTCGAGGCTGCAGTGAGCTGAGATTGAGCCACTGCACTCCAGCCTGGGCAACAGAGCAAGACTTTCTTAAAAAAACAAACAAAACAAAACACAGTAGATTTTATTTTTGTTTTTATTTTTTACATTTATTTATGTATTTGAGACGGTCTCACCATCACCCAGGCTGGCGTGCAGTGGCACGATCACGGCTCACTGCAGGTTTGACCTCCCTGGGCTTAGGTGATGCTCCCACCTCAGTCTCCTGAGTAGCTGGGACTACAGGCATGTGCTATCATGCCCAGCTAATTTTCATATTTTTTGTAAAGATGGGGTCTCCCTATGTTGCCTAGGCTGGTCTTGAACTTCTGGGCTTAACGGATCCTCCTGCCTCAGCCTCCCAAAGTACTTGGATTACAGGCATGAGCCACCACAACTAGCCAAAAGCTGTAGATTTTAAAACCATAGGCTAATCATACAGACATGAAAAATGTAACATATAAAAACTATATGTTAAGAGACATGAATAAGAGTTGGAGAGAGATCATAAAATGAATACATGCATGAAGAGTTTATTCATTCCATCCATTAATTCCTTTATTTCATTTATCGAGCACCTCTGCTGGGTATTGGGAATGCAAAGGTAAATATAACATAGTCCCTGCCTTGAAGAAAGTCAGTCCTATGGGAGCACAGCAAGGAAGCTGACCTTTATGAAGAAATCCCATGCATGCTGCAATGGCATAGGCACAGGATGTCTTGTGAGCACAAAAGAGGGCCACCAGTGCAGTGTGGAGTGATTTGGGTCTTAAGGGACAAGTGGGCATTTACTAGGCAGATGAAGGAAGGGTACTCAAAGCAAAGAGAACCAAATGTACAAAGCTACAGTGCACGAGTGATGTACAAAGCTACAGTGCATGAGTGAAGCAGAAGAAACCCCAAGTAGTTTGTTGGAGCCTCTGGGTTTGAAGGGAATAACGGAGTGGTAGGAAGCATCAGATCTTATGAGCCTTATAGACAATCTTACAGTCAGAACTTTATTCTGCAGATGATGAAGGAGACATGATTTTTCAAATGTTTTTAAAATAATAGGTATATTGAGGTATTCGCAGACCAAGAAATTTGCCCTTTTAAGTGTACCATTCCATGTTTTTTAGTATATTTAGTTGTGCAGCCATCACAACTATTTAATTTTGAACCTTTTTATCACACCCAAAAAGAAAACCCCTTACATATTAGTAGTCACTTTACATTCTATCTTCCTCTGAGCTTCTGGCAACCATTAGTCTACTATCTTTGCAGATTTCCCTGTTCTGGACATTTTATATGAGTGGAATTTTGTAACATGTGGTCTTTGTGACTGGCTTCTCTGACTTAGCCTAATGTTTTCAAGTTTTGTCCAGTTTGTAGCATGTATCACTACTTCATTTTTATAATCAAATCATACTCTGTTGCCTAGAAATACCGCACTTCCTTTATCCATCAGTTGATGGGCATTTCAGTTTTTTGTACTTTTTGGCTATTATGAATAATGCTGCCATGAACATTCATGTACAAATTTTTGTGTAAACATATATTTTCATTTCTTTTGGGTATATACCTGTCAGTAGAATTACTGGGTCATATGGTAACTTTATGTTTAACATTTTGGAGAGGTCTCAAACTGTTTTCCAAAGTGGCTGCCCCATTTTATAATCCCATTCATACGTTTTATAATCCCATTCATACATTTTATAATCCCATTCTTACATTTTGTATTCCCAATGTATGAAGATTTCAATTTCTCCACATCCTTGTCAACACTTGTTATTGTCTGTCTTTTTTATTTTAGCCATCCTAATGGCTGTGAAGTGGTATCTCATGGTGGTTTTGATCTGCATTTCCCTAATGTCTAATGATGCTGAGCATCTTTTCATGTGCTTCTTGTATCTTCTTTGGAGAAATTCCTATCTTTGCTCCGTTTCTAAATTGAGTTATTTGTCTTTTTACTCATTTGTAAGAGTTCATCATATATGCTGGATACAAGTCCCTTACTGGATATATAATTTGCAAAATTTTTTCCATTTTGTGGGCTGTCTTTTCACTTTCTTAATGGTGTCCTTTGAAACTAAAAAGTTTTAAATTTTGATGGAGTTTATCTAATTTTTCTTCTGTTGCTTGCGCTTTTGGTGTTACATCAAAGAAATCATTGCCTAATCTAAGGTTATAAAAATTTACTCACATATGAAGAGTTTTATAGTTTTAAGTCTATAGTCTATTTTGCATTAATTTTTTAATATGGTCAGGTAGTGGGCCAACTTCATTCTTTTGCATATGGTCCAGTTGTTCTAGCACCATTTATTGAAAAGACTATTTTTTATCTAAATTTTTTTTTTTTTTTGAGAAGGAGTCTCACTCTGTTGCCCAGGGTGGAGTGCAGTGGTGGGATCTCGGCTCACTGCAACGTCTATCTCCTGGGCTCAAGTGATTCTCCTGCCTCAGCCTCCTGAGTAGCTGGGACTACAGGCATGTGCCACCACATCCAGCTAATTTTTATATTTTTAGTATTTTTTAGTTAAGATGGGGTTTCACCATGTTGGCCAGGCTGGTCTCGAACTCTTGGCCTCAAGTGATCCATGCACCTCGGCCCCCTAAAGTGTTGGAATTACAGGCGTGAGTCACTGCGCCTGGCCTCTAATTTGTTTTTTAAAATGTCATTATAAGTATGCTAGCAATCACATTCTAAGGTGTCATCAATTTTTAGATTTATAATTGCTTACTGATGAACTGAACTGCTAACAAGGAGTTTCTCTTGTATTTCACAACTGGATTACTTGTGCATCTGAAGATTAACTTATTAATGAATGTCAATAGAAACATATTTTAATTAATTAATTTATTTTGTTTTGTTTTTTTTTTTGAGATGGAGTTTAGCTCTGTTACTCAGACTGGAGTGCAGTGGCGTGATCTTGGCTCACTGCAACCTCTGTCTCCTGGGTTCAAGCGATTCTCCTGGCACAACCTCCCGAGAAGCTGGGATTACAGGTGCATACCACCACTCCCAGCTAATATTTTGGATTTTTAGTAGAGACGGGGTTTCACTATGTTGGCCAGGCTGGTCTCGAACTGTGGACCTCAGGTGATCCACCCGCCTTGGCCTCCCAAAGTGCTGGGATTACAGGCATGAGCCACTGCACCTGGCCAGAAACATGTTTTTAAACCACTTGAGTTTCTACTATGTGCCAAGAACTGTGCTAGACACTGGGTGTAAGATGGTGTAGAAAACAGACATGGTCCCTGCCTTCGTGGAGCCTGTAGGCTAGTGAGAGAATAACAAAGGCCCCTGATATAAACTAGGAGAAGTAAAGAAGGCTTCTCCAGTTGAAAAGTCCTCCAAATGAAGGCAAAGCATGAAAAAAAGACTAAGAAGGAGCTTGGCTCTTTTGGGAAAATAAAAGGCCAGTAGAACTGTAGTGTAGTGAACAAGAACAGTGGCAGATAAGGCTGAAGAAATGGTCAGGGGCCGGTTAATACAAGGCCTTATAAACCATGTCCCAAACTGTTTTGAGGCTCTGTAATCCCAGTAACTGGGATTGCACCAGAAACTCACCAGGATGCCTTGGATTATTTTTAAAACTTGAGGGAAACACAGCGACATCTGTCAAACATCACAGGAACTACTACCTCGAGCTGTTTTCCACTTTAAATCCAGCTAGGTTCCTTTGGATGTGTTTTTCCCTCCTTGCTGTGATAAAAAGCAAGACCTAAGGGAAAATCGGTATGGAGCACGAGATGAGGATGGCTATGCCAATACAGTTCTAAGGTTTGAAAAGTTATGCAGTGCCCAGTAGATGCTAAGTTGTTAGGACATGAATATTTATTGTTTGGATCTAACTACTTAATAGACCAATATGTTAGTTATTTCTTTTGGCCTGAGTGGACCTTGAAAAAAACTGCTAAGACATCAAGGGCACCTTGAGCCAAGAAAATATGGGAGTTTTTACTGTTAAGGATTTTGGGGTTTTGTTCCAAGGGTTACAGGATGTTCTGGAAAGGTATATATGTATGTATGTTTTATTTATTTGACATCTCACTCTGTCATCCAGGCCGGAGTGCAATGGTATGATCTTGGCTCACTGCATGCAACCTCTTCCTCCTGGGTTCAAGCCATCCTCCCACCTCAGCCTCCCGAGTAGCTGGAATTACAGGCAAGCGCCACCATGCCCGGCTAATTTTTGTATTTTTAGTAGAAACAGGGTTTTGCTATGTTGCCCAGGCTGGTCTCGAACTCTTGGCCTCACTGATCTGCCTGCCTCGCCTCCCGGAGTACTGGGATTACAGGCCTAAGCCACCATGCCATGCCTGGCCTGGAAAGGTTTTTAAAAGAGGAGAGTGCTGTGGAGGCTTTAATATTTTCTAGTAAAACAATATTTTAAAAATCTAGACATTTTACCTAAAGTGATTTTTTCTTTCACTTACTTGTTCAATTATCACAATGTCTTACTTAAGCTTGAATTTCAAAACTCTAATTAAAGGCTGTAATGTTTTCCTCCCTAACAGATAATTTTGCCCCACAGCTAGTTAGAGACCAATGAAGACTGAAAGCAGAGTCGACTTAACTGGCTTTTAAATTGTTTCTCCTTCCACAAACTGCCTACGAAAGGGTGAGGGGGGTGCAGGAAGGACTCACTACTTTTCTGATGTCCCTGGAATCACTTAAAGTTGGAAAGGATGGAACAGATTTCCTAGGTAGATGCGGCCTACAAAGCTGTCTCCTTTCCAAGGTGCTTGAAATTTTTATCCTCTCAATTTTTTTTTTTTTTTTTTTTTTTTTTTTGAGACAGAGTCTAGCTCTGCCGCCCAGGCTGGAGTGCTGTGTCACGATCTCGGCTCACTGCAAGCTCCGTCTCCCGGGTTCATGCCATTCTCCTGCCTCGGCCTCCAGAGTAGCTGGGACTACAGGCACCCGCCCCCACGCCCGGCTAATTTTTTGTATTTTTAGTAGAGACAGGGTTTCACCGTGGTCTCGATCTCCTGACCTCGTGATCCACCTGCCTCAGCCTCCCAAAGTGCTGGGATTACAGGCATGAGCCACTGTGCCCAGCCACTGCTTTTTTTTTTTTAAAGGCAGGGTTTTCCTATGTTGCCCAGGCTGGAATGCAGTGGTGTGATTATACCTCACTAAAGCCTCGCTCTCCTGGGCTCAAGTAATCCTCCCACATCAGCCTCCCCAGTAGCTGGGACTACAGGTACATGCCACCACGCCTGGCTAATTTTTAATTTTTTGTAGAGACAGGGTCAGATCTCACTGTGTTGCCCTAGCTGGTCTTGAATTCCTAGTCTCAAACAATCCTCGCACCTCAGCTCCCAAGGTGCTGAGATTGCAAGCATGAACCACTTTGCCCAGCCTTTCTCACATGGGTTTGAAACACTATAGCTGAGATTGACGGGGCCACCAATGTCCATTCTTCCCTTGCACTTTAGTAAAAGAATATCAGTCCCCACTTTATTTGGAGCTTATGTCCCCAGCTAAAAGACTGAATTTTTCATCCTCTCTGACAAGAGATATGGCTATGTGACTAATTCTACCAATATCAAGTTGACTTCCCAGGAGGCTGCTTAAAAGGGGCTGACTCAGCCCGGGCGTAGTGGCTCACCCCTGTAATCCCAGCACTTTGGGAGGCCAAGGCAGGTGGATCACGAGGTCAGGAGATCGAGACCATCCTAGGTAAGACGATGAAACCCCGTCTCTACTAAAAATACAAAAAAAATCAGCTGGGTGTGGTGGCGGGAGCCTGTAGTCCCAGCTACTCAGGAGGCTGAGGCAGGAGAATGGCGTGAACTCTGGAGGTGGAGCTTGCAGTGAGCCGAGGTTGTGCCACTGCACTCCAGCCTGGGCAACAGATCGAGACTCCGTCTCAAAAAAAAAAAAAAAAAAAAAGGAGCTGACTCAGCTGGCAGGTGTGTTCTCTCTTGCCTTTCTGTCCTTCCTTCTTTTGGCTTGTGTCACAGACTTGATGGTTAGAGGGCCACCAGCCCTCTTGGACCATGAGGTGATCTTGAGAATCAATGCCAGTTGTTAGGATGATGGAGCAGAAAGAGAGAGGGGACCCTGGATCTCAGATGATTACAGAGCCACCATGTGAGTCCTGGACAGCCTTCCTGTGGACTTTAATGTGATAGGGAAATTTCTTTTTTTTTTCTTTTTTTTTTTGTGGGGAGTGGAGGGCGGGGAAGACAAAGTTTCGCTCTTGTTGCCCAGGTTGGAGTGCAGTGGCACAATCTCAGCTCACTGCAACCTTTGCCTCCTGGGTTCAAGCGATTCTCCTGTCTCAGTCTCCCAAGTAGCTGGGATTACAGGCATGTGCCACCACACCTGGCTAATTTTTTGGATTTAGTGGAGATGGGATTTCACCATGTTGGCCAGGTTGGTCTTGAACTCCTGACATCAGGTGATCTCCCTGCCTCGGCCTCCCAAAGCGCTGGGATTACAGGCATGAGCCACTGCACCCAGCCAGGAAATTTCTTTGTTTTTATTTTTTTCACTCCTTGCAGAACTTCCAGTCTATGAAAGATAAATTTCTGTCTCATTCAAGACACTGTTACTTGGCTTGAATTACTCTTTGTTTTATGTAAGCAGCTCTATCTTAATAGTTGTGACATATGATTACCTGAAATAAGGTTCTAGCCATTGCACCCTCTGTCCAGGATGGGGACTGACACTTGAACAGATGATTTATTTTGTATTAAAGGATAATTTTTTCTTTGGGCACTATTTCAGCCCCAAATTTATTCTCAACATTTTTAGCCAGGGCCCTTCTTTGGCATTACTTAGGCAGTTTAGCAGAGTAAATTTTTTTCCTCTCTCTTCCCCACCCCCATTTATATATATCCTGACTATAGAAATAGTTTCTCAATTTATAGATTTGATAATCCATATTCAATAACAATAATTCTATAGCACTCTTGAACCAGAAATGGAATTATAAATTGTCATGGATAGGAAAGGTGGATAGAGAGAGATGTAATATTTATCAGTATCCTGTGGAAAGTAAAAAAGGAAAAATAAGTAAAGAACAGCTAAGGTAATCTCAAAGTGAGCACATTCAATCCTAACAAGGTAAATATTGTTATTTCCATTTTTGCAGATGAAGAAACAGGCTCAGGCAGTTAAGTAACTTGTCCATAAGATAAATGTCCATAAAAATCTTAAACTCAAGACTTGTTGGTTCTAAAACCTATGAACTTTTTTTTTTTTTTTTTGAGACAGAGTCTCACTCTGTTGCCCAGGCTGGAGTGCAGTGACGCGATCTCGGCTCACTGCAGGCCCCGCCTCTCGGGTTCACACCATTCTCCTGCCTCAGCCTCCCGAGTAGCCAGGACTACAGGCGCCCACCACCACACCCAGCTATTTTTTTTTTGTATTTTTAGTAGAGATGGGGTTTCACCATGTTAGCCAGGATGGTCTCGATCTCCTGACCTCATGAGCCGCCCGTCTTGGCCTCCCAAAGTGCTGGGATTACAGGTGTGAGCCACTGCACCCGGCCTAAAACTTACAAACTTTTAAATGTGTTAGTCATGTGTTTATAAAAATATATTGAAAGATTTTGTCATTAATTTCGACCTCTCTGTAGAGGGCTACAGAGATTATTCATGAGAATAAGGTGTTAATTCCCTCAGTTGGTCGATTGGTACACTCCCCAAATCTCATCCTGACAGGCCCACCAGGGAATGGGAAGTGATAGCATCCTGAGGCTGGAGGGGATCAAAGACAGGAAAGAGCATATTTTATGTGGTACTGAGTGAAATCAGTTCTGTTTTATCATAGTCCACCCAAATTTAGAATGTGTCATGGGTAAGATATTTCAATAGGAGTGCTGATGATGAAGCCTCTATAGGAATGACATTTTAAGAACATTTGTGTGTGAGACAAAAGGAGAAAGCTATTCCCCCACCTAAAACATGCCAAAATGGCAATTTGTCTGTTCTCACACTGCTAATAAAGACATAGCTGAGGCTGGGTAATTTATAAGGTAAAGTGGTTTAATTGACTCACAGTTCCACATGGCTGGGGACACCTCACAATCATGGCCGAAGGCGAATGAGGAGCCAAATGATGTCTTACATGGCGGCGGGCAAGAGAGCTTGTGCAGGGGAACTCCCATTTATAACCATCAGATTCGGTGAGACGTATTCACTACCACGAGAACAGTATGGGGGAAACCACCCCTCCGTGATTCAATTATCTCCACTTGTCCCTGCCCTTGACACGTGGGCATTATTACAATTCAAGATGAGATTTGGGTCGGGGACACATCCAAACCATGGCAGCAATCAAGTGTTGGTCCAGTGTTTACTACGAAAAACAGACATTTGCTCTGAATCATGGAGTACTTGACATTGTATTATATTTCCCCAGAAAGCAAGTATCTTTTCCCATAATTCATTTTTATCTCTGAAAGAATAATTTCAGTCCTAGAGATAGTTTTCACCTGACACATACAGGCCACTGTTGAATTTCTGAGGTCTTTATATTACATCCAGGTTTACTGATTGTAGTATAAATATTCAGTATAAAACAGGGTCTTGCTATTTTGCCCAGGCTGGACTCAAACTCCTGGGCTCAAGTGATCCTTTTGCCTCAGCTTCTCGAGTAGCTGAGACTAGAGCTAAGCATCACTGCGCTCAGCTTCAATGTTATTGTTATTGTAGTTTTATTGAAGAACATTCTGTTATCTTCTAGTCTGTGGCAGTTCGTATTATTTAAACATTTCTGAAGAGGCACAGTGGCTCACGCCTGTAATCCCAGCACTTTGGGAAGCCGAAGTGGGTGGATCACTTGAAGTCAGGAGTTCAAGACCAGCCTGGCCAACATGGCAAAACCCTGTCTCTACTGAAAATATAAAAATTAGCTGGGCATGGTGGCGCATGCGTGTAATCTCACCTACTCGGGAGGCTGAGGCAGGAGAATAGCTTGAACTCAGGAGGTAGTGGTTGCAGTGAGCTGAGATCATACTACTGCACTCCAGCCTAGGCAACAGAGTGAGATTCCATCTCAAAAAAAAAAAAAAAATCCAACTAAACATTTGAATCTTTTAAAATTAGAAAGTAAACTTATAATGCTTTTATGAGATTAATATAATCCATATCACTAAACAGTATTCTTCCAGTCTAGCTGAAACTTTGTACCCTTTGATCATCATCTCTATCCCCATTCCCTTCACCCACCCACCCCACCTCTGGTAATCATTTTTTTCCTCTGTTTTTATGAGATCAACTTTTTTAGGTTCCACATATAAATGAGATCATACAATATTTGTTTTTCTGTGTCTGGCTTATTTCACTTAACATGATGTCCTCCAGGTTCATGTATATTGTTGCAAATGACAGAATTTCCTTCTCTTTTGAGGCTAAATAGTATTCTTTTGTGTATATATGCACCACATTTTATTTATCCACTCATCTGTTGATGGACACTTAGGTTGGCTTCTGTATCTTGGCTATTGTGAATAATGCTGAAATGAACATGGAAGTGCAGATATGTCTTCAACATACTGATTTCAATTCCATTGGATATATACCCGGAAGTGGGATTGCTGGATAATAAGGTAATTCTATTTTCATTTTTTTGAGGAACCTTGATAGAGCCCTTCTACCAGGTGTGAGGTGATATCTTATGATTTTATTTGCATTTCTCTATGCTTAGAGGTGTTGAGCATTTTTTTCAAACATCTGTTGGCCATTTTTATTTATTTATTTATTTATTTATTTATTTATTTATTTATTTATTTTTTGACACGGAGTCTCGCTCTCTCACCCAGGCTGGAGTGCAGTGGCGCGATCTCGGCTCACTGCAAGCTCCGCCTCCCGGGTTCACGCCATTCTCCTGCCTCAGCCTCTCCGAGTAGCTGGGACTACAGGCGCCCGCCACCACGCCCGGCTAATTTTTTGTATTTTTAGTAGAGACAGGGTTTCACCGTGGTCTCGATCTCCTGACCTCATGATCCGCCCGCCTCGGCCTCCCAAAGTGCTGGGATTACAAGCGTGAGCCACCACGCCCGGCCTGGCCATTTTTATGTCTTCTTTTGATACATGTCTCCTCAGGTCCTTTGCCCATTTATTAATTAGGTTATTTGTTATCTTGTTATTGAATTGAGTTCATTATATATTTTGGATATTAGCCCCTTTTCTTTTTTTTCCTTTTTTGAGACGAAGTCTCACTCTGTCACCCAGGTTCGAGTGCAGTGGCTCACTGCAACCTTCGCCTCCTGGGTTCAAGTGATTCTCTTGCCTCAGCCTCCCGTGTAGCTGGGATTACAGATGTGCACCACTATGCCTGGCTAATGTTTGTATTTTTAGTAGAGACAAGGTTTCACCATGTTGGCCAGGCTGGTCTCAAACTCCTGCCCTCAAGTGATGTGCCTGCCTCAGCTTCCCAAAGTGCTGGGATTACAGGCATGAGCCACTGGGCCCGGCCTAGCCGCTTTATAAATGTATGGTTTGAAAATATTTTTTCCCAATCCTTGGGTTCTCTCTGCACTCTGTTAAAAGTTTCCTTTGCTATGCAGAAACTTTTTAGTTTGATATAAGCCATTTTGTCTATTTTTGCTTTTGTTGCTTATGCTTTTGCAGGCCTATTCAAGAAATCATTGCCCAGACCAATATGCTGGAGCTTTTCTTCTACGTTTTTTTCTAGTAGTTTTACAGTTTCAGGTCTTATGTTTAAGTCTTTAATCCATCTTGAGGTTTTTTTTTTTTTTTTTTTTTTTTGAGGCAGGGTTTCACTGTTGTCCAGGCTGGAGTCCAGTGGCAGAATCACAGCTCACTGCATCCTCAACCTCCCGGGTTCAAGCAATTCTCCTGCCTCATCCCCACAAATAGCTGGGATTACAGGTGCACACCACCACACCCAGCTAATTTTTGTATTTTTTGTAGAGACAGTTTTGCCATGTTGTCCAGGCTGGTCTCAAATTCCTGGGCTCAAGAGATCTGCCCACCTCGGCCTCCTAAACTGCTAGGATTACAGGTGTGAGCCACTGCACCTGGCTTTGAGTTGATTTTTGTATGTGGTATGAGATAAGGGTCCAGTTGCAGTTTTCTGCTTGGGGATATCCAATTTTACCAAAATTTATAAAGGAACTGTCCTTTCCCCATTGTGTGTTCTTGGCACCTTTGTAAAATATCAATTAACCATAAATAGTTGGATTTATTTCTGAGCTCCTGTTCCAGTGTGAGTGTTTTTATGCCAGTACCATGCTGTTACAACAGGTTTATAACATGTTTTGAACTCAGGGAATATAATGCCTCCAGCTTTGTTTTTTTTTCTTTTTTTGCTCAAGATTGCTTTGGCTGTTTGGGGTCTTTTGTGGTTCCACTTGAATTTTAGAATTTTTTCTTCTATTTCTGTGAAAACTGGCGTTAGAACTTTGATAGAGATTACACAGAATCTACAGATTTCTTGGGTGGTGTAGACATTTTAACAATATTCTTCTAATCCATGAACATAGGATATCATTACATTTATTTTTATCTTCTTCAATTTCTTTATCAATCTTTTATTGTCCTCAGTATACAGGTCTTTCATCTCTTTGGTTAAATTTACTCCTAATTTTTTTTTTTTTGGTGCTATTGTAAATGGGATTGTTTTCCTATTAATTTCTCTTTCAGATAGTTTTTAGTGTATAGAAATGCTACTGATATTTGTATGTTAATTTTTTTTTTTTTTTTTTTTTTTGAGGCAGAATCTCGCTCTGTTGCCCAGGCTGGAGTGCGGTGGTATGATCGTGGCTCACTGCAACCTCCGCCTCCTGGGTTCAAGTGATTCTCCTGCCTCAGCCCCCCCGAGCAGCTGGGACTACAGGCGTGCACCACCAAACCCGGCTAATTTTTGTATTTTTAGTAGAGACGGGGTTTCACCATGTTGGCTAGGCTGGTCTCGAACCCCTGACCTCAAGTGATCTGCCCACCTCGGCCTCCCAAAGTGCCCTCCTTGGCCTCCCATGCCCGGCCTTATGCCAAACATTTAAAGAAGAACTAATATCAACCCTTCTCAAACTCTTCCTGAAAACTGAAGAGGAGGGAGTACTTCCGAACTCATTTTACAGGGCCAGCACTGCCCTTATGCCAAAGGCAGGCAAGGACACTATAAGAAACCTACAAGCCAGGCTGGGTGTGGTGGCTCATGCCTGTAATCCCAGCACTTTGAGAAGCCAAGGCGGGTGGATCACCTGAGGTCAGGAGTTCGAGAGCAGCCTGGCCAACATGGTGAAACCCCATCTCTACTAAAATTACAAAAATTAGCCGGGTGTGGTGGTGCATACCTGTGGTCCCAGCTACTCAGGAGGCTGAGGCAGGAGAATCACTTGAACCTGGGAGGTGGAGGTTGCAGTGAGCCTCAGTCGTGCCACTGCACTCTAGCCTGGGTGACAGAGCAAGATTTCGTCTCAAAACAAACAAGCAGAAATCCTCAACAAAACATTAGCAAACCAAATTCAACAGCACATTAAAAAGTTTATTCACCATGTTCAAGCATGATTCATCCCTGTGATACAAGAATGGTTCAACATACATAAATGAATAAATGTGATACATCATATTAATGAAACGAAGGACAAAAACCACATGATCATCTCAATAGTTGCAGAAAAAGCATTTAACAAAATTCAGGATCCTCTTATCATTAAAAACTCTCAACAATTAGGCATAGAAGGAATGTACCTCAACGTAATAAAAGCCATGTATGAAAAGCCCACAGATAACATCATACTTTTTTTTTTTTTTTGAGATGGAGTCTTGCTCTGTCACCCAGGCTGAAATGCAGTGGTACAATCCCAGCTCATTGCAACCTCTGCCTCCTGAGTTCAAGCGATTCTTCTGCCTCCACCTCCCAAGTAGCTGGGATTACAGGCATTCGCCACTACACCCCAGCTAATTTTTCTATATTTAGTGGAGACGAGGTTTCACCATGTCGGCCAGTCTGGTCTTGAACTCCTGGCCTCAAGTGATCCGCCCGCATCGGCCTCCCAAAGTGCTGGAATTACAGGTGGGAGCCACCGCGTCGGGCTGCCTTTTTTTTTTTTTCTTAAACGTGGGTATTTGTTGCTATAGACTTCCGTCTCACGACTGCTTTTGCTGCATTGCGTAAGTTTTGATATGTTGTGTTTCCATTTTTGTCTGTCTCAAGATGTTTTAAATTTTCCTTTTAATTTCTTCTTTGACCCATTGGTTGTTCAGGAGCGTGTTGTTTAGTTTCCATATATTTGTGAATTTTCCATGTTTCTTCCTATTATTGATTTCTAGTTTCATACCATGTGGTCAGAAGGGACACTTGATATGATTCAGTCTTCTTAAATTTGGTAAGACTTGTTTTGTGGACTAACTTGTGGTCTATCCTGGAGAATGTTTCATGTATAATTGAGAAGAATTTATATTTTGTTTGCTAATAGAATCTTCTTTATGTCTAGGATTAGAAGCAATTTATGAGGCTGATGGAACTATAGGGTTTTTGTTTTTAAACTTTTTATGATACAAATTGGGAGAAAAAAGATAAGTTTTTATAGTATTAAATGATACACAGAGATTTTGCATTTACATTTGGAACTCTTAAGAATTTCAGAGTGTGAGCATGAATGAGGCTTGCTAAAAGAAAAACCTTAGACAAATTAAATTTAACATAGTTTAATTGAACAAAGAACTATTTGTGAATTGGGCAGCCTCCTAAACCAGAATAGGTTCAGAGAGACTCTGGAGCTAATGAGTGGTCAAAGAAGATTGATGGACAAGGAAAGGGAAATGACATACAGAAAATGGAAATGAGGTACAGAAACAGCAGGATTGGTTATAGCTTGGTGTTTGTCTTATTCGAATACAATTTGAACAGTTGGCCTCCTGTGATTGACTGAGACTTGGTGATTGGCACAAGAGTAGGTTGTGGTCTGTTTATACATCTAGTTGGGTTACAGTTCACTCTGTATGGAGCAACCTTTAGACCAAACTTAGTATATGGAAGGAGGCAGCTTTAGGCTAAACTTAATTTAACAGGCTCTACTGATGTCATGAGATTAAAAAAAAAAAAAAAGAAGAGCTATGTTCCCTGTGTTCTTTTCTCATGAACATAGTTTAATATAGGCTATTAGACCATTCATTCAGAGATAATGGCTTTCTATGTATATTGTACTTGTTTTTCCAAAGGGCTCACATTGGGTACTCATTTTTGGCAGCCTCCCTCATTACAGGACATCCCTTCAAAGTTACCCATTGACCAAATTCCATTTTGGAATCTGCAGTTATAAACCGGTCTTACTAGTGTAAGGATAAACTGCATTCCAAGAAGCTGAGCCACAGTAATAAAGGAATCCACAGCTCTTTGTTTCCCCAGATTTGTAAATTTTCTTGGATTTCGGTGAACTCATAAATAGGATCTTTAGTTCTCCAGCAAAAAAGATTATGAAATGGAAACTATTTGTTGGCTTTAGTACCTGGGAGAGTGTGTTAGAGAGTTCAGTGTGGAGTGAATATTATCAACTCTTGCAAAAATAATTATGTTGTTAATTACGGCATGAGCTTAATATCCATTGAATTTTGTATCAAAATGCACTTTCCTGGCCCTGAAAATTCTTCTGCACTGGATTTGGAATTAAAGTACAGTTGACCCTTGAACAACATGGGGATCAGGGGCATCAACCATCAACCCTCCACACATTCAGAAATACACATAGAACTTTTGACCCCAAAAGCTTAACTACTAATAGCCTATTGTGGACCAGAAGCCGTACTGGCAACATAAACTGTCACTTTTTTTATGTGATACGTATTATATACTGTATTCTTATAATAAAGTAAGCTGGAGGATAGAAAATGTTATTAAGAAAATCATCTGGGGCACAGTGGCTTATGCCTATAATCCCAGCTCTTTGGGAGGCCGAGGCAGGCAGATCACCTGAGGTCAGGAGTTCAAGACCAGCCTGGTCAATATGGCGAAACCCTGTCTCTAATGAAAACACAAAAATTAGCTGGGCATGGTGGCGCATGCCTGTAATCCCAGCTACATGGGAGGCTGAGGCGGGAGAATCGCTTGAACCCAGAAGGCAGAGGTTGCAGTGAGCCGAGATCGCACCACTGCACTGCAGCCTGGGCAACAGAGGGAGACTCCATCTCAAAAAGAAAAAAAAGAAAATGTTATTAAGAAAATCATAAGGAAGATGAAAATATACTTACTATATATTAAGTGGAAGTGGATCATTATAAAGCTCTTTATCCTCCTCATCTTCATGTTGAGTAGGCTGGGGGAGAGAAAAAGGAGGTGTTGGTCTTGCTGTCTGTCTCAGGGTGGCAGAGGCAGAAGAAAATCCATGTCTAATAGACCCACTCGGTTCAAACCCATGTTGTTCAAAGGCCAGCTGTATATACTTCCTATGAGTATTTTTAATTAAGAAATTCGTATTTAAACTGGCTTACTTACATTTTACAAATTTGCTTGCTAGAAATTTCAGCTAATAAAAACTCCACACCATACCTGCCATTACTTATTCCAAATCCTTAGCCTTGTTTGGTCTGTTGAATTTATCTGCTTTTGATTTTTAATTTCTGGGCAGATCACTTTCCCACAGTTGGCAACACACACACACACGCACACACATGCACACATATTTATATATATGTGTATATATACATGTATGTATGTATTAAATGTATATGTATATATTTTATGTATGTATGTATACATACACACATATATATAAATATACACACACGTATATTTATATATATTTTTTCCTGCTGCTTGAATCAGCATACAACTTACTTTTTTAATGAAATATTGCACATATAGGGAAATAGGATAGCACATAGTGTTCTCCTATTTTTTCATATTTGCATGGGAAATGGAGAGGGGTACATTTGCACTTTCCATATTTCCTTTTTGTCCTATTTGTATGAGCTTTCTTTTTAACTACAGATACAGTTGAAGTCCAGTTTGTACCTCCTCTAATCACAGAGGCAAATATATAATCTTCCTGTCCTTGATTTTACACTTTCACTACAAATGTATTTTGTCCCTAAACACTTATTACAAATGCATTTTGCCCCTAAACGGTATGTAAAACTAGCCATTCACGGTGGCTCACGCCTGTAATTTCAGAACTTTGGAAGGCCAAGGTGGGAGGATCACTTGAGCCCAGGAGTTTGAGACCAGCCTGGGCAACATGGCGAGACCTCGTCCCTACAAAAAATCCAAAAATTAGCCTGACATGGTGGTGTGTGCCTATAGTCCCAGCTACCCGGGAGGCTTTGTTTTTTTGCTTAGGATTGTCTTGGCTATGTGGTCTCTTTTTTTGGCTCGATATGAAATTTAAAGTAGTTTTTTCTAATTCTGTGAAGAAAGTCAGTGGTAGCTTGATGGGGATAGCATTGAATCTATAAATTACTTTTGGCAGTATGGCCAGTTTCACAACATCAATTCTTCCTATCCATGAGCATGGAATGTTTTTCCATTTGTTTGTGTCCTCTCTTATTTCCTTGAGTAGTGGTTTGTAGTTCTCCCCTTTGTAAGTTGTATTCGTAGGTATTTTATCCTCTTTGTAGCAATTGTGAATGGGAGTTCACTCATGATTTGGCTCTCTGTTTATTATTGGTGTATAGGAATGCTTGTGATTTTTGCACATTGATTTTGAATCCTGAGACTTTGCTGAAGTTGCTTATCAGCTTAAGGAGATTTCAGGCTGAGACAGTGGGGTTTTCTAAATATACAGTCATGTCATCTGCAAACAGAGACAATTTGACTTCCTCTCTTCCTGTTTGAAAACGCTTTATTACTTTCTCTTGCCTGATTGCCCTGGCCAGAACTTCCAATACTGTGTTGAATAGGAGTGGTGAAAGAGGAGGCATCCACGCCGGGCGCGGTGGCTCACGCTTGTAATCCCAGCACTTTGGGAGGCTGAGGCCGGCGGATCATGAGGTCAGGAGATCGAGACCACGGTGAAACCCCGTCTCTACTAAAAAATACAAAAAAATTAGCCGGGCGTGGTGGCGGGCGCCTGTAGTCCCAGCTACTCGGAGAGGCTGAGGCAGGAGAATGGCGTGAACCCAGGAGGCGGAGCTTGCAGTGAGCCGAGATTGTGCCACTGCACTCCAGCCTGGGCGACAGAGCGTGACTCCGTCTCAAAAAAAAAAAAAAAAAAAAAAAAAAAGAGGAGGCATCCTTGTCTTGTGCCGGTTTTCAAAGGGAATGCTTACAGTTTTTGCCCATTCAGTATGATATTGTCTGTGAGTTTGTCATAAATAGCTCTTATTATTTTGAGATACGTTCCATCATTACCTAGTTTATTGAGAGTTTTTAGCATGAAGGGGTGTTGAATTTTGTCAAAGGCCTTTTCTGCATCTATTGAGATAATCATGTGGTTTTTGTCTTTGGTTCTGTTAATGTGATGGATTATGTTTATTGATGTGCATATGTTGAACCAGCCTTGCATCCCAGGGATGAAGCCGCCTTGATCATGGTGGATAAGCTTTTTGATGTGCTGCTGGATTCAGCTTGCCAGTATTTTATTGAGGATTTTCACATCAGTGTTCATCAGGGATATTGGCCCAAAATTCTCTTTTTTTGTTGTGTCTCTGCCAGGCTTTGGTATCAGGATGATGCTGGCCTCATAAAATGAGTTAGGGAGGATTCCCTCTTTTTCTATTGTTTGGAATAGTTTCAGAAGGAATGGTACCAGCTCCTCTTTGTACCTCTGGTAGAATTTGGCTGTGAATCCATCAGGTCCTGGACTTTTTTTGGTTGGTAGGCTATTAATTACTGCCTCAATTTCAGAACTTGTTATTGTTCTATTCAGGGATTCAACTTCTTGGTTTGACTTGGGAGGGTGTATGTGTCCAGGAATTTATCCATTTCTTCTAGATTTTCTAGTTTATTTGCATAGAGGTGTTTATAGTATTCTCTGATGATAGTTTTTATTTTCTGTGGGATCAGTGGTGACATCCCCTTTATCATTTTTTGTTGCATCTATTTGATTCTTCTCTCTTTTCTTCTTTATTAGTCTGGCTAGTGGTCTATCAATTTTGTTGATCTTTTCAAAAAACCAGCTCCTGGATTCATTGATTTTTTGAAGGGTTTTTCATGTCTCTGTCTCTTTCAGTTCTGCTCTGATCTTAGTTATTTCTTGTCTTCTGCTAGCTTTTGAATTTGTTTGCTCTTGCTTCTCTAGTTCTTTTTTTTTTTTTTCACCAGTTGTCAAATGATCCTTTATTGAAATATATTCCTTTGTGCTTAACTGGCTGGGCATTCCACAGCACCACTGTTGATGTCATCTATGATGTCATGAGGATGGCGGCCATTAACATTACAGTCCACAGACTGGACAGTCCCCAGGATCTCTTTAATGGTTCCAGAGAGTTCTCTGGCTGAGGATCCGTGCCGCATCTGTCAAGCAATGTTGAGGATCTCATCAAAAGTGATATTCCCACTGTGTTTAATGTTTTTCTGTTTCTTTCTGTCTCTTGGTGGTTCCTTGAGAGCTTTGATGATCAGAGCAGAGGCAGAAGGCACCACTTCAATCTGGGCCTGTCTGTTCTGAATGGTCAGTTTCACTGTAATCCTCAGGCCCTTCCAGTCACCCATTGCCTTGGCAATGTCATCACCAACCTTTTTTGGAGACAGACCCAGGGGGCGATCTTGGGGGCCAGGGCAGAAGTGGCACCAACTTCACCTCTGGCACACCTCAGGTATACAACTTTGATCTCGTTGGGGTCGAAGTTTGGTGGCATGGTGGAGGCGGCTGGTGTCGGAACAACCGAAGAAAGTTGCACCTTGGCCTCTTCTGAGCTGAAAGCCAAGAGCTCTCTAGTTCTTTTAATTATGATGTTAGGGTGTCGATTTCAGATCTTTCCTGCTTTCTCTTGTGGGCATTTAATGCTATAAATTTCCCTCTAAACACTGCTTTAGCTGTGTCCCAGAGATTCTGGTACATTGTGTCTTTGTTCTCATTGGTTTCAAAGAACTCATTTATTTCTGCCTTAATTTCGTTATTTACCCAGTAGTCATTCAGGAGCAGGTTGTTCAGTTTCCATGTAGTTGTGTGGTTTTGAGTGAGTTTCTTAAGGGGATTGCTGGCAAGATGGCCAAATAGGAACAGCTCTGGTCTGCAGCTCCCAGGGAGATTGATGCGGAAGGTGGGTGATTTCTGCATTTCCACCTGAAGTACCTGATTCATCTCATTGGGACTGGTTGGACAGTGGGTGCAGCCCACAGATGGCAAGCCGAAGCAGGGTGGGGCATCGCCTCACCCAGGAAGCACAAGGGGTCAGGGAATTCCCTCCACTAGCCAAGGGAGTCCTACTAAGGGACTGTGCCATGAGGAACACTGCACTCCAGCCCAGATACTGCGCCTTTCCCATGGTCTTCACTTTTTTTTTTTTTTCAAGACAAGGTCTTGCTCTGTCACCCAGGCTGGAGTGCAGTGGCATGATCTCGGCTTACTGCAACCTCCGCCTCCCGGATTCAAGCAATTCTCCTGCCTCAGCCTCCTGAGTAGCTGGGATTACAGATGCATGCCACCACGCCCAGCTAATTTTTGTGTTTTTAGTAGAGACGGGGTTTCACCATGTTGGCCAGGCTGGTCTCGAGCTCCTGACCTTGTGATCCGCCTGCCTTGGCCTCCCAAAGTGCTGGGGTTACAGGCGTGAGCCACTGTGCCTGGCTGAGTGACATACATTTTTAGCTCTACTAAGAAAGAGTTCAAGCTGAGAGTCTTTGATCTGCTAGGATTTCTAACACATGTGAACTCTACATGCTTTCTGTAATTCTACCAGATGTAGCCAAATTGTTCATGGTGAGTCCATCAACTTATAACTAGCTTTAGTTACAGATCTCTTGCCGTCTATTATTATACAGGATGGATTTTCAGATGCAGATGTTCTTTTGATTTGTGGTTTGCCCATTTCCCTCCAAGAAGTTGTCAAAAATGGCCTGGACTGGTGGAACCTTTACCATAGTTTATGCTGAGATAGCATTATTATGCCAGTCAGTAAGTTAAACAAATGCAATACTTTGAAGACTCTGACCTAGTTAGTTTAGACTTTAGAGTGAAAAAAGCTGAAATGAAATAGAGGAAGAGTATTAAGGAAGAAGCATATAGCTTGGGGGAAAATATATCTGTTTTTTCGTTCTGTTTATTGTATTCTCTTTTCTCTTTTTTTTCCTCAATTTTTTTTTTACCTCCTCTTTGACCCGTTGATTATCTAAAAGTATTTTGTTTAGTTTGGAGATTTTCCTGTTGTGTTTCCATTATTGATTTCTAGTTTGATTTCATTGTGGCCACAGATTACATTTTACATAATTTCAGTTCTTTTAAATTTAAGGTTTGTTTTATGGCCCAGGATATGATCTATCTTGGTGTATGTTCTGTGGGTACTTGAAAAGAAATTGTGTTCTGTTGTTGGGTGGAGTGTTTCTAAACCTGTATGTTACTGGTTGATGTTATTGTTTAGTTGTTTTATGTCATTGCTGATTTTCTGCCTAGTTGTTCTAGTAATTGTTAAGAGGGAAGTGTTGAAGTTTCCATCTGACTTCAACAGAATTGTTGGTTTGTCTATTTCTCCTTTCAGTTCTATCAGCTTTTGCTTCATACGTTTTGTGGCCCTAAATGCATGCACACTTCAGATTAACATTCTTGGCTGGGTGCCATCATTGCAGCACTTTGGGAGGCCGAGGCGGGCGGGTCGCTTGAGCTGAGGATTTCGAGACCAGCCTGGGTAACATGGCGAAACCCCATCTCTACCAAAAATACAAAAATTAGCCAGGCATGGTGGCGTGTGCCTGTGGTCCTAGCTACTCAGGAGACTGAGGTGGGAGGGTCACCTAAATCTAGGGAGGTTGAGGCTGCAGCGAGCTGAGATTGTGCCACTGCATTCCAGGCTGGTGACAGAGTGAGACCCTGTATTTAAAAAAAAAAAATCCCCTGCATTCTATTTATTCAGCCCTCCCTACCCACAACTCATAGTTCTTGGCCAATCTCTCTCTCTTTTTTTTTTTTTTTTTTGAGACAGTGTCTCTGTCTAGTGTCCAGGTTGGAGTGCAATGACTGGATCTCAGCTTATTGCAACCACCACTTCCTGGGTTCAAGTGATACTTCTGTCTCAGCCTCCCAAGTAGCTGGGGCCACAGGCATGAGCCACCACTCCTGGCTAATTTTTGTATTTTTTGTAGAGACAGTGTTTCAGCATATCACCCAGGCTGATCTCGAACTCCTGAGCTCAAATGATCCTCCTAACTCAGCCTCCCAAAATGCTGAGATTACAGGTGTGAGCCACTCCACCCAGCCTAGATAACTTCTTTTTTTTTAATTTTTATTTTTAGATGGAGTCTTGCTCTGTTGCCCAGGCTGGAGTGCAGTGGCATGATCTCGGCTCACTGCAACCTCCGCCTCCCGGGTTCACGCCGTTCTCCTGCCTCAGCCTCCCGAGTAGCTGGGACGACAGGTACCTGCTGCCACTCCTGGCTAATTTTTTGTATTTTTAGTAGAGATGGGGTTTCACCGTGTTAGCCAGGATGGTCTTGATCTCCTGACCTCGTGATCTGCCCACCTCAGCCTCCCAAAGTGCTGGGATTACAGGCGGGAGCCACCACACCTGGCCTTTTTTTTTGAGAAAGAATCTCACTCTTGTTGCCCAGGCTGGATGGAGTGCAGTAGTCTAATCTTGGCTCACTGTAACCTCTGCCTCTGGGTTCAAGTGATTCTCCTGTCTCAACCTCCTGAGTAGCTGGGATTACAGGTGCATGCCACCATGCCCGGCTAATTTTTGTATTTTTAGTAGAGATGGGGTTTCACCATGTTGGCCAGGCTGGTCTCAAACCCCTGACCTCAAGTGATCCACCAGCCCTGGCCTCCCAAAGTGCTGGGATTACAGGCGTGAGCCACTGCGCCCGGCCGACAGTTTGTTCCTGAAAAATATTGCGCCACTTCTTTCTCCCACCATTTTCTAGTGTGTTGTAATTGATTTCCCCTTACAGGTAAAATGTCGCTCATTTTCTGCTGGCTATTTTCAAGATTTTTTTGTCTTTAGTTTTCAGAAAATTAATTATGATGTCTTGGCATGGATTTCTTTGGGTTTATC
The DNA here is from genome assembly GCF_028878055.3 of Symphalangus syndactylus. NCBI lineage: Eukaryota > Metazoa > Chordata > Mammalia > Primates > Hylobatidae > Symphalangus > Symphalangus syndactylus. The sequence goes on along the minus strand of NC_072431.2, from coordinate 19,560,997 downwards.
CTTTTCAGAGTTTGCTCACCTTCTTGAATCTGTGGGTTGTCTCTTGGGAAATTTTGAGTAATTTCTTTGAGGGCTTTATTAGTCCCACCTTTTTTCTTTTTTTTTTTTTTTTTTTTTTTTTTTTTGAGACGGAGTCTCGCTCTGTCGCCCAGGCTGGAGTGCAGTGGCGCAGTCTCGGCTCACTGCAAGCTCCGCCTCCCGGGTTCATGCCATTCTCCCGTCTCAGCCTCTCCGAGTAGCTGGGACTACAGGCGCCCGCCACCACGCCCGGCTAATTTTTTGTAGTTTTAGTAGAGACGGGGTTTCACCGTGGTCTCGATCTCCTGACCTCGTGATCCGCCCGCCTCGGCCTCCCAAAGTGCTGGGATTACAAGCGTGAGCCACCGCGCCCGTCCAGAGTCCCACCTTTTTTCTCCTCTCCTTCGGCAACTCTGATGACGTGAATGTTAGTTTTTTTTGTTATAGTTCCCTATAGTCCTGTTCAATTTTGTTCAATCTATTTTTTCTCTGTTGCTCAGATTGGGTAATATGTATTGTTCTGCCTTCTAGTTTACTGATTCTTTCCTCTCTCCTCCATTCTCCTGTTGAGTCCATTCACTGAGATTTTTTTTTTTGGTTATTGTGCCCTAAATTTTCCATTTGGTTCTTCTTCATAACTTCTGTATTCTGAGACTCTGTATTTCTTTGCTGAGTGCAGTAGGCAGAATGACCCTCCAAAGATGTCCATGTCATAATCCCTGGAACTGTGAATATGTTACTCTACATGGCAAAAGAAACTTTAAAAATGTGCTTGAGGATTTGAACAGGGAGATTAGCTTGGATTGCCTGGTGGGTGCAATCTAATTACATGGGTCCTTAAAATCAGAGAACCTTTCCTGCTTGTGATTAGAGGAGGATGTGACAGAAAGGCACAGAGATGTAATATTGCTGGCTTTGAAGATGGAGGAAGAGGGCCACATGCCAAGGAACGTGGGTAGAAGCTGGAAGGAGCGAGGAAATAGATTCTCCCTTAGGGTCTCTGGAAAGTAACAGCCTTGTGGACAAATTGATTTAGCCCAGTTAAGACCCATGTCAGACTTCGAACCTACAGCTAACAAATCTGCATTAAGCTGGTGAATTTGTGGTGGTTTGTTATGGCAGCAATAGGAAACTAGTACACTGAAGCTACTTTATTTGTTTCAGGGATGTTCATAATTGCTCATTGAAGCGTTTTCATCATGGCTGCTTTAAAATCTTTGTCAATTGCTCTAACATGTCATTTTGGTGTTGGCATCTTTTTTTTCATTCAGTTTCATATCTTCTTGGTTCTTGGTATGAATGATTTTTGATTAAAATGCAGACATTTTCATATTGTTATGAGCCTTTTATTTTTTGTCTCATAACAATATGAAAATGTCTGGGTCTCAATCTGTCATTCAGGCTGGAGTGCAGTGGCTTGCTCTCAGCTCACTGCAACCCCCACCTCCCACGCTCAAGCGATTCTCCCACCTCAGCCTCCCGAGTAGCTAGGACCACAGGCATGTGCCAGCATGCCCAGCTAATTTTTATATTTTTTGTGGTGACAGGTTTTGCCATATTGCCCAGGCTGGTCTCGAACTCCCAAAGTGCTGGGATTACAGTCATGAGCCACCATGCCCGGCCCATGATGAGACTTTATACCTTATTTAAACCTAGTTTTAGCTGGCTTTCTCTGACACCATTCTGGCAAAGAAAGCTGGGTTGCTTCCTTGTAACTGCCAGATACAAGTAGAAGTCCAAGTTCTCCTGCCAGCCTCCTTGACACCAGAAAGGGGGTGCTCCTTGCTATTGGTGGGCAGTTGTGTGAATCAACCCCCCAGACGGTCTGTACTGACACTGGGAGGGATTGGGGGTATCTCATTTCTGCCAGCAGGGATGAAAGGCCAGGTTCCTAACTTTGCCTTTCTTGTTCCTTACTTCTCTGACACCACTCCAGTGAGTGCCCTGTACTGCCTCATTTTATCCTTCTGGGGATGGAAGTGTAGACTCCCTGCTTGCTCTTTGTTGGTGTGGATATGGGTAGGGCCAGGGTTTGTTTGTTTGTTTGTTTTTTGTGGTGTTTGGCTGGGATAGTGGTTATTGTCTAGGTTTTCTGTCTTATTAGGCTGCCCCTGTCCTAGTTCTTTGGCTAGAGAAGCTTTTGTTGTGGCTTTGCACTTTGTCTGTGCCACTTGGCATTTTCAAGTTGCCCCTTCTTTAGCATCAAGTCTGATATATAAGTCAAAAAGAAAACCTAGGGAACTTACCACGGTCTTTCCTCTGGTCCCAAGGTCCTTTAGTCAGTCTGACTTATTGTCACCTTTCAGTCTTATTTTTGTTTTATATAGAACGTCCAGGGTTTTTAGTTATACTGAGTGGGAGGAATAGGAGAGAAGATGCCTACTTCGTCTTACCAGAAATGGAAGTCTGTCTAAAGACCACTAATTTTTTTTTTGTTTGAGATGGAGTCTTGCTCTGTCACCCAGGCTGGAGTGCCGTGGTGAGATCTCAGCTCACTGCAACCTCTGCCTCCTGGGTTCAAGTAGCTGGGATTACACAGGCATGTGCCACCACACCCGGCTAATTTTGTATTTTTATTAAAGGTGGGGTTTCGCCATGTTGGCCAGGCTGGTCTCGAACTCCTGACCTCAGGTGATCTGCCTGCCTTGGCCTCCTAGTGCTGGGATTACAGGCGTGAGCCACCACACCCTGACCTGGGACCACGGTGTTTTTTTTTTGTTTGTTTGTTTGTTTTGCAGTGAGCACAGAGTAGCCAGGACCACTTTTTAAAGCAGATTTTTCTCCTAGGTTTTTGGATTACATATTGGCAGATTTTTTTCCAGCCCACATTTTCAATAAAGGTATACTCCTACGTGGGTTCCAGCTTTATATGGGTTTTCAGTTCAATCCTGATTTGAGTGAGCCCAAGGGCCTATCTCCTGTCTCCACATAGGTTTTAAAACCTAAGTCCCTGGAGTGTTGAGACTATCTAACTCTCCTTTAGGGGCTGGCACCTGCCACTCCACAACCAGGAGAGCATCAGCTTCAGCTCATGTGACTACCAGAATAGTTTTAGTCTCTCAAGTGTGCTTAGCTGTGAATTTAATCAGATAAGATGCTTGTAGTATTTTACTTAGCATTTCTAGATATTTAAAAAATTTAGGCTGGGCGCAGTGGCTCATGCCTGTAATCCCAGCACTTTGGGGGGCCGAGGCGGGCAGATCACCTGAGGTCAGGAGCTTGAGACCAGCCTGGCCAACATGGCGAAACCCCGTGTCTACAAAAATTAGCCGGGCATGGTGGCGGGCGCCTGTAATTCCAGCTACTCGGGAGGCTGAGGCAGGAGAACTGCTTGAACTTGGGAGGCGGAGGTTGCAGTGAGCTGAGATCGCTCCATTGCACTCCAGCCTGGGAGACAAGAATGAGACTTTGTCTAAAAAAAAAAAAAACAACTTAATTCAGGCTGGGCATGGTGATTCATGCCTATACTCCCAGCACTTTGGAAGACTGAGGTGGGAGGACAGCTTGAAGGCAGGAGTTCAAGACCAGCCTGGGCAACATAGCAAGACATCTCTACAAAAAATTTTAAAATGAGCTGGGCGTGGTGGCATGCACTTTAGTCCTAGTTACTGGGGAGACTGAGGCAGGGAGATTGTTTGAGCTCAGGAGTTTTGAGGCTGTAGTGAGCTATAATTGAGCCACTGCAGTCCAGCCTGGGCAACAGAGTCTCATAAATAAATCAATACATTTACCACTTTAATTATCTTTTTTAAAATATATTTTTTTGAGATAGGGTCTTGCTCTGTTGCCCAGGCTGGGGTACAGTGGCACTGTCATGGCTCACTTCAGCCTCAACCTCCCAGGCTCAAGCAATTCTCTCACCTCTGCCTCCTGAGTAGCTGAGACCACAGGTGTGTTCCACACTGGGCTAATTTTTTGCAGAGACAGGGTTTCGTGATATTGCCCAGGCTGATCTCAAACTCCTGGGCTCAAGCAATTTGCCTGCCTCAGCCTCCCAAAGTGCTAGGATTACAGGTGTGATTTAATCATCTTAAAGTGTACAATTCATTGGCATTAAGTATACATTGTTGTGCAACTGTCATCACTGTCCATTTCTGGGACTGTTCATCATCTCAAATAGAAACTCTCTTCTGGGTGTTTTTAACAGGTTTTTAGCTTATTTGCTTCCTCCTGGTGAAGTGGAGGTAGAAAGACATTTCAGGCAGAAAGCACAGCAAGTGAGAAGGCATAGAGTCTTACAAAAGTCCCAATATCCAGAAACAAGAGTCCAGTGTTCAGGAACCAATACATAGGTGATATGGTGCAAGGTGATAGATGAGGCCTACAGAACGGTGTCAGATCATGCAGGACAAGATAAATCCCATTTAGGGTAATGGGGAAAAGAATTTTACAAATAAATTGAGACCAGGTGCAGTGGCTTATGCCTGTAATCCAGCACTTTGGGAGGCCGAGGCAGGTGGATCACTTGAGGTCAGGAGTTTAAGACCAGCCTGGTCAACATGGTGAAACCCCATCTCTACTAAAAATACAACAAATTAGCTAGGTGCTGTGGCACATGCCTCTGGTCCCAGCTACTCAGGAGGCTGAGGCAGGAGAATCGCTTGAACCAGGAGGTGGAGGTTGCAGTGAGCCGAGATTGCGCCACTGCACTCCAGCCTGGATGACAGAGTGAGACTCTGTCTCAGAAAAAAAAAAAAAGAAAAAAAAAGTTGAATTGCTTGGTTTTGTTATTTGGAAGGTGACAGGGAAATCTTGTAGTACTTAGTCTTGCTAACTATTGAGAATTGCCTATTGTCCATAGTTATTTTGTCCAATTTTTTAGTTGTTTACAGCAGGATGTCAAATCCTATCCCAATTCCTCCTTCGTGGGGAGGTTCGTAGGATGAGGCAAAAGAACAAATACCAGTCACCAAAAGGTAAGGGAGGGAAATATTTAAAATCAAATGCCTGGCCGGGCGCGGTGGCTCACGCTTGTAATCCCAGCACGTTGGGAGGCCGAGGCGGGCGGATCACGAGGTCAGGAGATCGAGACCACGGTGAAACCCCGTCTCTACTAAAAATACAAAAAAATTAGCCGGGCGTGGTGGCGGGCGCCTGTAGTCCCAGCTACTTGGAGAGGCTGAGGCAGGAGAATGGCGTGAACCCGGGAGGCGGAGCTTGCAGTGAGCCGAGATTGCGCCACTGCACTCCAGCCTGGGCGACAGAGCGAGACTCCATCTCAAAAAAAAAAAAAAAAAAAAAAAAAAAATCAAATGCCTGTTAGCTGGAAAAATGCTACACTGCCTCATCCAGTTTTAGTTTGCTACTCTTGAGATCATTAGATCAGAAACAGCTGTTATATACATGAAAAATATTACTAACATGTGAGTTAATTACAGTAGCCAGAATATCCCAAGGCAATTATAATTTTGTACCATCTAAATGTCATTAGAGATGACTTCACATTGAAAAAAATATGTCAGTTGATAACTGGTTAAATAAATGCAAGACTGGGATATCTGAGAGAAGGGTTCCAAATGAGGTGAGACCTAGATACACTAGAGTACTGGACAGCTCAGAAATACAGGCATCCACAATACATTGCAGAATGAAAAGAGCTGTTTAACATAGGATTTGTACACCATGATCCCATTTTGCTGAAGAAAGGAATCCAGAAAATTATACACTGTTTATTTCTATTTTATATATTTGTTGTTTTCTATTTTTATGGGCAGTCGCCATTTATTCATTTTATAACTAGAAATAAAATTTTCATTTTACTGGGGAAAAAAGTAATATAGCTCTAATAATGGCTACAATAAAGACTTAAATCACAATATTAAAATTTACAGAGATTTGTGCATCTATACTCAATATACTCAAAATTTTTTGGTAGAGTTGCTAGCTCCTAAGACAAAACGTTCACTCAGAAAAGTAAGAAATAAAGATTAGGCTGAGAGCAGTGGCTCACGCCTGTTATCTTAGAGCTGTGGGAGGCTGAGGTGGGAGGATTGCTTGAGCCTAGGAGTTTTAGGTTACAAGGTTACAGTGAGCTATGATAGTGCCACGGATTGCACGCCAGCCTGGGTAACAGAGCAAGACCCTATTTCTAAATAAATAATAGCTTGGTTATTTGCATGCCAGTAAATAACTTGTATACTGATGTTCCTGTATTTTTTCCCCCTAATCTAGAGGTTTGCTTTAATGCTCTTAAAACCATAAATTTTTTTTTTTTTTTTTGAGACGGAGTCTTGCTCTGTCACCCAGGCTATAGTGTGGTGGCGCAATCTCGGCTCACTGCAACCTTTGCCTCCTGGGTTCAAGTGATTCTCCTGCCTCAGCCTCCCGAGTAGCTGAGATTACAGGTGTCTGCCACCATGCCTAATTTTTGTATTTTTAGTAGAGACAGGGTTTCACCATGTTGGCCAGGCTGGTCTCAAACTCCTGACCTCAAGTGATGTGCCTGCCTTGGCCTCCCAGTGTGCTGGGATTACAGTTGTGAGTCTGGCCATAAACTTTCTTGAATGGCGGGTATAAAGGGCTAATGGGGTTAGTGTGGAATATAGCCTAAGCACAATATTCCTCACGTTATTACTGAAGTTAACCTAAGTACTCTGCCAAATTCTTGAAATCAAATAATGTACTCAAATCTGTGCAACTAACCATATCCCCTTCTCTCTCTAGAAAAAAACATAACATTTTAACATATCAAAAATGAACAAATGAGAAAATGGACTATGTCTTATCTTCTGGGAGGTACCCAGATGTAATGGAAAGGCGAAGTTTGATAGAACTGATGTAATTTACTCTGTGATCTTGGACAAGTATTTAAAAAAATAAAATCCAGCCAGGTGCAGTGGCTCACACCAGTAGTCCCAGCTACTCTGGAGGCTGAGGTGGGAAGATCTCTCGAGCCCAGGAGTTTGAGTCCAGCCTGGGCAACACAGGGAGACCCTGTCTTAAAAACAAAAATCCATCTGAGTCTTAACCTTAACTGAAAAATTGAGAGAATACCAAAATCTTAGAGAACTGTCTTGCTTAACATGAAAAACCATTTTACATAGTTTTTGGGTAGAAAAGCTATAAACTTTTGCATTAAAGGGCTTGGCAACACAATGGGATATATTAATTCATTTCCCTTCTGGTACTCTGTTTTACAATTACAAATCAAGTGCTTTTAGAAATACAATTTATCTGGGTTTAGAGACTAAACTCAGTAAGAGGTGCCCAGCTGATTTAAATGTCTGTCATCATACTGGACTCCAGTTCCCTAACTCATGTTTTTGTTTCTCTCATTCCATTATGTAGTCCTTTCTCCTTGGAGAAAAACATGAAAGCAAAGTAGGAGTCAAATAATGCTGATTGCTTTCTTGGTCATGTTGACATTACATTCTCAGCCACTACTATATATCCCTTGTCAATCATGTTGCTGTATAAAATTTTTATTTGAGATGGAATCTTGCTCTGCCACTCAGGCTGGAGTGCAGTGGCATGATCTTGGCTCACTGCAACCTCCACCTCCCAGGTTCAAGCGATTCTCCTGCCTCAGCCTCCCAAGTAGCTGGGATTACAGGCGACTGCCATCACGCCCAGCTAATTTTTGTATTTTTAGTAGAGAGACAGTTTCACCATGTTGGCCAGGTTGGTCTCGAACTCCTAACCTCAGGTGATCCGCTCATCTCAGCCTCCCAAAGTGTTGGGATTACAGGCATGAGCCACCGTGCCTGGCCTAAAATTTTTAATTACTGTAGATGTGTATGGGAATAAATGATGAATTTGGCATATAAGACAATTTGGCTGAGCAGATTGCAAGGTAATGTCTTGGCTGGTGTGGTGGCTCACGCGTGTAATCCCGGCACTATGGGAGGCTGAGGTGGACAGATCACCTGAGGTCAGGAGTTCGAGACCAGCCTGGCCAACATAGTGAAACCCTGTCTCTATTAAAAATACAAACATTAGCCAGGTGTGGTGGCACATGCCTGTAATCCCAGCTGCTCGGGAGGCTGAGGCAGGAGAATCACTTGAACCCAGGAGGTGGAGGTTGCAGTGAGCTGAGATTATGCCACTGCACTCCAGCCTGGGCAACAGAGCCAAGACCACATCTCAAAAAAAAAAAAAAAACAAAACAAAAGGTAAGGTCTTATTTTAACTCAGTCTGAGAAATGGTAAATAAATTGCAAGTTTTATGACTGACTTGCAGATTGAGTAATTCCATAATTAGTTGGTTGGAAATGGTTCCTTAGTGTTAACTGTGTAGAAGAAAAGCTAACATAAAAATTGCTTGTTATTAACATTAAAAAATGAAGAATATTGGCCGGGCACAGTGGCTCACACCTGTAATCCCAGCACTTTGGGAGTTCAAGGCAGCAAGATCACTTTGAGCTCAGGAGTTCAAGACTAGTCTGGGCAACACAGCAAGACCTTGTCTCTATTCTAAAAAATTAAAATTTTATTTAAAAAAAGAAGAATATTAAGTAATCAGATAAATTACTATTAAAATGTAATTGTATTTTCAGAATTGTCTTGATATTTAAATGTTATTAAGTAAAATTTTCCAAGAAATTCAATTATGGCATATAAAATTATACAAATTTACCAAAAGTTACAGTTGTAGATATATTCATGTGAAGAATCTAGAAAATTGATAATCTCAAACTATATGAGAAAGACAGGTAAACTTCCAAGTAAATTAATTAAATAATAATGCAGTACCCTCAGGAGTTTAAGGAAATAGAGGGAAGGTTCTCTCCCACCTACCAAAAAGTCCCAGAGAATAGGGAAGACACCTGCCTTTTGCATCCTAAGAAGGAAAAGTATGCTACAAAACTGAAGCCCCTATATGTCTTCCATACCTAAGAAATAGCTCCTTTTATGTGTATATATGCATAAAAACTTTCATTTCCAGATTCTCAACTAGGTGAGTGTATTCCAAACTTTCTTTCCTCTTCTTAATGAGAATCCATGCACATCATGTTACTGTTTTTGATGAAATGAAATGGATCTTACTCCTCAAGGGTTTCGGCAGAAAAAGCAGCAAATTACTGCTATAGGGACTCAGGTACAACAAAACGTTGGTTCCTATGGTCTGTTTGTATCACGTGCAGAAGTCCAAATCTGATTGTAAAAATTAGAGAATTCCAGAATACTTGAAAAAATGTTATTTTATTTGTACAGTTAAAAAGTTATACATAGAAACTTATAATTACAGTTCTGTAAAGCTGAAAGAACTGTCAGGGAAAAGGGAGGGTGTTACTTCTTTTGATTGATCATTAAGGAAGTTAGAGGAATAAAAACACAGTAAAAGGTTTAAAACATTAAGGAACATTTTTCAGGTATAAATTTTATAAATACAAAACAAATTCACAAATTACTCTCAATACTAAATAAATATCTAGTTAACAAACTTGGACTTAATACCTGCAGCCAGCACTGGTACAGCACTTCAAGGATATAAGATTGGATTCATTCATGTGTAGTGTTGAAAGAATGTACTCAAACAATTAAGACATAAACACCTTTTCTAAACAAACTGTGCTATAGCAGAAGACTCATCCGTGTAGATAACTCTCCCTTAATACCACAACTTTTAAAAAAAATCATCAATAACAAAATAAATCGTGGGTGAAAAAATATTTTCCAAGATCTCTGGACACATGAATGATCTAAAAAATGTACAAAAACCTCTGTAAACCAGTACTGTATCCAATACATCTATCAAACTTATTAGATACTGAACAAAACTGTAGCAAAGGACATCTTTCCTACATTCTCCTGAGTGCTTAATATTAAAATTGAGAATATAGTGCAGGCCACACTTTTATGTGGTCAATCAGTTGTTATTGCTTTATACAGCATGATTTAATGTTCCATTTTCATGAACAATTTGTTTTTCTTCAAATATATCCTTTAGAAGGACAAAGTTAGATTCGTGACTTTTTCGCAGCCGGTGGTGTGCTAACTTGGTCCACGTTACTGGGTGTGACGTGGAGTCCAAGCTTTTGAGCCTGAATATGAAAAAATGCTTGAAGCCTAGTTCCAGCTTTTGCTTCACTTGTGTTACGAGGGTTGTATTCAAAGCAGTTCGAAAACATTAACTCAATATCATCAATAAACTCAGCTAGAAAGGGAAAGAGACAAAAAAGATTAGAATGAAAGTACATAAATATAATTCTTGTATCACATCTGGAAATCTTATTAAGAAAATGGAAGCCCACTTTTTTCTTTAGAAAGAGAAGACTCTGGCTAGGCATGGTGGCTCACATCTGTAATCTCAGCACCTGGGAGGCTAAGCCGGAGGATCACTTGAGCTCAGGAGTTCGAGACCATCCTGGGCAATATAGCAAAACCCCGTCTCTACAAAAAAATACAAAAATATTAGCCACTTGCGGTGGTTCAAGCCTGTAATCCCAGCACTTTGGGAGGCCGAGGGAGGCCGAGGTGGGAGGATCATTTGAGGTCAGGAGTTCGAGACCAGCCTGGGCAACATGGTGAAACTGCGTCTCTACAAAAAATACAAAAAATTAGCCAGGCATGTCGGGCATGGTAGCTCATGCCTGTAATCCCAGCACTTTGGGAGGCCGAGGCAGACGGATCACCTGAGGTCAGGAGTTCGGCACCAGCCTGGCCAACATGGTGAAACCCCATCTCTACTAAAAATACAAAAATAGCTGGGCGTGGTGGTGGGTGTCTGTAATCTCAGCTACTCGGGAGGCTGAGGCAGGAGAATCACTTGAACCCAGGAGGCAGAAGTTGCAGTGAGCTGAGATTGCGCCACAGCACTCCAGCGTGGGCCACAGAGCAAGACTCCATCTCAAAAAAAAAAAAATTAGAGAGGCATGGTGGCCTGCACCTGTGGTCCCAGCTACTTGGGAGGCTGAGGTGGGAGGACAGCTTGAGCCAGTGAACCAAAATTTTGCCTCTGCACTCAAGCCTGGGCAACAGAGTGAGACGTATCTCAAAAAAAAAAAAAAAAAGAAAAGAAAAAAAGAAGAAAGAAAATATTCTGAAACAAGGTAGCAGAACTGAGGCTTAAAACTGTTTAACTGTAAATACTTTAAAATTGTTTTATTGAAACTATCCAATTATGTGATCGTATACATTATGTGATTATAAAGAACTTCTTTGAGTAAGATCAGATCTATAAAATATCTTTAACTTACTTGATCCTAATCCATCTTTCATCCCTACATACACTAATAAGTACTTGTGGAACCTCAAGGAATGCCATCTACACAACTACATCCACACACATCCTTTTAATAAGAGAAAAACAGCCTCTACCTCTTTAAACAAAAATAAATGTCAAAGATGCTATAACAGAATGCCTTAGAAAAATAAATATCAAAGAAAAACATAAATTACTTACATGCTAATTTATATTCACACTTATTCACTTTTTCACGAATTATATTTAAGGCAATGGGCTTTTTGATGATGTCATAGTAGTCTGGGACCTGTAAAATAATTCAAATATCTCTGTCCACACAGAAAACTTAACTGGAAAGAAGTGTTCAAATAACAAAGTTTTGCACTAAAAAGCAACTCAATATGCAATTGCAATATGGTCTTGCTCATGGCTCTCCTTCTCTCTATATAGATATATATATGTCTATATAGATATGTCTATATATATACACACACACACACACACACACACCATTGTCACTTGTGACCAAAAGAAAAATTCTTCAATGAGCGTTATTGCATTTGTAATAATGAATAAAATGTATGCAACAAAGTTTAATTTAGGACAAAAACTACCCAGGCAAAATGAGTCAAATGAGTCAAACTAAGAATTTTTTTATGCTATTCAATATTAATTAATCCTTCTCATTCTTGCTCTAGAAGTCTCAAAGTAGAATTCTGATGATGTCACTTCTTCATTCAGAAACCTTTATCTCACACTGGTGAGCGAGACCCTTTATAATATAGTTGTGTGTCTGAGACTTTCTAACCCAACCTCATTCAAACCATCCACCACATTCACCATATTCTCATTTCTGGGTGACTACCCTACAGTATATTCCTTTTTCCCTGAAACATCCTTACTGCATTTCTTAGTGTTGAAATTCTACCTTTCTTCAATGACCAGTTCCAAATAGTTCTCCTTAAAAAGTGTTCAATTTTATTATTTTGTCCCTCTGAAATGCTCAAATCAATCTCTGTCTTCTCTACTTCTGTAATACCATGATAACTTCTATTACAGTACCATAACACTGTTCTATCTTTGCTATATCACAGATCACATTCTGCCATATATATATATATATAAAACCTAACTACAACACCATCTCATATCCTTCAGTTTGATTAGGCCATCACTGTTACCTAATACCTTTTTTTTTTTCCTTTGGAGACAGGGTCTTGCTCTGTCACCCAGGCTGGAGTGTGGTGGTGTTATCTCGGCTCATTGCAACCTCCACCTTCTAAGCTCAAGTGATCCTCCTGCCTCAGATTCCCAAGTAACTGTGACTAAAGTCATGCACCACCACACTTGGCTATTTTTTTTTTTTCTTTTTTTTTTTTGTATTTTTTGTAGAGTCAAGGTTTGACCATGTTGGTTAGGCTGGTCTCAAACTCCTGGGCTCAAGTGATCCACCTGCCTCAGCCTCCCAAACTGTTTTTTTCTTTTTTTTTTGAGACGGAGTCTCACTCTCTCTCCCAGGCTGGAATGCAGTGGCACGATCTCGGCTCACTGCAAGCTCTGCCTCCCGGGTTCAAGGGATTCTCCTGCCTCAGCCTCCCGAGTAGCTGGGACTACAGGTGTGTGCCACCATGCCCAGCTAATTTTTTGTGTTTTTTTAGTAGAGACAGGGTTTCACTGTGTTAGCCAGGATGGTCTCAATCTCTTGACCTCGTGATCTGCCCGCCTCGGCCTCCCAAAGTGCTGGGATTACAGGCATGAGCCACTGCGCCTGGCCCCAAACTGTTGAGATTACAGGTGTGACACATTGCACCCAGCCAGAATACCTAATTTTTTTTTTTTTTTTGAGAGAGAGTCTTGCCCAGGCTGGGGTGCAATGCGTGATCTCGACTCACTACAACCTCCGCCTCCTGGGTTCAAGTGATTCTCCTGCTTCAGCCTCCCGAGTAGCTGGGATTACAGGCATACACCACCATGCTCAGCTAATTTTTGCATTTTTAGTAGAGACAGTGTTTTGCCATGTTGGCAAGGCTGGTCTTGAACTCCTGACCTTCGGTGATCCACCGCCTTGGCCTCCCAAAGTGTTGGGATTACAGGTGTGAGCCACTACACCTGGCTCAGAATAACTTTTATATCAGTGTTTCTCAAAATGTGCTCTCTGGACCAGGACCATCAGCATCATCTGGGGACTTGTCAGAAATCCAAGAGTTAGACATCATTCCAGACCTAATGAATCAAAAACTCTGGGGCTCAGGAATCTATGTTTTAGCAAGTCCTCCAAATGATTCTGAGGCATGCAGTAGTTTGAGAACCACTGCTTTAAATAAGAAAAATATGATTAATGGTACTCAGTTAACTCTATTCATATTCATTACATAGAACAAAAACATTGAGGTCATTGTAGCACACCACCATTATTCATAAAGAATCAGTCATGGCTGGGCACGGTGGCTCACGCCTGTAATCCCAGCACTTTGGGAGGCCAAGACGCATGGATCACCTGAGGTTAGGAGTTCGAGACCAGCCTGGCCAACATGGTGAAACCCTGTCTCTACTAAAAATACAAAAATTAGCCAGGTATGGTGGCAGGTAACTGTAATTCCAGCTACTTGGGAGGCTGAGGCAGGAGAATCGCTTGAACCCAGAAAGCGGAGGTTCTAGTGAGCCAAGATCGCGCCATTGCACTCCAGCCTGGACGACAAGAGCAAGACTCCATCTCAAAAACAAACAAACAAACAAAAAAATGGCTGGGTGCGGTGGCTCATGCCTGTAATCTCAGCACTTTGGGAGGCCGAGGAGGGCAGATCACCTGAGGTCAGGAATTTGAGAACAGCCTGGCCAACATGGTGAAACCCCATCGCTAATAAAAATACAAAAATTAGCCAGGTGTGGTGGCAGGCCCCTGTAATCCCAGCTACTCGGGAGGCTGAGGCAGGAGAATCGCTTGAACCCAGGAGGTGGAGGCTGCAGTGAGCCAAGATCACACCATTGCACTCCAGCCGGGGGACAAAAGCAAGACTTTGTCTCAAAAAAAAAAAAAACAAAAACAAAAAGAAAAGAATCGTCACAAAATTAGAAGGGACTGAGCTGTCTAACTCTATTGTTTTCTTTTTTTTTGAGATGGAGTTTCACTCTTGTTGCCCAGGCTGGAGTGTGGAGTGCAATGGCACGATCTCGGCTCACTGCAACCTCTGCCTCCCGGGTTCAAGTAATTCTCCTGCCTCAGCCTCCCGAGTAGCGGGGACTACAGGTGCCTGCCACCACGCCCGGCTAATTTTTTTGTATTTTTAGTAGAGACGGGGTTTCACTGTGTTAGCCAGGATGGTCTTGATCTCCTGACCTCGTGATCTGCCCGCCTCGGCCTCCCAAAGTGCTGGGATTACAGGCGTGAGCCACAGCGCCAGGCCAACTCTATTGTTTTCAACATAGGAACTGATGTTCAAGACCAGCCTGGCAATGAAGTGAGATCCTGTCTCAAAAAAAAAAAAAAAATTAGCTGCACCTGGTGGCATGTGCCTGTAGTACCAGCTACTCAAGTGGCTAAGTTGGAGGATCACTTGAGCTCAGGAGGTTGAGGCTGCAGAGAACCAAAGTATGCCACTGCACTCCGGCCTGGGCGACAGAAACCCTGTCTCTAAAAATACTAAGAAGTAGACATGGCCAGATGCGGTGGCTCACGCCTGGAATCCCACCACTTTGGGAGGCCGAGGTGGGCAGATCACGAGGTCAGGAGATTGAAACCAGCCTGACCAACATGGTGAAACCCCGTCTCTACTAAAAATAGAAATATTAGCCGGGTGTCGTGGTGCGTGCCTGTAATCCCAGCTACTCAGGAGGCTGAGGCAGGAGAATCGCTTGAACCCGGGAGGCAGAGCTTGCAGTGAGCCGAGATCGTGCCATTGCGCTCCAGCCTGGGCGACAGAGTGAGACTGTCTCAGGAAACAACAACAACAACAAAAAACTAGACAGTGAGTAACAGGTATTTTGACTACTTCAAAGTTGTCATGTGGATTAAATCAGATAATATACATGAATGCATTTTATCAAGTCTAGTAATTACCTGGATTTTAGAAACAAGTTTCAAAAAAGGCCAGCTGTCATCGTGTCGTACCAATTCTACAACAAGTTGTTCAAAAGCAGACAATTCATGAACTCCTCCCTGTCGGCCAGAACTTCTTCGACCCAGTGTCACAGGCGATGACTCTGAGTAAATAATTACAATATTTTAGGTGATAACAAAGCAAAATATTGGTTCGCTACAAGCCAAACTGGATATATAAATACCAAATTCCAATAGAAAATAGACACTCCATACACTGAGATGTTAACTATTTTCTGGGAGATATGAAAATTTGACCAAAATAAATAGGACCAAATAGTCATTATTTCCTTTTTGATCTTAAAAATGTCCAGTTGCATTAAACATTCACTGGGAACAGATTTTCAGAGTGTAATGCAAAAGAAAAATCTAGAACACAAAAGTTTTTGGATTATTTTTACTCAATTTTATTAAAAATACTTTTCAGCTACAGTTTTTTTTTTTTTTTTTTTTTTTTGAGATGGAGTCTCGCTCTGTCGCCCAGGCTGGAGTGCAGTGGCACGATCTCAGCTCACTGAAAGCTCCACCTCCCAGGTTCATGCCATTCTCCTGTCTCAGCCTCCCGAGTAGCTGGGACTATAGGCACCCACCATGGCGCCCGGCTAATTTTGTTTTGTATTTTTAGTAGAGACGGGGTTTCACCGTGTTAGCCAGGATGGTCTCGATCTCCTGACCTCGTGATCCACCTGCCTCGGCCTCCCAAAATGCTGGGATTACAGGCGTAAGCCACCGCGCCCGGCCTTTTCAGCTACAGTTAACTGAAACTAAGCAATTCTCTAGTATTTCCTAAAGCATATCCTTCAGAAAGTAACCTCCTCAGATCTAGAAACTAGGCTTACATATAAATTACCTTGCATAATGGAAAAGCAATTCTCACTGGTAAAGTAAAACATTATTCTTTTTTTTTTTTTTTTTTTTTTTTTTTTTTTTTTGAGACGGAGTCTTGCTCTGTCACCCAGGCTGGAGTGCAGTGGCGCAATCTCGGCTCACTGCAAGCTCCGCCTCCCGGGTTCACGCCATTCTCCTGCCTCAGCCTCTCCGAGTAGCTGGGACTACAGGCGCCCGCCACCACGCCCGGCTAATTTTTTTGTATTTTTAGTAGAGACGGGGTTTCACCGTGGTCTCGATCTCCTGACCTCGTGATCCACCCGCCTCAGCCTCCCAAAGTGCTGGGATTACAGGCGTGAGCCACCGCGCCCGGCTAACAACATTATTCTTACAGATCTTAATTTTATTTATTTATTTAATTTAAGTTTTGAGACGGAGTTTTGCTTTGTCACCTAGGCTGGGGTGCAGTGGCATGATCTTGGCTCACTGCAACCTCTGCCTCCTGGGTTCAAGCGATTCTCCTGCCTCAGCCTCCCAAGTAGCTGGGATTACAGGTGCCTGCTACCACACCCAGCTAATTTTTGTATTTTTAGTAGAGATGGGGTTTCACTACGTTGGCCAGGCTGGTCTCAAACTCCTAACCTCAAGTGATCCGCCCACCTGGGCCTCCCAAAGTGCTGGGATTACAGGTATGAGCCACTGCACTTGGCCACAGATCTTAATTTTAATATCTAGATAATGTTCTAAAAGCAAAATGCTTTCTCACAGATTTAAGAAAGGTATAGTATAATGAAATCTAAAGTATATGCATTGGTAGAAAGGGTAGTATAGTCCATATATGTATTCAGATGTATAAATTCTCTCCTTGCAGTGTAGGTCCACACATTTCCCCTTTTATTTGTCCTTAGTACCAGGTTTAGCAATTTCACAAATCAATGAAAACAAAAAATTTTTCTTCCTAATTTTTTGAGTAAAAATGTTTCAAGTGTATTATTTCTCCAAACAGCTTGGAGAACTGGGGAAAAGCAAAACAGAAAAGGGGATAGGAAAAGCTAAATTAGATCCTGACTGGTGCAAAATTATGATACTTCCCCTAAAAAACTTGACAATCTGGTGACTGCATAAACAGATTACGTGCCATTCTTTCACCAATGAATTCCTTAATCCTGCTGCGTATCCGAGTAAGGCAATATAACATATCTAAAATTCTTTGAAGAACAGTGGCTTTTTTTTTTTTTAGAAACAGTGGCATTTTTTATGTTTAGCTTCATTTAAAAAACAACAAAAAAATAGGGCCAGGCCAGGTGTGGTGGCACACACCCGTAATCCCAACATTTGGGAGGCCAAGGCAAGGCAGGCAGATAACTTTGAGCTCAGGAGTGCAAGACCAGCCTAGGCAACTTGGCAAGACCCTGTCTCTACAAAGAATACAAAAGTTAGCCAGGCTTGGTGCATTCCTGTAGTCGCAGCTGCTTGGGAGGCTGGGGCTGGAGGATTGCTTGAGCCTGGGAAGCAGAGGTTGCAGTGAGCTCAGATTGTGTCATTGCACAGCAGCCTGAGTGACTGGTATAATTAACAATAAAATTAAAAAATCAAAATTTTATTACCACTTACATTAAAAACAAGGGAAAGGAAGAGATTATGAATCTCTTTATGACTAAAGAAATTAGTCTATGAATAATGATTACTATAAACAAAAATGAGAATTAAAAAGACAGCTGAGGACAGGCGTGGTGGCTCACGCCTATAATCCCAGTACTTTGGGATGCCGAGGCGGGTGGATCACCTGAGGTCAGGAGTTTAAGACCAGCCTGGCCAACGTGGTGAAATCAACTGTCTCTACTAAAAATACAAAAATTAGCTGGGTGAGATGGTGCATACCTGTAATCTTGCTACTCGGGAGGCTGAGGCAGGAGAATCGCTTGAACCCAGGAGGCAGAGGTTGCAGTGAGCCAAGATCGCACCACTGCACTCCAGCCTGGCGACAGAGCTAGACTCTGTCAGTCAATCAAATAAAAAATAAAAAGACAGCTGATCATCGCTTCCTAAAAATATTACTGCTTCCAACTCTCCCTTTCCCCCAAATTCAGTATTTGAGATGGGAACCTTACCAAATAATCTGATGTAGCTTGTCTAGGTGATGCTGAGTATGTGCGTTTTGAGGGAGGAAAAGGTGGGAGAGAGTGAAATGTGTTATAATGTAGTATCCTGACACTGTTCAAATATTGGCCAAATACCTCCATTAAAAACAGAACGTCATTTGTAAGTTTATTACCCTGCTTCACTAGTAGAAATACTAGTAATACAATTTACCTTTATTCATTAAATAGTTGCCACTTCAATGACTATTATGCTTCAGGTCAGATTGTTCCCTAGTAACTTTGTGTATCTTAGTGACAGACTTTAAAAAATGATCCAAAGTATCTCAACATTCAATATTTGAAAATTATTCAATTTTCCTAGGGAAGGAAGAGTTTAGATTTCTTCATACCTGGAGATTGTCTTTTTCTGCATCTTCTTTTGGATTCACTCTCTTGGACAGAAAGTTTTGAAGCAATATTTACAGATCTTGACTGTTCACTTGACTTTGTGGCAATGACTCTGAAGTTAGGGAAGGTGGGACTATTTTCTGGTGTATTATTAGCACTTTTCCCGCCTCTGCGTTTTCTACGAGGACTAAGCAATTCCACAAATACCTCTGCTTGCAGTGGGCCATGACTGTGGCGAGTACAACGACTGGCAATTCTTAAAGATTTTGTTTCTGTAGGAGGAGCAGAGTTTATCTTTCTTAGGCTTCTACCAGTTTTAGAAGAAACAGTTGTTTTGGGTGTGCTCTGCTGACTCCTTGAAGGATATCTTCCAGGTTCTTGTCGTTGGCCACGACTTGAGAAAGAAGAGCTAAGTTTCCCTCTTGTTTTAACTGGCAATCTAACTTGTGGTCTTCCTCGTTTGGGTAGGCTATAAATATTGTTAGAAAACACAATTATTGTACAAAGCAATAATGAACATATGATTAGCTCTATTCTCCTTGTTGTATTTAGCCAATGAGTTTATAAAAATTTTCTATATAACTGAGATTTATCCTAGACTCAATTCCTTAAAGAGTCAATAAGTTTTAAGTTTTCAAGGGAATCTAAAATGTGCTTTCATATATTTTTTTGAAATGCAAAGAGAATTATCTGCAAAGAGAATATTTTTTATATATATATATATATATATATATTTTTTTTTTTTTTTTTTTTTTTTTTTTTTGAGACAGAGTATCACTGTCACCCAGGCTGGAGTGCAATAGCACGATCACGGCTCACTGCAGCCTGACCTCCCTGTGATCAGGTGCTCCTCCCATCTCAAGACTCCTAAGTAGCTAGGTGTGCACCACCATGCCTGGCTAATTTTTGTAGTTTTTTGTAGAGATGGGGTTTTGCTGTGTTGCCCAGGCTGGTCTCAAACTCCTGGACTCAGGCGATCTGCCTGCCTTGGCCTCCCAAAGTGCTGGGATTACAGGCATAAGCCACCGTGCCCAGTCCATATCTTCTTGGTAACTTTAGGACGTCATTATGAAAATTAAGTCCTAAATTCTGATAAATTGTAATAAAATGCTCAGGAGAACCAACAAATAGACTTAGTCAATCATGTTGGAAAACTTAAGAGTAATGCAGTAATCTTAAAATGAAATTCTTTTGTTTCCTTTTGCTACAGGAGACTACCACTTTTCATTATCATTGATACTGAGATAACTTACAGTTTTAGCCAATGGCAGCCAATGAAGTGGGCCTTGAACCCGTGGTTCCTGAATACCACACCAAGAACCTCTCTGTTGTCTTCTGATTCTGACTATAAAACTATATTTAATCTTTTAACTGTCCTTAATTAAGAGAATGCAACACTTCCATTAACTCATTATTCCTCTCCCCGTATACCTGGACTTCCAGTTTATCCCATGTGCTTGCGAGAACTTTCACATTCTTTATCATCTTTATGCCTAACCTAATACTGCCCTCACAAGCTACAGGGAAGATGGCTCTTCTAGCTGGTATTTCTTAAAACCTTGTTTAAAACAGATGGGGTGGCTCTATCTTAACTTCTCCAACTGTGATCCTTTTGCACTTTTGACAGTTCTAGGTTGCCTTGCTTCATATTCATTTTCCCGCTTCCACAAGAATGGGGTTCAAATGTTTAAAAAAAAAAAAAAAAAAAAGCTGGGGGGAGGGGGATGATAAGAACAAGGAGCATAATGACTTCCCTGATGTGACTGGCTATTGTCAGGCCTGCTGACAGAAAACCCCCAGCAGATCTGTCTAGCTTATAGCTACCGGTTAGACATAGGCACACCTCATTTTATAGTGCTTTGTGCTTCACTGCATGCTACAATTATAAATTTTTTTTTTAAAACAAACTGAAGGTTTGTGGCAATTCTGCATCGAGCAAGTTTATTGGCATAATTTTTCCAACAGCATGAGCTCACTTTTTGTCTCTCCGTCAGATGATTGTTAGCATATTTTAGCAATATATTATTTTTAAATTAAGATACAGAAATGTACTTTTCTTTTTTTAGACATAGTGCTACTGCATGCACACTTAGGAGACTACAGTGTAATGTAAACATAATTTTTATATGCCCTGGGAAACCAAAAAAATTTGTAACTTGCTTTATTGCTGTGGTCTGGAATGGAAGTGGCAGTATCTTTGAGGTAAGCCTGTATATCTACCTTGTGGATATAAAATTCTAAATATCCCTTTATTTCGGCCCTCAACCAGAGGTTCAAGTAAGGGGAGATTGCCCCAGTGCTGCCACAGAAGGAATATCCAGGCTCCAACACTCATTCACTAGGCCTGAATGACACAGCATGCTAAGTTGCAGAATACTTAGTTATATGGTAGTATAGAAGCTGTTTCTAGTATAGAAGCTGTTTCCAGGTGCTAATGTGGCAGAAGTATAAAAATACAGTGCATTTATCACTCTGAGATTCCCCAAATTATCAATACTCCCTTGGGAATATTTTTGAATGTTTATAATATATAAAAAGCAAGGGTACCTTCAGGCCACTATATGTTAGTTTCTTTTCTTTTTCTTTTTTTGAGATAGAGTCTCGCTCTTGTCACCCAGACTGGAGTGCAATGGCGTGATCTGTTACCTCACTGCAACCTCTGTCTCCTGGGTTCAAGCAGCTCTCCTACCTCAGCCTCCCGAGTAGCTGGGATTACAGGTGTCCACCAACACCTTGGCTAATTTTTCTATTTTTAGTAGAGACGGGGTTTCACCATGTTGGCCAGGCTGATGTCAAACTCCTGACCTCAGGTGATCCGCCTGCCTCGGCCTCCCAAAGTGCTGGGATGACAGGTGTGAGCCACCATGCCCGGCCTATATATTACTTTTAAACTAAGTTACAGACCCTAACAATTCCATTTGTATTTGAACAGTGGAGAAATTGTCTAACTAAGACTTACTGACTCATTTTATTGCATGTTAGGACTTACCTGACTTCTTCCTCTTCTTGAGAGTCATCTTCATCTTGTTCTACCTCATACTCTTCCTCCTCACTTTGACCTTCTTCTTCATCACCATCAACTTCATCGTCCTCACCTCCCATACTGTCTTCCACATCTTCATCACTTTCCAAGGATGGTCTCTGTCTAGAGGAGAGTCTTCTAGAACGTTGCTTTGGTCGACATTCTGGACAAAACCAGTCTCCTTCAGGCACAGTCTGAATAAATCACATAAATGATCATTAATCATCTGTTGCTCAAAATCTTAATGTTTCATTTCTAATCTGATAAGAAGAAAAAAATACCTTGAGCTTTGGTCGAACACAGTAGGTATGATGACCCCTATCACAGCCATCACAAAGAACCATGTTTTCAGCATCGCCTTTCTTTCGACATATCTTGCAACGTGCATTCAGTATAGATTTAGACCATATCACACTACGATCCAAGGTGGATAAGTGAAGAAAAACTTGGGATAGACTAGCAGAAGAAAGAAGAGACTCTCTCCAACGGTCCAGAACTGTTTTATAAGAACGCCCACTGTCACTGGCATCTTAAATGAAAAGGGAAAGTGATTACAATTTCTAGGCAAACCTAGTAATCTTCCTAGAAATAGTTTGTTGGTAGTTTAAATATAGGTTAGATTTTACATTTCTTTTCTTCTGATACTTAACAAAAAGACCATGCAGATATTAAAAACAAAAATCTCATGGAAAATATTTGCTGAGCCGCATCTCGTTTATGACATAAGGAATTACTTAAATTCATAAATCAAATGCTAAGGGATTTTAATAGCTAAAGAGAAAAATAATTCAGACAATGTGTTCTCAATCTAGTCTTTGTATCAAATCTTGATCTAATTTTAAAAACTGGTTACATATGATTCCAAGTCTAAGTTACTATTCATTTGAATGAAGTATGTTACTTCCTCATCTCATATAAAAGATGGACCCTTCTCCAACTTAAATATCTTCTAAGAAAGTAGTTTTAAAATTGTGGTAAGTAAAAACAATGTTAATACTACCAAAAAGGATTTTTCAGCACTAATGTTTATACAGAAACATTTGAAACCTTCTGTCACTTAACATCACCATTCTTTATCTTCTGGGCTAAAAAATTTAATCATCTGATTAAATGCTATCAATCAATAGTCATTTTATACTGGTGTGTGATTTCCACTTCAATCTTTAATATTGTTACCACCGTAATTTTCCTAAAACATTAATTCTGCAAGGTATATAAGACTCCAGACATAATCTGGTTCTATAATACCATTATTTCCTACTATTATCCTCAAATAAAACCTTGGGTAGTAGTATAACGGTTAAGAAAATGCAGGCTTTGGAGTCAGTCTGCTCTGAGGTGAGTACTGGCTCCCCCATATGAACTTGGGCAAGTTAACCCATCTGTCTCTCAGCTTCCTCAGCTGTAATACATGGAGCTATCTGCCTCTAAGGGTTGCTGGAAACATTAAATGAGATAATACGCATAAGGCATATGAAGTGTCTGTCAGAGTAAATGCTAAAATTACTATCGTTATTTGTGCACTGTATAGCTCCCCCTATGTGCAGCACTTTAGAAGATATGAAACTAGTCTATTCTATGGTCCCTATCTTCAAGGAATGTTTAGTACAGCCGGAAAAGTGAAGAAATACACAATGAGTTAAAACCATAAAGCAGAGACCTGTCAAGTACCAGTGGACCTTGAGCTCCTGTTTGCCTATCGGGCAGGGTGAGATGGACAGGACATGAAACCTAGGGCCCATAAAGGTGGTTAGTCCCTCTCTAAAAAGCTAGGACCCCAGAAGGCTACCCCTTCAAGTGTCAGGGTGGAAACAAGTGCTACATGAAAAAATGGAGAGCAAGAAAATTGATTCACCTGGACTTCGGTGTTGGGTAGAAAGGGAAAATAATCTCCCAAGGATCAAGCAAAGCCTTGAACAGGTTTAAAACCCAAAAAACATAGGCTAAGATTTTAAAGTAGTCTAGGATTGCTAGTGACTTCAAGTGAATGGCAGAAACAAGTACAAATATTTGCAAATTCTCTCTGAAGAGATTTTCACAGATCAAATCTGAGGAATGAGAGTTAATCAAAACCACAAGGCACATGTGGAAACAAAACATGAAGTGAAAGCCAGCAGAATCAAACTCATAAAGACTTCAGATACTAGAATTAGAAACGGAATATAAAATAACTGTAGTATGTTTTAAGAAGTTTAAAATATGAATAACCAGGCAGTTTGAAAAAGATCCAGTTAGAACTTTTGAAAATGATTGAGATTAAAAACAGAGGCAAAAACACAATGGATGGGTCAAATGGCTCTTCAAAGCTGAGATGTTAATGAAGTTGGGAAAATACAAAGATATTACTTAGAATGCAGCATCAATAATATTTTTCCATCTTTATCTATGTTGTTTTGTTTTAGGTGTGTGTTTTGTAGACAGTAAATAAACCAGCTAGATTTTATGTTAATACAGTCTTCTATTTTCTTCACTCTCCCTGTCAACTATCCAAAACTGTTTTTTAATTGGAGCCAGATGTGGTAGCTCACACCTGTAATTCCAGCACTTGGAGAGGCTGAGGGGAATGGATCACATGAGGCCAGGAGTTTGAGACCAGCCCGGCCAACACGGTGAGACCCCATCTCTACTAAAAATACAAAAACTAGCCAGGCATGGTTGCAGGTGCTTGTAGTCCCAGCTACTTTGGAGGCCGAGGCAGGAGAATCACTTGAACCCAGGAGGCAGAGACTGCAGATTGTGCCACTGCACTCCAGCTTGGGTGACAAGAGCAAGACTCTGTCTCAAAATATATATATATATAATAATTGGAGAGTACAGTCCACTTAAATGCATTTGATTTATTTCTCCCCTGTCATTGTGAGCGATTTACTCATCTTGGTTTTTAAAATATAAGCCTTTATGAAAAGTTCTGGCCTGAGCAGGGCCTCTAAGGAATGAGGTAGCAAGAATAGCTAGTTCAAAGATCATCTTTCTGGGTAAATCAGAGAATATTCTCATTGGTAATGGCAAGGAATTAGGTTGCAGAGGTCAATGTGAAGAAATGGGAAAAAAGACAAATTATGAAGAACTTTTAGAATCTTGGAAATTAGTTTGAATGATTTTTTAATGCAAAGGTTGGTGAAATGCTATGGGATTTGATTAACGAGGTGGTTTAAGAAAATTAAACCAGCAGTAGCTGAAGGCCCAATTCTTATTCTAGTCCATAATGAATGTGCCTATTTTTCTATTTTTGCATAGTACTGATATAAGGATAGAAAACAGTATATATAATTGATTCCATTTTTCTGTTGTTTCCTTATCTTAAACCTTGCTTTCCCCCCAGATTACACAACCGTAAGGGGCAGAAAATGTCTTGTTTATCTTTTATCTTCCATTATGCTAGCACAGATAAATTCCTCAATAAATTATTAAAAGGATCTTACTAATATAAAATACTGGCAGTCACATAATCAAATATTATAGTGGGAGACTTCATACTGTTCAATGGCCACTATACAGTAATCCATGTGACCAGGACAGCCTTCTCTAGGGGACAAAACATAAAAACTCTTGTCCTATGTCTCTCCAAGCTAGTAAAAGACAAAAAGTGCTGTGAATAAGTACTTTATGTGAAACAGGTAAACATAAGTTCCATAGCCATTCATTCTTTTCACTAATAGCTAAGTATATGAAGATTCACCAGTGTCAGCTTTCTATATGCCAATTTAGAAGAGTGATTAGCTGAGGTGTGAAATATAGAAAGGGAAATGCTAGGAAGATATTATTTTAAGCTTACCCCCAAGTCCATTCCCTTCCAAAAAAATAAAATCCAAGGTTTTCCTTCAAAAGCTAAATATGCAAATCAGTATTCAGCCATAGAGAAAGTAAAATCATAATTCTTTAAAAAGAC
This sequence comes from Symphalangus syndactylus, assembly GCF_028878055.3. Classification (NCBI taxonomy): domain Eukaryota; kingdom Metazoa; phylum Chordata; class Mammalia; order Primates; family Hylobatidae; genus Symphalangus; species Symphalangus syndactylus. The sequence continues at coordinate 19,535,530 of NC_072431.2, read as the reverse complement.
AAAACATAAATTTCTTTAAAAAGTTAAAAATTTACCATCTCTCACACTAGATTGATCTTCCTCTCTCTTTTTCTTGTCCTTTTTTTTTCTATCTCCCTTTTGATCCTTATTAATTTCTGTGTTACCTAATTTCAAATTGATATAGTTAGTTGAGGATTTTTTTTTTCATAGCTTAAGGGTTTAACCATAAGTATGACTTTAAAAATAACGGAATTATCAATCTTAAAAAACATCCTTATGGATCTTACCTAAAACAATTAAAACATGATTTTATCTTCCCCAAATGAAAAAAAGTCTACTTTTATCAGTATGATTAATCTCTAGAATAAAAGGGACATATTAGAGAGGTAGAACATAAGTAAAATTTTTATTTCTTACATGCTTCCTCAAGAAACTGAAATGATTTCTGAAGCTAAATTGGGAAAATGCCTACTATGATTAATTTGCTATCCTGAAATATTATCAGGTGAATGGAGAATTTCGATATATATTCCATCTCAAATATTCATTAAGTAAAACCTGCTTTTCTCTCCCCAATTAATGATATTCTTGATTACTTTATTTCAGATAGCCTATCTCCATCTCCTGCTGTCCTGTGCAAAACAGACCTTTCAAAGGCTTAAGTTATTCTAATAACTTTTTATGGAGCAGCAACAGTAGACACTCATATTATAAATGACCAACATTTGACTTCAACCAATATTTAACTTTGACACTACCAAAGTAACAAACTTTTCTTATTTCACTTATTTTTAAGATCTTGAATTATAATTTTCTTTTGGGATGAAATTAATGTTTGAAAACCACTGTATACAAACCAGCATAAGGAACAGTGTCTCTCATACAACCTACTAGACAAATTGTAACAACTCTCAATGTTAACCCTTTTCTTTGTCTAAATATTTAATAAGTTGTGCAGATGAAAATACAGACATACTAAACAATTAATTTGATTTCCCCCCCTTCAACTTATAAAAAACTTTAATGAAAATTTCAGAAGTGAGAAAATAAGCAATATTGTGTCTTATCCTTTTACTCTTTTGGAATCACAGTGTTAGTAGTAACAGTATCTTACATTTATAAAACCTGCATGATTTACAAATAATTTTAAATTAAAATTTTAATTTAGGTAAGTGTGTATTAATATGTGGTTGTAATAAATACGGAGTGATCCCTTGTACACATAACTGGATTTACACAAAGAAAATCCTAAGAAATACTGAAGACTGAGAAATAAAAGTGACATAGCAAATACCAACTCTGCTATCTTTGGGAGCTGTGATTATACATATTTTATTTCTTACAATTGCTACTTTCAATGTGGCCAGTGGGTTATTAAGCTTATGGTAGGATTATCAATTTACAAAAGTGTGAATAGACTTAATGAGATACTGGCCACAACTCTTCAATTTAAAAAGTTTACAAATATATTCACCTTTCAAAACTGCTCTGATTGCACTATGAAAACTTTGTTCTAATAATGAGATATCAAAAAATTATTTTTATTTTTTATTTTTTTGAGAGAGTTTCTCTCTTGTTGCCCAGGCTGGAGTGCAATGGTGCAGTCTCAGCTCACTGCAACCTCTGCCTCCCAGGTTCAAGCGATTCTCCTGCCTCAGCCTCCCAAGTAGCTGGGATTACAGGCATGCACCACCACACCCACCTAATTTTGTATTTTTAGTAGAGACGGGGTTTCACCATGTTGGTTAGGCTGGTCTCCAACTCCTGACCTCAGGTGATCCACCCACCTTGGCCTCCCAAAGTGCTGGGATTACAGGCGTGAGCCACCACCCCCAGCTAAAACAATTATTTAAGGATTTTAGTCAATTCAAGTAGTTCTTTCAATAGGAGACCAAAAAGATATGGTTTAAGAAAGTTATTTCTTCCATGATCCCATTACAAGAATATAAATATCTCAACATGATGAGTTATAAATTAAACATGTCAAAAAGACAACAGGGAATTAGAGACAGTTATGATATAAACATTGACTTAGAATTCTGAAACAGATATTTTCCCAAAAACATAATGGTTAGGTTCCTAGATTAGTCCCTAAAAACCCACTAATTTCATAATTCGTCAAAAAGTGATACAGATAGTATTATTCCTCACTATAAATTATAGAGCATTTCCTCACCCGTTTTCCTTTTAACACTTGGTATTTCTGATTTAGCACTTGGTATTTCTGATATAGCATGTGGGTCAGTGACTCATATCATCAACCTATGCCCCAAATGGTAAACTTTTAAGTCACTTATTTGGGGTTCTCTTTCAAATAACAGAAAAAAAAGTTACACATAATCTTTGATTATTCAAGGTCTGACTAGTTATAGGTTTTGGTGATCTTTTTTTTCTTTTAAAGAGACAGGGTCTTACTCTGTCACCTAGGCCACAGTGCAATGGTGTGGTCATAGCTCATTGTAACCTCAAATTCCTGGGCTCATGTGATCCTCCCACCCCAGCCTCCGGGACTACAGTTGCACGCCATGATGCCTAGCTAATTTTTTTTTTTTTTTTTAATTTTGTAGAGATGGGGTTCTTGCTATATGTTGCCCAGGCCGGTCTCAAACTCTTGGACTCAAGCGATTCCACCACAGCCTCCCAAAGTGTTGGGATTACGGGCATGAGCCACTGTGCCTAGCTGATAATCTTTCTTTTGATGAAACTCTCCACAAAAGACCGTATTATTCTAAAAATAAATCTCACCTAAAACAACTCATTTAAAAATGAAAACATCTCAAGTTTTCAAGATTATCAATTTCATTATGTCAGCCAATAAAGTTCTATTAGTTAAAGGCCAACTCAAAATTACTTATAACACAACTAATATTTTGAAATAAAAACAGATACTTACCAAGTGGAGCTTTCAGAAAACGCCGCTCAATGCCCTGCTCTATTTGAAAGAGTGCCATTGCCAGATAATGAACCACACTGCTCACTGATTGTGGTGTACTTGCATTTGTTGATACAGTACTTGCAGTTTCTGTTTTTATCCCCAAAAGTCTACAATTAAAACAATTAAGAGTTTATGGTACTTAAAAACACTATTAGGTAAAACGTGAGTCCATTCATTGGTTCAAATGCTTATTTATACCTTTGTAAAAAATCATTTCCTCAAATCTCAAGGAGTTGCAGTAAACTAGTAGGGAAGGGAGATTCATTTAGAAGGACTAAAGGTAAATATTTGAAGGAGAGAGAGTGGAAGAGGGAGGGCTTATGGGAAAGGTTTTAGAGAGGTGACATTGTGATGGGCCTTAAAGCCTAAGTATTTCAGGCAGCTTATCTCTATTTCTCGTTTCACTTTTTTTTTTGTGTGTGTGTGTGAGACAGAGTCTCACACTGTTGCCCAGGCTGGAGTGCAGTGGTGCAATCTCAACTCACTGCAAGCTCTGCCTCCCGGGTTCACACCATTCTCCTGCCTCAGTCTCCCGAGTAGCTGGGACTACAGGCGCCCGCCACCATGCCCTGCTAATTTTTTGTATTTTTAGTAGAGACAGGGTTTCACTATGTTGGCCAGGCTGGTCTCGAATGGCTGACCTCATGATTCACCCGCCTCAGCCTCCCCAAGTGCTGGGATTACAGGTGTGAGCCACTGCGCCCAGCCTAAAATGATCATTTTAAAGTGCAAACTCATTCACTCAAAGCCTTTGTACATGGTTTTTCTTCCCAGTGTCCTATTTTTCTCAACTTTAGGGCTCAGCTTTGCAGTCACTTCCTCTTGCACTTCCTTTACTATCTCCCATGTTCTACTAAGACAAGTAGCCCGCCCATGTACTTCATCTGCACTGGGTATAACCTTCTATCAGTACCCCGTTCTAGTAAATATAATGCTAGCCTCATGTTTCTCCATTGTTCCCTTCTAGATGACAAACTGCTTAAAGGCATATAATATCCAAAATAATCTTGAAAAAATAAAAGTATCTATAGATATACGGATATAGATTCTGACTAGTAATAATATTTAATACTTATATATACTTATTTAGAGATGAGGTCTCATTGTTGCTTAGGCTGGAGTGCAGTGGCACAATCATTATTAGCTCACTGCAGCTTTGAAGTCCTGGGGTACAACAATGGAATAGATGGGACACAAGTGCATGCTGGCCAGGTGTGGTGGCTCAGGCCTGTAATCCCAGCACTTTGGGAGGCCGAGGCGGGGGATCACGAGGTCAGGAGATCAAGATCATCCTGGCCAATGTGGCGAAACCCTGTATCTACTAAAAATACAAAAATTAGCTGGGCGTGGTAGCATGTGCCTGTAATCCCAGCTACTCAGGAGGCTGAGGCAGGAGAATTGCTTGAACCAGGGAGTAGGAGGTTGCAGTAAGCCAAGATTGTGCTACTTTACTCCAGCCTGGCAACGGAGCAAGACTCCGTCTCAAAAAATAACAACAACAAAAACCAAGTGCATGCCACCATGCCCAGATAATTAAAAAAAAGAGACAGGGTCTCACTATGTTGCCCAGGCTGGTCTCCAACTCCTGGCCTCAAGTGATCCTCCTGCTTCAGCCTCCCAAGTAGCTGAGACTACAGGCCCATGCCATCTTGCCTGGCTCAAATAATATTCAAGTCTACCAGAATTTACTAATTTACTAAGTTTTCCTATAGAAAAGAATAATAATAGTATAATTACTTTCCAAAATTAATAAAATTTTAAGTTCAAAGATTAAAAAAAAACTTTAAGAAATTATCATTATTTGAATGAATTGTTTTTTGGTTGCATTAGTACAAAGTGGAGTAACAGATCCTGAGGTTTAGAAAATGATCATTCCAGTGGTTACAAATATCAAGGTCCTCATGACAAGTTTTTAAAATAAGAAAAAGCAACATGTTTACTTAAAAACCAAAAAAAAAAAAAAAAAACAAACCTTAAAATGGCAAGGAAAAGTAATGGTTACTTTAGAAAAATCTTTTTGTACCTGTCTTTTACTATGACCTTTGTTTGTTCATCAATTTCCATCTCTTCTACGTCTTCATTCACAGTTTTAATTATCCCATTTTCCTTGTTTTCCTCACTTAACAGCTCATACCGTCCACTTTCTAATGCTGATCTCCAGATATGTCGATCTGTAACCTGTGACAAAATTCAAACTTACTAAACATGAAAAATGGAGTATATTGTTTCTGAGAGGTACGAAGTTCAATATACATACAAAATCAATTCATGGATATTTTAGAACTGATTATGAATCAAAAAGGTATCTAAAAATAAGGTTACTAAGTGGCCAAACTGGAATTCATATTCTTCATAGATGAAAACCATAATCCTTATTTTCTGTATAAATAAATCATAAACAGTACTAAGACTGGTCACTTGATAGCAGCAAAAAAGTGACAGATGATGGCAAAGGCATGAACAAAATACATTATCAGCCATGAATTACAGATTTTAAAAAGGTAACAAAGAAACCAACAAACCAGACTCAGCAGAGAAGGCAGGGGCTAGTCAAGGAAGAAGAAAATATCCTTACGCATTTCAACATGTGATGAAAATATCAGAAAAAATATTTTGATGCAGGGGAATAAACTTGGTTTTCATAAAAAATTTATCATTCTCTGGTGTTTATTCAAAACACATATGCCTTGTCTATGCCATATAATTAACAAATATGACCAAAATTCTGGACCAAGTAGATTAGACAAACTAAAAATGGGAACAAGTACAAACCTTGATGGCTCCTAATGTTCCTTGGTAGATTCTATCTTCAATATCTAAAAGAAAATCTCTCAGCCTTAGTTCAAGTTGCTTTTCTGCACACATCTGAGACGGATCATATGCATTGGAAGATCTTCCCCGATTATATGTTGGTTTGCTATCAGGCTGAGGTTTGTCTGAAATTGTAATCAAATACTTTTATTATGATTTTCTTATTAAAAACTACAATTACTCCATGTGGCTGCTATGATCTTGAAATAACGGATATGGAAGTGCTTTGTAAATCCTCAAGTGCCACAAATGAATGAATGAATGAATGAATGAATACCATTTATCTTATAAAGCCCTTGTACAGCTACTCAGGAGGCTGAGGCAGGACTGCTTGAGCCCAGAAGTTTGAATCTGCAGTGAACTATGATTATGCCACTGCAATCCAGCCTGGGCAACAAAGCGAGACCCTGTCTCTAAATAAATAAATAAAGCCCTTGTATCCAGAATATATAAAGAACTCTTACAGCACAATAAAAAGACAACCCAATTTAAAAATGGGCAAAGGATCTGAATAGATATTTACGGAAGATATACAAATGGCCAATGAGCACATGAAAAGATGCTCAACACTGGTGAGGGGTAGTGGCTCACGCCTGTAATCCCAGCACTTTGGGAGACCAAGGCGGGTGGATTACCTGAGGTCAGGAGTTTGAGACCAGCCTGGCCAACACGGTGAAACTCTATCTCTACTAAAAATACAAAAAATTAGCCAGGTGTGGTGGCGGGCGCCTGTTATCCCAGCTACTTGGGAGGCTGAGATAGGAGATGCACTTGAACCCAGGAGGCAGAGATTGCAGTGAGCCCAACAGCCTGGGCAACAAAGGTGAAATTGTCTCAAACAAAAAATAAAAAAAAAACCCAATAACTGTGATCTATAGTTTTTAATCCTGAAAAAAACTGAAGTGGTCATGGTAACATGCCCCTAAATTTAAGCAATTCTTTTTTAAATTTTGATTTAATTTAAAATGTTTTTAGCTCTATTTTCTCCCCCACAGGAAACAAGTAAGCAATTCTTTACCTAAAGAATCTAATTTATTAATATAAAAACTCACATCTAAAAATGCCTTACTGCTTTTTCTTATTTGTCATCAGTGGACGAACCATCAAGCAGGAAATGCTGCTATCCGACCTGCCCTTGCAGCCAAGCTCCAAAGTGACCATTAGTGGAACTTCTCCCTAGACTCTCAGCCAAAACCCTTAATGAGTAACCTCACTCGCCATAATCTGTCCAAAACTGATGGCAGCCTTAGAGTCTATTCTTGGGTTTCGGAGTCTACTGACCAAGGAATAAGGAGATCAGGGAGAATATGTATTTTGTTACACCACAGATGTGTTCCTCATAATTCAAATAGAATCCAGTGGAATTTAGAGAATCTTGTTTCTATAAAGAAATACATTCCCAAACTCTAACTTGCAAACTAAAAGGATAGCCTAAATCAAAGATAAGTTGTTGTAAATGTATTTCTAATAGGTTGCAAAAACGCTTAATCCTGAATGACCAGAGATTAGGGGGAGGAAAAAAAAGTAAAAACAATTTTCATTGAAAATTTACCTGAAAAATGAAATTTCTCTTCAGAAAAGCGGTCTAGCTGTGCACATATTCTGCTTTTCTCTTGTAACAAAGTTTCTTTTAAGGCACTTTCTCTATGTCCTCTAGAATTAAGAGCTTCAATAAGCTGGTCTAGCTGTTCACAAGAACTGTAAAAGCACCACCGATTTGGCTTATGCACTGGTTTTGGCAGCTGCACAGAATAGTCACATGGACCTTGGTCAATGTTGGAGGTAGATTCAGACATCAAAGGCTCTCCAGTTTTAGTGGATACCTGAGGATCTTGAGACTGTACATTATTCTGAAATGATGAAGGTCTAGGCAACAGCATGTCTTCAGTAAGACCAGAATAATCCTCTTCAATAAAGAGTCCAGGAATAGAAGGGAAAATCCAGTATCGTCTATACATGCGGTCGCGACCCAAGGGAAAGATATTGGTACAGGCTATGGCACTTTGGATTTTTTCTAAGAGCTCTTTCTCTTTTCGCTGGTGTTCCTGTTTTAATGCTTCTTCCTCATCAGCAGTAAGAGGCTCTCTTGTTACACAGTTGATCTCTTCTTGCCTTGTAAATTCTTTAAATCCATTTTGTCCTCTTTTCCCTGTAGTTAAAATGTTTCATCATCATCATATTTCAAGTTTCCATTAGAAAAATATGAGATACAAAGTTACCCCAAATTATTAGGTGTTATGGACTAAACTGTGTCCCCTCTCCACAACCCCAAGTTCTTATGTTGAAGCCCTAACCTCCAATGTGACTGTATTTGGAGATAGAACCTTTAAGGAGGTAATTAAGGTCATAAAGGTGGGGCCCTAATCCAACATGATTGGTGTTCTTAGATACCAGAGATCTTGTTATCTGACATGCACAGAGAAAAAGCCATGTAAGGATATAGCAAGAAGGCATTGTCTGCAAGCCAAGGAAAAGCCTCTTCAGATACCAACCCTGCTTGATCTTGGACTTCCAGACTCCAGAACTGTGAGAAAACAAATTTCTGAAATGTCTGTTGTTTAACCCACCCCAGTCTGTGGTATTTCATTATGGCAGCCCAAGCAGACTAATACACTATGTTAGGAAGAAATCAATATACTTAAATCTAAAGGGGCATGCAAAATCTGTCATTTTCATACTGGAGAGTGCAGTAGAGTATGTTAGTTATCCTCCAGTAGTCATCCCAGTCCTTCCTCTAAGGGAGGAATAATAGCAAACTACTTCTGGAGAAGACTAGCTTATAAATATTTGTCTTTGTGGATCTTATGGTCTTCACAGCTATTCAATTCCACTCTTGTGGCCCAAAAGCAATCACAGGCAACATGCAGACAATGAGCATGGCTGTGGTTCAATATAACTATTTATGGATAGTGAAATCTGAATTTCATATAGTTTTCACTTATCACAAATGATCATTCTTCTTTTTTCCAGCCATTTAAATTGTAAAAATCCAGCTGGCACAGTGGCTCATGCCTGTAATCCCAGAACTTTGGGAGGCCGAGGTGGGCGGATTATTTGATGTCAGGAGTTCTTAACCAGCCTGGCCAACATGGTGAAATCCCGTCTCTACTAAAAATACAAAAATTAGCTGGGTGTGGTAGCAAGCACCTGTAATCCCAGCTACTCAGGAGGCTGAGGCATGAGAATCGCTTGAACCCAGGAGGGGGAGGTTGCAGTGGGCCAAGATCGTACTCCAGCCTGGGGGATAGAGTGAGACTGTCTCCAAAAAAAGAGAAAACTCCTTTTTAGCTTATGAGTTATACAAAAACAGGGCAGGGCCAGGCACAGTGGCTCACATCTGTTAATCCCAACACTTTGGGAGGCCGAGGTGGCTGGATCACTTGAGGCCAGGAGTTTGAAACCAGCCTGGCCAACATGGCAAAACCCATCACTACTAAAAATACAAAAATCAGCCAGGTGTGGTGGTGTGCACCTGTAATCCCAGCTACTCGGGAGGCTGAGGCAGGAGAATCGCTTGAACTCAGAAGGCGGAGGTTGCAGTGAGCTGAGATGGCGCCACTGCACATCCTAGCCTGGGTGACAGAATGAGACTCCACCTCAAAAAACAATAACAAAAAAAAATGGGGCTGGCCAGATTTGGCATACAAACTTTTATTTACTAACCACTGGTAAATAAAAGTTTGGGTAACAGAACCACTAGTTTTTAGCTGGGCACTTAGCAACCCAAAAGAAGGACAACATTCCCATAGTAGGCACAACTAAATGAAAAACTTTTGTTCAAAGAGATGGGATCAGAAGCACTGTGTGTACCCTCTGGACTGTGCTTCCCTTTCCTCCTTCCCATTTCCAACTAGCTAGAATGCAGACATGGTGATAAATCATTTTGGAACATGAGAATGGCAGCAAAACCCTAAGGACAGCAGTACCAACAAGATAGAAAGAGCTTGGACCCCTGATAATCTGCCTTGACTTTGACAATATGTTGGAATTAAATTTCTCTGTTGTTTCAGTTGCTGTCAAATTGCTTTGATAGTTGGGAAGTATTTTTTCATTCTATTTCTTTTGCTTGAAAGAGTTTGTGTAAGATTGGAATTATCTGCTTTTTAAAAAATTTTGCAGAATTCACCTATGAAGTTGTCTAGGACTGATGTTTTCTCTGCAGAAAGATTTTAGTACTGATTCAAGTTCTTTAATGGTTTAAGACCATCTACATTAACAAATTTCTTCACAAATCCATTTTGATAATTTGTATTTTCTAGGATTTTACTTTTGCATACATTTCCAAATTCGTCAAAAATTGTGTATATCTCCTTATCTTGAAATTTCTACTCTATCCATAGTTATGTTGCTCCCCTTTCAGTCCTAACTTTATTATGATCGCCCTCTTTATAAAAATCAATTTCAACAAAGGTTTGTCTAGTTTCTTTCTCAGACGAACACACTTTTGGATTTGTTGTTGTTCTTTACTATATTTTTTTTTTTTGAGAAAGGGTCTTGCTCTGTTTCCCAGGCTGGAGTGCAGTGGTGCAATCAGGGCTCACTGCAGCCTTGATCTCCCAGGCTCAAGTGACCCTCCCACCTTAGCCTACTGAGTAGGTGGGACTACAGGTGCATGCCACCATGCCCAGCTTGCTTTCTGGGTACTTTTTGTAGCGATAGGGTTTCACCATGTTGCCAAGGCTGATTTTGAACTCCTGGGCTTAAGCAATCCACCTACCTTGGCCTCTCAAAGTGCTGGGATTACAGGCATGAGCCACTGCACCTGGCCCTACTATATTTTTATTTTCTATTAATTTCTCCTCTAATGTATTATTTCCTTCAGACTTGGGGGGATTATTCTTTTTCCCCCACCATCTTCTTACATAAATGTCTAGCTCAGTTTGTGTTTCTTCTTTTCTCATATGTATTAGAGCTATACATTTTCCCCTAAGTAGAGGGGCTGTATTCAACACGTGTTAATATTCAGTAACAATTAGTTTGATTTGTTTTAAATATTTTTTAGTTTCCATTATGGTTTCTCTTTTGACCCAATATTTAGAAGTATATTTTAAAGCTCTACTCATATTAGGTTCGCTTTAGATGTTGAAATCAATTGCATTGTAATCAGACAATACAGCTTCCATGATACAGGAAATTTTCTATCTACTCAGAGTAACCATTTAGAAAAAAATACAGAAAAAAAAGATCCCATCCAAATTATAGGCACAGAATTAACTTAAGGATTTCTTTTGATAGTCATTAAATAAGGTCATTAAATAAATACACAAGAAATTTGTATTACCAACTTTTAAAAGATGTATTCGCTTTGATCTAGCAATTTATGAAATGATTTTAAGGCAGGAGAGATTACCATTTTCATCAATATGATACAAATTCTAAGCATTATTGATCTTTATATCTCTAGCACATAGGAGGCATCCAATACATGCTGAATGAGTACATTATAGAATACAAATTTCTATTTGGCCCAAATAAAGTAGTAAATGTAAAAATTCAATGAAACTTGCTGACTAACCAAAAGTTGAAGTTATGAGAAACTGTCCTATTAACGACATAGGAATATTGTATCTTCTTTCTAAAGTATAGATGATGTGTAAATAATGACCCAATCATAAATGTACTAATAGGACTTCATAACACATTTTTACAACTCATCACAGCTATGAGGTGGGCATTTAAAAAAACAAACACAGCCTGGAATCACAAACGAAAGCAATCAATATATTTCAGAGGAGCTGAATTAATAAAGTGCTTTATCAGTTAAAAACAAATACACAAGAATGCCCTTAAGAAATTTCAGTATTACCCCTTCTGCCTCTTTTATGTGATCCTGGGTCATCTTCATCTTCAGTGACCATATCTTGATCTAATTCCTTTTGCTCTGTGTCTTTGCTCTCAGTGCTAGTATCAAAATCTTCCCTTTCCTTTTGCTCTGTGTCTTTGCTCTCAGTGCTAGTATCAAAATCTTCCCTTTCTTCCTCCCTTTAGGATAAAAACAAAGATGACATTTACTAATGAATATATAATTCCATTTATGAAATATTTATTGCTTGCTTATTAAGTACCAGGCATTATAGGCTTAGGAAGTAGTGAACAACATGACACAGTTTATGGTCTTGCAGAGAAAACAGATAATTACACAAATCATTTAAAAAATATGTAGTAAGTACTAAACAAGAGAAGTTCAAGGTACTATGAAAACATTTCAAGGAGAATGAAACCGACTCTTAGGGATCAAAAAGGCTGGCTTGAAGAAGTGATATTTTACAATGTGAGACCAGGGATATGGGGAGGAGTGTGTGCTACAGAGGAATAACATACACAAAGGCACAGAGCTCAGGACAAATGGGAGGAGCTTATAATTTTGAGAAAAGTGTAAAGGAGAAAGCAGTAATCCAAGAGGCAGATGAGAGAAAAAGGCAGGGTGAGATTAGGCTGGGCCTTGTAAGGCCTTATCCAAAAAACAACAGGAAAAAAACAGAAGAATTTAGAAAAGGGAAATGATATTAGAAAGTGCTGTAGCCACTGTGTGAAAAATTACCTGGGAAAGAAAGTAGATGAGGGGAGATCAGTAAAGAAGCCAGTAATAATAGTAACAGATCAGCAGTGGTCTAGGTGGCTGGCTAGGCAGTGATGGTGGCTTAGAGTAGGAAGGAGAGAAGATGATAAATAGTGGAGGAGAGAAATTCAGAAATAGTAAACAGGCAGAATGAACACAATATAGTTGTTTAATTCATTACGTTATCCAAATTAAAACTAAAATTATATGAACCTTGAAATAAATTACACCATTATGTTCTAAATCCATCCAAAGTTGGGTTTTGCAAGCTCTAATGTAAAGAGTCAAGGAAAATGTAAATGAGCGGGGCTGAATGAACATTTAAAAAACGTGAAGACGTGAAATCCGTACAGTGTTACTTTTCTTTTTTAAAAAACTGAGCCTACATACCATAACAATCACCATTTTAAAGTGTACAATTTAGTGGTCTTTAGTGTATTCACACGGTTATGCAATCATTACCACTGTCAATTCCAGAACACTTTCATCATACCAAAAGGAAACACCGTATCCATTAGTAGTCATTTCCCATTTCCTCTTTCCTGCTACCCCGGCAACCATACATCTACTCTCTACTGATTTGCTTATTCTGGACATTTCATGTAAATGGAGTCATACAACGTGTGGTCTTTTGTCACTAGTTGCTTGTTTTTTTTTTTTTTGAGACAGAATCTCACTCTGCTGCCTAGGCTGGAGCACAATCTCGGCTCACTGCAACCTCCACCTCCAGGGCTTAAGCAATTCTCCTGCCTCTACAGGTGTGTGCCACCATGCCTGGCTAATTTTTTGTATTTTTAGTAAAGATGGGGTTTCACCATGTTGGCCAGGTTGGTCTCAAACTCCTGACCTCAGGCGATCCAGCCGCCTCAGCCTCCCAGAGTGCTGGGATTACAGGCGTGAGACACCACACTTGGCCATGAGTAGCTTCTTTAGCATATATTTTCAAAGTTCATCCACATTATAGCCTGCATTAGAATTCCATTCCTTTTTATTGTTGAATAATATTCTCCTGTATGGACATACCACAGAAGAGATATACCTTTGTTTATCCATTCATCAATTGATGGACTTTGGGTTGTTATCACTTCTGGCTATTAAGAATAATGCTGCTATGAACATTTGTGTATATATTTTTGGGTGAAGGTATGCTTTTAATTCTCTTAGGTATGTATCTAGGAGTGCAACTGCTGGGTCATACAGTAACAAATGGTTTAATTGTTTGAAGAACTGCCAAACTGTTTTCCAAAGTAATTGCATCATTTACATTCCCAAAAGCAATGTATGAGAGTCCTGACTTCTCAGCTCCTCATCAAAACTTGTTATTGTTTGTCAGTTTGATTACAGTCAGCCTACTGGGTGTGAAGTGGTATCTTACTGTGGTTTTGATGTACATTTCCCAGATGATTAATGATGCTGAGCATCTTCTCATGTACTTATTGCATATCTTCTTTGGAGAAATGTCTATTCAAATCCATTGCTCACTTTTTAATTGGGTTGTTTTTAAAATTTTTTTTTTTCTTTTTATTATTTCTTCTTTATATTTTGACATTTAAAAAATTAACTCCCTATTCTGAATCTTTCAATTTTTTATTGTTGAGTTATAAGAATTCTTTTATATTCTGGATATAAGTCCCTTATTAGATATATGATTTGCAAATATTTTCTTCTATTGCGAGTTTGTGACCTAAGATCTTAAGGCTTATTAATGGGTATTTTTACACATAAGTATTAAAAAGTCAAAGTCAATATACTAATTTTGGAATATTGAGTTTTTCCAGAACTTTCCTTTGCAGATTTCATTAAAAAAGAAAAAAGATGATTTCTGTCAAATTCCTACTTGTTTTCATAGACAATCCTATCTCAAATCTTCTAAAATGCAATAAAATATTTGGGTATCTCTAAATTACTTAAGGTGCTGTCATCCTCTCCCTATATCATCTACCAAAAAACATCCAATCTCAACCCTGTTCCTCTATACGGCACAGAATAACTCTGTGAAATACAGTGTACACCTGTGATATTGGTGGAGGGGAGAGAGAAATATATTATTGGTTAAAAATAGCCTATTGAGTGTTTTTCTGGGAAATTATCATGTACCTATAATAAAAAGACAACTTTTCTAAAAATGTGAAAGCATTTTTAGAGTTTAAGGTGCCTGGTTTTTATTCTTTATGTATGGTAAAGCAGGTGAACAGTGAGATTCAAACCATACCCAATAGATACATCTGCCGTTGAATTTCTTTGCTCATCTTCTTTCAGTTTTTCTTGTTTCTCTTTCATTTTTTGTTCTTGCTCCTTAAGTTTTTCTTCCTTCCTTTTACGAATTCTAAAAGTTAAAATGAAATATGGTAGTCTATCTGATGCACATATACTTTTCACTTTTAGCATCTTGTCTTTAATCAAATCATGGAAAGTACTCCAAACACTATTATAAAACTATAATGTAGTAATCATTCACAAGCTTTTTTCTTTTCTTTTTTTTTTTTGAGACAGAGTTTCACTCTTCTGCCCAGGCTGATCCTGCTTCCCAGGATCAAGTGATTCTCGTGCCTCAACCTCCCAAGTAGCTGGGATTAGAGGCATGTGCCACCATGCCTGGTTAATTTTTGTATTTTTAGTAGAGACGGGGTTTGGCCATGTTGGCCAGGCTAGTCTTGAACCCCTGACCTCAAGTAATCCGCCCTCCCAAAGTGCTGGGATTGCAGGCGTGAGCCACCATGCCTGGCCTCATTCACAAGCTCTTAGTAAAGCCATCAAACATCAGTATAATGAATGCCACATTACAGCACCATGTGAAATATGGTTTTAAATGCAAAGAAATAAACAGCTTTCATTAACACAACTATTACAATGATCTCTTACCTGGCAGCTGCTTCTTCCCTCTCTTTTCGATGTTGTTCTGCTTTTAATTCCCGGAACTCCTGCTTTGCCTGTCGTAATATATCAACATAATCTTCAATAAAATCCCTAGTTGAAACTAGGGTCAGTAGCTTTCCACAGAGAGCATGGAGTATCTTCATTTTTTCTCCTGTCAAAAATTGGTAAATACTTCTGTATTATCAATCACAACAAATGAATTGTGTTTGAACTTTTTAAATTTGTGGCTCAATGTGAAAATGCCTAATAAAGAATACAGAGTAGTCTCTCAAACATGTCAATGACATGTCTTCAGAAAAAAGCAATTATGGGCCAGGCGCAGTGGCTCACACCTGTAATCCCAGCACTTTGGGAGGCTGAGATGGGCAGATCACCTGAGGTCAGGAGGTCGAGACCAGCCTGGCCAACATGGTGAAACCCCGTATCTACTAAAAATACAAAAATAGCTGGATGTGGTGGTATGTGCCTGTAGTCCCAGCTACTTGGGAGGCTGAGGCTGGAGAATCGCTTGAACCCAGAAGGCAGAGATTGCGTTGCGCCAAGATCGCACCACTGCACTCCAGCCTGGGCGACTGAGTGAGACTCTGTCTCAAAAAAAAAAAAAAAAAAAAGGCAACTTTGAATCCAATTTACAGCTATTGATATATGAGGCATTTCAAATGTCTATCTTGTATACTAGTTAAGTAAACATGAGAAATTTTGTAATTACCAATTGTTTTTCAAGTTTTATTTTACTTATTTGAGATGGAGTCTTGCTCTGTCGCCCAGGCTGGAGTACAATGGTACCATCTGGGCTCACAGCAACCTCTGCCTCCTGGGTTCAAGCGATTCTCCTGCCTCTGCCTCCAAGTAGCTGGGACTACAGGCGCACAGCACCACGCCCAGCTAATTTTTGTATTTTTAGTAAAGATGGTGTTTCACCATGTTGGCCAGGCTGGTCTCGAACTCCTGACCTCAGGTGATCTGCCCACCTTGGCCTCCCCAAGGTGCTGGAATTACAGGCATGAGCCACTGTGCCCAGCCCTCAAGTTTTAATTTTTTGGCTGAGTAACTGAAGTTCAAATCAATACTAAATTATAATCACATGAATTAAAAAAAGATAATGGTAAATTACTACTTCTAAAACACTGCACAAAAAAACCACCATAAATTACAAAGACTGCAAATGTTAGGAAGTAAGGTATTCTACTTTATTGTAAGTTCTCTAAAGTATACTAAATTAAACTCTTTACTTGTACATGCAATTTTTTTTAAAAAGGAAGTGAAAAATAGCTTCATCTTAACCTCATATACTGTTTCTCATACCTCAAACACTTATTCAAGTGAATGGCAGGATTTAGCAGCCATTTAGATTTAAACTTCTGATACACTAGTGAATACAAGAGAAAGCTAATTTTCTAGCTAATTCTCACCCTTTTAAACTCAGTAGATGTAGTAGACTAATAATACATTTAAAAATATTACAAAATCCAAATAAAAGACAATCATAAATAAAGTTAATATGAATAATAACAATAGTTTGCTTTCTCTTTTTCTCTTTTAATACTGATTTATTGTAAAATTTCTCATCAGCTCCTTAGTTTTCTGGGCATAAGAGGGTAGAGGAAGTGGGCAGGTTATGCAAATTCCAATTTGCAAAGCTTACCTGGTGTCAAATCATACACTGAGGTGCTTGACAGTTTCTTCACTAGACTGGGATTGCTCAAACGAAGCTCCATACAAGCATCATCTGTAGCATCAAATCCTCCTCGTTTTTGATATCTATACTTTGCATTTGCTGATGTTACATCAGCACCTGAAGCTAAGATGTGCAGTCTGAGGATTTCTGAAAGAGTGCAGCTATCAAGATCCAAACTTTTCAAACTGCAGCCTATAGTTGTTAAAAATGAAATAGTCACTTAGAATATAAACAATAAGTACTCAGCAATGTAAATATGCCTTTATAAAGTTAAAAATAAAAAGCCAAACAAAAAAAAACAAAACCCACACATACCCTGGTGTAACTGTGGCCATGCAGCTGCCAAAGATGCAACTGCAGACAGTGCAGATTTTGTGGGGTCTGCATCTTCATCCAAAGCCTCTGTTAAATCTTTAAGGAAATAAATACTTTATTCTAGTGCAAATCAAAGCTTGAATATTTGGGAATAATGCCCGTTTTAAATGATGAAAGAAACAGCAAACGCCTTAACATTCAGAACCTCAAAAGAACAAACACTAGGTACAAGCAATATTCACATTCTGTTTCATCACCACCTACAGCTATAAATCCTAAACCATGCACTACACACTGACATTTTCGTAACTTAACAGAAAAGACAATTTCCAAATTACCAATGAGACACACATAAACATTCCCCCAAAAGATAAAATGCACTTTAGAATTAAAAACAAATCTCCTCACTCAATATAACCTTAGAAAAGTCTACCTTGAAAATTGGAATCTATTTAAAGATACTCCAATTTTTATGATTTTTTTTTTTTTTTTGATACGTAGTCTTGCTCTGTCACCCAGGCTGGAGTGCAGTGGCACGATCTCGGCTCACTGCAACCTCCACCTCCTGGGTTCAAGCAACTCTCCTGTCTCAGCCTCCCGAGTAGCTGAGACTACAGGCACCTGCCACCACGCCTGACTAATTTTTGAATTTTTAATAGAGACGGGTTTTCATCTTGTTGGTCAGGCTGGTCTCGAACTCCTGACCTCAGGTGATCCACCCACCTCGGCCTCCCAAAGTGCTGGGATTACAGGCGTGAACCACGGTGACCAGCCCTTTTATGGATATTTTAAGATTAAGTCATAACAAAGTATAGGTTGTAGCCATCACAAAATCATCACAGAAAATGAGCTAAAAAAAGTTAAAGATGGCACTACTGTAATTTAACTATTGAAATATCTTCATTAAAATTTCACATTTTTATTTTGGAAAATTTCCCAGACGAAGTGCGGTGGCTCATGCCTGTAATCTCAGCACTTTGGGAGGCTGAGGTGGGCGGATCACGAGGTCAAGAGATTGAGACCATCCTGGCCAACATGGTGAAACCCCGTCTCTACTAAAAATACAAAAATTAGCTGGGTGTGGTGGCGCACACCTGTAGTCCCAGCTACTCGGGAGGCTGAGGCAGGAGAATCACTTGAACCTGGGAGGCGGAGGGTGCAGTGAGCCAAGATTGTGCCACTGCACTCCAGCCTGGTGACAGAGCGAGACTCTGTCTCAAAAAAAAAAAAAAAAAAAAAGAAAACTTCCCAATCCAAAAACCAATAGGGGCCGGGCGTGGTGGCTCATGCCTGTAATCCCAGCACTTTGGGAGGCTGAGGCGGGCGGATCACCTGAGGACAGTAGTTTGAGACCAACCTGGCCAACATGGTGAAACCCCATCTCTTCTAAAATACAAAAATTAACTGGGCGTGGTGGCGCATGTCTGTAATCCCAGCTACTTGGGAGGCTGAGGCATAAGAATCACTTGAACCTGGGAGGCGCAGGTTGCAGTGAGCCGAGATCACACCACTGCACTCCAGCCTGGGCGACAGAGTTAGACTCTGTCACAAAAAAACAAAATAAAACAAAAAAACACAATAGGAAGACTTCCCTGAATTTTCTAAATAAACTGCTTTAGCTTTAAAACAGTGCTTCGCTTACAAATAGAACTAAACAGCAAATCTACTGGTACAAATATATGTAAAGCATTAGTATATCCAATTATTCCTAATTATAATACACAGATTGATCAAAATGTCAAGCTATGAAAAACCCTTCTATTACATCATAGTACAGTGTACACAAATTCAGACTAAGAGTCAGATAATGTATATTCTAGTATTAGCTATGCTAGTGCCTAGTAATGTGCCATTGAGACAAGTCACTTAATCTGGGGTTCATTTTTCTTTTCTTTTTTTTTTTTTTTTTTTAAGATGGAGTCTCACTCTGTCACCCAGGCTGGAGTGCAGTGGCGCAATCTTGGCTCACTGCAACCTCCGCCTCCCAGGTTTAAGCAATTCTCTGCCTCAGCCTCCCAAGTAGCTGGGATTACAGGTGCCCGCCACCACGCCCGGCTAATTTTTTGTATTTTTAGTAGAGACAGGGTTTCATCATCTTGGCCAGGCTGACCTTGTGATCCACCTACCTCGGCCTCCCAAAGTGCTGGGATTACAGGCGTGAGCCTCCATGCTCAGCCTAATTTTTCTTTTTCTTTTTGAGACAGGGTTTGAATCTGTTGCCCAGGCTGGAGTGCAGTGCTGCGATCTCAGCTCACTATAACCTCTGCCTTCCAGGCTCAAGCTATCCTCCCACCTCGGCCTCCCCAGTAGCTGGGACTACAGGCGCATGCCACCATGCCCACCTAGTTTTTGTATTTTTTGTAGAGGCGGGGTTTTGCCACATTGCCCAGGCTGGTCTCACATTCCTGAGCTCAACTGATCCACCTGCCCTGGCTTCCTGAAGTGCTGGGATTACAGGTGTGAGCCACCATGCCTGGCCCATTTTCTTAAAGGAATGACTCTAGATCAGCAGCTTTCAAATTCTTCCAAAAAAAAAAATTCTTGAAAACTCAATATAAAAGAGATAAAAGATGCTCTTGCTAAAGTGAGATATGGAGATGAGAATTCTGCCTTTTCATCTTTCCAGCTCTCCTGCAGTGGCACTGAAGAATTTCTGAACAACTTGTAGGGTGCCTTGGGTTAGAGTTTGAATATCACTAGGCTAATCTTCTGTGGTTCTTTAGCCTTCTACTATATGACTCCCCTACCAAAGTTCAAAGCCTGACAAAATTAACCTTAGAGAACAGTCCCTTACTAAAGGAAAAAGGCAGCTCTGGGATCGTATCTGATTACAATCATTGACAATTTCATGGCATTTAAAGCATACATAGGGCCACACAGGAGAAGCTATCTATAAAATTTGCATATATGCCAAAAGTCATTCCTACCAGACCTAATCTAGCCCAAATGACAGAAATCATATTCTTCTGTCGCGGAAAAATACTAGACCTAAAATTTCCTCAATGTTCATTTTACGTACAAAGCCAAACAAATTTAATTAATGAGCACTCCAAAATTAACAACAGTCCTAGATACAAAGTTGTAAAAGTGTGTTGGCTCTCATCCTGCAGCAATCACCACATTCAACCTATACCAGCTATAGAAAGTTATAATTTCCTAAGACAAAGGCTACAAAAAGGCCTTTAGGAAATGAAAAACCAATGAAATGTATTTTTAATTGTGTTAAATATGCTAAAATATATTCTTTAACGCTTTATCATATGTCATTCTTAAGAAACTGTAAATATCATTCTAGGATTTGCTTAGTGATAGTCACTTGGGTACATCACAACCAAGAGAATATAGCTGAATTATATCCAGTATTTTATGACTACCTGCAACAGATATATTTATTGTCATGATAATCTAGAATTAGGTGCATACAATTCTAACACTAGACAATGATCCAACAAATACACAAAACTGTTCTATATAAAGAGGATGGTCTTGTTCCCATACTTTAAAGGGCTTTTTAGTTCATGATATAAGACTAAAGAGAGGAACTGATGTATTAAATGTAAGATTTTTTAAATTGGTAGTCAAAATCTCTCAGGTTTGTTACAAAAACAGGGAGACCAAGGGCCAAAGAAATTAGATGTTCTCAAAGACAAATAATTTTACAGGCAATGCCAGAGAAACAAATATTCAAAATTTCAACTTCTTTACCATATTATGAAACAACATAGCACAATTGTAATGAGATCTAGATCAGACTGCTTGAGCTTGTATCCCATCAACTCCTTATTAGCCATGTTTCTTCAAACTAAGCCTCAGTTTCTTTATATGTAAAATGCAGAAAATAATATCTACCTCAAAATAGTATGAGAATTTAATGAAACTGCGTCTCTTACATCACTTATTAGCTATGTGATCTTCAGTAACCATATAAAATGTGGCCAATAATAAATAACAGGGAAGTGAGAAAAGAGTGAAACATGCCAGACTTACTTTTTTTTCCCTCCCTAACATTTAAATAAATATTTTCTTTTTTTTTTTTCCTTTGAAACAGGGTCTCACTCTGTCCCAGGATGGCATGCAGTGGCACAATCACAGATCACTGCAGCCTCAAACTCCCAGGGTCAAACAATCCTCCCACTTCAGCCTCCCAAGTAGCTGGGGCTACAGGCATGCACCACTACACCTGGCTAATATTTATTTATTCATTTATTTATTTATTTATTTGAGACACAGAGTCTCTATTGCCTAGGCTGGAGTGCAGTGTCGTGATCTCGGATCACTGCAACCTCTGCCTCCTGGGTTCAAGGGATTATGGTGCCTTAGCTTCCCAAGTAGCCGGGATTACAGGCATGCGCCACCATGCCTGGCTAATTTTTGTATTTTTAGTAGAGATGGGGTTTCACCATGTTGGTCAGGCTGGTCTTGAACTCCTGACCTTAAGTGATCCGCCCACCTTAGCCTCCCAAAATGTTGGGATTACAGGCATGAGCCACCACACCCAGCCTTGTTTTATTTTTTGTAGAGACAGGGGTCTCACTATGTCGCCCAGGCTAAATATTTTCAAACAGAGCATTAAAACTTTTATTTAGTGGCCAATACTTAGAGAGATACATCTTATATTAATACACAGTCCTATATAGGGAATAGTTATTTAAAAAACTCATAGATCAATAATAAAAGTGTAATGGCAGCTGGGCGTGGTGGCTCAAGCCTGTAATCCCAGCACTTTGGGAGGCCGAGGCGGGCAGACCCGGAGGTCGGGAGTTCGAGACCAGCCTCATCTACATGGAGAAACCCTGTCTCCACTAAAAATACAATATTAGCTGGGCATGGTGGCGCATACCTGTAATCCCAGCTACTCAGGAGGCTGAGACAGGAGAATTGCTTGAACCCGGGAGGCGGAGGTTACAGTAAGTCAAGATTGCGCCACTGCACTCCAGCCTGGGCAACAAGAGTGAAACTCCGTCTCAGAAAAGAAAAGAAAAGAAAAGAAAAGAAAAGAAAAGAAAAGAAAAGAGAAAAGAAAAGAGAAAAGAGTAGTAATGGCAATTCAAACACCAACCATTGCTTAATATATATTTTTCCTTTATACTGATTTTCCCATACCATTTTCTTTTTACCACACTTTTGTTTTCCACCATGACTTCCAAAACTACAAAATTCAAATCTGGAATTAAATACAGCCTTATGTCTTGTATTGTTAGAATTTGATCAATAACCCTATAATGCTGTTGGCCACTAATAAATAGCTAAAAGAATTATCATTTAATTGACTAAATTATCTGAGATGACAGTAGGGGTCATATTGCTTAAAATGGTCTTAATAAGGGACCTATGGTGGTTAGCACTCAAGCTAGATATAAATATATTTTTGCTTGAACTCAGGCTGTAAAATCAAAAGGCAACAAACATCAATGCATACTCATCAATATCCTGTTGCTTCAGAGACCAGGCATAAAGAAAGATGATCCTGAATTATCTAAGGTCAAGAAAACTATCTGACTGGAGGAATGTCCCATCTTTCTGTACCAATATTCTGATATCAAGATGTCTCCTAACAGTTCTTTCTTACTGTGAATTTTTATGCAACACACTCAAGTATTGTTTAATCAAGTTTCTGGTCCTAAATCTCATATATGGCAAAGCTCAGGGTATTATTCAGGACGCCAAATCAATCTCTTATTAGAAATGCTTAACATTTCCTCTGACTGAGGTAAATCCTAAACAAAATAGTGAACATACTGTTTTAAAAATATGAAAGGGTTTGCCTCAAGAATTATTCCTACATTAACATGTACCATACACTGACTCCAGATATTTAAGCGTACAGAACTTAAAGGGCAAATTATCTAGTTCAAATTCAGAAGTAAAATTTTGCTTAACTCTGATGTAAAAACTGTCAGATCTAAAATGAAATCAGCGTAGTATTTTCATTTTAAAGTATTAATTACAATTAAAGTATTTCCTGGCCAGGCGCAGTGGCTCACGCCTGTAATCCCAGCCCTTTGGGAGGCCAAAGCGGGTGGATCACCTGAGGTCAGAAGTTCGAGACCAGCCTGACCAACAGAGTGAAACCCCGTTTCTATTTAAAAAATACAAAAATTAGCTGGGCATGGTGGCGGGCGTCTGTAATCCCAGCTACTTAGGAGGCTGAGGCAGGAGAATTGCTCGAACCTGGGAGGCGGAGGTTGTGGTGAGCCAAGATCACGCCAATGCACTCCAGCCTGGCAACAGAGCAAAACTCTGTCTCAAAAAAAAAAAAAAAAAGTATTTCCTTAGTTGAGGGCCAAAAAATACCCCAAAAAACAAAGAAACAGTGTTAGAGTGCTAGTTAGCAGAATCTCTTGGAATTACAGATACTGGTCAATGAAATCTGTAATGCTCCTAAATCATAGGAAAAGTCTAAAGGAATAAAAGCAAGATAGACTGAGGGAAAATATCTTTAAGGTTGTCAGACACAGGTTATATCAAAACAAAATTTTTATAACATAATCCATATGTTGTAGCATATGATACAACATCAGGTAACCTGAACAACTATATTTTATAAGCATAAAAGCCAATTTAATTTAAAATCAGCCTTCAAAAATTAGTTTCGCTACAAAACTACTATGGTTCAATCAGCAATAACATTGAACTCTGACCTTTGGTGTCAGCATCAGTTAGTTGCTCTTTGGCTACTTCCTCTTCTTCTTCAGCTATTGCCTGGAAGATTGCAGTCAGGAAGAAAAAAAGCAATTCACACAGTGGGCCTTCACTGTCATTTCCTACAAGAGCTTCCTCTAATACTTCTGTGAATAAAATGTTTAAAATAAATTTAAAGTTCTGTTCATGTACTGAAAAAACAACTCCACTGGAATAAACATGTAATCAACAATAGTATGTGCGACTATTTTCTTAAGCATCAATTTATGAAAGTATAACCAAGTATTATCCAAGCCAAAATAAGAAACAACTTATAATGATTACAATAAAATACAATAAAATCATAAGCCAAAGTCACCTCATTCAAGTAAGTCAAAATAGCCTCAATAGATCAACATATTTCATTTAAATTTAAATTTAAGACACAAATTAAGGCACATTTCAAAAATTACAATTTTATTCTAATCTGAACAATGCAAATATTTGTTATTGTGCCACTGTTCTTGAGGGCTATGTATGTGCAAATAGTGCACAGCAGAGGTCATTATCCACATTAGGTTTTAATCCTAATATTATGTCTAAGTCATAAATGTTTCTTATCTAATTCATCTCACCTAAACCAGCACTGTTCAGACCTCCTTGATCTATAAGACACAATGATTCTTGCCTCATCCACCTCATAAGGGGACATAAAAGAATTTGAAAGCCCTCCTAAAGAATATACATTAAATATTAAGAGTGGCATTATAGGACGGGCACAGTGGCTCACGCCTGTAATCCCAGCACTTTGCGAGGCCAAGGCGGGCGGATCACGAGGTCAAGAGATCAAGACCATCCTGGCTAACACGGTGAAACCTCGTCTCTACTAAAAATACAAAAAAATTGAGTCAGGCGCTGTGGCTCACGCCTGTAATCCCAGCACTTTGGGAGGCCAAGGCAGGCAAATCACAAGGTCAGGAGTTCAAGACCAGCCTTCAAGACAGTAGCCTGTCTCTACTAAAAATACAAAAATTAGCTGGGGGTGGTGGCGGGCGCCTGTAATCGCAGCTACTCGGGAGGCTGAGGCAGTGAATTGCTTGAACCCCGGAGATGGAAGTTGCAGTGAGCCGAGATCACGCCACTGCACTCCAGCCTGGGCGACAGAGCGAGACTCCGTCTCAAAAAAAAAAAGAAAAAAATTAGCTGGGTATGGTCATGGGTGCCTGTAGTCCCAGCTACTTGGGAGGCTGAAGCAGGAGAATTGCTTGAACCCTGGAGGTGGAGCTTGCAGTGAGCCGAGATTGCGCCACTGCACTCTAGCCTAGGCGACAGAGCAAGACTCTGTCTCAAGAAAAAAAACAATGAGTGGCATTATAATTCTCTATTTCAAAGTCTCTACATGGATTTTAAGAAAATTATTGAACCATGTGACAGCCAAAAATTCAAAATTTGATCCAAATCTTTCCTTATACTAAACTCATTATAAATGTTTATACAAAGTAAAAGTATATAAGTACACAGGCCAAAGAGAATTACAAATTAAAGGTAGGCAATAACCTGTCTGCAAACACCCATATACCACTCCCTGCTCAAGAAGTGGAGTCTATTCCACAATCCTGTTGAATCCCACGGTGGCCTCTCACTGCTCTGACCAATGGAATGTGGCAGAAGTAAGGCTGTGCCAATTCCAGGCCTAGGCTTTAAGAGGGCTAGCAGTTTCTGCTTCCTGCTTCTTAGAGCCCCCAGGTGCCACATAATAAGTATGAGATACTCTGATGAAATGAAAGGCCACATGAAGAGGACCGAGGCACCAGACCTGTGTGAGAAGAAGCCATTTTGAACATCTAGCCAGACCAGAGAGATCCCAGCTCCAGTGCCCCCACAGAACCTTACAGGATGGCTTGTTTTTTTAAAGCCAGTAATTTTAAGATGAACTATAATGTAGCAATAGATAACTAAAGCACTTGCCTAGGGTTACTCCATCAGGAAACTCATCTTGAAGATCAAAAAGTTCCCCAAATGCATTAAGGAACTCCAAAACCATCAGAGCATCACCAAAGATTTCAGGAGGTAGTCTAGTTTTCACTGGTGTTGGTTCTGGAAGTTCCTGAAAGATTAAACAATTTATATAACTATTTGAACCAAGAACAGGAAAACTTAAAAGGTAGAGATGACATACTTTTTACCTAACTATTAAGAAGTATTCTTTGTAAGCTACTGGTTCTCAACCCTTGCTGTTTATCACAATCACCTTTGGAACTTCTAAAATTATAGATGTCCTGAACTTGTTCCAACTTTACTAAATCACAGTTCCTGAGAAGGGACTGGGAGAAAGGAACATTTTCTTCCTTATACTAAGAACATAACTTTAGGCTGAGTGTATTTCTGACTATATTTCCTAGTAAGAGTCTCTTAACCCACATTCTGAAGTCAAATCAGCTGTGAAATACTACCTTCAATGTAGTACCGCCTTATGATTTGGAACATAATTAATCTACTATCTACTGATTTTGATTTACTGAAATTGTTCTTTATAAGCCAAGTTGAATGAGTTTGATTTGGACACTTTGGCCATTTCTGGAAATAGGCAGAATCCTTACCTAGCAATCAAGCTAAATGCATGCCTGGCTACAGTGGTTTTTGGATTATTAAGGATCACACAAACTGACCTATTATTTCTACAGAATAAGAATCATTATCAAAGCTGATTATAAAACACTAACAATGCTACCTTGGAATTCTAAGTGTGAACATTTGCTTAACTAGCTATTTCCTCTCGGTTAAATATAAAGAAAAGAGGCTGCTATTAAATAAAAGAATGATTTCATCAGCAAAGCCACACAGGGCATTTAAAACCTATGTGTGCCAAACATCACATAACATGTTTATACCTTAAGGTCATCACATTCCATATCTTCTCTAGGTTTACTCCACTGTTTTAAGTATTCCACATATTTTCGCTTTTCTTCACGTAACTTCTCTCTTTCCTAAAAATTTTTAAAAGTTAATAACAATTCATGTAAGAAATTTATATGGCAGCATCGGCATCTCCTGAGAACTTGTTAGAAATGCAAATACTTGGACCTTACCCCATACCTACTGAAGCAGTAACTCTGAGGTTAGGACTTGGCAACTGGTGTTCTAGCAAGCCCTTCTGGTGGTTTTTAATACACGCTAAAGTTTTAGAACCACTGATCAAAATAATACCTATCAAAATAATGCTATGAAGACCGAAAATGGGCCGAGTGCAGTGGCTCACATATGTAATCCCAGCACTTTGGGAGTCAGAGGCAGGTGGATTACTTGAGGTCAGAAGTTTGAGACCAGCCTGGCCAAAATGGCGAAACTCCATCTCTACTAAAAATACAAACATATATATATATATATATATGCCGGGTGTGGTGGCACACGCCTGTTGTTCCAGCTACTCAGGAGGCTGAGGCACAAGAAGCGCTTGAACCCAGGAGGAGAAGGTTGGGGTGAACTGAGATCACACCACTGCACTCCAGCCTGGGCAGCTCTTGAATAAATATTAATTTAATCTGACTTGATCTATAGCTTTCCCTCTACTTCCTATCAATAAGATCCTAGCAAAATAAATTATTAGACTGCCTAAAATGAAACTTCCCCTTATATTTGTAATACATTTGTCATTTTCAAGATTCATTTGAATCTGATAACAGCCTAGAGACACAAAGAGGGAACAATAATTAAAAGCAACAATATTAGAATAGATGGACTTCTTTCTTGTAATTCAGGCTACTTCTCTTACTCTCTCGGTCTTTTGAAACCCTTACTTTTTGATTCTGGTTTTTGAAATTGCAAGATAAATATTAACTGCTAAATGTCTCTAATAAAGCAGTGTAAGTAAAATATTTTACTATTTTTCCAGTAAGTATGTTTAATATGTATTATTCTCTTCTTTGAAATTTAGGAAGAACAGAGGTAAACAGATGTGCACTTATCAAATTTTCAACATAAAATGCCTAGATAGTTATGGAACTTGCTGTAACTTGAATAGTTTGCTTAAATAAATTATCTACCCCCAACCTCAGAAATAATTCTTATAGGATCAAATAAGGTTAACATTCTAATTCATTGTTGCTAACAGTGTAAATAAGCACATGCTTGGGAAATACTTAGTGATGTATATGTATAGAAAGTTCTAAAAATATTCTTACCCTTTGATTTATTCTACTTCTACAAATTTATCCTGGGACATAGTCCAAAAAAAAAGAAGACTTTATTCAGAAATTTGAACACAGCAGTATTATTTAAAGCACTTAGCTATGACTAATAAGTTATGCAGTCATTAAAAATTCCACTTAAGATATTTAATAACATGAAAGAATGTTTATGATCATGTTAGATAAAAAAAGCATATAAAACTTTAAATGGTGAGTGATCTGTTTTTTTAAGGCAGAGGATAAAGACTAGAAATAAACAAATCAAAGTGTTAATTCTCTCTGGCCAAGTGCAGTGGCTCATGCCTGTAATCCTAGCACTTTGGGAGGTCGAGGCAGGCAGATCACTTGAGGTCAGGAGTTTGAGACCAGCCTGGCCAACATGGTGAAACCCCATCTCTACTAAAAATACAAAAATTAGCCAGGCGTGGTGGTGGGCACGTCTAATCCCAGCCACTTGGGAAGCTGAGGCAGGAGAATTGCTTGAATCTGGGAGGCAGAGGTTGCACTGAACCCAGATCAAGCCACTGCATTTCAGCCTGAGCGACAGAGTGACACTCCATCTAAAAAAAAAAAGTGTTAATTCTATCTCTAAATGTTACCATCAGATTTCTGGCGATTTTTCTGTCCTCTATGTTTTGTGGAGTAAACTTATATTAGACCTCCTATACCACCTCAATGGCCTATTTGACAAACATTTGGTTTCCGTTCCAAGATGGCCGAATAGGAACAGCTCCAGTCTGCAGCTCCCAGCGTGATCAATGCAGAAGAGGGTGATTTCTGCATTTCCAACTGAGGTACCTGGTTCATCTCATTGGGACTGGTGCCCACGGAGGGCGAGCCGAAGCAGGGCGGGCATCACCTCACCCAAGAAGCGCAAGGGGTCAGGGGATTTCCCTTTCCTAGCCAAGGGGAGACTTGACAGACTGTACCTGGAAAATCGGGACACTCCCGCCCAAATACTGCGCTTTTCCAACAGTCTTAGCAAACGGCACACCAGCAGATTATATCCCCTGCCTGGCTCAGCGGGTCCCATGCCCACAGAGCCTTGCTCACTGCTAGTGCAGCAGTCTGAGATCCACCTGCGAGGCAGTAGCCTGGCAGGGGGAGAGGGGGTCCGCCATTGCTGAGGCTTGAGTGGGTAAACAAAGCAGCCAGGGAAGCTCAAACTGGGTGGAGCCCACCGCAGCTCTGAAAGGCTGGCTGCCTCTGTAGACCACACCTCTGGGGGCAGGGTGTAGCTGAACAAAAGGCAGCAGAAACTTCTACAGACTTAAACATCCCTGTCTGGCAGCTCCTAGCACGGTTTTTGAGCTCTGAGAACAGAGAGACTGTCTCCTCAAGTGGATCCCTGACCCCTGTGTAGCCTAACTGGGAGACACCTCCCAGTAGGGGCCAACTGACACCTCATACAGGTAGGTGCCCCTCTGGGATGAAGCTTCCAGAGGAAGGATAAGGCAGCAATATTTGCTGTTCTGCAATATTTGCTGTTCTGCAGGCTCCGCTGGTGATACCCAGGCAAACAACCTCATCAAAAAGCAGGCAAAGGATATGAACAGACACTTCTCAAAAGAAGACATTTATGCAGCCAAAAGACACATGAAAAAATGCTCATCACTGGTCATCAAAGAAATGCAAATCAAAATCACAATGAGATACCATCTCACAGCAGTTAGAATGGCGATCATTAAAAAGTCAGGAAACAACAGGTGCTGGAGAGGATGTGGAGAAATAGGAATGCTTTTACACTGTTGGTGGGAGTGTAAACTAGTTCAACCATTGTGGAAGACAGTGTGGCGATTCCTCAAGGATCTAGAACTAGAAATGCCATTTGACCCAGTGATCCCATTACTAGGTATATACTGAAAGGTTATAAATCATGCTGCTATAAAGACACATGCACACGTATGTTTACTGCTGCACTATTCACAATAGCAAAGACTTGGAACAAACCCAAATGTCCATCAATGATAGACTGAATTAAGAAAATGTGGCACATATACACCATGGAATACTATGCAGCCATAAAAAAGGATGAGTTCATGTCCTTTGCGGGGACATGGATGAAGCTGGAAACCATCATTCTCAGCAAACTATCACAAGGACAGAAAACCAAACACCGCATGTTCTCACTCATAGGTGGGACTTGAACAATGAGAATACTTGGACACAGGGTGGGGAATATCACACACCAGGGCCTGTTGTGGGGTGGGGGGAGGGGGGAGGGATAGCATTAAGAGAAATACCTAATGTAAATGACGAGTTAATGGGTGCAGCAAACCAACATGGCGCATGTATACCTATGTAACAAACCTGCACGTTGTGCACAGGTACCCTAAAACTTAAAGTATAATTAAAAAAAAAAATTCAAGGGAGACTATAGACAACTAAAATGGGCACAGAGCATGTAATATGATCCTCTAAGGCTACTTGTGAATATCCCAAGAAATCTCTGAAAATGACTTTGGAGGAAACCAGCTATAGAATTCTCTAAGGAATATGTATCACTGAAGACCACAATCAAAGATTTGCTGAAACACTATTATTACACCTTATTTTTCAAGTAGGATAAGAACATTATTCATTTTTTTTTTTTTTGAGATGGAGTCTTGTTCTGTTGCCCAGGCTGGCGTGCAGTGGCGTGATCTTGGCTCACTGTAACCTCCACCTCCCATTTTCAAGCGATTCTCCTGCCTCAGCCTCCTTTGTAGTTGGGATTACAGGCGCATACTACCATGCCCGGCTAAGTTTTGTATTTTTAGTAGAGATGGAGTTTCACCATCCCGG
Source organism: Symphalangus syndactylus (assembly GCF_028878055.3). Classification (NCBI taxonomy): domain Eukaryota; kingdom Metazoa; phylum Chordata; class Mammalia; order Primates; family Hylobatidae; genus Symphalangus; species Symphalangus syndactylus. The sequence continues at coordinate 19,504,802 of NC_072431.2, read as the reverse complement.
CCAGGCTGGTCTCGAACTCCTGACCTCATGATCTACCTGCCTTGGCCTCCCAAGGTGCTGGAATTACAGGCATGAGCCACTGCACCCGGCCTATTTTATTTTTCAAACTGTGTATTTTACCTCTTAAAGTTTTACATATAAACTTTTACATATATCATCTTCCCTAAATTTGGAAGTCTAAAAAATAAAATCATTTAGAACTGCATTCTAAAAGAAGTTTTAAGTGATGTGTAAAGGCATGTTAAATTTTCCAAAGCAAAAGGGAGATAAACAAATCAACTTTCTATGCATATTCATAAATGTGAATGAAAGTAGTAAAAGCATTTAAAAATCAACCATAGATGTAGATACGTAAAGTAGTATTACTATATGTAGAGAGTATAGCTAATATACTCAAATGAATACCTTTTCTCTTTCTACTTTAAGCCTCTCTTTTTCTTCTTTTTTCTTTAGTCTCTCCTCTTCAACAATTTTTTTCAATTCTTCCCTCTTTTTCTCTTTATCTTCTTTTTCTTTTTTCTTCGCTTCTAGGGCATCTGCTTTTTCTCTTTTTAATTTAGCCTTTTCAAAAGCTGTGAAGAAAAATCAAACTTAGAACTATATATATAGACAAAATAACACTTGGCAATTTTTTTGATGTAACAACAGAATCCTTGAAATAATTTAAAGTTAAATGAGATTAGTAGAGACTCTTAAAATTCCTACAGGGAGCCAGCAGATTATTAAAACAGGAAAAGCAAATTGGCTAAGTTTATGACAAACTACAGTACTGGGACAAACATATCTGTGCCTTTGAAAGCCCTAATACCCAAAGTGTGATCTGAAGACCAGCAGTAAGGTTATCATCATCTTGTTAAAAAATGCAGAATGTCATTCCCTCACCAGACCTAATTTACAATCTTCATTTTAACAAGATTCCCAAGTGATTCATATGTATATTCAAGTTTGGGAAGCAATGTTTTAAAAGGCTGTATGAATCAAACAAAACAGCCCCAGTTTGTAAGCCCTGGAAACTGAAACTTCTGCTTAATCTCGCACTAAGCAATTTAATAGGGAATATGCAAGACCATGAAATTTTAAGAGATGAAGCGGTCTTATTTATAAAACAAGCAAACAAACAAACAATAGTTATCTGATAGAAAAAATAACTGCACTTCGAAACAATTAACCAGAAACATGCCATTTCGGAAACATCCCCCACTCAGGCGCAGAGAAATATTCTTTCTTATTCCTAATCAGCTTTTGGGAAGAATGTTAAAACTCACCCAGTGACTTCATTTCTTCTTGTTTCAAAAGTTTATCTCTTTCTTTAGTAGCTTTGTTCCTATAACTTGCAAGAGTCTGTTTATTAGCAACATTGTCCTCCTAAAAAAAAATCCAAAATAGTATGCCTGGTTCTTATAGTAAGAATAAAAAGCAAAAAATTTAAAACTCTCACCAATTACACTTTCTTTATACTAAAATGATTTTTTTTTTTTTTTTTTTTGAGACAAAGTCTCGCTCTATCCCCCAGGCTTGAGTGCAATGGTGTGATCTCAGCTCACTGCAACCTCTGCCTCCTGGGCTCAAGCGATTCTTCTCCTTCAGCCTCTCGAGTAGCTGGGATTACAGGCATGTGCCACCATACCCAGCTAATTTTTTTTGTACTTTTAGTAGATATGGGGTTTTGCCATGTTGGCCAGGCTGGTCTTGAACTCCTGACCTCAAGTGGGCTACTCACCTCAGCCTCCCAAAGTGCTGGGATTACAGGTGTAAGCCACCATGCCCAGTCTAAAATGAGTTTTTATTCTAAAGTATAATTGATCCGGGCACAGGGGCTCATGCCTGTAATCCTAGCATTTTGGGAGGCCAAGGCAGGTAGAATACTTGAGGTCAGGCATTTGAGAGCAGCCTGGCTAACATGGTGAAACCCCATCTCTACTAAAAATGCAAGAATTAGCTAGGCATGGTGGCATGCACCTGCAGCCCCAGCTACTCAGGAGGCTGAGGCAGAACTGCTTGAACCCAGGAGGTGGAGGTTGCAGTGAGCCAAGATCATGCTACTGCACTCCAGCACGGGTGACAGAGTGAGACTCCATCTCAAAAAAAAAAAAAAAAAAAAAAAAAAAGTGTAACTGAACTGTTAATAACTCTAATCTTAGTAATAAATAGAACATGTAGCTCTATAAACTCTGTAGCTCTATAAATTATTACAAGAATATCTCAGGAAAAACTGGTAATATATAGAAAGAGCCTTAAAAATGCATTAGAAAAACAAACTTTCAGCTTACTTTATAAACTAGATGGTGTAAATATCAAATATAAAAGATGTAGAAAAAAGACATACCAGAAAAATTCTTGTGGCCAATGTAAAATTTTATTTTTATTTTATTTCTTCTAAGAATGTCTCTAACCTAATTAATTTGTGTAGGTTTTTTTTTTTTTTTTTTTTTTTAAGATGTAGTCTTGGCTTTGTTGTCCAGGCTACAGTGCAATGTGGCATGATCTGGGCTCACAGCAACCTCAGCCTCTGTCTGCCTCCCGGATTTGAGCAATTCTCGTGCCTCAGGCTCCTGTATTTTTAGTAGAGACAGAGTTTTGCCATGTTGGCCAGGCTAGTCTAGAACTCCTAGACTCAAATATCCACCCACCTCAGCCTCCCAAAGTACTGGGATTACAGGCAAGAGCCACTGTGCCCGGCTGCATTATTGCTTTTTTAAAGCCCCCTATAACTTCTTCTTGTCAGAATTTATTGCTCTTTATTTTACACTTCAATCCCATAGTTTATTCCCTGCTTTACATTTCAGTAATTGCTTATGTGCTTGCTTCCACTTTGGTATAAAATCCTTTTGGTATGAAAGTCATATCTAATTCACATCTGAAACTTCTACAAGCCTCATTGCTGAGCAGTTACCAACATATAGAACACACTCACATACTTTTTGGTGAGGTAATGAGTTTCTTCCTCTAGGCTATGGATGTCAGGGGAGACAAACATACTTCTTGATTCTGAATACTGTTTTACTAACAGTGAAAATGTAGTTTTAATCAATTCTCTACTTACTTGACTAACAGGTATTCGTTTGGGAGGTCTCCCTCTTCGTCTGTTAGCAGGACTGAAGATAAATGTGGGTGGATCATCAGGGAAGAAATAAGAAAAATCTTGTTCTGCTATTTTATACGTTGAAAGAGATGATGCCTTAATAAAACAAAGACATAGGGTACAATAATAACACATTAGTAAACAACATACAGATATGCCCTAACATGTCATATGGCCACTATTAATGCTGTTAAAAGATCAGGATAGGCTGGACACAGTGGCTCATGCCTGTAATCCCAGCACTTTGGGAGGCCAAGGCGGGCAGATCATGAGGTCAAGAGATTGAGATCATCCTGCCCAACATGGTGAAACCCCATCTCTACTAAAAATACAAAAATCAGCTGGATGTGGTGGCACACGTCTGTAGTCCCAGGTACTTGGGAGGCTGAGGCAGGAGAATCACTTGAATCTGGGAGGTGGAGGTTACAGTGAGCAGAGATTGTGCCACTGCACGCCAGCCTGGTGACAGAGCAAGACTCCATCTCAGGAAAAAAAAAAAAAAAAAAAGATAAGGATAAAAGCATTAGAATTTTATGCATTATTGTGTAGTAAAATACATTTTAGTTGGTTTAACCAATCCTTTATCCACTATATAATTAATTAGCCTTACCAGAAAGAAAACCACAATTCAAAGATTACTTTACAATACCTCAAGAATGGTTGTACAGTTTCTTGTATTTCAAAATTACATATATATTATACAATAATTTGTTTTGCTTTAACAAACTTTGTGAGATTTTCTACGTAAATGAATAATCAATCTATGTAAATGAATAATCAATCCATATATTTAACATTAAAAATCCACTGTATTAACCTTTCTTAACCATTTGCCAACTGCTGAACATTTATTTAGATTTTCCTCCCAGGGTAGAGTAATAACTTAAATACTTAATGTATCAAATTTCCCATTACATCCCTCTAGTCTTGATAAAAGCAGAAATACTTGCAAATTCCTATAAAGTTTAAACAAAGAATTTAAGTTCAGAAGTCAACCTCATTCTTGCCAGAAATGGTGTGGTTCTAGAATAATTACTAAATCCAATAGTTTATCTCCTTTTACCTTGTATCTAGAATTTGTTTGCCTTTTAAAGTTCTTTTATTTTAATTTTATTTATGTATTTATTTATTTGGGACAGAATCTTGCTGTCACCCTGGCTGGAGTGTAGTGGCATGATCTCAGTTCACTGCAACCTCTGCCTCCTAGGTTCAAGTGATTCTCCTGCCTCAGTCTCCCGAGTAGCTGAGATTACAAGTGCGTGCCACCACATCTGGCTAATTTTTGTATTTTTAGTAGAGACAGGGTCTCACCATGTTGGCCAGGCTGGTCTCGAACTCCTGACCTCAAGTGATCTGCCCACCTTGGCCTCCCAAAGTGCTGGGATTATAGGCATAAGCCACTGCGCCCAGTCTTGCTTACCTTTTATCCATTTGCAACCCTAGACTTTTTGTTATTTTTGACCTAATGGCCAAGATCATCATTCTTCCTCTCAAACAAGTCAACGAAAACAAGTGCCATTTACAGAAATACCTTTCAGGAAATGTGTGAGAAAATAATGACACAAAATACAAAAAGTTAACAAAACAGAAAAGGGTATTTTGTGTATAATTATTTTTGTAGGTAGAGCACAGCTTTAAACACCTAGAATTCAACCAGTTCTGGCGATGATAATAAATCAAGAATCTATCAAAATTTCCCATTAAGGAAATTTCATTAAAATGATCACATTCCATCCCACATTAACCTTCTGAATTATGTGGGATAACAGGATTATCTACAGAATTATGTAATTATCTACAGAATTGCACCTTAAATATGAATATAAAGCACATGGGTGGTTTCTTCTCAAATATATATATACACACTCATAAAGGCCAAAATACGTTTTAGTACATTAATTGCCAAAGTTGCTTATTCATACACACAATACACAAAACCCATATCTTTGTGTACTTGTAGGTACTCCTAACAGCAGTCTATGCTCACCAAAACTGGTTATCAAACTTTGTGTGCTTGCTCACAAAGTGCTGTGCTGATATAATTTGGCTCTGTGTCCCCACCCAAATCTCACGTGGAATTGTACTCCCCAGTGTTAAAGGGCAGTCCTGGTAGGAGGTGACTGAATCATGGAGCGGGCTTCCCCGCTTGCTGTTCATGAGATCTGGTTGTTTGAAAGTGCGTAGCACCTCCCACTTCACGCTCTCTCCTGCCAGCCATGTGAAGATGTGCTTGCTTTCCCTTTGCTTTCCACCATGATTGTAGGTTTCCTGAGGCCTCCCCAGAAGCAGAAGCCCGTACAGCCCACAGAACTGTGGGCCAATTAAACCTCTTTTCTTTATAAATTACCCAGTCTCAGGTATGTCTTTATAGCAGTATGAGAATGGATTAATACACCAGCATATCCATTAATAATCTTCTATTACACTCTAAGTGAAAAATGTTTATTGTGACCTTAATTCTCATTTATTTATTAAGTAAAGTTGAGCTTCTTTCCATGTTCATTGACTTTTTCCTTGGTGAAATATTTGCTGATGTCTTTTATCACCATTTTCCAATTGGGTCATCTTTGCTCACTGATGTGTAAGAAATCTTTGTAAATTAGAGGAATTGGCCAACTGGCTGTTTACAATATACATATACAACTATTCACAATATCAATTGCCTACCAAGTGTCAGGCACTGTTCTAGCCATTTATCGCAAGTATCTAAATCTTTAAAATTTTTTGTAAGCATCATTTAATATAGCTGCCTGATAATGCTATAGACAGAACATAATTGAATCTTATCAAGGCAGATACATAAATATGCTCACATTTTTAAAAAATTATTTTTCAGATGATGCAATCTTACGTTTTCAAGTTTTTATATTTCATCCACTGTGAATTTTAGTCATATCTATTTGACCATTTTCCTACTGGGGTGCTTATGTTTCTCTAGTAAATTTGCGTTCTTCATTGTATTTACTCAAGGTATTTTTCCCCCGGCACTTGCCCTTGAAATCTACGCATGACTTTTTTTTTTTTTTTTTTTTTTTTTCCCTTAGACGGAGTCTCCTGTTGCCCAGGCTGGAGTGCAGTGGCACGATATTGGCTCACTTATTCATAACATTTTAAAACCTATGTTTATGCTCAATCTCATCCTTGGTATTTTTTTTTTTTTCTATTTCTCCTAAGTACCTCATCATGTTTAACATTAAAATTTGTTTCATTTCTTTTATATAAACTATTGGAATAATAGTTAGATTTAACTTTATTATTCCAATAGTTAACCAAGTATCCATTTTTATTCATCAATCTTGCCTCTAGAGACCTGAAATGTTAACTTTTCGCATAAACTCATTCTTTTTTTAAAGTTTCTCTTCTTTTTAAACATTTATATACAGTGAAATGCACAAATCTAACACATGCAGGAGCTGATTTGTGACAAATGCATACATCTCTCTAACCCATTCTACTGCCTTTTTAAACTTTTATTTTAAGTTCAGGGGTGCATTTGCAGGTTTGTTACATAGTTAACGTGTGTCATGGGGGTTTTGTTGTGCAGATTGCTTTATCACGCAGGTTTTAAGCAAGCACCCATTAGTTATTTTTCCCCATCCTCTCCCTCCTCCCACCTTCTGATAGGCTGAAATCCCAGGCTCAAGTGATCCTCCCACCTCAGCCTTCAGAGTAGCTGGGACTACAGGCATGAGGCTCCATTCTATTGCTTTTCTCACTTAGTGTGTCTTTATCCCAATAAAAGTTGAATATTTTGCATTATAAAAAATTACTTTGAGTTTTACCATTTAACTTTTTATTTAGTGTGCAATGTGAAATCTCTAAAACTTGACTTTTTCCTCTCTTAATGGCTATTGACAAAATATAATCTGCTTAGTATCAGCATGATACTTTTTATTTTTATTATTATTATTATTATTATTATATTATTTTGAGACAGGGTCTCACTCTGTTGTCCAGGCTGGAGTGCAGTGATACAATCACAGCTCACAGCAGCCTTGACCTCTCTAGTCTCAGGTGATCCTTTTACCTCAGCTTCCTAAGTAGCTGGGACTACAGTTACCCACCACTACACCCAGCTAATTTGTGTAATTTTTGTAGATACAGGGTTTGCCATGTTTCCCAGGCTGATCTCCAGGCTGGTCTCCGGGGCTCAAGCAGTATGTACACTTTGGCCTCCTAAAGTGCAAGGATTACAGGAGTAAGCCACGGTGCCCAGCCAATGCTCTCTCTATTATACATTGTTCTCTTATCTAGTAGGCTCTGTTTAGCACTGTTCTTTGAATCTGTCTATTCTTCATAAGCCAGAACCACACTATAGGTATTAGGAAGCTATAGTTGCCCCACCTGATAACTTTTCTTTTTCCAAATTTTCTATTTTCACCTGTCCTTGTTGATCTGTTTTATAAGTGGTAGTAACTGAACCACCTAGCAATTCTAGCAATTTTAGAAATAGTAATTAATCCAATAAATATTTTTCAAAAGTACTAAAAATTGGCTCCAGATTAAAAGAGAGCAATCTTTAATGATCTTTGAAATAACATTTCAGCAATGTTATAACTTTATAACACTATCCATTTTGTTTTCTGTGTTCCAACAAATAATTTCATTATTTGATTACCTTTATTTTAATGACTCCATCTTGTGGTTCACAGTGTTGCTTCAGAAAAAGCTTTAGTTTATCACGAGAAAATAGGTGTTTTCTCCGGCTACAGGAGGCAAGGAAGTCAAAGAGGGGTAGTGTTAGCATCAAAGAGTTCAACCCCAACTCCATAGTCTCTGTAAATTTGTAACCTGAATTTCAAGCCTAGGAATCAAAGGACACTTCATCTTCTAACAGTATTTATGTAGAAGTTACAAGAAACTTTTACAGAGGTATTTATGTAGGAAGTTATAAGATCTACATGAGTGAATCTATTATAAAAAGTCTATTACAAAAACAGCAATATGCATTTATTGTTTAGGGGCCACTGAGAAAACAAACTTCAAGGGCTGGGCACAGTGGCTCACACCTGTAATCCCAGCACTTTGGGAGGCCGAGGCAGGTGGATGACGAGGTCAGGAGATCGAGACAATCCTGACTAACACGGTGAAACCCTGTCTCTACTAAAAATACAAAAAATTAGCCGGGTGTGGTGGTGGGTGCCTGTAGTCCCAGCTACTCAGGAGGCTGAGGCAAGAGAATGGCATGAACACAGGAGGCAGTGAGCCAAGATCACACCACTGCACTCCAGCCTGGGCAACAGAGCAAGACTCTGTCTAAAAAAAAAAAAAGGAAGAAAAGAAAAGAAAAAAAAGAAAACAAACTTTAAGGAAAATATGCTATAGAGAGTAAATCAAATTTTATAAAATTAGATTACCCCTACAAGTATAACCATTAAAATTCTCTTAACAATTAAAATCAGGCCAGGCACAGTGGCTCACGCCTGTAATCCCAGCACTTTGGGAGGCAGAGGAGGGTGGATCACTTGAGGTCAGGAGTTCAAGACCAGCCTGGCCAACATGATGAAACCCCATCTCTACTAAAAATACAAAAAAATTTAGCTGGGCAGTAGTGGCACATGCCTGTAATCCCAGCTACTCAGGAGGCTTAGGGTGGGGAATCACTTGAGCCTGGGAGGCCGAGGGTACAATGAGCCGAGATTGCCCTGCTGCACTCTAGTCTCGGAGACAGAGTGAGACTCTGTCTCAAGAAAACAAACCAAAACAAAACAAAAAAAATTAAAATCAGTAGACTACCAGAAATCATATTAAGTGCTGCAAATCAATATTCAAGTGGATATTGTAAACAAAGTTGAACATAGCTTGTATCAAATTTTAAAACATTTTGTATTTAAATCTCATGACAACCAACAAATTAGTGGGATGAAAATTAAAAGAGGCTTAAAATTAATATTCTAAAACATACTGTTTTTTATTCTCCCTTGCCCCCCAATTAAAAACCACAAGAGTACCAAACACCACCACAAACAAAACAAAACCAATAGAAAAGAAATAGAAGTATTTTTAGGAAAAAGTAAATGTTTTAATTGAGTTCAATGTATTCCTTTCAAGAAAAAGCCATTAAAAGCTCCTATAAGTGAATAAACAATATATGATTTTTAAGTAGTGGCCTTCCCAAAAATGTATACAGTTAGCCCTCCATATCCTTAGATCAAAAGTATTTGGAAAAAATAAAAACTGCATCTGTATTAAACATGTGCAGACTTTTTTTGTTGACAGTATTCCCTAAACCATACAGTATAACAATGATTTATACTTCATTTACATTGTATTAGGTATTATAAGTAATCTGGAGATGATTTAAAGTACATGGGAAGATGTGTGTAGGTTAAATGCAGATACTACACCATTTTATGAAACTTGAACATCCAAAGATTTCCCTCCCACACAGATAACCAAGGATGACTATATTCTTTTCCTAGACTTAAAGCTCCATGAGAACAAGGACTCTGCTATATCTCTGCAAGCTGGTAAAGAGAAGGTAATTACTTGTTGACTACTGAAGAAACTAGTCCTCAAGGACTTCATTAGTTTACATGGTAGCTACTAGCCACATACTGTTTATTTATGAATAAAATTAAAAACTCAGTTCCCTCATTCTTTCTAGCTACATTTCAAATGCTCAATAGTGACACATGGCTGTTGGACAGCATACATGTAACATTTCCATTATAAAAGAAAGTTCTACTTGTCAATGCTACTCTAGCATATCAAGTCTTCTTCTTTATTAGAGGAATATTACCATCTCTTTATTAAAAAAAAGTATTGTACTATTTTTTGATGCTAACAAAGAGCTATAAGTCACTTAAGTCTTTTATTATGAAGTATAACTTTCTCACGTTGTAATTCTTTGGCTTACCAATTAGGAAGAAAATGAGCTAACCAAGACTAACCATGATCTAGCAGAATAATTATATTTAAAGTATAAGTCAAAAAGTAAATAGAAAAATGAAAAATATTAAATAGGGAGTTACATTACGTAAATAACATATCCTGAACATGCTAGATCATGGTTAGTCTTGGTTAGCTCATTTTCTTCCTAATTGGTAAGCCAAAGAATTACAACGTGAGAAAGTTATACTTCATAATAAAAGACTTAAGTGACTTATAGCTCTTTGTTAGCATCAAAAAATAGTACAATACTTTTTTTTAATAAAGAGATGGTAATATTCCTCTAATAAAGAAGAAGACTTGATATGCTAGAGTAGCATTGACAAGTAGAACTTTCTTTTATAATGGAAATGTTACATGTATGCTGTCCAAAGGCAAAAGAAAAAAACTCAACTGTGAATAAGGAAAATATCTGTAGTCTCAATGATGCTATTCATTAGCCCATAAACTAAACAAATTTTTAAAAGTTTGAATAATCAAACATTAGTTTTAGAATATTATTTTTGAATATAAAGTGTAGAATGCTCTAGAGATCTTAAACTAATGATGAGCCCCCCAAAACCAACCAACCAACAAACCACACACACCTCAATACAGCCACAGAAAGTGATATATCTATCTCAGGATTCTCTTAATACTTATATTATTATCACTTTTGTTTGGATACATGAATATATATGGAACAAAAGGGATGAGAACATAAGCAAAAATTATTTTACATTAAACGAAATACAAGACTGACTCCTAGATGGCAGGTTGATAGCTGGCTGATATCATCTTGCTTTCAGATGACTAAGAGCCTAAACCCAACAGGCAACAATAGGGATTTTTCTAAAATATATCTGTATAACCTAAGGCCAGTTCTTTTATGTATTAATTACTCACTAAAGCAACTTCTTTTTTTTTTTTTGAGACAGAGTCTCTCTCTTTCACTCAGGCTGGAGTGCAGTGGCGCAATCTTGGCTCACTGCAGGCTCTGCCCCCCGGAGTTCACGCCATTCTCCTGCCTCAGCCTCCCGTGTAGCTGGGACTACAGGTGCCCGCCACCTCGCCCGGTTAATTTTTTGTATTTTTAGTAGAGACGGGGTTTCACCGTGTTAGCCAGGATGGTCTCGATCTCCTGACCTCATGATCCGCCCGCGTCAGCCTCCCAAAGTGCTGGGATTACAGGCGTGAGCCACCGCGCCCGGCCGCAACTTCTTATATTAACTTCTGTCTCCTTTGATTAGGCCTCAAACAGGAACTTTTTAAAGATACTCATTTTTTATGATTTAACTTTCTTAATGAATAGGAAAAAACTGATCACATGTTTGTCTAATGAATACTACAAACGTGACATTTATAAGCACCTTTATTAACATTAAAAATTGAGTTATCTCATGAAAAGTACTTCATAAATAGGACCCTTTTTAATTCTTTAGATAGAAGACTATTTGGGGCTAGTCATCTAAACAAAGGGCTCAATAAGTCCATTAGGATTTTTTTTTCTAATAGAGACAGGGTCTTGCCACACAGTCCAGGCTGGTCTTGAACTCCCGGCCTGAAGTGATCCTCCTGGCTTGGCCTGTCAAAGTGCTAGGATTACAGACATGAGCTACTGCGCCTGGCCTCCATCAGGATTCTTAGTATTTTAATCAGTCTATGAACATATAAATGTACATTTATTTTTAAAAAGGAAAGCAATCACAGTACTTCCCATTTGTTCTACATCAGACCTTCTTAATCTAACATACATAATTATTCTACTTTAAACTACTATTGAGAAGATAGTGAGTTTTACCTGATTTGTGTTGCTTTAACAATAGCAGACTCATATAATTCTTTTTTAGTGGGTTGCACTTTATACTTGAATAGTAAGGGATCAACTGCATCTTTTTTCTTCCTAAAAAGAAGAGGGAAAAGACACAAATCAGTTAATAATTTGGAAAATGAAATTTTAAATGAAAACCTAGTTTCTAAGAATATACTATAATAAAATCACATATTTCAAAATTTTTGTTTGTTTTTGAGATGGAGTCTCACTCTTGTTGCCCAGGCTGGAATGCAATGGCGCAGTCTCAGCTCACTGCAACCTCCGCCTCCTGGGTTCAAACTATTCTCCTGCCTCAACCTCTTAAGTAGCTGGGATACAGGCATGCACCACCATGCCTGTATGGTATTTTGTATTTTTGGTAGAGGTAGCGTTTCACCATTGGTCAGGCTGGTCTCGAACTCCTGATCTCAGGTGATCTGCCTACCTCGGCCTCCCAAAGTGCAGGGATTACAGGCGTGAGACACTGTGCTTGGCCACATATTTCAAAATTTTAAAATTTTATTTTTTTTTAAGAGACAGTCTCGCCTTGTCACCCAGGCTGGAGTGCAATGGCATCATCAAAGCTGAGTGCAGCCTCAAACTCCTGGCCCCCAGAGATCCTCCTACCTTGGCGTCCCAAAGTGTTGGCATTACAGGCATGAGCCACTGTACATGGCCATGCATTTTTACTTTAACTGGGGTTTTATAAGTTACTGATCCCTGCCTCCACCATTCTATTAGCCAAAACAGAAAAAAGCACTATTTTATTTTAGGTAGGTATTTTAGCTACTCATTCAATACATTTTCTTTGGGTGAAGAAAGTAACTAGAGATGAAGCATTGAGTACCCAGTTTAAAGAGTAAAAAATAAAAATTAAAAAAAAAAAGTTCTTGGATTTGCTTTTAAACTTTATTTACAGCTATGTAATCCAAGAATACAAATGGAGACAATGCAGTTTAATTGACCAAGAGACTACACATTTAATCCCTACCCCCCACCAACTTTACATCTTTTCTTCCCTTTGTGGGTGTATTCATTCATTTATTCAATAGTTAAGAGCCCGCAATGTGCCAGAAACTACTCTAAATAGTGAAGATTCAGCAGTCAACAAAATAGAAACAGTGAGGAGATACAGGCAAACAAAAACATATACAACAGCAGAAGTGATAAGTGCTATGAAGAGAACAGAGTGCAGGGTGGGGGAGCCACTATTTTATATAGATAGTGATCTCTGATAAGTTGACCGAGTATGCCTTCAAAGAGGTTGATATTTAAGCAGAGATCTGGGGGGAAAAAAAGGGGGAACAACTCATGAAAAATCTTGGGGAAATGAATTTTTTAAAAAAGAGAAAAGAAGTAAAAACCCTGAGGTGGAAGGAGGCATGCACAATTTAGACAAGTAGCAGAATGAATAAGGAAAATGAAAGAAGATTCAGAGATGTAGCAGCAGAGCCAGATTATGAGGCTTTGGATATTACTCTGAGTAAAGTCATTAGAGGATTTTTAATAATAAGGTGATAATGACTTAACTTACACTTCAGAAGGATCACTCTGGCTGCTATGTGGAAAAGACACTCTGGGGAAGACACTCTGGGGCAAGAGTGTAAACAGGAATACCAGTTAGAAAGCTACTGAGAACTGATTGCAGCATGGACTTAAATGGAAGTAGCAACAATAGAGAGAGGAGGTAGGATTCTGAAAATGCCACCTCTGTGAATGTAAAGAGGACGTAAGTGGGGGTTATAGAGAAGAGCAGAAAATGATATGGTAAGATGATTAAGAGAAGCATTGGCAATGAGAATAAGAAATAAAGTTACATAAATATAGCACACACAAAGCAGGGAAAGTGTTTAACACAAAAGGGATATGACACAATTAAACAAGTAAAACTAGAGTATTTACCTAAAATAGCATTAAATTCTAAGTTGGAAGGCCAAGTATCTTTACACTAAGACTCAGTATATACATAAATCAGTAGATGTATTTAAATATGCACCTGTACTATATGGAGTATCTAGTATTTTCTATTCTATTAAAGTTCATTACCGAGTTAATTTCACAACCTACATGGGGCCATAACAACCTGTGGTATGAAAAGCACTGTTCCAAGAGAACAGATCAAAGAGAGAATTCTAAATGTAAAGAAAGAAGCACTGCTGGCCGGGTGTGATGGCTCACACCTGTAATCACAGCACTTTGTGAGGCCAAGGCCTGTGGATCACTTGAGCTGAGGAGTTTGAGACCAACCTGGGCAACATGGGGAAAACTACAAAACACACACACACACACACACACACACAAAACCTAGTTGGATATGGTGGCATATGTGTGTGGTCCCAGCTACTTTGGAGGCTGAGATGGGAGGACCACTTGAGCCTGACTGGAGGCTTCAGTGAGTTGTGATTGTGTCATTGCACTCCAGCCTGGGTGACAGAGCAAGACCCTGTCTCAAAAAACAAACAGGCCGGGTACAGTGGCTCACGCTTGTAATCCCAGCACCTCGGGAGGCCGAGGCGGGCGCCATCACCTGAGGTCAGGAGTTGGAGACCAGCCTGGCTAACATGGTGAAACCCCATTTTCTACTAAAAATACAAAAAGTTAGCCAGGTGTGGTGGCAAGTGCCCGTAATCTGAGCTACTCAGGAGGCTGAGGCAGGAGAATCGCTGGAACTGGGAGGCAGAGGTTGCAGTGAGCCGAGATCGTGCCATTACATTCCAGCTTGGGCAACAAGAGCGAAACTCTGTCTTCAAAATAATAATAATAATAATATGATAAAATAAAAAACAAACGAAGCAATGAGAGAAGCTCTCAGTAACAAAATTTCAGGCAGGTGTGGTGGCTCACACCTGTAATCCCAGCACCTTGGGAGGCTGAAGCAGGCAGATCATGAGGTTATTAGTTTGCAACTAGCCTGGCCAACATGGTGAAACCTCGTCTCTATCGAAAATACAAAAATTAGCTGGCCTTGGTGGCCTTCGCCTGTAGCCCCAGCTACCTAGGAGGCTGAGGCAGGAGAATTGCTTGAACCCGTAAGGCAGAGGTTGCAGTGAGCCGAGATCGTGCCACTGTACTCCAGCCTGGGCAACAGAGCAAGAGTCTGTATCAAAAAAAAAAAAAAAAAAGAAAAAAAGAAAGAAAGAAAATTTATTGAAATAAAGAAAAGGAAAAACAAATGAGTTTTAATGAATTAGCAGCAGTTTAAGAACAAGAGAATTAAGTTATCTTAATACTTTTTGAATAGGTCTCAACTTAGCAACTAACCACTACCATTTTATACATATAAGAGATTGATCAAGTATATTAAGTTGTACTTAAAATTATTACCAGTGGCTATATCTAATTATAAACGTTATAAATATATATTTTACTATGCATTATATATTAACATATAAATATATTTTATATAACCAATTAAATACACAAAAAATCTTATTTCCCCCACATTTTAGTAAATTATAAAATAATTAATATACTAACAGGAGAGAAAACCAAGATGTGAGTAGTAATTCCTAAAAATTAGATTCTAACTGAGTATTCAGATATTGGTATACAGCCTAGAAAACTTGTATATGGACCTTTCTCACTCGGTGGTCCAGGCTGGAATACAGTGGCACAATCACAGCTCACTGCTGCCTCAACCTCCCAGGCTCAAGTGATCCTCCTATCTCAATCTCCTGGGTAGCTGGGTCTGCAGGCATGTGCCATCCACGCCCGGCTAATTTTTTGTATTTTTTTTGTAGAGACAGGGTTTCTCCACGTTGCCCAGGCTGGTTTAGAACTCCAGGCCTCAAGCAATGCTCCCACCTCAGCCTCCCAAAGTGCTGGGATTACAGGTGTGAGCCACCGTACCAGACCTTATCTTTTTTTTTTTTTTTTTTTGAGACAGTTTTGCTCTTGTTGCCCAGGATAGAGTGCAATGGTGCGGTCTCGGCTCACTGCAACCTCCGTTTCCTGGGTTCAAGCAATTCTCCTGCCTCAGCCTCCGGAGTAGCTGGGATTACAGGTGCCCGCCACCACACTCAGCTAATTTCATATATTTTTAGTAGAGACAGGGTTTCACTATGTTGGCCAGGCTGGTCTCGAACTCCTGACCTCAGATAATCCACCCACCTTGGGCCTCCCAAAGTGCTGGGATTACAGGTGTGAGCCACTGCGCCTGGCCACAGACTATATCTTAATGGATTTAAGGCTGTAAAATGTGCGAGTTTATATGTGCAAAGAATTATCTTTCACTTTTCTTGCTGTACCATGAAATTCATTTGTGAAGATAAACAGAAATTTTTTTCTAATCCGTGAAAATATTCTTACTGGGGCTTTGCTATCTATAATACTTATGCAAAATTCTATATAAAATAAAATCCTAATTGCATTCTTCCCAAAGGAGCACAATTACTGGAGACCAAGAAAAACTGCTTCTTATAATATGAATTCACCTACAAGATAGAAACTACAAGGATAATATTTAAAAAAAACTTACATTTTAATCATTTTTCTTGCTACCCAAAGCCTTGGCCTAAATAGTTGAATCAAGATGAATTTAGTGATCTCAATTATGACGGTGACTCGCCATTTTATTACCAACAAGTGTAGACCTGTGTTTAGTTCTACAACAAGCAAACATCAAATATTGTACTAAGAAAATCAGAACACCATTCCAATTATTCATTCACAACAAAATTTCACAAATGTTTATTTCAATATGCCTAGTTATATATGTGAATTTTAATTCTACTTTGATTTTACCATAATGGGAGTTTTTTTCCTAATATATTATGAACATTTGACAATAAAGTTATAAAAAATTAAACAATTTTCTGTATCAGTGCCACAGAAATGACCAAAAAAACTTGTATACTTTCAACATAAAGGTTTCTTTTAAGAGATATCATCAAATTGTGCTCACAACTGTTCTACAATGACAACCCACTAAATGATTAGGCACAGGTGGTTACTTATGGTGAGATATATATATATATATATATATATATATATATAAATTTAAAATGCTAATGTTATTTCTCACACATTAAGTTTTCATCCATGGAACTACAAATAGCAAAACAATTAGGTCTGCTTCTTTAAAAATAACACTCAGATTCCATTTACCTTACTAACAATTAGTCAAGTTATAATGACAGCTAGACTATACTGCATGAAAGTACATATAATATTTTGAAGCTAGATACATATTACTCCAGACTTTTTTTTTTTTTTTTTTGAGATAGTGTCTCGCTCTGTCGCCCAGGCTGGAATGCAGTGGTGCAGTCTCAGCTCACTGCAACCTTCGACTCTTGGGTTCAAGTGATTCTCCTGCCTCAGCCTCCCAAGTAGCTGGGACTACAGGCAGGTGCCACCATGCCTGGCTAATTTTTTGTATTTTTAGTAGAGATGGGGTTTCACCATGTTAGACAGGATGGGCTCGAACTCCTGACCTTGTGATCCACCCGCCTTGGCCTCCCAAAGTACTGAGATTTATAGGCGTGAGCCACCACGCCCAGCCCCAGATGTTTCTAAAATAGTTTGCCCTTGTGCTCCTGCAAATCACCATCAGGACAGGATAGGTAACCAAAAGTGTATTCATGTGTTCATGTACTATTTTCAGGTCAGGCTAAAGGATTTTTTATAATGTACTTCAACTTTTGTTATGTGTTTAGAGATGGTTCCATAAAGCTTGATCCATTGTAAAAAATAAGCAGCAGCCTGATAGCTTTAAATCACAATAACAGATTATATTATTAGAAAGCATTATTCACATACTAATCTAAGTTGCTACAAATACCATATTTGGCTTCTTTTATAAATTCTAAAAGCAACTACACAAACTCACTTATACCTGGCACATCTGGCTACTGAAATCAGATAGTAAACTAGTGACTGAGTCAGGACTATCTATCAATTTAGTTCAGATTCCAGAGAATTTGTGATTGTAGATGAACTTCATTATTTGGCTGTTAACAGGGGAAACCTCTATCAAGTAATTACACACAATGTGGTCTCACCAAATTGTAAGGATATTTACATATAAATTTTCTTTAAAAATCTATTAGTAATTTTTGAGTGAAAGGAACAATAGCGGACAATATAACATTACTGGGCCAATTCTTGAACGGCAAACATTAAGAGTAAAAAAAAAAATACTGAAAGCAGACACAATACTTATGCAGAATTTCAGAGACAAAGACTAGGAGATAAAACCCTAATCCTCTTTACCTCAATCTTATATAACAAAATATCGTTTCTAAAATGCAGTCCAAACTCTTATCCAGTCCTATTAAATAATAGCCAAGAAGTCAATTTTTAAATAAAATTTACTTTTACTTATAAATCAATATGCCCCCCCAAATATATCAAGATATTTTTAAAACTCTCGTGGTCAGAATATATTATTTAAAAACTCTGTAACTTAGGCTGGGCACAGTGGCTCACGCCTGTAATCTCAGCACTTTGAGAGGCTGAGGTGGGCAGATTAGTTGAGGCCAAGCGTTTGAGACCAGCCTGGCCAACATGGCAAAACCCCATCTCTACTAAAAATACAAAAATTAGCTGGAGGTGTTGGCGCACACCTGTAATCCCAGCTACTCAGGAGGCTGAGGCATGAGAATCTCTTGCGCCTGGGAGGCGGAGGTTGCAGTGAGCCAAGATTACGCTATTGCGTGACAGCCTGGCAACAGAGCCAGAGTCTGTCTCAAAACAAAACAAAACAAAACTCTGTAACTCAACAACAAAAAGACAAACAACCCAATTTAAAAATAGGCAAAGAACTTGAATGGGTATTTCTGCAAAAAAATATACAAATGGCCAATAAGCACATGAAATGATACTCAACATCATTAGTCATTAGGGAAATGTAAATCAAAACCACGAGATACCATTTTACACCCGATAAGGATGACTATAATTTTTAAAAACCAAAGTATAACAACTGATGGCAAGTGTATGGTGAAATTGGAACCCTCTGATACTGCAGGTGAGAATGTAAAGTGGCACAGCTGCTGGGAACAGCAGTTTGGCAGTTCCTCAAAAAGTTAAGCATAGATTACCATATGACCCAGCAATCCACTTCTAGGCATATACCCGCATGAATTTCAAACAGGGACTCAAGCAGATCCCTATATGCCAATATTCAATGCAGCATTATTTACAGTAACCAAAAGGTGGAAACAATCCAAATACCTATCAATAGATAAACGGAGAAACAAAATGTGATATACACATACAATGGATCATTCAGCCATAAAAAGGAATGAAGTTCCTGATTGTGCTACAATACAGATGAACCCTGAAAACATGCTAAATGAAATAAGCCAGATGCAAAAGGGCAAATGTAACCTATTTCTACCTACACAAAATATCTAGAATAGGAAAATTCAAAGAGACAAAGTAGATCAGAGGTTCCTAGGGGCTGGGAGGAGGGAGAAACACAAAGTTATAGCTTAATGGATACAAAATTTCTATTTCAAAGTAAATAGTGGTGATAGTTGTACAACACTGTGAACGTAATTGATGCCACTGAGTTGCACATTTAAAAATAGTTAAAAGGGCATTAAATATACATTTTTTAAATTACTAAACCTTATTGACACATAACTATCACCCGAAGTCAACAGTTTAGTGTTCACTCTCAGTGTTACATAGTCTATGGGTTTTCACAAATGTATATAATGACAGGTATCCTCTTGTGGTTTGAAAACATGAAATAAAAAAATTCCAGAAATAAATATTTATCAGTTTTAAATTGCATGCCATCTTGCCCCATCCCACCCAGGACATGAATCTTCCATTTGTCCTACATATCCACACTGTATACACCGTGTATATGCCAAACAGAAGCCATAAAGTACTTCCTTTAAGTGAAAAGGTAAAATTTCTGGACTTAATAAGGAAAAAAAAATTGTATGCTGAGGTTGCTAAATTAATCTATGATAAGAATGAATCTTCGGCTGGGCGCAGTGGCTCAAGCCTGTAATCTCAGCACTTTGGGAGGCCGAGGCGGGCGGATCACGAGGTCATGAGATTGAGACCATCCTGGCTAATCCGGTGAAACCCCGTCTCTACTAAAAATACAAAAAATTAGCCGGGCTAGTGGCAGGTGCCTGTAGTCCCAGCTACTCAGGAGGCTGAGGCAGGAGAATGGCGTGAACCCAGGAGGAGGAGCTTGCAGTGAGCTGAGATCACGCCACTGCACTCCAACCTGGGCGACAGAGCAAGACTCCATCTCAAAAAAAAAAAAAAAAAAAGAATGAATCTTCCATTCATGAAATTGTGAAGGAGGAAAATGAAATTTGTGCATAGGGTATATAGTTTGGTACTATCTGTGGTTTCAGGAATCCACTGAAGGTCTTGGAACATATCCCCCATGGATATGGGAGCACTACTGTATTGTACACAATAGTATCAATGCCCCAGAAATCCTCTGTGCTCTGAGTATTCATCCCTCCCTCTCTAAAACCCCTGGCAACCACTTATCCTTTTACTGTCTCCATAGCTGTGCCTTTTCCAGAATGTCATAGTTGGAATCATACAGTATGTAGCCTTTTCAGATTGTATAATGTATATAGGCATATACCCACGTGAGTTTAAATATATAGTACATTTCTTTCAGTTAGTACATATGCATTGAAATTTCTTTCAGTTAGTACATGTGCATTTAAATTTCCTCCATGTTTTTTCATGGTTTAATAGCTAATTTCTTTTTAGTGCTAAATAATATTCCATTGTCTTTATGTACCACAGTTTATCCACTCACCTACTGAAGGACATCTTAGTTGCTTCAATGTTTTGGAGGTTATAGATAACGCTACTATAAACATCCATGTGCAGGTTTTTGTGTGAATGTAAGTTTCCAATTCATTTGAGTAAATACCAAAGCATGCAATTGCTACATCACATAAAAGTATGTCTGGTACTATAAGAAACTGCCAAACTGTCCTCCTAAGTGGCTATGCCATTTTTCATTTCCACCAGCAATAAATGGAGTTCCTGTTGCTCCACACGCTCACTAGCATTTGGTGTTGTCAGTGTTCTGGATTTTGGTCATTCTAATAAGCACACAGTCATATCTCATTGTTGTTTTTAATTTACAATTCCCTAATGACATATGATGTTGAATATCTTTTCATATGCTTACTTGCCATCTATATGGCTTCTTTGGTGAGGTATCTGTTTAGATCTTTTGCCATTTTTTAATTGGGTTCCTCGTTGTTTTTTTTTTTTTTTTGAGACAGGGTCTGGCTCTGTCACCCAGGCTGGAGTGCAGTGGCTCAATCAGCTCACTGCAACCTCCACCTCCTGGGTTCAAGCCATCCTCCTACCTCAGCCTCCTGAGTAGCTGGGACTACAGGCAGGCACCACAATACCCAGCTAATTTTTTTGTGTGGTTTTTTTGTAGAGATGGGGGTTTCACTATGTTGCCCAGGCTGGTCTCAAACTCCTGAGCTCAAGCAATCCACCCCACTCAGCCTCCCGAAGTGCTGGGATTACAGGCGTGAGCCATGGTGCCCAGCCCTCATTGTCTTAATATTGAGATTTAAGAGTTATTTGTATATTTTGGATAACAATCCTTCATCAGATTATCTTTTGCAAAACACTCTGTGGCTTGACTTCTCATTCTCTTGACAATGTCTTTTGCAGAGTAAAAGTGTTTATAATTTTAATGAAGTCCAGTTTATCAGTTACTTCTTTCATGGGTTATGCCTTTTTGTTATATCTAAAAAATTATCACCATATCCAAGGTCATTTAGCTTTTCTTCTATGTTTTCTAGGGGTTTTACACTTAGGTCTACAAACCATTTTGAGTTAATTTTTGTAAAAAGTATAAAGTCTATGTCTAGATTTTTTTTTTTACATGTAGATATCCAGGTTTTTCTAGCACTACTGATTGAAAAGACTATCTTTTCTCTACTGTTTTGCCTTTGCTGCTTTGTCAAAGGTCAGTTGATTACATTTATGTGGGTCTATTTCAGAAGTCTTTATTCAATTCACTGATCGATCTGTCTGTACTTTCACCAATACCACACTTAATGGATTACTGTAGTTTCAGAGTAAGTCTTGAAGCTGGGTAGTGTCAGTTCTCTGACTTTGTTCTTCAATATTGTGTTGGCTATTCTGGGTCTCCCGTCTCTCCATATAAACTTTATAATCAGTTTGCTGATATCCACAAAATAACTTGCTGGGATTTTGATTGGGAATGCATTGAACCTACAAATTGAGTAGGGATAAACCTATAGATCAAGATGGGAAGAACTGACATCTTGACAACACTGCGTATATCTTGTAGACATAATGAGCTACGTGATGCTGGGCAAATTTCCTAATTCCGAACTTCCATTTCTGCTAAGTGATATGAGGATATGTCTGTCTACCATTACAGAATGATTCTCAGAAACAAAACAATTTATGTGAGTGTGTTACAAGCCTAACATGAAAAAATGTCAATGAATAAATGAATAAAAATAAATGAATAATACTTGTTCCCTTCCCTTTTCTTTAAACAACCTACTAAAACATGAGAAAATCCAGATTATGTTTTGATGGCAGGGAAAATTACCTGGAAGTAAATTTATTACTCAAATTAGAGAACTTTTAAAAATTAGGGAATTAATTTAGAAATAATAAGGTCCAAAGACAGCTATGTTTCACCCTTCCTGTGGTATCTGACGATGTCTAGATACAGCAGTAGCAATCCACAAACAAGTAGGTATTTTATGATATTGATGTATAGTGAAGGCTGAGATTCTTTAATCATAGACAAATTAGTTAAAAATAATTGTAAGCCAGGCGGGGTGGCTCACGCCTGTAATCCCAGCACTTTGGGAAGCCAAGGCGGCAGATCACCTGATGTTGGGAGTTTGCGACCAGCCTGACCAACATGGAGAAACCCCATTTCTACTAAAAATACAAAATTAGCGGGGCGTGGTGGCACATGCCTGTAATCCCAGCTACTCGGGAGGCTGAGGCAGGAGAATCGCTTGAACCCGGAAGGCAGAGGTTGCGGTAAGCTGAGATCGTGCCATTGCACTCCAGCCTGCCCAACAAGAGCAAAACCCCATCTCAAAATAAAAATACCTGTGAATAGGCAGGGTGTGGTGGCTCACACCTGTAATCCCAGCACTTTGGGAGGCCAAGGCGGGTGGATAACCTGAGGTCAGGAGTTTGAGACCAGCCTGTCCAAAATGGCAAAACCCTGTCTCTACTAAAAATACAAAAATTAGCTGGGTGTGGTGGCATGAACCTGTAATCCCAGCTATTTGGGAGGCTGAGGTGGGAGAATCACTTAAAGCAGGGAGGTGGAGTTTGCAGTGAGCTGAGATTCACCACTGTGTTCCAACCTGGGCGACACAGTGAGACTCTGTCTCAAAAAAACAAAACAAAACAAAAAAATCCTGTGAATAAATAATTGACTAGGCCAGGCGTGGGGGCTCACGCCTGTAATCTCAACACTTTAGGAGGTTGAGGTGGGTGAATTACTTGGGCTTAGGAATACCAAACCAGCCTGAGCAACATGATGGAACTCCATCTCTACAAAAAATACAAAAAATTACAAAAAATACAAAAAATTAGCTGGGCATGGGTGGTATGCACCTGTAGTCCCAGTTACTAGGAAAGTTGGCTTGAGCCCAGGAGGTTGAGGCTGCAGTGAACTGAGATCACGCCATTGTACACTCCAGCCTGGGTGACAGGGTGAGACCCTGTCTCAAAAACAGAAACAAAAAACAAAAAATAATTCATCAGCTTATTCACTTTTCTCATATCAAGGGTCTATACCAAGTATCCGTATACAAGGGATATGGCACAGTCTATTTAGTCAGGAAATTATGACTGATTGCTCCTATGGGCAAATTCAATCATACTTTGTAGTAAACTTCCTATAAATGTCACAAGTAGGATTCACCAATGGAAGTCTTCTTCAAAATGCTACCTTATAACAGGCAAAATATTTACTAATACTAATTGAAATTTTGAATTAATGTGCTTTGTATTCAAAGTAACAAATTAGCCACAAAATATGCAGGTAGCTCACGTTCAAATCTAAAAAAGAAAGGGACATTCATGAGCTGAATAACAGCATGCTGACCCCCAGAATCTACACAGTCCTCATCTCAGATCACCTCACAGCACCTAAAAGAATTAGAAAAGTATATGAAAAGTTACTACATGGGGCTGGGCACGGTGGCTCATGCCTGTAATCCCAGCACTTTGGGAGGCCAATACGGGCAGATCAACTGAGGTCAGGAGTTCAAGACCTGCCTGGCCATCATGGTGAAACCCAGTCTCTACTAAAAAATACAAAACCTAGCTGGGAGTGGTGGCACGTGCCTTTAGTCTCAGCTACTCAGGAAGCTAAGGCGGGAGATCACTTGAATCCAGGAAGCAGAGGTTGCAGTGGGCCGAGACTGCGCCACTGCACTCCAGCCTAGGCGATAGAGTGAGACTCTGTCTCAAAAAAAAAAAAAAAAAAAAAAAAAAAGTTAGTACATGGGTCAGGTGCAGTGGTTCACACCTGTAATCCCAGCACTTTGGGAGGCCAAGGTGGGCGGATCACTTGAGGTCAGGAGTTCGAGACCAGCCTGGCCAACCTGGAGAAACCTCATCTCTACTAAAAATACAAAAATTAGCTGGGCATGGTGGCACATGCCTTTAATCCCAGCTACTAAAGGGGCTGAGGCAGGAGACTCACTTGAACCCAAGAGATGGGGGGTTCCAGTGAGCCAAGATCATGCCATTGTACCCAGCCTGGGCAACAAGAGCGAAACTCCATGTCAAAAAAAAAAAAAAAAAATTCAGATAAATAAATGCTTACCATATTTAAACATGAATTTAAAAAATACCTTTCATATACAAAATCTGTGTTCAATCCTTTAAGACTGGGCTTAGTTTTTTATCTTGAATTAAAATTTTCAAGAGGCATTCCAATAAATTAGAGACTTTATTTGTATTTATTATTATTAACGAATTGCATGTTTACTTATATTTGTACCTATGTATACACTTGTCTGATTTATAACTAACTCCACTTAAATGTTACAATCTTTGACATAGTCCAAACAGAACATATGAACTACTGTCAGACATGCTAAAGGACATACATTTACTACTATAAATCCCACAAATTTTGCATCCCAAACCCTATATTTAATGGAAAACATGGACAAGTAATACAGTAATTTATTTTTCTGGTTAATAGTAGCAAGTTGGCCGGGCACAGTGGCTCCTGCCTGAATCCCAGCACTTCAAGAGACTGAGGTGGGAAGCCAGGAGTTTGACACCAGCCTGGGCAATATAGCAAGACTGTGTCTCTACTTTAAAAAAAAAAAAAAAAAAAAAAATTAAAAATTACCCAGGCATGGTAGCACGCACCTGTAGTCCTAGCTACTTGGGAGGATGAAGCAGGAGGACTGCTTAAGCCCAGAAGTTTGAAGCTGCAGTGAGCTATGATCTCACCACTGCACTCCAGCCTAGACAACAGAACAGGACTCCATCTCTTTAAAAAAAAAAAAAAAAAGAAAAGAAAAAAAAAGCAGCAACCCCCCAAAAAAAGAGAGATGTATCAAAAGACTTATACAGGACCATGTCATGCTTCATTCACTCACCTAAAAATTATTCTGTCAGGCAATGTGCTAGTTAGATGACCTTGTACAAAGCCAATTAACCTTCCTAAGTCTCAGATTTTTCCTTGTTAAATTAGAATTATAACACTCTTCCAGAACTCACCAAAATGCATATAAAGCACTTAGCACAGTGCCTGATCACAGTCAATTCTCAAATACTAGTTATAGCTATAATAGTTAATGTCAGGCAAAATGAGAATTTGAACTAAAAGTTTCTGAAAGACAGAACTTATCAACACTGGTATTTCAGGAGCAAAGTAATTAAGAGAAGTAGGTAAGAGTGATCTCAGGTTTCTTTTTTAAACATTATGGTACTGTTCACTAAAAATAGGAAACCAAGAAAGACACAAGACAGGTGGGAGAAAGCATTTTGAAGTTTGAGATGCCTAAAAGGGACCAGAATGGAGAAATAACGATTTAGAATAGTCATTGTGGAGAACAGAAGAGGTTGCTGAGCTAAAACATGTAAAAGAACTTTTAATTGGTTGCAGACTCAGCTGAGATTTTAAATTCCTAGCTACATGTTTGTGTGATTTTTCTCCAACAGCACCCAGCTGACACAGACCATCAATTGTCTGAATTTTAGGTGGTTACAGCATTTCTTTATTATGTGCGCCAAAGAGAATGACTGTTAAAGTACAGAATGGATTTTTTCAAGTAAACAAACGTAGGGGCCAGATGCGGTGGCTCACGCCTGTAATCCCAACACTTTGGGAGGCCGAGGTGGTGAAACCCTGTCACTATTAAAAATACAAATTAGCCAGGTGTGGTGGTGCATGCCTGTAATCCCAGCTACTTGGGAGGCTGAGGCAGGAGAATTGCTTGAACCCAGGAGACTTCAGTGAGCTGAGATTGCACCATTGCACTCCAGCCTGGGCAACAAGAGGGAAACTCTGTCTCAAAAAAAAAAAAAAAAAAAAAAAAAAAAGAGGACTGAGAGTTACTGTCCATGGCTCTTCAACAGCTGAGTAGCGTTAACTAGGAAAATTTCAATTTTGAAAATTCTAACATCATTGTTGAACTAGATTGTTTAGATGGGTACTATACCACAGTATGACTAGCAGGAAAAAAGGAAAGGATGAAAGAAAAGTTATTTCGGCTGGGTGCGGTGGCTCATGCCTGTAATCCCAGCACTTTGAGGGGCCGAGGCAGGCGGATCACCTGAGGTCAGGAGTTTGAGACCAGCCTGGCCAACATGGTGAAACCCTGTCTACCAAAGATACAAAAATTAGCTGGGCATGGAGGCAGGTGCCTGTAATCCCAGCTACTCAGGAAGCTGAGGCAGGACAATCACTTGAACCTGGGAGGTGGAGGTTGTAGTGAGCTGAGATTGAGCCACTGTACTCCAGCCTTGGTGAGAGAGCGAAACTCTATCTCAAAAAAAAAAAAAAAAAAAAAAAAAGTTATTTCAATGGAATATCATTAGGCAATCTGCCAAATAATTTAAAAATTAATAAAAATCACTTACCCATTTTGAAAAGAACAGCTTTGTATTTCTGAATCATCACTATCACTGATGATAATAGTTTCTCCATCCACACTGTTAACATGTCCATTAGCAAAACCATTTTGATGTGATGGAGGGAGGACTTCCAAAATCCTACACTGCAATCTGAAATAAAATGATACATTTAAAAATGCAAATCATTTCATATTTTACAGCCAAACATGTCAGAGGAATCGAATTGTTTTGAACTAGTTATTTTGTTTTGCAGAGGCTACAGCTGATTGATTTCAACAATTTAATTTAAAAAATCTGTAACATCTAAGCAAATATTAGATATAATTTAAAGCTGTAAAACTATTTTAAAACACAATTTATCAAGATTATACAAAATTATATTATTTCCTTCCTTCTGCTAGCTCCGGATTGTTTGTTCTTCTTCTAGTTCCTTAGGTTGTAAAGTTAGGTTGCTGATGTGAGATCTTTCTTGTGTTTTAATGTAAGGATTTATAGCTACAAACTCCCCTCTTAGCACTGCTTTTGCTGTATCCCATAAATTTTGGTATATTATATTTTTGTTTTCATTCATCTCTAAGTTATTTTCTAATTTCCCTTAGGATTTCTTCTTTGCTCCACTGGTTAAGAGTGTGTTTTAAATTTTCGCAAATTTTTGAGTTTTCTAGTGTTCCTTTGTTAATGATTGCTAAGTTCAAGTTGTTGTGGTCAGAGAAGATACTTTGTATGAGATTGTGATGCTTAATTTTGACTGCATTAAGGCAAAAGCAGACAGTCGCTAAAGTATTATTGCTAAATGTGTCTATTAGGGTGTTTCCAGAGAAGAGTGGTGTGTGAGTCAGTGGACTGAGTCAGGGAAGATTCTCCCTCAATGTGAGCAGGCACCATCTAATTAACTGGGGGCCCAGACAGAACAAAAAGGCAGAGAAAAGACAATTTCATTCTGATTCCTGGAGCTGGGACACCTCTCTTCTCCTGCCTTCGGACATCAGGAACTCCAGGTCCTCCGGCCTTTGGATTTTGGGACTTGCACCAGTGTCCCCTTCTCCATACTCTCTCCCCATCCCTTCTCCTATCTCTCTCTATATGTATCTCCTGTTGGTTCTGTCTCTCTGGAAAACGCTGTCTAATACAGATATCTACCTTCTAAAATCCAATTGAGACTAAATTTGTGACCTAGCATAAGGTTTATCCTGGAGAATATCCCATGTGCACTTGAGAAGAATGTGTATTGTTTTTGGGTTGAGTGTTCTGTTTATGTCTGTTACATCTAGTTGATTTATTGTGTTGTTCAGATCCTCTGTTTCTTAACTTCTGCCGGGTTGTTCCATCCATTATGGAAGGTGGAGTACTGAAGTCTCCAGCTATTATTGTGAAAATGTCTGTTTCTCTCAGCAGTTATATTCCTAACTAAAGTCAACTGTTTAGAAAGTCATACATTGGCACAATATCTTATTTTACAGATTTGGGGCCTTATAATTTTTGAAAGCATCCAATATTTTAAATTCGAAAATTCTTCAGACTACAACCTTTTTATTCTCACAACTTTTGTTGTGATTTCTGATCTCTGGAAAGCTTCCTATTCACTAACTCTATCATCCCTATTCTGGCTTCCTTTACTCTGCATACTGTATCTAGATTTTATGGGCCATGATTTTAGACTCATTCAACCACAATTAAAACATTCCTTAATCTGCTGGGCGCGGTGGCTCATGCCTGTAATCCCAGCACTTTGGGACGCCGAGGCGGGCGGATCACCTGAGGTCCAGAGTTTGAGACCAGCCTGACCAACATGGAGAAACCTCGTCTCTACTAAAAATACAAAAAATTAGCCGGGCGTGGTGGCGGGCGCCTGTAGTCCCAGCTACTCGGAGAGGCTGAGGCAGGAGAATGGCGTGAACCCGGGAGGCGGAGCTTGCAGTGAGCCGAGATCGCGCCACTGCACTCCAGCCTGGGCGACAGAGCGAGACTCCGTCTCAAAAAAAAAAAAAAAATACAAAATTAGCCGGGCGTGATGGCACATGCCTATAATCCCAGCTACTCCGGAGGCTGAGGCAGGAGAATGGCTTGAACCCAGGAGGCGGAGGTTGCTGTGAGCCAAGATTGCGCCACTGCACTCCAGCCTGGGCGACAGAGTGAGACTCCGTCTCAAAAAAAAAAAAAAAATACTCCTTAATCCCATCTCTATTGTGCCAATTTTCAATGCTAGAAAAGACAGCACCTGTTTTCTCTCCACACTCCCTCTTGTTCCAAATTCTTTACTTCCTGCCTTGAAACCATGAGTCTACTATGAATTCAAGGATAGGATCTTACTGTTGAGATAACTTTTGTTGGTTCTCAAAACAGATTTCCAAAACTTTCTCCTTTCCTCAAGTCCCAGTCTCAGTGCTTTAACATTAGAAAATGAAAGAAGAGATCTTCACTTAGGCTCTTTGACTTCCTTCTCAACATCAAATGTCCATATCCTTCATAACTGTTCATATTCTTATGTCAGAAGGGTTCTCTTCCAGCCCGTAACCTCTTCTCTTATCCTGTTGCATTTTATTTCTCCTCCTGTGTATCTTCAGTTTTCCTCTGCTAAAAGACATACTCTTCAATATCCTGGAAAGTTTTTATCTATCTCTAGCTTTCTAGAGACTCCAGGGTATGGTCTCTTCTTCTCATTCCCTAGAGGGACCTGGCATTGCTGAAGCCAAAGTAGATTCCAAGAACAAAAACAATCCAAGTTTTATAAATATCCCTTTATATGGAAGCATAGTGATTGCCAAAGCAAGGGGAAGGCCAAGCAAAGATAATCTGCATCTGTACCTGCTCTGTAGACATTCTGCTTCTTGTAAAGACCCTTTGCACACCTGTAATCCCAGCACTATGAGTGCGTGAGAAAGGCGGATCAATTGCTTGAGGCCAGGAGTTCAAGACCAGCTTGGCCAACATGGCGAAACCCCGTCTCTACTAAAAATACAAAAATTAGCTGGGTGTAGTGGCATGCACCTGTAATCCCAGCTATTTGCGAGGCTGAGGCACAAGAATTGCTTGAACCTGGGAGGTGGAAGTTGCAGTGAGCCACGATCGTGCCACTGCACTCTAGCCTGGGCAACAGAGTGAGATTCTGTCTCAAAAAAAAAAAAAAAAAAAAAAGCCAAGCATGGTGGTGCTGCACATCTGTAATTCCAGCTATTCAGATCCTGCAACTGCATGCACCCCAGCTTGGGTGACAGAATGAGACTGTCTAAAAAAAAATAAAATAAAAATTTAAAAAAGACCATTTCATTGGCTAAAAAATAAATTAATAGCAACTTCCTATCAATTTATAATCTGCTTTTTAATGTACCCTCTTCTCTCAGGACTTATTCATCCACCAGTGAAGTCTCCTCTCCTTCCATTTACTGTCAGGTGGTCTCTCCACTTCCCTACCATTCTTACAATTTTCATCATCATATACAAAACTTGTCCCAAGAAAGTCACAATAAGCTAAATATTGGTCAACAAATCCAAAGTCTTGTCTTAGTTGTCTTAATCTTCTGTAAACCATTATCCATCCCCTTACTAAAAAATTCCACCTCTATTTTTATGGTTCAAAATCTTACCTATTCATCATCTAACCTACCTCCCTGACCACATTTTTTCTCTGTCTTTGCCTGCTTCTTGATCTCCTCATACTACCAAAATATATAGTGATTCCCCCAAAGTGCTACTGCATATCTCTTGGTTGATATATACTTTCCCCTGGTGTTTCATCTCAGCTCTAAATAACTGATTGTCTGACTCTCAACTTCTAGAAATGTGGTCAAAAAAATCCATTTCTTCTCTAGAGGGAGTTTACGTAACCAATGAGGTTTCATCTCTATTGAGACAGTCACAATAATAGTGTTGGTGAGGATGTAGAACCACCTTGAAAAACAGTGTGACAACTCCTCAAAGATTTACCATATGACCCTGTAATTCCGCTTTTAGCTATATAACTGAGAGACATAAAACATATGTCCACACAAACTTGTACATAAATGTTCAAAACAGTATTACTCATAAGAGCCAAAAATTATAAATAATCCAAATATCCATCAACTGATCATTAAAATGTGGTATATACCATACAGTAAAATATTATCCAGCAAAAAAAAAAAAAATAGGAATGAAGTACTGATACATGCTACAATATTTATGAATCTTGAAAACATTATGCTAATGAAAGGGGCCAGACACAAAAGACCACCTATTGTAGGATTCCATTTATATGAAATACCCAGAAATCTGGATATTTATATTTCATATAAAATCTAGGCAAATCTCTAGAGAGAAGACAGACAAAGTAGGTACCATCCCCTACCCTTGGCGGCAGGGGATGGTGGGGGCAGTGGAAGGGGACAGGAGGGCCATGAGCAGTGACTACTAATGGGCAAAGCTTGCTTTCTGAGATTTTGAAAATGTTATAAAATTAAAACTGTACATTTTAAATGGGTGAATTTTATGGTATGTGAAATATATCTCAATAAAGTCATTAAAAAAAGAGTTGCAAGATATAGTAGGGAGTAAATATAAAGGAGAGAGAGCATTGCTGGAATTATATTTACGGTATATCTCTACAACTCCTTTTTTTTTATTTTTATTTTTTTTTTTGGTCTCGTTCTGTCCCCCAGACAGTGTGCAATCTCAGCTCACTGCAACTTCTGCCTCCCGGGTTCAACTGATTCTCCCACCTCAGCATCCCAAGTAGCTGGGACTACAGGCACGTGCCACCACGCCCAGCTAATATTTTGTATTTTTCGTAGAGATGGGTTTTCTCCATGTTGGCCAGGCTGCAGCCTCTACAACTCTTATGCAATCCTGGGGAAGGTTTTATTAACTACAAATATTCTAAGCACATAAATACCTACCGTTGGGCTAAATCTCTATTCTCTGAGAAAAAGTGGTTCAAGATTAGATACTCTGCTGACTATATCATTCATTTGGTTATGCCATATCATCAACAAATTTTGATATACTGTTTGATATCCTGTCTCATTTACCAGCTCTATTCTCCTAGGAACTTTATTCTTCCCATGTTCTACCCTCTTCCAAATGGCTATTAATAGAGCTGCCATGTTCTCCCAAAATAATGGCCAGATTTAGCTGATACAGAGTAGGCACTACTTTGCTGAGCTCATATATCTTTTCTAAGATTTCTAAACTTGGAATCTCGAAGGTAAAAATCAGTCCTTGTCTCCCACCATGAAATCTGTAAGATAAAATTCTGGTGCTGTCGGCAGCCACATATCCTGCTACATGGAGGAGACAGTGTGCAGCGAAAGGTGATAAAATCTGTAAGACAGAAGAGATGGCAAGGGTTCTAGAGGCAATTAGTTCTTTTATTCCTGTTCTTCCTCAGATTTAGCTGCACCTTGCCCATTCCAGGCTTAGCTGTTTAATCTTTCCTTCCATTTAACAAACAAATAATTCTACACCCAAACAAAAGAAAACATAACTGGTTCCAAAGCACCCTAAAGCTTAAGAATCAACAAAATGCATACTATATGGGTCAACCCAAAGTCCTCAAAGCATCTGATCTTCTACCTTCTACTCATTTCCCCTCACTGACATTTACGTAAGTTCAATTAAATTTAAACATCCTAGTCTTGGTCCTTTTCAAGCTGCTCTTTTTAAAAAATTGAAGAAAAAAAAAGACTCAAATTACTAAAATCAGAAGTGAAAGTGAGAATATTATTGTTGATTTTACAGAAATAAAAAAGGTTATAAGATAATACTGGCTGGGTGCGATAGTTCACACCTAATCCCAGCACTTTGGCAGGCTGAGGAAAGGAGACGGCTTGAGCCCAGGAGTTCAAGACCAGCTTGGGCAACATGGAGAAACCCTGCCTCTACAAAAATACAAAAATTAGCCAGGCATAGTGGTGTGCACTTGCAGTCCCAGCTACTCGGGAGGCTGAGGTTGGAGGATCATTGAGTCCAGGAGGCAGAGGCTGTCTCAGAAAATGTATGTATGTATGTATGTATGTATGTATGTATATATATGTATGTATATTTCCTAACAAAGAAGAGCCCAAGAACAGATGGCTTCACTGGGGAATTCTATTCAACACTTACAGAAGCATTAACATACATTATCTCAAAATCTTCCAAAAAAACTAAAGAAGAGGGAATGCTTCCTAATTCATTCTATAAGGCCAGCATTACCCTGATACCCAGGCAGACAACGAGATGGCAGAATATATGAAGAACTCTCACAACTCAAAAAAAAACCCCAAACCACTCAATTCAAAGATGGGCAAAAGACTTGAATAGACATTTCTCCAAGAAGATACAAACAGCAATAAGCACATGAAAGATGCTCAGCATCATTTGTCATAAGGAAAATGCAAAATCAAAACCACAATGAGATACCACTTCACACTCACTAAGATGGTTATATATTTTTTCTTTTTTTTAAACACAGGAATTCACAAGTGTTAATGAGAATGTAGAGAAATTGGAACGCTAGTGCATTGCTGGTGGGAATGTAAAATGGTACAACTGCTATAGAGAATAGTTTGGCAATTCCTCAAAAAATTAAATATACAATTATCATATAGCCCAGCAATTCCACTTCCAGGTATATATATACCCAAAAGAATTGAAAACAAGAACTCAGATACTCATACACCAATGCTCATAGCAGTATTATTCACAATAGCTAAAAGGTGGAATCAACCCAAGAGTCCATCAACAGATGAATGGATAAGCGAAATGTGGTATATACATATAATGGAACATTCAGACATAAAAAGGAATAAAATTCTGATACATGCTACAATGTGGATGAACCTTGAAAACATGTTCATAGGCTGGGCAACAGAGTGAGATCCCCAACTCCACACACAAAAAATTTAAAAATTTGCCAGGTGTGGTGGTGCACATCAGTGGTCCCAGCTGCTAGGGAGGCTGTGGTGGGAAGATCACTTGAGCCTGGGAAGTTGAGGCTGCAGTGCACTACTACACTTCAGCCTGGGCGACAGTGTAAGTAAGACACTGTCTCAAAGAAAAACAAACAAAAAAAACCCCAAGCTTGGCTGGGCGTGGTGGCTCACGCCTGTAACCCCAGCACTTTGGGAGACCGAGGCGGGTGGATCACGAGGTCATGAGTTTGAGACCAGCCTGACCAAACATGGTGAAATCTCATCTCTACTAAAGATACAAAAATTAGCCAGGTGTGGTGGTGCACGCCTATAATCCCAGCTACTCAGGAGGCTGAGACAGGAGAATCGCTTGAACCCAGGAGGCGGAGGGTGCAGTGAGCAGAGATCGCACCACTGCACTCCAGCTTGGGTGACAGAGAGAGACTCCGTCTCACAAAACAAAACAAAAACCCCAAGCAAACAAAAAAGAAAACATTATGTTCAGTGAAATAAGCCACAAAAGGACAAATATATGATTCCACTTATATGAAGTATCCGGAATAGACAAATTCATAGAGAAAGAACATAGAATAAAGGTTACCAGAAGCTGGGGGAAGGATAGAATGGGGAGTTATTGCTTAATAGGTACAGAGTTTCTGTTTGGGATGATGCAAAAGTTCTGGAAATAGTGGTGATATTTACACAATGCTGTGTACAACATTAAGTACACTGTGAATGTACTTAATGCCACTGAACTGCACACTTAAAATGACAAAAATAGTAAAAATTTTATGTTTATTTTACTAAAATGAAAAAAAAGCCAACTTTTTTTATTCTAAGAGAAAAGCTTGAGAAGAGGCTCAATTACCAATCCTACATTGGTAGCAAACGGAAATGATGTCTAAAGAACTGCAGGCTGACTTTCACCACTGACTGGTAGAAATAAACCAGTATTTCTCAAGAGGAACAGCTACAGGAAATCATATCAAAACCTGTTAGGTAATTATGTAGCTTATTGATAAAAAGGCTCTATACTTTAGTAACATGAGCTGTAGAAAAATATAAAAGAAATCAAATGGATCTGCCTTTGAAGGGCTTAGATATCAGATCTATCAGGGCTCACAATATTACTAAGGCTTCTGGGAAGTAATGAAGGAAGCTTTTCAGGGATCCTATGACAAGGTTTCTCAAGTTAGAAACAGAGATGATCTTTGCTGGCAGAGCCCAGGTGAATGCCCCTTAAGTGGTAACAGTGGTGGTGGTCATAAGGCAAATACAGGGTAAATGAGTCTACTCTGATCCCAAGTACAGTTGATGTGAGGCCTAAAGTGGTCTGACAGTCATCAGTGGGAACAACTGACTACAGTAGGTCCCACAGGGCTACAATAATTTGAGGACTAATATATTTAAAACCAACAGAAAGAAATACAATTCCCTGACAGAGGAATTAGGGAGAAGGAAACCAGTGCAACACAGGGACATTGCCCAGAAGTAAATTATATAAATTGTAGTAATTATTGTCAATGCTACTATTAACTTTGTAGCACACCCAAACCACCGGTAGAATTCCTTGCCAATCTAATCAAGGCTAGCCTTTCCCATAGGTACTTAGCTAAACTTATGTTACTCAAGATGCCAAGTCAACACCTTCTAATAGATTTCCAGATACTTAGTCTATGTCTTTCACAGCTACTTGCTACCATTTCTTGATTCTAGGGAGTCCAAAGAAGTTTACAGGGGTGTATGTAAAAAAACAGAATCATGAATTAAGACCCAGCTAGAGGATCTTCAAGAGCATATAAACGATTTGAATTAAAGTTATGCTCCATTATTTGAGAACACAGTGGAAATTAATGATTAAGAGTCATTATTAGCATTCATGTGTGCCAGATTAAATATGTAATTTACATATATGTCTCTCCTCATATATCAATCAACTCCGTAAGTCATACATTTTCTAGAAGATGAAATTCTGGCTCTGATTTTTTTTCCTTTTTTTTTTTTTTTGAGATGGAGTCTCGCTCTGTTGCCCAGGCTGAAATGCAGTGGCACGATCTCAGCTCACTGCTACCTCTGCCTCCCGGGTTCAAGCAATTATCCTGCCTCAGCCTCCCCAGTAGCTGGGATTACAGGCACATGCCACCAATGCCCAGCTAATTTTTGTATTTTCAGTAGAGACGGGGTTTCACTATGTTGGCCAGGCTGGCCTCAAACTCCTGACCTCAAGTGATCCGCTCGCCTTGGCTTCCCAAAGTGCTAGGATTACAGACATGAGCCACTGCGCCCTGCCCAGGGATTTAAGTAATTTGCTCACAGTCACACAACCAGTAATGGTACAGCCAAAACTTTAACTGTGTGACTCTTAAGCCCATATACTTTCTAATTTTCCACTCTATTACTAGAGTTGAAGGAAATGGAAGCATTATGTTGACCCAAGGGCATTTCGCAACTTTAAGCCCAGGCAATGCAAGGCTCCTTAAAGTGCTAACAACTTAAACACATTTCAGAGTGAAAGCAAGACTGTGGAACGGGAGCAAGTACAGTATAAGGGCACAACATTAATTAGTCATGAATCTGTAATAACCTGAACATGGAAAGAGCTTTTTTTTTTTTTTCCCTGAGACGGAGTTTCACTCTTGTTGCCAGGCTGGAGTGCAATGGTGCGATCTTGGCTCACTGCAACCTCTGCCTCCTGGGTTCAAGCAATTCTCCTGCCTCAGCCTCCCGAGTAGCTGGGATTACAAGCATGTGCCACCACGCCCGACTAATTTTGTATTTTTAGTAGAGACAGGGTTTCTCCATGTTGGTCAGGCTGGTCTCAAACTCCCGACCTCAGGTGAGCTGCCCGCCTCAGCCTCCCAAAGTGTTGGGATTACAGGCGTGAGCCACTGCGCCCAGCTGGAAATAGCTTTTTATGAGTATAGTCTGGAATGTATACACCTTCCCCTAAAAAGCTATTTTAGTAGCCATTTAAATTTATATCTCAAAAATTCAATGGAACAAAAGCAAATTATAAAACTTTCTATAACTGAGACATGCAGAATTTCTACAGGGTATTTGGGATAGAAGGTAAATAGTTAACAGCAAAGGGAAAGAAGATCTAGAAGCCTGGGAAGACCTACTTGAAATAAGAGACCGACCCTCTGTTTGGGTCTCTAAAAATTGAATATGCTGAATCTATAATATACTTCACAACTGCTCCCCATTCTGCCTCATTAACCTTTGTTTTCTAGTAATACAAGTGCAAGAATATTTATAAAAAATACTATGCTTGGACAATTAAGTCAATATTTTCTAACAGTGAACTGATTAATTTGAAGTTTACAGTTAAAAAATAAAAACCTTAAATTAAGGTTATGTGATATCTCATTTTAAGTGGAAGAAACCAGAGCATTTGAGCGAGTCAGCTATTCACACAAAAAGACTGTGAATTATGTTGATTACTTGTCAATGAGAAAAAAGGAAAAGACTGCTTTGTTTATAATTCCTCACTTTTTTAGAGAAATACGTCAATGTAGCTCAAAGAATGTTTCTTTTTAAAAATTTACTATTGTTAGTAGACACACGTTAGTAGACCTGCTACGTTGCCCAGGCTGGCCTCAAACTCTTGGTTCAAGCAATCCTTCCACCTCGGCCTCCCAAAGTGCTGGGATTACAGGCATGAGCAACCACGCCTGGCCTAAAAGAATGTTTCATTTTTAACTGTTTTGAGAGCCTTTATGGACTACAGAACCAAACCTTATTATTTCTCCAACTGGCATTTGACCTATTATAAGTCTAAATATCACAAGATAATAATCACTAGATTCTTACTGAAGACTAAATCCATTATTAAAAGATATATATAATACAAGTAAGTCTCTTTTTTTCTTTTTGAGACAGGGTCTCTGTTGCCCAGGCTGGAGTGCAGTGGTGTGATCTTGGTTCACTGCCATTTCCGCCTCCCAGTCTCAAGCAATCCTCTAACTTCAGCCTCCTAAGTAGCTGGGACTACAGGCGAATACCACCATCTCCAGCTAATTTTTTTTTTTTTTTTTGTAGAGCTGGGTTTTTGCCATGTTGCTCGGGCTTGTTTTGAACTCCTGGCCTCAAACAATCCTCCTGCCTCAGTCTCTCCAAGTGCTGGGATTACAGGCATGAGCCACTGTGCCCAGCCACAAAAATCTTTAGAAAGAAAATTCTAGACACAAAATCCATGGATTAAACCCTACATATTTCTAATTAGTTTCCAAATATCTAGATATTATTAATATGCTGCTTAACCTCCTTAGTATTCAAAAGTATCTTATTAAAGCCTTATTAATTAGTGTGGCTGCAGAATCAACCAAATTAATTAAAACTACCAAAAACTTTAAAATTCTAAGTAGTATATTCAAATAAATAGGTATTCAGTTGTTTGTGGGCTCAGCTTTATGCTGGCCAGCATACTGGCACAAACATGTAAGACAGTCTTGCCTCCTTACAGCAAGGTTAACATTTTAAGATCAGAGACAACAACACATTAAATATGAAAAGCCACCACAGATTTGACAAGTGACCTTTTGTTTCAACATAGTAACAGTATTTTCAAACTAACTGGCCTCAATGTGAAAAGTGCATAGGAAAAGGCTTCTTGTCTTTCCTCTATTTTGAGCCATCCTGAACAATGAAAACGATTGTAATAACAACCGAATGACGAAGCAGAAAACAAATAAAAGCCTGAGTTCCTGACAACTTTGTGGACCTATCATACCAGCCCTACGCTACACACTTCTGGACTCATTTTACACAAGACAAAAACTTCTATTTTGTTTATGCCATTAAACACTTTTCCATGATATGCATCCAAGGCAAATCCCGCTGATAAGGAAAGGCAATCTACTATTAGGTGTGCTAGATATTTACTAAACACTGATCATTTATAAACATTTGTGCATGTTAAATTCACTTCATGAATCACAGAAACTGAATAAGGTTTTTAAATTTGAAAGTTACTGGCAATATAGATTTCAAGTTATATTTGTTTCAGAAAATTGAAAATCTGAAGAGAAAGAGCAGTATGAGGGAGCCCTGTAGTGATAGAAATGTTCTGTATTATAACTACATCAATGTCAATATTCTGGTTGTGATACTGTATTATAATTTTGCAAGATAACATCATGGGGGAAACTATTTTTTTCTTTTTTTTTTTTGAGACAGAGTCTCCCTCAGTTACCCAGGCTGGAGTTCAGTGGCGAAATCTCGGCTCACTGCAACCTCCTCCGTCTCCCAGGTTTAAGTGATTCTCCTGTCTCAGCCTCCCAAGTAGCTGGAATTACAGGCACCCACCACCACGCCCGGCTAATTTTTGTATTTTTAGTAGAGACGGGGTTTCACCATGTTGACCAGGCTGGTCTTGAACTCCTGACCTCAGGTGATCCACCCACCTCAGCCTCCCAAAGTGCTGGGATTACAGGCATGAGCCACCATTCCTGGCTGGGAAACAATTATTTTACAACTACATGTGAAACTACAGTAGTCGCAAAAAAGGCTTAATTTTAAAATACTAACGATAAACATTAACAAAATATTAACTCCTATTAAAAGTATTCATTCCATGAGAGAAATAAATACGCGATGAAAGTAATAAATACTACACGAAGCTACAGTAATGATGACACTGTAGTATTGGTGAAAGGATTGCCAAATAGATCAATGGACGAGAATAAAGTCCAGAAATAGGCTATAATTCAATTTATATTTTATTCTGGAAAAGGCAAAATTTTGAGGACAGAAAACAGATCAGTAGTTTGTCAAAGGCTAGAAGGTGAAGCAAGGGTTAACTACAAAGGGGCAGAAATGAATTTTGTGGAGGTTCATAGAAATGCTGTATGTCCTGACTGTGGTGAGTTACACGACTGTGTCAAATTTCATAACTTGGCTGGGCGCGGTGGCACACGCCTGTAATCCCAGCACTCTGGGAGGCTGAGGCAGGTGGATTGCTTGAGCTCAGGAGTTCAAGACCAGCAACATGGTGAAACTCTATGTCTACAAAAAATACAGAATTTAGCTGACGTGGTAGTGTGCGCCTGTAGTCCCAGTTACTTAGGAGGCCGAGGCAAGAGGATGGCTTTAGCCCAGAAGGCGAAGGTTGAAGTGAGCTGAGATCTTATCACTGCACTCCAGCCTGGGTGACTAAGCCAGAACTTATCTTTAAAAAAAAAAAAAAAAAAAAAGTAGGCCAGGCGTGGTGGCTCACACCTGTAATCCCAGCACTTTGGGAGGCCGAGGCGGATGGATTATGAGGTCAGGAGATCTAGACCATCCTGGCTAACACAGTGAAACCCCATCCCTTCTAAAAATACAAAAAATTAGCTGGGCGTGATGGTGGGTGCCTAGTCCCAGCTACTCGGGAGGCTGAAGCAGAACGGCGTGAACCTGGGAGGCAGAGCTTGCAGTGAGCCGAGATCGTGCCACTGCACTCCAGTCTGGGCGACAGAGCAAGCCTCCATTTCAAAAAAAAAAAAAAAAAAAAAAAGGAAAAATTAACATTTCCTAGTTTTAAAATTAATTTTTTAAAAAAGAAAAGAACAATTAAGAAAAAATTTTTTTAAGTCAGAACTCTACCAAAAAGGGCGAATTTTAGCTTAGGCAAATTCTATAAATATGATTTTTAAAATAAGAATGAAACTAATACATTTAGCAAAGTTTTATTAGTTTAAACTACTTAGAATAAAAGCTTACCTGAATACAAGTTTTTATTTGATTTAAATTATTCTTTAACTTAAAAACAATTACTGCTTTTCTAAAAACCTGGCTAACTGAGGTAGGTCTACTTGTTAGATCTCATTGAAGTATAGATTGGTCCTGCCTATACTTATTAGAAGAAAAGCCAGAGAGTTTTGTGTAATGCAAAAAATATGTAAAGGGAGTCCTAAAAGTTTGTCTCCATCTCAACCATAAGCATATAAAAATCAATCTTAAAAATCCCTGTTTTTTCGGAAAGAAGCATTATACTGGTGTTTTCTCTCTTACAACCTGAGTTAGTCAAATCAAAGTCAGGTGATTTACATACATCAAAATGAAGTACATAAAAACAACTGAAAGAACTTACAATGAAATTATTACATGCATACTACCTAAGATGATAAAATTAGGCTGGGTGAGGTGGCTCACACCTGTTATCCCAGCACTTTGGGAGGCCGAGGCGGGTGGATCACCTGAGGTCAGAAATTCAAGACTAGCCTGACCAACATGGTGAAATCTCGTTTCTACTAAAAATACAAAAATTAGCCTGGCATGATGGGGGGCCCCTGTAATCCCAGCTACTCAGGAGGCTGAGGCTGGAGAATCGCTTGAACCCAGGAGGTGGAGGTTGTAGTAAGCCAAGATTGCACCACTGCACTCCAGCCTGGGCGACAGAGTGAGATTCTGTCTCCCAAAAAAAAAAAAAAAAAAACTTATTACTCCCTTCTCAAATTCTTTCTTCTCGCTGGTATTTTCTAGCTAGACCACCTACTTGTAGACCCCTTTTAGGGAGCTCAAACATAATAACCTATTTTTTGTTGTTGTTTAACCATCCTTAGGGTACATTTATAACAACAAAATCAACATTTTTTTTTTGAGATGGAGTTTCGCTCTTGTTGCCCAGGATGGAGTGCAATGACGCAATCTTGGCTCACTGCAACCTCTGCCTCCCGAGTTCAAGCAATTCTCCTGCCTCAGCCTCCCAAATAGGTGAGATTATAGACACGCGCCATTAAGCCCTGCTAATTTTGTGTTTTCAGTAGAGATGGGGTTTCACCATGATGGTCAGGATGGTCTCAAACCCCTCAAAATCAATATTGTTAACTGACTCACTGACTGGAAGGAGATGAAGGAAATTGCAAGCGTTATCTTTGGATAGAAAACTAAAATGTAAATATCAGCCCATTCTGATCGCCAATCATAGCAAATTATTAATGCAGGGCTAAATTATTTGGCACTACAGTGCCCTTGATTCATTCTATTTGAATATTAGTGACATAATCACTAGCCAAATAAGACTTACCTACCTTTTCTTTTTTTGGAGACAGTCTAGCTTTGTCGCCCAGGCTGGAGTGCAATGGCACAATCCTGGCTCTCTTGCAACCTCCGCCTCCTGGGTTCAAGTGATTCCCACCTCAGCCTCTCAAGTAGCTGGGATTACAGGCATGCACCAACACGCCCAGCTAATTTTCGTATTTTTAGTAGAGACAGGGTTTCACCATGTTGGCCAGGCTGGTCTCAAACTCCTGACCTCAACACACCTGCCTCGGCCTTGCAAAGTGCTGGGATTACAGGTGGTGAGCCACCGCGCCCAACCTTATTTATGTTTCCTTAATGCATTTACCTTATTCAGTCCTATATTAGTTATTCATATGCATTTCACTTATCCTTGCCTTGCAAACTCTATCCCTACTACAAATATAAACACCAATATAATGTCTGAGAACAATTAAGTACTAATTATTTACTCATATTTAATTATCCTGTTGCATCTAGCACCATGGTTTTCAGAAGATACTTGTGACTGAAATAAAAAAAAATATGATTCAAGACTCCATCCTATCCAGTTTTATTTAAAAAAATTTTTTATATTTTTTAACTTTTTAATTGTTTATCTGGCATGCAAAGTTTTATTTTGTTTATAGCTCCAATAAATATCTAAAATTATCCTTTTGTGTTTATCTCCCTTGCACTAGAATCTAAGTCACAAGTCTTTGTCTTATTCATAGCCCTTTTACCAATGCCTACAACAGCAGCCAGCACACAATACTTACTGAATGGATTATATAAAATTTGCCTGTGTGTACTTTAAAGTACTAACTCAGAATACTGCCTACTACCTTCAAAGAAAAAAAATGGCACAAACAATTGCATTTTTCATCCCTGGAAATTCAAATCAAAAGACAGAACGACAACAAATAAATGAAATATTTGTTTCCCCCATGCTTGCTGTCACCTTTTGTTGCCACTAGATAGCATTCTTTCATCTGCTAGCAAAATACTGGAAAAGAAAAAAGCTTAAACATCGCAGAGT
Organism: Symphalangus syndactylus; assembly: GCF_028878055.3. Classification (NCBI taxonomy): domain Eukaryota; kingdom Metazoa; phylum Chordata; class Mammalia; order Primates; family Hylobatidae; genus Symphalangus; species Symphalangus syndactylus. The sequence goes on along the minus strand of NC_072431.2, from coordinate 19,462,083 downwards.
ACGCAAGTAAAATAATGAAGATAACCCTTGATTAGTACAATGGTTAAGAATTTAAGCAGCAGGGCAACCCATTTATTGAAGAATTTTTCTCTTTGCTTCAATGATCAGATTAAGATGCTGACTTTCAAATCCTCAACAATGTAACCTGAATCATTAAGAGTGAATGATCAAAAGCTTAAGACCATGCTTTGACAAAAATTGTAAAATAGTCAAGTAAAGTGAAAAGTAAATCACAAGTGTTCAATAAATGCATTTAACTATAGTATCTTTTAATCCTGCTTAACTGCTATCCTTTAGTATGTTGTCATACGCACTTATTCCTCCCAAACAGAAGCACAGAACAGGGCTCTGGTTCTGATACTGCCTGTGCTTGAAAACGTCATCACTCATGACCTTGGGCAAATTTTAATTAATTAACCTCTGTGTATGGGCTCTTCAAACTGTAAAATGACCAAATGAGCAACTATCACATGGCTATCCTGGGAATTAATAGTACATGTATGCTCTCCCAAGGCACTAGGGCTCATTCACATTTGAGGGGTGCCCACTCACTGAATTTATGGGAAAAAAAAAAGGGTATATGTCAAAAACCTGGAATAGTTCCTGCACATGGTCGGCTCTCAAAAGTTTACTAGTATTGTCTTCATCTCCCTAAAATGACATACAGCAAGTTTCAAGAACAGTGACTATAATGTAAGAAAACTAGGGACTGGCTAAAAAAAAAAGATGAGTCATCACAGCTGGCAAATTCTTCACTTGTCTGACAAATATAAGAAGGATCTAACATTTACTGAGTTCTTTAGGTGCTAGGCACTGTGGCAGACTGTTGCAGTTACTGAACTGAATCACACCTTTCTGGTCCCTTCCCACATTAACTCTGGATTTACTCATGTGACTTCCTTTGGCCAATGTAACACTAACAAACATACAGCACGCTGAGGCTTGTACCTTTCTTGCACTTTGGGGCTTGCTGTCTCTTGCTGCTGGGTTCTACCATCTTGTGAACAAGTTAGGTCTAGTCTCCTGTAGAGTAACAGGTCACATGGAAGTGGACTTTAGCTACCTCAGTCTGAGGCCCCAAACATGTAAGGCTATCCTAGATTCTAGGACCTAGACAATCTAGTCCTAGCCAGGTCAGCCCAGACTCTAAGAACATTCCAGCCAACCACAGAATTGTAAGGTAATGTTTACTGATTTAGGCCACTAACTTTTAGGGGTGGTTTGTTATACAGCAAAGGTAACTATTACAGCCACCATATAAACATAGACATTTTTTTTTTCCAGTTTTACAGATCAGGAAAGAAGATTCCCAAAACTAGCTTAGTTTGGCCCCAAAGACTCTTCCTACTATATCAAGCCATCTTTGCATGCCACACTCTGAGGTTTTAGGCTCTGGTGGTTTTATCCTACAACCCTTATTTAACCCTTTCCTTTGCACCAGGAGACAGTATACCATGGTCCATGGCCAAATCCAACTCATCACCTTTGCAAGCTAAGAATGGTTTAAACACTTATTACCTGAAAAAGAAACCAAGAGAACAATAGCTATAAAAATATAAAATACTTAGGAATAAATTTAACCAAAGAGGTGAAAGACTTGTACACTGAAAACTATTAAAACACTGATGAAAGAAATTGAAGACACAAATGGAAACATATTCTGTGTTCATGAATTCGAAGAGTTAATATTGTTAAAATGTCCATCTTACCCAAAACAACTTACAGATTCAATGCAATCCCTATCAAAATTCCAACATTGGCTGGGCACAGTGGCTCAAGCCTGTAATCCCAGCACTTTGGGAGGCTGAGACAGGAGGATCACGTGAGCCCAGGAGTTTGAGACCAGCCTGGGCAACATAGAGAGACCCTGTTTCTACAAAAAAAAAATTAAAAATTAGCCAGGTGTGGTGGCATGAGCCTACAGTCCCAGCTACTCGGGAGGATAACCTGAGCCCAGAAGTTCGAGGTTACAGAGAGCTACTACACTCTAGCCTGGGCAACAGTGTGACCTTCTCTCCACAAAAAAAAAAAAAAAAAAAAAAAAAAAAAAACCAACATTATTTTTCATAAAAATAGAAAAATAATCCTAAAATTAATATGGTTAAAACATTTTTAAATGGTTCAAAATAAAAATCAGAAGACTATTTTGTGATATGTAAAATAACATGCAACAAATTTTAGTGTTCCTTAATAAAATATTTTTGGAATACAGCCATATTCATTCATTTATCTATTATATATGACTACTTTTGCATTATAATAGCAGAGTTGGATAGCTGTGACAAAGACCATATGGACCACAAAGCCTATGATATTTACTATTTGAACTTTTGTGTTTTTAAAATGTGCCAACTCCTGCTTGGAATTATTTACAGCATATGTTTTTAATTTTAAAAGATTTTGCTCAGCCTTTAGTGATGAGTAGTTTTGTATTTTTCCATACTTTTACTACTCTTTTCATTTTATTTAAAATTATTTTACACGTGTTATTTCTCTTAATTCTTCTTTAACTTTTTTTTTTTTTGGAGGGGAAGAGGGGCTTTCCAGCAAAAACTGGAAAGCCTGATAGACAATTCTAAAAGAGCTGTAACACTTCTCTCCTTTAACTTTTATCTTTGGATGACCTCTGAATTTGTCTAAGAAAGACAACCCCAATTTTAAAACTAATTCAGATGCATAGGTCAAATGAATTCCACTTGCATTCAATAAATACTACAAGCCTCCCAGGGAGCATGGAAAACAAATGATAGTTTTACCTTGTCCTCAAAATTATTTCAAGTTTATCTATGAGAAAAGTTTTTCATTAAAAAGTGTGATCTTGGCCGGGTGCAGTGGCTCACACCTGTAATCCCAGCACTTTGGGAGGCTGAGGTGGGCGGATCACGAGGTCAAGAGATCGAGACCACCCTGGCTAACATGGTGAAACACCGTCTCTACTAAAAATACAAAAATTAGCTGCATATGGTGGCGTGTAACCCAGGAGACGGGGATTGCAGTGAGCCGAGATCGTGCCACTGCACTCCAGCCTGGCGACAGAGCAAGACTCTGTCTCAAAAAAAAAAAAAAAAAAAGAAAAGAAAACTGATCTTATATGGCCCAACAAGAATGGATTATGATGGAGGCAGAAAAAGATGTAGGAGAGATGTTTTATCCAGAAAAGCCTCTAATTCCTCAGATCTGAAACTTAAATAACCATGTCAATATGAAATCCCCAATGGGGATTTAAGGTCAGAAGTAGCTATACAGTCTCACCTCTTTTGTGTGATGAGTCTATTATAATATTTGCCTGCCACTGATAACTAAGAACTTCAGAACCACTACTATTCTACTTCACCACCCTGCTGCTAATCAATTCAGAAAGACACAAAATAAAGCCAACACTGAATATTCTTTCACATTAGAAAGGAGGTGAACCTCAATTTACTTGCCACTCTCCCATTTTTATCATCTTTCTTACCATAAATAAGATCTCTACAGTAATGACCGTAAGTCCTGGTGGAGACTCAGCTGACTGCATGTGGCATCAGTGTAAAGAATAAAGAAACTGCCATAAAAACTAACCACTCTCACCCTCAGCATTTACCAAAGACTTTCTTATGAGGCATTAGACAGATGCTCCTAATAGCCACTACAATTTGGAAGCCCTTAGAACACCGAAGAAATTTGTATGGTGAGTCTAAACTTCATTGAACTATTTTGTGAAGCATAAAGCAGTTGAGTCCATGCAGAAACATTTACAACATAGCTTTATATGCTATTTGAATTAAATGTTTAGAAACAGATTCATTTTCTATTTTCATTTGTTTTTGTGACTATGTATGAATTTTTAGCATACAAAAAAAGGGCTTCCCAGAAATGACTTCCCAATTTATACTATTATGCATAAGGGTTCTAAATGTTAACTGTTCAACTTGCAATGACAATCCAGGAGCCAATTAGGTTGGATGGTCTCTGGTACATACAGCAAACCCAATGATATATACCTAAAAAAGATAGTTCTACTCTAACTTAGATTCCAGAGAAAGAACAGTTATCCCTACCTGTGTAACAAACCTGCACATCCTGCACATGTACCTCAGAACTTAAAAAAATAAATTTAAAAATAATTTTTAAAAAAGAACAGTTATTCCAAATAACCCTTTTTTAAGAAATTAAAAATTGTATCATCAGCCAGGCATGGTGGCTCACACCTGTAATCCCAGCACTTTGGGAGGCCGAGGTGGGTGGATCACCTGAGGTCAGGAGTTCAAGACCAGCCTGGCCAACATGGTGAAACCCCATCTCTATTAAAAATACAAAAATTGGCTGGAGACGGTGGCGCATGCCTATAACCCCAGCTATTCGGGAGGCTGAGGCACGAGAATGGCTTGAACCCAGGAGGTAGAGGTTTGCAGTGAGCCGATATCCAGACTGGGTGACAGAGCGAAACTAGTCTTAAAAAAAAAAAAAAAATTGTATCAACATATTAGGGTCATCAGGGTTTACTGAAAACAATGCCTAGATGTTGCTTAGGACTTTTTTGTCCTGGAACTAGCAATTTTGATCTTACAGATTCAGTAGTATATACAGAAGGAGCAGGATTGAGAAGAAAAAAAAAAAAAAAAAAAAGGCAGTGTAAGCTGACCAAATGAAAGCTTTCTTTCTGAAAAAGAACTACAATAAATTTAATGTGTTGCTAAAAATCTATACTATCTTTGAGCCTAAATAAGAAGTCCCCCTCCTGTAATCCTTTCTGCTAATCTATATTTTTTTCTTCATATTTCTACTCAACTCTTTCTCAAAAACTTCTACTTGATTAATCCCACATGTACCCAATCACTGGCATCCAAGCATGCATATTTAAATCAAAATAACTGTATTTGTTTCTTGCTTGAATCTTTTATGTTCATCTTACCACATCAATATATTTAGCAGCTCTCTTTTGTCCTGAACATTAATGCATTTTATGATTCATTAACTGCATTTAGGCTAGCAATATAAAAGAATCCAAAGATAAAAAGTCAATTTTCTCATTTTTAATTCTAATATATCCTGAGTACTTAATACTTTGTATCATAGGTTTTTGTGCAAATTTTCTCACTCTTTTTTGAGATAGCATCCGGCTCTGTCACCCAGGCTGGAGTGCAGTGGCACAATCTTGGCTCACTGCAACCTCTGCTTCCTGGGCTCTAGCAGTCTTCCCACCTCAGTCTCCCAGGTACCTGGCACTACAGGCACACACTACCAAGCCCAGCTAATTTTTGTATTGTTTTTATAGAGGCGGGGTTTTGCCATGTTGCTCAGGCTGGTCTTGAACTCCTGAGCTCAAGACATCCACGCACCTTGGCCTCCCAAAGTGCTAGGATTACAGGCATAAGCCACTGCACCCAGCTAATTTTCTTTTACTTCATCTAAATTGCTTAAAGCATTCTACCAATGCAACATAGAAAGTCCACAGGGAATATACTTTAATGGCTGAATAGTTAAGAGCTCTAATTGGTTTATTACCACTTGATGCCTAAATTGATATCAGCTTATAAGATTAAAAATAACTAAGGCCAGGTGTGGTGGCTCATGCCTGTAATCCCAGCACCTTGGGAGGCCAAGGCAGGAGGACCACCTGAGGTCAGGAGTTCGAGACCAGCCTGACCAACGTGGTGAATCCTGGTCTCTACTAAAACAAAAATAAGCCAGGCATGGTGGCGGGTGCCTGTAATCCCAGCTACTTAGGAGGCGGAGGCAGGAGAATCACTTGAACCCAGGAGGCGGAGTTGCAGTGAGCCGAAATCGCGCCACTCCAGCCTGGGCAACAGAGCGGGACTCTGTCTCAAAAAATAATAATTATATAATATTAATTTTACAAGGCAGTTCTAAAAACAACACTGAACCATAGTCTCATGCTCACTTCGGCAGCACATATATTGAACAATAATCTCTTATGTTTCTTGACTTGATACCATTTTATAAATTTTAAATCCAAATACTATGGGGATAATATTTGGGGAAACCTAGCTATAAATGAAACTCTGGTGCAAATCCAATTCGGCCATTTTACTGATTTAACCTATAATAGGGAAAAGGTCTGTTAGTCAAAGCTGAAAGAAAAGGCAGCTTATTATCTTCAAAGAGAGAACTCACACCAGGCTAGCTAGGCTTTATCCGTCCTCAGAAAAAGGCAATATTACAAGTAAGCTTTTTAGGAACAGTTTAACTAGTTCATGTAAAACCAATCAGAAACAGCACATGTGGCTAGGTGTGGTGGTTCACACTTATAATCTCGGCACTTCAGGAGGCTGAGGCAGATTGCACGAGGCCAGTTGAACACTAGCCTGAGAAACATAGGGAGACTCTCTATAAAATATTTTTAAAATTAGCCAGGTGTGGTGGCACATGCCTATAGTTCCAGCTACTCAGGAGGCTGAAGCAGAAGGATTGCTTGAGCCTAGAAGTTCAAAGCTGCAGCGAGCTATGATCGCTGCATTCCAGACTAGGTGATAGAGTAAGACTGTCTCTCAAAAGAGAGGAAAAAGAAAAGAAAAAGGCACACATCTGTGTGTTCTGATATGAGAAGACATCCAAACCATTACTAAGTGAAAAAGCTGCTTGCTAATTTTTTAAGTTAGTATAATACAGAAAAAACGGTCGAGAAATATGCACTAAATTTCTGATAATGGTTATCTCTGAATGGAGTATTTGGAAAATGAACTCCAGGCTTTCATCTTTTGCATTTTTCTCTGATACATGAATCTTTTACCTTAACAGAAAAAAAAAAACAGATTTTTAAAAATTTATAAACTTTACTTCTGATAAGTGGAGCAAATCACATTTGAAAGTTCTGGGTCACTCATTATGATTATGAGGACTGAAATGAAAACATCTAACCCACTGCCTAGCAAACAGGAAAAGCTCAATAAATGTTAGTGTACTTCCAGTTCTGCAATGTCTTCCAATGCAACCAAGTTTTATACCGACCCGCCAGTATAGTTTTTTAACTGCTGCTTATTCCAGCTTCTCCTTTGCTGTTAGGTCCCACTTCTTGCTGCTGTCAGTATACCCACCTTTAGAAGTACCTTCTACCACATATTGCTTCAAATCTGCCACAAACTCTTTCAGCTCCCAGAACATCTTAACTGTGCAACTTATTCTCTTTTATAGTAACTTATTCTCTTTCAGTTATTCATAAACCTTTATTAGCTCCTTCAAACTTTGGGTGTCTACACAGAAAGACTTGTATTCATTTTTGTATCCCCCATCAGAGCCCTACTGTGGCAGTCACTCAAATATCTGCATGCACAAATAGACATAAGCTATCCCTGTGACTAAAAAAAAAAAAAGGTCAGGCCGGGCATAGTGGCTCATGCCTGTAATCCCAGCATTTTGGGAGGCCGAGGCAGGCAGATTGCTTGAGCCCAGGAGTTTGAGACCAGCCTGGGCAACATGGCGATACCCCATCTCTACAAAAGATACAAAAATTATCCAGGTGTGGTGGAAGGGGCCTGTGGTCCCAGCTACTTGGGAGGCTGAGATGGGAGAATTGCCTGAGCCCAGGAAATGGAAATTGCAGTGACCTGAGATCCCACCACTGCACTCCAGCCTGGGCAACAGGGCAAGACCCTGTCTCAAAAACAAATGAACAAACAAAAAGTTCAAAGAGGATCCCAAAATAACTTGGGACAGTTTAACACTAATGTTTTAATTTTAATATAGGACTTAGGTCAATAGGCTCTTGAATAGTTTTTATAGTCTAGTCAGAGGTAAAGCACATAGATGAACACTGTGGCAGTTACTTTCCTACCCAGTTTTAGATTTTCAGCTTACTTTTATGTCTAAAGTTGTATTCCAAAGAATTTGAACTATTAAGTAGTCTGTACACTAGCTAAATAGAAGATTATGTACTACAATATTACAGAGGTTCCTTAAGGGTAGTGCTGACTCTCCAAGTAGTCAAAATTTTACAATCTCTGCCACTTCTCTGTAGCAAGTATCTTTTCTCTCGCACACACTCAACTTTCTCCCAAATGGAATTAGTACGTATTCCATAGCCATTACTGTGGTTGCAAAATGCAGACTTTCACAGACCCTGAAGATATCTACGTTTTGACAGACACGTAGATTCCTTCCAGACCTAAAGAACGGTAGGTAGAACTGGTGAAGTAGAAGAGGTTAAAGGTGGAAATTACGCAGAAAAACAGCTACCTATCCACAAATTAACCATTTTGAATATCTACTTCAAAGACTACATCAACATGCCAATTCTTATTTAAAAAGAGATGCTCGTAAAAAGGTCTGAAAATGGCTAGGTACAGTGGCTCATGCCTGTAAATCCCAGCACCTTGAGAGGCCGAGGCTGGTAGATCACTTGAGACCAGGAGTTCAAGACCATCCTGGCCAACATGGCGAAACCCCATCTCTACTAAAAATATAAAAATTAGCCGGGCATGGTTGCAGGCGCCTGTAGTCCCAGCTACTCAGGAGGCTGAGGCACAATAATCGCTTAAACCCAGGACATGGAGGTTGCAGTGAGCTGTGATTACACCACTGCACTCTACCCTGGGCAACAGAATGGGACCCTAGCTCAAAAAAAAAAAAAAAAAATCTGAAAATGGGTTGCCCAAAGCCCACTTTAATTTTAAAAATTACCAAATTTATGATTATATTTTGACTCAATTTTTCAGATTCTCTGAAACTCTAATTCTATCTTTGGACTGAATAATGACTACACAATGAGTCCAAAATGTTTCTTTGTTGTATGATTTCCACATCTTTTTTCCTGATTTAATTTTCCAGTTCCAGGAGAGGAGACAGAAGATGGGTGAATCATCCAAGTATTTGAGTTCCAGTTCACCGTCCTTCCAACGTTTCATTAAACAATGATTGTGTTTGCTCAAAAAAAAAAAAACAAAAAACAAAACAATGAGAACAAGGCACAGTGGCTCATGCCTGTAGTCCAAGCTACTCAGGAGGCTAAGGTGGGAGGGAGGATCCCTTGAGCCCAAGAGGCCATCTGGGCAACATAGTGAAATAAAAAAAAAAAAAAAAAAAAAAAAAAAGGAAATAATACTTAGATGCCCTAAAATCTGTTTGCATGGCACTCTTAGAAACCACATAGGCCGGGCGCAGTGGTTCACACCTGTAATCCCAGCACTTTGGGAGGCTGAGGCGGGCGGATCACGAGGTCAGGAGATTGAGATCATCCTTGCTAACACGGTGAAACCCCGTCTCTACTAAAAATACAAAAAATTAGCTGGGTGTGGTGGTGGGTGCCTGTAGTCCCAGCTACTCAGGAAGCTGGGGCAGAAGAATGGCGTGAACCCAGGAGGCGGAGGTTGCAGTGAGCTGAGATCGCACGACTGCACTCCAGCCTGGGCGACAGAGTGAAACTACGTCTCAAATAATAATAATAATAATAATATAATAATACCAAGTGTTAAGTTTAGCCTAATGCTGCTTCCTTATATATTTTAAGTTCAGCCTAAAGGTTTCTCTGTACATGGTTAACTATAATCTAACTGGGTGTATAAACAAACTATAACCTACCTTGTAACAAGTAGCTAAGTCTTAGCCAATCACAGCAGCCATACTTCAACCACTCACAGGCAGCAAACTGTTCAAACCGTGTTCAAATAAGGCAAACAACAAGCTGCAACCAATCTGGCTATTTCCGTACCTCACTTCCATTTTCTGTATGTCTCTTTCCTTTTTCTGTTCATAAATCTTCTTCAACCACACGGCAGCACCAGAGTCACTCTGAACCTATTTCTGGTTTAAGCGCTGCCTGATTTGCTAATTGTTTTTTGATCAATTAAGCTCTGTTAAATTTAATTTGTCTTAAGTTTTTAACACAAGTGAAGAATGCATGGATGTTTATTGTATTTTTATTCTTTATTTCTTAATTATTTGTTACATATATTTAAAATATCTGGAGCCAGGCATGGTGGCTCACATCTGTTATCTCAACATTTTAGAAAATCAAGGCTAGCAGATTGCTTGAGCCCAGGAGTTCGAGACCAGCCTGGGCAACATGGTGAAACCCTGTCTCTACAAAATACAGAAAAATAAAAAGGTAGCTGGGCATGGTGGCACACATCTGTGGTCCCAGCTACTCAGGAGGCTAAGGTGGGAGGATCACCCAAGCCCAGGAGGTCGAGGCTGCAGTGAGCTGTGATCATGACGCCACTGCACTTCAGCCTTAGTGAGAAGAGTGAGAAACTATCTCAAAAAATAAATAAATAAATAAATAAATATGTAAAGGCCTTTTTACCGTTATTGCACACTTAAGAAAAAGAACAAAAAATGGAACAGAAACATACTTGTAGCAGTATAACAAAGAGCTTAATATGCCTAGTATTTAATATAAATCTCCCACAAACATACTGATAACAAGCCAAAAGAAAAATGAGCAAAGGATTGGAACAAGCAAGCTAAACACTGAGATATCATCCAATCTGGCAAAGGTTAAAAGACTTATTTAGTGTTAGTTGAGTGTGGGAAACCTAGGCCTAGCCTTAATGCCACACTGAACTTGAATACTCTTGAGTTACCTTATTCATAACTTTAATATTTAGCAAGTCTGCATGTTTGTCTCTCTCTTAACTGAACTCAAGAGCATCTTTTTTTTTTTTTTTTTTTTTGAGACCAGATCTTACTGTCACCCAGGCTGCAGCACAGTGGCGCAATCATAGCTCACTGCAGCCTAGAATTCCTGGGCTCAAGTGATCCTCCTGCTTCAGCCTCCTGAGTAGCTAGGACTACAGGCACATGCCACCATGCCTGGCTTTTTATTTTTTTATTTTTGTAGAGACAGGGTCTCACCATGTTGCCTAGGCTGCTTAGAGCATCTTAATTATTTCCAAAACCCCAATATACCCAGCCCAGTATCTAGCCTGTAAGAAGCAATTATGAGGCCGGATGTGGTGGCTCATACCTGTAATCGCAGCACTTTGAGAGGCTGAGATGGGTGGATCACCTGAGGTCAGGAGCTCAAGACCAGCTGGTCAACATAGTGAAACCCCATCTCTACTAAAAATGCAAAAATTAGCTGGGTGTGGTGGTGGGCACCTGTAATCCCAGCTACTCGGGAGGCTGAGGCAGGAGAATCGCCTGAACTCGGGAGGCAGAGGTTGCAGTGAGCCAAGATTGCGCCATTGCACTCTAGCCTGGGGCAATGAGAACGAAACTCGGTCTCAAAAAAAAAAAAAAAAGTCACTTATGAGTAACACAAACATATCCATGAAACACAAAATCAGAGCAATCAGAAAATAACAGGGCCTGATTTGAGTGCAAAGATGGCTAAACTGATACATTACTTTCTGAGGCTTCCGCATCTTTTTTCTTCTTTTTTTTTTGAGACAGAGTCTCGCTGTGTCACCCAGGCTGGAGTGCAGTGGCGCAATCTCGGCTCACTGCAAGCTCCGCCTCCCAGGTTCACATCATTCTCCTGCCTCAGCCTCCTGAGTAGCTGGGACTACAGGTACCCGCCACTACACCTGGCTAACTTTTTGTATTTTTGGTAGAGACAGGTTTCACCATGTTAGCCAGGATGGTCTCGATCTCCTGACCTCATGATCTGCCGCCTTGGCCTCCTAAAGTGCTGGGATTACAGGCCTGAGCCACAGTGTGCCCAGTCTTTTCTTCATTTTAGAGATAGGGTCTCGCTGTGTCACCCTAGCTGGAGTGTAGTTGGCATGATCATGTAGTCGGCTCACTGTAACCTTGCATTCCTGGGCTCAACTGATCCTTCTGCCCAAGTATAGGCATGAGCTAAGCTTCTCCATCTTACCATCCACTAAAGGCAAAAAATTGAGATCATCCATGATTTCATCATCCATTTCTCCTTTCCCACACATTCCCCTGCCCAAACCAGCATTTATCCAATCCATGAATAAATTGTGTTAGTTCTCCACCCAAAATATCCTGAATCCATCCAATTCTCTCCATTTGTACTGCTGCCATCTGATTCAAAGTTCTTATCTGCACTAGAAAGCCTGTTGTAGTAGCCTCCAAACTGGTTCCAGGATTTCCATGCTTGACCTGCTTTCGATCATTTCATCAAACAGCAGCCAGAGCAATATTTTAAATTATTTCCACTTCAGGCCTTTCCCTCTGTCTAGAGAGTTCTTGACACGTTTGGTTCCTTCTCCTTCATTCTGTTCTCAGAGTTAATGTCACTTCCTCCGCAGCAACATTCTCTGACCACCCTAGCTCAAGTCCCAACCACTTCCTCCCCTCACTCTCTACCATACCACTGCCTTCAAAGCGCTTCTATTTGAAATTTGTTTTGCATTATTTATATTTCAACAAATACCTGCTCTGCTCACATACTATGTGCCATTTTAAGTGCTAGCAATACAGCGAAAATTCCTGAGCTCATGGAGCTTACATTCTGGTGGAGGAAACCACCAACAAACAAAATAAAGAAAGAAAATACGTTATAGTGCCAAGGTGAACAAAAAACAAAGCATGGAAGAGAAATAAAAAATGTTGAGGCGAGGACTAAACTGTATTCTCAAAAATGGTTAAGATGACTAATTTTATGTTGTGTATCTTCCCACAATTAAAAAAAAAATTTTTTTTTTGAGACAGACCCTCGCTTTGTTGCCCAGACTGGAGTGCAGTGGCATGATCTCGGTTCACCGCAACTTCCACCTCCTGGGTTCAAGCAATTCCGCCTCAGCCTCCTGAGTAGCTGGAATTACAGGCGCATGCCTGTAATTGACTACTGACTACTCCCTTCTCAATAGTGCTCACAGCAAGTTACAGAGAAGACAAAACACCCAGCTAATTTTTGTATTTTTTGTAGAGATGGGGTTTTGCCATGTTGACTAGGCTGGTCTCGAACTCCTGACCTCAAGTGATCCACCTGCCTCAGCCTCCCAAAGTGCTGAGATTACAGGCTTGAGCCACCACACCTGGCCCACAATTTAAAAAATTTTTTATCAAAAATGTTTTAAAAGTTGGGGCGAGGGTGGGGAGGCAAAAAATAAATAAATTTTAAAATAAAATAAAATAATTAAAAGTTGGGGCAAGAAAATGCTAAATTTCAAATAGCACAGAAGGCTTCAATGAAAGTGATATGGAGGAAGACATGAAGAAGTAAAAGAACTCACCATGTTGATATCTGGGGAAACAAATTCCAGGCAAAGAGAAGAGTAACGCAAAGGCCCTGAGCAGGGATCATGCCTGGCATATTTGAGAAGCAGCAAGTATGTCTGGCTTTGTGAGTCGGGGAGCCATTAATCCATAGCACCTAAATCAGTGTCTGGTATAAAAAAGGAACTCAAATATATGACTACTGTATAGCACCAAGACTGGTATAGGTACATCTCTTTAAAAGGTAAATTATGTTGTTATTTCACACTTCAGAGGACAGTGTGGTTGATTTATAAGATCCACAGAAAAGGCCAGGTGCAGTGGCTCACATCTATAACCCTAGCATTTTGGGAAGCTGAGGTGGGATTATTGTTTGAGCTCAGGAGTTTGAGAGCAGCCTGAGCAACATAGCCAGACCTCACCTATACTAAAAGTTAAAAAAATAAATAAATCAGCCAGGTGTGGTGGCACATGCCTACAGTCCCAGCTACTCAGGAGGCTGAGGCGGGATGACTGCTTGAGCCTGAGAGATTGAGGCTGCAGTGAGTTCTGATTGTACCACTGCACTCCAGTCTGGGCGACAGAGCCAGACCTTGTCAAAAAAAAAAAAAAAAAAAACAAAATCCACAGAAAAACAACAGCATAACTTAATTTTAAAAGGGAAAGAGGTTTTCAGTTATTCCTAAATACTTTTCCTGATGATTTTCTGCTATTGGTTGAAAAAATTTAATTACTTAGCTTAAAAACTTACTAGATTATCCACTGGTATCTTGAGACCCCTTTTCTACTTAACTCTTAACTGAGCCTCCTTTAAATCATGATTTTCCTATAATTCATCATCCCCAATTAATCTCCTTTTTCATATGCCACCTCTTAGTATTGTTTTTACTATTCTTACCTTACCTACTACTCCCTTGTCAATAGTGCTCACAGCAAGTTACAGATAAGACAAACAAAATAGCTTTGTAAAAGATGCCAACCTTAAGGATATATTAGTAAAATATACATATGAATTATAATTCATGCTGTCTCCAGTCTTTGGAGGAGTTGAGGAGTTGGGGGGTCTTTAGTCTCAAGTTCCACAACTTCCACCCTCCCCCAAAGCCCCAACCCTATGGTACTTATAATCTAAGTGATCATGGGAACAAAGGACCTAAGGAGTGGATCTAGCAAGTGTAACCATTCTTAGTTTTTAGATAAAAATAACTAATAAAGTACTGTTCTCTTGTTCTTACAAGCACATTTCAGATTAACCCAATTCTATGCTTAATTATTTAAATGCATTAGAACAAGAGTGCCATACTTTTTTTTTTTTTTTTAACAGAGTACATTCAGAATGTTGTATTTAAGGGGGGACAACTTCAGGCACAATCACCAATTACGAATGGCCAATACAGGCTAGGCTTGGTAGCTGAGCCTGTAATCTCAGCACTTTGGGAGGCCAAGGCAGGTGGATTACTTGAGTTCATGAGTTTGAGAGCTGCTGGGGCAACATGGTGAAACCCCATCTCTACAAAAAATACAAAAATGAGTTGGACATGGTGGAATGCTCCTGTAGTCCCAGCTACTCAGGAGGCTGAGGTGGGAGGATGGCTTGAGCCTGGGAGGTAGAGGTTGTAGTGAGCTGAGATGGAGCCACTGCACTCTAGCCTGGGCAACACAGCCAGACCTCATCTATACCAAAAGTTAAAAAAAAAAAAAAAAAAAACCACCACAGAGCCAGACCTTGTCTCAAACAACAATAAAAAGAATAGCCAATATATTACGAAATTAAGCCTTAGGCCAAGCGCAGTGGCTTACACCTGTAATCCCAGCACTTTGAGAGGCCAAGGCGGGTGGATCACCTGAGGTCAGGAGTTCAAGACCAGCCTGAAGTCCCGTCTCTACTAAAAATACAAAAATTAGCTGGGTGTGGTGGTGGGTGCCTGTAATCTCAGCTACTCAGAAGGCTGAGGCATGAGAATCACCTGAACCTTGGAGGTTGAGGTTACAGTGAACCGAGATCTTGCCATTGCACTCCAGCCTAGGCAACAAGAGCAAAACTCCGTCTCAAAAAAAAAAAAAAAAAAAAAAAAAAAAAAAAAAAAAAAAAAAAAAAAAAAACTTAATTACTTGCCAAAAATCAAACCCAAATAAATTATATCTTAATATAAACACATTTGGTTCCTTGGCTTTTTAAGATTCAAGTAGGGTAGCACCTAACGATTAAAATGGATTATATTAATTTGTTAAGACATTAATTCTAACATTACATACAAACTTATAATGATTCTCCAAATAAGATAATAGTAACAACATAAATAACTTTTGGCTTCTAAAGTTTAAATACAGAAAAAAAAATTTGTATTCAGGTCAATAATGGGGGCAGGACATCCAAAAAACAGTTAATACCCTAAAGACAAGAGGCTACAAGAGGTTTTAATGCATATAAAGTTTATTATTATAAATGTCAGTGACTAGCCAATCACAAAGCTTAAGACTTCAAGAAAACATTGATAATTTTTAATTTATTGCCATAGATTACGTCATTTTTTTTTTTTTTTTTTTTTTTTGAGACGGAGTCTCACTCTGTCACCCAGGCTGGAGTGCAGTGGCGCGATCTCGGCTCACTGCAAGCTCCGCCTCCCGGGTTCACGCCATTCTCCTGCCTCAGCCTCTCCGAGTAGCTGGGACTACAGGCGCCCGCCACCACGCCCGGCTAATTTTTTTGTATTTTTAGTAGAGACGGGGTTTCACCGTGGTCTCGATCTCCTGACCTCGTGATCCGCCCGCCTCGGCCTCCCAAAGTGCTGGGATTACAAGCGTGAGCCAGTCATTTTCAATGTTCATATAAAAATCCACTTTATTTCTGAAGAGCTTGGTGAAAGGGAAGAGCACTAACCCTGCATTTGTATACTACAGAAAGGAGAAGTGTATTGTATGTGAGTTATGGCTCAATAAAGCAATGTGAGAAAGTATGAAAGAAGGAGAAATTAGTGGAGTATATAAAACTCAATCCTGGTTTTGTTAAATAAAACACTAAAACCAATCAATAAATACTGGCATATTTAAACTATTAGGTGACATAATGAAGACACAGTAGATACCATTAGCTAAAGATTTCTACTCTTAAAGATGGAACTTCCATATAATAGAACTTTATTATACAATAAATTAAAGGGAAGGTGGCTTATGTAACAAAGGACTAACCTTCAAGATCTTTTAAGTGAAAAGGCACCTAGAGTATATATGTTCTTCTGCAGTAAAAAGGGAAGGAATTTGTGCATATGTTTGTTACATAAGACACATGTTATATATACACATATAGACGCATACACGTATATGTTTTTGGTGGCTATGTATAAATTAGCTTTGGAAAGATATACAAGAAACAGCTAACACGAGGGCTATCTGTGGGTTAACAGAATAGCTGGAGCATAGTAAAAGGGAAGATTTCCTTAGGTCACCATTTTGTGTGTTTTGGATTTTGAGCAATGTGAATATAAACTTACCAAGAGGAAAAATTAAAAGTACTTTACCTTGCACCATTGTTCCTAATGACTTCCACAGTTTCTTCGACAAAATATCGATCCTTGACATAGGCAAAGATATCATCACAAATTTCATGTAAGCGTGAACGATGGGTAAGGCTGGTCAAGTATAAAACTGGAATAATTAGTGGTTCTGGAAAACTCTGAAGATTCTGTCTTGCTTTTTTTTCTGACTCAAGTGCTTCCTGATACGTCAATCCAGGTCTACCCGTCACAGCACAACTCCACACAAGGCTGTTGCACAGAATGGTTCGTTCAAAAAAGTCACTGATAAAAAACAAAAACAAAAACAAAAGCCCATTACCTATCATTTCGCAAATTTTATATTAAAAACTGATAGCATTATCAGGTTATTTTTGTGCCTTTAACGCAAAATTTTACGTAGACTCACAGAACTCAAGGGTTTGGTAACTGGTCAACTTATAACATTAATAGAAACATAAGAAAAAGTATATTTAAACTAAATATTTATATTTTGCAATTTAAAGGCACATCAGTCAAAACTAGACTTTGAGTTCCATCTGTTTTTCAGTGAAAAACTGAAAACTTTAAGCAGCTAACAAGAGAAAAGCTAAATAAAGTAGTACTTCACATAATGAAAAATCAGTCATTAAAAAGCATAAAGTTCTTAATTAACATTCCAATTAATATTAATAGAAAAATACCTATTTTCAGTTTGATTTCTCCTGTATTTTCTTGAAACTATATGATGATCTCATTTGTGTTAAAAAAAAAAAAAAAAAAAAAGAGAGGAAAAGAGAAAAAGGAAAGAAAATAAAAGGTACCTATAGAAGCATAGATTTCTGGAATGTCATATAAAACTCAAGGTAACAGGCAGTAGTGATAAGACTGGGGAACCATTCTATTCAGTGCTCTTCTATTCTGCTGGAATTCCTTAATATGTGCATTTACTTATTTTCAAAAATTCTATCCACTCTCTTTTTTTCTTTTTTTGGAGATGGAGTCTCACTCTGTTGCCCAGGCTGGAATACAGTGGCTGGATCTCAGCTCACTGAAACCTCCACCTCCCAGGTTCAAGCGATTCTCCTGCCTCAGCTTCCCGAGTAGCTGGGATTACAGGTGCCTGCCACCACGCTCGGCTAATTTTTTTTTTTTTTTTTTTTTTTTTTTTTTTTTTTTTTAGATGGAGTTTCACTCTTGTTGCCCAGGCTGGAGTGCAATGGTGCGATCTCGGCTCACCACAACCTCCGCCTCCCAGGTTCAAGGATTCTCCTGCCTCAGCCTCCTTAGTAGCTGGGATTACAGGCATGTGCCACCACGCCTGACTAATTTTATATTTTTAGTAGAGACGGGGTTTCTCCATGTTGGTCAGGCTAGTCTCAAACTCCTGACCTCAGGTGATCTGCCTGCCTCGGCCTCCCAAAGTGCCGGGATTACAGGTGTGAGCCACCGCGCCCGGCCATGCTCATCTAATTTTTATATTCTTAATAGAGACGGGGTTTCCCCATGTTGGCCAGGCTGGTCTCGAACTCTTGACCTTGTGATCCACTCGCCTCGGCCTCCCAAAGTTCTGGGATTACAGGCGTGAGCCACCATGCCCAGCCTTATCCACTCTCTTTTAAAATGCAAGAGATCTATATCATAGAAAGATTTCTAAGACATAATGGGTAGGAAAAACATAAATCAATGAACACACAATCCCATGTACATTAATTATAATAATCACAAAAATGTATGTATTTATATACATACTATAAAGATATTCCCTATGGAGAAAGGAGGGGAGACTGGGAAGGAAGGAAAAGGAAAACTTTTTTTGCGATTCTAAATAATTCTATATTGTTTGAATTTTTTTTTTCTTTAAGAGAGTCTCACTCTGTTGTCCAGACTGAAGGGCAGTGGTACAACCACCTAGGATCAAGCATTCTGTCTTGCCTCAGCCTCCTGAGTAGTTGGGACTACAGGTGCACACCAGGACATTCACCTAATTTTTTTGAGAGGGTAGAGATGGGGTCTCACTATGTTGCCCAGGATGGTCTCAACCTCCTGGGCTCAAGCTATCTTCCCACTTCGGCTTCCCAAAGTGTTAAGATTACAGGAATGAGCCACCATGCCCAGCCTGTTTGAATTTTTATTTTTATTTATGTATTTACTTTCCCGAGACAGAATCTCACTCTGTTGACCAGGCTGGAGTGCAGTGGCACGATCTTAGCTCACTGCAACTTCCGCCTCCCTGGTTCCAGCAATTCTTGTGTCTCAGCCTCCCAAGTAGCTGGGACTACAGGTACATACCAATATGCCTGGCTAATTTTTGTATTTTTAGTAGAGATGGAGTTTCATCATGTTGGCCAAGCTGGTCTCAAACTCCTGGCCTCAAGCAATTCACCACCTCAGCCACCCAAAGTGCTGGGATTAGAGGCGTGAGCCACCGCATTCAGTCCTGTTTAAATTTTTTTAATGAGCATTACTCATATATCATTTTGCAATAATTATTTTTTAGATGGAGTCCCACCCTGTCACCCAGGCTGGAGTGCAGTGGCGCGATCTCAGCTCGCTGCAACCTCCGCCTCCTGGGTTCAAGTGATTCTCCTGCCTCAGCCTCCTGAGTAGCTGGGATTACAGATGCGCGCCACCACACCCAGCTAATTTTTGTATTTTTAGTAGAGACGGGGTTTCACCATGTTGGTCTCGAACTCCTGACCTTGTGATCCGCCCATCTCAGCCTCCCAAAGTGCTGGGATTACAGGCGTGAGCCACCACATCCAGCACAATAAAGTTTTGTGTTTTTTTTTTTTTTAAAGACAGAGTCTCGCTCTGTCACCCAGGCTGGAGTGCAGTGGCGTGATCTAGGCTCATTGCAACCTCTGCCTCCCAGGTTCAAGGGACTCTCCTGCCTCAGTCTCCCAAGTAGCTGGGACTAAAGGCACATGCCACCATGCCTGGCTAATTTTTTGCATTTTCAGTAGAGATGGGGTTTTACCAAGTTAGCCAGGATGGTCTTGATCTCCTGACCTGGTGATCTGTCCACCTCAGCCCCCCAAAGTGCTAGGATTACAGGCATGAGCCACTACGCCTGGCCAATATAATATTTTTAAAATGTAAAAAGCCCACTGTGGTGGCATGAGCCTGTAATTCGAGCTACTCTGGAGGCCGAGGCAGGAGAATCGCTTCAGTCCAGGAGTTCAAGGCTACAGTGAGCCACAATCATGCCATTGCACTCCAGCCTGGGTAAGAGTGAGACTGTCTGAAAAAAAATTTTTTTATATACATGCATATGGTTATACATATGCAAAAGGGTTAACAATGGCTGCCTCTAAGTGATAAGATACAGGTAAAATTTTTTCCTGCTTTATACTTCGTTCTACTTTTCTAAAATTATATGTAACCATACAATTCATTATTCTTCAATTTCTTCTCCTTCCTGAAATCTTTACTTTTCCCATCATTCTAAAAGTACTTAAACTGTTATATGTCTATTTCCTGGTTAGTACATCTATCTGTGTAGGTTATCTCTATTAGTTTGATCTCCAAAAATTGGGGGCAATTCCATTTAGATTGTTTCCTTTGTACACGTCTATAGAACAACTTTTTAAAAAGGTATCTATGGAAATAAAGCAAGAGAAACTAATCATACCTTAACTTAAATAAGATCTACAGAAATAGCATGCATATGCCAAGTTATATGGCTCTTAATACAGTACAAAGAAGATCCTTTTGAAGTAAAGTTTAGTTCAGGAAATAATGGGTGTCTATCATCAAAAATACAAAGTAAAAAGCAGTTATCCTTATAGGATAGAAGGCAGATATCCTAAGAATTCAGAGAAAGGGAAGGGAAGAATTCACAAGGTAAAAAAAGATTTTTAAAAATACTATTAGAACTTTTTTGGGGGGAAGTAATGTTAATAGGTAGGTCTTAGCCGGACACGATGGCTCATGCCTGTAATCCCAGCACTTCGGCAGGCTGAGGCAGCAGGATCACTTGAAGCCAGGAGTTCGAGACCAGACTGCGCAACAAAGCGAGACCGTCTCCACCAAAAATTGAAGAAAAAAATTAGCCAGGGGGCGCACATCTATAGTCCTCGATACGCAGGAGGCTGAGGTGGGAAGATCACCTGAACCCAGGAGTTCAAGGCTGCAGTGAGCTATGATTACACCACTGCACTCCAGCCTGAGTGACAGAGCACAACCCTGTTTCTTAAAAAAGTTCTAGTTCGGGCACGGTGGCTCACATCTATAATCCCACCACTTTGGAAGATTGAGGCAGGAGAAATGCTTAAGCCCAGGAGCTCAAGACCAGCCTGGGCGACACGGCAAAACCCAGTCTCTACTAAAAACAGAAAAATTAGCCAGGTCCACGTGGTGGCACGTGCCCGTAGTCCTAGCTACTCAGGAGGCTGAGGCAGGAGGAGCACTCCAGCCTGGGAGGCCGAGGTTGCAGTGAGCCAAGATCGCACCATTGCACTCTAGCCTGGGTGATAGAGTAAGACAATATCTCAAAAAAAAAAAAAAAAAGAAAGAAAAGGAAAAAAAGTTCTAACTTTTTCCTATAGAAACAAACATATCTATAAGATTTAGCTTCTCAAGCCAGTACATAGTTAGCACATAATGTACATTGGTATACTTTTTTCCTCTTTTTTAAAATTGATATATAACAGTTATACATATTAATACCTGTATACAATGTGTAATGATCAAATCGGGGTAAATGGGATATCCATCACATGACGTATACTTCTAATAACTTAAACAATACTTAATATTGCTCAAGAAAATTATACTTCAAATCTAAATATCTTATACTTTAGTCTGTAAGCCAGTGCTAGTAGAAATAGAATAACCGGTTAGTCACATGTATAATTTTAAATTTTCTAGTGGTCACATTTAAACATTTTAAAATAAAAATAACCCAATATATCACAAAATAATTTCATTTCAATACGTAATAAACATTTTAAAATTTGAGATACTTTACTTACATTCTTCTTTAAAAAAAAAAAAAAATCCGCCAGGCATGGTGGCTCACGCCTGTAATCCCAGCACTTTGGGAGGCCAAGGCAGGCAGATCACGAGGTCAGGAGATCGAGCACATGCTGGCTAACACGGTGAAACCCCAGCTCTACTAAAAATACAAATAATTAGCTGGGCGTGGTGGCACGCGCCTGTAGTCCCAGCTATTGGGGAGGCTGAGGCAGGAAAATCACCTGAACCCGGGAGGTGGAGGTTGCAGTGAGCCAAGATTGTGCCACTGCACTCCAGCCAGGGCAACAGAGCGAGACTCTGTCTCAAACAAAAAAAAAAAGAAAAAAAAATCCAATGTATATTTCACATTTACTGCCTATCTTAATTCGGACTAATCACATTTCAAGTACTTAATAACCCATCTGGCCAAGTAATGGCTCCTGTTCTGGACAGCACAGCTCTAGCTAGCCACAGCAGCTAGGTGCCTGGGGTATTGAGTAGGCCACACATGGGATATTTCATGCCATGGCAGGGGGACAGCTAAACGCAGTGAATTGCAACAAACACGATTTAGATTTAACACTGCCTAAAAGAATCAAGGACAGCAATGGCACAAACGCCACAACCAGTGATGTATAGCTGCCCTTTTATACCCTAAGGTTTCTACTATCTCCTACAAAATGTTTGTGCCATTTGTTTCCTTTGTGTCTATTTACTCTACAAAGTTATTGTTACATTATAGCTTCACTGTGCACAAAGACCTAGCCTAAGGAGGCAGGACATGCTACCACAGTGGCCATTTTAAGGGAGAAAAGTCCAAGGGTCATCTCTCCCCTACTCATAACCCCCCTAACAGCACAGCACCATCTCTAACATTATACACCTTCACTTTCTCCCACTTCTGTAATTCTGCTCACACTTTACCCATTTATCATACATATTTAAATGTGCAGAATTTGTTAATACTGAATTCTAGGGGGTTGGTTACAATGTCTCTTCAATTTCTACATTATAAGAATGTAACTAACGAAACTTACAAGAAATACATTTTACTACTGTGAGCAAAAATGATAACATACAAAGTATTTTTATATGAATGTAAATTTAGGCTAACACAGGTTATTAATGTCAGATTTATGACTGTGCTCTTTCAATTATCCCCTTCACTAAAGGTGGGCATCCTACTGGCACAGAGACCAAATCCTGCCCTCCACCTGTTTTTGTAGTTTTGGGAACACAACTATACCCATATTTTTAGGTGTTTTCAGTAACTGCTTTCTCACTACATTTGCACAATTGGATAGGTACAAGAGACCCTATGGCCAAGCAAAGCCTGAAATACTGATTATCTGGCCCTTTGTGGAAAAAATTTGATGACCCCTCCTCTTTATCATTATTTCATAAGGAAAAGTTGCTGAGTTACAAGGGACTTTCTTAAGAACACACCTGTAATATGAAGTCAACCAACACTCTGGTGAACAAACTGAGGAACAAAGTGCAGCATACTATTAATTTGTTGGGTACTGGGAAAACTAAAAAACTAAAAACCTAGTAGGGGAAGATTAAATTGTGACATAAAAATCAGAAACTAGGCCGGGCACCGTGACTCACGCCTGTAATCCCAGCACTTTGGGAGGCCGAGGCGGGTGGATGACAAGGTCAGGAGGTCAAGACCAGCGTAGCCAAGATGGTGAAACCCCGTCTCTACTAAAAATTCAAAAATTAGCCAGGCATGGTGTCAGGAGCCTGTAATCCTAGCTACTTGGGAGGCTGAGGCAGGAGAATCGCTTGAACCAGGGTGGCAGAGGTTGCAGTCACACGAGATGGAGCCACTGCACTCCAGCCTGGGTGACACAGTGAGACTCCGTCTCAAAAAAAAAAAAAAAAATCAGAAACGAAGTACAATTCGGATAAAAACAAAGTGTACTCTACTTAGGGGCCAAAACACACTCATTCTCTCTATGTATGTAAGTATGTGTGTGTGTGTGTGTGTGTATATAATACACATATATATGTAATATATAATGTATGTATATATATACGTATATATTACATATATATACGTATATATTACATATATACGTATATATTACATATATACACGTATATATTACATATATACACGTATATATTACATATATACGTATATATTACATATATACACGTATATATTACATATATATACGTATATATTACATATATACGTATATATTACATATATATATACGTATATATTACATATATATATATATGTCAAATTTCTTTTGTAAAATCAATTCTAGGCCAGGCGCGGTGGCTCACACCTGTAATCCCAGCACTTTGGGAGGCCAAGGCGGGCAGATCACAAGGTCAGGAGATCAAGACCATCCTGGCTAACACGGTAAAACCCCGTCTCTACTAAAAATACAAAAAAATTAGCCGGGCTTGGTGGCATATGCCTGTAGTCCCAGCTACTCGGGAGGCTGAGGCAGGAGAATGGCGTGAACCCGGGAGGTGGAGCTTGCAGTGAGCCGAGATCGCGTGACTGCACTCTCGCCTGGGAGGTAGGGCGAGACTCTGTCTCAAAATAAATAAATAAAATAAAATAACATAAAAGATAATTCTCAGCAAATGCCCCTAAAATGTAAGTGCACTCAATAAATATTATCAATTCTTTTTTTTTTTTTTTTTTTTTTTTTTTTTGAGGCAGAGTCTCGCTCTGTCGCCCGGGCTGGAGTGCAGTGGCGCAATCTCGGCTCACTGCAAGCTCCGCCTCCCGGGTTCACGCCATTCTCCTGCCTCAGCCTCCGAGTAGCTGGGACTACAGGCGCCCGCCACCGCGCCCGGCTAATTTTTTTTGTATTTTTTAGTAGAGACGGGGTTTCACCGTGGTCTCGATCTCCTGACCTCGTGATCCGCCCGCCTCGGCCTCCCAAAGTGCTGGGATTACAAGCGTGAGCCACCGCGCCCGGCAATATTATCAATTCTTATTGTTCTGGCACCACATACGCAGAGACATCCTAGAAGACTAACCAGTATGGTAGAGAAACAATGTCAGAGAAACACTTATGTTTTCAAGAAAGACATTTGGAAGGGGAGCAGAAAGAGACAGAACTATCTCAAACATCTGAAGGTATTTCTTCTTGTCAGCTCCTGAGGGCAAGTGTAGGAAACAACAGAAATTTTAGGAAGAGTTTTTGAATCATTATAGGTAGTATGGGGCAAACAACAAGGTATGTCCACAAGTTCTTAGGATGGTTTTCATTGTGTTTTGACGGATAACATATATTAGATTATCAATGAACACGCAAAATCCAATCAGGATGACCCAACTATAAAACTGTAGCAACTGCTTGTGGCAGACTGCAAAGAGGCCTAAAGGTGCGCAGGCTCCTTTGAAATATGACATTCATGCTCTTCTCACTAAGAGCTGGAGTCTATTTCATCACCTCTTGAATCTGGGCTAACCTTGTAATCTGTTTTGACCAAACTAATAAAGAAATGATATTGAGTGACTTCCATTCTCACCCTCTTGAAACTCTAAGACCACCATGTGAAACAGCCTCTGAGGTTGAAAGATCACATGGTAACTAAAACCATCCCAGCTGAGTTCCCAGACCTGTGACTGAGGCTCTTACTCCAACCAGCCTCAGCCTAGCCTCCAGCTGACTGCAAGTAAGTGAGTGAGCACAGAGGAAACCAGCAGACAACAAATTGGCAATCCACAGAATAGTGAGCAAATAAAATGGGTTGTTATTTTGAGCCACCAAGTTTTGGGGTAGGTTGTTACTACAACCTACAATATTGCAATAACTGATAAATGTATTGTCTGAAGAAAAAATGTATTTAAAACATCTGAAACTAAGTACATGTCTGCTAAGTAGATAAAAGATAAAATTCAAAAAGAAAAGCATTTAGGAATCTCTGCTATAACATCCAGGAAAAAAGGACTCATGGATCCAAGTATCAGGACCATATGCCAGGCTTATTCCTTAAAAAGGAGCTAAACATCTCATTTAAAGACACTAGCTACGAAAATTATCCAACTTCCTTTGAAAACCTCATGCTCACCAAATAGCCTTTGATTATAACTAGATTTCACACAAAACTGACCATCAGTATAGGAATTAGTCAGTATGAAAGACATTCTTCCCTACTATAAATTGATGATGTTCTGATGTGTCCATTGAATACCTAGGGCTTAATCACTTGGGGCATAGTAAAAAACCAAATGTCTAAGCAGACAGTACAGAGTGGTATCTACACAAAGATCTAGGCAGCCAGTTTAACTTCCAGGCAATGCCCCTATTTTCTTAGTGCATACTCCAACAGATATTAGGAAGAATTTTCCATAATAAGCACTATGTAATAGTAAGCAGTAAAAAGAGCATAAATGCTAGAATAATTGATGTGAGTTAGATTCTAGCATTATCAGTTACTAAAAAAATAATTTTGGACGCTGTAATCTTGGATTTACTCCCCACTCCAACTTCAATTTCCTCATCTGTAGAGGGAGGCTGTTGAAAGGACTGACTTATTAACAAGAGAGAGCAGATGAACAATGAAAACAGGATGCCTTGTAAGCTAGTTAAACCTCTTCCAATGAAAAGCCAGGGTGAAACATTAATTTGGACCACCTGTTAGTGATGTTGTGGAAGAGTTACACATTTTGTATGGAAGGCTGGACTCACTCAAAGATGGGAAATATATTCCAAGTGTCTACATGGCTAAAAAAAGTTATTTTATTTATGAGATTAAGTCACTAGGTAATACAACAAATCATTTTCCTATCCCACAAGTCAAGAAATTCCATATTCAGACCTGTTCCATTTTTTAACAATCCACAGCAAAAATAAAATCGTTGTCAGCTAGCCAAAATTAAAGAATATTTTTATTTTTGTAGAAACAAGGTCTTACTATTTTGACCTAGCTGATCTCAAACTCCTGGTCTCAAGTGATCCTCCCACCTCAACCTCCCAAAATGTTTACATTATAGGCATGAGCCACCACACGCAGCCAGAATAAATCGTATTTAAGAGACTAAATTATGCACCTTAGCTTATGCATTTGTCCACAGTTGATGTGCTATTGAGTCTTCTTTACCTATGAAAAAGCAGGTCAATCAAGAGTCAGCAATTAGTTAAGGAGAATGTAGTAAGGAGTTTCTGCTATATAATCACTGAGGATGCATCCTGGCCAGTCACTGTCTCAAAGAGTTCAGGTTCTTGGAGAAGACAAAATGTGAGGCAACAGGCCAAGTGCGGTGGCTCACACCTGTAATCCCAGCACTTTGGGAGGCCGAGGCAGGTGGATCACCTGAGGTCAGGAGATCCAGACCATTCTGGCCAACATGATGAAACTCCATCTCTACTAAAAATACAAAAATTAGCTGGGCATGGTGGCAGGCACCTGTAATTCCAGCTACTCAGGAGGCTGAGACAGAGAATGCTTGAACCCGGGAGGCAGAGGCTGCAGTGAGCCAAGATCGCGCCATTGCACTCCAGCCTGGGCGACAGGGTGAGACTCCGTCTCAAAAAAAGAGCAGCCTGCAGAGGTTTCCTTCATAGTTTTTCCAGAGTTGTTCCAAAGGTCAGGTTACCATACTACAGACCACCATATACCACGTACCACAAATGCATTTTTGGAAAGATCTCTTTGTAATCATTTGTGAGAAACAAAGTAATTCAAAATTTAACATGATTAAATGGCAATCTTCTTCCGATTTTGTCAAAATTCTTTCCGTTCAGTCATAGAAACCTAAGAACATCAGCAATACTCCTTAATTCAGGGTAAATGGTCAAATACCTTTGCTCCCAAACCAGTAATCTCTCTGGGGCTGCTTGTAATTTCCAAAAGCCCAAACACTTCAGCACAAGGGAAAAAACAAAAATTGAAAATAAAAATCTAGTTATTTAAAATGTTTAATGCCCTAAGACTACAAAGGATACAGTTCCTTAATATTAATGGAAGATACGGCTGGGCTTGGTGGTTCACGCCTATTAATTCTAGCACTTTGGGAGACTGAGGCAGGCAGATCACTTGAACTCAGGAGTTCAAGATCAGCCTGGGCAACACGACGAAACCTCGTGTCTACAAAAATACAAAAATTAGCCAGAGTGGTGGCATGCACCTGCAATCCCAGCCACTCAGGAGGCTAAGGTGGTAAGGTGGGGGGGATTGTTTGAGCCCAGGAGGTGGAGGCTGCAGTGAGCCAAGATTGTGCCACTGCACTCCAGCCTGGACAACAGAGCGAGAACCTGTCTCAAAGTAAGTAAATAAATAAAAATAATGGAAGACAGACAGTTCTGGAACGCGGAAAATCTGTATTTCAGCATTTCAGATTTCTCCATGGTTAGAATAATTCAGCTCAAGAACCAAAGTGCCTTGAGTGTTTAATTCACAAAGGATAACAGCCATATTCATCCTACCCTCTAAAGTAAGAAAAACCTGTTTAAAAGACTGCTTATGTGGAAGGAGAAACCAGTTTGAAATTTAAGCCTATTTACTATTTTGTTGATACTCTTAGTTTTTTTAAAATCATAATTGTTAGCAAGGCTTGTAGCTTTAAAATCCTTAAAAAAAAAAAAAAAAAAAAAAAACCCTTGTCCAATTTCCTAATCCAAGTTCACTTAACTAGTTACGAGAACTCTATTTGAGTAACAAAACAAGTCTCTACAGGAGCAGAGCGAAACGTGCACTCCTACTTAAAAGTACTGTCTGACGAAAAGTACTCTACTTCTCTAGATATAACATGTTTAATGTGTAACCCTTTCTGTGGAGCTGAAGAAAAAGGTTTACTTAAAATAAATGCTCAAAGGAACTTTTCTAACCTCACTATTCATTTCTTAGACAGGTGCAGTTTGCCCAAAACCCTCCCTTGATCAAGCCCCCACTCAGAAAAGGTGCCTCCTTACACGCGACGTTACTTGGTTGCTATTACACTTCGTTTCCAAGCCACAAAGGGACTCCTTTTGAGTGGAGAGGATAAAGCATAAGAAAAAGGGAGGATCACCCTCTTCGAGTGACTGATCAAGTCAGGTTCTCACTTAGAGATCCTGTTTAAACACAAGACGCTAAAACACACCTCCTTGCTCCGTGTCACAGGTCTAGATCTCTTGGGATAAATTAAGCGACAGGCTGAAAATGTAGGAGCTGTAACTACACCAGCAGCAGCTCCGCGTTCTTATCAAAACAATAGCGAGTGGCACATGTCAGGCAGCCCACATGCGCAGGGGGATAAAGCGGAGCCTGGCTGAGTCTGGAGTTGAACTTGTCTTAACCCCCTCCCCCAACACCCTCCACCGCGCTCCCGGCTACGCGAAAGTGAAAACGAGGGGCGCCCAAGGCCCTACTTCTTCCCCCTTCCTCTTCCCCTTGCCCAGCCGCGACTTCTTCCTCACTGATCTCCCGGGGGCGGAGACGCTGAGTTCCCCGGAGACGAGAGTTAGTCACCAAGAAGAGGCGGTGACAGAGAGCGCGGCTCGCGTCGCACTCCGAGGCCTAGCAGCGCCGGACGGGAGGCCGCCGACGGAGGCTCTCGCGTCCGCGCTCTCAGCCCCTGGTCCGTAGGGACGCCCCCTCCTTCCCTTCTAGAGCGAGTCTCAACTCCGCTCCTTTCTCCCCTACCCCAGGCAGCTCCAACGTCAGACCCCACTCCCGACTGAGAAAACGAAGCCCAGCCCAGCCGTTTCCTGCTCACCGGGGCAGGAATTCCCTCCCCCGGCCCAGGGACTGCGGCCCCACTTCGCTGACCCTAGCGGGGATCCCCTCGGCCGCCGGGAGGGGATCCCGGAACTGGTCCCGGAGTGCGCGTGTGGCCGCGGCGGGGAGGGGCGAGGCGGGGAGTTTCCGCCGCCCCGCGGCCAGGAGGGCGGGAGGGCGACAGCAGCGGCCAGGAGCGGTCCCTGAGGCCGGCCAGGGACCCCAGCCTCCTCCGCCACTACCAACCCGCGTTCCCCACGCGCGCCGCCGCCAGTTGGCCCCGCGCCTTCTCCAGGTGGAGGCTAGGAGGCAGAGAACCGCGGGCCCGGGGCCACCCGTCACTTTCAAGTCGCCCCGCCAGAAGCCCAGGGCGAGGAAAACGAGAGAGACAAAAGGGCGCTGGGGAGGGAGTCCCCACACCCCCTGCGGCCCCGCACACGGCCCGGCTCTTACTCGTAGTGGCGGAAGATCTCGTTGGTGACTTTACAGTAGAAAACTTCCTCGTCGGGCCGCAGGTCCGCGGGCGGCTTCTGTCTCACAAACGGCTTTCGGTGTAGCAGCGGCATCTCCCGTCCGCCCGCGGGCTCGCCTGGACCCTCGGCCGCCCGCGCCGGCCCCGCTTCTCTATCAAAATTGGAGGGAAAGGAAAGCCGGTAAGGTGGGGAGCCCTCGGCGGCAGCGTGGGCCAGTCTGCGCGCTGGGAGAAGGTCGGCTGCCTTTTGTGTGACTGATGTGCCGCGGCCGCTACCGGAGCCGAGTTCGTTCCTGCCGCTGCCCGGGTGTCGAGCGAGCGGAGCCGCCGCCGCCCCTGCCCCCCGAGCGCGCCCTACCTCCTCTCGTCCTGCCGCCGCCTCACAATGGGGCAGGACGCCCCGCCGCGGGGGGCAGTGCGGGAGCGGCGGCGGCCCCCTCCCCCAGCGCCGGCTCCTCGCCCGCCGCCGCCACCAGGCTCACAACGTGCTCGGCGCGCAGCCGGCCGGCCGGACAGCCCAACGCCGCCAGGGCGCTCGCCGCGGGCGGACCCCGGAGCTGCTCCGCTTTGTTCCCGGCTCGCCTCCACTTCCCGGCCGGCGCCGGCCGGCTCCCGAGCGACCCTCACCTGCGAGCACGTCGACTGCCACTTGTCCACCTTCTCCACTACAAAGGCAACGAGGGGAGACCCCGTCCTCCCAGGAGACCGCCTTTCTCCGGCCCCGCCGCGCCCCTGGCTGCTGCGTCTCCCGCTGCCACGGCCCGACTCCGCGCGGGGAATTGCGTCCCACCGCCACTTCCCCGCCTCTCGGAGCTCCTGGGAAGTTTCTGATCTACTTTCGGCTCTGAAGGAGGAAGAGCTGTTGGGAGGAGCTTTTCACTCCTCGCTTCTACCTTTTTATTGGCTACTCGATGACTTTTACAGCCTGTCACTGATACAGGAAGAGACAGCGGAGAGCCTGGGAGAACTACATTATTAATTAATGGAGCAACCCCTCGTGAAGATTCAGAAGCATCCTCCATGTTTGAGATTATCAGCCAAAAGATCTAGGGAAAGCGCTGGGGGTTCATAAACACATGGCTAACAAAGTAAAGCCTTCAAGTCTGGCACAGACGCTTGACTACACGATGGGAAAAGAGATTCCAATTACGATTTAACTTGTATTTTAAAAATGAGAAAAGAATAAGAAAATTTGTTGCTATTTTTCTTCCAAATTAGAATCCATATCTCTAAAAATACTTTGCATGTTTGTAAACATCCATCTTGAACAGAAGATACCTTGACATCAGTTCTATTTAATACTTATGGCAATTAAGAGATTTAGAGAGCAGAGGAAAAGACCAAAAAAAAGTATGTGTTACAAAGTGTCATCATGCTTGTAGGACCCCAACATTCTTGAAACTAACGCACCTTTAAAAAGTAATATTTACACTGCTGTAAATATTTGCAAAGTATCAATGTTTAATTCAATTAGAATTTTAAGGATTATGGATTTACTAGCGAAAATTCCCCTAAAGCAACTTTCCCATATCAGTAACTTTTATTTAGGGAAAAAATTTTAATGTACATAATACATGTGACCTTGGAATTCAATAGAATTTTCGAAACTAGAAGTAACTCAGAACGTTCACTAGATGTGTTTTAAAGTCTTTTTTGATACTGTCCTTAACATTTGCTTATTTGCAAATTAATATGTAAGAATGAATCTAAAAGTAAGTTTTAAGAACAGTTATTCGACAAAGACGTTATTCCTATTACCAATACTGCGAAATGATAATTACAGAAACAATGTGGGATCCGTTTTACAACTTCAAATTTAAGTTCCTTTGTACTTTGGAGCAGAAAATGTAAGAAATCGAAATCAAGAGTTACTATTTTTTATCTTTTAGGCTGGTTTTAACTGTTCATACACCTAGCAAAATAAACATTTGTGAAAGGCGTTATTCTTTGGGTGTTTTAAATTTCATTAATACTATTAATGCACCTTACTGTGCAGAAGTCACAGAAGTTTGGAAATGCTCTCTGTAAGTAGTAAGTATATACTTCAGTATCGGTAAACTCTTCAAATAAGAGTTTACAGATCTGATTATTTTTCTTTTTTTTTTTTTCTTTTTTGAGACAAGAGTCTCACTCTGTCCCCCAGGCTGGAGTGCGGTGGCACGATCTCGGCTCACTGCAACCTCTGCCTCCTGAGTTCAAGCGATTCTCCTGCCTCAGCCTCCCAAGTAGCTGGGATTACAGGCGCACACCACCACGTCCAGCTAATTTTTGTATTTTCAGTAGAGACGGGGTTTCGCCATGTTGGCCAGGGTGGTCTCAAACTCCTGATCTCAGGTGATCCGCCAGCCTTGGCCTCCCAAAGTGCTGGGATTACAGGCGTGAGCCACCGCATCCGGCCAAGATTTGGTGTTTTAAACCTGTCTTCAACTAGTATACTGAGTGACAAGTTAGAATTCCCTGCCTAGAAAGTATTTATTGGGCCGGGCGCGGTGGCTCATGCCTGTAATCCCAACACTTTGGGAGGCCGAGGCGGTTGGATCATGAGGTTAGTAGGTCGAGACCATGCTGGCCAACATGGTGAATCCCTGTCTCCACTAAAAGTAAAAAATTAGCTGGGCATGGCACTGGGTGCCTGTAATCCCAGCTGCTCGGGAGGCTGAGGCAGGAGGCAGAGGTTGCAGTGAGCGGAAATGGCGCCACTGCACTCCAGCCTGGGCGACAGAGACTCCGTCTCAAAAGAAAAAAAAGTATTTATTGATCTACCAGGTGAAAAATTTAGAGCCCATAAAGGTAAACTCAAAAGCGGGACTGGGAGAATGGATAATTTTCAACCTATATTGAAGCATTACCCTCACAACTCAAAATCCCAACTTAACAATTAAGCTAAATAAAGATGAAATTCTTTCTGAATACTTCAGTATTTATATTTATTAGATCTTACTGTTCAATAAGTCATTCAAATCATGATCAAAAGTCGTTATTTTATTATTAAATACAAATATTTAAGTTGGGTTTTTTCTTATACTAGCTTAAAATTTTATTCTATTCCATCAAAAGCTATCATACTCAGTTTTCTCATGATCATACTCAAATTTCAATACTATCGTAACTTATTTCTCTGAATTATATACATACAGTTTATTATAATGATTTGTGACATTTAATAAATGTTGTATAGTTGTTCATTGTTATTTCAGAACCATGTAAGTTTAGAAAATTATAATTAACATGTTCGAAAGTTTAATGTGTTTATAATACTTAATCAAATGAATAGACTACCTAAACTACCTCAAGAAATAACATTTAAAGTATTGTACACATTCACAACTAAAAGCTTACCTAATTTATGATCTATTTCTGTATTTTGGTATGATTTCTTCCCTGCTTTGTTAATTACTACTTCTTGGCTTTTGAGAATAAAAAGCTCATTGCTGTATTCAGAAAGTAATTAAAGGATACTGTCATAACATAGGACTTTGTGTAAAAAAATTTTTTTGGAAATATTGTCAAGGAAACTGAAGGCTAAAGTGGCACAAAAAAAGAGAAAGCAATGATATTAAAATTATTTAATTTTTAAAAATTTAAACATTTGTCAAGCTCCTTTTGTGTGCCAAGACACTGTTCTAACTCATATAAGGGATACAATGTAAATAAATATATCCTGGCTTCAAAAAATGTATAATCTTATAGGAAAGAGACAATGCAAATACAACCAATACAAGAATTATGTGAATCCTGATGATCGTGAGTAATATAATGCAGAAAGAGAAGTAGAAAAGATTAGAATAAAACGTAGAAGGAAGACCCCAGGATCAGTCCTAAATGAAGTCATCTACAGGGCATGATTTGAAGGGCAACAGAGAACTCATGCTCCAACATATCCTCGCCAGTCTCAAGCGACAACCCCATCAATCTCCATTAGTCATCCTTCAGCATGAAGACATGTAAAATGTGAATATTCTAGTTAGGCAGGACATATATTAATCTAATACTATCAAGACATAGTTTGATTAAAATATCAATTTTGAGACACATACTGCCTTAGAAGTAAAGACAAAACAAGACTATGGGCCAGGCGAAGTGACTCACACCTGTAATGCCAGCACTTTGGGAGGCCAAGGCAGGTGGATGAGGTCAAGAGTTCAAGACCAGCCTGACCAACACGGTGAAACCCTGTCTCTACTAAAAATACAAAATTAGCTGGGCATAGTGGCACATGCCTGTAATCCCAGCTACTTGGGAGGCTGAGGCAGGAGAATCACTTGAACCTAGGAGGCAGAGGTTGCAGTGAGCCAAGATCATGCCATTGCACTCCAGCCTGAGCAACAAGAGCAAAACTCCATCAAAGAAAAACAAAAAGACTGGAATTTTAAGTTTTATTTTATTTTATTTTATTTTTTGAGACAGACTCTTGCTCTGTCGCCCAGGCTGGGGTGCAGTGGCACGATCTCAGCTCATGCAAACTCTGCCTCCTGCGTTCAAGTGATTCTCCTGCCTCAGCCTCCCAAGTAGCTGGGATTAAAGGCGCCTTCCACCACACCCAGCTAATTTTTGTATTTTAGGTAGAGACGGAGTTTCCCCATGTTGGCCAGGCAGGTCTCGAACTCCTGACTTCAGGTGATCCACTCGCCTTGGCCTCCCAAAGTGCTGGGATTACAGGCATGAGCCACCACACCTGGCCCGGAATATAAGTTTTTAAAGTTTGAGGCTGAGCGTGGTGGCTCACGCCTGTAATCCCAGCACTTTGGGATGCCGAGGTGGGTGGATCACGAGGTCAGCAGATCGAGACCATCCTGGCTAACACGGTGAAACTCCGTCTCTACTAAAAATACAAAAAATTAACCAGGAGTGGTGGCGGGCGCCTGTGGTCCCAGCTACTCGGGAGGCTGAGGCAGGAGAATGGCATGAACCCGGGAGGTGGAGCTTGCAGTGAGCCAAGATCGAGCCACTGCACTCCAGCCTGGGCGACACAGCAAGACTCCGTCTCAAAAAAAAAGAAAGAAAAAAGTTTGAGCTAGAACAATTTTCCTGCAGCTTCTATTAATATTGACTGATTAACTTAAGAAAGGCTTTATACTGAGGTGGTTTAGTGAGACAGTAATCACTTACACCTGAAAGAAACCTTTGGGAACTCTGTTAAATCTTCCATTTTGCACCTGAGGAAATTGAAGCTGAGGAACCGGAATCCAGGCCTCCTGAGTCTCCTTGTCCAGTCAGTCTCTTTAGACCACACTGCTTTTTCTTTGGGTTCGATAATAGCTAATTTTCTTATATACCCTACTTCCACCCCATTAATGAGCTAAAATACCATTATACATCCTTCCTAAAGTGCTCATATAGGGATAAGCTATATTACTGATGATTAGAAATAATTATTTCTGTTGCAGCTGTGTCCTTAACATTAAAAAATAAAAAGTAAAGAAATAATTATTTTTGAGAATCATCCAGGAAAGCAACGGGGTAATAAAAGTCATAGGCCGGGTGAGGCTGCTCACGCCTGTAATCCCAGCACTTTGGGAGGCTGGGGCGGGCAGATCGCCTGAGGTCAGGAGTTCAAGACAAGCCTGGCCAACGTGGTGAAACCCCGTCTCTACTGAAAGTACAAAAATTGGCTGGGCTTGGTGGTGTGCGCCTGTAATCCCAGCTACTCAGGAAGCTGAGGCAGGAGAATCGTATGAACATGGAAGGTGAAGGTTGCAATCAGCTGAGATCATGCCATTGCACTCCAGCCTGGGGACAGAGTGAGACTCCATCTCAAAAAAAAAAAAAAATCATAAATTTGTCTAGTTGGACAGCTGACATGAGACCTATCTCCATGCTTCCATTAACACATCTAACAGATAGAAAATTTCATTTCCTTTACCTCTTAGCAATATTATAAAAGTACTTACAGTATAGCTGCCCTAAGCTTTTCTGAGAAAGATGCCTTACAAATATATACAAGGAACATCTTTAGTTTTGTAATTCCTTTTCTCACATATCTCTAACATTTGTCTCAAGTCTTCTATGTTCTTTATGTCTTTCTAATGAATTCATGGCATTTTACCCATAAAAGATTTCTATATACAGTACTGTTATTTAGAAGCAATGTGTTTTCCTTTATATCTGAAACCACTGGCCTAGTGTTAGAATAGTAGTTCTAGAACTTGGCTGCCCATTGGAAACACCTGAAAGGTTTTTGAAAAATACTGGTGCTTGGGCCATATCTAGGCCCCAGGTCTCTGGGATAGAGACCCAGGCATTGGGAGTTTAAAAATCTACTCAGGTAATTTAATGGACTGCCAAGGCTGAGAATTACTGTGCTGGGACTGTTGATGTTGAAGTGGTAATGTGGGCAAATTGGGAATACATCTTTTTATTCAAGCCCTTCTGATTAGAGTCATGAATTATGGGATGGTAGTAAAAGTTGAGAGAGTAGTCTATGGTCATCATCTTTATCACAGCAATACTTTATATTTAATGAATGTTTCCAACTTGTCAAGGATTGTGCTAAGGGCTTTAAGGGAATCATCTCATCTCATGCAATTTTCACCTCAAACTAAGAAGTACTTATCACCATTTTACAGATGAAGCCAGTGAGGCTCTGAGAGGTTAATTAAGTAGCATGCCCCAAACCATACAGTTCAGAAACAGGAAGGCCTAAATTCCAATCTTATCAACTCCAGAATCCAAGCTTCTTACTACTATTCTATATTTCCATAGGAGTGACTTGCTAATCTAGCTCAGATATAAACTGAAACAGGGAACTCGGTACTATCCACTGAACAATTTAGAACTTGTAATGATTAAGAAGGTTTGTTAATCATAAAAGTACTAAGGAAAACCATGGAAGATTTTAAAGAAATTATCTCAAAATAAGGAAAGCCTGCTTATAAGAGAAAATACACAATATATAATTCTACAAAATAAAAATTTAGGCTGGGCGCACTGGCTCATGCCTATAATCCCAGTATTTTGGGAGGCTGAGGCAGGTGGATCACTTGAGCACAGGAGTTCAAGAACAGCCTGGGCAACATGGTGAAATCCCATCTCTACTGAAATACAAAAATTAGCCAGGTATGGTGGCACATGCCTGTGGTCCCAGCTACTCAGGAGTCTCAGGTGGGAGGATCATTTGAGCCCAGGAGGTTGAGGCTGCAGTGAGCCAAGATCTCACCACTGCACTCCAGCCTGGGCAACAGAGTGAGACCCTGTCTCAAAAATAAAATAAAAATAAAATAATAAATAAAGTTCCGCATATAAAAGTTAACACAGGCCAGGCACAGTGGCTCACACCTGTAATCCCAGCACTTTGGGAGGCCGAGGCAGGTAGATCACCTGAGGTCAGGAGTTCAAAACCAGCCTAGCCACCATGGCAAAAACCTGTCTCTACTAAAAATACAAAAATTAGCCAGGCTTGGTGGTGGGCTCCTGTAATCCCAACTACTCAGGGAGACTGAGGCACGAGAATCGCTTTAACCTGGGAGGCAGAGGTTGCAGCGAGCCGAGATCATGTCACTGCACTCCAGCCTGGGCAACAGAGCAAGACTCCATCTCAAAAAACAACGACAACAACAAAGCTACCACAAAGTTGAAAGACAATAGCAAATTGGGGAAAAAAAATTTGCAACTCACTGACAAAGGGCTAATTTCCCTAATATATAAAGAGCTCCCATAAATAATAATAATAAATCACAATAACCCAAGATAAACAGAAAAGGAAGCACGAATGGCTTTTCAAACATAAAAAACACTTTGGGAGGCTGAGGTGGAGAGATTACTTGAGGTCAGGAGTTTGAGACCAGCCTGGGCAACGTGTCGAAACCCCGTCTCTACTAAAATCCACAAAAATTAGCCAGGCGTGATGGCATAGTACCAGCTACTTGGGAGGTTGAGGGTAGAAAATCGCTTGAACCCGGGAGGTGGAGGTTGCAGTGAGCTGAGATCGCACCACTGCACTCCGGCCTGAGAGACAGAACGAGACCCTGCCTTAAAAATAAAAATAAAAATAAAAAGATTTTCACTAACAAGTATAAATTAAAACTACACTGCGAGGCCGGGTATGGTGGCTCACGCCTGAAATCCCAGCACTTTGGGAGGCCGAGGCAGGTGGATCACAAGGTCAGGAGTTTGAGACCAGCCTGGCCAGCATGGCGAAATCCTGTCTCTACTAAAAATACAAAAATGAGCTGGGTGTGGTGGCACGCGCCTGTAGTCCCAGCTACTCAGGAGGATGAGGCAGGAGAATCACTTGACCCTGGGAGGTGGAGGTTGCAGTGAGCCGAGATCACACCACTACACTCCAGCCTGGGCGACAGAGCAAGATTCCATCTCAAAACACACACACACACACACACACACACACACGGTACAGAAAAGTGTGTATGTTGTTTAAAAAAATATTATAATATATATTTGCCTGATACATAAAATACATCTGGAAGGATATGTAAGAAAATAACACACTGGTTGCCTCTGAGAAAGGGGTGGCTAGGAGACAAGGATGAAAGGGAAACTTTTTGGCTGGGCACGGTGGCTCACGCCTGCAATCCCCGCACTTTGGGAGGCCGAGGCGGGTGGATCACGAGGTCAGGAGTTCGAGACCAGCCTGACCAACATGGTGAAACCTCCTGTCTACTAAAATTACATATTAGCCGAGATCACACCACTGCACTCCAGTCTGAGCGACAGAGCGAGACTTTGTCTCAAAAAGAAAAAAAAAAGAAAGAAAGAAAGAAAGGGAAACTTTTCACCGTTGAAAGATGAATAAAAAATTTAAAAATACAGAGGTTAGAAGGTAAAGAGGCAAGTCAGGAAAGATAGCTGATGTAATAAAATCTTTCATTTCACAATTAAAAATATAAAGTTTAGAACTGCAAATAGAAAGTAAAAAATGTCTGTGTTAAATATTTTACAGGGCCTACCATAATGTCTTTCCCAAGATAGGGGTTCAATACATATCTGTTGGATGGATGAATGGTTACATGGATATATAAAATACAAATTTAATTTGATTATAGTGAGAGAAATAGAGTCAGATAGCTGCTTTCATCTTAACCTGGAAATAGAATTTAGATTACACATTTCCGAAAAATTCTATCTAGATTACCTACGTTTATAGTTATTTACCAACTTACAAAATAAATCATACTATGTTCAACCAGAGAGATTTATTGTTGTTTTTAAAAATAAGACATATAAGGAATAATCAGACATAAAAACTGTTTTGACTCCAATAACTTACAATGTGCTTTACAAAGAAGAGTCCTCACATTGCAATGCCTGTATCCATAGACTACCTGGCCAATATGGAAGGAGAGCTAGAACTAAGACAAAATTCAGAACCCAGGTCTGAAAGTATTTTTGCTAGATTCTAACCTAAGAGTTCCTGACAAAACGTGCTAATGCTATAGGTTCCTATAAAATAAAAACATTCAGGATTTTCTCCTTTTTATTTTTGTTGCCATCATCACACCTGGAAGCTAGGAGTCATAATAACTGCTCTATTTTCTCTAATTCAAATGTTTGGAGTGGGTGTGGTGGTTCACGCCTATAATCCTAACATTTTGGGAGGCCGAGGTAAGAGGATCGCTTGAGGCCAAGAGTTCAAGGCTAGCTTGTGCAACAAAGTGAGACTCCATCACTAACTCAAAAAAAAAGAAAAAAAAAAGTTTGTGTTGAAACACCATCTCATTTCCTTACCACAACTGAAATTTCTTTTCTTCAGCTGAAAAGAGATCATTTCATTTCAAGCTACCAGTAAACTGTTTCTCAATCACTTCTCAGCATGTAGACACCACATTCATGGCCCCTAGGAGCCAGTTTATCTACCAGAATAAGTGTCTTGCCTGATTCAAGTACAAAAACCAAATTTCTCTATACTAAACACCTTTCTTTTTCCCATTTCTTTCCTTTTCTTTTCTTTTTTTTTTTTTTCTTTTTTTTGAGACAGAGTCTCATTCTGTTGCCCAGGCTGGAGTGCAGTGGCATGATCTCGGCTCACTGCAACCTTCGCCTCCCGGGTTCAAGTGATTCTCCTGCCTCAGCCTCCTGAGCAGCTTGGATTACAGCTGCGCGCCACCACGCCTGACTAATTTTTGTATTTTTAGAAGAGACGGGGGTTTCACCTTGTTGGTCAGGCTGGTCTCGAACTCCTGACCTTGTGATCCGCCCACCTTGGCCTCCCAAAGTGCTGGCATTACA
Source organism: Symphalangus syndactylus (assembly GCF_028878055.3). Classification (NCBI taxonomy): domain Eukaryota; kingdom Metazoa; phylum Chordata; class Mammalia; order Primates; family Hylobatidae; genus Symphalangus; species Symphalangus syndactylus. The sequence continues at coordinate 19,422,231 of NC_072431.2, read as the reverse complement.
GGCATGAGGCACCACGCCCGGCCCCTCTTTTTCCCATTTCAAACTCTCCTCTTAAAATAAGGACTTCACAGTCAGTTCCAGTGTAGTAGGCAGAATAACAGCCTTCAGAGCTGTCCATATCCTAATATCCATAACCTGTGAATATGTTATCTTACATGGCAAAAGAAACTTGCAGATGTGATTAAGCTTAAGAACTTTAAGGCTGGGCGCGGTGGCTCACGCCTGTAATCCCAGCACTTTGGGAGGCTGAGGCAGGCAGATCATGAGGTCAGGAGATCAAGACCATCCTGGGCAACATGGTGAAATCCCATCTCTACTAAAAATACAAAGGCCAGGCATGGTGGCTCACACCTGTAATCCCAGCACTTTGGGAGGCTGAGGCAGGTGGATCACAAGGTCAGGAATTCGAGACCATCCTGGCCAACATGGTGAAACCCCGTCTCTACTAAAAATACAAAAATTAGCTGGGCATGGTGGTGGGTGCCTGTAATCCCAGCTACTTGGGAGGCTGAGGCAGGAGAATGGTGTGAACCCGGGAGGCAGAGGTTGCAGTGAGCAGACATTAAGCCACTGCACTCTAGCCTGGGCGACAGAACAAGACTCTGTCTCAAATAAATAAATAAATAAAATAAAATAAAATAAAATAAAATAAAATAAAATAAAAATACAAAAATTAGCTGGGCGTTGTGGCAGACGCCTGTAATCCCAGCTACTCGGGAGGCTGAGGCAGGAGAATCACTTGAACCAGGGAGTCAGAGGTTGCAGTGAGCCGACATCATGCCACTGTACTCCAGCCTGGCAACACAGAGAGACTCTGTTTCAAAAAAAAAAAAAAAGAAAGAAAGAAAAAAGAACCTTGAGATAGAGAGAGTCGCCTGTATTACCCAGGTGGACCCAATCTAATCACATAAATCCTTGAAAGTGGAGAACATTTCCTGACTATGTTAGAGAGAGATTCGATGGTTGAAGCAAAGTCAGAGATGTGACATTGCTCCTTCTGAATGAGAAAGAGGGCCACACACCAAGTCTCTAGAAGGTCTTCCAGCTTCTAGAGACCCCTTCAAGCTGCAAAAATTCATCTAGTCATTTCATAATACACTATTACCTTAGCCATATACGACCATAACATATATACAAAATTTGCATGTATATAGTAAGGAGATGATTATAAATGGACAAAGACTTTTTTCCTGATTGGATTCCATCTCCTCAGACCTCTTTAGGGACCTTGCTCCATCAGTCAGTTTTCCTCTAACATCAACCTCTCCTTCACCCCTAAGATCTCTGCCCTTAGACTATAAACTAGTGTAGGTCCATTTCATTGTGGGGGAAAAATTAAGTACAATCCTCAGCACTGTTTCTGTTCTCAACCAACATTTTAAAAAGGAAATCTGTGTTCTTTATTTCTCCTTATTTTCCAGCTCACTAGAGCCTTTCTACTCCCTACACCACCCTGAAGCTGCTTTTGATTCTGACCCCCTAACTGACAAATCCAAAGAACTCTTCTCCAGGAAAGAGTCCACCTTACTCACTCAGTCTGCTCCTTGGCATCCTCTCCGACCTTGGCCTCTGTGATCCAAATTTTCCTGATTCTCCTCCTACCTCCCTGAGCTGTTCTGAGTCTCCTTGGCATCACCTCTTCTCCCTCAATCTATTCCCTAAAGCCTGGTATTTCCCACCTTCCTCCCATCCATTCTCTTCTCTTGTCATTCCTCAGGGAGGCCTTCCCTAAATCAACAAACATCTCTTCCTCACAACATTAACTGCCTCCATTCTCATTGGAATATGAGCTTCTCTGGGGTCTTGTTCTTTCCTCGAGTACCCTGCCACAGTTCCTAGAAGATTTTTGAGATGATGAGTGACTCCCCAAACTGACATTTTATAAAGATTAATCTGGGAGGAAGTGGTGTGTAAGACTGACTGGACTGGGTAGTGCCTGGAGATAGGAAAACTTGTTGAGAAGGCATAGAAGTACAAGCACGAAATGAAATGAAGCCTGAATTATTGCCTTGGCAATGGAAGGGAGGAAAAGTCGGTAGAAATATTTCAGAAGAAATATTTGGTGACATAATTTGATGATACACTAAGGAAGAGAGAGGAAAAGTCAGAGATGATTCAAAGGTTTCAGGCATGGGAGTCCAGAAAGATAATAACATCATGAACAGAAACGGGGTAACAAGGTATTAAATTATGTTTGGGAGGGAGATGAAGCATTCAGTTTTAGATATGAAGCATCAAATCAGACCTGCCCTGCAGGCAGTTGGAAGACAGGGCTCTGAAATCAAAAGAGAAATCAGGCCGGGCGTGGTGGCTTACACCTGTAGCACTTTAGGAGGCCAAAGTGGACGGATCGCCTGAGGTCAGGAGTTCGAGACCAGCCTGGCCAACATGGCAAAACCCCGCCTCTACTAAAAATACAAAAATCAGCTAGGTTTGGTGGCACTCGCCTGTAATCCCAGCTACTCGGGAGGCTGAGGCAGGAGAATCACTTGAACTGGGGAGGCATAGTTTGCAGGCAGCTGAGATTGTGACACTGCACTCCAGGTTGGGTGACAGAGCAAGACTCTGACTCAAACAACAACAAAAAACAAAACAAAACAAAACAAAACAAAGGGAAATCAAAATTTAGTCTATAGATTAGGGGATTGTTTCCAGAAATGTGATAACAAAATCTACTAGAGTTGATGGATATATAGTAGGTAATTATTTGCTGAACAAATACATTTCTTTATACTCTTCCCTCTATTCAGGCACCCAGCTCAAGTACCAAGACACTCAAGACCCCTCCTCGGCAGTCCAGAATACCTCGCTGAGCCACTGTAACCACCGGCATTTGTTTTCTCCGTTCCTTCTTCTGGGTTGATCATTGCTAGATATTATGAAAATGTGCTCTCTAATCTTAGGGGCCTTTGCTGACACTCTAAACTCCTTTTACATCATCTCATATTGACATTCTGTTGAACGCCCTATAACAGGTTTTCCGAACTTCTTTTCAGTTTTCTCAAGCCTCCAACCTGGTCTTCCTTTCTTAGCCTTACCTTTGCTCTCAGCAATCACCTTGCCTCCTAATTTATTTACAAAATCTGAGCCATTCAATAGAACTTCTGTTCTCAACCCAATTTTTTTTTCACCACATCCCTTTTTCCTTCCCTATTGTTTTCTCCTCTCCAAGGCTATATCTGTGCCTTTGATCATATTTGTTTCAACCCCTAGGAGCTTATTCCTTGACTTCCTTAATATCTCCTCCCTTTGGTTGCTCTTTTCTTTTGGCCTACTAACATATTCAGGCTTCCCTGATCTTCCAGAAATGTTTTTCCTTCACTTTGATTCCCTCAGATGTAACATCACTCTCCTTTTTTTATCACTAAGTAATATAAACTTTACAACTATGTGTAGTTTTGATTAGTAGTTCGAATTCTTGCTGTAACAGTTTTGTGTTGGTATGTTCTATATATTGTGCCAGAGTCTCCAAAATGTAAGTTTCTATAGGGCAGCAATCATCTGATAAATTAATCTTAAAATGTTTTCAGCTTTGACTAATCAAATATTTGTACCATTTGGGATGCTGACTTTCAAGAAGCAACAAATAATCTAATACTACTTTGCGTTTATTTGTTTCCAAGGAGTTGGAATTGTAAATGCACGTAGAGTTATCATATGATGATTATCTCTTAGTCATAAGTCAGGATTTTTCGCTCTATAATAATAGCAATTATACTCATTTAAGGCTGTAAGCAAGAATCTTGGGCAATTCCTATGGCAACAAACTTGGGTGTTAGCATGAGAAGCGGGCAGTCAAGTTTTAATTTAGAAAGTGCCAATAAGAACACTGCATTTTTTTCATTATTAATTTAAATACAATCAATCTTACTTCACAAAATATATTTATGTTTTAGAACTTTCTAGCAGGAAAGTTAGCAATGCCTTCTCCTCTGTACTCTATACATATACCTACATTTCTCCTTCAATCATAAAAAGCTACCTCATTCCACCATAGCTACCATCTTGTTGATGAAGTTAGAGAAAACACCAGAATGTGATGCCAGGTATTTGGATCTAAGAGCTAAAGAATGAAATATTTAAGGCCGGGCGCGGTGGCTCAAGCCTGTAATCCCAGCACTTTGGGAGGCCGAGGCAGGCGGATCACGAGGTCAGGAGATCGAGACCATCCTGGCTAACACGGTGAAACCCCGTCTCTACTAAAAATACAAAAAATTAGCTGGGCGTGGTGGCGGGCGCCTGTAATCCCAGCTACTCAGGAGGCTGAGGCAGGAGAATGGCATGAACCCGAGAGGTGGAGCTTGCAGTGAGCAGAGATCGTGCCAGTGCACTCCAGCCTGGGGGACAGAGAAAGACTCCGTCTCAAAAAAAAAAAAGAGAATGAAATGTTTAAAACTTAAATGCATCTTTATAACCGACTTTTAGAAAAATTTATTTTTGGCCGGGTGTGGTAGCTCACAACAATAATCCCAGCACTCTGGGAGCCTGAGGTGGGAGGATCATTTGAGGTCAGGAGTTTGAGACCAGCCTGGCCAACACAGCGAAACCCTGTCTGTACTAAAAATATAAAAATTAGCTGGGCTTGGTGGCAGGCACCTATAGCCCCAGCTACTCCGGAGGCTGAGGCATGAGAATCACTTGAACCTGGGAGGCAGAGGTTGCAATGAGCCAAAATCATGCTACTGTATTCCAGCCTGGGTGACAGAGCGAGACTCTGACTAAAAAAAATACGAAAAACAAAACAAAAAAAAACAAAACCAAAAAAACTTATTTTTGTGATTTTACAAAAACCAAATATGTATTATATCACAACAAATGAAGGTTCCACAACTAGAAAATTGCTGAAAATATTTAAAGATATTGTGATTTATAGTAAAGCAAATGTATTCCTTATGTATAAAAATTAAATGAAAAAAATCACAGAGCAACTTTGCCAATCACTAAATTTAAGAACAAGAAAGTCATAGTGGCTCAGATTAAAAATCTGACAGACCACAGTGGCTCATTCCTGTAATCCCAGCACCTTGGAAGGCCAAGGTGGGTGGATTGCTTAAGCCTGGGAGTTCAAGCCCAGCCTAGGCAACATGGCAGAACCCTACCTCTACTGAAAATACAGAGATTAACTGGGCATGATGGCGAGCACCTGTAGGCCCAGCTACCTGGGAAGCTGAGGTGGAAGGATCACCTGAGCCTAGAAAGTCGAGGCCGCAGTGAGCCATGATCAAGCCACTGCACTCCAGTCTGGATGACAGACTGAGACCCTGTCTCAAAAAAAAAGTCTATGTCCCAAACATATATATTAAACATATATATTAAAACATAAATATATTTTGTGAAGTAAGATTGATTGTATTTAAATTAATAATAAAAAAATGCAGTGTTCTTATTGGCACTTTCTAAATTAAAACTTGACTGCCCGCTTCTCATGCTAACACCCAAACATTCTGTGTTATTATTCTCATTTTATAGATAATAAGAGTAAGGCTTATACTCTTACTATAAAATACTAAGAGTAAGGCTTAGCAAGGGAAAGAAAATATCCAAGATTCCACAGTATGCAAGTGGAAGAACTGGGATTCAAATTCAGATTGATTATATGTCAAAGTCTATTCGTTCAACAAATATCTCAGTGTCTTCTACCTGCCAGACATGGTTCTAGGGAACTTGGGATATATCAGGGAATAAAACAGAAGATCCCTGCACTCTGGGTGATTACATTCATTAGATGACAATTTCTCTATATTCTCTCCTGCTACCTACATCCACAAATAAAGAAAAATTTACTTTCCCAAAATTGACTCTTCTACTTATGTTCTTGATTTTTATCAGCTCGAGTCTCCTTTAAAACATAGAATACTAAAATGCCTCTTCCACTGTTGCACTGACCCCATCTAACTATATTAAATATACACAAGTATCATCTTTTTTTTTTGAGGTTGAGTCTCGCTCTGTCGCCCAGGCTGGAGTGCAGTGGCGTGATCTTGGCTTACTGCAACCTCCGCTTTCCAGGTTCAAGCAATTCTCCTGCCTCAGCCTCCCAGGTTCAAGCAATTCTCCTGCCTCAGCCTCCCGAGTAGCTGGGATTACAGGCACCCACCACCACGCCTGGCTAATTTTTATATTTTTAGTAGAGACGGGGTTTCGCCAAGTTGGCCAGGCTGGTCTCAAACTCCTGACCTCAAGTAATCCGCCCCCCTTGGCCTCCCAAAGTGCTGGGATTACAGGCATGAGCCACTGCGCCCAGCCAAAAAAAATGAACTTTAGAGTCCCTGGTAGGCCAGAATTTTATTGGACCCACCTAGGATGCTCTTTCCAAGGAACAATGGGACTTAAAAAAGAAAAAAGTAAAGGTATATTAATTCATTGTCCTATCTAGAATGAAAGTTTTCCATTCTAAATTACCACAGCCATCACAAACTCCCTACAGCTCTATCACAGACAGACCACCCCCACAATTTTGCCCTTTAGTGAATCAGTAAACTAATTTTTTTACTGGTTTGGTTCTCTTGTCTGGCAAGTAAACTCAGTTTGCCTTCAAAGGGGGAGGGGAAATAGATAAATCAATGAAACAAAAGAGAAAGTCCAGAAATAGCCCAGTATAGGTAAGAATTCAGGATACAAAAAGGTAGCATTTTGAAACAGGGAAAATGATTCAGTCAAAATGACATTGAATCAACTGGCCGACTGTCTGGGGGAAAATCAATTATATCTCTACCTATGTCTTACTTCAAAATAAGTTTCACATGGAATAAATACTACATGAAAGAGAAAACATAAGCATATAAGGCAGAGTTTCATTCTGATGTAAAAGTCTGCTATTAAGAGAAAATGTGTGTAAGTATATAACCATGGTGTGGAGAATGACTGCATAAGCATGATACAATGGGTGAAAATAAAATTGAATAAACTAATTGATTTAACTATACTAAAATTAAAACTTTTCTAACTTCAAAATAAAATTAAAGAGCAAATAGAAAACTTACCAAAATATTTGTAATAATTATGACAGGTAAAGGTTTAGGATCCTTAATATATAAAGAGCCCTTACAGGCAAAAAGAAATAATAGAAAAATGAACAAAGGATATGAAACCCATTAGTAAAAAAAGAAACAATTCAAATATTTAGCAAAAAGATATAAAATAAATATCTAAACAATTGACTACTATGCTGCCATTAACAATGATGTTGTACAAACATATTTTATTCCCATGGAAAGTTTTTTTATTTTTGTTTTGAGATAGACAGCTCTGTTGCCCAGGCTGGAATGCAGTGGCACAATCTCAGCTCATGGCAACCTCCACCTCCCAGGTTCAAGTGATTTTCCTTCCTCAGTCTCCCAAGTAGCTGGGATTACAGACATGTGCCACCATACATGGCTAATTTTTGTATTTTTAGTAGAGACAGGCTTTCGTTATGTTGGCCAGGCTGGCCTCAAATTCCTGGCCTCAAGTGATCTGCCCATCTTGGCCTCCCAAAGTGCTGGGATTACAGGGATAAGCCACCACACGCAGCCTCTCTAAAGATATAACAAATTTTTATTACTAGCCAGCAGTTATTTCTGGATTGATTGGTGTTTTTAATTTTCATTTTTAGCTTTTCCGATTTGATTTTTCTGTAATGAGCATACATTATTATTTATTTATTTATTTATTTTTGAGATGGAGTCTCACTCTGTCACCCAGGCTGGAGTGCAGTGGTGTGATCTCGGCTCACTGCAACCTCTGCCTCTTGGGTTCAAGCAATTCTCTGCCTCAGCCTCCTGAATAGCTGGGATTGCAGGCGCCCACCACTACGCCTGACTCTTTTTTTTTTTTTTTTTTTTTTTTGTATTTTTAGTAGAAATGAGATTTCACCATCTTGGCCAGGTTGGTATTGAACTCCTGACCTCATGATTCACCCACCTCAGCCTCCCAAAGTGCTGAGATTACAGGAGTGAGCCACCGCACCTGGCCTAATATCTTTTTTATTTTTATTTTTATTTTTTTTGACATGGAGCCTCACCCTGTTGCCCAGGCTGGAGGGCAGTGGCGTGATCTCGGCTCACTGCAACCTCTGCTTCCCGGGTTCAAAGAAATCTCTTGCCTCAGCCTCCCCAGTAGCTGACATTACAGGCACCTGCCACCACATCCAGCTGTTTTCTGTATTTTTAGTAGAGATGGGGTTTCACCATGTTAGCCAGGCTGGTCTGGAACTCCTGACCTCGTGAGCCGTCTGCCTCGGCCTCCCAAAGTGCTTGGATAACAGGTGTGAGCCACTACACCCAGCTGAGCACATATTATTTTTAAGATAAGCATACAACAAGGGGCCAGTCGTGGTGGCTCACACCTGTAATCCCAGCACTTTGGGAGGCCGAGGCAGGCGGATCACAAGGTCAGGAGTTCAAGACCAGCCTGACCAACATGGAGAAACCCTGTCTCTACTAAAAATATAAAAATTAGCCAGGCGTGGTGGCACGCACCTGTAATCCCAGCTACTCAGGAGGCTGAGGCAGGAGAATCTCTTGAACATGGGAGGCGGAGGTTGCAGTGAGCTGAGATCGCGCCACTGCACTCCAGCCTGGGCGACAGAGTAAGGCTCCCTCTCAAAAAAAAAAAAAAAAAAAGAATAAAACAAGGTTACCTGGGTTTTGTTTGTCTTAAACTGCCACAACTCATTAATTTTTATTACAACCAGAAGACATCATTAAAACTATGGTAGGTCTGGGGAAAAATGTTTACCATACATGATGAAATAGTTTGTCTTTGGCAATATAATTACATATGAAGAATATAAACTGCAAGTAAGTCTGCCCCCAAAGCAACACCATCCCAGTCTTTAAAGTATGGCTGCCTACACCGGCCTCCACACTGTTCCTTTCAGTATCACCAACACAACTCAGCATTACTTTTCTTTTTCCTTTAGAAGTCTTTCTTTCTATTAATGATAATGGTTATTTCATTCAGAAAAAATACAAGAAAATGACTAAAAAAATTATTGCTCTAGTAAATTAATTTGATCACTGGAAGTCTAGTGGCTAGCAAAGGTCAAATGACCCTAAGCATTGATAAGAAACTTCTCTAGTCTGCAAATTGTTTGTTTTCAATGAGAAAGTTAATTGTTACCTTTCAGAGAAAGTGCCTAACCACAGTGGCTTGTCCATAACGGGCACTTAGTATCCCCCGTTCCCCTCAAGCAGTGTGTTCATGTTTATCCAGACCCTGAAGGGCTGAGCACAGTGTCTCACGCCAGTAATCCCAGCACTTTGGGAGGCCGAGGCGGGAGGATCACTTGAGCCCAGGAGTTTGAGACCAGCCTGGGCAACATAGTGAGATCCCATCTCTATATTTTTATTTAAAAATAAATAAATAAATAAAACCCTTCAGGAGTCTTTCTTTTTTTTTTTTTTTGAGACAGAGTCTCATTCTGTCGCCCAGGCTGGAGTGCAGTGGCCTGATCTTGGCTCACTGACGTCTCTGCCTCCCAGGTTCAAGTGATTCTCATGCCTCAGCCTCCCAAGTAGCTGGGATTACAGGCATGCGTCACCATGCCCGGCTAATTTTTTGTATTTTTAGTAAAGACTGGGTTTTGCCATGTTGGCCAGGCTGGTCTTGAACTGCCAAGCTCAAATGATCCTCCCACCTCGACCTCCCAAAGTGCTGGGATTACAGGCGTGAGCCACTGCGCCCAGCCAGGAGTCTTTCTAAACAGCAGCAAAATCAAACTGGCCAATATTTTTATTTACTCTTCCACCAAGGAAGACTTATCATGCCTTATCTCTACAACCTGAGAGACCGCTCTTGTACTTTCAGGCTTTGATGTTCTTTTTTTTAAGAGACCAAGGTTTTTAAGAGACCAGGGCCTATATTGCTCAGGCCAGTCTCGAACTCCTGGCCTCAAGCGATCCTCCCACCTTGGCCTCCCAAAGTGCTGGAAAAACAGGTGTGAGCCACCACATCTGGCTGATTTTCTTTTTTAAAAGCCTGGGTGGGTGCCCAGTATAACAGCATCTAGGACCAAATCTTGATAAGTTATCTTGAATTTAGCCACTCCTCTATTCCTATGCTGTTGTTTTGGTTATTTCCCAGAGCTCATGTAGGCCACCTGATCTCAATCTAACTCAGTAAAACATCCGCTCTGATGTCTGTACGCTACAGCAATAGCAATACTCCAGGCTTCTTTTCAGTTCTCTAGGAAGGTCCCTGGTTCTTATGGTAGCTCTATCCTACTCACTTTAAAAGTAAAATTCTCGGCCGGGCGCGGTGGCTTGCGCCTGTAATCCCAGCACTTTAGGAGGCCGAGGTGGGCAGATCATGAGGTCAGGAGATAGAGACCATCCTGGCTAACACGGCGAAATCCTGTCTCTACTAAAAATACAAAAAATTAGCTGGGTGTGCTGGTGGGCGCCTGTAGTGCCAGCTACGCGGAAGGCTGAGGCAGGAGAATCGCTTGAACCCGGAGGACAGAGGTTGCAGTGAGCCGAGATCGCGCCACTGCACTCCAGCCTGGGTGATAGAGCAAGACTACATCTCAAATAAATAAATAAATATTAAAGTAAAATTCTCTGGGATTTGCTATCTATGGAGTATTTATTCCCTGTCTTTCTTAGGATTTAGCTTCCCAACAAGAAGTGCATTCTTTTTGTTCTAACAAAGTAGCAAGTTTCGTTTTAGCCTGAATATTTCTTCTCTGGCTTTTGAATGACTTCAGGCTCACAAATTATCTATTAGGTAACACATTGCTTTTTATGCATATCCTCAAGGACAGTCTTCGAATTTTTATTTAGCTGTAATTTTGTTCTTCATAATAACGTGGTTACAGCTAGGTAGGGTCCCTGTATCTTCTGGAGTCCACTCCCTACTCCATGCTTCCACACTGGGAAGTATATTCAAACGTTAAAATTCCCATGAGGCAGTCAACAAAGAAGGTTCTCTGCAACTGGTACTTATCTATTTCTTGTGTTATCTGGGTACAGTTTAAAGTTTGAAGCAAAGTAGCAGATCTAATAAAAAGCCAGTTTTGAACTGTAGCGTTTTGTGTTTTTGTTTGTCTCTTAACTTGACAAACACATTCCAAAGCTGTTGCAACAGTCTGTGCAAGAACAGTGTGTTGTTCCTTAGTGTGTCTCAACATCCAGATAAAACATATATTGCATTATGTAGAGCTCAAATTTATAAAATAAGCAGGATCCAGAAAAACTTAAGGGGTTCCAAAGTTCTACATAATTTTAATTTGCCAGCATAAAAACTACTATTGTCCCTAAATTATGTTTTGTACAAGTCAAAGATCATCATGTGGATCATTGTTTAACAAACACAGATCAAGAATACATAGTAGACTAAACACATATTTTATTCTATAGGAAACACTTCTTGCATCCCTAGTCCCACAAACACCCACAACACTCATGGCTTCTTTCTTGGTACTCTTATTCCCCTACGTATCTCCTATAACACACTGTACCAATTTGTTTATGTGTCAATAATCCTGGGATGGGGATGGGCAAGGACAGTGTCTTCCTCCTCTAAAACAGTACCTGACACATTGTAGTTCTTTATTTACATATTCTGAAAAAATGAGTGAATGCTCTGAAGAATCTGGGTTGCGTTTTTTGCATCCTTTTTTTTTTTTTTTTTAGACTAGCTCTGTCATCCAGGCTGGAGTGCAGTGGTGCAATTCCGACTCACTGCAACCTCTACCTCCCGGGTTCAAGCAATTCTCGTGCCTCACCCTCCTGAGTAGCTGGGATTACAGACACGCACCACCACACCAGGCTAACTTTTGTATTTTAGAGACGGGGTTTCACCAGTTTGGCCAGGCTGGTCTCAAACTCCTGGCCTTATGTGATCCGCCCACTTAGGCCTCTCAAAGTGCTGAGATTACAGGTGTGAGCCACGGCATCTGGCCGGTGCTGACAATTCTTATGTATGATTGTGTAGCCACCTCTAGCACAGTGTCTGATACACAGTGTCTGACAGAGTGGGCCTCCAAAAATATTTTTTGAGGAATGAATTTTTAATATTCTAGGTTCATCTTAAACTCATTCAAGCATAAAATTTCACACATTTCTAAAATAGGTCTATTTTTAAATTTAGAAGTTTTTTTCTTGGTGATTTTAAACTCCTTTGTATTTCTCTGGCGCTTGTGCCATTATTACTGCTATTTAAATTTTTTATTTCATTTGAAATATGTAAAAGAGTATTAACTAAGAACTGATTCATATATCAAGTGGGTAGATCACAGAGTTTAATTACCTATAAACTGTCTGTCAGGGGTGTTATGAACTTTAATACCCATAAAGGCTTCTACCGTGCTGGGATGAAAGACGTTCACGAGTAATGAGTAATTATCAACAGTGCAGCCACAATTTGCAAATTTAAAAATACATCTGAAAAACCATTTCAGGCCGGGCGTGGTGGCTCATGCCTGTAATCCCAGCACTCTAGGAGGCAGAGGCAGGCGGATCACTTGAGGTCAGGAGTTCGAGATCAGCCTAGCCAACATGGTGAAACTCTATCTCTACCAAAAATATAAAAATTAGCTGGGCATGGTGGCGCTCGCCTATAATCCCAGCTACTCAGGAGGCTGAGGCAGGAGAATCGCTTGAACCAGGAGGTGGAGGTTGCAGTGAGCTGAGATTGCACCACTGCACTCTAGCCTGGGCGACAGAGTGAGACTTTGTCTCAAAATAATAATAATAATAATAATAAAATAAAATAGGCCGGGTGCAGTGGCTCACGCTTATAATCCCAGCACTTTGGGAGGCCGAGGCAGGTGGATTACTTGAGGACAGGAGTTTAAGACCAGCTTAGCCAACATGGTGAAACCCCATCTCTACTAAAAATACAAAAAATTAGCCGGGCGTGGTGGCAGGTGCCTGTAGTCCCAGCTACTCAGGAAGCTGAGGCAGGAGAATCACTTGAACCCAGGAGGCAGAGGTTGCAGTGAGCCCAGATTACGCCACTGCACTCCAGCCTGGGCAACAGAGCAAGCCTCCGTCTCAAAATAAATAAATAAATAAAAATAAAATAAAATAAAAAATAAAAATACAAAATTAGCTGGGTGTGGTGGCATATGCCTGTAATCCCAGCTACTTGAGAGGCGGAGGCAGGAGAATCACTTGAACCCAGGAAGCAGAAGTTGCAGTGAGCCCAGATTACGCCACTGCACTCCAGCCTGGGCGACAGAGTGAAACGGTGTTTCAAAAACAAACAAACAAAAAACAACAACAAAAACTCTTTAATACAGCCTTCAAAACATTGGCCACTCTGTCTGTTATCTACTCATTAGCTTCCTATACATTCTTTTGGCTTCCTTCTCTAGCCACACTCCCCACTCCTTCCCCTGCCCTCTGGCTTTTTTTTTTTTTTTTAGACAGGGTCTTGCTCTGTGGTCCAGGCTGGAGTGCAGTGGTAAGATCTTGGCTCACTGCAACCTCTGCCTCCCAGGTTCAAGCAATTCTCCTGCCTCAGCCTCCTGAGTAGCTGGGACTACAGGCATGTGCCACCATTTCTTGCTAGATTTTTTTTGTTGTTGTTTTGTTTTGTTTTGTTTTGGTAGAGATGGGGATCTCACTATGTTGTCTAGGCTGGTCTTGAGTTTTTGGCCTGAAGCAATCCTTCTACCTCGGCCTCCCTAAGCTCTGGGATTTCAGGAATGAGCCATCGAGCCCGGCCAATGATAACATTTTTACTAGAATATATCAATGTCACTTTTAACTGCTACTATCAAATCACAACAAAAATAGCAGATAGCAATTTGTGAATGCTTCGTATGTGCTAGGCACTGTGTCAAGGGTAATGCATACAATATCTCATTTAATCCTCTGAGTATCCTTTGAAGTAGGTATTACTAAGCACATTTTACTCAGAAAAAAATGAAGGCTTAGAGAAGATGTCGTGCCCAAAGTCATACAACTATTAAGTGATAGAGACAGTACAGCCAATATTCAATCCAGGTCTATCTGACTCAGTCCTGAATTCCCTCTCCATCCTTTCTTAACCACAAGTATCTGTATGCTAGGACTAACTAGGACATCATAAGTTATTTGAGATAATAGGCTGTTAGAGAAGGAGCACGGGCTTTGACGTTAGACCAGCTTTGAATTTGAGACCCAGATAAATCGGGTGCGGTGGCTCACGCCTGTAATCCCAGCACTTTGGGAGACCGAGGCAGGTGGATCACAAGGCCAGAAGTTCAAGACCAGCCTGGTTAACATGGTGAAACTCTGTCTCTACTAAAAATACAAAAAAATTAGCTGGGTGTGGTGATGGATGCCTGTAGTCCCAGCTACTCAGGAGGCTGAGGCAGGAGAATGGCGTCAACCCGGGTGGCAGAGCTTGCAGCGAGCCGAGGTCACGCCACTGCACTCCAGCCTGGGTGACAGAGCGAGACTCTGTCTCAAAAAAAAAAAAAAAAAAAAATTTGAGACCCAGCTCTGGCACAGACCAGCCATTGATCTTAGACAAGTCATATAATCCTCTCCCTCCACTCCTACCCCAAAACCTTAGATTCTATATCTATAAAATGGAAATAATATTCACCATCTTGCAAGATTGCCATAAAAATTAGGTATAATATATATAAAGTGCTTGACACATTATATGTAATCAATAAATTGCTTATCATTGTCCTATACAATGACTTTATTTTTTCAGTAATTCATATATTTGGCAATATTGTGTTTTAGATTTTCCAGGATAGTCCATTCTGTGATTCAGAAACACTGTCACCAGAGATACATTTGTCAGAGTATGCATCCTTTTTTTTTCTTTTTTTGGTTTAGAAACTGAAATTATCTGGCCTGGCTGGTGGCTCACGCCTGTAATCCCAGCACTTTGGGAGGCCGAGGCAGGCAGATCATGAGGTCAAGAGATTGATACCATTCTGGCTAACACGGTGAAACCCTGTCTCTACTAAAATTACAAAAACAAAATTAGCCGGGCATGGTGGCGGGTGCCTGTAGTCCCAGCTACTTGGGAGGCTGAGACGGGAGAATGGCTTGAACCCAGGAGGCGGAGCTTGCAGTGAACCAAGATCGCGCCACTGCACTCCAGCCTGGGCAACAGAGTGAGACTTTGTCTCAAAAAAAAAAAAAAAAACACACAAAAGAAACTAAAATTATCATACATTTCTCTTAGCCAAGTGGTAAGCCTATAACACATACCTAATAAATCCATAATTAATAACTGAATGATTATCATACAGCATAAAAAAATGCATGAATAATCCACGGGTAATCAGAAAAATCTACTTTTTTTTTTGAGATGGAGTTTCACTCTTGTTGCCCAGGCTGGAGTGCAATGGTGTGATCTCGGCTCACTGCAACCTCCACCTCCCAGGTTCAAGAGATTCTCCTGCCTCAGCCTCCTGAGTAGCTGGGATTACAAGCATGTGCCACCACGCCCGCCTAATTTTGTATTTTTAGTAGAGATGGGGTTTCACCATGTTGGTCAGGCTGGTCTTGCACTCCTGACCTCAGGTGATCCACCCGCCTCGGCCTCCCAAAGGGCTGGGATTACAGATATCAGCCACCTCGCCTGGCCAGAAAGATCTACTTTATATGGATCAGAAAGAATAAGTAGAGTTCACCAAATTACTTGAGTTTTATCTCTGATTTATTAAGTTCTGATACATAGGTATAATTTAATGTTCACAATTTAACCAAATAATGAAAAGGAAACATCACTGTCTGCACCCTTAAATGTACTAGTCAAAAAGTTTTGGTCACCATTTATATAAGCAAAATAAATGAGCAAATATGTTTACTAAATGATGCACAATATATGTTCATATTCACGTGGACATTTTTTTAATTTATTTAATTGAAAAGAATAGGCCAGGTACGGTGGCTCACGCCTGTAATCTTAGCACTCTGGAAGGCCATGACAGAGTGACAGAGTTGAGGCCAGGAGTTTGAGACCAGCCTGACCAACAGGGTCAGGCCGTCTCTACTAAAAATACAAAAAAAAATTAGCCAGGTGTGGTGATGCATGCCCGTAATCCCAGCTACTTGGGTGGCTGAGGCACAGAATCGCTTGAACCGAGGAGGTGGAAGTTGCAGTGAGCCGAGATTGTGCCACTGCACTCCAGCCTGGGTGACAGAGTGAGACCCTGTCTCAAAAAAAAAAAAGTATATATAGGATATCTGGCAGCAACAAAGCTAGTAAAAAAGATGAGTTTCTGAATCTGTGATTTTGGAACTAGTCTCATAATGCTGACTTCAACTGAATTTAAAAAAAAATTTCCACATGGAAGACACAAATCTAAACAATGGCTCCCTAAATAAAGAACTACTTTATGTTTAAGCAACTAATCTTTTTCACTGTACAGTACTTGTCAATTAATTTGATTAGGAACACTCTTGGAGATCAGCTAATTAGGTTGTTGCCCAGGTGGGAATTTCAAAGCTGCAGGGAGAGGCCTTTCCCAAACCTCGTCTAATTCCCCTGGCAGCTGTCAGTCATTAATATGTAAATGTGAATCAGGTTACCAACTTGTTTAAGACTTGTAGGAAACAAGACATGGGAGGTCTGTGGGGAGAGAGAACGAAAGGGCAATTGCCAGGCTAGTGAGTCTGCAGTGGACAGCAATAGGCAGTTTGGGGAGTTGCAAAAGAACACAAGTGCCTGGAAGAATAGAAGATGCAGGCCAGGTGCGGTGGCTCACGCCTGTAATCCCAGCACTTTGAGAGCCCGAGGCAGGCAGATCAAATAAAGGGTGGGAGTTCGAGACCAGCCTGACCAACATGAAGAAACCCCATCTCTACTAAAAATACAAAATTAGCTGGGTGTGGTGGCGCATGCCTGTAATCCCAGCTACTCGGGAGGCTGAGGCAGAAGAATCGCTTGAACCTGGGAGGCAGAGGTTGTAGTGAACCGAGATCATGCCATTGCACTCCAGCCTGGGCAACAAGCAAAACTCCATCTCAAAAAAAAAAAAAAAAGAAAAAAAAACAATGGAGGATGCAGAAAGCCACCCCAGAAAAGAGATAAAGGATTCATGGGGGTGGGGACTTCACCTATTTCACAATTTTTCAAAAATATCTGGAGTAATTTATACAGTTGATTCTAAACAGAATTCAAATGAGATAGGTCTTAAATGCCAAATACAGTTACAGACAACAAAAGCTCTAAATAGCTAAGAAATACTTAAATAATTACCTTTTTTGGGCGGTGTTGGAAAGTTATAGGCTGAATTTCATATTGCTGTGAATATGTTCTATTTACTGGCTTTTTCCTTCCAGCAGTTAAAAACCAGTAACCTACAGGAAAACAGTAGTATAATCTCAACATTCTATTAAACTTGGTCATGGCCGGGCGTGACAGCTCATGCCTATAATCCCAGCACTTTGGGAGGCCGAGGTGGGTGGATCACCTGAGGTCAGGGACTTGAGACCAGCCTGGCCAACATGGCTAAACCCTGTCTCTACTAAAAGTACAAAAATTAGCTGGATGTGGTGGCGCATGCCTGTAATCCCAGCTACTTGGGAGGATGAGGCAGGAAAATCGCCTGAACCCAGGAGGCAGAGGTTGCAGTGAGCCGAGATTGCGCCACTGCACTAGTAGCTGAGCCAATACTGAAGTGGTAAGGTCAGTTATTGTAATTTATATTGAAGTAAAGGTATATGTGTGTTTTGTAAATTTTTCTTCTTTGAATAGAGATGTGGTGGGGGATGGGGGGGTCTCACTGTGTTGCCCAAGCTGGTCTTGAACTCTTGGGCTCAAATGATCCTCATGCCTGGGTCTCCCAACGTCCTGGGATTACAGGCCTGAGTCATCATGCCTGGCCAGGTGTGGCATGCTTTTAATCCCTTTTATTAGAGAAGGTGAAATTACTGAACATTTAAATAAATTATTAGAGAAAAAACATATTCTCCTTTCTATTATTCATTATATGCAATTCTAATAAATGGTCTACAATCAGGTATTGAGTTCAAAATCTGAAAATGTAATATAAGTAGAGTACTTGGGGGAGAGTACGTGTCCATGTTTCTGTCTGTTTCAGATATATACAGGGATGCCAGGAACAGAAAAAAAAAGCATATATTCAAATAGGTCCTGGGGGGACAAATCAGTCCATAAACCTCTCCTCAAAGAGCAAAGGCCCCTCACGGTTTTTAGTTTTTATTTTCGTATATCACTGACAGAAAAACATAGGGCTTTAAAAACCCACCACCACAGACACACGATACGGAGGAAATTGCTTAACTGAGGGCTTCCAAGCGTCATTTCAAGTCTGAATCTGGAATATCCTGTTGGCAATTTGAAGAAAGGTAGGAAGGTGAGCTTTACCTAATAGTGTAGCAAAGAATGACAACACATAAAAAGAGCAGTTTTTATGGTGGTCACTCATTTATCCCCTGAAGTCAGGTAGGCTTGGATTTAAATTCTATCTCTGGCACCTCATGGCTATAACTAAACAGTGTGTGTATATCATTTAATGTCTGTGCCTATTTCCTGATCTGTAAATGGAGTTAATAATAGTGCCTACCTCAGAGGGTTGTTTTGAGGATCAAATAAAATAGGTGCCTGGCATGAGCAAATTTTATTTATTTGTTTTTATTTATTTTTTTAAGATGGAGTCTCTCTGTGTTGCCCAGGCTAGAGTGCAGTGGTGCAGTCTCGGGTCACTGCAACCTCCACCTTCCGGATTCAAGCAATTCTCTGCTTCAGCCTCCTGAGAAGCCGGGATTACAGGCGCCCACCACCATGCCCAGCTAATTTTTGTGTTTTTAGTAGAGACAGGGTTTCACCATGTTGGCCAGGCTGGTCTTGAACTCATGACCTCGTGATCTACCCACCT
Source organism: Symphalangus syndactylus (assembly GCF_028878055.3). Lineage (NCBI taxonomy): Eukaryota > Metazoa > Chordata > Mammalia > Primates > Hylobatidae > Symphalangus > Symphalangus syndactylus. Next base: position 19,403,450 of record NC_072431.2, on the reverse strand, counting down.
CGGCCTCCCAAAGTGCTGGGATTACAGGCATGAGCCACCACACCCAGCTCGCAAATTTTATTATTAATTATTTTCCCTACCATTGTTCTTAAGTTGGAAAAGGCAGATTTTAAGGCAGTTTATAAAATATGTTACAGGTGACTTGCTGGTAGATATTTCTTTCTTTCTTTTTTTTTTTGAGATAGAGTCTCACTCTGTTGCGCAGGCTGGAGTGCAGTGGTGCAATCTCGGCTCACTGCAACCTCTGCCTCCCGAGTTCAAGCGATTCTCCTGCCTCAGCCTCCTCAGTAGCTAGGATTATAGGCACGCGCCACCGTGCCTAGGTAATTTTTGTATTTTTAGTGGAGGCGGGGTTTCACCATGTTGGCCAGGCTGGTCTCAAACTCCCGACCTCGTGATCCACCCGCCTCAGCCTCCCAAAGTGCTGGGATTACAGGTGTGAGCCACTGCGTCCGGCCATTGGTAGAAATTTCTAAAGTCAAATCTGCCTTTAGTATTGACTGTATGCCCTAAAACTGAAATTTACATCATAATACCAAAATGTTTAAATGGCTATCTTGTTATATCTCTACCTTAATATAAATTGTCTTTGGCCGGGTGCGGTGGCTCACGCTTGTAATCCCAGCACTTTGGGAGGCCGAGGCGGGTGGATCACGAGGTCAGGAGATCGAGACCACGGTGAAACCCCGTCTCTACTAAAAATACAAAAAATTAGCCAGGCGTGGTGGCGGGCGCCTGTAGTCCCAGCTACTCGGAGACGCTGAGGCAGGAGAATGGCGTGAACCCCGGAGGCGGAGCTTGCAGTGAGCCGAGATTGCGCCACTGCACTCCAGCCTGGGTGACAGAGCAAGACTCCGTCTCAAAAAAAAAAAAAAAAAAATTGTCTTTATCTTCCACCTGCAGACTCTTTAGAAATTTGTAAGCCTGGCACGGTGGCTTACGCCTGTTATCCTAACATTTTTGGAGGCTGAGGTGGGAGGATCACTTGAGTCCAGGAGTTCCATGCCAGCCTGGGCAACATGGTGAGACCTTGTCTCTACAAAAAAACTTTTTTTTTTTTTGAGACGGAGTTTCACTTTTGTTGCCCAGGCTGGGGGGCAATGGTGCGATCTCAGCTCATTGCAACCTCTGCCTCCCGGGGTCAAGCAATTCTGCCTCAGCCTCTCGAGTAGCTGGGATTACAGGCATGCGCCACCACGCCCAGCTAACTTTGTATTTTTCGTAGGGATGGGGTTTCTTCATGTTGGTCAGGCTGGTCTCAAACTCCTGACCTCAGGTGATCTGCCCGCCTCAGCCTCCCAAAGTGCTGGGATTATAGGTGTGAGCCATTGCACCTGGTCCTACAAAAAAACTTTTGAATATTTAGCCTGGTGTGGTGTTGCACACCTGTAGTCCCAGCTACTTGGGAGGTTGAGGTGGGAGGACCGCTTGAACCTGGGAGGTTGAGGAAGCAGTGAGCCAAGATTACCCCACTGCACTCCAGCCTGGGTGACAGAGTGAAACCCTGTCTCAAAAAACAAATAAAAAAAAAAAAAAAAAAAAAGAAAAAAGAAGTTTGTAGGAAGAAATACTTCAGAAAAGAAATAGACTTACTTTTTGAGGAAAATAATATAATTTTAGCAGCCGAGAAAAAGAGTTTAGCAACTTGATTACTATATTGTTTCCATCTTCTAAGCAACAAGAAATATTTTCAAGCTGGAGAAAAAATCAAAATACTTCTGGGAAACTGCCCTCTAGGTCCCCCAGATAAAACTCTTAACATTGTTCACATCTCTGGGACAGATGTTAAAATTTGCATATCCATAATACCAGTACAGTATTAGAAATTCCAAACTTTAAGACCAGGTATTTTCACACACAGAACTTCATCTGCCCCATCCAATCCATTTCATTCATACTACATTCAGTTTGTATTGGTTGGAGATATATTTCTTCCTCCAAATGGAGAAGTAAACTCCTTGATTACTCAACTTTGTCCAAGTTCAGCACATCATGATGCTTCATTTATGTATGTTAAACGGACAACATAAGGTGGACTAGAAGGCTGCAATACATGAAAAGATAATAAATTTATCTCTCACTTCTGCAGAGTTCAAGACTCCAGGACTCTGGAGAATTATACCTAGATACTGAAAGAATTTGCCCAGTGATTTCAGAACCAGCATTAGTAGTTTCTGAGAAATTATGTTAAGAACAAGGTAGGAGCGATCAGGTTTCTAGAAAACTGTAGACTGACAACCTTCCAAATTTTCAATAGTCTAATAGTCTCTTCCACATGGTGGAAAGTTTGAATCTGAGAGCCTGCAACATTCTATAGTAGTTAATATTAAGTATTGGCTTATGTGTATTTATAGAAGCACACAGTGATCATTAGAAGCCAACACGGATGGCCGGGCATGGTGGCTCACACCTGTAATCCCAGCACTTTGGGAAGCTGAGGTGGGCAGATCACTGAGGTCGGGAGTTCAAGACCAGCCTGACCAACATGGAGAAACCCCATCTCTGCTAAAAATACAAAATTAGCTGGGCATGGTGGTGCATGCCTGTAATGCCAGCTACTCAGGAGGCTGAGGCAGAAGAATCGCTTGAACCCGGGAGGCAGAGGTTGTAGTGAACTGAGATCGTGCCATTGCACTCCAGCCTGGGCAACAAGAGCGAAACTTTGTCTCAAAAAAAAAAAAAAAAAAAAAAAAAAAAGAAATCAACATGGACTCTTAGAATGTCATTCAAAATGAATCCCTTTTCCTTTCTTTCGCTAAGGTTCTGGGTTGGCATACCTGAGGAATTCTATGGCGTACTGTCACTAATCACCATGGTGGAAGATGAGCTGACCACTGTGAGAAGAACTATTTATAAGTATGGAATTTTAACAGTACAAATGAACAAAAATCTCCCAAACTGAAGCTGCAACTAATGGGAGGGGGATCAAATTTTTGTTGTTGTTTTTGAGACAGCGTCTCGCTCTGTTGCTCAGGCTGGAGTTCAGTGGCTCAATATCAGCTCACTGAAACCTGTGTCTCCTGAGTTCAAATGATTCTGGTGCCTCAGGCTCCCAAGTAGCTGGGACTATAGGTCATGTGCCACCACACCTGGCTAATTTTTGTTTTAGTAGAGACAGGATTTCACCACGTTGCACAGGCTGGTCTCAAACCCCTGGTCTCAAGCGATCCACCCACCTTGGCCTCCCAAAGTGCTGGGATTACAGGTGTGAACCACCACGCCCGGCCAGGAGGGATCAAATTGTATCAGATTCATGAACAAGAATATTTAAGTATACATAAGGCAGAAGAACAGGAACACAGGCAGATGCAAATCTGTGGCTCCTTATTAAAGTGAGTAGGCAGCCGGGCGCAGTGGCTCACGCCTGTAATCCCAGCACTTTGGGAGGCCGAGGCGGGCGAATCACAAGGTCAGGAGATCGAGACCATCCTGGCTAACACGGTGAAACCCCGTCTCTACTAAAAATACAAAAAATTAGCCGGGCGAGGTGGCAGGCGCCTGTAGTCCCAGCTACAAGGGAGGCTGAGGCAGGAGAATGGCGTGAACCCCGGGGGGCGGAGCCTGCAGTGAGCCGAGATCGCGCCACTGCACTCCAGCCTGGGTGAAAGAGCGAGACTCCGTCTCAAAAAAATAAAAAAAATAAAAATAAAGTGAGTAGGCAAGTCAGAACGTTTTATTGGATGTCAGAACGAAGATGAAGAAGAGGTGGTTATCAGGAAACAAGAGTTGTCCATCAAGGAAACCAAACAAATGGCAAGGCAAAAAGCCAAGCCAGGCAGGTACAATAGCTAAAAAGTTCTGGGGATGCAAGTTGCATGAATAATGCTTTCAGATCACTGTTGTTTTCTGATGATACCTCATCAGATGATAAAGGTCCTCTTCCTGGTTTTAAAGTAAGTAGGACCCTGACAATGGCAAGCTGTAATTCTAGAGCACCGTTTCTCAACCATGGCTGCCATTAGGGGTTTGTAAATATACCAATGCCAAGCGTTTCAACCTCAGGCCAATTAAATCAATCTCTGGGGTTGCAACTCAGTCCTCAGTATTTTTTAAAAACTCCCTCAGGTGAATTTAATGTAAGCGAAGTTTATGGATTATTATCCTAGAGATAAGTCTCTATAGTACACTGCTTTCAAACTTCGATGTGCGTACAAATTGCTTCGGGAGTCTTGTCAAAATGCAGGTTTTAAATTAGTAAGTTTGAGTTACTAATCTCAGGCCTGAGATTCAGGATTTATAATAACCAAGAAATATTAGGAGGCTGGACCACAGACCACACTTAGATTAACAAGCGTCTAGGAGAATGCTGCAAGACTGTCTTTCTGGCCGTTTTTTGTTCAGAATCTTAGATTATATTAAGATCTACAGGTATGGTTATTAAATATGATTATGCAAAAAGGGATATGGCAAAGTTTTATTTCAGAATTAAGATTCAGAAATATTTTCACAAGTTGAAGTAAACAAGACAAAATATACTCCTTTTTTTTTTTCCTTTTTAAAAATCAATGTGATTCCAACTGTATTCCTTTTAAAAAAAAAAATAAAACTGAGTCAGGGTCTCACTGTCACCAAGGCTAGAGTGCAGTGGTACCGTCATAGCTCACTGTAACCTCAAACTCCTTGGCCCAAGCAATCTTCCTGTCTTGGCCTCCTTAGGTACTGAGATTACAGGTGTGAACCACTATGCCTGGATCAAAATTTATTCCTTAACAGGGACAATTTAATATCTGTCATATAAGCTAATTCTGAAAAAAAGAAGATACTAAAATATGTTATAAAGCAATAATAATTTCACAGTGCGGTAATCGGTTATAAGTAGATTAATTACATTGAATAGTTAGTAGAGAAATACATATTAAAAAAAGAGATTTGTAATATGATAAAAGTGTTTAAATGAGGGAGGATTATTCAATTAATTGAATTGAAGCAAAAGAAAAAATATTCATCTGGGGGAAAAGTGAGATCCGTATTTCACACCTTACCCTAGGAAAATTCCACAAGGATCAAGGATTTAAATGCAAAACAAAGCCATGAAAGTGTTAGACAGAACCATGGAAGGGATTTTTTTTCTGTTATGTCTGAATGTGGAAACCCTTTTGTAAACACGATACAAAGGCAAAGAGTCATAAAAGACTGAAAAATTAACGAGAAAAAAATTTGCATAGCAAAAACCTTTATGTGAGAAGTTTAAAAATAAAGAACAAACTGGGGAGAAAACATGTCTCACTCATAGCCTAAGACGAAGAATTGATTTTTCTAATATTAAAGAGTTCCTACAAAATAGTAATTTAAAAAATATCTACAAGCTCCTTCCCCACATAAGATCAACAAAGTATATGACCAAACTGTTGATAGAAAATGACATAAAACACCTCTCATAATAATTCCTATGGCAGTGTTTATTCTACTAAGGCATACTGATACCATCCACTTATTTATGGGTATGCTTTGTATAATCTCTAAAGCAGGCATAATTCTTATGATGCCAGGTAATTGAGCAGAGTCACAGAAAAAGAATATTTTAAAAGGAGGGAGTCCCAGCCCAGCCAACATGGTGAAACCCTGTCTCTATCAAAAATGTAAAAATTAGCCGGGTGTGGTGGTGCACACCTGTAATCCCACCTCCTCAGACACAGAGGCAGGAGAATTGCTTGAACCCGGGAGGCGGAGGTTGCAGTGAGCTGGGATCATGCCACTGTACTCCAGCCTGAATGACAAAGTGAGACTGTCTCAAAAAATAATAATAATAATAAATAAAAGGAGGGAGTGATCAATGGAGTCAAATGCTGATAAGGGGTCAAGTAAGGTAAGTATAGAAAGTGCCCACTGGACCCAGAGATCTGAGGTCAAGTGATCTGCCACCAGGGTGCCAAGAGAATTCAATGAGGGTATGAAGTCTTCCAACTAATGGTGCTGGGACAACTGGATGTCCACATGCAAAATAATAAAATTGGACCCCTACCTCATACCATATGTAAAAATTTACTCAAAATGGATCAAAGACCTAAATGTAAGAGTTAAAATTGCTGGAGTATTAGAATAAAAAATAGGTATAAATCTTCATGCCTGAGTGAGGTGGCTCATGCCTATAATCCTAGCCCTCCTGAGGTGGGCAGATCACTTGAGCACAGGTGTTTGAGACCAACCTGGGGAACATGGCAAAACCTCGTCTCTATTAAAAATACAAAAAATTAGCTGGCGTGGTGGCATGTACCTGTAGTCCCAGCTACTCCGGAGGTTGAGGTGGGAGGATCACCTAAGCCCAGGAAGTAGAGGCTGCCATGAGCTGAGATTGTATCACTGCACTCCAGCCTGGGAGACAGGAGTGAGACCCCGACTCAAAAACAAACAAAACAACAACAACAACAAAACCTTTGTAACTTTGGATTCAGCAATAGTTTCTAAAATATAATACTTGAAGCCTAAGCAACCATAGAAAAAATAGATAAATTGGACTTCAGAAAAATTAAAAGCTTTTAGGCCGGGCATGATGGCTCATGCCTGTAATCTCAGCACTTTGGGAGGCAGAGGTGGGTGGATTACCTGAGGTCAGGAGTTCGAGACCAGCCTGGCCAGTATGGTGAAACCCCATCTCTACTAAAAAAAAATACAAAAATTAGCTGGGTGTGATGGTGTGCGCCTGTAGTCCCAGCTACTGGGGAGGCAGAAGACAGAATTGCTTGAACCCGGAAGGTGGAGGTTACAGTGGGCCAAGATTGTGCCACCGCACTCCAGCCTGGATGACTGAGTAAGACTCCATCTCAAAAAATAGAAATATAGGCTGGGCGCGGTGGCTCACGCCTATAATCCCAGCACTTTGGGAGGCTGAGGTGGGCAGATCATGAGGTCAGGAGATCGAGACCATCCTGGCTAACACGGTGAAACCCCGTCTCTACTAAAAATACAAAAGATTAGCCGGGCGTGGTGACGGGCGCCTGTAGTCCCAGCTACTCAGGAGGCTGAGGCAGGAGAATGGTGTGAACCCAGGTGGTGGAGCTTGCAGTGATCCAAGATCGTGCCACTGCACTCCAGCCTGGGCGACCAGAGCAAAACTCCGTCTCAAAAAAAAAAAAAAAAACCTCAAGTTAAAAATAGGCAAAGGACTTGAATAGACATTTCTCCTAAGATGATATACAAATGGCCAATAAGCACATAAAAAGATGTTCAACATTATTAATCATTAGAAAAATCCAACTTCAAAACCACAATTTGATACTACTTCACACCTGCTAGATCAGCCGGGAAGAAAAACTCAGATAATAACAAGTGTTGGTGAAATTAGAGCTCTTGTATATTAACAGTGGAAATGTAAAATGGTGCAGGTGCTTTGGAAAACAGTTTGGCACTTTCTCAAAATTTAACCCTTTTCCAGTTTAGGTTAAAAAAAAAACACAGCTTGATGCTAGCGCTCATTTAATTTTACATAAACATGTTCTTTGAGGCTGAAGAAAATCTGACTGATTTTCATGTGACAATAAAATATAAATACTGTTCTTGGAGTTATTTCTAAACAGAACTAACATCAGAATCGTCTGAACCATCAAAATCCCTATTTCAGAAAAATCAGATCCATCAAATGAATCTTCAGCCAACAACTGTTTGAGAATGATGCTCCTTTTTTAGGATTTGACTTTTTTTTTTTTTTTTTTTTTTTTTTTTTTTTTTTTTTGAGACAGGGTCTCTCTCTTTTGCCCAGCCCGGAGTGCAGTAGCGCAATCTCGGCTCACTGCAAGCTCCGCCTCCCGGGTTCACGCCATTCTCCTGCCTCAGCCCCTCCGAGTAGCTGGGACTACAGGCGCCCGCCACCACGCCCGGCTAATTTTTTTTTGTATTTTTAGTAGAGACGGGGTTTCACCGTGGTCTCGATCTCCTGACCTTGTGATCCGCCCGCCTTGGCCTCCCAAAGCGCTGGGATTACAAGCGTGAGCCACCGCGCCCGGCCTGGATTTGACATTTTCAGTGATCAAGAATTACTATTTTGTAAATGGAAATACAACTAAAAACAGAATGCTATAAATAGAATAATGTTTTTTGTTTCCAAAGCCAATACACTAGAGAAATGCAAAAATAATAATAAATATTAATATGCTTACCAATATATTAATAATACAACAATATTTCGTGGCAAGGTTATCTTGGAGTAAATGCTGCAGCTGCAAGCACTGCTGGCGGGTATTCTCAGGGCAAAGGGGAAAAGGGTTAAACAGAATTATCATATGACTTAGTAATTCCACAATTCCACCTAAGAGTATTGAGAACATATGTCCACACAAAAACTTGTACCTGAATGTTCATAGCAACATTATTCATTGTAGCCAAAAAGTGGAAACAACCCAAATGTCTGTCAACTAATGAATGGATAAACAAAATAGCATAACCACTCTGAGGTATATCCACACAACAGAATATTATTGCACAATAAAAAGGAATGAAGTGCTGATACATACTACAACATGTATGAGCCCTGAAAACATTCTACTAAAAAAGAAATCCCATTCCAGTAGGTATAGCTAAAAATAAATAAATAAATAAAACATTATCTTTAATGAAAGAAGCCAGTCACAAAAGGTCACATGCTGTATGATTCAGTTTATATTAAATGTCCAGAATAGGAAAATCTGTAGAGGTGGAAAATAGATTAGCGGTTGTCAAGGGCTGTAGGGAGGGGGAATTGGTAGTGACTGCTAATGGATACAGGAGTGATGAGAATGTTCTGAAATTAAATGGTAATAGTTAAATGAATTTATGAATATACTAAAAAACACTGCATTGTACACTTTAAAAGATACATTGTACACTTTAAAAGGTGAGTCTTATGGGATTTTATGAGATTTTATGAGATTTGAATCATATCTCAATTTCTTTTAAAGTGTTTATTGGATTTCTGAGACTCGGATGTTGTTAGTGGCCTTGTAGAGGAATGTTAGTGGTCAAAGGCAGCTGGCCGTGGACCAAAGAATGAGTGGGAAGTGAAGAATAGTGAGTGTATACAATTCTTTCAAGAAGGTTAGGCAAGAAGAACAGCGCAGTAGCTGAGAGAGATAAAAGGTCAAAGAATATTCTGGTTTTGTTTTTGGTTCTGATGGGAGAAGCTTAAGTAGGTTAAAATGCTAATGAAGGGTGGGCGTGGTGGGTCACTCCTGTAATCCCAGCACTTTGGGAGGCCGAGGTGGTCAGATTGCTTGAGATCAGTAGTTAGAGATTAGCCTGGGCAACATGGTGAGACCCCTTCTCTATAAAATATACAAAAATTAGCTGGGTGTGCTGGTGCCTATTGTCCCAGCTACTTGGGGGCTGAGGTGGGAGGATGGCTTGAGCTTGGGAGGTCGAGGATGCAGTGAGCTGTAATCACATCACTGCCCTGCAGTGGACCTGTCTCAAAAAAAAAAAAAAAGATCTAATTGAGAGGAAGTATATTGGGGAGGAAGATGATAAATAATAGAATAGAATAATTAAGATAGCACAAGGTGGTTAAAATGGAATTAAGAACACAGGTAACTGTTAAATAGGAAGAAAGGTGCTGACTGGTGGAAGTGAAATTATATATATTGAATTAGTTTAATTTGAGGAAGTTAAGACGAGTTTTATCTGAGGACATCTGTTTTCAGGTCAGTTGATGAAAAGTAAGGAAGCGTAGGCGAAGGGTCAGAAATGTGGGAAGATTAGCAAATGTTGGATGTGCTGGCACGGTGTCTCATGCCTGTAATCCCAGCACTTTGAGAGGCTGAGGCGGGTGGATCACTTGAGCCCAGGAGTTTGAGACCAGCCTGGGCCACATAGTAAGACCCCTTCTCTATTAAAAAAAAAAATCTATCAATCTATCTATAGAAATTGACATTTCTGGTCTTAAAGCTTACAACTTACATTTATTTTATCTGAGTTACTTCCTCAGGAAAGGACCCCCAGACCTCTGGGAAAGTATCAAATAACTGAAACTCACTGGATCATCTCATCCAATGAGAGGCCAGGCCCCTCATTCATCATGATTGCTTCCTTAACCTTCCCCGAGTTCTTGTTTTCTTACACATTGTTATATTTCTTACCTGTTATATAAACTCCTAATTTTAGTCGGCAGGGGAGATAGATTTGAGTCTGATCTCCCATCTCCTCCACTGCAGCACCTGGTCAAAGCCTTCTGCCTTGGCAATACCCGTTGTCTCAGTCATTGGCTTTCTGTGTAGTGAGCAGCAGGACCTAGACCGAACCCACAAAACCACAAACTTACACTATTGGGACAATAGTAACTCGATCTCTAGTCCCTGATGATTTGGGAGGTTTAGGGCATCTAATCTGATCAGTTGTTATCTAATGTATCATCGGGTTGTGCTTAAATTCCAGAAAATGCCCAGGAAAGGATAATTCTAGTGAAACCAAAAACCCAGTTTGGTCCTGTTACTCCTTATGCTTATGCTAATTGGAATCCCCTGGTAGCACATACTACCTGAAACTTAGCAGAACTCCTAGGAGAATCTATAATACATCTACTGTTTTGGTGATAAGGAACCCCCAGTCGCTTGAGTTGAGTCCCTTAGACCTGTGCTAATCCTACTCTACACCTCTGGAACAACCCAGGATTCTGAGGATAGACTGGTAGTTTCTCATTAGTTTAATGAAACTGTGGTTTGGACTACATGTGTCAGCTGCTTTCCACTAATGTCTGAGTAGGGCTAAACCACAGGAAAATATTGTTTCAAGTATTAAAATAATATTTAAATAGGACAATAATAATTATTCTAGCCGGGTGTGGTGGTGTGCACCTATTAGTTCCAGCTACTCAGGAGACTAAGGTGGGAGGATCACTCAGCCCAGGAGTTCCAGGCTGCAGAGAGCTATGATCATTGTGTCACTGCCTTCCAGCTTGGGTGACACAGCAAAACCCAATCTCTACTGTAAAAAAAAAAAAAAAAAAAAAAAAAGCATAATTAGTTTAATACGATAGAATAAAAATAATTAAAATTTCTTGATTATTTTCCATCTTGTGTTAGGCTTACATTTATACATATCATATGTACATATATGTACATACGTATGTACATATGATATGTATAAATGTAAGATATATAGGTATATATCTCTCATTTTGTCTTTCTCCCTCTCCTTACCATGGTTTTTGTTTAAAACTATCTTTATTAACAACAATAATTATAAGTGTAGCATGCAATGCTTTCCAAAGCACTTACTCATCCATTATTTTACTGTATGTAAACTTCCATCTTAGCTAGGTTGCTGATGAAGAAACAATGGTTAAGCAGTGATTAGTGACTTGTCCAAGATCATATAATTTGTTGGTAGGTGAGTTGTTTTTAGATTTCAGATATCTTCTGTTACTTCCTAATGTGTACTTTCTATTCACTGTAAGGTTAGTGAGAATTTTGATAAAGGTTTCCTTTTTATTAAAAAAATTTTTTTTTAGTCTGTATCCTGCTGAAGATAAAGGCTTCCTAGTAAAACTATTCTAAACTTGTTTTTTTTGTTTGCTAGAAAAATGGTTTCAATAGACTTCTTTTTTTTGATGGAATCTCGCTCTGTCCCCCAGGCGGAGTGCAGTGGTGCAATCTTGGCTCACTGCAACCTCTGCCTCCTGGGTTCAAGCGATTCTCTTGCCTCAGTCTCCTGAGTAGCTGGGATTACAGGCGTGCGCTACCACGCCTGGCTAATTTTTGTATTTTTAGTAGAGACTGGGTTTCACTATGTTGGTCAGGCTGGTCTTGAACTCCTGACCTCGTGATCCACCTGCTTTGGCTTCCCAAAGTGCTGAGATTACAGGTGTGAGCCATTGTGCCCAGCCTAGACTTCTTTTTTAAAAAATGTATGTTGAACATTCAACAAAGGAAAAATGACCATGATTCGTAAATTACTAATATTTAATACTTCTCAACTTTCCAAAACAATGATAGTGATGATATATTTTAATCACATAAGGGGCACTAGTTTTAATATGTCTTTACCACTTTATTTTATTTATTTATTTTTGAGACAGAGTCTCATACTCTGTTGCCCAGGCTGGAGTGCAGTGTTTCGATCGGGTCTCAGTGCAGCCTTGACCTCCCTGGGCTCAGGTGATTCTCCCACCTCAGCCTACCGAGTAGCTGGAACCACAGGCTCACACCACCACACTTGGCTAATTTTTAAATTTTTTGTAGAGACAGGGTTTTGTCACATTTGCCCACACTGATCTCAAACTTCTGAGCTCAAGCGGTCCTCCCTCCTCGGCCTCAAAAAGTGCTGGGATTACAGACGTGAGCCACTGTGCCCAGCTATTTTATTTTTCAGATAGGGTCTCACTCTGTCACCCAGACGGGAGTGCAGTGTCGCCATCACAGCTCACTGCAGCCTCGACCTCCCCAGGCTCAGGTGATCCTCCCACTTCAGTCTTTCAAGTAGCTGCGCCACCACATCTGGCTAATTTTTTGTACTTTTTGTAGAGATGGGGTTTCGCCATGTGGTGGTCTCAAACTCCTGGCCTCACGTGATCTGCCTGCCTTGGCTTATCAAAATGTTAGGATTACAGGCGTGAGCCACTGTGTCCGGCCACTCAGTGCTAACTAAACAACTTTCCCTTTGCTAAATGTGATAATAATTTCTTAATTTCTTGTAGAATTACTGATCAGGGTCAACATTCTTTTTTTTTTTTTTTTTTTTTTTTGAGACAGAGTTTCGCTCTTGTTGCCCAGGATGGAGTGCGATGGCATGATCTCGGCTCACTGCAATTTCTGCCTCCCGGGTTCAAGCAATTCTTCTGCCTCAGCCTCCCAAGTAGCTGGGATTACAGGTGCCTGCCACCATGCCCAGCTAATTTTTGTATATTTAGTAGAGACGGGGTTTCGCCATGTTGGCCAGGCTGGTCTCAAACTCCTGACCTCAGGTGATCCACCTGCCTTGGCTTCTCAAAGTGCTGGGATTACAGGTGTGAGCCACCACGCCTGGCCTGGGTCAATGTTCTGAAATAACCTTCAGCATTTGCCAGTACTCACCAAGATCAAATAATGAGCTTTGCTAATTTTTTGTTGTTGTTGTTTGAGACGGAGTCTTGCTCTGTTGCCCAGGCTGGAGTGCAATGGTGAGATCTCGGCTCACTTCAACCTCTGCCTCCCGGGTTCAAGTGATTCTTCTGCCTCAGCCTCCCTAGTAGCTGGGATTACAGGCACTCACCATCATGCCCGGCTAATTTTTGTATTTTTGCATAGACAGGGTTTCACCATGTTGGCCAGGCTGGTCTTGAACTCTTGACTTCAGGTGATCCGCCCACCTTGGCCACCCAAAGTGCTGGGATTACAGGCTTGAACCACCGCGCCCGGCCCACTTTGCTAATTCTTAAAACATTTAAAGCTAAACCTCAAGGAGTGTGAAAAGGTGGTTAGGGTGTCCGTAAACAATCTGGTGCTGGGGCACTTCTGACCTTGGGGAGGAATTAAGTGGCTCAGTGGTCATGTGGCTGAGAGGCATGGCCAGCAGGGACTCTGACAGTCACCTTTTTTCTTCCTTCAACGGATCTCCAGGTTAGAAGGTGAAAGAAGTTATTTGCAGCATCATTGGCAATTTCTTTTCCACCTCTGCCTGTAACAGCCAAGGCACAGGATACTGAAGAAAAGAAGCAAAGAGGCCTGATGCTTCTGGCGAATCAGTCAGAAGAAGAATCATATCTAAGGTAGATATGATTCCACTGTCTACACACACACAAACACACAACTCTTTAACTAAATTCACATTTGTATCTGGTGTTTCCATGCTATAGTGGCTTAACTGATAATTCTGTAACACAAACATGGAGGTCATAGAGGCTTTCAATAATAGAGCTAAGGACTCATATTTCCTGTGCTTTTAAAATTATCTTTTTAGGCTGGGCACAGAGGCTCATGCCTGTAATCCCAGCACTTTGGGAGGCTGAGGTGAGTGAATTGCTTGAGCTCAGGAGTTTGAGACCAGCCTAGCCAACATGGTGAAATCCCTTCTCTACAAAAAATACAAAAATTAGCCAGGCGGGGTGGTGCAGGCCTGTAGTTCCAGCTACTTGGGTCAGTGGAAAAAGGCAGGAGTGGGGTAAAAAGGCAGGAGGATCACTTGAACCCAGGAGGCTGAGGCTGCAGTGAGTCGAGATCATGCCACTGTACTCCAGCCTGGGTGACAAAATGAGACCCTGCTTTAAAAAAAAAAATACACTTTGGGAGGCCGAGGCGGGTGGATCACTTGAGGTCAGGAGTTTGAGACCAGCCTGGCCAACATAGTGAAACCCCATCTCTACTAAAAATACAAAAATTAGGCAGGTGTGGTGGCAGTGCCTGTAATCCCAGATACTTTGGAGGCTGAGGCAGGAGAATCACTTGAACTGGGAGGCAGAGGTTGCAGTGACCCAAGATCGTGCCACCGCACTCCAGCCTAGGTGACAGAATGAGACTCTGTCTCAAAAATAATAATAATAATGCAAATAATAATATAATAAAATAAAAAATATATATATTTTAAATTCTCGGCACGGTGGCTTGCACCTGTAATCCCAGCACTTTGAGAGGCCAAGACAGGAAGATCACCTGAGCCCAGGAGTTCAAGACCAGCCTGGGCAACACAGTGCGACCTCCTCTCTACAAAAAATTTTCAAAAATAGCCGGGCTTGGTGGCATGCGCCTATGGTCCCAGCTACTTGGGAGGCTCAAGTGGAAGGATCACTTGAGCCCAGGAGGCTGTAGTGAGCCATGATTGCGCAACTGCACTCCAGCCTTGGGTGACAAAGAGACCCCGTTTCACTAAAAAAGTTTGTTTTCAATTTATTTTTAAAAATTGTGGTAAAATATACATAATATTAAAACTTACCATATGCAGCAGGGGTAGATATCATAAGTCATAAGCAGTACTGAGTAGTAGTCTGACAGTAATTGAAAATGAAAGAGCAGAAAAGAACCTCAAAACATTATTATGCCTAAAAATCTGCTGCCAGATTGGTTAAAATTACATAAGACATACGTGCTTCTTGAAGATTCCTAAAAATGAAATTTACAAGCCTATCTAGTGAAGTTCTTCTACGCATTTAACTGTGTCCCATGTACTAGGTGAGGCAGCATGATGTAATGGGAAAAGTCCAGGGCTTGGAATCAGGGCAAGTGTAATTGTCTCCTGGTTCTGCCTGTTTTTAAGTGGGTGAACATAGACAAGTTACCTAACCTTTTGCACTCATTATGTCCCCCCATGTTTTTTTTTTTTTTTTGAGATGGAGTTTTGCTCTTGTCGCCCAAGCTGGAGTGAGTGCAATGGCATGGTATCAGCTCACTGCAACCTCTGCCTCCCGGGTTCAAGTGATTCTCCTGCCTCAGCCTCCTGAGTAGCTGGGATTACAGGCACACGCCACCATGCCCAGCTAATTTTTGTGTTTTTAGTAGAGACAGGGTTTTGCCATGTTGGCCAGGCTAGTCTCAAACTCCTGACCTCAGGTGATCTGCCTGCCTGGGCCTCCCAAAGTGCTGGGATTACAGGAGTGAGCCACTGTGCCCAGCTGTAATTTCCTCATTTTAAAAATAAGAACAATAATAGCATCAACTGTTAGTTACAAGGAACGAATGAGGTGGAGTATAAGAAAAGTATACTGTGAAGTGCTATGTAAATGTTATTTTTCAACAAGGTTGTGGTTTGTATACATCTTCCACAGAAGGTTATCTCTTTTATGGCCATTGGCCATTTCTTTCTATAATTTTTTTCCATTTTTTTATCTTTGTAATCAACACTGACACTTTTTCTTTTCTCTACATACATTGTATTGGTCATTGGACACCACTTTCTTTTCTTTTGATACAGAGTCTCACTGTGTCACCTAGGCTGGAGTGCAGTGACACAGTCTCGGCTCACTGCAGCCTCTGCCTCCCAGGTACAAGCAATTCTCCTGCCTCAGCCTCCCAAGTAGCTGGGATTACAAGGGCCTGCCACCATGCCCAGCTAATTTTTGTATTTTTAGTAGAGATGGGGTTTCACCATGTTGGCCAGGCTGATCTTGAAACCCTGACTTCAGGTGATCTGCCTGTCTCAGCCTCCCAAAGTATTAGGATTACAGGTGTGAGCCACCATGCCTTGCGACACCACTTTAAAATGGCTGTTTCATGTTACAGATTTAACTTGGGGGAGGCCAGCCTGATGAAAATTTATTATTTTCTGTGAGTCACTGTATTTATAACTCAGGTACTGGCTACCAAGTGAATGGTGGTGCCTGGTTTATGGTTTTGTGGGCTTACTGTCTAGTCTATTATCTGATTTGGGTAAGATAATACAGATTTGCCCATAACTTAGCCAAATTTTAAAAAGCGTATCTATTTATTAGAAAGAAAAAGGATTAAAGTATGACCTATCAAGCTATTAATGGCATATGTTTGTAACAAACTATAGAAATGATCCCTGAAAGTATAGTCTTAATGGCATATTTTTGGGCATCATATTCAATAAGATTTAGAGAAGCACAAATATATATAAGGCCCCTCTCCCTTGCTCAATTTCAACACCTGTTTTTTTGTTTGTTTGTTTGTTTTTTGGATTCACTAAAGGGGAAAATGGTGGGGTAGTCAGTCAGTGCTAGGAAGGTAGGTAGTTATGATGGTTATGCTAATTTAGAATGAAAAACTTTCATTCTAGATAGGACAATGAATCCAATATCTCTTTATTTTCCTCCCTAGAGACAGGGTCTCACTCTATTGGAGTGCAATGGTGTGATCATAGCTCCCTGCAGCCTTGAACTCCTGGGCTCAAGCAATCGTCTCACCTCAGCTTCCTAAGTAGCAGGCATGCTAGCGTGAGCATGGTGGCGTGCACCTGTATTTTTTGTAGAGAGGGGGTCTTGCTGTGTTGTCCAGGCTGGTCTTGAACTCCTAGCCTCAAGAGATCCTCCTAAAGTGCTGAGATTTCAGTCAAGAACATCCATGCCTGGCCTCAATACCTTTTAATAACAACTTGCTAGAACCACAGAAGTTCTTCTGGGAGCTTAAGTCAGAACTGGAACATTGCTCTGTTAGAATGAGCGAGCAGTAGGCTGGGCGCAGCGGCTCACACTTGTAATCCCAGCACTTTGGGAGGCCGAGGCGGGCGGATCACGAGGTCAGGAGATCGAGACCATCCTGCCTAACACGGTGAAACCCCGTCTCTACTAAAAATACAAAAAAATTAGGCAGGCGTGCGCCTATAGTTCCAGCTACTCCGGGGGCTGAGGCAGGAGAATGGTGTGAACCCGGGAGGCGGAGCTTGCAATGAGCCAAGATCGCACCACTGCACTCCAGCCTGGGCAACAGAGCAAGACTCTGTCTCAAAAAAAAAAAAAATGAGTGAGCAGTAAAGTCAATAGAGACCTACCAGAGTGTGCACTCCTCAAAGTCCTGAAGAATAGGTGAGTCCAGTTGCCAACACAGAGAAGATAGGGTAGGAACCAAAAAGGGGTTGTGGTGTGCTAAGAATCAGTCACTGGGATGTCAGGAAGAGCATTCACATCAAATCAGGGCCAAATCTTGAAAGAGATGGCTGAAGACATGCATCTCACGTCCAGATATTATTAAGTATAATTTTTCTTGTTAAGAACATAGTATTTGGGCCGGGTGCAGTGGCTCATGCCTGTAATCCCAACACTTTGGGAGGCCGAGGCCAGTGGATTGCTTTAGCCCAGTAGTTTGAAACCACTCTGGACAACATAGGGAGACCCTGTCTCTATAAGAAATTTTAAAAATTAGCTGGGTGTGGTGGCACACTTGTAGTCCCAGTTGCTCGGGGGGTTGAGGGGAGGATCACTTGAGCCCAGGAGGTTGAGGATACGGTGAGCCATGATCATACCACTGCATTCCAGCATGGGCAACAGAGTGAGACTCTGTCTCAGAAACATAGTATAAATAATAAAAATTAAAAAGAACATAATATTTAATAAAATTTTGAAAAAGGACAACTTAAGGAAAAAAATCTTTTTTTTTTTTTGAGACGGAGTCTCGCTCTATCACCCAGGCTGGAGTGCAGTGGTGTGATCTCGGCTCACTGCAAGCTCCGCCTCCTGGGTTCACACCATTCTCCTGCCTCAGCCTCCCAAGTAGGTGGGACCACAGGCACTCACCGCCACGCCCGGTTAATTTTTGTATTTTTAGTAGAGACGAGGTTTCACCATGTTAGCCAGGATGGTCTCGATCTCCTGAACTTGTGATCAGCCCGCCTCGGCTTCCCAAAGTGCTGGGATTACAGGTGTGAGCCACCGTGCCCGGCCAGGAAAAAAAATCTTTAACTTTATCCCATTTGGAGTTTAAAAGCCTCTACGTAGTTTGCTGCACAAAAGCACTTGAAACTTTGTCATCAGAATTCTTCATGGCCAATTTTGCTCAATTTTGGATCTGTTTTTTGTAGAAAATAAGTTGGCTTTGTTTTCCCTCTTTGAAGGAAAGACCACATTACCCCTTTGCATTCTGAACTCTCAATCCCTTCATCTTTCTTCCTGGAGGCATATTGAATTTAAAACTATTTCAGGATGTCCAAATAAAATATCTGCTAATTAGTAATGTGGGATAAGAGCTCAAGAGAGATTAGGGGAAGGGATATGATTTGGGGTGTTATTTATAGAGAAGCTAGAGTTGAAGTTATGGGAAATACTTAAGATCTCCAGAGAAAAATATTCAAAAAAATGAAAAAGGAGGGCTCCATCTGGGCAGAAACGACTCAAAATGGGTTTCACCAAAAACAAAGTGCTGGCAGGCTGTATTCCCCCACAGAGGCTCTGGAGTAGAATTCATTTCCTTGCCTCTTCTGGCTTCTAGAGACCGCCTGAATTCCTTGGCTTATGGCCCCTTCTTCTACCTTCGAAGCCGGCGGCATAGCATCTACTATGGTTTGAATGTTCGTCACTTCCCAAAACTCATGTTGAAATTTAATTACCATTGTAACAGTATTAAGAGGTGGGATGATCATTAGGCTCTACCTTCATAAATGGATTAATGTTGGCTGGGCGTGGTGGCTCACGCCTGTAATCCCAGCACTTTGGGAGGCTGAGTCAGGCAGATCACTTGAAGTCAGGAGTTTGAGACCAGCTTGGCCAACATGGTGAAACTCCATCTCTACTAAAAATACAAAAATAAGCTGGGCATGGTTGTGGGCTCCTGTAATCCCAGCTACTTGGGAGGCTGAGGCAGGAGAATTGGTTGAACCTGGGAGATGGAGGTTGCAGTGAGCCAAGATTGCACCACTGCACTCCAGCCTGGATGACAGAGCAAGACTCCATCTCCAAAACAAACAACAACAACAAAAAAAATCCAAAACATAAATGGATTAATGTCATTATTTTGGGAATGAGTTCCTTATAAGAGAACCCCTTTTGTCTTTTTCTTGCCCTCCCTTTGCCCCTCTACCTTCCACTAAGGGATGACACAGGATGAAGGCCCTTCCAAGATGCCAGCCCCTCAACCATGGACTTCCCAGCCTCCAGAACTGTGGGGAAATAAATTTCTGTTCTTTATAAATTACCTCGTGTGTGGTATTTTGTTATAGCAGCACAAGTAGGCTAAGACATCATCTTTACATCTCTCTAACTCTAACCTTTTTACAGCATCACATCTCTGATTCTTCTGCCTCCTTCTTCCATCTTTTAAGGATACTTGTGATTACAATGTGCTATCTGGATAATTCAAGATAGTCTCCTACTTTAAGGTCCTTAAATTATTACATCTACAAAATCCCTTTCGCTGTGTAAGGTAACATATAGAGGGGTCCATGGATTAAGATGTGGACACCTTTGGAGGGCCATGTGCCCCTCAAAGCAGCCCACAATCTGGCCGGGCGCGGTGGCTCACGCCTATAATCCCAGCACTTTGGGAGGCCGAGGTGGGCAGATCACGAGGTCAGGAGATTGAGACCATCCTGGCTAACACGGTGAAACCCCGTCTCTACTAAAAATACAAAAAAAAATTAGCCGGGCGTGGTGGCAGGCGCCTGTAGTCCCAGCTACTTGGGAGGCTGAGGCAGGAGAATGGTGAACCCGGGAGACAGAGCTTGCAGTGAGCCGAGATCGCACGCTGCACTCCAGCCTGAGCGACAGAGCGAGACTCTGTCTCGAAAAAAAAAAAAAAATGCAGCCCACAATCCTAATGGCTAGAATGTACCTATATTGAGATAAACTTTGTCTACACAGGAGTTTCTGAATATTGATCCAGAGGCTTTGTCCTCTGAAGTCACAAATAGTAAATTTGGTATTTGCCACATGACTGTCCTTCAGACTTTGGAAGACATATTGACCCCATCTCCCCTGGCTTTTCTTCTGTGGAGAAAACTATTTCTTTAGCAATTTCATAGGACATAGTTCCAAAGTCCTATTATCCTGGTTAGCCTCCTATGGTTATTGATATAGTTTAGATGTTTGTCAAATCTCATGTTGAAATGTGACTTCCAGTGTTGGAGATGGGCCTGGTGGGAGGTGTTTGGGTCATGGGAGTGGAACCCTCATGCATGGATTGGTGTCCTCCTCCTGGTCATGAGTGAGTTCTCTGAGTTCACACAAGATTTGATTGTTTTTAAAAGAGTCTGGGGCCAGGCACGGTGGCTCACACGTGTAATCCCAGCACTTTGGGGGACCCAGGCAGGTGGATCACTTGAGGTCAGGAGTTTGAGACCAGCCTGACTAATATGGTGAAACCCCATCTCTACTAAAAATACAAAAAAATTAGCCAGGCATGGTGGTGGGTGCCTGTAATCCCAGCTACTCGGGAGGCTGAGGCAGGAGAATCACTTGAACGTGGGAGGCAGTGAGCTGAGATCATGCCACTGCACTCCAGCCTGGGCAACAGAGCAAGACTCGCCTCTTTCTCTCTCCATCTCCTTCTGGAACCTCCTCCTTCTCGCTCTCTTTCTTGTTCCCTCTCTTGCTATGTAGCATGCTGGCTCCCCTTGGCATTATGAGCCACGACTGTAAGCTTCCTGAAGCACTCAGTAGAAACAGGTGCTGGCACCATGCTTCCTGTACAGCCTGCAGAACCCATAAGCCAAAATAAATCTCATTTCTTTATAAATTCAAATTACCCAAGGCCGGGTGCGGTGGGTCATGCCTGTAATCCCAGCACTTTGGGAGGCCAAGGTGGGCAGATCATGAGGTCATGAGTTCAAGACCAGCCTGGCCAACGTGGTGAAACCCCGTTTCTACTAAAAATACAAAAATTAGCCAGGTGTGGTGGCGGGCACCTGTAATCCCAGCTACTTGGGAGGCTGAGGCAGGAGAATCGCTTGAACCCTGGAAGGGGAGGCTGCAGTGAGCCAAGACTGTGCCACTACACTCCAGCCTGGGCAACAAGGGCAAGACTCCATCTCAAATAAATAAATAAATAAATAAATAAATAAATGTTACCCAGCCTCAGGTCTTTCTTTTGTCTCCTTCCTTCCTTCCTTCCTCCCTCCCTCCCTCCCTCCCTTCCTTTTCTTTCTTCCTCTCTCTCTTTCTTTTTTTGAGAAGGAGTTTCGCTCTTGTTACCCAGGCTGGATTGCAATGGCGTGATCTCAGCTCACCGTAACCTCTGCCTCCCAGGTTCAAGCGATTCTCCTGCCTCAGCCTCCCAAGTAGTTGGGACTACAGGCATGCACCACTATGCCCAGCTAATTTTCTATTTTTAGTAGAGATAGGGTTTCTCTATGTTGGTCAGGCTGGTCTCGAACGCCTGACCTCAGGTGATCCATCTGCCTCGTCCTCCCAAAGTGCTGGGATTATAGACACGAGCCACGGTGCCTGGCCAGGTATTCCTTTATAGCAGTGCAAATGGATTAACACAGATACCTTTGGCTTACGAATGTTTCTTTGAAATTATAGTGTGGTCTGACCAAGCAAGAATAGATAGGGACAATGTTCATTTGGTTCAGTTTTAATTAATGAAGCCTAAAATTATAGTCAGCTATAATCCCTGCCTTTCCACATACTGCTGAAGGACATATTTACCTGAAATATACTGTACCAATTGTTTGTTTGCTTTTTTAGAGACAGTTTTGCTCTGCCATTTAGGCTAGATTGCAGTGGTGTGATCATAGCTCACTGCAGCCTCCAACTCCTGTGCTCAAGGATCTTCCCACTTTGGCCTCCCAAAGTGCTGGGACTACAGGTGTGAGCTACTGTGCCTGACCTGTACTATCAATTTTCTAACTTACATACTGAATTTTACAATTAGGCTTACCTAATAATTCTTTAGTGTCAATGAATACATTAGTAATCCTTAACAACTACATGTGATCTACAAATTTAATTTTATGTGATTTTCCATCCAAATAATTACTAAAAATGTTAAATGTAATAGAGCCCGTGATGGAACCTTGCAATGTAACCACAAGCCTCAGTCCAACGGAACATTTACCTGCTTTTGTGGGTCAAAGTCATTCAAGCAAGGTCTAACTGCATCATAATCTTCTCCATAGTTTTTCATTTGGTCCACAAGTAGTTTCATGTTTTACATTCTTTGTATACCATTTTCCAGACTACGAATGTGCTAATCTTATCTGAAAAATAAAGTTAGTGTGGCTTAACCTAAGTTAGGCTGGCTCTAAATGATCATGTCTTTTCCTTAAGTACTCTCAAATCACCTATGAAAATCCATTCTAGACTTGTTTCTGGCATTAATGCTAAGTTTGCCAGAATATGTCTTCCTTCCTTGTCAAAAATCTTGTTGTTCTGACTTTACAGTCTTTTGACCCCTCTGTTCTTATAATTCCTCAACTATGAATCACTATGATGACATAAGTAAGGAGATGGAAGAACTATACATTATAACAAAAGTATTCTGCATATTTAAAAAATGCCATGTAAAAAAAAGATTGATATAGCAAATATTCTCTTATCTATAGCTCTCTCAACACTATTATTGTACTTACTGGAGTAAATCCCAAAATTTGGTCCAGTTTGTTGTATGTGTGTACAAATGTTGGCTAATTTAAAATACAGAAGATATATAATAGAAACTTTTCTCATTAAAGTCTTCTTAACAACAGGGAAAAATGAATATTACCTATTCCAACCTTCTGCAAAGGGTCTGGAGGTCATTATGGCCCTAAGATGTTCACTTTGTCCAGGTCCCATTTTTAGTTTTAAAAAAATTCATGGACCTATCACTTTGGGAAGCCGAGGTGGGCGGATCACGAGGTCAAGAGATCGAGACTATCCTGGCTAACACAGTGAAACCCTATCTCTACTAAAAATACAAAAAATTAGCTGGGACTACAGGGGCGTGGTGGCACGTGCCTGTAGTCCCAGCTACTCGGGAGGACAGGAGAATTGCTTGAACCCGGGAGGCGGAGGTTGCAGTGAGCCAAGATCACGCGCTGCACTCCAGCCTGGGCGACAGAGCAAGATTCTTTCTCAAAAAAAAAAAAAAAAAAAAAAAAAAAAAATTCATGGACTATTTTGAGGAAATAGATATATTCATGATCTTGACTGCGGTACTGATATGGGTGTATACATGTCAAAATGCATCAAATTGTACAGTTTATTGCATGTCATGAGCTTTTTTTTACAATTCTATTCTCTTAAAATTTTATTGTAAAAAGATTTAAGCCCATGAAAGAATGAGTGAACTATAGTTATACAAAACAACACAGATCAACTTCACAAACATAATGTTGAACAAAGGCTGGAAACAGTACGGGCGCAGTGGCTCACGCCTGTAATCCCAGCACTTTGGGAGGCCAAGGCGGGTGGATCACCTAAGGTCAGAAGTTCGAGATCAGCCTGGCCAACATGGCGAAACCCTGTCTCTACTAAAAACACAAAAATCAGCTGGGCTTGGTGGCGGGTGCCTGTAGTTTCAGCTACTCAGGAGGCTGAGGCAGGAGAATTGCTTGAACCTGGGAGGCAGAGGTTACAGTGAGCCGAGATCACGACACTGCACTCTAGCCTGGGTGACAGAATGAGACTCCATCTCAAACAAAAATAATAATCAAAAAAAAAAAAAGAGGCCAGATAAAAAGTACCCCATGTGTGATTCACTCTTAAAAGATGGTAGTATAAGGTAGTCTTCTGGGGTGATAGTGATTTTCTGTTTCTTGAGCTGGATTATCATATGGGTATATTTACTTCATGGAAATTCATTGAGCTGTGCAGTTAAGACTTGTCCACTTTTCTGTATGTTATTCTTCAGTAAAACGTTCACCATAAAGAGTGAGGCACATGTGCTATAATAAAAGGGAAAGAACATGAAAATCAACTGTCTCAATAAAAAATTTACAACTGATAATGCACTATAATTATGTAAGACCTGACCATTAGGAGAAACTGGGTGAAGGGTACACAGAACCTCTCTGCACTAATTTTTCAACTTCCTGTGAATCTGTAATTATTTCAAAATGTAAAAATACTATTAAAACTGATATTTTAGTGTGTGGACCCCAGTTAGATTTTCTTTTTTTTCTTTTTTTTTGAGATGGAGTCTGGCTCTGTTGCCCAGGCTAGAGTGCAGTGGCACAATCTTGGCTCACTGCAACCTCCACCTCCCAGGTTCAAGCTTCAAGGGATTCTCCTGCCTCAGCCTCCCAAGTAGCTGGGACTAAAGGCACGTGCCACCATGCCCAGCTAATTTTTTGTATTTTTAGTAGAGACGGGGTTTCACTGTGTTAGCCAGGATCGTCTTGATCTCCTGACCTTGTGATCCGCCTGCCTCGGCCTCCCAAAGTGCTGGGATTACAGACGTGAGCCACCACGCCCAGCCTAGATTTTCTCTCTTCTCTTTTTTTGGAAATGGAGCCTCACTCTGTCCTCTGTTGCCCCAGCTGGAGTGCAGTGGTGCCATCATGGCTCACTGCAACCTCCACCTCATGGGTTCAAGTGATTCTCTTGCCTCAGCCTCCCGAGTAGCTGGGATTACAGGCATGCGCCACCACACCCAGCTAATTTTTATATTTTTAGTAGACAGGGTTTCACCATGTTGGTCAGGCTGGTCTCGAACTCCTGACCTTGTGATCTGCCAGCCTCGGCCTCCCAAAGTGCTGGGATTACAGGCATGAGCCACCGCGCCCGGCCCCAGCCTAGATTTTCTACTTATATCCTCCTTCTAAAAATTTCCCTTTCCTGCCTACTCCTCAGAATTGAAGTGAAAATCATTTTCAATAGAGGTTGTCCCAAATATAGATGACAGTTGATAAGTCCTGGGATGGACATCTGCCCCAATGTGGGCCGGTTGGAGCCTTTTCCTGAGACATGGCATTTGGACTGAGAAACAGCCATTTCTCTTCTTGTGTCCACACTATAATTTGTAAACTGAAGAGCTGCCAGCAGCTATTTTCCACCTTGTGGTTCAGGGAAGCAGAAGAACCTGATGGACAGAGAGAAGGTGGAATGAAGCTGATGTACAAAGGGAGGAGGACACATGAGACAGAGTCTCTTTGACATTCACCTTCCTGGCTCCTTATTTTCAGTTCAATTTGTGTCCTTGGGTTCTGTGAGACCCTTTATGTGTTTAAAATACATTCACCTCATTATCTAAGCAAGATCCATTCAGATTTCTATTACTTGCAACCATAATCCTAACTAGCACATCTAAGAAGATGCACAGTTTTTGTCCTATGGCTTATACTTATGTCTTTTTTTTTTTTTTTAACTTAAGAAGGCTGAGGCCAGGAGCAGTGGCTTAAGCCGATAATTCTAGCACTGTGGTAGGCAGAGACAGGATGATTGCTTGAGCCCAGGAGTTTGAGATCAGCTTGGGCAACAAGGAGACACCATCTCTTAAAAAAAAAAAAAATTACCTTGGGCAGTATGGCCATTTTCACGATATTGATTCTTCCAACCCATGAGCATGGAATGTTCTTCCATTTGTTTGTATCCTCTTTTATTTCACTGAGCAGTGGTTTGTAGTTCTCCTTGAAGAGGTCCTTCATGTCCCTTGTAAGTTGGATTCCTAGGTATCTTATTCTCTTTGAAGCAATTGTGAATGGGAGTTCACTCATGATTTGGCTCTCTGTTTGTCTGTTATTGGTGTATAAGAATGCTTGTGATTTTCGTGCATTGATTTTGTATCCTGAGACTTTGCTGAAGTTGCTTATCAGCTTAAGGAGATTTTGGGCTGAGACGATGGGGTTTTCTAGATATACAATCATATCATCTGCAAACAGGGACAATTTGACTTCCTCTTTTCCTAATTGAATACCCTTTATTTCCTTCTCCTGCCTGATTGCCCTGGCCAGAACTTCCAGCACTATGTTGAATAGGAGTGGTGAGAGAGGGCATCCCTGTCTTGTGCCAGCTTTCAAAGGGAATGCTTCCAATTTTTGCCCATTCAGTATGATATTAGCTGTGGGTTTGTCATAGATAGCTGTTATTATTTTGAGATACGTCCCATCAATACCTAATTTATTGAGAGTTTTTAGCATGAAGGGTTGTTGAATTTTGTCAAAGGCCTTTTCTGCATCTGTTGAGATAATCATGTGGTTTTTGTCTTTGGTTCTGTTTATATGCTGGATTACATTTATTGATTTGCGTATGTTGAACCAGCCTCGCATGCCAGGGATGAAGCCCACTTGATCATGGTGGATAAGCTTTTTGATGTGCTGCTGGATTCAGTTTGCCAGTATTTTATTGAGGATTTTTGCATCAATGTTCATCAAGGATATTGATCTGAAATTCTCTTTTTTGGTTGTGTCTCTGCCGAGCTTTGGTATCAGGATGATGCTGGCCTCATAAAATGTGTTAGGGAGGATTTCCTCTTTTTCTATTGATTGGAATAGTTTCAGAAGGAATGGTACCAGTTCCTCCTTGTACCTCTGGTAGAATTTGGCTGTGAATCCATCAGGTCCTGGACTCTTTTTGGTTGGTAAGCTATTGATTATTGCCACAATTTCAGAGCCTGTTATTGGTCTATTCAGAGATTCAACTTCTTCCTGGTTTAGTCTTGGGAGGGTGTATTTGTCGAGGAATTTATCCATTTCTTCTAGACTTTCTAGTTTATTTGCGTAGAGGTGTTTGTAGTATTCTCTGACGGTAGATTGTATTTCTGTGGGATCAGTGGTGGTATCCCCTTTATCATTTTTTATTGTGCCTATTTGATTCTTCTCTCTTTTCTTCTTTATTAGTCTTGCTAACCGTCTATAAATTTGGTTGATCTTTTCAAAAAACCAGCTCCTGGATTCATCAATTTTTTGAAGGGTTTTTTGTGTCTCTATTTCCTTCAGTTCTGCTCTGATTTTAGTTATTTCTTGCCTTCTGCTAGCTTTTGAATGTGTTTGCTCTTGCTTTTCTAGTTCTTTTAATTGTGATGTTAGGGTGTCAATTTTGGATCTTTCCTGCTTTCTCTTGTGGGCATTTAGTGCTATAAATTTCCCTCTACACACTGCTTTGAATGTGTCCCAGAGATTCTGGTATGTTTATAGATTCAATGCCATCCCCATCAAGCTACCAATGACTTTCTTCACCAAATTGGAAAAAACTACTTTAAGGTTCATATGGAACCAAAAAAGAGCCCGCATCGCCAAGTCAATCCTAAGCCAAAAGAACAAAGCTGGAGGCATCACGCTATCTGACTTCAAACTATACTACAAGGCTACAGTAACCAAAACAGCATGGTACTGGTACCACAACAGAGACATAGATCAATGGATCAGAACAGAGCCCTCAGAAATAATGCCACATATCTACAACTATCTGATCTTTGACAAACCTGACAAAAACAAGCAATGGGAAAAGGATTCCCTATTTAATAAATGGTGCTGGGAAAACTGGCTAGCCATATGTAGAAAGCTGAAACTGGATCCCTTCCTTACACTTTATACAAAAATTAATTCAAGATGGATTAAAGACTTACATGTTAGACCTAAAACCATAAAAACCCTAGAAGAAAACCTAGGCAATACCATTCAGGACATAGGCATGGGCAAGGACTTCATGTCTAAATCACCAAAAGCAATGGCAACAAAAGCCAAAATCGACAAATGGGATCTAATTAAACTAAAGAGCTTCTGCACAGCAAAAGAAACTACCATCAGGGTGAACAGGCAACCTACAAAATGGGAGAAAATTTTTGCAACCTACTCATCTGACAAAGGGCTAATATCCAGAATCTACAATGAACTCAAACAAATTTACAAGAAAAAAACAAACAACCCCATCAAAAAGTGGGCAGAGGACATGAACAGACAGTTCTCAAAAGAAGACATTTATGCAGCCAAAAAACACATGAAAAAATGCTCATCATCACTGGCCGTCAGAGAAATGCAAATCAAAACCACAATGAGATACCATCTCACATCAGTTAGAATGGCCGTCATTAAAAAGTCAGGAAACAACAGGTGCTGGAGAGGATGTGGAGAAATAGGAACACTTTTACACTGTTAGTGGGACTGTAAACTAGTTCAACCATTGTGGAAGTCAGTGTGGCGATTCCTCAGGGATCTAGAACTAGAAATACCATTTGACCCAGCCATCCCATTACTGGGTATATACCCAAAGGACTATAAATCATGCTGCTATAAAGACACATGCACACGTATGTTTATTGCGGCACTATTCACAATAGCAAAGACTTGGAACCAACCCAAATGTCCAACAACGATAGACTGGATTAAGAAAATGTGGCACATATACACCATAGAATACTATGCAGCCATAAAAAATGATGAGTTCATGTCGTTTGTAGAGACATGGATGAAACTGGAAATCATCATTCTCAGTAAACTCTCGCAAGGACAAAAAACCAAACACCGCATGTTCTCACTCATAGGTGGGAATTGAACAATGAGAACACATGGACACAGGAAGGGGAACATCACACTCCGGGGACTGTTGTGGGGTAGGGGGAGGGGGAGGGACAGCATTAGATGATATACCTAATGCTAAATGACGAGTTAATGGGTGCAGCACACCAACATGGCACATGGATACATATGTAACAAACCTGCACATTGTGCACATGTACCCTAAAACTTAAAGTATAATAATAATAATAATAATAATAATAATAATAAAGAAAAAAATTAGCTGGCATGCACCTGTGGTCCCCACTACTTGGTAGGCTGAGGTGGGAGGATCGCTTGGGCCTGGGAGGTTGAGGCTGCAGTGAGCCATGATTGTACCACTGCACCCCAGGCTGGCGACAGAGTGAGACCCTGTCTCAAAAGACAAACCAACAAACATAATAAAGTATGACTTTACTGTATGTAAGATAAAGAGTGGCACTCCTGAATAGTACAATCACAGAAGATATACTAAAGATCATTTAACCCATCCCTGTTATTTTCAGGTGAGAAAACTGCAGGTTAAGGGCCTTAGCCAAAGTCATACAGACAGCTGCTAGAAGCATCAGACTCAGCATCGTGTCACCTTTCCCACATCAATATTACACAGTAAGTCCTGGAGAGAAACATCAGTATCCTCCACTGAGGGTTTTATTTGTTTGCATATAGTATACTAACTGCATAATGAATTAATCAGAACATAGTTAACAAGGACCTACTTGAGAGATCAAATGAGTAAGAGATAATGTATAGGGATATAAATAGTTATAATTATAGGTACTTAATTCTAAAAACAATCTTTAACTTTTATCATTATTAGTCATAGAGGTATTCCATGTGTCACTTAGAACAGATATACATAGTCTATTGAGAATTAAAAAAAAAAACAATTTGAGGACAGATTACTCCAACATTTTAATTCAAATAGTATCTAGAATTGAGAAAAAAAATTAAGATTATATTCAACAGGATGTAAACAATAAGTTTGACGTAAACTTCCTGAGAAGTGGAGGTTTGCTCAGAAACTTCCTGCTCGGTCATAACAGAGAGCTGGAACACATCAGTCTACCTCTCTTGATCTGGTCTGATACTGTTGGTTTAAAATGCTGATTTGGGATTATTCTTAGCCAAAGTAGCCAAAGCACAGCATTGTGTTGACTGTACTTTGGGAGGTAACTATAAGGTGGGAAAGAAGTATTATACAGTTTTTAAATAAAAAGGAGTCTAATGAACATGTGACTTCCTGGAAAGCAGAGCACAGAATAGAAAATGTGTAATTTACAGCTTTCAGTTTTCTGTTCTCTTTACTGAAGTAGCTGTTCTAACACTGCCAGCCCTTTGGCCATCCAAAGTTGCAGCTGTCTAGTTTTTGTGTTTTTTTTGTTAAGACAAGGCCTCGCTCTGTCACCCAAGCTGGAATGGATATGGATGTCCTATACCTAATCAATCTCCAGCTACTGGACGTTTAGGTGGTTTCCAGTTTACTACCATTATAAAACAACACTATAGTAAACCATCATACATAAATCATTTTGCAAATATCCGATTATTTTCTTAAGTTTTTAGAAACTGAACTGTTTAGTCAAGGTATCTAAACATTTTTAAGGCCTTTGTGACACTGCTGTCAGCAACAGATGAGGATTTCCTATTCTGATGGGTGGAACTTTTCTAGGGGTGGTAATATCTCTTACGTGAAGACTTGTTTTGTTTTG
Organism: Symphalangus syndactylus; assembly: GCF_028878055.3. NCBI lineage: Eukaryota > Metazoa > Chordata > Mammalia > Primates > Hylobatidae > Symphalangus > Symphalangus syndactylus. Next base: position 19,373,064 of record NC_072431.2, on the reverse strand, counting down.
AAGATGCAGGAAGTTATATAACAGAGACTTTCCTTGCAGGCACACTGTACCAGGAAGGAGACACAGCACTCTATCCACCCTACTTGGCTAGTTTGGTATTTGAATGGAAAGGGCAAGTTTGTTTTTGAGGTGGTGTGTCACACTTGTGTCATGTGAGACACAATATGTAGATCAAAGAGGAGAAAAACCTTTGGGCAGTTCTATTAGTCTTCAGTGTGCTTTTGCTAAATATCTTCATTAAGCAATCTATTACAGATGGATGGTACTGGTCTTTCTTCCCTGAATCCTCCCCTCTTCAAAGGTGGTAACTAATTTCATTATTTTCCTTTTTTTTTTTTTTTTTTTTGAGACGGAGTTCCGCTGTGTCCCCCAGGCTGGAATGCAGTGGCGCGATCTCAGCTCACTGCAAGCTCCGTCTCCTGGGTTCACGCCATTCTCCTGCCTCAGCCTCCCGAGTAGCTGGGACTACAGGCGCCCGCCAACATGCCCGGCTAATTTTTTGTATTTTTAGTAGAAACGGGGTTTCACCGTGTTAGCCAAGATGGTCTCGATCTCCTGACCTCGTGATCCGCCCATCTCGGCCTCCCAAAGTGCTGGGATTACAGGCGTGAGCCACCGCGCCCGGCAAATTTCATTATTTTCATTAAATATCCATAGACCGAAAGATCAGGTTCTCAAAGATAGTTTCTTTAATTGTAAACTGTCTAATTTTTACTAAAACAAAGAAAAAGAAAACCAGGTGGTATTAACTTTGATTTGAGTATATGTGTGATGAGGGTTAATCCTTTCCTGTTTTAATGTGTATGATACTAAGTGTATCTGCCTCAATTTTTATTTATTTATTTTTTGAGACAGAGTCTCGCTCTGTCATCCAGGCTGGAGTGCAGTGGTGCAATCTCGGCTCACTGCAACCTCCGCCCTCGGTTCAAGTGATTCTCCTGCCTCAGCCTCCTGAGTAGCCGGGATTACAGGTATGTGCCACCATGCCAGGCTAATTTTTGTATTTTTAGTAGAGACCGGGTTTTGTCATGTTGGCCAGGCTCGTCTCAAACTGCTGACCTCAGGTGATCCACCCACCTCGGCCTCCCAAAGTGCTGGGATTATAGGGGTGAGCTACCATGCCTGGCCCTGTCTCAACTTTTAGTGCAGTGCAATCTATCACTAAGAAATTTCAAAGCTGTTATTTAAGATGTTAATTATATAATATACAAATATCACAGTTGTGTGGTTTAACCTGTTAAGACATGCTTAGAAAAGAGAGCGTGAGTATAGTGACTTTATTACAAGCCTATATTGGAAGATATATGGTAATATATAGGTACATATAACTCCCTGATAACAATAGGTTATGCATTACTTAAAAACATAATGTCAAACAACATTACAGTTGGTAATTTATTTAAAGACTACAAGCTTGCTTGTCTGTTCACTGCTGCATTTCTATCCTGAACATTTCTGGATATATTACTATATACCAGGTTTATATACTTTTACTATAGGTATATAAATATTTGCTGAATGAATAAAATAGGAAGATAATTTTAAAAGGTAAAAAATGGCATTTAATTTATAAAACATAATAAAAGTTCTAAATGGTATTAAGTTCTAAAACAAACCAGATTTGCCAGTATAATTCCAAGTTTAATTTAATTCCAAACTTAAAAATGATAGCATGTAATATCAGTTCATTGAATATCGTAATTAGATATTAAAAGTTCAAGGCCGGGCGTGGTGGCTCAAGCCTGTAATCCCAGCACTTTGGGAGGCCGAGGCGGGTGGATCACAAGGTCAGGAGATCGAGACCATCCTGACTAACACGGTGAAACCCCCGTCTCTACTAAAAAAAATACAAAAAATTAGCCGGGTGCGGTGGCGGGTGCCTGTAGTCCCAGCTACTCGGGAGGCTGAGGCAGGAGAATGGCGTGAACCCAGGGGGCGGAGCTTGCAGTGAACCGAGATGGAGCCACTGCACTCCACCCTCGGCGACAGAGCGAGACTCCACCTCAAAAAAAAAAAAAAAAAAAGAAGAATTTCTTAAATTAACTATTTATGAGAATTGTCAGGTTGACTGTCTATTTTCCAGCTGAGTTTCACAAAATGGGGCCTGCTTAATAAAACAGATTGATACATTCAAATCCACAGGCTCTGGTAATTTGTACTAAAGAATACTTATTTCTAGAATTGACCAGAGTTATCACAGAACTAAGAGTGTATTATTTTACAGAATAGTGGAGAACTAATTAAGTACCTATGACTTGTAAAAATAGAACCTCATGGTTTTTAAATGGAAAAGTCTGACTGGAAACTACAGTCCTTTAATATTAATTTCTAAACTCAGAAGTGAGATTATACAATCGGTTAGCAACTATCTAAGTTTTTCCTAGGCAATACCTCCCTTGGCTGGCTAAAGAATATATCTTCTCACATGCATATTAATTTCTTTGAGTGAAATCTGAGTTAGGTGTAAGTTAATATTTATCAAACAGAATCTATATTAGTTATCTCTTGCTGTATGAAAAATCACCCCCAAACTTGGTGCCTTAAAGCAATAAACAATTATTTTCTTACAGAGTCTATGAGTAAGGAAGCTAGGCAAATGTTAGTTGGGTCTCTTGGCTCTGGGTTTCTCATAAGGCTGTATAAAAGGTGTTGAGCGGGTGTTGCAGTCATCTTAAGGCTTGACTAGGTGTTGATGTTGGTAGGACTTAGTCCCTATCAGGGTGTTGCACTCAGGGCCTCCGTTCCTCACTGGCTGTTGACTAGAGGCTACCCTCCGTTTTTCTGCCACATGGACCTATCCATTGGGCAGTTCGCAACATGGCAATTTCCTTTATTGGAATGAGCAAGTGAGAGCACGAGAGAGTGAGAGGAAGATGAAAGTCACAGTCTTTTGTAACCTAATCTCAGATGTGACATTCTGTCACTTTGCCATATTCTATTCTTTTGAAACAGGTCATTAGGTCCAGCCCAAGCACAAGAGGAGGAAATTACACAAGATGTGAAAACCAGAAGGTACGGTGCTTAGGAGTCATTTCAGATGCAGCCTACCATAGTAACTGTAGAAAGAAGGAAATACAAAAAGTAAAAATGCTTCAAAAGCAAGTGGTGCAAAAAAAAAAAAATAAATAAGAATAGGCCGGGCACGGTGGCTCATGCCTGTAATCCTAGCACTTTGGGAGGCCAAGGTGGGCGGATCACGAGGTCAGGAGATCGAGACCATTCTGGCTAACACGGAGAAATCCCGTTTCTACTAAAAATAAAAAAAAATTAGCCGGGCATGGTGGTGGGCGCGGGTAGTCCCAGCTACTCGGGAGGCTGAGGCAGGAGAATGGCGTGAACCAGGGAGGCGGAGCTTGCAGTGAGCAGAGATCGCGCAGCCTGCGCCACAGAGCGAGACTCCGTCTCAAAAAAAAAGAATAGAAAAAGGAAAAAAAGTAAAAATGCTAACTCAGCTAAGAGTCATCATTAAAGAATATCTTTTGTATGCAGAGATGGCATTATTGATGATGATTCCTTTGGGATAGGTGGTCGGGAATAGAAAGACTGCTAATTGAAGTAAGAATACTTTTCACAAAGAGAAAGACGGTTCTATGATTCATAGTCATTGTTCACCATTTGTAGAGTTTCTTGCTGTTTTTTACTTTACAAACAATTTTTATAGCGAAGCAAACATTACACATGAATCAGCAAAGTGGTACTGTGATTTACAACTCAGAAACAATTCTGGGATACACCAATCAATCAGTAAGAATTTATTGAGCACCTACATATGCTAGAAAGTTACTGATACTAGAAAAGTATAAGACAGTATCTGCCCTCAACCTGCCCTCGTCTGTGGCAGGTATCAAAAATCTATGCAATAGGAATTAACCCGTTACTAGGGTATTGTATCAGATCCTGGGCTCTAAATTCAAGAGATGACGAAAATGGGAAAAAAATCCTCCAGAGGCATGATTAACCAAAGGATTAAAAATTAGAAAACATAAAATAACAAAAAAAAATTAGAAAACAGAATTTATGTGGAAAGTTTAAAGGCACAGTGCTTATTTAACCTGAGGAAGGTGAAAGTTGCTTCAGTAATCATCTTTAAGTTTATGAATAGTTACAAAGGAGATGGAAATAAATGTTTGTGCCCTCAATGAGAAATCTACAGGGCCGGATGCGGTGGCTTGTGCCTGTAATCCCAGCACTTTGGGAGGCCGAGGCAGGTGGATCACCTGAGGTTGGGAGTTCGAGACCAGCCTGACCAACATGGAGAAACCCTGTCTTTACTAAAAACACAAAAAATTAACCGGGCGTGGTGGTGCATGCCTGTAATCCCAGCTACTCAGGAGAATCGCTTGAACCCAGGAGGCAGAGGTTGCAGTGAGCTGAGATTGCACCATTGCACTCCAGCCTGGGCAACAAGAGCAAAACTCTGTCTCAATAAATAAATAAATAAATAAATAAATAAATAAATAGTTCTGAAGTCCCTTCTAAGTTCAGTTAAGTTCCACATACCGGATAGAGGCAGGAAAATGTGAAAAAAAAATAGTTAAAAAAAAAAAAAGAGAGACAGCTACCAGAGAATTGGATTTCTAATATAGTATATACATTAAAAAGTCTTAGAATACATATATTAAGAGAAAATTGTTTAGGAAGGGTCAAAGACTTTTTTTTTTCTTTAGGGCTTCTTTAAAAAATGTTTCCTCACTGTTTTGACAATATCATGAAAAAAATTCAGTTTAGAATCTAGAATTGACCTGGATGGGATTCAAGGACAGCTGGCAGGGACTGCACAGTCCCTGATTCCTCTCCGACAGTGGGAGCTTAGCTACTAGAAACAGGAACTCAGTTGGTGTCTCGAGTCAGACAAGGAAGGGGAGGCCAGGCCAGAGGTGCCACGGAACTCCCCTTAGTTCTGAATGACAACTTTTAAACCTGCAAGGTCTTTGCTCTGGAGGGAGACATTAACTTTATTATACAGGAAAATAAACAAGTCTGATATCCGCTCTGAAGGGAAATACTATCTCTAAATTAAGGCTCACCTGCAACCCCAGTGCTTTGAAAGACCAGGGCGGTGGCTGGGTTTGGTGGCTCACGCCTACAATCCCACCACTTTGGGAGGCTGAGGCAGGAGGATCCCTTGAGACCAGAAATTTGAGACCAGCCTCAGCAACACAGGGAGACCCCATCTCTACATAAAATTGAAAAATCAGCTGGGCATGGGGGCACGTGTCTATAGCCCTAGCTACTCAGGAGGCTGAGGAATGCACCGCACTACAGCCTGGGCAACAGTGAGACTGTGTCTCAAAAACAAACAAAAAACTATATTTGACTATTCTGAATATACCATATTGAGATAAACTAGCTGTTCTCAAGAGCCCCTTTACATAATAAGATCAGATAAATTATAATTGTTGAGGTTTTTATACTTTTTTTTTTTTGAGATGAAGTCTCACTCTGTTGCCAAGCTGGAGTGCAGTTGTGCAATCTCAGCTCACCGCAACCTCTGCCTCCCAGGTTCAAGTGATTCTCCTGCCTCAGCTACCCAGTAGCTGGGATTACAGGTGTGCGCCACCACACCCAGCTAATTTTTGTATTTTTAGTAGAGATGAAGTTTCACCATGTTGGCCAGGATGGTCTTGATCTCTTGATCCGCCCGCCTTGGCCTCCCAAAGTGCTGGGATTACAGACGTGAGCCACCATGGCTGGCACCCCCTGCCCTTTTTTTTCTTTGAGACAGAGTCTCACTCTGTCGCCCAGGCTGGAGTGCAGTGGCACGATCTCGGCTCACTGCAACCTTTGCCTCCCGGGTTCAAGCGATTCTCCTGCCTCAGCCTCCTGAGTAGCTGGGACTACAGGTGCCCACCACCACGCCCGGCTAATTTTTGGTATTTTTAGTAGAGATGGGGTTTCACTGTGTTGGCCAGGATGGTCTCCATCTCTTGAGCTCATGATCCGCCCGCCTCGGCCTCCCAAAGTGCTGGGATTACAGGCGTGAGCCACTGTGCCCAGCCAGGGTTAAAATCTTTTATAACAATTATTATGCTGCTGTATTAGGAAAGCACATCCTTCCCACTTAGTAACCACCCAATTTAGCCCCCCAAAGGAGCAAAAGATGCTTTGTTCTTAGATGATTAGTGGAAGATGATAACCATATCTGTACCCATTGGCACCCTTACACAGTAACATTTCTGCTGTGCCTTCCTTTTTGTCAGAGGTAGCCTTCCGGGCGCATTTCATCCATTTGACAGGAGTGCTGACAAGAAACTCTTAGGTGATCAGGATCTAATAAGTCTGTGAGAGAGGTGGTCGTATTAAAACCCCTTTTCAGTTGTACCTCCTTTATAAAAACTGTGTTTGAAACTTTCCACACCTCTTCTTGGCCCAAAGGTGATTATTTTTGTTCGGAAAATGTGAGATAACTCATCTGAGGTGAGGTTTTCTTTTAGTACTCCCAGGAGAAGATAATATTTCTCTTTTCACTTTGAAAGTTTTCCTTTAAAAATAATTTCTTGTTCGTCCCTCTCCAAGATGGCTGCTGAAGACGAGTTACTGCTGCCACAGCTCCCCAAGCTGTTCGGAACCAGCAAACAGCTTCTGGATGATGTAGAAGTAGCGACTGAACCTGCCGGTTCCCGGATAGTCCAGGAGAAGGTGTTCAAGGGCCTGGACCTCCTTGAGAAGGCTGCTGAAATGTTATTGCAGCTCGATTTGTTCAGCTAAAATGAAGATTTGGAAGTGATTGCTTTCACCGACCTGAAGTAACTGTTGGTGCCAGTGTTTCAAGGAGCCTTCACCATGAAACAAGTCAAGCCCAGCAAGCGTCTAGATCATTTGCAGTGGGCTCAAGAGCACTATAAACTACTTAACTGTGCCATTGCTATCATGTGGCAGAGCTTGAGCTGCCCAAAACCAAGAACTCAGCTGAAAATCACACTGCTAATTCCTCCATGGCTTATCCTAGCCTCATTGCTATGGCATCTCAAAGACAGGCTAAAAGAGAGAGACACAAGCAGAAGAAGGATTTGGAGCATAGGTTGTCTGCAATGAAATCTGCTGTGGAAAGTGGTCAAGCAGATGATGAGTGTGCTTGTGAATATTATCTTCTTCACCTTCAGAGGTGAACTGATATCAGCTTAGAAGAGATTGAGAGCATTGACCAGGAAATAAAGATCCTGAGAGAAAGAGACTCTTCAAGAGAGGCATCAACTTCTAACTCATCTCGCCAGGAGAGGCCTCCAGTGAAACCCTTCATTCTCACTCAGAACACAGCCCAAGCCAAAGTATTTGGAGCTGGTTATCCAAGTCTGGCAACTATGATGGTGAGTGACTGGTATGAGCAACATCGGAAATATGGAGCATTACCAGATCAGGGAATAGCCAAGGCAACACCAGAGGAATTCAGAAAAGCAGCTCAGCAACAGGAAGGTCAAGAAGAAAAGGAGGAAGAGGATGATGAACAAACACTCTACAGAGCTCGGGAGTGGGATGACTGGAAGGGCACCCATCCTAGGGACTATGGTAGCAAACAGAGCATGGGCTGATCTTCCCACAACATGAGAGGACTGAAGGGTGCACACCTCCCACGCCAAGGAAAACCATGCAGTCCTCACCTCCCTGGGCTTCCGCTTCAGCTGTGTACAATGAAGGCAAAGATGCTAAATCTTGCTTTGCATTCAATAAAGTGTCCAGTGATTAAAAAAAAAAATTTCTTCTGAGATGCCTTCTATGTTCAGTCATTCTGCAACTTGGGCTGGAGAATGATGCTAATTATTTTTGGCTTCATTGGAGTAACTACTGGCCACTTGAAAATTAAATTTTGGGCTGGGCGCGGTGGCTCATGCTTGTAATCCCAGCACTTTGGGAGGCCGAGGCGGGTGGATCACGAGGTCAGGAGATCGAGACCACGGTGAAACCCCGTCTCTACTAAAAATACAAAAACTTAGCCGGGCGTGGTGGCGGGCGCCTGTAGTCCCAGCTACTCGGAGACGCTGAGGCAGGAGAATGGCGTGAACCTGGGAGGCGGAGCTTGCAGTGAGCCGAGACTGCGCCACTGCACTCCAGCCTGGGCGACAGAGCAAGACTCCGTCTCAAAAAAAAAAAAAAAAAAAAAAAGAAAATTAAATTTTGGCTGGGCGCAGTGGCTCATGCCTGTAATCCCAGCACTTTGGGAGGCTGAGGCGGGCAGACAGCCTGAGGTCGGGAGTTCGAGACCAGCCTGGCTAACATGGTGAAACCCCATCTCTACTAAAAATACAAAATTAGCTGGGCATGGTGGTGCATGCCTGTAATCCCAACTATTTGGGGGGCCAAGGGAGGAGAATCACTTGGACCTGGCAGGCAGAGTTTGCAGTGAGCTGGGATCATACTACTGCACTCCAGCCTGGGTGACAGAGTGAAACTCTGTCTCAGAAAAAAAAATTAAATATTATGCTCAGTATCTCCCATATTTAAAAGCAAATTTTTCAAATTTTACTTAAGAGCAAAACCGCAGTGGAACAGTGAGTTTTCAAAATGTTGCTAGTCCTGGAATCTGTTTAAGACTTGAAGCCGTTAAGTAGAAATATAGTAAGTGTTTGGGTGTGCGGTGTCTCCCACCTGTAATCCCACCACTTTGGAAGGCCGAGGCAGGTGGATCACTTAAGGTCAGGAGTTCAAGACCAGCCTGGCCAAATGGTAAAACCCCATCTCTACTAAAAAAAATTAAAAAAATAAAAAAAAAACAGCTGGGCGTGGTGGTGAGTGCCTGTAATCCCAGCTACTTGGAAGGCTGAGGCAGGAGAATTGCTTGAACTCAGGAGGTGGAGGGTGCAGTGAGCCAAGATTGCGCCACTGCACTCCAGCCTGGGCAACAGAGCGAGCCTCCGTCTCAAAAAATAAAAATAAAAATAAATAATAAGCATTTAGGCCAGGTGCGGTGGCTCATGCCTGTAATCCCAGCACTTTGGGAGCCGAGGCGGGCGGATCACCTGAGGTCAGGATTTCGAGATCAGCCTGGCCAACATGGTGAAATGCTTTCTCTACTAAAAATACAAAAATTTGCCTGATGTGGTGGTAGGCGCCTGTAATTCCTGCTACTCAGGAGGCTGAGGCATAAGGATCACTTGAACCCGAGAGGAGGAGGTTGCAGTGAGCAGAGATCATGCCACTGCACTCCAGCCTGGGTGACAGAGTGAGACTCTGTCTCAAAAAAAAAGAAAAAAAGAAAAGAAAAGAAAGAAAGAAAAAAGAGATATTATAAGGAATTAAAATAATTTTTTACACACATTTTCTAAAAGCCTTTGAGATATTACCTAAGTTGCTTAATAATTAGCTAGTACAACATCTTGGTAAAGTATCATGATTTTCTTATTTGTCAATTGTTCATTTTATTCCTTTTTTTGCTTTTCTACTTTTAAAGATTCCTCCAACTTATAAAATGATTGAAAAAATTAAAATGCAAAATATGTTCTTATTCAACATTTGAATTATCCATATAACTAAGAAAACATTAGGAAATAAAAACTTTATGCTGTGACTTCTGCTACCACCCAGGATGGTGTACACAGGGACCAGAATTAACCTCCTACCTAAAATACTTAAAAAACTCAACAAAAATATACTAGTTAATTGTTTTCAGGTATCAGACAGGAGGCAGTGCAGGACAGTGATTTCTCAGAGAAGGAAACAAAAAAAGGTGAGTCCTATGATTGCTGTAGGAGAATTTCCAGGCTGCAGCACAGGGAGGAGCAACCCAAACAGATGCTGGCCACCTCTTCGAGTTGAGCAAACAGTATGAAGATCTGGGAGGTGAAGGCATCAGAATTTACATGGTAAAGATCAGAGGAGAGAACTATGTAATAGAAGAGCTCAGAAGGGTTCTCCCTGAGTCTTCAGCTGGTTCTGATCATCAGTACATGTATGTGAAAAAAACGACCAAGATTTGAGAAAGAAGCACTGGAGAAGAACAAGTAGAGCAAAACTTGGATTTAAACAGGACCAGAAACTGTGGTCCAACCAGATAGAGTGGAAAACCTCCTAAGATGCAAGGCATTGAGTAGAGTCTTGAGAAGGTATTGCTTCAGTAGCTGAGCCAAATAAGCCCCATATTAAAGGCTGTAATGGACCTTCCTACAAAGATTCAAGGCTGGGCGTGGTGGCTCACACCTGTAATCCCAGAACTTTGGGAGGCCGAGGTGAGCAGATCACCTGAGGTCAGGAGGTCGAGACCAGCCTGGCCAATATGGTGAAACCCCGTCCCAACCAAAAATACAAAAATTAGCCAGGCATGGTGGCACATGCCTGTAATCCCAGCTACTCGGGAGGCTGAGGCAGAATTGCTTGAACCTGGGAGGCGGAAGTTGCAGTAAGCCTAGATAGTGCCATTGCACTCCAGCCTGGGTGACAGAGAGAGACTCAATCTCAAAGAAAAAAAAAAAAGGCAGCTGGAAGCAGTGGTTCATGCGTATAATCCCAGCACTTTGGGAGGCCAAGGCAGGTGGATCATGAGGTCAGGAATTCAAGACCAGCCTGGCCAAGATGATGAAACCCTGTCTCTACTAAAAATACAAAAATTAGCTGGCACGGTGGCAGACACCTGTAATCCCAGATACTCGGGAGATTGAGGCAGGAGAATCACTTGAACCCAGGGAGCAGAGGTTGCAGTGAGCCAAGATTGTGCCACTGCATTCCAGCAAGAGTGACAGAGTAAGATTCCATCTCAAAAAAATAAATAAATAAATAAAATAAATAAATAAAAGGCTGGGTGCAATAGTTTACACCTGTAATCCCAGCACTTTGGGAGGCGGAGGCAGGTGGATTGCCTGAGGTCAGGAGTTCAAGACCAGCCTGGCCAACATTGTGAAACCTCATCTCTACTAAAAATACAAAAATTAGCCAAGTGTGGTGGTGGGCACCTGTAATCCCAGCTACTTGGGAGGCTGAGGCAGGAGAATTGTTTGAACCTGGGAAGTGGAGGTTGCGGTGAGCAGAGAGCGCCACTGCATTCCAGCCTAGGCCACAGAGTGAGACTCCATTTTGGGGGAAAAAAAAAAGGATTCAAAGTAAGCCTTGAAACGACCAATCAAACTGTTTCCAAGTAATACAACTGCATCCCAGAACAAAACCCAAAACATTTAAATAAGAAAACTCCAGCACAATGCAATCCAAAAATTAGAAGGTGTTTGAAGAAATAAGAAAATACAACCTATAACAAGGAGAAAAAACAATCAATAGAAACAGACCCAGAAGTGACAAAGACGATAGGATTTGTTAGTTAAGAACATTAAAACAGCTATTCTAACTATACTCCATATCTTCAAAAAGGTAATGGAAAGTTTGAGCATGATAAGAAGAGGAATGTAAGATATTTTTAAGACTCAAAACAGCTAGAGAAGAAGAAAGAAACAATGCCTAAGATGGACAATATACTAGAGGGGATTAACAGCAGGTTAAATACTGCTAAAGAAAGGATTAAGGCCTGGCACAATGGCTCATGCCTGTAATCCCAGCACTTTGGGAGGCCGAGGCAGGTGGATCACCTGAGATCAGGAGTTCGAGACCAGCCTGGCCAACATGGCAAAACTCTGTCTCTACTAAAAATACAAAAATTAGCCAAGTGTGGTGGCCTGCACCTATAATCCCAGCTACTCAGGAGGCTGAGGCAGCAGAATTGCTTGAATTCGGGAGGCAGAGGCTGCAGTGAGCCAACATGGCACCACTGCACTCCTGCCTGGGTGACAGTGTGAGACTCTGTCTCAAAAAAAAAAAAAAAAAGGATTAATAAACTTGAAGGCGTAGCAATAGGAATTATCAAAAATGAACCACAGAAATATAAAAGATTGGGTTGAGGCCGGGCGCGGTGGCTCACGCTTGTAATCCCAGCACTTTGGGAGGCCGAGGCAGGCGGATCACGAGGTCAGGAGATCGAGACCACGGTGAAACCCTGTCTCTACTAAAAATATTAAAAAAATCAGCCGGGCGTGGTGGCGGGCGCCTGTAGTCCCAGCTACTTGGAGAGGCTGAGGCAGGAGAATGGCGTGAACCCGGGAGGCGGAGCTTGCAGTGAGCCGAGATTGCGCCACTGCACTCCAGCCTGGGCGGCAGAGCGAGACTCCGCCTCAAAAAAAAAAAAAAAAAAAAAAAAAGATTGGGTTGAAAAAAATCAGATCTCAATGATCAGATCTCATTGCACTGTGGGAAAACATTAAGCAGCCTAATATATGTGTAGTTGGAGTCTCAAAAGAGGAAGAAAAAATGGAGGGATAGAATAAATATTTGAAGAAATAATAGCCAAAACATTTTTCAAATGTGACGAAAACTATAAACCCAAAGATCCAAGAAGTGCAACAAACTCCAAGCAAAATAAACACGAAATAAAACACACCAATGCACAAATGAAAGTCACAAAAAGAATATATTAAAAACAGGGCCAGGTGTGGTGGCTCATGCCTACAATCCCAGCACTTTGTGAGGCAAAGGCAGTAGGATTGCTTGAGCCCAGGAATTCGACACCAGCGTGGGAAGCATGGCGAAAACCTATCTCTAAGAAAAATAAATAAATAAAATACAAAAAATAGCTGGGTGTGTTGCTGCATGTCTGCAATCCCAGCTACTGGGGAGGCTGAGGTGGGAGGACAACCTAACCCTAGAAGTTCAAGGCTGCAGTAAGCCATGATCACACGACCACACTCCAGCCTGGGCGACAGAGCGAGACCCTGTCTCAAAAAAACAAAACAAAACAAAACAAAACAACAAAACAGCCAGAGAAACAAGCTACAAGTGCTGAGGAACAAAGGCAAGAATGACAGAACAGTGTGGCTCACGCCTGTAATCCCAGCACTCTGGGAGGCTGAGGCGGGTGGATTGCTTGAGCCTAGGAGTTCAAGTGACCTAGGCAACATGGTGAAACCACATCTCTACAAAAGATACAATAATTAGCTGGGTGTAGGGATGCACATCTACGTCCCAGTGACTCAGGAGGCTGAGGTGGGAGGATCACCAAAGCCTGGAAGGTCAAGGTTGCAATGAGCCATGATCACACCACTGTACTCCAGCATGGGTGACAGAGAGAGACTCTGTATCAAAATAAATAAAATGTAAATTCAGTGGTTTTTAGTATCATCAACTGTGTAACTATCACTAAAATCTATTTTTAAACTATTTTTATCACCTCAAAAAGAAACCCTGTACCTATTAGTAATCACTTCCCATCTTCTCTTACCCCCATCCCAGCTCTAAGCAACCAGTAATGTACTGTCTCTGTAGGTTTGTGTATTCTAAACATTTCATATACACTGAATCATATAATATGATCTTTTGTGACTGGCTTCTTCACACAATGTTTTCAAGATCATTGGGTTGTAGCATGTATTATTACTATATTTTAACCTACATAAAATTTCATTGTATGGATATACCACATTTTATTTATCCATTCATCAGCTGAGAGACATTTGTCCCCACCTCCCCTCACTTTCTGGCTTTTATACATAATGTGCTGTCAATGTTTATGTACAAGTTTTTGTGTTGGACATGTTTTCCTTTCTCTTGACTATGTATCTAGGAGTGAGATTGCTAGGTCATATAGTAACTCCATCTTTAGCACTTTGAGTAACTATCAAACTGTTTTCCAAAGCATTTGCACCATTTTAAATTCCTACCAGCAATGTAGAAGTGTTCCAATTTCTCAACATCAACCTAAAGTAAGTTTCGAGCTTCATTTTATCCCATAAATTGTGGGTCCCATGTTGTCAGAATGCAGGTACGTTTTAAGGAAGTTGCTTTCACTCATTTCTTTGCAAAGAAGCTTCAAGTACAATTTTTTTTTTCTGTAAGAAAATGGAGTTAGACTAGTCTATTCTGAGACATTTTCAAACTTAAAAAGTCTGTGCTGGCCGGGCGCGGTGGCTCACGCCTGTAATCCCAGCACTTTGGGAGGCCGAGGCGGGCGGATCACAAGGTCAGGAGATCGAGACCATGGTGAAACCCCGTCTCTACTAAAAATGCAAAAAATTAGCTGGGCACAGTGGCGGGCGCCTGTAGTCCCAGCTACTCGGGAGGCTGAGGCAGGAGAATGGCGTGAACCCGGGAGGCGGAGCTTGCAGTGAGCCGAGATTGCGCCACTGCACTCCAGCCTGGGCGACAGAGTGAGACTCCGTCTCAAAAAAAAAAAAAGTCTGTGCTTTTCTGAATTCAAACAGAAAGCATCGCTTTTATTTTTGCACCTTGCAGTTTGACTTAAATATTAATGCTTGTTTGACAAGGAAAATAATGTTTGTTTGGCAAGGAAATTAAACAAAAGATTGAGTCCAAAAACTGAGTCGTTATAAGCAAATCATGTATAGTCTCCATGAGTTGTCCTTTCCTGCCGGTTTTCAAGCCAAAAACTTGTCATATTTTCTATTCCTTCAGTTGCTTTTGAAAAGTTCAGGATTTATTAATGTATGAACAATTCAGTAAATGAAAAAAAAAAGAAGAGAAGAAAATGAACCCACTTTCTATATAGGTAACTTTCAATGTAAAAAAAACTACATCAATAATTCCCATTTAGGTAATTTGGTTCATAGTATTGGATGATACCACTTACAGTATTAAAGCTATGTTGTACTTTTATTCACAAAAGTCACAAATTTTGAGCCTTTATTTTTTCTTCTTGGCTTAAGCACCCAGCAGATTTATAAATCATGTCATACATTTGAAAATTACTCAAGCAACTCTCACATTATGAGGGAATGCAAAACCAAAATAAGGCAAAACACATTCTCTATTAGAATCTATTGATTTTTGTGGTTAACAGTAGGTTATGAAATTTAAAATACAGACGCAGCATAACAAAAGGACATGGTCTTTGGAGTTCAGATAGGAATAGGGTTTGAATCCTGGCTCTGTCATTTACTAACTGTGTAACTTTTGGAAAGGTTCTTACCTTCACTAAAACTCAGTTTACTCATCTGTTAAATAGGGTTAATAGCTCCTGCATCATTGGGTTGTTAAGGTCAACAGCTAATGCATCTCGTATAAAATAATTTGTAAGCAAATTTTATGTGTTTTTTATTCTCTGAATATCTTCCTTGATGACTGTTGGTATAGGAGTCTGTGATTTAGGTCAGTATGGAAGCTGTTTTTTTTTTTTTTTTAGATGAAGTCTTGCTCTCTTGCCCAGGCTAGAGTATACAGTGGCACCATCTGGGCTCACTGCAAATTCCACCTCCCAGGTTCAAACGATTTTCCTGCTTCAGCCTACTGAGTAGTTAGGATTACAGGTGCCAACAACCACACCCAGCTAATTTTTGTATTTTTAGTACAAACGGGGTTTTGCCATGTTGGCCAGGTTGGTCTTGAACTCTTGACCTCAGGTGATCTGCCCGCCTTGGCCTCCCAAAGTGCTGGGATTACAGGTGTGAGCCACTGCGCCCAGTCAGTATGGAAGCATTTTAACAGAGCCTGCTTGAGATGATTTCATAGCTTATGACCTTTTTCTGTCATTAGGTACAGTTGAGATTTTACAAACTTTTTTTTTTTTTTGAGACGGAGTTTCACTCTTGTCGCCCAGGCTGGAGTGCAATGGTGCAATCTTGCCTCACTGTAACATCCGCCCCCTGGTTTCAAGCAATTTTCCTGCCTCAGGCTCCCAAGTAGCTGGGATTGCAGGTACACGCCACCATGCTCGGCTAATTTTTTTGTATTTTTAGTAGAGACCTGGTTTTACCATGTTGGCCAAGCTGGTCTCGAACTCCTGCCCTCAGGTGATCTGCCTGCCTCGGTCTTCCAAAGTGCTGGGATTACATGTGTGAGCCACTGCGCCTGGTCACACACTTTCTTTTCTCCTCAGTCTACATAATTACATTTTCATTAATCCATAATCCATATTTAATTTATTCCTAAAATGTTATATTGGGCATTCTTTCCTCATCTCCCTCAAAGAAAGTAGAAATTTGAGAATGCCAATTAGTGTTAGAGAACTTAACAACTGGATGATCATCGTTGGCAAAGAGCAACTTGAAGCTGAATGCTCTTGGAAATGAGGATCCTTGATACAAATACGATTACTGTATCTATCAACGTGGTTGGGACATTTCTTCTGATAAACAGATCAATTCCAATTTGTATTCTATTTATGTGTGTTTCCATATGTGTATCTGAAGGACTGTTTATCATTCTCCATGTATGTAATACTCTCGAGAAATTCATGTTCAGAAAAGATGAATTAACTTATTTTACAAGTAGATACAACGGCAGCCTAAAGTGGTTGAATTGCTTAAAGCATAAGCAATACTCCAGGTTCCAAGGCCTGCCTAAACAATACTGTATCTAGGGAAAAAGTTACTTTTAAAGTAGGTATCTGGGCAGGCATGGTGGCTTAGGCCTGTAATCCCAGCACTTTAGGAAGCTGAGGCAGGTGGATCATTTGAGCCCAGGAGCTTGAGACCAGCCTGGAAAACATGGTAAAACCGTCTCTACCAAACAATACAAAAATTAGCTGGGTGTGGTGGTGGATGCCTATAGTCCCAGCTACTTGGGAGGCTGAGGTGGGAGGATCACCTGAGCCTGAAAGGTTGAGGCCACAGTGAGCTGAGATCATGCCACTGCACTCCAGCCTGGGTGACAGAGTGAGACCATGTCTTAAAAAAAAAAAAAAAATTAAGCCAGGAGTGGTGCCTCATACTTGTAATCTCAGCATTTTGGGAGGCCAAGGCAGGTGGATTGCCGGAGCTCAGGAGTTTGAGACCAGTCTGGGCAATATGGTGAAACCCTGTCCCTACAAAAAATTAGCCAGGCATGGTGGTGCACAGCTGTAGTCCCAAGTACTTGGGGGACTGAGATGGAAGGACTGCTTGGGCCTGGGAGGTTGAGGCTGCAATGAGTTGAGATCACACCACTGCACTCCATCCTGGGAGACAAAGCTAGACCCTGTCTCAAAAAAAATTAAAAATAAAGTATGTATCTTTTACTATACTAGCATGTCCCCAGTGAAACCCTTATGTTTGTTTTCCTTTCCGCAGCAAGATTCTTTTTGAGATGGACTTTCGCTTTTGTTGCCCAGGCTGGAGTGCAATGGCGCGATCTTGGCTCACTGCAACCTCTGCCTCCCGGGTTCAAGTGATTCCCCTGCCTCCGCTTCCTGAGTAGCTGGGATTACATCCATGCGCCACCACGCTTGGCTAATATTGTATTTTTATTAGAGACGGGGTTTCTTCATGTCAGTCAGGCTGGTCTAGAACTCCCAACCTCGGGTGACCCACCCACTTCAGCCTCCCAAAGTGCTGGGATTACAGGTGTGAGCCACGGTGCCCCAGCTCCCCAGCTAGATTCTTATTTACAATGTTGAGAACTTTATTTTATGCGCTATCCTAATCCTTGTCTTCAATGCAATTATCCTTGTGTATATGTGTGTTTCACCCTTGGCAGGTTCCTATTCAAGCTATTGTTTTAATGTTTGCCTCCTGGCATTCTTTTTTGGCCATGTACTTAGTATTTAACTATTTTTTATGTTGTTAGTGTATGATTCCATGTAGCAGATTTCTTGCTATTATCTTTTGACTTAATGGATTTGCTGTAATGCCTCATCGATTTTCTCAAATCTCTTCGTAAATGCAATTATTAAAATTACTCACTTCCAGATTTATCTACTCCCCACAAAGTGCTGGGCCCTCCTAAATACTTCATGATTCCTTCTTTCTCCCTCCATCCCCAGTGTTGATGCCTTAGTTCATTACTACTGGGTTTGCTGGACCACTCCAGCGGCTGACTTACTTTCTTTGCTGTTGTTTTGCCCTTTTGTTTCTGAGACAGAATCTTGCTCGTCACCCAGGCTGGAGTGCGATGGCACGATCTCGGCTCACTGCAACCTCCGCCTCCCGGGTTCAAGCAATTCTCCTGCCTCAGCCACCTGAGTAGCTGGGATTACAGGTGCCCGTCACCACGCCCAGCTGGTCCAGAACTCCTGACCTTGTGATCTGCACTCCTTGGCCTCCCAAAGTGCTGGGATTACAGGCGTGAGCCACCACACCCGAACATGTTTTACCCTTCTAATCCATCCTAAATAATGTCTTCAGAATTATGTTTCTGTAATTTTATTCTGACTCTATCAGTATGCTAATGCATCTTGGAATGGCTCCCCCTTTCAGAATACAATGTGATCTCCTTTGTTTGCCACACCATGTCCTTCCCGATCTGGCATTCGTCTACTTTACCAACCTCATGTAATCCTAGCCTGGACCCTGGTCATACTAAAATACTCTCTTCTATGCCCTCGCATATGCCATTCCCTCTACCAGGGACATCTTTCCTTACCCTGTATCTAAATGAAGGAAGCGCCTCTCTCCTTAGACTGTGAGTTCCTTCAGAGTGGACCCAAGTGTTCCATGTTTGTATCCAGAGTCTGGCAGAGTGCTGGATAAACAGTGGACGCTTAGTACATGTTTGCAAAATTAGTGCAATTAATAGTTGAATGGCTGTGGAATTCACTATCAACAAAAAATACCTTATAATGTCTACTAATGATGAAGTTTTCATCAAATTTTGGAATGTTTAAGCTGTTGTATCCTAAAATGGGACGAGGCTGGGACATTTGGGGCATCTGCATTACTAGACAGCACTGGAGGTTGGGTGAGGGAATAAGGTGACAAAAAAAATGAAGAAGCTGTATGAAGTTAATTTTTTAAATTATTTTTATTTTACTTATTTTTGTTTTTATTTTTTTTGAGACAGAGTCTTGCACTTTTGCCCAGGCTAGAGTGCAGTGGTGCAATCCTGGCTCACTGCAAGCTCCACCTCCTGGGTTCACGCCATTCTCCTGCCTCAGCCTCCCGAGTAGCCGGGACTACAGGCGCCTGCCACTACACCCGGCTAATTTTTTGTATTTTTAGTACAGATGGGGTTTCACCGTGTTAGCCAGGATGGTCTTGATCTCCTGACCTCGTAATCCTCCCGCCTCGGCCTCCCAAAGTGCTGGGATTACAGGTGTGAGCCACAGAGCCTGGGCGGTTTTTTTTTTGTTTTTTTTTTTTTGAGACAGAGTCTCAGTCTGTCACCCAGGCTGGAGTGCAGTGGTGTGATCTCAGCTCACTGCAACCTCTGCCTCCCGGGTTCAAGCGATTCTCGCGCTTCAGCTTCCCGAGTAGCTGGGTCTATAGGTGCGTGCCACTATGCCCGGCTAATTTTTTGTATTTTTAGTAGAGATGGGGTTTCACTATGTTGGCCACACAGGTCTTGACCTCCTGGCCTCAAGTGATCTGTCTGTCTTGGCTTTCCAAAGTGCTGGGATTACAGGCATGAACCACTGCACCCAGCCCTGTACGAAGTTTAATAATTTAAAAAAATCATTGGCTGAAGAAAGTTCCAGAGTTCTAACAGGTTTGTTTTCTATCAATTTAATTTTTATCAAATCAATGTAAAATGGTAAAGAGCTAAATAATTAGGACATTTACTGTAATCTTAATGTTTTTGTTTGAGTACCAGCAATGCTATATGAAAAACTGGTTTTGTTTTATTTTTCGTTTTTGTTTGTTTGTTTTTGTTTTTTTTTTTTTTTTTTTTTTTTGAGACAGAGTCTTTCTCTGTCCCCCAGGCTGGAGTGCGGTGACGCGATCTCGGCTCACCGCAACCTCCACCTCCTGGGTTCACGCCATTCTCCTGCCTCAGCTTCCCAAGTAGCTGGGACCACAGGCGCCCGCCAACACGCCTGGCTAATTTTTTGTATTTTTTAGTAGAGACGGGGTTTCACCGTGTTAGCCCGGATGGTCTCGATCTCCTGACCTCGTGATCCGCCCGCCTCGGCCTCCCAAAGTGCTGGGATTACAGGCTTGAGCCACCGCACCCGGCCTGTTTTGTGTTATTTTTCATTTGGCTGATGAAATATGGAACTATCTTAACTCTATTTTTCTCCTTCCCCACAAACCTTCTGAGATGTACTGCGTAACACTGGAGGATAGAGAGGGAGGTTGAGGTCAAGCTAAGGAATGACAAATTGTGGGAAGTATAAAGCTTCCAACATTAAAAATTCTCCTAAAGTAAGAAACTAGCTTTTTTTTTTTTTGAGACAGTCTCACTCTATTTGCCAGGTTGGAGTGCAGTGGTGCAGCTTCCTGGGCTTAAGTGATCCTCCCACCTCAGCCTCCCAAGTAGCTGGGACTACAGGCATGCACCACCACACTCCTGGTCAGGAGTTCGAGACCAGCCTGGCTAACATGGTGAAACCTCATCTCTACCAAAAATCCAAAAAAATCAGCTGGGTGTGGTGGCACACACCTGTAGTCCCAGCTACTAAGGAGGCTGAGGCAGAAGAATCGCTTGTACCTGGGAGGTTGAGGTTACAGTGAGCCAAGATCATGCTACTGTCCTCCAGCATGGGCTACAGAGGGAGACCCCATGCCACAAGCACAAATAATATAATAAAAATAAATAAAATAAAATGACAGTTGTCTCTAGACAAATACATAGACATTTAAAAACTAAGTTGAATAACTCCACATACAGAATATTGAAGTTCGTGGTAGTAATGTCTCCTTGGTATCCTACAGTTTGAATATTTACCTCATATTTATTAAAAAATGTGTTAAGCATATAAAGTGATCCCCATTTAGCCATGGTTTTTCTTTCCGTAGTTTCAATTACCTACGGTCAACTGTAATCTAAAAACAGCACACAAAAATTTCCAGAAATAAACAACTCCTAAGTTTTAAATTGCATGCCATTCTGAGTAGCATGATGAAATTTCACGCCATCTTGCTCTGTATCCCACAAGTGAATTATCTCTTTATCCAGGGAATCCACACTTGTCTCCACTACCCACCTGTTAGTCACTTAGTAGCGTCTTCTTTGTCAGATCAAGCCCTTTGTCTCTGTATCGAAGGGCTGGTGGTAAAGTAAGGCTTATTTCTCGTTGTTTTTTGTTTGTTTTTTAAATTTTCTTTTTTTTTTTAAATTTTCATTATTTTGTTTTTCAAGTAATGCTTATTTTACTTAAGAATGGCCCCAAAGCATAGAGCAGTGATGCTGGCAAGTTAGATATGCCAGAGAAGCCATGAAGTGCTTCCTCGATTGGGGGGCCGAGGCAGGTGGATCACCTGAAGTCAGGACAGAGTGAGACCCTTGAAGTCAGGAGTTCGAGACCAGTCTGGCCAACATGGTGAAACCCCATCTCTACTAAAAATACAAAAATTAGCCAGGCATGGTGGCAGCACACCTGTAATTCCAGTTAGTCGGGAGACTAAGGCAGGAGAATTGCTTGAATCTGGGAGGTGGAGGTTGCAGTGAGCCAAGATCGTACCACTGCACTCCTGCATTTTAATTTCTCTGTGATAAAAACCTTAATGATGTACCAATCCAAAAATATTAGTGTCTCTTTCAAATATATTTAAAGGAGCTTTCTTGTATCTAGAATCCATATATGCCATATAAAAATTAAGAAATCAGCAAGCCTGATTTCAGGGTCTCAGACTACAGACTATAGCAATTTTCTAATTAGAGGATCCTATAGGTCCTGATGCGCCAATTGTGGCAAGGAAGTCAGAAAAGTGATCGTAGATTTGCTAGTTTTTCTATTTGAATAGCAGAATAAACTCCAGGAACCTATGATTAATACCTTAAGAACATTTTTAAAGTTCAATAATTAATCAGTTTTTCAGGTTAATAGTCTTGGTTTTTTTTTTTTTTTTTTTTTTTACAGAGTCTTGCTCTGTCGCCCAGCCTGGAGTGCAGTGGTGCGATCTCGGCTTGCTGCTAGCTCCGCCTCTCAGGTTCACACCATTCTCCTGCCTCAGCCTCCTGAGTAGCTGGGACTTCAGGTGCCCGCCGCCATCACGCCCAGCTAATTTTTTTTTTGCATTTTTAGTAGAGACGGGGTTTCACTGTGTTAGCCAGGATGGTCTCAATCTCCTGACCTTGTGATCGGCCCACTTCGGCCTCCCAAAGTGCTGGGATTACAGGCGTGAGCCACCACGCCCAGCAATATTCTTGTTTTTTTTTTTTTCTGAGATGGAGTCTCACTCTGTCACGCATGCTGGAGTGCAGTGGCACCATCTCAGCTCACTGCAATCTCCGCCTCCTGGGTTCAAGCGATTCTCCTGCCTCAGCCTTCTGAGTACCTGGGACTATAGGCACCCACCACCACGCCCGGCTAATTTTTGTATTTTTAGTAGAGATGGAGTTTCACCATATTGGCCAGGCTGGTCTCGAACTTCTGACCTTGTGATCCACCCACCTCAGTGTCCCAAAGTGCTGGAATTTAGGTGTGAGCCACCGTTCCCGGCCAATATTCTTATATCCATTTAATATTCATTTATAAGCCTTAGTTAATTCCCATTAGTTTATAATAGGATAGCAATATGATGTTATTTCACAGAAAAAAAAACTGAGGCAGAAAAGAACAAGTATAGGCTGGGCGCAGTGGCTCACACCCACATCCTAGCACTTTGGGAGACTGAGGCAGACGGATCACTTGAGGTTAGGAGTTCGAGACCAGGCTAGCCAACATGGTGAAATCCCATCTCTACTAAAAATACAAAAATTAGTCGAACATGGTGGCACATGCCTGTAATCCCAGTTACCCATACCCAGGAGGCTGAGGCAGGAGAATCGCTGGAACCTGGCAGGCGGAGGCTGCAGTGAGCTGAGATTGCGCTGTTGCACTCCTGCCTGGGTGACAGAGCAAGACTCTTCTCAAAAAAAAAAAAAAAAAAAAAAAAAAAGAAGTATAAAGGCCCACTGAGAATTGGTATTTTATTGTATCCCTCAGTGCTAAGGAAATGTTGGATCATGAAATCATTTTATCTGTCAAAAATTAGATATGCTGGGTGTCACAGCTCATGCCTGTAATCCCAGCACTTTGGAAGGCTGAGGTGGGCAGATCACTTGAGGTCAGGAGTTCCAGACCAGCCTGGTCAACATGGTGGAACCCCGTCTCTACTAAAAATACAAAAAATTAGCCAGCCATGGTGGCACACACCTGTAATCCCAGCTAGTTGGAAGGCTGAGGTGGGAGAATTGCTTGAACCTGGGATGTGGCGGTTGCAGTGAGCTGAGATCGCACCACTGCACTCCAGCCTGGGTAAGAGAGCGAGAACCTGTCTCCAAAAAAAAAAAAAAATTAGATACTATGTTTTCCAAAATTAGACAAAGTTTGTTTTCACTTTCTAAACAGCACTTTTCCTTATAATCTATAAGGAGATTGTACTCCTTATAGTTGTTTGAGGAGTTTTAAAAAAGTTTAACATGAAAACATTTCTCCCCTACTAATCTCTTTTCATATCTTGCTGGATATATTTTAATGACAAATTTCTTGCTTGACAAAATAACATACCTGGCCTGTTCTGCCTTATTAATATTCAAAAGCATTATTCATAACATCAGCATTTTGCAGAAGTAAATCTGGTGTACAGATGTCTGCATGAAGCACCTAAAGAAGAATGAATTCACAGACGAGAACAAGGATACTATAGCATACAAGCACATAAGAAGTATCTATTGGTTCACTGATGTTGTGAAACAACATGACAGGTTAACACTTCTAAAAATTGGAGAAAGAACAGTATAATACTACCGCTTATGGGAGTAGTATTATATGAGATGCTTATTATCTAGTAAAACCCATGAACCTGTCAATATTTATTTTAGAAGCAATTATTCACTTAGTCATAACTATGCTCTTTGACTTCCAGTTCAGTTTTTCCCGCTATAATTA
Organism: Symphalangus syndactylus; assembly: GCF_028878055.3. Classification (NCBI taxonomy): domain Eukaryota; kingdom Metazoa; phylum Chordata; class Mammalia; order Primates; family Hylobatidae; genus Symphalangus; species Symphalangus syndactylus. The sequence continues at coordinate 19,349,417 of NC_072431.2, read as the reverse complement.
TAACACTAGTCGTAAGAGTCAAAGGACCTAAGTTCAAATTCCGGCTCCATCACCAACTAGGTTTATACTCTTAGGTAATCAGTTTCTTCATAAATAAAATGAAAGAATATGTTCTAATTCACAGAATCAAATAGGACCATAAAAACATTTTTTAAATGGGTTATAAAAAATTATAAAATGTTAATATGTGTTAATTGGTCTTGTTTGGCTTTTCATCTAAAAATCACTTAGGTAAGGCGCAGTGGCTCACACCTTTAATCCCAGCACTTTGGCAGGCCGAGGCGGGTGGATCACCTGAGGTCGGGAGTTTGAGACCAGCCTAACCAACATGGAGAAACCCCATCTCTACTAAAAATACAAAATTGGCCAGGCGTGGTGGCACATGCCTGTAATCCCAGCTACTCGGGAGGCTGACGCAGGAGAATCGCTTGAACCCAGAGGCGGAGGTTGCAGTGAGCCTAGACAGTGCCATTGCACTCTAGCCTGGCAACAAAACCGAAACTCCATCTCAAAAACAAAAAACAAACAAACAAAAAATCACTTATGTATCACCTACCCAAAAAAGTAAACAAAACAATTTATTTTAAAAATATAGGAGAGGTCAGGCATGGTGGCTCACGCCTGTAATCCTACCACCTTGGGAGTCTGAGGTGGGCAGATCACTTGAGGTCAGGAGTTTCAGACCAGCCCGGCCAACGTGGTAAAACCCCGTCTCTACTAAAAATACAAAAATTAGCTGGGCGTGGTAGCGTGCTCCTGTAATCCCAGCTACTCGGGAGGCTGAGGCAGAAGAATTACTTGAACCCGGGAGGTGGAGGTTGCCATGAGCTGTGATTGTGCCACTGCACTCCAGCCTGGGCAACAGAGAGAGACTCTGGATACTTGAGTTGGCAGAGAGATGCTCAGAGGAGTGGTAAGGGCAGCAAGCCACCTGATGTGGAGACCAGAGGGTTTGCTGCAGGAGCATTCTGTAATGGAGCACAGCCAGGGACTGCCATGCCTCTAGACTCGACTTACTTCGATAGGAGAGTTTAGCTCTAGGGGAACTGTCAGACTTGAACTCTGCAGGGCAATCTCCATCAGATGGGTGTTGCAGGTGATCAGTGTCTATCTGGGCTGGTGGCCCCAGTGGTAAGAATTTAGACAGTTGTAGGCAAAGAAAGGCAGATTTAGCCGGGCATGGTGGCTCACGCCTGTAATCCCAGCACTCTGGGAGGCTAAGGCGGGTGATCACCCAAGGTCAGGAGTTCAAGACCAGCCTGGTCAACGTGGTGAAACTCCATCTCTACTAAAACCACAAAATTAGCTGGGTGCGGTGATGCATGCCTGTAACACAGCTACTTAGGAGGTCGAGGTGGGAGAATTGCTTGAACCTGGGAGGCGGAGGTTGCAGTGAGCCAAGATCACGCCATTGCACTCCAGCCTGGGCAACAAGAGTGAAACTCTGACTCAAAAACAAAAAGAGGCAGATTTATGGCCGGGCCTGGTGGCTCATGCCGGTGATCCCAGCACTTTGGGAGACTGAGGCAGGTGGATCACTCAAGGTCAGGAGTTCCAGATCAGCCTGACTAACATGGTGAAACCCCATCTCTACTAAAAATACAAAAAAATTAGCCAGGCGTGGTGGCGGACATCGGTAATTCCAGCTACTTGGGAGGCTGAGGCAGGAGAATCACTTGAACCTGGGAGGTGAAAGTTGCGGTGAGCTGAGATCTTGCCATTGCACTCCAGCCTGGACAGCAAAAGCAAAACTCTGTCTCAAAAAAAAAAAAAAAAAAAAAAAAAGGCAGATTTATTAGAGTATGAAAATACATTGCAAGGGTGAAACAGGCAGGTCAGCAAGAAAAATGCTGACTGCAAAGAGACAAAGGCTTGCTGTGAGTTTTTATAGAATGGTGTTTCTGCTGTATGCTGAAGAGGGCTTTGTGCAGTACTGATAATGCCAAGGTTGCGGTGAGCTAACTTGCAGGTGTCTGGTGATAAGTTGGGCACAGGACAACTTGACTTATTTGTGCAGGAGGGCTATGTGTCTTTTTGAGATAGAGTCTTGCTCTCTTGCCCAGGCTGGAGTACAGTGGCACGACCTCAGCTCACTGCAACCTCGGCCTCCTAGGCTCAAGTGATTCTCCTGCCTCAGCCTCCCGAGTAGCTGGGACTACAGGCATGTGCCACCACGCCTGGCTAATTTTTGTATTTTTAGCAGAGATGGGGTTTCTCCATGTTGGTCAGGCTGGTCTTGAACTCCTGACCTCAGGTGATCCACCTGCCTCGGCCTCCCAATGTGCTGGGATTACAAGCATAAGCCACCATGCCCAGATGAGATGGGGTTTCACTGTGTTAGCCAGGATGGTCTTGAACTTCTGACCTCATGTGACCTTCCTGCTTCAGCCTCCCAAAGTGTTGGGATTACAGGCGTGAGCCACTGCGCCCAGCCAGGTTTTATTTTTTTAACTGTTCTTTGCTGACCAGGGTCACAGAGTAGGCCTTATCTAGGATTGTGGGTGGTTAGGAGGTTACATGGGCCTAAGTCCCTGAATTGGGAGTTAAACTGGGCAGGGTCGCTGTTGGACCATGGGGAAACAGCATTTACAGCCTAAAAAGACACATGCACATGTATGTTCAATGCAACACTATTCACAATAGCAAAGACATGGAATCAACCTAAATGTCCATCAATGGTAGAGTGGATAAAGAAAATGCGGTACATATATACCAAGGAATACCATGCAGCCATCGAAAAGAACAAGGTCATGTCCTTTGCAGGAATACAGACGGACCTGGAGGCCATTATCCTTAACAAACTAACACAGGAACAGAAAACCAAATACCACATGTTCTCACTTACAAGTGGGAGCTAAATGATAAGAACACATGGACACATAAAGAGGAACAACAGATACTGAGGCCTATTGGAGAATAGGTTGGGAGGAGGGAGAGGATCAGAAAAAATAACTAATGGGTACCACACTTACCACCTGGGTGACAAAATAATCTGTACAGCAAACCACCATGTCACAATTTTATCTATATAACAAACTTACACACATATCCCTGAACTTAGAAGTTAAATACCCCCCAATACTATATACCTAAACAAATTAATTTAGACTACAATCTATAAATCTTACAGACAAGAGGAAAGATAGTAAGAAAAAACATATTTGCTCAAGAGCAGAACAAACTTTTACTTTAAAAATAAAAGTTTACTTTGTATCATATGATTTATTTTCAAATAAGCACACGGTCTTATAAATATATAATATTCAAAATGTTTTGGGGTCTGATTTTTTTTTTTTTTTTTTTTTGAGAAGGAGTCTTGCTCTGTCACCCAGGCTGGAGTGCAGCAGTGCAATCTAGGCTGACTGCAACCTTCGCCTCCTGGGATCAAGCGATTCTCCTGCCTCAGGCTCTCGAGTAGCTGGAACTACAGGCACGCACCACCACGCCTGGCTAATTTTTGGAGCTTTTTAATAGAGACAGGGTTTCATCATGTTGGCCAAGCTCGTCTCGAACTCCTGACCTCAGGTGATCAGCCCATCTCAGCCTCCCAAAGTGCTGGGATTACAGGCATGAGCTACCATGCCTGGCCTGGGGTCCGATTTTTAAATATTTTCCTTCTTTTTTTAAGTGTTAAGAATACTAAAATATGGGCCTGGTGCAGTGGCTCATGCCTGTAATCCCAGCACTTTGGGAGGCCAAGGCAGGCGGATTGCCTGAGGTCAGGAGATCGAGACCAGTCTGGCTAACTTGGTGAAACCCTGTCTCTACTAAAAATAAAAAAAATTAGCTGGGCATAATGGCACGCACCTGTAGCCCCAGCTACTCGGGAGGCTGAGGCAGGAGAATCGCTTGAACCCGGGAGGTGAGGGTTGTAGTAAGCTGAGATCGCACCACTGCACTCCAGCCTGGGCAACAGAGCAAGACTCCGTCTCAAAAAAAAGAAAAAAAAAAGAATACTAAAATAATAAATTTAAAGTTGGCCTGGAGCCTCTAAACATATTACTCAACACAAAGAAAAAGTCAATCATTTCAAACTTTTGAAACATGTATGAAATACATGAAATAGATATGTAAATCAACCTCCTGATATATCACAGCTCTCAAACAGTTGCCCCTTTTCTTTTCCATCTCTGTTCACTCTTTTCCCCCACACCCCACAACTATACAGAGAGGGTAAAAGAGAATCCGGTGGATCAATTAATTATGGCAGCCCACAGAGGTGCTCTTAAGGTCCCAGGAAAACCGTAAGGAATAGCTCTGGGCAAACTCTGGAATGCTAACAATGCAGAGGCCACAAGGTAGCTCAAATCAATTTAAATGATATTTAATAGGCACCTCCTATGCACAAGATACCGTGCAGAGATATACACTATGATGAATGAGACACAATATTTACTCTCAAATATGTTATCATGTAAGGGGATTAGAAAGGCTATGTTAGTAAGTTCATACAACAGCTGCTATCAAAGGAATAAGCCAACACCAGGGATATGAATGAGGGAAAGTTTACCTCTAGCCTGGAGAAAAGGGAAAAAAGAATTTCAATCCATAGGCCTTGCCTGTAAAGACAGTGGATAAGAGACATGTATGTACATTACTGAAACCCCATTATAATGACAGAATAAGGGTTTTTAAAAGAAGGTGTAAACCTTCAAGAATGGGTAGAATGGGAAAAGAAATAACAGATATAAAAATTTGTTAAGTTAGAAAAAAAGGAGAAGTGATAAGCAATTTAGGAGACCAGAGAAAATTGATTTCAAAGATAGAAATATTGAGAGCTAAGACTCAAATCTGACTTATGCTACAGAATCTCCAAAAGGCTAATAATTGGTGATACCAAGTGAAGTAGGGAGAAATGCTAAAAATAAGGGAATTTGGCTGAAAGTCAGATTAAGACAAAGTCAGATCCCTATTTCCCTTTCTCCTACTCCAGCAAATGAATAGAGGTTTATTCTCTGGAAATGGCTGAACCAGACAACCAGGGGATTCCAGGCCTCGCTGAAAGAAAGGGTAACATACTGAAAACTGAGGAATTAAGGCAACATGCATGCAGAATGCTGAGAATCCTGCCTCTTCAACCCTTTTGTTCTACCACTCTGTTCCCAGTATGCTGCTTGCTACTCAGCTAGAAGATTGAAAAGGTTTTTTCTAGGCAATCAGATCAGCCCAAGAGGAAAGAGCTTAAGATTTCACTAGATATTTCCCAACTAATGAACTACCCAGCAAGATCACTTAATAGTGAAGCCCACAGTTAACAATCCCCACTCAGAACTTCAATCAACTTTTTTGTTACTCATTCTTAAGCATGAGCAGAAAACTAAGGATTCAGAGAAAAGCCCTGTACAAAAAGATGAAACAGGCCGGGCGCAGTGGCTCATGCCCATAATCCCAACACTTTGGGAGGCCGAGGTGGGCAGATCATTTGAGGTCAGGAGTTTGAGGCCAGCCTGGCCAACATGGTGAAGCCCAGTCACTACTAAAAATACAAAAATTAGCCAGGCTTGGTGGCATGTGCCTGTAATACCAGCTACTTGGGAGGCTAAGGCAGGAGAATTGCTTGAACCTGGGAAGAGGAGGCTGGAGTAAGCTGAGATCATGCCACTGCACTCCAGCCTGGGTGACAGAGCAAGATTCCGTCTCAAAAAAAAAAAAAAAAAAAAGAAAGAAAGAACAAAAACAAATGAAAAAGCAAACATTGAACCTTGGAGGCTAGTTGGGTTTCAACAGATACAATAAAAAAAAAATCCTAGAATCCCTTTTTGTTAATTTTAAGATACCTCAAATCCACTTGTCTATAGCTTTTTTTTTTTTTTTGAGACAGAGTCTTGCTCTGTCGCCCAGGCTGGAGTGCAGTGGCGCAATCTCGGCTCACTGCAAGCTCCGCCTCCCGGGTTCACGCCATTCTCCTGTCTCAGCCTCTCCGAGTAGCTGGGACTACAGGCGCCCGCCACCACGCCCAGCTAATTTTTTGCATTTTTAGTAGAGACGGGGTTTCATCGTGGTCTCGATCTCCTGACCTCATGATCCGCCCGCCTCGGCCTCCCAAAGTGCTGGGATCACAAGCGTGAGCCACCGCGCCCGGCCTTGTCTAGAGCTTTAAGGAAGGAAACTGTTAAGGTTTCTAAAAGCCATAAGGTGGTATAAAAATACCAGGTGCGGCCGGGTGCGGTGGCTCACACTTGTAATCCCAGCACTTTGGGAGGCTGAGGCGGGCGGATCACAAGGTCAGGAGATTGAGACCATCCTGGCTAATATGGTGAAACCCGTCTCTACTAAAAATACAAAAAATTAGCCATGGTGGCGGGCACTTGTAGTCCCAGCTACTCAGGAGGCTGAGGCAGAAGAATGGTGTGAACCCAGGAGGCAGAGCTTGCAGTGAGCCAAGATCGCGCCACTGCACTCCAGCCTGGGCGACACAGCAAGACTCTGTCTCAAAAACAAACAAACGAACAAACAAACAAAACAAAACCAAAAAAACAAAAAACCAAGTGCAGTGACTGAGGCCTGTAATCCTAGCACTTTGGGAGGCTGAGGTGGGCAGATTGCTTGAGCTCAGGATTTCAAGACCATCTTGGGCAATGTGGTCAAACCCTGTTTCTACCAAAAAAAAAAAAAACCACAAAAATTAGCCAGGTTGGTGGAGCACACCTGTAGTCCCAGCTACTTGGGAGGCTAAGGTGGGAGGATCACTTGAGCCCAGGGAGGGACCCTATCTCAAAAAAAAAAATGGTATAAGGAAAGTTTTATTTATTTATTTGAGACAGAGTCTTGCTGTGTTGCTCAGGCTGGAGTGCAGTGGCATGATTTCGGCTCACTGCAACCTCCGCCCCTTGGGTTCAAGCAATTCTCCTGCTTCTGTCTCCCAAGTAGCTGGGATTACAGGGCAGGCGCCACCACACCTGGCTAATTTTTGTATTTTTAGTAGAGACGGGGTTTCGCCACGTTGGCCAGGCTGGTCTCAAACTCCTGACCTCAGGTGATCTGCCTACCTTGGCCTCCCAAAGTGCTGGAATTACAGGTGTAAGCCACCAGGCCGGTCTTAGAGTTTTTATTTTTTTAAGAGACAAAGTCTAGCTGTTATCCAGGCTGGGCTGCAGTGGCATGACTGTAGCTCAATGAAGCCTCAAACTGCTGGGCTAACGGAGTCCTGCCTCAGCCTCCCAAGTAGCTGGGACTTACTGGTGTGTGCCACCATACTTAGCTACTTTTTTTTTTTTTTTTTTTTTGGGAGAGATGGTTTCTCAGGCTGGTATTGAACTCCTGGCCTCAAGCAATCCTCCCACCTTGGCCTGCTAAGGTGCTGGAATTATAGGTGTGAGGCATTGCACCTGGTCAAAAAGTTTTTATCGGGTTGCTGATGGCCACAGAAGCCACAAGCCAGGAAAGTATGTGGATGGGTGTCTGTCTGCATATTTTCCTTTGAAAAGGGGTAAAAAACATCTTTAAAAATGTAAGTAAGGCTGGGGGCAGTGGCTCACGCCTGTAATCCCAGCACTTTGAGAGGCTGAGGTGGGCGGATCACGAGGTCAGGAGTTCGAGATCAGCCTGGCCAATATGGTGAAACCCTGTCTCTACTAAAAATACAAAAAAAGAGCTAGGCCTGGTGGTACTTGCCTGTAGTCCCAGCTGCTCGGCAGGCTGAGGCAGAAGAATCGCTTGAACCTGGAAGGTGGAGGTTGCAGTGAGCCGAGATCGTGCCACTGCACTCTAATCAGGGTGACAGAGTGAGACTCCATCTCAAAAAAAAAAAAAAAAAAGTAAGTAAATATGTATTTTGTACACCTTTATTATCTTCTTTAAAAAGAAACCAACAAAAATTACTTGGTTATCCATTTATAAACCATGATTTTTAAGAGTTCATAATTTTTAAATCTCAATTTTCAATTACATTGATTCTATTAGTTATGTGATTCTTATGCAAGAGCAAGGTATTATTGTTCACTACATATGAGATAGTGAGAAAATACCATGAACTTAGTGCTGGACAATGAATTTACTCTGATCATTTGCCTCTATCTCTAATATGAGCAAGTAGGGGAGAGAGAGAGGTGGGAAAGAGGAGGGAATGAAATCATTTCCTTCTGTAAAAAAGGCGAGGCCAGGCGCGGTGGCTCATGCCTGTAATCCCGGCACTTTGGGAGGCCAAGGCGGGTGGATCACGAGGTCAGGAGATTGAGGCCATCCTGGCTAACACGGTGAAACTCTGTCTCTACTAAAAATACAAAAAATTAGCCGGGCGTGGTGGTGGGCTCCTGTAGTCCCAGCTACTCGGGAGGCTGAGGCAGGAGAATCACTTGAACCGAGGAGGTGGAGGTTGCTGTGAGCCGAGATTGCGCCACTGCACTCCAGCCTGGGCGACAGAGCAAGACTGTATCTCAAAAAAAAAAAAAAAAAAAAAAAAAAAAAAAAAACGGGGTGGAAGACTACATCCTTAATTTTACTGAGGTACATCTTTCCACATTAGATTGCACTTAACATCAGAGATACTCGGTATTTCTCTGCATTGCCATCAGAAGTACAGAACTATTAGTGAAATGATAAAGATTACTGCATCAACCAAAAAAATTCCTTTCTCCTTTCTTGTTATTTTTCTTCTTAAATACGGGAAAAAGAGAAAACCTCTGTTGTAGCCTAACCTATGGCATCATTCCCCCATGAACTGCTATTCTGTGGCATACACAATACCTGCTGAAAAAGAGGTATTGTGAGCATTACTTAGGCCTTTATGTATTTTTGACATTCAGAGATTAATTAAATACACTTCTAACCAACCTCTAGAGATTCAAAAATGCTGCTACCAAAACTGTATCTGGTAGGAAGACAATTCAAAAAATTTTACTTTCCAGTAAAATCAGGGAAGAGAGAAATATGTGAATAGGATATAATTAGAACAATTCATCTCTATTAATGTTTTAAAATAAGAGAATTCAATCTGTTTCTATACAATGGCAACCAAGAACAGACTGGAAAACAATGCAAAAGTGATTTGGCTAAGTTAAAAGGTACCTTTATGCTGTCAGTGAACAGGTGTTTTTTTATGACCATTTCCTGCAATTGGTGAAAGTCTCCTTTCAATTCTACTCCATAGAGTTGCACTGCTGAACTGGAAAGATAACCCTAAAATAGGAAGATACACTATGATGCAAATGAATGAACTCTTACTCATGGGTTTATTTCTACTTGAAATTTTAAAAATTAAGCTTTAAAAAATATCATTTGGCCAGGCACGGTGGCTCACACCTGTAATCCCAGCACTTTGGGAGGCCAAGGCAGGCGGATCACCTGAGGTCAGGAGTTCCAGATCAGCCTGGCAAAGATGGCGGAACTCCAACTCTACTAAAAATTCAAAAAATTAGCCAGGTGTGGTGGCGGGCACTTGTAATCTCCGCTATTCGGGAGGCTGAGGCAAGAGAATTGCTTGAATCCGGGAGGCAGAGGTTTCAGTGAGCCGAAATCATGCCACTGAACTCCAGCCTGGGCAACAGAGTCAGACTCTGTCTCAAAACATATAAATAAAAATAATTCAATAAAGTAAAAAGAAAATGAAAGTAATATCTTGTAGTTTATGTAAAACTTACAACTTCCTGAACTGAAAAAGGCTCTTATTGATCAGAGCCTTGATTATAGTTTATTAATTCCCATTATCTAAAATAGTTATATTTTTATTTTTTTATTTTTTTTTTTTTTTTTTTGAGACGGAGTCTCGCTCTGTCGCCCAGGCTGGAGTGCAGTGGCGCAATCTCGGCTCACTGCAAGCTCCGCCTCCCGGGTTCACGCCATTCTCCTGCCTCAGCCTCTCCGAGTAGCTGGGACTACAGGCGCCCGCCACCACGCCCGGCTAATTTTTTGTACTTTTAGTAGAGACGGGGTTTCACCGTGGTCTCGATCTCCTGACCTCATGATCCGCCCGCCTCGGCCTCCCAAAGTGCTGGGATTACAAGCGTGAGCCACCGCGCCCGGCAATAGTTGTATTTTTAAAGGTGGGTTTCCTTTATTTTTTGAGACAGGGTGTCACTCTGCTGCCTAGGCTGGAATGCAGTAGCATAATCACAGCTCACTACACCCTCATCTTCCCCAGGCTCAGGTGATCCTCCGAACTCAGCCTCCCAAATAGCTGGGACGAGGAGTGCACACCACCATGCCTGGCTAATTTTTGTATTGTTTTGGAGAGACCAAGTTTCACCATGTTGCCCAGGTTGGTCTCGAACTCCTGGGCTCAAGTGATCCTACAGCCTTGGCCTCCCAAAGTGCTGGGATTACAGGCATGAGCCACCATGCCCAGCCGACCACATGTTTTAATAAGTCTACTAATGACAACCAGAAATCATATTTCAGATTTTGGTAAAACCACTTAAGAACCTAAGAAATAAATACTCATGATTTAATTTTAAAAAACCCACACTGAAGTGATGTTTTAGAAACAAGCATTCAAACTTAGGATCACAAAAAATTGGAGCAAGGTGTGTCCTTGGATAACATTTAGTTTGCTCATTTAAAATGAGAAACTAGAGGCCTAGAGGTGTTAAGTGGTTTGCTTATGGCCATACAGCAATATCCTGGGTCAAGTAAATTTGTCAGCTTTATAAACGCTCTTATCAAAGTTCAATATACTATTTCAGTACAGTACCAAAAAAAAAAAAAAAGAAGGGGTTAGAAGGCAATAGTGACTGATAAAATAGCAAAGTGTTACAAGAAAGAGTCATACACTTCTGTTTTGTTGATATTCCTTAATTTGCATTGCAGAGACAAAGCAGTAAAGGAAATCAGACACGTGGTCTTTGAAATCCCAAATTCAATTGTCATCATAAACTAGAATATAAGTGTCTACCTATGTCATAACTTATTATTCTTTTACTTTAATAAATAAAGCCACACTGTCACCTTGGATGGTGGCAGGCAAAGCTGTTGCTAGCAGAAGAAAATACTTTCCAAATGTCAATGTCTGCAAGCTAGATGGTACCCCATAAAGGACTATGCTAGGCCTGGAGCTGATGTCAACCAAGACCCTTCCTGATATGTCAGAAAGTACATGATGATAAATGAATTTCATTTCCATGAGGGAGAAGTAATGAGAAATAAATCTCAGAGAATTAGAAGAGTGAACATCAAATTTTGCTTGGGTATAAGTAATTGCATTCTGGACTTCTAATTCTTTCGTCTATATTCATCTGTAAAGTATATTTCATGTTTTTGTTCCTTAATCAATGAAAATCATCCAGAAGTTATTTGGAAAATATTCGTGTGATAATTTTTTACTCATCCACTCTGACTTAGAACAAATATTAAGTCTGACATTTAAAAGGCCTTTAGGGAACAGCTACTTAGAAGACTGTTTCTATTCCTGTGCCCCTCATTTCCTTCTTGCTGCTGCTTTAGAGGTCCTGGGTTTTTTTCCTTTCTCTACTTCCTACGGCCTGTTGTGCCTGGGACAGCGTCATAACTTCCATACCATCTGGCTTTCTCACCTTACCCCAGAACTAACCCCCAGAAGTACTATGTATTGCTGCATAGACTGTAGACTACAAAATGTACGACTGGCTCTGGAGCTATACAGAGTGGCAGCCCTCATCAACCTGAATAGATTCTGGAGGGCAAGAGAGGAGTGGTGTGAAAGATTCACATACATCCATAAATTGCTTTTATCCCACTTAGTTTAACTGTCACCATTTCTAGCCTCCTAATCTATCTTCTCATCCTAGTTTCTGTCATGAAATATCTGAGATAGCCTGAGTCTGGTTTTCTTCTGATATGTAGGTAACCCAAAGACTTATATTATGTTCTATGTAATAATGATCAGGAAGGGGAGAAACCTTGGTCCTAACTAACAGAGGGTGAAAAGTAAAATAGAAGCAGGTAGGCCAATCCCTTAGAAGAGAATAAAAGGTGTGACTAGGCCTCTGAAGTCATTCTTGGGGGTTGGGCTATAAGCAATGTAGTCGTTATCTCCCTAGGATCCTCATCTTCTCTATCCACTTTGCCACACTAGTGCTTCTTTGGGTTAGAGTCACCACTACAGTCTTGTAGCTAGACATGCCCCTTGTGACAGAGAGGGGGAAAGTCCCTTATGGTGATTACTGTTTCAGATTCATTATCGTTCTCTACAATGGGGAGGCTGGCCTGTTTACCCAGTAATTACAGTAATTAAAAATAAGATTTTTATGGGAAGACACATCCTAATCTTCAAATTTTTATCTGTCAAACGTAGCTCTTCTATAAATATTTTTAACAGGATGTTACAGTTATTAACTTTTTTTTTGAGATGTTATCTCACTTTGTTGCCCAGAATGGAGCGCCAGTGGCAAGATCTTGGCTCACTGCAACCTCTGCCTCCCATGTTCAAGCAATCTTCCCACCCTAGCCTCCCAGGTAGCTGGGACTACAGGCGTGTGCCACACCACACCCAGCTAATTTTTGTATTTTTATTAGAGATAGGGTCTTGCCATGTTGGCCAGGCTGGTCTCAAACTCCTGACCTCAGGTAATCCACCTACCTCAGCCTCCCAAAGTTATTAATAACTTTTTAGTGTTTCTTCTATTATTGTCCAAATCCTTTTCATTCTGTGAATTTTAACTACCTCAACTGGAAACTAGAAGTATTACTGAGAAATAGGATTTTTTTTTTTTTTTTGAGACAGAGTCTTGCTGTGTCACCCAGGCTGCAGTGCAGTTATGCGATCTCGGCTCACTGCAACCTCCACCTCCCGGGTTCATGCCATTCTCCTGCCTCAGCCTCCCGAGCAGCTGGGACTACAGGTGCCCACTACCATGCCCGGCTAATTTTTTGTATTTTTAGTAGAGACAGGGTTTCACCATGTTAGCCAGAATGGTCTTGATCTCCTGACCTCGTGATCCACCCGCCTCGGCCTTCCAAAGTGCTGGGACTACAGGCTTGAGCCACTGCGCCCGGCCTGAGAAATAGGATCTTAAACTAATAAATCAGAGAAGTTTAATCTCAAATTATAATACAGGTACAATATATCTGTTTAGCAACATATTCCAAATTTGGTATTTAATCTTTGATAATGATATCATCTAAGATCAGTAATATAAGCACAAGATTATTTACCCAGAGGGGTAGCCCACTCTATGTAATAATCCTAAATGTAAGTGAGCAGGGAAATACATGTCTAAAGCAACATGACTAGACAAATCTACCCAGTCTGAACAAAGACAGAGGGCTTTCTGTCACTAGAGAAGTTCTCTAATATGGATTGGGATGCTTTAATGGGTCAAATTATAGCCTGAATGAACGATTTCTCAAGATTATCTATCTCTGTCTTCTGTGTCTGTGCCTGCCCAATAATATCTCATCACTATCTGATTTCTTAAGGAGATTTTTTTTTTTTAGACAGTCTTGCTCTGTCATCCAGGCTGGAGTGCAGTGGTGCGATCTCAGCTCACTGCACCCTCCACCTCCTGGGTTCAAGCGATTCTCATGCCTCAGCCTCATGAGTAGCTGGGATTACAAGTGTGCACCACCACACCCTGCTATTTTCTGTATTTTTAGTACAGACCAGGTTTTGCCATGTTGGTCAGGCTGGTCTCGAGCTCCTGGGCTGAAGAGATCCACCCATCTCGGCCTCCCAAGTGCTGGGATTACAGGCCTGAGCCACTGTGCTCAGCCAGATGTTTTTCTTTTAAGTGACTGGGTCTCCTGCTGTCCAGGCTGGAGTGCAGTGGCTACACACAGGCCCAATCATACTGCACTGCAGCCCTGAACTCCTGGTCTTAAGCAATCCTTCCACCGCAGCCACCCAAGTAGCTGGGACTACAGGTACACACCACCATGCCCAGCTCAAGTAGATGTTTTTATGGGGAGAACATTTCAGCCTCCTTGGAAATTATATTTCTCATTGTAAATCAATCAGTGTATGGTTTACCAATCTCTGTTCAATATGTAGAGTATGAGTCAGTTCCTTTGTATTGTCACCTCTGTTTAGTTTCTGAACCTGCAGAGTTGCCTCTGATTAAATAGTTTCTAGATGTGAAAAACATCTCATTGCCTTACTTGACTAGGGAAAAAAAAAACTGTGAAAAACAGTTTCTAGGCTGGGCGTGGTGGCTCATGCCTGTAATCCCAGCACTTTGGGAGGCTGAGGTGGGCAGATCACTTGAGGTCAGGAGTTCGAGACCAGCCTGGCCAACATGGTGAAACCCCGTCTCAACTAAAAATACAAAAAAATTAGCTAGATGTGGTGGTGGGTGCCTGTAATCCCAGCTACTTGGGAGGCTGAGGCACAATTGCTTGAACCCAGGAGGCGGAGGCTGCAGTGAGACGAGATCGTGCCATTGCGCTCCATCCTGGGCGATACAGCAAGACTCAGTTTCAAAAAACAAAACAAAACAAAACAAAGTTTCTAAATATATCCTGGGGGACATTAAGTGACCTATTCTCCTGAGATAATATTTGTTTACTCTCCCTAACTGCAGTATTTGGTAAAAACCATGCCACGGGTTGGCCTTTTGCTTTCAGAAAACATTGAATAGCTTAGTCCAAACTTTGCATACTCATGACATGTAAGAAAAAATACACATAAAGTCACCAGATTTGCATACCTAAGTGCCTACCTAAAGGTGCTGTCTGGTGTGAGCTGCACATCATGCAGTAGTTTCTGCTTATTTTTCCTTTCTCATATAATGAATCAATAAGTCTTCATCATAAAGGAATGCACCAAGGTGAACTGTGGGTTCCGGCTGCTGCTGCAACTGGTGGAGAGAAAAATGTCAAAAGAAACAAAGTACAAAGAAGTATCTTTTTATTGCTAAATAAAGCAAAATGTCAGCGGTCTGTATGCTAACATTCTGAGAGCAACAAAAAGGCACAGTAAGACATGTTTTGCTTATGCAAGTAACTGCTCTACTTTCGTTTTATTTCTGACACCTTAGCAACTTTTTGACCAGGAAGGATGCAAAACAGGCCATGAGAAATATATGAAACTCTAGTTGAAAGGAATCTCATAGATCATTTTGTCTATCCTAAGTAGCATATTTGACAAATATTTACCCAGAAACATTTCTTCAAAGAAATTATATTAGTTAATAATAGGGGAAAAAATTTAAACTAATACCAGGTCTTCTGAGTCCTACATGTCAGTGACTTACCATTAAAATATTTAATAAGTAATCTTATCCCAGAGTGCAGTTTTCAAATAATAAAATGCTATTAAAACTTCATGCTTATAAATAGTAGTCATTTGTTAATATTAGTGGTATACGATATACTAGCAAGTGGCTACAAAGAAACAAATGTTTGATTCCTTTTACCTTAACTATAATAAACCATTCTGCTTGAATACCTAAAAATGTGTCTACATTTAAACAAAGAAACTTGGTTGGTACATAAAAATCAGGTATGGATGTATAAGGATCAGAAGGAAATTTAAGATAAAAAGTTGGGCCGGGCGCAGTGGCTCACGCCTGTAATCCCAGCACTTTGGGAGGCCGAGGCGGGTGGATCATGAGGTCAGGAGATCGAGACCATCCTGGCTAACACGGTGAAACCCTATCTCTACTAAAAATACAAAAAAAAAAAATTAGCCAGGCGTGGTGGCAGGCGCCTGTAGTCCCAGCCACTTGGGAGGCTGAGGTAGGAGAATGGTGTGAACTCAGGAGGCAGAGCTTGCAGTGAGCCAAGATTGTGCCACTGCACTCCAGCCTGGGCGACAGAGAGAGACTCCATCTCAAAAATAAATAAATAAATAAGACAAAAAGTTGAAGTTTGTGGGTCAATTATTAACATACAAGGATTACTTTTCTCATTGTATACATCGTGGATTTCACAAAACTGATTATATGCATAGCACTATTAAGAATGTGCAGATGGCTGGGTGCGGTGGCTCACACTTGTAATCCCAGCACTTTGGGAGGCGGAGTGGGTGGATCACTAGGCCAGGAGTTTTGAGACCAGCCTGACCAACATAGTGAAACCCTATCTCTACTAAAAATACAAAAATTAGCCAGGCATGGTGGCATGTGCCTGTAATCCCAGCTACATGGAAGGCTGAGGCAGAAGAATCACTTGAACCTGGGAGGCGGAGGTTGCGGTAAGCCGAGATCGCATCACTGCACTCCAGCCTGGGCAACAAGAGCAAGACTCTGTCTCAAAAAAAAAAAAAAACGAATTTAGCTCCTTTATTCAGTTATTTATAGTCTGAAAACCACATGGAGAATTGCTGTTTTCAGGTTAGTGGGTGGAAATTTTTTTTTAATAGAGATGGGGTCTTGCTATGCTGTCCTGGCTGGTCTTGAACTCCTAGGCTCAAATGATCCTCTCACCTCAGCCTCCAAAAGGGCTGGGATTATAGGTATGAGTCACCACACCTGGCCAAGAAGAGATTATTAGCCTTGCTTTACAAAACAATATTCATAACATAGGTTTCCTGTAAGGGTTAGGATTTGAAGGAACCTGAAAGAGTTCTGGAGAAGAAAAATGAGAGCTAATTCTTTTTTTTTTTGAGACGGAGTCTCACTCTGTCACCCAGGCTGGAGTGCAGTGGCACGATCTTGGCTCACTGCAAGCTCTGCCTCCTGGGTTCAAGCCATTCTCTTGCCTCAGCCCCCTGAGTAGCTGGGACTAAGGCGCCCAGCACCACGCCTAACTAATTTTTTTTGTATTTTTAGTAGAGACAGCATTTCACTGTGCTAGCCAGGATAGTCTCAATCTCCTGACCTCCTGATCCACCCACCTCAGCCTCCTAAAGTGCTGGGATTACTGGCGTGAGCCACCGTGCCCGGCCAAAAATGAGAACTAATTCTAACAATAAAGGAATAGAAGAATAAGTAAAAGTGTAAGGGGCAAATGTAGAAGAAAAAGGTGAGCTTCATCATGAATACAACTGAGGGAAATGGAACGGAGGAAAAAACAAGGACCTGGATGTAGTTACGATCACATCATTGGCTCTTGTTGGGCCTTGATTGTTTTTCCAGAGCCTGGCAAACAGTATACTCTCAAAAAATATTTGTTGAATGAATAGTACTGATGAGTCAAAGGGTTGAGGACTCAAAAGAATTGGGGACATGGCTGAAGCATTACATGAAAAACTGTTTAAAACCAAATTTAGGGCTGATTAGGCTGAAGAGACTGTGGGGTTAGGAAGAATAGGAGAAACTTTAAGAAGCACTCAGAGTAAATTTAACATATTTACTTTTATTTGTCTCTTCATGAACTATCCTCAGTCAATGATGTCAGACATTCACTTCTCCTCTTGCTTTTTGATCTAAGTGTTGCATTATCAGAATGCACATCATGTGCATTCTCGTGTGACACCATGAGCTGAGACTTTCCCATTGCTCATCAGTGAATGCTAACTGACCTGATCTCTTAATTTTCTTTCTGTATGCTCCCTGCAGCGTGGTCTCTGGAATCCCTCCTGGTGTCGGCCAATCCTGGTGGTAGTTTTGCACAGTTGAGCTGGTTACTGCAGCATGATATAATGCTGCGGAGGCAAGCTGCGGGAATGTTGTTGCTGTTATTTTTGAGGAAAAAAGATGACGTGCTGCCTCGGCATAAGGAAACCACTTGGGCCCGACTGCTCTCACGAACGACTTCCACACCTCTCTGAACTTGAGTATCTCATCTATTACCCTAGGGATTAAGATTAAAGCAGAAACAAAATACTAAAGAAAATTGTTTTTTATGAACAGCATAATCATCTGGGGTTCTTTTGTGACTGATCAATCTGAGCTATGAATGGTTGCGCAGTTCCACTAACCTTAATGGAAAGTATCCTGATGAGAGAATAGTGGCACCATCTATACCCTGCCATTTTAGATACGTAAGTAGCGATGTCAATTCAGGAGTAGCAGACATGCAGCCGGGTACCGTGGCTCATGCCTGTAATCCTAGCACTTTGGGAGGCCGAGGCAGGTGGATCACCTGAGATCAGGAGCTCGAGACCAGCCTGGTCAACATGGTGAAACTCCGTCTCTACTAAAAATACAAAAACTAGCCAGATGTGGTGGCAGGCACCTGTAGTCCCAGCTACTCGGGAGGCTGAGGCAGGAGAATTGCTCGAACCCAGGAGGCAGAGGTTGCAGTGAGCTGAGATTTGTGCCACTGCACTCCAGCCTGGGCGACAAGAGCAAAACTCCGTTTCAAAAAAAAGTTGTTATGCTCTATTTCTAAAAATAGTATATTATTATTTTTGAAATACTTTCAACTCTCTGCTGGATCAATGTACAAATGTACAATCTGTGGATATGGAGAACCCACTGCATATCCTAAGAATTTATGCTATGTCATTAAAATTAAAATTTGTGGAAACTTTACTTTTGAAGGCTGTGTAGTCTCCATTTAACCATTCACTGCTACCCTCAGACAGTTAAATATAGTTATAATTGTATAAAACTGAGAATACTGCAACAAACATTTTGACAAACATCATCTCTTTGCATCTGATTATTTCCTTACTATAAATTTTTAGAAGTGCTTCAACATTTAAAAGGCTTTTCCTACATATTTGCACATTTCTTTCTTTCTCGAAGGACATCAGTTTAACAGAAATAAAAAAGAACACGAGTCTCTGGCTGGGCGTGGTGGCTCATGCCTGTAATCCCAGCACTTTGGGAGGCTGAGGCAGGCAGAGCACTTGAGGTCAGGAGTTCCAGACCAGTCTGGCCAACGTGGTAAAATCCTGCCTCATCGTTAGCTGGACATGGTGGTATACGCCTGTAATCCTTGGGAGGATGAGGCAGAAAAATTCCTTGAACCCAGGAGCTGGAGGTTGCAGCGAGCCGAGACGACTCCACTGCACTCCAGCCTGGGCATGAGACTCCCTCTGAAAAACTAAAAAATAAAATAAAAAGAACACAAGTCTCATCAAATCCTCACAACACTGAATATTATCATAAAAACAAACTTGGGCAGGGTACGGTGGCTCACGCCTGTAATCCCAGCACTTTGGGAGGCCAAGGCAGGCAGATCGCTTGAGTCCAGGGATTTGAGACCAGCCTGGGCAACATGGTGAAACACCATCTCTACAAAAAAAATTAAAAAGTAGCTGGGCGTGGTGGTGTATGCCTATAGTCCCAGCTACTCGGGAGGCTGAGGTGGGAGGATCACCTGAGCCCGGGAGGTCAAGGCTGCAGTGAGCCATGATCACACGATTGCACTCCAGCCTGGTCAACCAGAGTGAGATCCTACCTGAAAAAATAATAAAACTAAAAAAACCTGGTTGTTTTAATTTGCATTTATTTAATTACTAGTCAGGTGGAACACCTCTCAACACGTAAACAGTGAATGTGTGGTAATACTATGTTGCTTGGAAAAAGATTAAAGGAAGGTGCTAATCAGCTGCCTAAAGGATAGTAGAGCTTTTCTCAAATTACATACATAGAGGGGAAGGGAATGGAGAAAGAAGAGCTTCTCTAAAGGGCAAAATCAATTCTTTAAAATTTCCTGCTTACATCTAATTAATTATATGGGGAAAGAAAAGTCCCCAAAGCTGACAGCCTATGAATCAAACCTCACTTTTTGTTACCTAGTCAGGTATTCAGTCCCACCACTTTTTCTTTTGAAACCTATTTTCCCTTCATTCCCAATTCAACTATCTCATAGCCACAGTCATCATCTCACACTCTGAATACCATTACAAACTCATAACCAGTTCCTCAATATCAGCTTCTCCCCACTATAAAATACCTTGTTCACCTAAGCGAATCTTGCTTAAACCTCACTTTTATATCACTCCCTCTCCTTACAAATTTTTAATGATTTTCTATTTTTCAGTGTATCAAATCTCGAGATTTTTAAGGCCCTCCACATCACAAGTCTACTCAGCCATTTTCTTAAAATTTTATTTTTAATTGACAAATAATAATTGTATATATTTATGGAGTAGAATGTATACATTGTAGAATGATCAAATCGGGCTAACATATTCATCACCACATGTTTATTATTTCTTTGTTTTTCTTGGGACAGAGTTTCGCTCTTGTTGCCCAGGCTGGAGTGCAATGGCGTGATCTCGGCTCGCCGCAACTCCACTTTCTGGGTTCAAGCGATTCTTCTGTTTCAGCCTCCTGAGTAGCTGGGATTACAGGCATGCGCCACCATGCCTGGCTAATTTTGTATTTTTTTTTTTAGTAGGGACGGGGTTTCTCCATGCCGGTCTCGAACTCCTGACTTCAGGTGATCCTCCTGCCTCAGCCTTTCAAAGTGCTGGGATTACAGGCGTGAGCCACTGCACCTGGCCAAATTTATTATTTCTATATGTCGAGAACATTTAAAACCCACTCTCTTTTTTTTTTTTTGAGGCAGAGTTTTGCTCTCGTTGCCCAGGCTGGAGTGCAACGGCGTCATCTCAGCTCACCACAACCTCCACCTCTCCGGTTCAAGCAATTCTCCTGCCTCAGCCTCCTGAGTAGCTGGGATTACAGGCATGTGCCACCACGTCCGGCTAATTTTTTGTATTTTTAGTAGAGATGGGGGTTTCTCTATGTTGGTCAGGCTGGTCTTGAACTCCTGACCTCAGATGATCCGCCCACCTCAGCCTCCTAAAGTGCTGGGATTAAAGGCTTGAGCCACTGTGCCCGGCCAAAACCCACTCTCTTAACAATTCTGAAATACAGTCACGTACTACATAATGACACTTCCATCAATGACAGACTGCACACACCATGGTGGTCCCATAAGATTACAATGTCATATTTTTACTGTACCTTTTCTATGTTTAGATACACATATACTAACCACAGTGTTACAATTGCCTACAGCTGCTACAGGAACTTGCTGTACAGGTTTGTAGAAGGTGCAACAGGCTATAAAATCTAGGTTTGGGTAAGTACTTACATTCTGTGATGCTCGCACAACAATGAAATGGCCTAACGATGCATTTCTCAGAACCTGTCCCTGTTGTTAAATGATGTATGACTGTACGTATGTTTTAGCAAATTTGGCGAATTACATTGATTTTCTAATGTTAAACCAACAGGGCATTCCTGAGATAAACCCACTTACTCATGATGTATTATTCTTTTCACATATCCTGGCCATTTTTAATAGACAACAAATGCGATTGAGAGAAAAGTACAATTTTATTCATTTAATAGAACCTATAAAAGCTCTGTAGCTACTGCTCAGCAACATGTTCAATTCTACTCAATGAAGAGGTGTTCACAACAAAGGATACAGAGAATCTCCTGTAAGTGTCTAGTCACCTCTTGTTATTTTAAGCATTTAAATACTTCTTGACTATCTGGTTAATTTCCTTCCTGCAAACCTTAATTTTCTACCCTCTGTAACTTGATCCTTAATAGAAACTGTATGAGCAGTTGGGCGCAGTGGCTCACACCTGCAATCCCAGTGCTTTGGGAGGCTGAGGTTGGTGAAATAATTGAGCTCAGGAGTATGAGATCACCCTGGACAACATGGTGAAACGCTGTCACTACCAAAAAATGCAACAATTAGCCAAGTATGATGGCACGCACCTATAATCCCAGCTACTTGGGCTGAGGGAGGAGGCTCACTTGAACTTGGGAAGTTGAGGCTGCAGTGAGCCCTGTGTTCACACCACTGCACTCCAGCCTGGGTGACGCGGCAAGACTCTGTCTAAAAGAAGAGGCCCAGCACGGTGGCTCATGCCTGTAATCCCAGCACTTTGGGAGGCCAAGGTGAGCGGGTCATCTGAGGTCAGGAGTTCGAGATCAACCAACATGGTGAAACCCTGTCTCTACTAAAAACACAAAAATTAGCCAGGCATGGGCCAGACGCGGTGGCCCACACCTGTAATCCCAGCACTTTGGGAGGCTGAGGGGGGCGGATCAGCAGGTCAGGAGATCAAGACCATTCTGGCTAACACGGTGAAATCCGTCTCTACCAAAAAAATACAAAAAAATTAGCCGGGTGTGGTGGCAGGCACCTGTAGTCCCAGCTACTCAGGAGGCTGAGGCAGGAGAATGGCATGAACCCAGGACGTGGAGCTGGCAGTGAGCTGAGATCGCGCCACTGCACTCCAGCCTGGTCGACAGAGTGAGACTCCATCTCAAAAAAAAAAAAAAAAGGAGAGACTTTGTATGAGTTATTGGTTTAATGTCCTCATTTCTATTTTGCATATTCAGGAAATAATGAGAGCCCTCAGAGTAGAATCTGTTAACAGACTACTGTTGCATTATCTTTTTTATATGCCCTATTGGGGACCCCACTTGCAGTTCTAGTTCTCAACTCCCCTGACTTAATGGATTGCAATCAGTCTCCTACACTTTGAAATCTAGGTCAAGAGCCCACTTCATACACATCAGGAA
Organism: Symphalangus syndactylus; assembly: GCF_028878055.3. Lineage (NCBI taxonomy): Eukaryota > Metazoa > Chordata > Mammalia > Primates > Hylobatidae > Symphalangus > Symphalangus syndactylus. The sequence goes on along the minus strand of NC_072431.2, from coordinate 19,327,179 downwards.
AATAGTAGGGAAAAGATACTCTGCCAGAGGATCAGAATCAATGAGTTCCAGTACGGCTGTATTTTAACTGCTTTTTATTTTATCTTTTTTTGGGGGGAGAGGAACTTGTTTTTGCCTGCATTGCCCCTCAGACTTGGTTTATCTTTCCGACACTAGTGCTCATTATTTCCTAGCCTAAGCTGTACAAAGAAACATCTAAGATCCCACCTTTGTTTTACATCCTGTTTCTTTTCTTTTTTTTTTTGAGATGGAGGCTCACTCTGTCGCCCAGGCTGGAGTGCAGTGGCGCAATCTTGGCTCACTGCAACCTCAGCCTCCTGGGTTCAAGCAATTCTCTTGCCTCAGCCTCCCGAGTAGCTGGGACTATGGGTGCACACCACCATGTCTGGCTAATTTTTTTTTTTTTTTTGTATTTTTAGTAGAGACAGGGTTTCACTATGTTGGCCAGGCTGGTCTCAAACTCCTGACCTCAGGTGATCTGCCCACCTCGCCTCCCAAAGTGCCAGGATTACAGGCATGAGCCATTGCACACAGCCATGTTGTCTATTTTTAATAAACTCTTAAACTCAAAACCAAAGCCATACTCAACATCTAGCGTTGTCTCTTGCTATCCCATCAAATGGTATAAAAATTCAAGAGTTATAATTTAAAAGTCTAGGCAAATGTCATGCAAGACATTATTTAAATGACTTAATGCCAGAGATTTAAAAATTTATTTAAAAACTATAAGAGAGGCCAGGCGCAGTGGCTCAGGTCTGTAATCCCAGCACTTTGGGAGGCCGAGGTGGGCGGATCACCTGAGGTCAGGAATTCGAGACCAGCCTGGCCAACATGGTGAAACCCCACCTCTACTAAAAATATAAAAATTAGACGGACTTGGCGGCATGTGCCAATAATCCCAGCTACTCAGGAGGCTGCACTCCAGCCTGGGCAACAGAGTGAGACTCCGTCTCAAAAAAAAAAAAAAAATTTCCCCAGGAAAAAGGAAATCTAATTAGGAAAATGAAAAACGGTTGTTTAGAAGAATCTTTTGTGCTGTACTTAGACCACTTCATAAAAAGGTATACTAAGAGTTTCGGTTTGGGAAGACAAGAGTTCTGGAGATTAATAGTGATGATATTTACAAAACAACGTGAACATATTTAATGCCACTTGACTATATAGTCAAAAATGGTCAAAATGGGCTGGGTACGGTGGCTCACACCTGTAATCCCAGCACTTTGGGAAGCCGAGACGGGCAGATCATGAGGTCAAGAGATCGAGACCATCCTGGCCAACACGGTGACACCCCATCTCTACTAAAAATACAAAAATTAGCCAGGTGTGGTGCACACCTGTAATCCCAGCTACTCAGAAGGCTGAGGCAGGAGAATCGCTTGAACCTGGGAGGCGGAGGTTGCAGTGAGCCAAGACTGTGCCATTGCACTCTAGCCTGGGCAAAGAGCAAGACTCTGTCTGAAGGAAAAAAGAAAAAAAGGTCAAAATGGTAAATTTTATTTTACATATATTTTACCACAATAAAGAAGGTATACTAATACACTACTTTAAGGATTATAAATAACCATACTCCTTTATTTTAAGCTCAGTGATACTCTCACTACTTAAAAATTTTTTTTTTTTTTTAGACAGGTTCTCACTATGTTGCCCAGGCTGGTCTCACATTCCTGAGCTTAGGCAATTCGCCTATCTCGGCCTCCCAAAGTGCTATGATTACAGGCGTGGGCCACTGGCCGGCCGCCTCACTTCTTAAAATATTCGTGTTAATAAACATTCTTCAGAAACTCAAGTTATTTTTTAAATTGTTTAACAAATTGCTTGAGCTTCCTCATTACAGGGTCTGCTGAAGAGAGGCACAGGAAGTACCTTTAGATAAGATACGATGGCTCATGCCTGTAATCCCAGCACTTTGGGAAGCCAAGGTGGGAGGATCTCTTGAGGCCAAGAGTTTGAGACCAGCCTGGGCAACATAGTGAGACCCTGTGTCTACAGGAAATTTAAAAAGGCTAGGTGTGTGGTTTGCACCATAGTCCAGCTACTCAGGATGCTGAGGTGGGAGGACTGCTTGAGCCCAGGAGGTCAAAGCTGCAGTGGGTTATAACGGTGTCACGGCACACCAGCCTCCAGCCTGGGTGACAGAGTGAGACCCTTTCTTTAAAAACAACAACAAAAAGTAACTTTAAAAAAAGTAAAAACAGGGCTGAGTGCAGTGGCTCACGCTTGTAATCCCAGCACTTTGGAAGACCGAGGTGGGCAGATCACGAGGTCAGGAGATTGAGACCATCCTGGAGTAACACAGTGAAACCCCTTCTCTACTAAAAATACAAAAAAATTAGCCAGGCGAGGTGGCACGCGCCTGTAGTTTCAGCTACTCAGGAGGGTGAGGCAGGAGAATCACTTGAACCCAAGAAATGGAGGTTGCAGTGAGCCAAGATCGTGCCATTGCACTCCAGCCTGGGCGACAGCAAGACTCTGTCTCAAAAAAAAAAAAAAAAGAAAAGTAAAAATATATTGGCACTTGTTTACAAAATTATCCAAAACATTCTTTCAAGTCTTCCTGATTTTGAAAAATAGAGTCTCAATTGATATCTCCAAAATTTGAGGCTGGGTACAGTAGCTCATGCCTGTAATTTGAACACTTTAGGAGGTTGAGGTGGGAAGATCCCTTGAGGCCAAGAGTGTGAGGCTGTAGTGAGCTATGATGGTGCCACTGCACTCCGGCCTGGGTGACAGAGATCCTATCTCAAAAACAAACAAAACACAGGAAAAAAAAAAAAATAAAGATTTAGATTGCAAATGGCTCCACAAAACAAAACAAATCTTGAGGGCAAGGATGTTTTAGTAATTTTACAATTGCCAGCTCTAGGCAGTATGTGACATCTTAGTAGGCACTCAGTGCTTTTAGAATAAATGACCTTGTGCTGAGGAATGTGAAAAAAAGATGTAAATCGGTGCTGTTTTATTGACAAATGGGATATGAAGAATGAAATGTGCGGCCGAGCATGGTGGCTCACGCCTGTAATCCCAGCACTTTGGGAGGCGGAGGCGGGTAGATCACGAGGTCAGGAGATGCAGACCATACCGGCTTACACGGTGAAACCCTCGTCTCTACTAAAAATACAAAAAATTAGCCAGGCGTGGTGGCGGGCGCCTGTAGTCCCAGCTACTCGAGAGACTGAGGCAGGAGAATGGCGTGAACCCGGGAGGCGGAGCTTGCAGTGAGTCGAGATTGTGCCACTGCACTCCAGCCTGGGCGACAGAGCGAGACTCCGTCTCAAAAACAAAAGCAAAAACAAAAAAGAAATGCGCAACATAGGGTTTAGATGAAGTGATAAGAGACTCAGTATATTATGGAAATTCTTATCTTGATTTTGTGTATATAGAAATAAAGCTGTATCCGGCTGGGCGCGGTGGCTCACGCCGGTAATCCAGCACTTTGGGAGGCGGAGGAGGGCAGATCACGAGGTCAGGAGTTCAAGACCAGCCTAGCCAACATAGTGCAACCCCGTCTCTACTAAAAATACCAAAATTAGCTGGACGCGGTGGTTCGTGCCTGTAATCCCAGCTACTCTAGGGGCAGGAGAATCACTTGAATCCAGAAGGCAGAGGTTGCAATGAGCTAAGATCGTGCTACTGCACTCCAGCCTGGTGACAGACTGAGAATCCGTCTCAATAAATAAATAAATAAAGCTGTATATCTGGTTTTCTATACTTTCCAGGTCAAATCTCACTATCAGAAGTTCCTGTTAACTTCAGTTTGACATCTTATCTAAAATGACTCCTAAAATGTGTAATAATGATAATTATAATACCTAAACCTACTGACTCTAACATCACAAAGAATTTTAAGAGGTCGAGGTTAAAAATCTAAAATTGGAAGTCATCAGCTAACAATGACATTTCAAGTCATGAGTTTGAATAAAAATAACCATGGAAATCAACATTCAGCAAAATACAGGCATAGTGGCCAGGCATGGTGGCTCACGCCTGTAATCCCAGCACTCTGGGAGGCCCAGGCAGGAAGATCACTTGAGGTCAGCAGTTTGAGACCAGCCTGGGAAACACGGTGAAACTCCGTCTCTACTACAAATACAAAAATGAGCCGGACATGGTGGCGGATGCCTGTAATCCCAGCCACTCAAAATCGCTCGAATCTGGGAGGTGGAGGTTGCAGTGAGCCGGATGGCGCCACTGCACCCCCGCCTGGGCAACAAGAGTGAAACTCTGTCTCAAAATACACACACACACACACACACACACACACACACACACACACTCACATACAGGCATAGGATAGTTTGCTATAGTTACCAAACATAAGCATATCCTATTTTCTTGAGCTTTCATCAGGCTTTCCTTTGCCAGAACACATCTATCCCATTTTTCAATAACTAGATCTAGCTACCACATTTCCTCAGTTTTAATGTGTGTGTTTAAAGAGACAGGGTCTTGCGTCGCTCAGGCTGGAGTGAAGCAGCGGGATCAAAGCTCACTGCAGCCTTTTTCTGTCTATAAATCTTCAACACTTGGCTGCGCTGCAATCTCTCTGAGCCTGCCCGATTCGCGAATCGTTCTTTGCTCAAACTGTTAAATTTAACTTGGCTAAGGTTTTTCTTTTAACACTTCCTACTAACGCTACAGCCTAAAATCTCTCCTGCAAAGTGCTTTTTCAGGTGGCAACGTACCAATCCTAACAAGTTTGTGGGAGTAATGGGGAGGAGGGCTAACCCTCTATTTTCTTTCAGAAAAAGGGTTAGGCACAAGGAGCTCTAAAGGCTTGTCCGAAGTCTGCTGCAAACCCACAAACCACTCAGAACCAGGTCTTCCCACATTCAATTCCAAGTGGTACTGTATCCGATTACCCCCATTTTCCAAGAGATAGTTTACTTTTTCCCCTCTTTTCCCCTCCCCACTACACTTCCCACTTAGCCCTTTTTGAAATGCAAAATAACCTCTCAACTCCCCTCACCAGACCATTCTCTACAGAGCAAATTCATCTACGAGATCCAAGACGCAACTCCCACCGCCAGGGGTCGCCTCAGAAGGGTAAGCAAAAAGCATACTCACTTGGCCACTTTTACAACTTATTTCTGCTCAGAAAGGCACCAGCTCGCAGAGACCTCTTGCTCATTTCCTCTCGTACCTTATAAAATCCCCGCTGTTTTGCTCCAAGAGCGAAGCGGGCTGGCTTCGGAAATAAAATCCCTCTTCTTGTATGCCAGGGCTCGCTCTTGCTAATTGGTCTCTACGTGTGGCGAGCAACTAACTCGCTTTTCCGTTAGAGCACTCTGAGCCCTGGTCAATATACCCCCCAGGAGAGCAGAGACCAGCACAACGATCCCAAGGAAGGCTGTTGGCTTCACCCCGCCTAAGTTCTCAAAGTCAGCGCCTGCAGCATATCCTTGCCCCCACCGCCTGCCTCTGGCTCTGGTCACTTACACTTACGGGTAGTTCGCATCCACTGTAGCAGCGCCTGGCGGTCGGCAGGAGCCACAGCGCGAAGCGGCCGCAGCATCCCTGCCTGCTTCGCAGTGGGAAATTTTACCTTGCAGGAGCAAGCCGCGCAGGCACTGGCTGGCACTGTGCATGCGCAAGCAGAGACCGCCCCCACCTTCCGCGGAACAAGCCTCTAGTCTGCGAAGCCCTAAGCCCCGCCCCTCTACGGAGGTCTCACGTGCGCCCCAGGATCCCTGCCTTCAGTCACACCTCCATCTCTCATTTTTCCGCTCTTAGCTGGGAGTGCTCCGCCTAGTCACTTTTCTTAAGGTGGCTCGTCGAGGCCTGATTTCTTCCCCGAAATCACGTCCCTAGACAGCCTCCTATTTTACCACTAACTTTACTACTGCAGTTATTCAGCGGTAGGAAACTGAAACCAAAAACCAGTGTAAGCAAATAAACATCTAAACTGTTTCAGGAGCCGCGTAGAAGGAACGCGGCGTGTGCCCCGGAAGCGGAAGTGGATCCTCTCCTAGAAAGGCTGGACTACGCGGAGTGGTGACGTTTCCTCATTGGGCGGAAGGTTCGGTGGTGCTCCGTCGGTCTTCCAGCTGGTGGGAGTTGACGACGCGGTCCTTGGCGTTGGGACCCTACTTTATCTAGGTCGGGAAGTTGGGTTGTGGGGTTGTACCTGTCTGTCTGCTCCCAGGTTTCTTGGGTTTCTTCCGACGGCGTGGGGCCTCGCTAAGGAATTCCCGGCCCCTTAGGGCCACGGCTTTAGCGGTGTCTTTTGCGGTAAGTGTCTGGTTTTTCCCGCCGCGGACTATGGAGGGGCAGCTAGGGGCAGCCCCAGCGCTGCTTAGGAGGCGAGAGATTCCGGGGGAAGTCCGCCTCCCTGGCCACCGGCCATCGTTACCGAGACTGAGTTTCTGTGGCTCTTCTTTATCTCGTCTTCCATGAGAAGTTTTATGAAAGATGCGCTGTGACTCTTTTGAGTTGTCTCTCGATTTACCTGAGCCAAATAAGATGCAGGCAGTTGCAGGCCTGACTCTTCGTTTTGCTTTCCTGAGCAAGAATTTAGATGAGGCTACTTCCCCGAAAATCCTTTTACTTGTAACAGACTTTTATTTTTCCTATGTGTTTGTAGTGCTTAACACAATGTCCTGCGTGTAGTAGACGTTCAGTAAACGAATATGGAATATCAGTTGAATGCCAATGATGATTTAAGATAGACTGATAGCTCTCTCTGTACTATTTGACGCTGCTGACCATCCATTTCTTGAAACTTTCCCCTGATGGCTTTCTTCATGCTATCCTCACCTGCTTCTTTCACATGCTTAATTTAACAAAATATATACTTGTTCTTGGCTACAAGGATACAGAAATGAGTAACACTAACTCTGCCATTGAGAAGCTAACGCACTTAAATACACATTATATCAAGATGGGTAATGAGAAACACTAGTTACATATAAAGAGCTGTAGAAAGCTGTGGGAGAGCTAAAGTGCTCCTTAGGTGCTTTGTGACCCTGAGCCAGTTTCTATTCCAAGCTAGCCTCAATTTTATCATCTGCTTAATAGGCTTCTTATGAGGAAGAAAGGAGATTAGGTAAGAGGTTTGGTTTGGTTTACTTCCTAGAACATAGCAATCGTGGTGCCAAAGGGGAGGGAAATATTTCCCTCAAATCGCTTTTCCTCAGTTTTTTGATATGGCCAACTGGTATTTTCCACCTTAATGTAGAGTACTATGCAATAGCGTCTTCAAGTCTTCCTTCCAGATTACTCCTCTAACCCCATCTATTTGGAAATTCTGGACCTGCCACAGGATTACAGTAAGATAACCATAAATGTAGCTTTTTAAAAATTGATTTTCTCCTATGTGCCTTGGAGAAAGGGAAAGGGAATTAGTAAAAGCTTCTATCCCTTTGGTTATTTTCAGTCTTGGTTAATGCCGTCCTTTTAGTTGTTCCTCAGTCATTGCTATAACCCAAATGGTCTTCCACAGGCTCTCCTCGAGGCTTCTTGCTTGCTTCCATTGCATTGTCCCTATGTGCCAACCATGTCCAAACCTTATTCTTTTCATTTCCAAACCTTGTTCTTTTCCAAACCCTATGTGCTCTGTCGCCCAGACAGGAGTACCGAGGCACCATCTCGGCTCACTGCAACCTCCACCTCCTAGGTTCAAGCGATTCTCCTGCCTCAGCCTTCGGAGTAACTGAGATTACAGGCGCCCGCCACCACGCCCAGCTAATTTTTGTGTTTTTGGTAGAGATGGGGTTCCACCATGTTGGCCAGGTTGGTTTTGAACTCCTGACCTGAAGTGATCCGCCTGCTTCAGCCTCCCAAAGTGCTGCGATTACAGGTGTAAGCCACCATGCCCTACCTAAACCTTATTCTTTAGCCTCCATCTCATGAGTTGATAGTTCTGTACTTTCCCCTAAAACCTGCAAACTCATTAGGTCCAAAACCAAATGCACTGTCTTCACCTTCCGTTTTTTGTTTTTTTTTTTCACTATGACATATGTCACACATACGAAAGTGTATAAAAGCAGTGATTCTCAGTGCGTTTCTGAGTTTTGACCTCTGGTTGAATTTTGTGATACAAGTAGGTTAAATTTTTAAAAGGATTATAAGGGCTGTGAGCAATGGCTCACGCCTGTAATCCCAGTATTTTGGGAGGCTGAGGCTGGCAGATTGCTTTAGCTCAAGAGTTCGAGACCAGCTTGGGTAACATGGTGAAACCACCTGTCTCAACAAAAGAGACAAAAATTAGCCGGGCTTAGTGGCGCCGCCTGTAGTCCCAGCTAGTTGGAGGGATAATAAAATGAACATCTATGTACACATCCTTCATGAAAAGTGAAATATTAAAAATAATACATTAAGTTCCTTTGACCTTTTCTCTATTAACTCCTCTTTCTGACTTTCAAACCACCTTCCCTTTTTGCCTTCCATTCATTGGTTAATGGCATCACTAGCCATCTGGTTATAAAAACTAGAGATATTGGAATCATTTTTGCCTTTTTTTTCCTTCACTTGCCATAACCATTTGGTCATTAGATTCTGCTTCATGAGTTAGCCCTTAACCCTAGTGTCTTTTTCTCTAGTTCAAGGCCACATCTTGTCTCAACTAGCCTTATGGAGTATGGTGCATGTAGTGTCCTGGCTCTTCAGTTTTTTTCCCTCCAATGTATTTGTTACACTGTGTCTAAAGATGTTTTTAAGGTATAGAACAGATTTCTCATTCCGTTGTTTTCTTTGGGACGTGTTATTAAATATACTTAATGTAGTGATTAGGAACCCTGGCTGCACGTCAGTGTAGCTAGTGAAAGTTTTCAAAACATAAATGTCTTATTTTGCACTCCAGATTAAGAATTTAGATGAAGCTAAGGTAAAACTTTTTTACCTTACTATCTCTGGAGAGTCTGAGCATTTAATTTTTACTGATAGGCATTATCTAAATGTCATTGAAATAACCCATTGCTTGAGCATATGCCTCTTATCCCTCCTTTTCCTTTTTTATTTTTCACTTTTCCTTTTTCTTTTCAACTTTTAAGGCCAACCATTTCCAAGGAATTCTTTTGATTTTCTTTTTAATTTTCTAATTGGTAGCATTTTATGTAAAGATTCTTTTTATAGTTGACCTCATAGCCAAAAAGTATCGTAAAGAAATGATTCCCAGTGTTTTTGAGTTACTACCTCTTGTTGCTAATTGACTTTTTTTGGTATACCTTTTTTGCTGCAAAAGTATAAATTGGTGCTGTGATATTATTTTGCATAAAATGAGTTTTAAAATTTGAAAAACAATTACTTTAATGAAGAGAAAGTTGCTTGATACTTCTTGATATAATTGAATATAACCTTTGGTGCTAAGTTAAGGCAGAGGTGGTATGATGCATAATTTATCTTTTGAAGGGAGTCTTGTGTTAAACTGTTATATTTGATTAGGAGTTAGAACTTCTCTCATGCTGGGACAATTTCTGGAGTACATAGTAGGTGTTTAATGAATGAGTAAATGAATACAAGTGGCAGCTCCATCCCAACCTCTAGTCTGTTGACTAGTTGCACTCTAATTCTCACAAGGAGCACTTTGGAAAATAATTTTCCCTTGACTTAAAAAATAATGTTCTCAGTCATTACTAAAAAATTGGAAATTAGAAAAAGATATAAGAAAATAAAAATCGCTGGGCACGGTGGTTCACGCCTGTAATCCCAGCACTTTGGGAGGCTGAGGCAGGTGGATCATGAGGTCAGGAGTTCAAGACCAGCCTGGCCAAGATGGTGAAACCCCATCTCTACTAAAAATACAAAAAATTAGCTGGGTGTGGTGGCAGGCGCCTGGAATCCCAGCTACTCGGGAGGCCAAGGCAGGAGAATCGCTTGAACTCGGAGGGCAGAGGTTGCAGTGAGCCAAGATTGTCACTCCAGTGGGCACAGAGTGAGACTCCGTCTCAAAAAAAAAAAAAAAAAAACAACTGCTAGTTATTCATCATCCAGAGATAACAAATGTTATTTTAACAGTTTATTAAAATATAATTCTTGGCTGGGTGCAGTGGCTCAAGCCTGTCCCAACACTTTGGGAGGCCAAGGCAGGCAGATCACAAGGTCAGGAGATCGAGACCATCCTGGCTAACAAGGTGAAACCCCATCTCTACTAAAAATACAAAAAATTAGCCGAGCATGGTGGCACTCCATGTAGTCCCAGCTACACGGGAGGCTGAGGCAGGAGAATCGCTTGAACCCGGAAGGCAGAAGTTGCAGTGAGCCGAGATCTTGCCACTGCACTCTAGCCTGGGTGACAGAGAGAGACTCCGTCTCAAAAAAAAAAAAATATATATATATATGTGTGTGTGTGTGTATATGTGTGTGTATATATATATATACGCGCACACACACATAATTCTTACACAGTTCACCTAAAGTGTACAATTGAAAGGATTGTAGTGTATTTACAAAGTTGTGCAACTATCACCATAATCAATTTTCGTACATTTTTATTATCCCATGAAGAAACCCTATACCTATTAGCAATCATTCCCTATTGTACTCCATCTCCTGAGTCCTAAGCAACTATTAATCCACTTTCTGTCTCTATAGATTTATGTATTCTGAACAATTCATATGGAACCATAATACATGGTCTTTTGTAACTGGGTTTTTTCACTTATGTTTCGAAGATCAATCCATGTTGTAGCATATGTTCAGTACTTCATTTCTTTTTATTGCCTACTGATATACCTTTGTATTTTATTCTACATTTTACTTATCCATTCATAAGTTGAAGAATATTTGGGTTGTTTCTACTTTTTGACTATTATGAATAATGCTGCTCTGACCATTCATGTACAAGTATTTGGATGATATCTCATTAAGATTTTGATTTACAATTCCCTGATGGCTAATATTTTTTAATACTTGTTTTTAGACTGTGTTTAACAAAATATGGATTCTACTACATATGCAGTTTTGTGGTCTGCCTTTTGCATTTAAGCCTGTTATTAGCATTAGCAAGCATATTTTACAAAAGAATTTTCCTAATTTTTGCTCCCCTCTTTACTCCCCGCCAAAACCATAAATTCTTGGGAAACCTTGCTTAAATTAATATACCTAGAAAATACAATCCATATTAATATATACCAAATTATTGTTGGTTGTTACCATGGTATGGGAGTGGGTAGAATTAGGGGAATTATATTTTCTACCTTAAATATTTCTGTAATGTTTTAACTTTTACAATGAACATACATCATTTTGTAATCACAGAACATAAAGGTGAATTATTTCCTTGGGGAATAAGTAGATTCAGCATGAAAAACAATTCCTAAATTTGAAAGTCATAATTAACATTGTAAAGTTAGTCATTAAAATATATTTTACTAAGCTGGGTGCGGTGGCTCAACGCCTGTAATCCTAGCACTTCGGGAGTCTGAGGTGGGCGGATCACGAGGTCAAGAGGTTGGGACCATCCTGGCCAACATGGTGAAACCCCATCTCTACTAAAAATACAAAAATTAGCTGGGCATGGTGGCATGCGCCTGTAGTCCCAGCTACTCAGAAGGCTGAGGCAGGAGAATCTCTTGAATTGCGGGGGGATTGATTCCAGGACCAAAATCAGAGGATGCTCAAGTCCCTGATATAAAATGGTGTAGTATCTGCATATAACCTATGCACATCCTTCCATATACTTTAAAGCATCTCTAGATCAATACCTAATACAAAATGTAAATAGTTGTTATACCATATTTATATACTTAAGAAAATACTTGTTATACTGTATTGTTTAGGGAATAATGACAAGAAAAGTCTGTACATGTTCACTAGAGACAATTTTTTTTCTGAATGTTTTGATTTGTGGTTGGTTGAATCCATGGTTGTGAAGCCCCAGATACAGAAGGCTGACTGTACTATGTAGAAGTGATTTTTCTAAGTATATTTAGTTCTTGAGGCTAATATTGGTTCAAAAAGTCATTGACAAGGACTTAGAAGAAAGAACTTTTGGCCAGGCGCAGTGGCTCATGCCTGTCTATAATCCAAGCACTTTGGGAGGCCGAGGTGGGTGGATCACCTGAGGTCAGGAGTTCAAGACCAGCCTGACCAACATGGTGAAACCCTGTCTCTACTAAAAATACAAAAAATTAGCTGGGCGTGGTGGTGGGCACCTGTAATCCTAGCTGCTTGGGACGTTGCAGTGAGCTGAGATTGCCCTATTGCACTCCAGCCTGGGCAACAAGAGCAAAACTCCGTCTCAAAAAAAAAAAAAGAACTTTTTTGTAGGGATTATGTTGTAATAGGATTTGACATATCTAATCATTAGACTCTGTTTATATAATCTCAGATCAGGCAAATCTGGCAGGAATATTTATAATTGTTTATGTAGAGAAAGGTGGGTTTTTGGACACTGCAGCTTCTGTTGAATAATAATCTGGCAGTTGTAATTGCCACTAAATTTTAAAGATTCCGGGAGTGGTTCCTGGATGATAGGACAGACACTCAGTAAGATTGTTCAGAAAATTTCCAGCTTACTTACACTCCATATAATAGAGAGATAGTTGGTATCATTAAAAAAAGAAAGGAAGTTAATAGTTAATATGCTAGGTTTTTGAAGACAGCTTTATACGTATTGTCTCATTTAATCCTCACAACAGCCCTTCAGGATAACTACCTTGGTAATAGTATTACCTCCATTTTGCAAGTGAGGAAAGTGAGGCTCAGAGATTGAATAACTTGCCCGAAGTAACACAGCCAGTATGTAACAGAGCTAGGATTTGAATCTAAGTCTGTCAGACTCCAAAATCTATGCTCTTTCCAGTACTTCACACTGCAGCAAGTAAGTGTGATACTCGGCCCTGTGCTTGCCTTACTTAGGGCACCCCAAACTTCAGCCTGTTTCCATTGCTCACTATCCAAATCCTAGTCAGACCCCAGTTAGAAGACCCTGGGACTCGAGCCAGGATCAGTCCTTGTATGTACTGTTCTGATTGCAGTGATACTTATCATTTCTTTCTGAACGTTGCAATTACTCCTCCACAAAGAGGAATATACATCTTTAAATATGATTAAAAAGTGATGTCTTCTATTATAGCATAGCAGCAAAATTTGTCCTTGCAGTTTCCAAAAGGTGTATTCAACCCTATAATTTAAAGCATCATTCATACTCTAGCCAAAGGACTATGGGAAGTCATTTTGCTTTTTTTTTGGCAGGGAATGGCTGTTCTATTCCCTATCCTACTTATATCATAAAATCGTTGTAAGAGTGGAATGAGATAATAGATGTTCAACTGTAGGAGAGTACTGTGTGGTAATCTCTTACCTTTCTAAAAGCCCCATCTAAGTAGAGATTCTTCTTTTGTGAAATTCTAGCATATACAGATTTATTTCTATAAATCATTTTAGTTAGGCAAGAGAATCTTGAGAATGTACTTGAATTGTAGATTACTCCAACCTGAGATTTAGGCTTAGCTATTAACTTACAAAAGGTATTTTTCACTTTAGTGTACATATTAGAACAAGGTGAGGTTAATTTTTAAGTATCTTGTTGTAAATGCATGGCAGGGAAATTCTGAAGAATTATAAGTAATGACAAATAAGTATATTTAATGTACAGTATAAATTACCCAAGTTATCGATTTTGATTCATCATATTGTCTTCATTGATTTATTTTAGTGGCTTTTAAAGATATTTACAATGCCTTTCATGACTTTAGTTCTCTGGTCTCGCTTTTTCCCTAAGGCCTTAAATACATCATTTCATTCATTCATAATGTTCATTTTTATTAAGGATTTACTGTATAGGGCTGAGGATAGATAAAGCAGTGAGCTCACAGGAGAAAGCAAAAGAGGCAAAAATCCCTGCCCTCAAGCAGGTTAAATTTCTTTTCTTTTTTTTTTTTTGTTGAGATGGAATTTTGCTCTTTCACCCAGGCTGGAGTGCAGTGGCACGATCTTGGCTCACTGTAACCTCCACCTCCTGGGTTCAAGCGATTCTCATGCCTCAGCCTTCTGAGTACCTGGGATTACAGGCATCTGCCACCACGCCTGGCTCATTTTTGTAATTTTAGTAGAGATGGGGTTTCACCATGTTGGCCAGGCTGGTCTTGAACTCCTGACCTCAGGCAATCCACCCACCTCGGCCTCCCAAAGTGCTGGGATTACAGGTGTAAGCCACCACACCTGGCCACAGCTTACATTTCAATAGTGAGATTAGAGATGACAGATACTATAAATAAGCCATATGTCAGTTGATAATCGAACAATCGGAAAAAATAAAGGGAAGGGGGTTGCAGTTTTAAATAAGTGATTAGGGAATACCTCATTGAGAAATGGCATCTGGACAAATCTGAAGGAAATGAGGGAGGGAGTTATGTTGTCAAGCAGAGGAAGAGCATGCTGGCTAGTACCGAGACACTGAGGTGGAAATGTGTAGCAGCAATAGCAAGGAGGTCAGTATGATTAAAATCAGTCATGCGTGCGTGTGTGTCTGTGTGTGTGTGTGTGTGTGTGTGTGTGTGTGTGTGTGTGTGTGTGTGTGGAGGGGGCCTTACAGTCCATTCTGAGGACTTTACATCTGTGTGCAATGGAAGTCATTGAGATTTTAAGCAAAATTCTAACGGAGTTTTCAGGAACACATCATCCTTGGACATTGTAGAGGAAACACTGTAAATTAAAGGTATTTGTTTTTGTTTTTTTTTGAGATGGAGTCTTGCTCTGTCGCCCAGGCTGGAGTGCAGTGGCACAATCTTGGCTCACTGCAAGCTCCGCCTCCTGAGTTCACGCCATTCTCCTGCCTCAGCCTCTCCGAGTAGCTGGGACTACAGGCGCCCGCCACCACGCCCGGCTAATTTTTTGTATTTTTTAGTAGAGACGGGGTTTCACCGTGGTCTCGATCTCCTGACCTCGTGATCCGCCCGCCTTGGCCTCCCAAAGTGCTGGGATTACAAGCGTGAGCCACCACGCCCGGCCAAGTTAAAGGTATTATTAGATGTTCTTATTCCTCTTCTGAAATGCAGGATTTTATTTTATTGTTTTTGTGTTTTGTGTTTTTAAGATGGAGTTTTGCTCTTGTCATCCAGGCTGGAGTGCAGTGGCACCATCTCGG
The DNA here is from genome assembly GCF_028878055.3 of Symphalangus syndactylus. Lineage (NCBI taxonomy): Eukaryota > Metazoa > Chordata > Mammalia > Primates > Hylobatidae > Symphalangus > Symphalangus syndactylus. The sequence continues at coordinate 19,312,154 of NC_072431.2, read as the reverse complement.
CTCACTGCAACCTCCACCTCCTGGTTCAAGCGATTCTCCTGCCTCAGCCTCCCGAGTAGCTGGGATTACAGGCACCTGCCACCAAGCCTGGCTAATTTTTGTGTCTTTAGTAGAGATGGGGTTTCGCCATGTTGGCCAGGCTGGTCTTGTACTCCTGACTTCAAGTGTTCTACCCGCCTTGGCCTCCCAAAGTGCTGGGATTACAGGCATGAGCCACTGGGCCCGGACAGATTTTGTTATTTTATATATTAAAACTATATGTATTCATGTATTACATAATAAAAAATATATTTTTTTAATTTAAGGCAAAAATGTTTTAAAATACACACTGCCAGTAACTACTTACAGAAGGAAAAATATATTGGAAAACCTCACAGAAGTTTTTAAAATTTCTAAATTTAAAACATCCAGTTAACATGGAAAGTTAGATTTATATTTAAGAATTAACTAGGCAGCCATAAAAAGAATGAAATCATGTCCTTTGCAACAACAGGGATGGAGCAGGAGGCCATTATCTTAAGAGAACTAATTTAGAAACAGAAAATCAAGTATCTCATGTTCTCACTTATAAGCGAGAGCTAAACATAGGTACACATGAACATAAAGATGAAAGTAGTAGACACAGACCATTCCAAAATGGGGGAGTTTGGGAGGAGACTGAGGATTGATAAAGTACCTCTTGGGTTCAAGGGTCAATATTTGGGTCATATGTGTATAAGTCCAGTCCCCACCATTACACAGTATACCAATGTAACAAACATACACAGGTACCCTCTGAATCTAAAATAAATTAATTTTAAAAAATTAAAATAAAGACACTTCCTAGAGTTTGCCTCCCAAAAAGTTAACCAGTCTGGCTTATTTATTTATTTGTTTATTTAGAGATGGAGTCTCACTCTGTCTTCCAGGCTGGAGTACAGTGATGTGATCTCGGCTCATTGCAGCCTCCACCTCCCGGGTTCAAGTGATTCTCCTGCCTCAGCCTCCTGAGTAGCTGGGACTACCAGAGTACACCACCGTACCCGGCCAAGTTTTGTATATTTTGTAGAGATGGGGTTTCACCATGTTGGCTAGACTGGTCTCGAACTCCCAACCTCAAGCAATCTGCCCACCTTGGCCTCCCAGAGTGCTGGGATTATAGGCGTAAGCCACCATGCCTGGCTTAGTATAGCTTTTTAAAATGAAGGATGATCTGTTTATGACATGACTTCTAAAAAAGTTAATTGTGGTGTCATAAATAGGGTTATATCACTCCCAGTACCACCATGGTGAAGGATATAAACTGAAACATCTGAATCTTATTTCTTAAATGAAGAATATTAATTTAAGGATCAATAATTATTTTGTATAATGGGTATGGCATAAGAAATAAAAAGTCCTGGATCTTTTCCATGAAGTAGTTGGCTCTCAGGTTAAGTAACAATGTAATTGTAAAAAAATCTTATGGTAAGCAATTTTTTTTTTTTCAATTTCATCAAGTATTGGTAGTAAGTTTTTTTTAAGTTCTAAATTACCAAACTGTACTTGAGTGAAAGTGTAGTGTTTAATTTATATCTCAGCCTGGGATATCTGTTTGCCAGTGATAGGTCCTCGAATGCATTTTCCCTTCCTGCCTTTTTTTGATTCCTCTCACCTCTTTACTTTCTCTATGGTGAATGAGTCAGCTATTTTCATCTTCCTGTTTGTCTTAAAATTAATTAATTTATTTATTTATTGAGATGGAGTTTCGCTCTTGTTGCCCAGGCTGGAGTGCAATGGCACGATCTCCAGCTCACCACGATCTCCAGCTCACCGCAATCTCTGCCTCCTGGGGTTAAGCGATTCACCTGTCTCAGCCTCCCAAGTAGCTGGCATTACAGGCATGTGCCACCATACCCGGCTAATTTTGTATTTTTAGTAGAGATGGGGTTTCTCCATTTTGGTCAGGATGGTCTCGAACTCCCAACCTCAGGTGATCTGCCTGCCTCGGCCTCCCAAAGTGCTGGGATTACACGCGTAAGCCACCGCACCCAGCCCAAAATTTATTTTTTTAATACGGACTTTCGCTCTTGTTGCCAGGCTGAGTGCAATGGCATGATCTCGGCTCACTGTAACCTCTGCCTCCCATCTTCAAGCGATTGTCCTTCCTCAGCCTCCTGAGTAGCTGGAATTACAGGTGCCTGCCACCGTGCCCAGCTAATTTTTTTTTTTTGTATTTTTAGTAGAGATAGGGTTTTGCCACGTTGGCCAGGCTGGACTCAAACTCCTGACCTCAGATGATCCACCCACCTTGGCCTCCCAAAGTGCTGGGATTACAGGCATGAGCCACCACGCCTGGTGCTGTTTCTCTTATTTTTAATCTCCTGTGTATTCTGTAGAAGGGATCTAGTCTGGATAATCTTGGTTGACTAAATTAGACTACATTAGCTTGGAAGGGTTACCAAAGCAGTTGTTTTGAAGAGTTACCTTTTCTGCTAATATTGTTCATATTGGAAAATTGATACTCCCCAGACCTTGTTTTTAGAGCCCTTTGAAATCTCTGTTTCCTTCTAACTGTATACACCTCTGTCCTGACCAGAATGTTTTGTTTCCTGTCCCCTAAATAATGCTCAGTGATCCATAAGTACAGTGCATATATAAGGCATAAGTATGTCCTAGACTTACCTCTCTCTCCATTTCTGCTTATGCTATTTCATCTTCCTCAAATTCCCTTTTGTCTTCTCCACTTACTCAAATTCTACTCTTATTTCAGGACCAAATTCATACTCAGTCTTTCTAATAAAGCCTATACCCTCTGCCTTAGTCTAAAATTCTTCCTTTTCTGTTTTCTTTTTTTCTGGAGACAGAGTCTCACTCTGTCACCCAGGCTGGATGGAGTGCAGTGGTGTGATCATGACCTCCTTGGCTCAAGCAGTCCTCCCCTCAGCCTCCCAAGTAGCTGGGACTACAGGCATATGCCGCTATGCCTGGCTACTTTTTTTTTTTTTTAAGAGTTGAGGTCCTGCTATGTTGCCCAGGCTGGTTTCCAACTCCTGAGCCCAAGTGATCCTCCTTCCTTGGCCTCCCAAAGTGCTGGGATTACAGACATGAGCCACTGTACCTGGCCTTTTTCTTCCTATTTCTTTTTTTTTCTTGTTCCAGAGAAGCAGAATCAATAAAGGGGGTGTGTGTGTGTGTGTGTGTGTGTGTGTGTGTGTATGTGTGTGTGTGTGTATAGAGAGAAAGAGGGAGGGAGAAATGGATATAAAGATATATATTTATTATAAGGAATTGGCTCAGGCCGTTATGGAGACTTAAGTCTCAAGATCTGTAGGATGAGTTGGCAAGCTGGAGACCCAGGAGAACCCATGGTGTAGATCCAGTCTGAATCTGAAGGCCTGAGAACTCAGAGAGCCATTGATGTAGTTTTAATCCAAAGGCTTGAGACCCACAAAGAACCAGTGTTTCAGTTTGAAGGCAAGAAAAGCTGATGTCCCTGTTAGTAAGCAGTCAGACAGGAGTAATTCTCTCTTAGTGTTTATTTTAGTGTTCATTTGTGTGCCTCGTCCTACCAGCTAGTGGGTAAGCATCTTGAGGGCAGGGACTACAAATCATATTTGCTTATTTATCGTCCGTAAGCCCTTGCATCCTTACAAGTAGTAAGTACATCTAATATGTAATACTTTTATAAAAGAGTAAGATTTTAGAGCCAGAAAGGGAAGAACTCTTACTTAACTGAAACAGAAAGTCTGTTGCATGTGACTATTTTTTGGAAGAACGAGGATTAGAATTTTATTTTCGATTCCTCATCCAGGGCTTTTTCTAATAATTCTTATTAATAATAAATGATAACTTAAATCATTATCTTATTTTAGAGTTTTCCTGGAATCAGAAACAGGTTTAAAATGGGAAGAGAACCAGCCTTGGCAACATAACATAGTGAGACCCCGTCTCTACAAATAATAAAAATTAGCTGGACATGGTGGCATGCACCTGTGGTCCCAGCTACTTGGGAGGCTAAGGCAGGAGGATTTCCTGTGCCCAGGAAGTTGAGGCTGCAGTCAGCTGTGATCACACCACTGTACTCCAGCTTGGGTGACAGAGTGAGACCCTGTCTCAAAAAAAAAGAAAATGAAGAGTAAAATAATATACCTCTTTCCTTTGTGGTTAGAAGAATAAAATGAAATAACGTATGTGGAATCACTTAGTACAGCGCTTCAATATAGCTAATAGCTGAACAGGTGCTTTTTTTGTACTAGAAAAGTTATTAAAACCTTTTTTCTTTTTTTTTTTTTTGCTTAGGAGCAAGAATCAAAATACTTTGCAGAGTCCTTTGATGTGGGAAATTAGGCAATATTCCTGGAGATTTCACCTTTTTTTCCTCTTTTAATTTAAAAATGTGCATGATACATAATTCAGTTATTCATAAGTATTGTGCCAAAAAAAGAACATATTTAATGTGAAATTATGTCATTATTTCCTCAAAGTATGTTATTTGACATGTTAAATTTGCTGATTCAGATACGATTCCAATTAAGTATTCGAATATAAGGCATCATAACCAAGTAGCAGTTTTATCTTTGTGACATGACTAAGCACAGGTTGAAGCTATAGAAGGTGAACTTACAGAATCTAAACACTAGAGTAATTTGAACTTAAATACTCTTCAGAACTCTTCAGTCATGGGAAATGAAATTGATTATTCTCACTTAATTTTTTTTCCGCTCTAGAGTTCTTCATAAGTACATCTTAAAGCTGTCAAGATGGTTCTAGCAGACCTTGGAAGAAAAATAACATCAGCATTACGCTCGTTGAGCAATGCCACCATTATCAATGAAGAGGTATGTAAAATATTGTATGAAATATATATATGATTGTATATTATCACTAGCATTGGGAAGATGGCTTATTAATAATCCCTGTATTTTTATATGTATTTTGATGTAGACTTAATACTTGTAGATAAAAGCCTAAAAGTGGATACAGTAAGTAGTGTTTTATTGAGAAATTAACCACAACTTCAAATTTACTTCAACTTTCTATAAAGAATTTTCCAAAAAAAATAAAAAAAAAACTGACCTTAACTTACATGTAAAAATAACATATTTTATTTTTTGAAAGTGGCTTAAATCTGGAACTGTACTTTCGTTTTCTTTATTGATACAGACCTAAAATTTCATTACCCTGCTTCTTTCTTCTTGGCTAGGCCTGTGCTTATCTGTCCTTTTCTTCGTGACTTTTATTTAGCATTTTTATAAAAGGCTAGCATTTCCATCTTGTCTGTTTTGATTCATTGTCTTTGAAATCTTCAGTTTTTTGGAGATTTTGTAAGCCACTCCTTAGATCATATTAAAATACTTTTCTTCCCGGCTGTATTAAGATATTTCTTTGTTCCATTTGTCCCCCACAGATTGTATCTTAGTGGTTTATTAATTGAAAAAGATGACTATGGTTCACAAGTATACTTTATATTTTGTATCAACAATGGAAAAGTACTGAATTTGGTGTTAGAAGACATTGGTTAGAGTCCCACTGTAGCTATTTAGCAGCTGTACGATGTAAATTTGGGCAACTAAACCTTAGATTCCTTAGTGTATAAAATAGGAAAAATAGCATTTACCATAGAAAATGGTTTTAAGTATCAAATAAACTTTCTAACTTGGAGGTTAGAAAACTTATGTAGAATTCTTACATGGAATTTGATCTCAACACTAAACTAATGGAATTAAATAATTTTGAGACCATCTTAGAGATCATTTAGTTCAGCCTCTTATTTAACAGAAACAAAAAGTCAGTTTCATGTGATTATTTATTTGGAAGAACCAGGATTAGAACCTTTTTTTCCTAGTTCCTCATACAGGGCTTTTTCTAATACTGCTTATTAAATAATAAATCATAACTTAAATCATTGTTTGGTCTTGTAATTCCAAATATATAAAACAACTTTCCAAACAGTTTTCCCTGTCGTGTAGCCCTTATGTTCTTTGTGTTTATAGTAGAAAGGAAAGGAAACCAGGGGAGGAGTTCTTGGTGGGAAGTAGAGTAACAGCTGTTGCTTAAATTGGCAGCTTCTCTGTTCTTGATCCTGTGCTGCTAGCTAATTAACAAGGAGAAAGCCCTCTAGTGAAAGATCAGTTCCAGTTTTATCAGACCCCTTAATGAGGGATAGAGAAAACTGGTTAGCCTCTCTCTGTAGGGCATAAGAAGTGAGTTGAAGGAGAGACTACATTCAAGAAATATTTGAGGGCCTATGTTTTTGCAGACATTTTTGCTGGCACCAGAGATACAGTGGTGAACAAAATAGACTAAAATTCGTACCCTCATAGAGTTTACATTCTAGTGTGTGAGCACTTTATATACATGAGTGACTGAAGCCTCATCTTTTCTTAAGACTTTTAATTTTATGACCTTTTAACTGCAGTGCCTTGCAATTCAACAAACATATGATGATAATAAGTTATTAATGAAGGGTAGCCTCCTTTCCAACTGTATTCTGCTGCTCTAAGTAAAAACGACAAGACTGGGTAACTTTCTTCTGTCACATTTACTTCCATAGTTGTCCAGTTTTTAAGAAAAGCAAATATTAAGCCAGGCATGGTGGCTCACACCTGTAATCCCAGCACTCTGGGGGGCTGAGGCGGGCGGATCACCTGAGATCAGGAGTTTGAGACCAGCCTGGCCAACATAGTGAAACTCCATCTCTACTAACAATACAAAAAATTAGCTGGGCGTGGTGGCAGGCGCCTGTAATCCGAGCTACTAGGGAGGCTGAGACAGGAGAATCTCTTGAATCTGGGAGGCGGTGGTTGCAGTGAGCCAAGATCACGCCATTGCACTCCAGCCTGGGCAACAAGAGTGAAACTCTGAAACTCTGTTCCAAAAAAAAAAAGAAAAGCAAATATTGTGACTATACACCACTACATAATAGCGACAGGAGCTCTTCAATAACGTAGAAAACATCAAAGGCAACATCTGTTTGTAGTAACTTTTTTTTTGGCTCGAATATTGTCTTTATTATTACTTTGTGTGTGTGTGTGTGTGTTTTGTTTTTATTTTTTTTTTTTCGTTTTTTTTTTGAGGCAAAGTCTCACTCTGTCGCCCAGGCTGGAGTGCAGTGGCACTGTCTTGGCTCACTGCAGCCTCTGCCTCCCGAGTTCAAGTGATTCTCCTGGCTTAGCCTCCTGAGTAGCTGGGATTACAGGCACGTGCCACCATGCCCAGCTAATTTTTGTATTTTTAGTAGAGATGAGGTTTTGCCGTGTTGGCCAGGCTGTTCTTGAACTCCTGACCTCAAGTGATCTGCCCACCTCGGCCTCCCAAAGTGTTGGGATTACAGGCGTGAGCCACCATGCCCAGCCTATAATTACTTTTATATAGGAATAAAATTGTGGTAATTAATACTTGGGTGTAAAACTAAATGGGGTCTCTTATTTTGACAAAATGACTAAACATTTAATAAAATTATCTCTCCAGAACTAACTGAAAAACCCAGTAGTGCGGTATTATTTTATTAAGCTGTGGTTGTGTAAGTGATCAACCATTGTTTTTATGGAACTGAAATGATACATTGCGTGCTTTAAATTTCATTTATTTCTTTATTTTCAGGTATTGAATGCTATGCTAAAAGAAGTCTGTACCGCTTTGTTGGAAGCAGATGTTAATATTAAACTAGTGAAGCAACTAAGAGAAAATGTTAAGTAAGTTAAATTAATCAGGTAAAACACAGGCACAGTTAAGTTTAGTTTACTGGAAAGAGGTGCTAACTAGAAGTGTTTGCTGTATCAGGAATCATTTCTGCTCTGCAGCACTGGAAAAGTGCTGTGTTGGAGCTCATATGTTGGGTGAGGGCATGTGTAGTATGTTTCCATAATGATGGTTCAAAGAATGAACTAAATGTGATTTTCATTTAATTACATATTTTTTTTCTATTTTACTATTCTTTTATTTGGATGGATTCGATTAAATACTGTATAGTATTTTAATATATAAAGCCTTTTAACAATTCAGGTTCTTCATAGAAAAGTACTGCCATTTTATTCTTTTTAGGCTTAAGATGATCTTAACCTTCATTATTGGAGGACTGTATTCTCTTTTGTTCTCCTTTTGGTTTCTCGTTTCATATTTGAATGAAGAATTAATGTGTGTGGTCTGTTATCGTATTCATTGGGAGAGGCACTGAGTTGGTAAGACACACAGAGCAATACAGGTAGCTCAGTTAACTGCTTGAATCTTATCTCTTACCATGCTTTAGACATCTCTCCTTGTATTGTTAGACTGAGATTAGTTGTGCGACTACCAGCATGTAAGCATTTAGACATAGAGGAAGTAGCTGGGCGCGGTGGCTCATGCCAATCCCAGCACTTTAGGAGGCCGAAGTGGGTGGATCATGAGGTCAGGAGATCGAGACCAGCCTGGCCAACATGGTGAAACCCTGTCTCTACTAAAAATACAAAAAATTAGCTGGGCATGGTGGCACATGCCTGTAATCCTAGCTACTCGGGAGGTTGAGGCAGGAGAATTGCTTGAGTCTGGGAGACAGAGGTTGCAGTGAGCCAAGATCATGCCACTGCACTCTATCCTGGCTGACAGTGAGACTCTGTCTCAAAAAAAAAAAAAAGAAAGAAAAGAAGTAGAGAACGTAGTCCTGATTTCTGTTGTAAAGATATATAAAATATATAAGCTGCAAGAAAAGTAAATAAAACTAGTTCTTTGTGGTGATATTATGACAAATTTATATTTATACTTTCAAGTGTAATCCTTAAAACCAAAGTCTTGCATCTAATACTTCATGGCTTTATGATATCGACTTACGAATCAGTAGTAATTACATGCATGTTAATTGGAAGACTATTAATATGAATGACTGAATGTTGTACATTTTTTGGAGCAGAAGCTTCTTTTTCTTAGAGTTTCTTAACTGATTTTCTCGTCCCCACCCCAATCACCAACCACCATCATAAAGGTCTGCTATTGATCTTGAAGAGATGGCATCTGGTCTTAACAAAAGAAAAATGATTCAGCATGCTGTATTTAAAGAACTTGTGAAGGTAAAAGTATATGAAGATTGTGCCGTGATTCTATACTCAGTGGATAAAAACACATTAGCACTACAAATATTTCAGAATTTTTTAATATGTTTTTTATGGAATATTCATCTGTATTAAAATATTAATGAAAGGATTATTGAGTTTTCTTAGGGACGTATTTTTTTTTTTTTTTTTTTTTTTTGAGAAGGAGTTTCGCTCTTGTTGCCCAGGCTGGAGTGCAACCTCCGCCTCCCAGGTTCAAGCAATTCTGCTGCCTCAGCCTCCCGAGTAGCTGGGATTATAGGCATGCACCACCATGCCTGGCTAATTTTGTATTTTTAGTAGAGACGGGGTTTCTCTGTGTTGGTCAGGCTGGTCTTGAACTCCCGACTTCAGGTGATCTGCCCGCCTCAGCCTCCCAGAGTGCTGGGATTACAGGTGTGAGCCACTGCACCTGGCCAGGACCTATTTTTGTTGTAGACTTTACTGAATATACATAATTCTGAGTACAGATATGAAGGCTAGTACTATTCCTGCAAAAAATGCCAAAGCCAAGATGTGATGAGTGAAATTTCACTACAGATTGGTTGATGGAAGGGCCTAAGTTTTTCCTCTTTCACTATCATGTTTTGCCTAGTGATGGTCCTGCTTTTGTATGGCAAAGTCACATATAGCAAGTATTCTTTTCTACACTGTTCGTTGTGTAAGGAATTCCCTTTGCAAAGACCAGATATCCCAATTCTTGCCTAGATTATGAGCAATTTTGAATTAGTGAAAGTTTTATTTTCAAGTAGTAAATATAGCCGGTTGCCCTGCCTCACCTTATTGCTGATCATGCAAATTATGGTGAAAATCTTAGAGCTTAAAAAATAAAAAAAGAAAAAAAGAAAGGAGCTGTTAAAAAAATTATTTTAGTCCAGGCATGGTGGCTCATGCCTGTAATCACAGTGCTTTGGGAGGCGGAGGTGGGAGGATTGCTTGAGGCCAGGAGTTTGAGACCAACCAGGGCAATGTAGTGAGAACCAGTCTCTACAAAAAAAAAAAAAAAAAAAAATCGATAAAATTAGCTGGTGCAGGCCAGGCGCAGTGGCTCACATCTTTAATCCTAGCACTTTGGGAGGCTGAGATGGGTAACCACCTGAGGTCAGGCGTTCGAGACCAGCCTGGGGAACATGGTGTAACCCCGTCTCCACTAAAAATACAAAAATTAGCCGGGCATGGTGGTGCACATCTGTAGTTCCAGCTACTCCGGAGGATGAGGCAGGAGTATTGCTTGAGCCCAGGAGTTCGGGGTGCAGTGAGCCGTGATTGTGCCACTGCACTCCCGACTGGGGGAGAGGGTGAGACCCTGTCTTTAAAAAAAACAAAAAAATTTTTTTAGAGCAATAGATGCCCACTAGTTCTACAATCCTTTCCCCCCCATTGTTTGAATATTTTCTTTCTTTCTTTTTTTTTTTTTTGAGCCTCCCTCTGTCACTTAGGCTGAAGTGCAATGGCATGATCTCTGCTCACTGCCACCTCTGTCTGCCGGGTTCAAGCAATTCTCCTGCCTCAGCCTCCCAAGTAGCTGGGATTACAGGTGTGTGCCACCATGCCCAGCTAATTTTTTTTTTTTTTTTTTTTGTATTTTTAGTTGAGATGGGGTTTCACCATGTTGGCCAAGATGGTCTCTATCTCTTGACCTAGTGATCTGCCTGCCTTAGCCTCCCAAAGTGCTGGGATTACAACCATGAGCCACTGTGCCCGGCCTCTTTTTTTTTTTTTTTTTTTTTTTTTTTAAAGAGACAGTCTGACTCTGTTACCCAGGCTGGAGTGCAGTGGTGCAATCATGGCTCACTGTAGCCTCAACCTCCTGGGCTCAAACACTCCTCCTGCCTCAGCGCCCCCCAACTCGGACTACAGGTACATGCCACCACGCCTAGCTAGTTTTTGCATTTTTTGTAGAGACAAGGTTTTGCCATGTTGCCCTAGCTGGTCTTGATCTCCTGACCTCAAGTGATCCACCTGCCTTGGCCTCCCAAAGTGTTAGGATTACACATGTCAGCCACTGTGCCTGGCCAGAAATTTTTACTGTTAGGGGCTCATAACTGTAGGCAATTCTGGAGCATCAAGTGCTTTATTAAGAAGCATTTATTGAGTACCTACTTTATTTCAGGAAGTATGCCAAATGCTGCTGATAGCAGAAATAAATGACTGGTCGTTATACTCAGATGCTTATGGTCTAGAGCAATGGTGTACAAAGCAAGGTCAAAATTATTTTCATAATACTAAGACATTATTTGACTTTTGTACTATGTTGACATTTGCACTGAAAACAATGGTAGGTAAAACTCCCTGGTATGAATCAAGGCAGTGGCACCAGACGATACTAGTAGTTTCTGGACTCTTTATTTATTTATTTATTTTTGAAGACAGAGTCCCTGTCATTCAAACTAGAGTGCAGTGGCGTGATCAGAGCTCACTGCGGCCTCAAATTCCTGGGCTCAAGCGATCTTCTCTCCTCAGCTTCCAGAGAAGCTAGGACTACAGGCATGCATCACCATTTTTTTTGTTTGTTTGGTTTTTTTTTGTTGTTTTTTGGGGTTTTTTTTGAGACAGAGTCTTACTCTGTTGCCCAGGCTGGAGTGCAGTGGTGTGATCATGGCTTGCTGCAGCCTCATCCTCCCTGGGCTCAGGTGATCCCTACACCTGAGCCTCCCTAGTAGCTGGGACTACTACTCTTTGAGCCCAGGAGTTTGAGACCAGCCTGAGCAACATGGTGAAACCCCATCACTACAAAAAATACAAAAATTAGCTGGGAACGGTGGCTTACACCTGTAAACTGAGTTAGTCGGGAGGGTAAGGTGGGAGAATCGCTTGAATCCGGGAGGTAGAGGTTGCAGTGAGCTGAGATCATGCCACTGCACTCCAGCCTGGGCGACAGAGCGAGACCTGTCTCAAAAAAAAAACAAAGCCTCCAGGCATGGTGGCGCACGCCTGTAATCCCAGTACTTTGGCAGGCTGAGGCAGGTGGATCACCTGAGTTCAGGAGTTTGAGACCAGCCTGACCAACATGGTGAAACCCTGTCTCCACTAAATTAAAAAAAAAAAAAATTAGCCGCGTCTAGTGGCACATGCCTGTAATCCCAGCTACTTGGGAGGCTGAGGCGGGAGAATGGCTTGAACCTGGGAGACAGAGGTTGCAGTGAGCTGAGATCACACTATTGCACACAGCCTAGGCCACAAGGGCGAAACTCCATCTAAAATAAAAATAAAAAGGACTTGTATCTATCATCTGTCTCTATCATGAGTTTGACAGTATCCCACTAACTTTTCTGATGAGGGTCAGTATTGATATTAATGAATAAAGTTTTTTGATTATGTATAGTGAAATGTGTCAATAACGAGAGATATGCCTAACTCAGTGAACCAATGTTTTGTGAATAGCTAGTGCGTGATGTTACAAGGTCGTGTACCAGTATAAGATTCATTTAAAATGCAAGATGGAATCACAGATTTTAATGTAACAGAGTATAAAAGTTTATATGGTTTCAGATTCTACATTGTAGCTAACCTTTACAAACTATCATGGTTATAAAGAAGCGCTGAGACCAAGGAGTTGAAAACTGCTGTTCTCGATGGTGGGAAGAAGAGAAGACAAATTTATAAAATTATTTAGTAAAACATATATGTTCCAAATAATGGGTCCATAGAGAGCTGGGAGATTTTGCCATGACATGTAGAAAATGGAGGTGAATGTGGAACAGCATCAGTATACTGAAAGGATCTATGAGGAAGGGAAGTGGATTTATGTTTAAGACAGATTTTGCCTATTTCAAAAGTTTGCCTTAGGGTAGGCTGATGCCTAGGAAAGGTATAAGAAAATGTATTTTCCTCTCTTCTCTACCACATGGCTTTCCTTGAAATTCAGGTATAATATGGATTATGTAATTTTTATGGATGGCTTGGCAGACTTTCTCTCAAAGGTTTAGACTTCGTGGACCACGTGATTTCTATTGCAACTACTCAGCTCTGCTGTTGTGGCACAAAAGCAGTAAATGGGTCAGGCACAGTGGCGTACACCTGTAATCTTAGCACTTCAGGAGGCCAAGGCTGGAGGATTGCTTGAGGCCAAGAGTTCAAAACCAGTCTGGGCAACATAGCAATACTCTGTCTCTACAAACAAATACTAAAATTAGCCAGACATCATGGCATACGCCTGTAGTTCCAGCTACTCAGGAGGCTGAGATGGTAGGATCGCTTGAGTCCAAGAGTTCGAGACTGCAGTAAGCCATGATTGTACCAGTGCACTCTAGCCTGGGTGACAGAGTAAGACCCTGTCTCAAAAAAACAAAAAAAGTGGTAAATGAATGGGCATGACTGTATTAGATTGAAATTTTTTTCAGTGTAATAACTAGAAATGTAATAACTTTACAGCTTGCTGCCCAGGCTGGAGTACAGTGGCCTGATAATAGCTCATTGCAGTCTCAAACTCCTGGGCTCAAGCAGTCTTCCTGCCTCAGCCTCCTTGATTAGCTGGGACCACAGGTGCATGCCACCACACCTGGCCAATTCTTTAAATTAGTAGAGACAAGATCTTGCTATGCTGCCCAAGCTGGTCTCAAACTCCTGGTCTCAATGAATCCTCCTCCTTTGTCCCCCCAGAAAGGGCCGGGATTATAGGCATGAGCCGCCACACCCAGCCTCCATTGAAACTTTATTTTCACATAGTTTACCAACCCCTGATCTAGGACATTAACTATTATGGATTTATTATTACATCATACACTTCAAGCTCCAAACACCTGACTCCCAAGTGAATTATTTTTTAAATGTCCCATGCTTTTTTTTGTTTTTGTTTTTGAGACAGAGTCTCGCTCTGTCGCCCAGGCTGGAGTGCAGTGGTGCGATCTCGGCTCACTGCAAGCTCCACCACCTGGGTTCACGCCATTCTCCTGCCTCAGCCTCCAGAGTAGCTGGGACTACAGGCGCCTGCCACCACACCTGGCTAATTTTTTGTATTTTTAGCAGAGATGGGGTTTCACCGTGTTAGCCAGGATGGTCTCGATCTCCTGACCTTGTGATCTGCCTGCCTCTGCCTCCCAAAGTGCTGGGATTACAGGCGTGAGCCACCACGCCCGGCCCTAAATGTCCCATGCTTTTTTAATTTGGAGGCTGTCCCTATATGAACCTCAGTTTTCCACTGACTGTCATTTTAAAGTTGATGATTATTTTTTACTAGCCCTCTAAATGTAGTAACTTTACAGTAAATATTTGGCATTGGAGAATTTACAGTTTGACCTGGAAAATCTTTCACATATAATCTGTAATTTTGTTAAGTAAATATTTGTCAAATTGAATATGGACATTAGCACTCTCGAGTATGGCATCCACTAGCCACATGTGGTTATTGAGCATTTGTAATGTGGCTAGTCCAAACTGAGATGTGTTTTACATATAAAATACACACCAGATTTTCAGACTTGGTATGGGAAAAGAAATGTAAAATATCTCATTAATTTTTTATATAGATTACATATGAAAATGATAATTTTTTAGATGTACTGGGGTAGATATTAAAATTAGTATCACCTGTTTTTACTTTTTAAATGTCAGTACTGGAAATTTTAAAATTCATGTGTAGCCTTCACATACGGTTTTGTATTACATTTCTGTAGTGCTGATGTAGATTCCTCCTGTGGCTTAAATTTGGTTTCACATTTTATACTCCAGCTTGTTCTAAAAAACTTTGTGAGATCTTTACCTCTGAATTGGTTTGGAGTATAGACTTGATTATGACTTCTTAAATTTATGTTCTTAAATTTTACTCTGTCTATACAAAGGGGAATAATTGTATTATAATAGCTTATGGTAGCTTTTACATGAAAATGTCCTTATTTACATACTTTAAAAGTTGTGGCAGCACGGTGGCTCACGCCTGAAATCTCAGCACTCTGAGGCTGAGACAGAAGGATTGCTTAAACCCAGAAGTTGGAGACCAGCCTGGGCAACATGGCAAGACCCTGACTCTACAAAAAAAATTTTTTTAAATTAACTAGATGTGGTGGCATGTGCCTGTAGTCCCAGTTACTTGGGAAGCTTAAGTGGGAGCATCATTTGAGCCCAGGAGATCGAGGCTGCAGTGAGCTCTGATTATGCCACTGCACTCCAGCCTGGGTGACAGAGTGTGACCGTGTCTCAAAAAAGGAAAAAAAAGGTTGTGGGGAAGGGGTTTTGAATTTAAATGTATGTTAACCTGATTTTTTTTTAAATTTTTTTGGTATTTAGCTTGTAGACCCTGGAGTTAAGGCATGGACACCCACTAAAGGAAAACAAAATGTGATTATGTTTGTTGGATTGCAAGGGAGTGGTAAAACAACAACATGTTCAAAGGTAAATCGAACTTAATTTAAAAAGAAGTCATATGGAAGATAGGTTTGTATAAATCAAGTTACGTATTTAATATAAAAATATAAAGCCTGGCTTTATAATATTGAAATATATATTTTATTAATTATAATTAATTAGAATACATTTATATATTATAAATAACATGTTATTTATATTTTATTAAAATATACTTAAAATATATTTGTTGTGATATATTAAAATATATTTATAATATATTAAAATATCTTATAAAGCCAGGCTTTATAATACTGTTGCTTTATAATTTTCTTTTACTTGATGTATGTTTTTAAATAGTTTTTTGTAGGATAAGAGGAGAGATCCTCATAGTTTCTTATGATTTCTTTTTTGTAAGAAGGTAGACATCTGTAACTATGCAATTTCTTTTATTAAAAAAAGACCATTCCTATCCTTTCAGGAAGTGAGTGTATGATTTTTGGAGAAAAGAACATGGAGTTTACTTTATCCTCTATGGCTCAGGACTCCTTTTTCAGGTTCCCACCCAGCATACTATAGATCTTCATTTTGTATATCCTTATGCAATATTTTTTTAGACTGAGGCTTACTTTGTTGCCCAAGCTAGAGTGCAGTGGCACGCGAACATAGCTTACTGTAGCCTTGACCGCTTTATGCTAATTTTTAATTCAGTTTACCACCCCTTTCTCCCGAATTGGGTGTCTCAACAATATTACGGGATTTTTCCACAAGCTTCATATATGTTACAGTTTGAGAGGGAAAAAGAGAAAAGGATGATTTTTAGATCGTTTTGTTGTTGTTTTTAATTAACATTAATAGTAGTTAACATTTTTTACTATGATCATTTGCTACTTTATCATCTTATATTTGAATGCTACTGCATGACAATTAGAATATAAAACTTTGTAGGAAATTTGCCACATTCAAAAATCTTTAATAATATTTTCAGGAGAATTATAAGCAGTTTTATTTACTCCTTAGGTAAATAATAAGGAAAAACAGAAGAAATTATATGTATAATTTGTTATATTTTATGATATTATATTTTTAAATCTTTTCTCACCCAGCTAGCGTATTATTACCAGAGGAAAGGTTGGAAGACGTGTTTAATATGTGCAGACACATTCAGAGCAGGTAATGTCTTGAAATTTGAAAATTGTTGTATATAATTTTTATTTTCAAGTTTGAGGATTCATGAACTCTTTATCTTCTAGGGGCTTTTGACCAACTAAAACAGAATGCTACCAAAGCAAGAATTCCATTTTATGGAAGGTAGGTTACTGTTTTTTATTTTAACACTTATATGCCTCTTCTTGTCTGTCAGCTTTTTTTTTTTTTTTTTTTTTTTTGTGAGACAGAGTCTCCCTCTGTCACCCAGGCTGGAGTGCAATGGTGCAATCCTGGCTCACTGCAACCACCACCTCCTGGGTTCAAGCGATTCTCCCGTCTCAGCTTCCTGAGTAACTGGGATTACAGGTGCCCACCACCACGCCCATCTAAATTTTTGTATTTTTAGTAGAGACAGGGTTTTGCCAGGCTGGTCTCGAACTCCTGACCTCAGGTGATCCGCCTGCCTCGGCCTCCCAAGGTGCTGGGATTACAGGCATGAGCCACCACGCCTGACCATGCCCTGCTAATTTTTTTTAAAACTTTTTATGAAGACCCTGTCTTATAAAATATCCTATGTTGCCCAGGCTGGTCCCAAGCTCCTGGACTCAAATGATCCTCCCACCCCAGCTTCCCAAAGGGCTGAGATTACAGGCTTGAGCCACTGTACGCAGCCACACACATATTCTTATTAAGTGTATTTCTACCTGAGTTTTTGGTGGTGGTTCTTAATTTAGGGGAAAAGCTTTTTTTGTAACATTATGTGTCTTTATTTGATAGTAGTGATCTGCATATAAAAAGTTGCCACTAATCAGAAGAGTGCAAATTAAAATATCTCATTTCTTGATTTTCAAGCTGACAAAGATTGTATTGGGGATTGTGAAAATGTAGTGAAATAGGGATGAGATTAAACTTTTATGGAAGAGATTTGCCTCATAAAAGCGAAAAGCCTTAAATGGTCATACCATTTGTTCCAAATTCAACTTATAAGAGTGTGTCATAACATAGTGTCAAAGAAGAAACATTTACGTACCAATTATATTGGCTGTATTTTTAATATCAAGAAATTGGAAACACTGCCATGCACAGTGGCTCATATCTGTAATCCCAGCACTTTGGGAGGCTGAGGTGGGAGGATCGCTTGAGCCCAGAAGTTGGACACCAGCCTGAGCAATATAGCAAGACCTCATCTCTACAAAAAATAAATTTAAAAAATTTTCAGGCTGGGCGCAGCACGTTGGGAGGCTGAGGCAGGCGGATTATGAGGTCAGGAGTTTGAAACCAGCCTGGCCAACACAGTGAAACCCTGTCTCTACTAAAAATACAGAAATTATCTGGGCGTGGTAGTGGGTGCCTGTAATCCCAGCTACTTGGGAGGCTGAGGCAGAAGAATCGCTTGAATCTGGGAGGCGAAGGTTGCAGTGAGCTGAGATCGTGCCACTACACTTCAGCCTGGGTGACAGAGCTAGACACCGTTTAAAAAAAAAAAAATTTTTTTTTAGACTGGGCACAGTGGCTCACACCTGTAAACCCCGTACTTTGGGAGGCTTAGGCAGGTGGATCACCTGAGGTCGGGAGTTCAAGACCAGCCTGACCAACATGGAGAAAGCTCGTTTCTACTAAAAATACAAAATTAGCTGGACGTGGTGGCGCGTGCCTGTAATGCCAGCTACTCAGGAGGCTGAGGCAGGAGAATCGCTTGAACCCGGGAGGCAGAGGTTGTGGTGAGCTGAGATTGCATCATTGCACTCCACCCTGGGCAACAAGAGCGAAACTAATAAATAAATAAATAAATAAATAAATTTATAAATTTATAAATAAATAAATTTATAAATTTATAAATAAATAAATTTATAAATTTATAAATAAATAAATTTATAAATTTATAGATAAATAAATAAATAAATTTAAAAAAGAAATTGGAGGCCAGGCATGATGGCTCATGCATGTGATCCCAGCATTTTGGGAGGCCAAGGCAGGCATATCATGAGGTCAGAAGTTTGAGACCAGCCTGACCAACATGGTGAAACCCCGTCTTTACTGAAAATACAAAAATTAGCCAGGCCTGGTGGCAGACACCTGTAATCCTAGCTACTTGGGAGGCTGAGGCACGAGAATCTGTTGAACCCAGGAGGCAGAAGTGGCAGTGAGCCGAGATCGCACCACTGCACTCCAGCCTGGGCGACAGAGTGAAACTTTGTCTCAAAAATAAATAAATACATAAAAATTTAAAAAAAAAAATGGAAAAATGTCAAATGTCTAATAGTAGGGTGTTATTTAATAAATGATACAGCCATCTGATAGAATGCTGTATAACCTCAAGGTTATGTTTTACAGAAATATTTTTTCTCTTTTCCCCGTGTTATTTTTAAAGAGACGTGGTCTTGCTCTGTTGCCCAAGTTGGAGTGCAGTTGTGTGATCATAAGCTCACTGCAGCCTCGAACTCATGGACTCAAGTGGTCCTCCTGCCTCAGTCTCCCAAGTGGCTGGGACTATAGGCGCATTCCACTATGCCAGCTAAATTTTTTTTTGTAGAGATGGAATCTCACAATATTGCTCAGGCTTGTTACAAGAATATCTACTGGTTTTATAAAATGCTTCCAAATGGATGTTAAATGGAAAAATGTGTGAAACACTGTGAGCATGAGTTCAATTGTTAAAGAAGGTATAAAAAATAAATTTGAAGGAGACACAATTCATTCAAAAAAGACATGCAGTAGAATCATACTGGGTTTTGGAATTGGAAAATTGGATAATGCTTCATGCTTTTTTAGAAGTAGATTCTGTATTTAATACTTTATAGATTTTCTTCTTCTAAATTGAAATTGGGGTCATTTTGGCTTTTTCAAAATAGATTATAGGTAAATTAACAATTTCCGAATTAGTAGTATTTGGAAGTTTTGTCGTTTTGTTAAATCATTTGTCCATGTTGTATAGTTATACAGAAATGGATCCTGTCATCATTGCTTCTGAAGGAGTAGAGAAATTTAAAAATGAAAATTTTGAAATTATTATTGTTGATACAAGTGGCCGCCACAAACAAGAAGACTCTTTGTTTGAAGAAATGCTTCAAGTTGCTAATGCTATAGTAAGTAGCTTTCAGTGTAACACTGTTATTAGGACTTTGGTTAATTTAATTATAAAACCAGGTTGAGTATATGACCAATATAAATTATTCTTTGCCTGTGAGGCAGATCCCAAGTAATTTATTTTTGTTTTGGGCACCTATATCTATGTGGTAGGGACTTAATTTCATTATTTTTGCTCTCCATTAAATATAAAATTTTCATAAGTATGAAAAAATAATTTCCTTTCTCACTTAATCATCCTATTAGTATGCATAAGAAAACGTTTAAAAATTAGTAATTAGGCTGGGTGTGGTGGCTCACATCTATAATCCCAGCACTTTGGGAGGCCGAGGTGGACGGATCATAAGATCAGGAGTTCGAGATCAGCCTGGCCAACATGGTGAAACCCTGTCTCTACTAAAAATACAAAAATTATCTGGGCGTGGTGGCGGGTGCCTGTAATCCCAGCTACCTGGGAGCCGAGGCAGGAGAATCGCTTGAACCCGGGAGGCAAAGGTTGCAGTGAGCCAAGATTGCACCATTGCACTCCAGCCTGGGCAACAAGAGCAAAACTCCATCTCAAAAAAAAAAAAAAAAAAATTAGTAATTAGCCTTTAGTGTCTGTTGAATTTCCTTTTTAAAAATTCAGTTGGAAATACTTAGATTTTTAAATACATTAAAAAATATTAATTATCATTTTGTGTCTCTTTAAAAGTGTGATGGAAACAATTTGGGGGAGGAGAAGCAGTTTATAGATATCTGCAGCGTGTATTATTAGGAACCCACGTCTTGACATTGGAGTGTTAGCAGTAATTCTTTGGTTTGTGGTTAATGCTAATAAGTTTCTTTTCAGTTATGTTGTTATTTTGACCAAGTTGAGCAGATCTAAGGGAAATAGCCTCAAGTGTATTTTATCCATTTTCAGGATACACTCTTCTACTTTGATTTGCCTTTGTACTTTTTTTGCCTAGATTGCCATTCTTTCAAATCTTTGCATAACCTTTTCCTCTTTATTCAGGCCTCAGCTCAAACATTAGGTCCAGAGAGGCCTTCCCTGACTACCTTACTAGAAAATGCTCCCATACTTCAAAACTGATACTCTCTATCCCATTTTCGTTGTTATACATCTGAAATGTTTATCTATTATATATGTCCTCTGACTAGAATGCAGGTTTCTTAGGACAAATATTTTCTCATTTACCTTTTTGTTCTCAGGACCTAGATGGTTCCTGGTAATACATAGTACTTCAACAAATATTTATGGATTGAATAATTATTTATAGTGTAAATATTGTGGGTTTTTTTTTTTTTTTTTTGAGATGGAGTTTCACTCTTGTCGCCCAGGCTGGAGTGCAGTGGCATGATCTCAACTGACTGCAACCTCTGCCTCCTGGGTTCAAGTGATTCTCCTGCCTGAGCCTCTCAAGTAGCTGGGATTACAGGTGCTCGCCACCATGCCTGGCTAATTTTTGTATGCTAATTTTTGTATTTTTGGTAGCGACAGGGTTTCACCATGTTGGCCAGGCTGGTCTTGAACTCCGTCTCAGATGATCCACCCGGCTCGGCCTCCCAAAGTGCTGGGATTACAGGCATGAGCCGCTGCGCCTGGCTCTAAATATTGTTTTATAGCTTCTAATGATGACATTTGCTTAGGAGCAATAAAAATCTTTTCTAAAGTATCTTTTCTATTTAAACTTTCTAGCAACCTGATAACATTGTTTATGTGATGGATGCCTCCATTGGGCAGGCTTGTGAAGCCCAGGCTAAGGCTTTTAAAGATAAAGTAGATGTAGCCTCAGTAATAGTGACAAAACTTGATGGCCATGCAAAAGGAGGTGGTGCGCTCAGTGCGTAAGTATCATTGATACTGTTTGTCCTCTGTTTTGGGATTATATGGGGAAGGATATGTGTTTATAGCTTTCATATTGATCATTTAAAATATGTTTCAATAGTGAGCCTAATATGGTTTATAAAGGAAGTTTAAATAGAAACAATTTTGGAGCCTGTCTGATATAGTTCTATTATAACTTGTTAAATGAAACTTGAGTTTTGTACCTTTGTCTAATTAGCTTTGGAGGTGGATTCACTTCGAATTTCAGATCTGCTGGAAATTTGTGGGGTTCTTTTGAGTTTATTTTATATTTTCTTTTTTTTTCCAGAGTCGCTGCCACAAAAAGTCCGATTATTTTCATTGGTACAGGGGAACATATAGATGACTTTGAACCTTTCAAAACACAGCCTTTTATTAGCAAACTTCTTGGTATGTACAGTGGTGGGGATATAGAAAAATCGCCAAGAAATACGATGTATCTTTAGGACAAAATAGGGTTTTAATTTTGTCCTCACTAATTTAAGCACATCATTTCTTTCTACGACTTACTTTTCTTACCTGTAAAATAGAGATAATGGTTATCTGCTTTCTGTTGTGAAAGTGTTAAAATGAGGTACCTAGTAGAAAGTTCTTTGGAAAAGTTTTAGAGCACAGTACAAAAACAAGTGGTTTTAATAATAGCTGATGTAAGGGCAATAATACTTTGGCAATGTCTCTGTCTCAAGGTGGTATAGTTAGAGAGCGTGGAATTTGGAGTTAAACCAGTGCAATGGCGGGATCTCGGTTCACTGCAACTTCAGCCTCCCGGGTTCAAGCGATTTTCCTGCCTTAGCCTCCCAAGTAGTTGGGATTACAGGCATGCACCACCAGGTCCAGCTAATTTTTTTTATTTTTAGTAGAGACGGGTTTTCACCATGTTGGCCAGGCTAGTCTCGAACTCCTGACCTCAGGTGATCCACCCACCTTGGCCTCCCAAAGTGCTGGGATTACAGGCATGAACCACTGCTCCTGGCCATGCCACTTAACTTTGTTAGCTTCGGTTTTCTCATTTGTGTAGTGTGGTAAGAATACCTAACCTATTATAATAACCTCACAAGGTTATTATGTATGTGAATGTGTTCTGTATAATGTAAAGCAGGGTATAGTATTAGTTGTTAATTTTTCTTTTTTGCATCTTTTAGGTATGGGCGACATTGAAGGACTGATAGATAAAGTCAACGAGTTGAAGTTGGATGACAATGAAGCACTTATAGAGAAGTTGAAACATGGTATATAAGTGACAAAAAAGCACTTCATCTCAGATTTCTTCCATTGATTTTTTTATAAAGTTACTATTAAGTTATTTGAAATGTAGTATCTGTTAGAGTCAGATCTTCTACTGCTTATTATTTTAGATGATTTATATGCAAATCATTTAAAATCTCAGGTAGCTGAGCAGTTACAGAATTCAGTGTTTTTATTTTCTTTATTGTAATAAAATTAAGATTAAAATCAAGGCTTTCACTAGGTTCCTTGAAGTTTTTCTGTTTTTTCAGACGGAGTCTCACTCTGTTACCCAGGCTGGAGTGCAGTGGTGCAATCTTGGCTCACTGCAAACTCCGTCTCCTGGGTTCAAGTGATTCTCCTGCCTCAGCCTCCCGAGTAGCTGGGATTACAGGCATGTACCACCAGGCCCGGCTAATTTTTGTATTTTTAGTAGAGATGGGGTTTCGCCATGTTGGCCAGGCTGGTCTTGAACTGCTGACCTCAGGTAATCCACCCACCTAGGCCTCCCAAAGTACTGAGATTACAGGTGTGAGCCACTGTGCTTGGCCGGTTCCTTGAAGTTAAACAGGTTAAAAGTAAGTTAGAACACAAGGATGAAATTAAATATACCACATTTGCTTTACCCCACATGAAAGACCACTCCTGTAGAGAAGGATATTATTCTGATTAGGAGCTCAGGTTCTTAAATATAACATACCTGTTTTTGTATCTCTGATCTATTTTTTAGCTTTATAACTTTTTAAATTACTTAGCCTCAATTTTGTCATCTATAAAAAGTACATAATACTAACTACTTCATATGGTTGTGAAGATTGCATTCGCTGATGCATGTACAATGTCTGGCACATCATAAACACTCAATGTATATTATTCTCGACCATTCCAGTTGTTCTAAAAATAATCTTTAATTACCATAGTAACTGTTCTGCCTCTTTGCTTCTTCTCACTTATCTTACCAGATAATTGTGCCTTTACTTTTCTCTTAAATGCTGGTGTTTCTCAGGGATCATTCGAAGTCATCTTTCTCAGGAGCTTCAGACTCATGTATCTGTGTTTACTAGACCATTCTTGGATGTTTCATAGAATCTCAAATTCAGCATATCCTTATTCCCATCCCAACCTCTCACCTTGTTGTCTTATCAGTGAATATTAATATCATTTATATTGTTGCCAGAGTAAGAAACTTGGGTGTCATTATTTCTTCCTCACTCTGCCCACTCCTTTCTCCATCAGTTAACTAGTCCAAATGTTTCCACCTCCTAAATATCTCCATTCCATCCCCTTCTCTGTAGCCGCCCTACAACTATGCTAGTTCATCTCTTTCCTAGATCTTATTGTAAGTCTTTCAACAGATCTTTCATCTTCCTGTACTCTTCCCCTTTGATGTATTTTTTCATACTACAGCCCAGAATAATCTTTCAAAACTGCAAATCTGATCCCATTACTGCTCTTCTTAAAATTCTTTAGTGGCTTTCTATTGCCCTTTTAAAGTTTTTAACTGATTTTACTATCTAGCTCACATCTTCCATGTTGTATTTTAGCATTGTTGTTCTTAGTATTCTGTGTGCCAGCTATGCTGGACTTCTTTTAGTTTCTCAAATGTACATTCCTGTCTCTCACATCTGGGCTGTTGCCTTTGCCAGTCCCTCCTCTGTCTCTCTTCTTACCTCTGCCATCATCTTCTCTGGCCAAGATGGCTAGATGCTACTTACACTTCAGATTTCTCCTTAAATGTCCTTCTTTAGGGACATTTCACCTGAACCCTAGACTAAGTTGGAACCTTCTGACAGATGGTTCTGTCACTTCCTACAATTAATTTTTATATTATTCACCACAATTATTTGATGTTTTTCCTGCTTGAAGGTGAAGGTAGAGGTCATAGCTGTGTTATTCATCTTTTATGTTCACAGTACCTAGCACAGCGTCTGGCACATAGTAGGCCTTCAGCAACTATTGAATGAATGAATTTATCCTTTGTTGCCTGTTTCTTTGCCCCCTTTTTTCTTTTCTTTTTTTTTTTCTTTTTTTGAGACAGAGTTTCACTCTTGTCGCCCAGGCTGGAGTGCACTGGCACAATCTCAGCTCAGTGCAACCTCCGCCTCCCAGTTTGAAGCAGTTCTCCTGCCACAGCCTCCCCATTAGCTGGGACTACAGGTGTGCACTGCCACGCCCGGCTAATTTTTGTATTTTTAGTAGAAATGGGGTTTCACCATGGTGGCCAGGCTGATCTTGAGCTCCTGGCCTCAGGTGATCTGCCGCCTCGGCCTCCCAAAGTGCTGGGATTACAGGTGTGAGCCACCTTGCCTGGCCGCTCCTTCCTTTTTCTATCTTGAATAATCCTACCACTGTTTCTGCTACCACCAAGAAGCTGGGTGTATATTCCTACTCTGTTTCCTTTCTGACTCCTGACTCTCCTTAAGTCTCTACATTTTTGTTTCTGTTCCTAATATTCTACTCATTCTGAGATCTCCAGGGGTCTCCTAATTTCCACATGTAGTGATCTTTCTTATTTTCCTTGGTTCCTAATATTTAAGTGTTTTCTGCCTTTTCTGTTTTCAGACTCTAAGTTCCGTGTCTGTAGATTTCTTATATTATCCTAGCTTTAATTATCACTTCTGTATAAATGGCCAAATATGTATTTCAACCTTAATCCTCTCTTCCACTGTTTAATTCTGCGTTTCTAGTTGCCTGCTGTAACATTTCTTTTAAGATATTGTACTGCCACTTCACATTCAGAATGCCTGAACCAAATACCTTTTCTCTTTTTATCTTTAGGACATAAATAGAAAATACTTTCTCTTTTGGCTTGTTCCATCCCTGTTTTTAAAGCTTAGATTAGTATACATACAATGAAATGCTCAAATCCTAAGGATACCTTTCTTTTTTTGACAAATGCACAGTAACCCACACCCAATCAAGAAACAGAACATTTCCATTACTCTTAAAGGTTTGCTTATGCCATTTCGCAGTAATACTTCATATTATAGAAGTCCTGGGCTGTGCATGGTGGCTCACACTGTAATCCCAGTGCTTTAGGAGGCCAAGGTGGGAGGATCATTTGAGGCCAGGAGTTTGAGACCAGCCTGGGCAACGTAGTAAGACCCATATCTCTTAGAAAAATCCAGTGGCATGCATCCATAGTCCTAACTACTCTGGAGATTGAGGCAGGGGGGTCACTTGAGCTCAAGAGTTTGAGGCTACCAGTGAGTTATGACTGTACCACTTCAATCCAGTCTCGGTGATAGAGCACAACCCTCTTAAAAAAATAAATTGTGAGTATATCCTTTTTTTCCAATGTTTTCTTTGACTAAGCATATTTTGATATTCATTCATGTAGTTGTACTTATCTGTAGTTTGTTCTTTTTATTGCTGAATAATATTTTTTCCACAGTGTATCCATTTTCCTGTTCATAGATACCTAAGCTATTTAAGAAACTCCAAACAATCTTCTAAAGTGTTTTGCTATTCTATATTCTCACGAACATATGGGAGTTCTTTGTGGTCCACATCCTCTTTAACTTTTGATATTGTCAACCTTTAAAATTTCACTCATCCTAGTAGGTGTAGTTTATGTACCTGTTTTCAGGTTCCTTGTGTGTTTGTATATGTGTCTTCTCAGATAGAATGTAAGCTTCTCTAGGATAGGACCTGTCTGTGACTGTGTATTCTCCCCAGCATTCATCTTGTCATCTTGCACATGGTAACTGCTTGGTGAATATTTATTGATTGTATATTTTATAAGTATGCTTCAAGATAAATTCATGATTAAGGAATAAATTAGTTTTGTTGAATGGAAATGTACATACTCTAATATATCCGAATTATTTACATTGTATTTCAGGTCAGTTTACGTTGCGAGACATGTATGAGCAATTTCAAAATATCATGAAAATGGGCCCCTTCAGTCAGATCTTGGTTAGTTATCCTTAAAAGTTTATACCTTCTTTGGTTTTCATTAAATTTTCTAAGAATAGATACACTTGCTTTAATTATTTTTACATTTGGGTAAAAATATATGTAAGACTTAATGTCAATATTAAACCTAATAGTTAAATGTGGACATTTTGAACTATTAAGCTACTATTGACTTTATGTTTAAATGTGTTTTAGGGGATGATCCCTGGTTTTGGAACAGATTTTATGAGCAAAGGAAATGAACAGGAGTCAATGGCAAGGCTAAAGAAATTAATGACAATAATGGATAGTATGAATGATCAAGGTAAGATGGCAGATTATTTTCCTCAGGCGACAATGTTCTGAGTATCAGTAAGATGAGAGTTTCACTGTATTCTTGTGGACAAGATGGGGAGAAATTTAGCCTGAAAGATTATTTTTAGGTAGATTTGTAATAGCTTGAAAGCTCTTACTCAAAGGGTTATGATTATTGGATTGCCTTCATCATTGAGAGAAATGTCTAGTACAATACTTCTCCAAATGAGTTACAAGGAAAGAACACTAGTTCTTCATGATGTTCATAGAGATAACTTAAAACGAGAACTCTGAATCAAATTTGGTGGAATGCTAGTTTTTAAAGAGTTAAATCTGGCTGGGTGAGGTGGCTCAGACCTGTAATCTTAGCACTTTGGCAGGCCAAGGTGGGAGGATTACTTGAGGCCAGGAGTTTAAGACCAACCTGGCCAAACTAGCAAGACCCTGCCTCTATGAAAAAAAAAGTATTTACTGGAAGTCTCTTCATGGAGCTTTAATATTGCTAACATACATTGGGAAACTAAGAAATGGATAGCTTAAGCAATGCTTAGAAAATTCTTTCGGTCTGAAACATAAGAATTCAGTTTTCTCAGTATACTGCTCTGTTCCCCTGACCCTATAAAGGCATGCCTCAGAGATATTGTGGGTTTGGTTCTAGACCACTGCAGTAAAGGAAATATCATGCAATAAAGTGAGCCATACAGATTTTTTTGGTTTTCCAGTGTATATAAAAGTTATGTTTACAAATACATATACTGTAGTCTATTAAGTAGGCAAGAGCATTATGTCTAAAAAACAATGTATATACCTTAATTTAAAAATAGTTGATTGTTGGCCGGGTGCAGTGGCTTACGACGCCTGTAATCCCAGCACTTTGGGAGGCTGAGGCGGGCGGATCACCTGAGGTCAGGAGTTTGACACCAGCCTGGCTAACATGGTAAAACCCTGTTTCTACTAAAAATACAAAAAAATTAGCCGGGCGTGGTGGCACGCACCTATAATCCCAGCTACTTGGGAGGCCGAGGCAGGAGAATCGCTTGAACCCGGGAGGCGGAGGTTGCGGTGAGCCAAGATTGTGTCATTGCACTCCAGCCTGGGTGACAGAGTGAGACTCTGTCTCAAAAGAAAAAATAAAACAATATAGTTTATTGCTAAAAATGCTAATGATCATCTAAGCCTTTAGTGCATTATAATCTTTTTGCTGGTGGAGGGTCTTAGCTTGATGTTGATGACTGCTAACTGATTACAGTGATGGTTGCCAAAGGTCAAGGTGGCTGTGGCAATTTCTTTTTTTTTTTTTTTTTTTTTTTTGAGACGGAGTCTCGCTCTGTCGCCCAGGCTGGTGTGCAGTGGCGCGATCTCGGCTCACTGCAAGCTCCACCTCCTGGGTTCGGCTGTGGCAATTTC
This sequence comes from Symphalangus syndactylus, assembly GCF_028878055.3. Lineage (NCBI taxonomy): Eukaryota > Metazoa > Chordata > Mammalia > Primates > Hylobatidae > Symphalangus > Symphalangus syndactylus. Next base: position 19,283,918 of record NC_072431.2, on the reverse strand, counting down.
TTAAAACACAAGAATGAAATTTGCCCCATTGATTGACTCTTCTTTTCACAAAAGATTTCTCTGTAGTATTCAATGCTGCTCGATAGCATTTTACCCACAGTAGAACGTCTTCCAAAATTGGAGTCAGTTCTGTCAAACCCTGCTGCTGCTGCTTTATCAACTAAGTTTATGTAATATTCTAACAATTTGAACAGTTTTTCATATCTGTGCTTTATCTACTATCTGATTTGTTGTTTTTTTTTGTAATCTCTTTTTCCCGAGCTCCAGGTTTTCATAGTAACCCAAATAAGACTGTCTTTTTCTTTTAAGCTTGTCTTTTTCCTCACTATCTTTAACACTGCAAAAATGTTTGCATGTAGAATTCATAATTGCAGCATATCTAAAGTATCCATTCTGTGCCAGGCACTGTCCTGAGCACTTTAAATATATTAATTCATTTTATCATAACAACTCCTGTGGCATATTCAGTTATTATCTGCCTTTTTCAAATTAGGAAACTGGGATACAGAGAAGTTGAGTAATTTGCCCAGTATAGAACCTTTCCTGACTTCCTTCCTTCTTTGAATTAAGGCCCCTTCCTCTATTTGCTTAACTCTGTCATATTGCTTGCCACGATGTGCTGCTATTAGTTTATCTTCTTTCATTTGATTTGAGCTGTTGGAAGGAATATAATACATATTTTTCATAAATCTTTTATAAGGAAGATGTGGCTTAAAAGCTGCATTTATGAAATGGATTTGGAGGTTTTGATCATGACTTTATTTTGAGATATTGTATCTTTGTTAGTATTGCATTGATAATTAGACTTCACCTGGATTTCAGTTCACTTCTGGACAATATACTTAGAGGGTATGTATAGACAAATTAAAAGATGTAGGAAATCAGGATGATAAATTGGGTTCTAAACCATGTTAGAAGAGTCAGAGTTGGATATTTGTCATCCAGTGAAAATTCACAGGAGACATGGTAGCTCTTATGCATTTGAAAGCTGGCCAGGTGTGGTGGCTCTCACCTGTAATCCCAGCATTTTGGGAGGCTGAGGTGGGTGAATCACTTAAGGTCAGGAGTTCGAGACCAGCCTGGGCAACATGGTGAAACCCTGTCCTTACTAAAAGTACAAAAAAAATTAGCTGGCTGTGGTGGCGTGTGCCTGTAGTCCCAGCTACTCGGGAGCCTGAGGTGGGAGAATCGCTTGAACCCTGGAGGTGGTAGTTGCAGTGAGCCAAGCTTTCACCACTGCACTCCAGCCTGAGTGACAGAGCAACACTCTGTCTCAAAAAAAAAAAAGATTTTGAAAGTCTTATTTTTTATGCGTAGCAAGGAGACATATACATGAATAGGAATGGAAGTGCCAGGTAAACGGATTTCAATTTAATATGTGTAAAGAAAAGATTTTTCCCTAAGTATAATAGAATGGCATAGACAGCCTTACATTAGATAGCAGGTCATCTCTCCTGGGGATATTAAGACCAAGGCTAGATAACCATTTATTTGGGGGATATTGCAGAGGGAATGCAGACATAATGGACATTTTGACTAAAGTCCATCCCATTCCTGAGATTGCATGCAACTGAAGCTAGAAGAAATGCACCTGATATTCTAAGAGTGATCAGACAACTGCGGGAATTAATTCACTATACGCTACTGAGAGAATTAAAATACTAGTAGTAGTAATTACTTGATTATAGGAAATAATTTTTCTGTTGATTATGGATAGAACCTACCTCCTTCTGCTTGCTTATATAGTCTACATTTATGAATTTATGATTAATATTTAGGATAGAGCTAAGGTGAGCATTTGTGTTCATTTTTTAAATATACCATATACCTCTGGTGTTTGGAGGGCCTGGAGGGGGTAGACATATGAAGTATGGAAGTGGTGGACATGGGGTCTCAAAACATTCTATTAATAGTTTACTTAAACTATAGGGAAAGTACATGTTTGTTTTATTGTTTTTATAGTAGAAAGTACATGTTTGTTTTATTGTTTTTATAGCTTATGAATACTATAAATGTTCTTTTGAATATATTCCGTATTTTCTTTTTTTTGAGATGGAGTCTCGCTCTGTCGCCCAGGCTGGAGTGCAGTGGCGCAATCTTGGCTCACTGCAACCTCTACGTCCCAGGTTCAAGCGATTCTTCTGCCTCAGCCTCCCGAGTAGCTGGGACTACAGGCGCATGCCACCATGCCCACTAATTTTTGTATTATTAGTAAAGACGGGGTTTCACCATATTGGCCAGGCTGGTGTCGAACTCCTGACCTCATGAGCCACCTGCCTTGGCCTCACAAAGTGCTGGGATTACAGGCATGAGCCACCACGCCCGGCCTCCGTGTTTAATTTTTAAAACTCAAAAGCAAACGTAGCAAATTATAACATTTGTTAAATCTGGGTGGTAATTTGGCTATGTATTATGTCTGTTTTTCTATATGTAAGATATTTTATAATATAAAAAGAGAAAAATGAGATAGTTATCACTTTAAAAACATCTCCTAAGCTCTTTGAAGTTATATATTGCCCATTTGCACATAACTGCTTTGATGGTGAATGATAATTGTGTGTGAGAGTAACTGACCCTTGTCTACAGAACTAGACAGTACGGATGGTGCCAAAGTTTTTAGTAAACAACCAGGAAGAATCCAAAGAGTAGCAAGAGGATCGGGTGTATCAACAAGAGATGTTCAAGAACTTTTGACACAATATACCAAGTTTGCACAGATGGTAAAAAAGATGGGAGGTATCAAAGGACTTTTCAAAGGTAAGAAAAATAAGCTTGTTATTAGTTAACAGATGGAAAAGAAAGGAAGTTGAGAAAAAAGAGTACTGCCAGTATTGGAAAATTCACAGCTGAATTTCATGTTATTTTCAAGTACTTCCAGGATTTATGTGACCTGTGATTTATCTGTTTTCATATTCAAGGTAATATTAGTATTTAAAAAAAAATTCACATCTGTGTAGTGTGGGTAAATGAAAAAAATAATAAAGCAATGATTTTCTTTTTGTGAACACATTATATTAAATTTAGATAATATAAGGAAAAAAAAAACACATTACCTTTACTCTCCAGAGAATCCAATGGATCCTACTGCAAATAACAGTTACTATAACTAAGTTTTCTTCTGATATATCATAACTATTTTTCCATATTGTCAAATATTCTTCAAAATATAATTCTTGGCCAGGCGCGATGGCTCATGCCTGTCATCCTAGCACTTTGGGAGGCCGAGGTGACCTCCTCACTTGAGGTCAGGAGTTCAAGACCAGCCTGGCCAGCATGGTGAAACCCTGCCTCTATTTAAAATACAAAAAATAGCCGGGTGTCGTGGGGTGTACCTGTAATCCCAGCTACTCAGGAGGCTGAGGCAGGAGAATCACTTGAACCCAGGAGGCAGAACTTGCAGTGAGCCAAGATTGCACCACTGTACTCCAGCCTGGGCAACAGAGTGAGACTCCGGTCCCCAAACACACACACACACACACACACACACACACACACACACTTCTTAACTTCTGAGTAATACTGTTCGAGTTACGCATGTATCTTTGTCTAATGTAGTGCCGCTTTTTTGGGCAGTAAGGCTGATTCATTCACTTCTATATCAGATCAGTTTTTGTGCAGTTCCATGAGACCAGGGATTTTTGTCTGTTTTGATCAGAAACATAGTAGATGCTAAATAAATTTTGTAGTAATATAATTTCCATTATATTTATTTATTTATATTATTTTGAGACAGAGTCTCTCTCTGTCACCCAGACTGGAGTGCAGTGGTGCAATCTCAGCTCACTGCAGCCTCTGCTTCTCAGGCTCAAACAATTCTCCTGGCTCAGCCTCCCTAGTAACTGGGATTAAAGGCATGCACCACTACCGCCTGGCTTCTACTTGTTTTTGGTTTTATTTTGTGTTTGACTTTTTAATCTCAATGGAATTTATTTTGCTGTGTATTGTGTATCATAAAAAGATAAGTTTTTCCAAAGACTATCAACTGTTCAGTCCTCTTTTTGATTTTTTTCTATAATGTAAACAACTAATTCAGAGTCTGTGAAAATTTGCCTTGAAACCCATTAAGATGAATTTATTATTTCCAAAAATATTAATTAGACAAGCTCTGAAGATGAACAATACCACTGAATAGCTTCTAAAAGAATGAGTATTTTCAGATGTTTTAAATTACCTTTTGTCTTTGAAGCTTTCCTTATTTTCCTTGTGATATCCTATTTTCTCTTTTGTGACAAAAAAATTAGACAAACATATTGAAAATTGGTTATAATTCCTACCATCTCGTGCTATTTCAGATAGTGACTAATAAACACATTACATCACTGTAATGTCTTTCCCTTGTAGTCCTGACTGTTCTTGATAGAACAGATTCACCATCCAGATCTTATCTATGCATTGATTCCTCAATAAAGGAATAACCCAAGATGAAGTTAGCAGTGGATATACACACAGCTGTGTCACACCAAACTTGAAATAACATTTTAGAAGTTTTAAATGCTGATAAACAAACTCTTAGGACAAATCACTAATGAGCATGGAATTCCCATCTTCTTCAGATTTATTCATCATAAATGGTTTTCACAGATTTTATCATAAAAACATATCTTCTCTTTCATTCATAGTTTATAATTCACATGATTTATTCACATTAACCAGCTGTGATTGGAGAATCAGGAGGAGCTTTGAGTCCCATTTTTTATAAATGCTTTTGAGAAGTACCATAGTTAATGCCCCTTTCAAATAAATAATTTTGGATGGTTGTGGTGGCTTATATGTGTAATCCCAGCACTTTGAGAGGCCGAGGCAGGAGGATCCCATGAGCCCAGGAGGGCAAGGCTGCAGTGAGCCACGATTAGGGCACTGCATTCCAGCCTGGGCGACAAAGCAAGAACCTTTTAAAAAAAAAAAAAAATCGTTGAAGCAATTCTTCTATTCATTGTTGTAGTGATGATCTCTTGCTTTCCATTCTTTTATGAGTACAGCTGTTGTCTAAAGGATGTTTTTACCTATTCTGGCTCAGAGTGCATTTATTTTTTGTGGTTTTTTGTTTGTTTTGTTTTGAGACAGGGTCTCGCTCTGTCACCCAGGCTGGAGGCTGAAGTGCAATGGCATGATCATGGCTCACTACAGCCTTGACCTCTCAAGCTCAAGCGATCCTCCAATCTGAGGCTCCCAAGTAGCTGAGACTACAGGCGCATGCTATCACACCCAGCTAATGCTTTTTTTTTTTTTTTTTTTTTTTTTTTTTTTTTTGTAGAGACAGGGTTTAGCCATGTTGCCTAGGCTGATCTTGAACTCCTGGGCTCAAGTAATCAGCCTACCTTCGCCACCCGAAGTGCTGGGATTACAAATGTGACCCACCTCACCCAGACTGCATCTCTTTCATTGATTGCCCTTTTTACTGTGGTGTTTTGACATAGTGTAGAAATTCCTTGACAAATGAAATTGCATTATTTGTCTTTGTATTCTCTGAAGGTTTTCATTACTTAAGGAAAACTTCTGGCCAGGTGCTGTGGCCCACGCCTGTAATCCCAGCACTTTGGGAGGCCAAGGCAGGCAGATCACGAGGTCAAGAGATCAAAACCATCCTGGCCAAAATGGTGAAACCCTGTCTCTACTAAAAATACAAAAATTAGCTGGGCGTGGTGGCTCATGCCTGTAATCCCAGCTACTCAGGAGGCTGAGACAGGAGAATGGTGTGAACCCGGGAGGCAGAGGTTGCAGTGAGCTGAGTTCATGCCATTGCACTCCAGCCTGGGTGACAGAGCTAGACTCCATCTCAAAAACAAAACAAAACAAAACAAAACAAACTTCTTAGATACATACACATCTTCACATTCTCTCAGACTCATACTTTCTACTTTCTTTTTTTTTTTTTTTTTTGAGACAGTCTTGCTCTGTCGCCCAGGCTGGAGTACAGTGGTGCGATCTCGATTCACTGCAACCTCTGCCTCCCGAATTCAAGCAATTCTGCCTCAGCCTCCCGAGTAGCTGGGACTACAGGCGTGTGCCACCATGTCTGGCTAATTTATTTTGTATTTTTAGTGGAGATGGGGTTTCAACCACGTTGGCCAGCCTGGTCTCGAACTCCTGACCTCAAGTGATCTGCCAGCCTCGGCCTCCCAGAGTACTGGGATTATAGTCGTGAGCCACCACACCCGGCCCAACAGACTCATACTTTCATATTCATCTACCAGCCATCCAGTCTCTTTGCTAATTAACCCATGTCTATAAACTCAGCTTTTTGTCCAGCATTCCCCTGTATCACTATTAAGCCATTGTTATACCTTACTATTAAAAACTGCTGGCTGACCAGGTACGGTGGCTCACACCTGTAATCCCAGCACTCTGGGAGGCCGCGGTGAGTGGGTCACGAGGTCAGGTGTTCGAGACCAGCCTGGCCAAGATGGTGAAACCCTGTCTCTACTAAAAATACAAAAATTAGCGAGGTGTGGTGGCGGGCACCTGCAATCCCAGCTACTTGGGAGGCTGAGGCAGGAGAATCACTTGAACCTGGGAGGTGGAGGTTGCAGTGAGCCAAGATATGGGTGACAGAGCAAAACTCTGTCTCAAAATAAATAAAAAATAAAACACTGGGTACAATTTTGCTAATAGTGGCTTATTCACAGATATAAATAAAGTATTAGCATAAATCGTAGCCTTAAAAAGGACTTTTAAATGTCCTTTTATATAGAATTTTACATGTTCTTGGCTGGGCGCGGTGGCTCACGCTTGTAATCCCAGCACTTTGGGAGGCCGAGGCGGGCGGATCACGAGGTCAGGAGATCGAGACCACGGTGAAACCCTGTCTCTACTAAAAATACAAAAAAAAAAAAATTAGCCAGGCGTGGTGGTGGGCGCTGTAGTCCCAGCTACTCGGAGAGGCTGTGGCAGGAGAATGGCGTGAACCCGGGAGGCGGAGCTTGCAGTGAGCCAAGATTGCGCCACTGCACTCCAGCCTGGGCAACAGAGCGAGACTCCGTCTCAAAAAAAAAAAAGAATTTTACATGTTCTTCAAAAAATAGTATGTAATTGAGATAAAGATTAGAAGGGAATATGTAGAAATAGAAATAATTATGTTAGAGTGATAGGATTATGTAATTTTTTCTTTGTATTTACTCAGTTCATCAAACTTTCTAATATACCCTGATTATACTGATTATATTACCTCCTACACTGACTCAAAATCTTTTTTTTCCCCTCAGGTGGTGACATGTCTAAGAATGTGAGCCAGTCACAGATGGCAAAATTGAACCAACAAATGGCCAAAATGATGGATCCTAGAGTTCTTCATCACATGGGTAAATACCAAGTTGTTGGCAGTTACTAATGCAGTTTAATTTGAGGGTTGAGTTTTAATGATAAGCCTTTTGTTGTAATATTATGAAAATATGTTCAAAAGGTGTGTGATTTCAGGGAAATGGCCATCTAAATCCTAAGTTGAATTAAATTGTAATAGGGCTTATTAGCTGAGGGCTTATTAGCTGAGGTCTTATTCATTCCTCTCCTGCCATCTGTGTGATGTTTGAGCAAGCTGTTGAATCATCTTTTGTTTGTTTGTTCTGGTGACTTTTTCCCTTATTTTAGAATCTGGATATTTTCAATTATATGACTGAGGATTTTTAACATGAGTTCTACTTTGACTGTATAACCTTTACAAAGTTCCTTAAACTTTCTGAACCTCACTTTCCCCTTCGGTAAAATCACAGATCGTATCTCATCAAGATATTGTGACAATTAAATGAGATAATATATATGAAGACATTCAGTACAATTCTGGGCATATAGTAGATGTTCAATAAATGAATCATTTTCTTTTTGTAAGTCCTATGAAATAATCCGCTATTGATTATTTTTTATGTAACTTAGAGTAAGACCCTTTTGGATTTATAAGAAAAAAAATTTTCGTTTAGATTTATTGACTGTGTGACTGGTAGTATCCTAAGATCTTTTTATGTATCACCTCATTTATTCCTTACAATAACTCCATAAAATAGGCTATTCATTCTCTTTTATTGATGAAGATACTGGTGATAATACAAATTTTTAGGTGGTACGTTCTTTAAGGCCGATGACTAACTTGCAATCAGAATTCAGTATTTTTAGAAGTACTTATTAGGCAAAAGTAATAAATGTTTCCAGTTCTGCTTAATAATTACCTGTTTTTAACTCTACTTCCCTACTTTTGCTCTAGGTGGTATGGCAGGACTTCAGTCAATGATGAGGCAGTTTCAACAGGGTGCTGCTGGCAACATGAAAGGCATGATGGGATTCAATAATATGTAAAGAAAATGCCTTAATATAAACTGACTCAGTTGAATACCTAATTTGCTGAGACCTCAGAGTTTCCCTTCTTTTTGCAAATTGGGGGGAAAGTGTATTTTTCTTGCTTATCATGCACTCTTTCCTTTTCTTCTTTCCCCCTTTTCCCCTCCTTTTCTTTTTCCTTCCTTCTTTCCTCCCTTTAATGTAAGGGAGAAATACATGGTTTTTGTGGAAATCATTATATGTTTGCTTTAGATTTTCTTCTGTTTTCACCATCATAACACTTAAGTTAAATCATGATGTAAAATTTTAGTACTTAAAGATTTTTAATTGTCTTGAAGGCCAAGCATTGCATTTGTAAACAGTCCTGGTCAGTAGTTAAATAATGTTTCAATTAAAATGCTGTAAAATAAACTTCAAAGTGGTTATAAGTTAAGGGGTTGTTAATTTTCTTTATGGTTAAACATTATCAGTTTATCACACTAAAAACTCAATGGAAAAGCCAATAGATAAATGTCATTTAAAACTATGCCTGGGGCCAAGCACGATGGCTCACGCCTGTAATCCCAGCACTTTGTGAGGCTGAAGTGTGGATCTCTTCAGCCTAGGTGACAGAAGGAGGATCACCTGAGGTCAGAAGTTCAAGACCAGCCTGGCCAACATGGAAACCCGTCTCCACTAAAAATACAAAAGTTAGCTGGGCGTAGTGATGCATGCCTGTAGTCCCAGCTACTCGGGAGGCTGACGCATGAGAATCTCTTGAACCCGGGAGGCGGAGATTGCAGTGAGCCGAGATCGCGCCTCTGCCCTCCAGCCTGGGTGACAGAGTGAGACTCCGTCTCAAAAGAAAAAAAAAAAAAAAAAAGAAATTAAGAGGCCAAGTGTGGTGGCTCATGCCCAGGCTGGTCTGGAACTCCTGAGCTCAAGTGATCCACCTGCCTTGGTCTCCCAAAGTGCTGGGATTACAGGCCTGAGCCACTGCACCCAGCCAATCATTGATTTTTTTTTTTTCTTTTTTGAGATGGAGTCTTGCTTTGTTGCCCAGGCTGGAGTGCAGTGGCACGATCTCGGCTCACTGCAACCTCTGCGTCCCAGGTTCAAGTGATTCTCCACCTTAGCCTCCTGAGTAGCTGGGATTACAGGCACATGACAACACACCTGGCTAATTTTTTTTTTTTTTTTGAGACAGAGTCTCCTTCTGTCACCCAGGCTGAAGTACAATGGCATGATCTTGGTTCACTGCAACCTCCACCTCCCAGGTTTGAGCAATTCTCCTGCCTCAGCCTCCCTAGTAGCTGGGATAACAGGTGCGCACCACCATGTCTGGCTAATTTTTGTATTTTTAGTAGAGATGGGGTTTCACCATGTTGGCCAGGCTGGTCTCAAACTCCTGACCTCAGGTGATCCACCTGTCTTGGCCTCTCAAAGTTCTGGGATTACAGGCATGAGCCACTGCACCCGGCCAATTTTTGTATTTTTAGTAGAGATGGGGTTTCACCATGTTGGCCATGCTGGTCTTGAACTCATGGCCTCGAGTGATGTGCCCACTCTGTCCTCCCAAAGTGCTGGGCTTACAGGCATGAGCCACCATGCTTGGTTTAATCTTTCATTTTTTTAAAGCCATTTTTGTTATGTTTTCAACATACCAAAAATATACTTGAAGAACTTGATATACTTCGATGATAATAGCAAATGTATACATCTTCTAAAGGAAAAATAATTGCAAGTATTAGGTTGTCACTATTATATATTAAAAATAATGACCTGACAGGAGTTCGAGACCAGTCTGACCAACATGGCGAAACCCTGCCTCTATTGAGAGTATAAAAATTAGCTGGCAGACACCTGTAATCTCAGCTACTCGAGAGGCTGGGACAGAGGAGTCGCTTGAACCTGGGAGGCAGAGGTTGCAGTGAGCCAAGATCGTGCCACTGCACTCCAGCCTGTGCGACAAGAGCAAAACTCTTGTCTCAACAACAACAAAAAAAAGGCCAGGCATGGTGGCTCATGCCTGTAATCCCAGCACTTTGGGAGGCCTAGGCGGGAGGATCATGAGGTCAGGAGTTCGAGACCAGCTTGGCTAACATAGTGAAACCCCGCCTCTACCAAAAATACAAAAGAATTAGCCAGGTACGGTGGCACGCACCTAGTAGTCCCAGCTACTTGGGAGGCTGAGGCAGGAGAATCACTTGAACTCGGGAGGTGGAGGTTGTGGTAAGCTGAGAGTGTGCCACTGCACTCCAGCCTGGGCAATGGAGCAAGACTCCGTCTCAAAAAAAAAAAAAAAATGACCTGAATCTAAAATGAAAGTTAAAAACATAAATCATGAGACCGGAACAAAGTTGATTTGGTTTTTGGTTATCTTGGATTGCTGCATGGTTCATTTGGAACAATGGCTTTTAAATAAATTAAGGAATTGAAAATACTGGAATAATTTATATTATGCCTATTCATTATTGACATCAAGTAGATAATATATATGGTATAACAGTGTATTCTGAATTAGTATGAACTGATCTTCAGCAAGTGATTGATTTGTAGAAGTAAGAATGAAAGAAATAGTTTTTAGAAACAGTTTTTATGGTGCTAATTTTTTATGACTCCTGTTTAAAAAAGATCTTGTCGCCAGTAATCCCAGCACTTTTGGAGGCCGAGGCGGGTGGATCATGAGTTCAGGAGTTCAAGACCAGCCCGGCCAACATGGTGAAACCCCGTGTCTAATAAAAATAAAAAAAATTAGACGGGTGTGGTGGTGGGCACCTGGAATCCCAGCTACTTGAGAGGTTGAGGCAGTAGAGTTGCTTGAACCCGGGAGTCGGAGGTTGCAGTGAGCTGAGATTGGACCACTGCACTCCAGGCTGGGCAACAAAAATGTGAAACTTCATCTCAAAAAAAAGAATGCAATTGAGATTTTCCTGTTAACTTGGGCAAAGGTTTTATATCCCTTTAAAAACTAAAATAAAAAGGTTTTAGCTAGTTTTTCTGCTAGCTAAAGACTAGAATAACCCTGTAGAAAATTATATACCATGTTAAAATGATGTATCTTGTGTTCTGCAGAAATCTTACTAAGCTATAAACATTTGACAACAGAGAAAATACTGTTCTCCAAAGTAGTTTTCTTATTAACTGATGCGTACTACCTTTTCTAGGTACACGTTTGTGACTCTATTCTCAGGGTATCAATTTTGCATTTTGACCAAAAAAGGAAATTGAAACCTGTGGCCATAATAACCTTGATGGCTTCAGGCATAGTTTTAAATATTTGTGTGTCTGACACAAACAATATTTTTTAAATATATATTTTATATCTTTTTCGGAAGCAAAAATAACAATAACAAGACAGGCACAGTGACGAGACATTGACACACACCTGTAGTACCAGCTACTTGTGAGGCTGAGGTGGGCAAATCAGTGAATTGCTTGAGTCCAGGAGTTGGTGGTCACAATGAACTATGATCATTTATGAATAGTCACTGCTGATGAATAGCCACTGCACTCCAGCTTTGGCAACATAGGGAGATCTCAACTAAAAAACAACTGAATGCAGTAGCTCATGCCTGTAATCCCAGCACTTTGGGAGGCTGAGGTGGGCTGATCGCTTGAGCCCAAGAGTTCCAGACAAGCCTGGGCAACATGGTGAAATTCCACTGCTACAAAATACAGAAATTAGGCTGGGTGTGGTGGCTCATACCTGTAAAACCAGCACTTTGGGAGGCCAAGGCGGGTGGGTCACTTGAGGTGAGGAGATTGAGACCAGCCTGGCCAATAAGGTGAAACCCTGATTTTACCAAAAATACAAAAATTAGCTGGGCATGGTGGCCGGTGCCTGTAATCCGAGCTACTCAGGAGGCTGAGGCACGAGAATCACTTGAACCTGGGAGGCAGAAGTTGCAGTCAGCCAAGACCACACCACTGCACTCCAGCCTGGGTGACAGAGTGAGACTCTAATAAAAAATAATAATAATAATACAGAAACTAGCCCGGCATAGTGGTGTGCACCTGTAGTCCCAGCTACTTGGGGGACTGAGGCAGGAGGCTCACTTGAGCCTAGGAGGTCAAGGCTGCAGTGAGCCAAAATTGTACCACTGCACGCCAGCCTGGGTGACAGTGAGACCCTGTCTCTAAAAAATAAGTAAATAAATAACTAAAACAAAGGACAACTAAAGGTCTAGGACACTTTGTTCAGCTTCCCTTTATCTTTCTTTTTCTGCTAAAATGAGGAAATTGAAAATGTTCTTTAAAATTCTGATTCCATTAAGTCCTCAAATTGTCATTTTAGTTACAAAAGCTATCCTTCAGTTCTCACAGTTTTTATTCAAGTGATGTTTCACAGCATAAGTACTATATACCTGTATTAATCTGTTTTGATGCTGCTGATAAAGACATACCCAAGACTGGATAATTTGTAATGAAAATGAGGTTTAATGGACTTACAGTTCCAGGTGGCTGAGGAGGCCTCAAAATCATGGTTGAAGGCAAAAGGCACATCTTACATGGCGGCAAGAGAGAATGAGAACCAAGCAAAAGGGGTTTCCCCTTAAAAAACTATCAGTTCTCATGAGACTCATTCACTACTATGAGAATGGTATGGGGGAAACTGCCTCCATGATTCATTTATATACCACCAAGTCCACAGCCAAACCATATCATTCTGCCCCTGGTCCCTCCCAAATATCATGTCCTCACATTTCAAAACCAGTCATGCCTTCCCAACAGTCCCTCACAGTCTTAACTCGTTTCAGCATTAACTCAAAAGTCCACAGTCCAAAGTCTCATCTGAGACAAGGCAAGTCAAGTCCCTTCTACCTCTGAGCCTGTAAAATCAAAAGCAAGTTAGTTACTTCCTAGATACAATCGGGGTACAAGCATTGGGCAAATACAGTCATTGCAAATGGGAGAAATCGGCCAAAACAAAGGGGCTACAGGCCCCATTCAAGTCTGAAATCCAGTGGGGCAGTCAAATCTCAAAGCTCCAAAGTGATCTTTGCCTCCTTTGTCACACATCCATGTCACGCTGGTGTAAGAGGTGGGCTCCCACAGCCTTGGGCAGCTGTGCCCCTTTGGCCTTGCAGGGAACAGCCCCCCTCCCAGCTGCTTTCACAGGCTGGTGTTGTCTGTGGCTTTTCCAGGTGCACAGTGCAAGCAGTTGGTGGATCTACCATTCTGGGGTCTGGAGGATGGTGGCCCTCTTCTCACAGCTCCACTAAGTAGTGCCCCAGTGGGGACTCTGTGGGGGGCCTCCAACCCCACATTTCCCTTCTGCACTGCCCTAGCAGAGGTTCTCTGTGAGGGCCCTGCTCCTGCAACAATCTTCTGCCTGGACATCCAAGCGTTTTCATATATCCTCTGAAATCTAGGTGCAGGTTCCCAAACCTCAGTTCTTGACTTCTGTGTGCTCACAGGCTCAACATCACGTGGAAGGTGCCAAGGCTTGGTACTTGCATCCTCTGAAGCCGTGGCCTGAGCTGTACCTTGGCACCCTTTAGCCATGGCTACAGTGGCTGTGACACAGGGCACCAGGTCCCAAGGCTGCATACAGCAGGGGGCCCTGAGCCCAGCCCACAAAACCATTTTTTCCTCCTAGGCCTCTGGGCCTGTTATAGGAGGGGCTGCTGCAAAGGTCTCTGACATGCCCTGGAGACATTTTCCCCACTGTCTTGGTGATTAACATTTGGCTCCTTTTTTTTTTTTTTTTTTTTTTTTAAGACAGAGTTTCGCTCTTGTTGCCCAGGCTGGAGTGCAATGGCACAATCTCAGCTCACTGCAACCTCTGTCTCCTGGGTTCATGTGATTCTCCTACCTCAGCCTCCTGAGTAGCTGGGATTCCACGCACATGCCATCACACCTGGCTAATTTTGTATTTTTAGTAGAGATGGAGTTTCTCCATGTTGGTCAGGCTGGTCTCAAACTCCCAACCTCAGGTGATCTGCCTGCCTAGATACAATGGGGGTACAGGTGGCAAGAGAGAATGAGAACCAAACAAGAGAGGTTTCCCCTTAAAAAACCATCAGTTCTCATGAGACTCATTCACTACTATGAGAACAGTATGGGGGAAACCACCTCCATGAGTCATTTATGAACCGCCTCCATGATTTATTTATATACCACCAGGTCCACAGCCAAACCATATCATTCTGTCCCTGGCCCCTCCCAAATATCATGTCCTCACATTTCAAACCCAATCATGCCTTCCCAACAGTCCCCCACAGTCTTAACTCATTTCAGCATTAACTCAAAAGTCCACAGTCCAAAGTCTCATCTGGGATTACAGGCGTGAGCCACCGCAGCTGGCAGCTCCTCATTACTTATGCAAATTTCTGCAGCCAGCTTGAATTTCTCCGCAGAAAATGGGTTTTTCTTTTCTATCACATAGGCTGCAAATTTTCTGAATTTTTATTCTGTTTCCCTTTTAAAAGGGAATACTTTTAACAGCACCCAAGTCACCTCTTGAATGGTTTGCTGCTTAGAAATTTCTTCCTCCAGAGGCTGGGTGCAGTGGCTCATGCCTGTAATCCCAGCACTTTGGGAGGCTGAGGCTGGCAGATCACGAGGTCAAGAGAGCGAGACCATCCTGGCCAACATGGTGAAACCCCGTCTCTACTAAAAATACAAAAATTAGCTAGGCATGGTGGCATGCGCCTGTAGTCCCAGCTATTTGGGAGGCTGAGGCAGGAGAATCGCTTGAACCCAGGAGGTGGAGGTTGCAGTGAGCTGAGATCATGCCACTGCACTCCAACTTGGGTAACAGAGCGAGACTCCATCTCAAAAAAAAAAAAAAGAAATTTCTTTTGCCAGATACCCTAAATCATCTCCCTCAAATTCAAAGTTCCACAAATCTCCAGGGCAGAGGCAAAATGCTGCCAGTCTTTCTGCTAAAAGATAGCAAGAGTCACATTTACTCCAGTTCCCAACAAATTCCTCATCTCCATCTGAGACCACCTCAGCCTGGATTTCATTGTCTATGTCATTATCAGCATTTTGGCCAAAGCCATTTAACAAATCTCTAGGAAGTTCCAAACTTTCCTATGTTTTCCTGTCTTATTCTGAGCCCTCCAAACTGTTCCAACCTCTGCCTGTTACCCAGTTCCAAAGTTGCTTACACATTTTTGGGTATCTTTACAGCAGCACTCCACTCTACCAGTACCAGTTTACTGTATTAGTCTGTTTTCATGCTGCTGATGAAGACATACCCAAGACTGGGTAATTTATAATGAAAAAGGTTTAACTGACTCACAGTTCCATGTGGCTGGGGAGGCCTCACAATTATGGTGGAAGGCGAAAGGCACATCTTACATGGTGGTAGACAGGAGAGAATAAGAACCAAGCAAAAGGGGTTTCCCCTTACAAAACCATTGGATCTCATGAGACTTATTTGCTACCATGAGAACGGTATGGGGTAAACTCCCCCATGATTCAATTACCTCCCACCAGGTCCCTCCCACAACACGTGGGAATTATGGGAGCTACAATTCAAGATGAGATTGGGTGGGGACATAGCCAAACCAAATACCAAAATTAAATCCTTTAATAATTTAAACACATTTCCATTTGTTTTTCACTATTGTTAAAATTGACTCCATTTTTTTCATATACTCCCAACTTAGACCACTAGCTAGCTCTAATACCGTACAACATTGAATTCTTCCTGAATTTTATTATAATGTTAAATATACGTAACCATAAAACTAGGTGTAGCTTCCTTAAGCTTACAGTACTCATGTAATTATAAGACAACAACAAATTGAGAAATTAAATATCACAAACTACAAAATGAAGAAAGGGGAAATTAATGATTTTTTATTTATTAATTTTTTTTTTTGAGACAGGGTCTTTGCTCTGTCACCCAGGCTGGAGTGCAGTGGTGCAGTCATGGCTCACTGCAACCTTGACCTGGGCTTAGGCAATCCTCCCACCTCAGTCTCCTGAGTAGTTCGGACTATCAGAGTGTGCCACAACACTCAGCTAATTTTTTATTTTATTTCATTTATATTTTTGAGATGGAGTTTTACTCTGTCACCCAGGTTGGAGTGCAGAGGCACGATGTCAGCTCATTGCAACCTCCACCTCCTGGGTTCAAGCAATTCTCCTGCCTCAGCCTCCCAAGTCTGGGACCACAGGCATGTGCCCAGCTAATTTTTGTATTTTTAGTAGAGTGGGTGATTCATGCCTGTAATCCCAGCATTTTGGGAGGCCGAAGCGGGCAGATTACTGAGGTCAGGAGATCAAGACCAGCCTGGCTAACACAGTGAAACCCTGTCTCTACTAAAAATACAAAAATTAGCCAGGTGTGGCATGCGCCTGTAGTCCCAGCTACTTGGGAAGCTGAGGCAGGAGAATTGCTTGAACCTGGGAGGTGGAGGTTGCAGTGAGCCAAGACTGTGCCACTGCACTCCAGCCTGGGGGACAGAGTGAGACTCTGTCTCAAAAAAAAAAGAGAGATGGGTTTTCACTATGTTGGCCAGGCTGGTCTCAAACTCCTGACCTCAAGTGATCCACCTGCCTCGGCCTCCCAGAATGCTGGGATTACAGGCGTGACCCACTGTGCCCGGCCAATTTTTAAATTTTTTGTGAAGACAAGGTCTCACTGTGTTACCCAGGCTGGTCTTGAACTCCCGGGCTCAAGTGATCCTCCTGCCTTGGCCTCCCAGAAGTGCTGGTATTACAGACATAAGCCATGCCGCCCAGACAGAAATTAACGATTTAAATGTGATAGATGTCAGTGTTCTGAAAGTATCATATTTAATGGTATATAAGATACAAAGGTATATATATGCCCAATGCTTCACAATTTTCTGGAGAAATTTTTTGGAAAAAATTAAATTCTTTTTATCATGTAATGTGTGTTATATAAACCATTATTTTGTTCAAGTAAATACAGTATGTTACAATGTGAGAGTAAGTCCTAAGTTCTAATATGCAGTAATAGTGTACTAATATTATTAGTAATGTGAAATATAGTATCACGTAACTAAAAAGAAATATAATGTTATACATGAATACTGATAAACAGGTAGCAACAAAACCAGGAAATTTGCTAGAGCTAAAGCCCCGTAATATGCATATTAATGTTACAGTAAAATTAATATATTAGTATTTTGGTGAATTTAGAAAATCTAAACAGCAAATCATAATATAAAATAAATTTGAATGAATTTATTTTACAGGTAGCTCTGGTACATATACACATACAAGCAAATATTTCAGTAAAAAATGGAACGAAGTATTGAAAATTAAAATGTGAAGGAATTTCAACTTGATGCTTATGTAGAGTAAAATATTTTAGTATTTGAATACAGAGAGCAGCCAGAGAATTTGAATGAGGTCTAATAAAAACAACCATGTCAGTGAGAATCATGGTTAAATACAATATAATTACTGATCTTCCTCAAGACTTACGAATAGTTATTGATAAATGAATAGTTATTGGTAAAGCCAAGTAAATGATCATATCCAAAACCAGAAGGCCATCATCACAGCTCAAGTCTACATCATTTGATCTCTTTATCACTATCATTCTTTGGATTCACTAGATTAGTCATCATCCTCAAAATTCTGCCCCAAGTTCTAATTACCACGTTCCAAACATTTAGGGGTTACATGAAGCTTGAACCTAGTACCTTCTTTGCTTTTGAGCCATGTGTTGTAGGAATGATGACTTTACACCTCACATGCTGGGGATTAATTTAAACTTTACCTCTAAGTCAGTTGGGTAGCCTTTGGCTTATTTTTGTAGCTAATTTTGTAGTAAATGGATGCACTGTGAAATCTTGCTATGATAGTTTTCCTCCACATTTTGCCACTAGGAGTAGGTAGGTACTCAGTTTTCAGTAATTGCTTACCTAAGACCCTAAGCCCTATGTCTCTTGTACTGGCCTTTATCTGTAATATGGGCATATTTAATACAATATAATTTTTGGAGTTTTGTTTTTTTTTTTTTTGAGACGGTGTCTTGCTCTGTCGCCCAGGCTGGAGTGCAGTGGTGCGATCTCGGCTCACTGCAAGTTCCGCCTCCCGGGTTCACGCCATTCTCCTGCCTCAGCCTCCCGAGTAGCTGGGACTACAAGCACCCGCCACCATGCCCAGCTAATTTTTTGTATTTTTGGTAGAGACGGGATTTCGCCATGTTCGCCAGAATGGTCTTGATCTCCTGACTTCGTAATCCGCCCGCCTCGGCCTCCCAAAGTTCTGGGATTACAGGTGTGAGCCACCTCACCCGGCCAATTTTTGGAGTCTTTTAAAGTAAAAATATGCCTTGTAAGCTGGTAACTATGGTACATTTCCTTTTATTAATGTGGTGCTGACTGCCATATAGGTTCTTTTGAGTTTGGCATGTATATGCTACTTTTTGCAGTCCTTTCACTATGTTTTTCTCTCTTCATTTGAAGAGCATGTTACATATTTTAGCTTCGCTTGGCCTAAAAGATTCTCTCATTAGCCTAACACAGTGCATTGTTGCTACCACTTGGATCATAAGTGGAAAAACAGCCAAGAAAGTGCACAGTAATACTTGTTTGTAAGAGAGATGATTCAGTTGAATCTGACACTAAGAAACTCCCCCACCTGAGGTCTGAGATTCCTCTGACATTGCTGCATATAGGCTTTTCCTTTGCAGCCTGTGACTGTGGACTATTTTTCTTAAGCAAGATATGCTAAAGTTTTGTGAGCCTTTTTCCAGAGAGAGGTCTCATATCTGCATCAAGTGAGAACATATAATGTCTGCATATTTCCATATTTCAGGGATCATGTTTGCTTGTGTTTTATGCTTTTATATAGAAAGGGAAACTTGTTCCTCAGTGACCCAAAAGAGGTAGGAATTGTTATTGGATATCATCATTGGCCCACGCTTTCTGACCTTGGGAAATCAATTAAGGGGTTCATAATCTCAATTCTGTCAGAATTGGTACAAGAAATAGCTGCATGTTTCTTGAGATTCCACTTGGTAGGAAATAAGAATGTGAAACTCTTCAGTTGATGTGTGTCCCTTGTTTTTTTTGCAATTTCCTTCTTACTGTGTTAAAAAAAAGTATGATCTTGCTCTGAGAGAGGAGGCATTCTTAATCATGATCTTTAAAGATCAATAATATAATCCTTTCAAGGATTATGTCTTTATTATAATAAAGATCATTTGTCTTTAACAGAATCAATAATATAATCCCTTAAAGGATTATATCTTTGCCGGGCGCAGTGGCTCACACCTGTAATCCCAGCACTTTGGGTGGCCAAGGTGGAAGGATCACCAGGTCAGCAGCTCGAGACCAGTCTGGCCAACATAGTGAAACCCCATCTCTACTAAAAGTACAAAAAATAAGCTGGGTGTGGTGGTGTGCACCTGTAATCCCAGCTACTCGGGAGGCTGAGGCAGGAGAATCACGTGAACCCGGGAGGCAGAGGTTGCAGTGAGCCAAGATCGCACCATTGCACTCCAGCTCAGGTGACAGTGCAAGACTCTATCTAAAAAAAAAAAAAAAGGATTATATCTTTATATTTGTTATAGATTCTTATCAGAAGACACTCAGGGTTCTACAGATTTTAGATGAAGATGCACAGCTCTCCAACATTAAAATTACTGAGTCTAGGCATAGTGTGCAAAGAAAGCTAGTTATTTTATGCCTAATACCATACAGAAAATTCTAGGCCGGGCATGGTGGCTCACACCCGTAATTCCAGCACTTTGGAAGGCTGAGGCGGGTGGATCACTTGAGGCCAGGAGTTTGAGACCACCCTGGCCAACATGGTGAAACCCCGTTTCTGGTAAAAATACAAAAATTAGCTGGGTGTGGTGATGTGTGCCTGTAGTCCCAGCTTGGGACCTGAGGTGGGAGGATCACTTGAGCCTAGGAGATCGAGGCTGCAGTGAACCAAGAGCACGCCACTGCAATCCAGCCTGGGTGACAGAGTGAGACTGTCTCAAAAAAAAAAAAGAAAATTTTGGTGGTTGGATATCACTGGTATATTCTCACCACACACATACACACAAACACAAAACCTGACCAAATTTTAATTAACAAAACAAAACCTTACATAACATCAAATCTAAAACTTCACTTGGTATTTTCATCTGCTTCTTACATATAGAGCTTTAAAGCTTACTAAAAGACTTTTAAAAAGAAACATACTTTACTCATTTCCATCCAAATCTTCCAAATAACATACTCAACTTTGGTGTGGAAATGTCTTGCCTTCCTAACACTTACTGGCCTTGTATTTTTTGACATTTTCATTCTAAATGGGGCGGAATGGCTAAGTGTGTAGGTGGTGGAATCAGAATGCCTGGGTTTCAATCCTGGCTCTGCTGCTTACCAGCTGTGTCATTGGAGCAAGTTGCTTAACCTCTCTTTGTTTCCTCATCTATAACATGTTGGTAGTTACAGTAATATATCAGAATTGTTGTAAGGAATAAGAGTTAATACAAAGAAAGCAAAGTACCTGGCATATTGTGCTCCATAAGTGAAACCACTACCATGATTTTAATAACTTCTTCAGCCTGGGCAACATGGCGAAACCTCATCTCTACAAAAAATATAAAAATTAGCCAGGTGTGATGGCGCATGCCAGCTACTCAGGAGGCTGAGGTGGGAGGATCGTCTGAGTCTGCAGTGAGCCATAATTGTGCCACTGCACTCCAGCCTGGGTGATACAGTAAGGCCCTGTCTCAAAAAAAAAAAAAAAATTCTTTATGCTTAGACTGAACCTAAAATGCATTTTTATTTTTATCATCTTTATTTCTTGTGCATTATTTTTGATAAAAATATATTGTCCTGTTTGATGGATAACTTAAAAAATATTCTCTATCAAAGTATATATATGTAGCTATGTTAAAACCCTAAGAATGTCTTGTTTATTTGATGAACACTCCTGGTTATCAAATTTTATTCAGATTTATTTTCCCAGCCTTATGCAGAAATGGTTCAATCCAAATTTACCTTTTTAGCTCTATATGTATCATTAAATGATAAATTTAGACCACATTGTTTTCAAGTAGATAAATTATCGTAATACTTGAATTTATTTTTGTCATAGTGCTACGATACAATTTATGTTACAAAGTGAAAGAAGGAAAAATTTGGCACATTGCCTTGGTGCCCTACTTTTGGTTGAGCTATAACAGTTTGGAAATAATGACAAAAATATAAATGCCCCAAGTAAAACCACTAGAATTTCTATGCTTTTATGTTGCTTTGAGTTGATTTGTTTTGTTTTTGTTTTTTTGAGACGGAGTCTCGCTCTGTCGCCCAGGCTGGAGTGCGGTGGCGCAATCTTGGCTCACTGCAAGCTCCGCCTCCCGGGTTCACGCCATCCTCCTGCCTCAGCCTCCCGAGCAGCTGGGACTACAGGCGCCTGCCACCATGCCTGGCTAATTTTTTGTATTTTTAGTAGAGACGGGGTTTCACAGTGTTAACCAAGATGGTCTCGATCTCCTGACCTCGTGATCCACTCGCCTCGGCCTCCCAAAGTGCTGGGATTACAGGCCTGAGCCACCGTGCCCAGCCCGAGTTGTTGATTTGTAATAAACTGCTCTTCAATTGCATATTTGTGTTAAAAATAACTTTTTAGGAAATACTTCCAGTTCATGTTAGAATATAACTTGTACTTTGAATTTTCAGTAAACTAAGAAATATATTTGTAAACCATGAAAATATATTCTGCTTTGGCAATGAAAATTGTAATTTGAGGCCAGGTGTGGTGGCTCATGCCTGTAATCCCAGCACTTTGGGAGGCTGAGGTGGGTAGATCATCTGAGGTCAGAAGTTCGATACTAGCCTGGCCAACATGGTGAAACCCCGTCTCTACTAATAATACAAAAATCAGCCGGGCGTGGTAGTGCACAACTGTAATCTCAGCTACTCGGGAGGCTGAGGTGGGAGAATTGCTTGAACCCGGGAGGCGGATGTTGCAGTGCGCCAAGATTGTGCCACTGCACTCCAGCGTGGGCAAGACCCCATCTTAAAAAAAAAAAAAAAAAGAAAAAGAAAATTGTAATTTGATATTTAATTGCCAATTTGGAAAATAAAATCATGCATTTATAAATATTCCACAAATTTTTAGTAATAAAGATTGTTGATTGCCCTGCTTGCCAGTAAGAAGGAAGAGATTTTGAATACATATAATGCAGAACTGTGTTGTTTATGAATGCCAATTCATGAAGTCTTAACAATTGGTTCTTTATTTTTGTTTTCAATTTATGGCGGAGTTTGGTTTTGCTGTTTTGGACTGTCTCAACTCCCTGCTGATGCCACCATACAGAGTCAGATCATGTACTAACTTGTTTACTTCAGCAGCAACCTAACTTGATTTTATTACCAGGATACAGAGCAATATGGATTTCCAACTAGTTTTTAAGGTGTAGATAGTTTTCAAATGATTATTTGTTTTTAAAGTTTTTGGTTTTGTTTTTCGGTTCCAGTTATACATGGGATAGGAAGTGTACAATAACATTAGGCAGAGGGTAAGGAGAAGAACTTTGGCACAGAAGAGAAAGGCATATTTAATATTTGGGCCTGCTGTTGCTATGATGAAAAACATTTACAAGGTCATACAACTTTAGGGAGCATTTCTGAATTGAGACTAGTATGAAAATGGAATTTAAAGTATCAAATGAAGCCTCCCATAGCCAAAATAATGTATGTTTTGGTTTTGACCCCTACATATTTGTGAAAACTTTCATGCTAAAACAACAATAAACCATTTACCGGCAGAACCTCAGACTTGTTTGATGTTGAAGTCATGCAGTAATTGCATGATTTTTTACTTTGGTTGAACATTGCGAAAGACGGAAAAAATCTGGGACGCCCCCTCTAACATAAGCACACGACTTCAAGACACAGATAAAACATTCCTTACATTTGTCAAGATGGAAGCTTACTACTGCCCTTTGCTCTCCTTCAGGTCTTTTCACTTAACACTTTCTACAGTTATACTTAAGAATTTCAGACAAGATTAAGCAAATATCACGCCTGGGGTTCTTCTTTCGAGGGTATTTTGGCTGGACTGTCACCCACGTTAGGAATGGAAAGTGCAGCACGAGCCGTACATTTTACATTTTTCAGCAACCACATCCCATCACTAGCCTTTGAAGTACGACGACACAGCTGTCTTCATTTCACAAGTGCGGAAACCGAGGTCTTGCGGGGGTGACTGCCCCGGACGCAGCTGGTGAGGGGCTGCGCCGAGGTCGAGATGCCAGGCTTCAGGTACACGTACCAGGAATGACGTCACAGGCGGTGCCAGGCGGGGATCCACCAGCTCTGGATGCTTGTTGGCCGGAAGCGACGCCCCGCAAGGCCCCGCCCCGCCCCGCCTCGCCCGCGCGAGCCGGTAGTTGCGCCTCCCAGACTGCAGTCTTGGGAGTACGGAGCCCGGCGGGCTAGGCGAGGCGTGGGCTGGCCCCGCCTCTCAGGCCGGCGAGTCCCCTTCCCAGAGACTTGGCTAGGCGCGGCGCGAGGCGGGGCGCTGCGGGTGAGTCCCACTTCCCGACAGCCTGGCTCGGCCAGCGACTGGGCGGGGAGACCAAGGATGGAAGTGGGCTTACCGGCCATTACCCTCTTTCTCACCAGCGCCAGCAGCCCTGTGGTGGCGACGACGATGGACCAGGAGCCAGTGGGCCGTGTGGAACGAGGAGAAGCCGTCGCAGCCTCGGGAGCTGCGGCCGCCGCGGCATTCGGGGAATCTGCGGGGCAGGTAGGTGGGACCGCCGAGGCTGACGTCCGGGGAGCCGAGCCGCCTCCTTGCCTTCTCCGCGGGCCGCTCTTTTAGCCTGCCCGGCCGTCCTCCGAGCGGGCCGCCCCAGCTTTGGAGTTCCTCCTCACTGCACCCCTGTTTCTGCTCAGTGAGACCAGCTTGTGGGAAGGAGGGCCCCCCGCCTCACTCACCAACCCCTTGGTTGGCAGCACAGCAGACTTGGGCGGCCTCGGGTTCCTGGGGTGATAGTCCAGCTTCTGGTCTACCAGAGGAAGAAGGAAGGCGTGTCCCCCAGAGGCTGTCCTTGCAGTAGCTGGAAGCCAGGTGAGGGCGGCTTCAACCATTTCTCAGTCTCTTCCGGTGCGAGCGCCTGACTTGGCATCTGCCCTTTGCTTGGCATATGCCAAACGTTTACCGGCTTTAATTCACTGAATCCTTACAGTAACCACTCGAGGTGGGTGTTAGCCCCATTTCACCCCCGAGGCAACTAAGGTTCCGAGCTGCGCTGTCCAACAGAAATAGAATGCAAGCTGCATTGAAAATTGTAATTTAAAATTTTCCAGTAGGCACGTTTTAAAAAAGTGAAACCGATATTAATTTTAATAGCATATCTTATTTAACCTAATTTATCAAAACAATTTCAACCTAAAATTACTATGAAAGTTATTAATGAAGTATTTGCATTCTCTTTTGGAGTCTTTTCTAAGTCTTTTAAATCCTGGGTGCATTTTACACGCACAGCATATCGCAGTTCTGGCTGACCACATTTTAAGTGCGCAGTAGCCACATGTGGCTAGTGGTTACTGTATTGGACAGCGCTGGTTTAGAGAGTTAAAGTTTCTTGCAACTTTTCAGTATTAGACAAAAAACTTTGGGAGGCCAAGGTGGGTGGATCACCTGAGGTCAGGGGTTCGAGCCCAGTCTGGCCAACATGGTGAAACCCCTTGTCTACTAAAAATACAAAAATTAGCCGGGCGTGGTGGCGCTCGCCTGTAGTCCCAGCTACTCGGGAGGCTGAGGCAGGAGAATCGCTTGAACCGTGGAGGTGGAGGTTGCAGTGAGCCGAGATCACGCCACTGCACTCCAGGCTGGAGACAGAGCGAGACTGTCTCAAAACAACAACAACAACAACAAAAAACCCTTGAGTTGCTCATGTGTGTAACTCTTCCCATCCTCCATGAGAATGAAGCTTTTTCAGTAGCTTCATTTTTGAGACTAAGTACCTGAATGTTAGTAAGACATTTCCCCCAAACTGTGAGTATATCTCTGTGTATCTCTTATAGTATAAGATGTCGTTTGCATTAACAAAAGCTTATCCAGCCTGGGCAACAGAGCAAGAACCCATATTTTAAATAAAAAACTAAAAAAACTCCAAAAACAACACAACTTTCCCACATACCAGACTCTATATGGAATTTGTTTTTTCCCTCCTACTTAAGAAGGGGATTCAGGGGACAACGTGAATTGATAAGGAAGCCACGTCATTTTCAGTTGAGTTAAGACCTGTTGTTGGCAAGTGCGCTTACACTTAACCTTTGAGTCCATGGTGCTTGATGTTTTTCAATTTGATTTTTCCTGTTGTTACTAGAATTGTTTTTTTAAAATCACTACCTCCGCCCTGGATCTAATAGCAAAGTAAACACACCTGTACTTATGTACCAGCTAAATGTTGTTTGAAGTGCGAGGCTCTTTGATTTGGGTTAGTGATATTATGTTGTTTTCACGTTCTTGGTTAACAAATAACTACTTAAACAGTAAAGAAGGCTGTAGAACAAAAGATAAAAATTCACAGAAATACCCCACCACCACCCTTTCTTCATGTTCTCATTCCCCAAAGGTAACTATTAAGTTTTGGTGTAATCTGTCTGGAATTTTATCATTCAATATTATATATTTCTTATATATTGTATATATTATTAAATATTAAATATCTCTTCTTTCTCGTTAAACACCAATGAGTTCCATTTTCTGATTTGCCCTTTGTGCTTTTGGATTCACATTCCTGAATCAGAAACATCTTTGGGAACTCCAGTTCGGTGCCCAGGGGGTTGAGCACAGTAAGAGGGAAGAAGCCAGGGAAGTGGACATCTCAGGAGAGGGAGAGGCCGCTGTCTTACACTTCTTCCCAAGTTTGGCAGAACTAAAAAATCCCTAGTGCAATGTAGGGAAAGGGAGTAAGAGATAGGAGATAGGGTCTAGAATTAGGCCTCCAAACAGGCCATCCAGTACCTGTTGTGACATTCTTTTTTTTTTTCTTAAGTTGGAGTCTCACTCTGTGGCCCAGGCTGGAGTGCAGTGGTGTGATCTCGGCTCACTGCAACCTCCGCCTTCCGGGTTCATGCAATTCTCTTGCTTCAGCCTCCTGAGTAGCCCTATAGGACTACAGGCACGCGCCACCACGTCTGGCTAATTTTTGTATTTTTAGTAGAGGTGGGGTTTCACCATCTTGGTCAGGCTGGTCTTGAACTCCCGACCTCGTGATCCACCTGCCGCCTCGGCCTCCCAAAGTGCTGGGATTACAGGCGTGAGCCACCGCACTCGGCATCCTGTTGTGACATTCTATCCAGCAGCTTCTCTGAATAGACTTTTAACCAGAATCTCAGCCTTGATGTTTTTAAAGGAGTTAAAATTTCAGTACCACTCAGTGATTGATTTATTTGGCACCTCTGTTACCAAGCACTTACTATGTGCCAGGAACTCTAGGCTGAAAGATATAGCAGTACCTACCCCCATGTTGCTAATAGCCTAGTTGGGGAAGATGACAAAGAATAAATTCCAAGTGTAGTATGTGTTTTAAAGAAGTCTGGGTGCCGTGGGAGTATATACAAAAAATTGCCATTAAAACCAGATCCTGAGCTGGGCGGGGTGGCTCATGCCTATAATCCCAGCACTTTGGAAGGCTGAGGCGAGTGGATCACGAGGTCTGGAGTTCGAGACCAGCCTGGCCAACGTGATGAAACCTCCATCTCTACTAAAAATAGAAAAATTAGCTGGGTATTGTGGCTCACGCCTGTAGTCCCAGCTACTTGGGAGGCTGAGGCAGGAGAATCGCTGAAACCCAGGAGGTAGAGGTTGCAGTGAGCCAAGGTCGCACCACTGCACTCCAGCCTGGATGACAGAGCAAGACCCCTTTTCAAAAAAGAAAAAAACAGATCCTGAGAATAAAGATAAGCGCATTTATAGTTTGGTTAACTATAAAATGGAGTAAAATGTTAATTGACATAGTACCTCATAATTTCCTGGTGTTATGAAACTATCAGATCTTTGGGGTTTGTTATGGAATTTGCATAATTGGCAGTGAAATTTTTCTTACTTGCAGATTTATAAAATGAAGCATTTGGAAAATTCACAGTCTAACTTTTTTTGTTTTGTGAAACAGAATCTCACTCTGTTGCCCAGGCTGAAGTGCATGGCACGATCTCGGCTCGCTGCAACCTCCACCTCCCAGGTTCAAGCGATTCTCCTGCCTCAGCCTCCTGTGTAGCTGGGATTATAGGCACGCTCCACCACGCCCGGCTAATTTTTGTATTTTTTTAGTAGAGGTGGGGTTTCACCATGTTAGCCAGGGTGGTCTCACACCCCAGACTTCAAGTTATCTGCCCGCCTCGGTCTCCCAAAGTGCTGGGATTACAGGCGTGAGCCACCGTGCCCAGCCATGTGTAAATTTTATTTGTAATTATTGGATTTCTGGTTCAAGTTGATGTTTGAAAAAGAAAAAAAAGAAAAATCTTTTAAAAATATAATTATTGGGAATTTTGTATCAAATGATTTTCTGGTTGGTTTTACCTGTTAGTGCTTCCTTCATTGCCCCCCACCCCCACCTCCCAAGTAGAGGTTGGAATCATTATCCCTAATCTGAAATACTCTAAAATCTGAAGCTTTTTGAGCACTGACATTCCTTCCTTTGCCTGGGTCATAGAAGGAAAAAATTAAGCCAATGAGAGATTGCTAGAGGGAGCAGTGAGAAGCCTCTACTGTCTTGGGGGTGGGATAGGGTGGGGCATGGTGGTATACTGTGAAGGATCTGAGCTCTCTATTCACTGACTGGAGCTGTTGCATTGACATTAGATCCATCCAGTTAGTAGGATGACTGGAGATCTAACTTAGCTCATCTATCTTTCCTTTGCATAGGAAATTAAGGGATCCAAAAAGCTGAGTCATGGTCCAAAAGGAAACGTTGATCTCAGGACAACCATAGCCAAATTTTATCTCAAGGGTAAACATGAGACTGGGTAGGGATGGCTATCAGTGCCTGGGGATTGGTAGGGGTTGGGGATGGGTAGAAGAAATGTGTCCTGGGTTAACTACTTGTTTATTTTTTTCATGGACACAATAAATGACCTGATCTTCCCTTGTTAAGGGCTGGGATTTGTTTGAACCCTCAGGACAGACTAGAAAGAATTGTGACTTTTTTTCATGTTAATACATAGATAGCCTATGTTACCAAATTTTATTTTTTAAGATAGTTTATTATTTTTATTTTTTAAGATGGAGTCTCGCTCTGTCACCCAGACTGGAGTGCAGTGGCACGATCTCAGCTCACTGCAGCTGCCACCTCCTGGGTTCAAGTGATTCTCATTCCTCAACTTCCCGAGTAGCTGGGACTACAGGTGCGTGCCACCACGCCCAGCTAATTTTTGTTTTTTTTAGTGGAGACAGGGTTTCACCATGTTGGCCGGGCTGGTCTCCAACTCCTGACATCAGGTTATCCACCTGCCTTGGCCCCCTAAATTGCTGCCATTATAGGCCTGAGCCACGGCACCCAGCCTTATTTTTTTGAGACAGTCTGGCTCTGTTGCCCAGGCTTGAGTGCAGTGGTGCGATCTCGGCTCACTGCAACATCCACCTCCTGGGTTCAAGTGATTCTCATGCCTCAGCCTCCCAAGTAGCTGGAATTACAGATGTGTACCACCATGCCTAGCTGATTTTTGTATTTTTAGTAAAGATGGGATTTTGCCATGTTGGCCAGCCTGGTCTTGAACTCCTGACCTCATTTGATCCTCCTGCCTCAGCCTCCCAAAGTGCTGGGATTACAGGTGTGAGCCACCACTCCTGGCCTGTTACCGAATTTTCGTGATCTGCAGTTCAAATCCTGGCTAATGACTAAACTTACCTTTGGGAGGTGAAAGGCAGAGAAAAATCGTATCTGTTTTCTAAGAAGGACCTTAGAAGATTAAGATGAAACAATATATAAAAATAAAGTAGCTTAACTGGGCAGTTCACTGTTTTTATCAGTATAATACTTTTTTTGCAATAGCAATTCAAAGAGCTTTTCCAGTGGTTGAACAGCAGTCACAGGTTTAAATTATGTTTGCTTATAACCACAAGAATCTTTATAGAGAACAAAATGTTTGTACTCTGGACTATCCTAGAGAATTCTATGAACATAGACTCTAATCATGACAGTACTGTAGTCCTGTATATGCAAAAAGAATAAAAGGCCTCCTTTGACTACTCCCTTGTCTGCTCCTTCTCCCCCATCTTAGTTTCTATTCATAGAGTAACCACTGTTGCCAGATTTTTCTTCACAATTGTATGTAGTGTACCTTTTTGAAATCTGGAAGTTTAAACTTCAGGCAGTTTTTTTTTTTTTTTTTTTTTCGAGATGGAGTCTTGCTGTGTTGCCCAGACTGGAGTGCAGTGGTGTGATCTCGGCTCACTGCAAGCTCTGCCTTCCAGGTTCACGCCATTCTCCTGCCTCAGCCTCCCAAGTAGCTGGGACTACAGGCACCTGCCACTGCGCCCAGCTAATTTTTTGTATTTTTAGTAGAGACGGAGTTTCACCGTGGTCTCGATCTCCTGACCTTGTGATCCGCCCACCTCGGCCTCCCAAAATGTTGGGATTACAGGTGTGAGCCACCGCACCTGGCCCAACTTCAGGCAGTTTTCTTAGGAGTTTAAACTTGAGGCAAGAGGGCAATGAAAAGAAGCTCTTCACCATCTCCCACTATATATATGGTGTAAATATATAGGAGTAAAATTTGTATTAGAATTCCAGCTCAGGCACAGTGACGTACGCTTGTAATCCTAAAACTTTGGGAGGCTGAGGTAGGAGGATTGCTTAAGGCCAGTAGTTGGAGACCAGCCTGGGCAACATAGCCAGACACTGTCCCTATAGAAAAAAAAATTAGCCAAGTGTGGTGGCATGCTCCTATAGTCCCAGGTACTCAGGAGGTGGACACAAAAGGATCACTTGAGGCCAGGAATTTGAGATTGCAGTGAGCCATGATTGCACCACTGCTCTCCAGCCTAGGCAACAGCCAGACCCTGTCTGGGGGAAAAAAAAATTCCATAGACTACTAAAGTTTAAGAACTTGTGAAATCTTTTTACTATCAGAAATCTCTTTTGTTACATATGTATTACTGGCCAAGACATCTGGAAGTTCAGAGATAGAACACTGATAATCTGCTTTCCAGATTTGGTTTACAAATGGTGGGTTTTATTTGGTCTGCCGTAGTCTTGCCACTGTACTCCAGCCTGAGCAACAGAGTGAGACCCTGTCTCATAACAAACCAAAACTGCTTAAAGATTTGTTTGTTTCTTTACTACAATAAACCTACCAAAAGTTTTTCACGTGCAATGAAAGAAAATTAATCTCACTTGAAACTCTCATTTTCTTAAAATATCGTTGATATAGATGAGTAACGAAAGAGGCTTTGAAAATGTAGAACTGGGAGTCATAGGAAAAAAGAAGAAAGTCCCAAGGAGAGTCATCCACTTTGTTAGTGGCGAAACAATGGAAGAATACAGCACAGATGAAGATGAAGTTGATGGCCTGGAGAAGAAAGATGTTTTGCCTACTGTTGATCCGGTAGGTTTGATATTGATGATTCTTTCCTCAGTGGGCTTTGTTTTGATTTATTTTTTTTCCCTAAACATTGAGTGGAAGGGACCTTTTGAGGTTTGAATCAACTATATTCTTATTATAAAATATTATGTGTGGTGATTTTGATAGAAGATAATATTTTTACATGATATGGATGGAAACATTTCCAGCATTTCAGTAGCCTGAAACAGCTTGTTTTTCAGTGTCAGAGTACTGTGTTAGTATGGATAGATTTAAGATTGATCAGCCGGGCGCAGTGGCTCACACCTGTAATCCCAGCACTTTGGGAGGCTGAAGTGGGTGGATCACCTGAGGTCAGGAGTTTGAGAACAGCCTGGCCACCATGGCGAAACACCATCTCTACTAAAAATACAAAAAATTAGCTGGATGTATTGGTGGACACCTGTAATCCCAGCTACTTGGGAGGCTGAGGCAGGAGAATTGCTTGAATCTGGGGGGCAGAGGTTGCAGTGAACGAAGATCACGCCATTGCACTCCAGCCTGGGGGACAGAGCGAGACTCTGTCTCAAAAAAAAGATTTATCTTACTAAATTGAGTGCTTGAATCCCAGTACCTTTGATTTAAGGACTGTACTACCATGATAGTTTCCACTCAAAACTTAGGGAGTTGTCAGCTTTTTAAAATATTGCCTCAACAGGACAATGGCACGAACCCGGGAGGCGGAGCTTACAGTGAGCCGAGATCGCGCCACTGCACTACAGCCTGGGCAACCGAGTGAGACTCCATCTCCAAAACAAAACAAAACAAAACAAAACAAAACAAAACAAAACAAAAGTTTGCCTCAAGTTTTGATTGGAAGATAAGAATATACATTTCTGAACTTTGTATGCCTTATCAACTAACTTGGAGAATTTCTAAATTATACAAGATGTGACTATACAATTATGAGACTAGCTATATATTTATAAAGAAATTTTTATTTATTTATAAAGAAATGCCCTTCAAGTAATTACTTTGAGAATCCAGGTAATCACATATTTACTGACTTTCTAACAGGTACTATTTTAAGCAGTGGGTGATATAAATTTCTGCTCTCATGTACTAGTGAGAAGACAGGCAGTAAATGCATACGTACTATAATTATCAGGCTATGAAAAGTGCTATAAAGAAAATTAAGCATAGTAACAGAATAGAGAATTGTTTATATTTGATTTTAAAAATGTTATTCATTTTCATCAGATTTGACTTTAAATATTTGGCTATTAGAAAATCATGCCGGGTGTGGTGGCTGACACCTGTAATCCCAGCACTTTGGGAGGCCAAGGTGGGCAGATCACCTGAGGTCAGGAGTTCAAGACCAGCCTGACCAACATGGAGAAACCCCATCTCTACTAAAAATACAAAAAAATTAGCCAGGCATGGTGGCGCATGCCTGTAATCCCAGCTACCAGGGAGGCTGAGGCAGGAGAATCGCTTGAACCCAGGAGGCGAAGGTTGCCGTGAGCCAAGATCGCGCCACTGCACTCCAGCCTGGGCAACAAGAGCAAAACTTGGTCTCAAAAAATAAAAAAATAAAAAAAATAAAAAGTCATAAGCAGGTCAGGAGCAGTGGCTCACGCCTGTAATCGCAGCACTTTGGGAGGCCAAGGTGGGTGGATCACCTGAAGTTAGGAGTTTGAGACCAGCCTGGCCAACATGGTGAAACCGTGTCTCTACTAAAAATATAAAAAATTAGGCAGGCGTGATGGCAGGTGCCTGTAATCCCAGCTACTCAGGAGGCTGAGGCAGGAGAATCGCTTCAACCTGGGAAGCAGAGGTTGCAGTGAGCTGAGATCGTGCCATGGTACTCCAGCCTGGTCAACAAGGGTGAAACTCCATCTAAAAAAAATATATATATAGATCAGATTTACTACACAGAAAATATTCAAAGGATTATACCATATACTCTGAAGGTAGTTCCAAATGCAGGTAGAATATTAAAGAGGTATTTCATGCAATGAAATAATTGTTGGAATAAATGTCTTCTTTTTAATTACTTTGAAGGGTTAATTCATGTTTATCTGTATATATTTATGTGTATTTGCTTATGTTTTTAAAAGTCATTGTCTCAAAAGGTGGCCTATGTTTACCTAGAAGCAGAATAAACACAGTTATAAAAAGAATATATCTATTACTTTACTAAAGATTTACACCTTTTTTAAACCTTTGAGATACAGTTTACATACCATATAATTCAACCATTTATATTTTACAATGTAGTGATTTTAATTATTCACAGATAATTATGTATGGATATATATGGCACAACCATTGCCATAGTCAATTTTAGTACATTTACATCACCTCAAAAGAAACTTGACGTTCTTATCAGAGTAAGTGAAAGATAAGTAAATAAAAAGAAACCACATACCTTTTAGCCATCAGCCCTGATCCTCCATCCCACCTGCCACCACTAATCTACTTTCTGTGCATAGATTTTCCTATTTTATATGAATGGACTCATCTGTGGTCTTTCACGTATCATAATGTTTTTAAGGTTCATTTATGTTATAGCATGTGTTACTACTTCATTCCTTTTTATGGTCAAGTAATCCATCATGTGAATATATTATACATTTTATTTATCCATTTGTAGCTATTGGACATTTAGGTTGTTTCTGCCTCTTTTTTGAGATGAGTCTGGCTCTGTCGTCCAGGCTGGAGTGCAGTGGCACGATCTTGGCTCACTGCAACCTCTTCTTCCCCAGTTTAAGCAACTTTCCTGCCTCACCCTCCCAAGTAGCTGGGACTACAGGAATGCACCACCACACTCAGCTAATTTTTGTATTTTTAGTAGAGATATGCTTTCACTATGTTGGCCAGGCCGGTCTTGAACTCCTGACCTCAAGTAATCTGCCCACCTCAGCTTCTCAAAGTGCTGGGATTACAGGCGTGAGCCACTGCGCCCAGCCAACTATTTTTAATTTTTGTTTTTTGAGATAGAGTCTCACTCTGTCACCCAGGCTGGAGTGCGATGGTGTGATCTTGGCTCACTGCAACCTCTGCCTTCTGGGTTCAAGCAATTCTCCTGCTTCAGCCTCCCAAGTAGCTGGGACTACTGGCACATGCCACAACGTCTGGCTAATTTTTTTTGTATTTTTAGTAGAGATGGGGTTTCAACATGTTGGTCAGGCTGGTCTTGAATTCCTGACCTCAAATGATCCCCCCTCTCAGCCTCCCAAAGTGCTAGGATTACAGGTGTCAGCCAGCGCCTGGCCTTAATTATTTTTTAAATGTTCGGAAGACTTCAGCTGTGAAGCCTCCTTGGCTTTTCTTTGTGGGTAGTTTTTTTGATTACTGATTCAGTCTCTTCACTTGCTATAGGGCTATTAAGATTGTTCCTTTTTGAGTCAGTTGTGTATGAGTTTGTGTCTTTCTAGGAATTTGTCCATTTTATCTGTTATCTTATTTATTGGCATACAGTAGTATTTCATTATAATTCTTTTTATTTTTCATAAGGTTGATTTTCCTTTTCATTTTGGATTCTAGTAATTTTGGGCATTTACTCTTTCTTTTTGGTCAATCTAGCTAAATGTTTGCCAATTTTGATTGGTCTTCCATGAGAACCACCTTTTGGTTTCATGATTTTCTTTGTTGTTTTTCTATTCTCTATTAATTTCTGCTCTTGCCTGTATTATTTCCTTCCTCTGTTTGCTTTAGGTGTAGTTTGTGTTTCATTTTCCAGTGTGCTAGGGCAGAAGTCTAGGTTATTGCTAGGTTTCTTAATTGGGCATTTACGAATACAAGTTTCCCTTTAAGTACTGCCTTAGTTTTATTCCATAAATTTTTGTTGTTGTTCTTGTTGTTTACAAATGGGGTCCTGCCATATTGCCTAGGCTGGCTTTGAACTCATGGGCTCAAGCGATCCTCCTGCTTCAGCCTCACAAGTAGTAGGGTTTACAGATGTGCACCACCATGCCCAGCTTTCCACAAGTTTTGGTATGTTATACCTTCTTTTTTTTGAGACGGAGTCTCACTCTGTCGCCCAGGCTGGAGTGCAGTGGCATAATCTTGGCTCACTGCAACCTCTGCCTCTTGGGTTCAAGCAATTCTCTTGCCTCAGCTTCCCGAGTAGTTGGGATTACAGGTGCACGCCACCATGCCAAATTAATTTTTTGTATTTTTAGTAGAGACAGGGTTTCACCACGTTGGCCAGGCTGATCTCAAACTCCTGACCTAGGTGATCTGCCTGCCTCGGCCTCCCAAAGTGCTGGGATTATAGGTGTGAGCTACTGCGCTCAGCCTATACCTTCATTTTTATTTAAAGTATTTTCTTTTTTTCCTTTTGGTTTTCTTCCTTGACCCATTGGTTATTTAGAAGTACGTTGTTTACTTCCCACGTATTTGTGAGTTTGTCTATTTATTTCCTTTTATTGATTTCTGATTTCACTCCATTCTGATCAGAGAACATACTTTATATTATTTGGCCCTTTAAATGTATTGACATTTGTTTTATAGCCTGCCTAGTAGGTGGTCTGTCTTAGAGAATGTTCCATATGTACTTGAGAAGAATGTGTATTCTGTTGTTGTTGAAAGTGTTCTATAGTTGTCTGTGAGGTCTAATTGATTTTATAGTATTGTTCAAGCTTTCTGTTTCCTTCCTGATCATCTGCCCAGTTGTCCTATTTATTATCATTATTATTATTTTTCGAGACGGAGTTTCACTCTTGTTGCCTAGGCTGGAGTGCAGTGGCACGATTTCAGCTCACTGCAACCTCTGCCTCCCAGGTTCAAGTGATTCTCGTGCTTTAGCCTCCCGTGTAGCTGCGATTACAGGCGTGCGCCTGGCTAAGTTTTGTATTTTTAGTAGAGACGGGGTTTCACCATGTTGGCCAGGATGGTCTCGATCTCTTGACCTCATGATCTGCCCACCTTGGCCTCCCAAAGAGCTGGTATTACAGGTGTGAGCCACCGTGCCCAGCCCCTATTTATTATTAAAAATGAGATATTGCAGTCTTCAACTATTATTGTTGAATTGTCTATTTCTCCCTCTCTTTCTGTCAGATTTGTTTCATGTACTTTGGTGCTCTGTTATTAAATTAACTGCATATGTATTTATAATTTTGTATCTTCCTGATAGATTGACCCTTTTATCATTATAAAATGTCCTTCTTTATCTCTAGTTATGTTTTTTGTTTCCAAGTCTATTTTAGGTCTGGCATGGTGGCTCATGCCTGTAATCCCAGCATTTTGGGAGGCTGAGGCAGAAGGATTTCTTGAGCCCAGGAGTTTGAGACCAGCCTGGGAAATGTAGTGAGACCTTGTCTCTACAAAAGATAAAAAAAATTAGCCATGCGTGGTGGCATACAGCTGTGGGCCCAGCTACTTGGAGAGGTGAGTTGGGAGGATCACTGGAGCCCAGAAGGTTGAGGCTGCAGTGAACTGGGATCTCACTACTACATTCCAGTCTAGGTGACAGAGTAAGACCTTGCCTCAGAAAAAAAAGGAAAAAAAAGTCTGTTTTGTCTGCTACTGATATTGCCATGTGAACTTTTTTTTTTTCTTTTTTTTTTGGGACAGAGTCTCACTCTGTTGCCCAGGCTGGAGTGCAGTGGCGTGATCTCGGTTCACTGCAAGCTCCACCTCCTGGGTTCACGCCATTCTCCTGCCTCAGCCTCCCAAGTAGCTGGGATTACAGGTGCGTGCCACCACACCCAGCTAATTTTTTGTATTTTTAGTAGAGATGGGGTTTCACCGTGTTAGCCAGAATGATCTCGATCTTCTGACCTTGTGATCCACCCGCCTCGGCCTCCCAAAGTGCTGGGATTATAGGTGCAAGCCACCACGCCCGGCCAGTGTGAGCTTTTTTATAGTTTGTTTTGTATATCTTCTTCCATCCCTTTTACTGTGAATCTGTTTGTATTTTTTAATCTAAAGTATCTCTTGTAGACAGCATATAGTTGGATTTTGTTTTTTTTTATCCAGTCTAACAATCTCTGCCCTTTGATTCGGTTGTTAATCCATTCATAATTTATGTTGATATAGTTGGATTTACATCTGCCATTTTACCTTTTACTTTCTATGTCTCATGTCTTTTTGCTCCTTTCTTTTCTACTGTTATCTTTTGAATTAAGTGAATATTTTCTACAGAAGCATTTACATTTCTTTTTTTTTTTTTTTTTTTGAGACAATCTCACTCATCACCAGGCTGGAGTGCAGTGGCACAAGCTCGGCTCACTGCAGCCTCTGCCTCCCGGGTTGGGTGATTCTCCTGCCTCAGCCTCCCGAGTAGCTGGGATTACGGATGCACACCACCACATCCTGCTAATTTTTGTATTTTTTAATTTTTGTATTTTAGTAGAGACGGGGTTTCACCATGTTGGTCAGGTTGGTCTCGAACTCCTGACCTTGTGATCCACCCGCCTCGGCCTCCCAAAGTGCTGGGATTACAGGCGTAAGCCACCACACTCCACCAATTTTGTGTTTTTAGTAGAGACAACCAAGCTGGTCTTGAACTCCTAACCTCAAATGATCCACCTTCCTTGGCTTCCCAAAGTGCTGGGATTACAGGCGTGAGCCACTGCGCCTGGCTTTTTTTTTTTTTTTTTTAAGATGGAGTTTCACTCTTGTCACCCAGGCGGGAGTGCAGTGGCGCAATCTCGGCTCACTGCAACCTCTGCTTCCTGGATTCAGGTGATTCTCCTGCCTCAGCCTCTGGAGTAACTGGGCTTACCGGCACGCACCACCATGCCCGGGCTAATTACTGTATTTTTGGTAGAGATTGGGTTTCACCATGTTGGCCAGGCTGGTCTGGAACTCCTGACCTCATTTGATCCACCTGCCTTGGCCTCCCAAAGTGCTGGGATTACAGGCATGAGCCACTGCGCCTGGCCAGTTTTTGTTTTGTTTTGTTTTTAATAATTTCTGTCTCTTTTTTGATGCTCTCTACTTGATGTGATACTGTTATACCTTCCTTTATTTTTAATTTGTTATTTTCTTACGTCTTCAAACATATTTATAAAAGCTATTTGAATTTTTTTTTCTGTTAAATCCAGCATCTTGTCACTCTCACAGGTATTTTTTGTTGCCTGATTTTTTTTCCTATGTATGGGTCATACTTTTCTGTTTCTTTGCATGTCTCATAATTTTTTGTTGGAAACTGGATATTTTAGATTATATATTATAGCAACTCTGGGTACTGCGCCCCCACATCTTGTCATTGTTATTTGCCTGTTTATTTGTTTAGTGACTGCTATGTTCTTTTAGTGAAGTCTATTCTCCACTCCTATTCTTTCCTGCAAATTAGCTAGCCTATAGTTTAGCCTGTATTTTTACTGAATCTAGGAATCTTCTCCCAGTTACGGTAGTCCCCCCTTTATTTGTAGTTTTGCTTTTTGTGATTACCCATGGTCAGTTGTGCTCTGAAAATATTAAATGGAAAATTCCAGAAATAAACAATTGATAAATTTTAAGTTGATCACCGTTCTGAGTAGCATCATAAAATCTCATACTGTCACACTTGGTACCTCCTTCATCAGAAGAAGAAGGGCGAATACGGTACAACATGATATTTTGGGAGACCACATTCATATAACTATTACTACAGTGTATTGTGATAATTGTTCTATTATTAGCTATTGTTAATCTCTTACTGTGACTAATCTATAAATTAAACTTTATCATAGGTATGTGTATATAGGAAAAAACATAGTATAGGGTTCAGTATTATCCGTAGTTTCAGTCACCCATGGGAGGTCTTGGAACACAGCCCCTGCAGATAAAGGGGGACCACTGTACATTTTGCTACAATCTCCAATGTTTTTGAGAACACCCTTAGCCTTGGACTTTTCTAGGTGTGTTGCAAATGAAGTCAGTTCCTTTGGGAAGAGATTAGGAGTTATCTGCTTTGTTTCCTGTCCTGGCTGGCTCCGTACCCCAGCCCCGCCCATCTGCCTGTCACTCAGGGCAATCTCTGAGCCAAGGTTTTGGAGCTGGGGGTGGGGACAATGGCTCATTTCTGTCTGAATAACACCTTCACTTTAGGAGCTGAGCATTTGTGGGTGGTGGGGTTAGTAGCTTTTTTTGACTTGCCTCTGCTGGCGTAGAACTTGCCTCTGCTGCCTTATGAACTGGGTAAAGGCGATCAGGGCGCTGGTATTCTCACTGGTGCCATGCTCAAGGTAGAGCCTCCATTCTGTGAGCAGAGGCTGGTGGAAGAAGAGAGTCACCCCCTGTCAACCACACTTACCTGGAAATTGGCCTTAGTAATAGATGAGAAGTGCTGGTTAATATTCTATTCCACCTGAGAAGAAAACCCAACTGGAAGCTGAGGGGAGGGGGAACCCTGTATTCTTGGCTGTACCAGTCTGAAGTGCAGTTTCTGCCTTCCTTTGCTGGGAGGGTGCTGAGAGGGAGTGGTCTTAGTTCAGTTACCACAGACGTTTGCTTTTGTTACCAAATCTTCATAGATTTTCTTGAATAGATGTTTATTCATTTATATGCCATTAAGACCATTTCCAGGGGCTTTAAATGTTTATTTTTTAATGAATTTCATCAGTTTTACTGGGAAGTGGGTCCAGAGTTCCTCATGCTGTTATGATAGAGGTCTATATCCACTCTTAAAGTCTTTAATGACCATGTATATAGCATATTCATGTTGGAATTTCCCTGAGTTGTGAAGCCCAATCCAACAGATCCCTGGGTGATAAGAAATCTTTTTATATTTTCTTCACTGAGAGGTACCATGAGACGTCAGAAACTTGGTTTTTAGTTCTGGCTCTGTCCTGTAGTAGTCACCTTGCTTTGACAAAAACTTAACTTTCATTGTAGTTAAAGTTCCATGATTACAAAGAAGAGAGATAACTTGCCTCACCTGTGTGTAGTTGTTTTTAAAGATTAAATGAGACAATATGTATGAAAACTCACTGAGAAGTGACTTGGCTGAGCACAATGCCTCATGCCTGTAATCTTTGCTTTGAAGGGCTGAGGCAAGAGCATTGCTTGAGCCCAGGAATTCAAGGCTGCAGTGAGCCATGATCATGCCACTGTACTCCAGCCTGGGCAACAAAGTGAGACCTTGTCTCAAAAAAAAAAAAAAAGAAAAGAAAAATATATAGTAGTATTAATTAATAAAGCAAATATAGCAAGTAGCACAAGAAATTTTACTTGCAGTTTTTTTTTTTTTTTTTACTTGAGGTAATTTTAGAACTCGATTCAAGATTGAAACCCTATAACTTATATTTTAAATTTTCTCTATAGTTCCTATTTAGTATCATTTAAAAAAAAAAATAGGTCGGGTGCAGTGGACCACGCCTGTAATCCCAGCACTTTGGGAGGCTGAGGTGGGCGGATGAATGGCAGGAGAATGGCTTGAACCTGGGAGTCGGAGATTGCATTGAGCCAAGATCATGCCACTGGTCTCTAGCCCGGCAACAGAGCGAGACTCCATCTCAAAAAAAAAAAAAAAGATCCTGTTCTATATTCAGATTTTAGTATCATTTTAGAGTTTATAAAATTGATTTATGACTCCAATTTTGAAATATCAATTTTAAAGCTTTAAAATTATATTTTCCCTTTGGGGCCAGGCATGGTGGCTCTTGCCTATAATCCCAGCACTTTGAGAAGCCAAGGTGGGTGGATCACCTGAGGTCAGGAGTTTGAGACCTGCCTGGCCAACATGGTGAAACCCCATCTCTACTAAAAAAAAATACAAAAAATTAGCCAGGTTTGGGGGCCGGTGCCTGTAATCCCAGCCATTTGGGAGGCTGAGGCAGGAGAATCGCTTGAACCTGGGAGGTGGAGGTTGCAGTGAGCCGAGATCCCGCCATTGCACTCCAGCCTGGGCAACAAGAGTGAAACGCTATCTCAAAATAAATAAATAAATTAATTAATTTTCTCCATAGTTCCTATTTAGTATCATTTTCTTTTTTAAATAACAAATCTAGCTCTGCACCCAGATTTAGTATCATTTTAGAGTTTATAAAATTGATTTGTTTTATGATTCCAATTTTGAAATATCAAGTTTAAAGCTTTAAAATTATGTTTTTTCTTTTGGGCCAAGTACGGTGGCTCTTGCCTGTAATCCCAGCACTTTGGGAGGCTGAGGTGGGCAGATCACTTGAGGCCAGGAGTTTGAGACCAGCCTGGCCAACATGGTGAAACCCTGAAACTCCATCTCTACTAAAAATACAAAAATTAGCTGGGCTTGGTGACACAAGCCTGTAATCCCAGCTACTCGGGAGGCTGAGGCAGGAGAATCGCTTGAATCCAGGAGGCAGAGATTGCAGTAAGCAGAGACCACCCTATTGTGCTCCAGCCTTGACCACAGAACGAGACTCTGTCTCAAAAAAAAAAAAAAATTCCCTTTTGATACTTCGTGCCTTTAAGAGTGCAGTGCAATGGGCCAGGTGCAGTGGCTCACACCTGTAATCCCAGCACTTTGGGAGGCCGAGGTGGGCAGATCACTGAGGTCAGGAGTTTGAGACCAGCCTGGCCATCATGGGGAAACCTTGTCTCTACTAAAAATACAAAAATTATCTGGGTGTGGTAGCGTGCACCTGTAATACCAGCTACTCGGGAGGCTGAGGCAGGAGAATCGCTTGAACCTGGGAGATGGAGGTTGCAGTGAGCCGAGATCGAGCGACTGCACTCCAGCCTGGGCAACAGAGCAAGACTTTGTCTCAAAAACAAACAAACAAAAAGTACAATGATTTTTTTAGGCAAATATGAGCTGTTATTATACTGTCAGTTGGTAGCTTTATGTTATAACACAGCCTGAAGCTGAGAGAGGACATTTTATTTGAATTCTAAGTAAAATTTTCACAGAAAAACCTAATACAGTTAATGAAGAATTTATAATTAGGAAATGTGACTATACATGTTGACTAAATTAACTGAGATAGAATAATAATTACTTAAGTCTTTAGCAAAAAGAGATACAATTTATTTCTCTGATTTTTTTTTTTTTTTTTTTTTTTGAGACGGAGTCTCGCTCTGTCGCCCAGGCTGGAGTGCAGTGGCACCATCTTGCCTCACTGCAAACTCCGCCTCCCGGGTTCACACCATTCTTCTGCCTCAGCCTCCCAAGTAGCTGGACTACAGACACCCACCACCACGACCAGCTAATTTTTTTGTATTTTTAGTAGAGACAGGGTTTCACCGTGTTAGCCAGGATGGTCTCAATCTCCTGACCTCGTGATCCGCCCACTTCAGCCTCCCAAAGTGTTGGGATTATAGGCGTGAGCCACCAAGCTGGGCCTATTTCTCTGATATTTTTTATAGCTGCCTGAATTGCAAATGACTTCATCTGGTTAATTTTTTATGTATGCCCATGTTAATATTAGTCTGTCATCATATTTTTTTGTGTGTAGCTTAATGTAGAATTACATTCATAAAACAAACTTGCAGGTGGTTTTATTTCCCTTAAATAACTATAATATTTTTGGAGGGAAACTTTTTTTTTTTTTTTCAGGTGGAGTCTCGCTCTCTCGCCCAGGCTGGAGTGCAGTGGTGCAATCTTGGCTCACTGCAAGCTCCGCCTTGGAGGGAAACTTTAAATATTAATAGAATACATTATGGTTTAATACATTAAACTAGTTTAATACATTAAACCATAATGTATTCAGCCACTCAGGAGATTTTTCCATTGAGTCTTTTTTTTTTTTGCCAGACAACATTCTCATTTCTGTTCGGAAAAGATTTTTAAAGCTTAGAACTAACCAAAGACTTCCACCTGAATAGTTTTTTCAATTTTTCTCTGGCAAGATAAGCATATCTTAAGTGCCATTTAGGGAAGTTGCCAGCTGAGTATTTGATTACTTTTTGAATCCTTTT
This sequence comes from Symphalangus syndactylus, assembly GCF_028878055.3. Lineage (NCBI taxonomy): Eukaryota > Metazoa > Chordata > Mammalia > Primates > Hylobatidae > Symphalangus > Symphalangus syndactylus. Next base: position 19,241,379 of record NC_072431.2, on the reverse strand, counting down.
ATATAGACAGAATGGTGCTCAGGCAGAATATTCTTTAAATAAAAATGTGTTACCTGCTGTGCATTTCCTTCAACTTCCACCAGCAATAGATGGCTGTTAATTTTGTTTTTCATTAATGTAGACTTTGTTTTAAAAGGTATAAGAAGCAAATTTTGTTTTTTTTTTTGAGATGGAGTCTCACCCTGTCGCTCAGGCTGGAGTGCAGTGGTACGATCTCGGCTCACTGCAGCCTCCACCTCCCAGGTTCAAATGATTCTCCTGTCTCAGCTTCCCGAGTAGCTGGGATTACAGGTGCCTGCCACCATGCCCAACTAATTTTTGTATTTTTAGTAGAGACAGGGTTTCACCATGTTGGCCAGGCTGGTCTCGAACTCCTGACCTTGTAATCCACCCACCTTGGCCTCCCAAAGTGCTGGGATTACTGGTGTGAGCCACTGCACCCAGCCTAGAAACAAAGTATTAAAGCCATTGTCTGATACTATGAAAATCATAGGAATTCTAATCCTTTTTTTTTTTTTTTAATTTTTTTCTTTTTCAGACAAGGTCTTCCTCTGTTGCCCAGGTTGTAGTACAGTGGCATGATGATGGCTCACTGTAGCCTTGACCTCCTGAGCTCAAACGATCTTTCCACCTCAGCCTCCTAAGTAGCTGGGACTACAGATACAGGCCACCACGCCTGTCTAATTTTTAAAGTTTTTTGTAGAGATGAGGTCTCATTATGTTGCCCAGGCTGGTCTTGGACTCCTCGGCTCACATGATCCTCCTATTTTGGCCTCCCAAAGTGCTGGGATTACAAGCATGAGTTCCTGGCCTCAAATCCATTTTTCTTGTGTTGTTTAAAGTAGTAAAAGAGCATCTTTTTTTTTTTTTTTTTTTTTTTTTTTTTTTTTTTTTTTTTTTTTCCTTGAGACGGAGTCTCGCTCTGTCGCCCAGGCTGGAGTGCAGTGGCGCAATCTCGGCTCACTGCAGGCTCCGCCTCCCGGGTTCACGCCATTCTCCTGCCTCAGCCTCTCCGAGTAGCTGGGACTACAGGCGCCCGCCACCACGCCCGGCTAATTTTTTGTATTTTTAGTAGAGACGGGGTTTCACTGTGGTCTCGATCTCCTGACCTCGTGATCTGCCCGCCTCGGCCTCCCAAAGTGCTGGGATTACAAGCGTGAGCCACCGCGCCCGGCCTTTTTTTTTTTTTTTTTTGAGACAGAGTGTCACTCTGTTGCCCAGGCTGGAGTGCAGTGGCGTTATCTCGGCTCACTGCAACCTCTGCCCCTGGGATCAAGCAATTCTCCTGCTTTAGCCTCCCTTGTAGCTGGGATTACAGGTGTGCGCTACCACTCCTGGCCAATTTTTGTATTTTTAGTAGAGACAGGGTTTCACCATGATGACTAGGCTGGTCTCAAACTCCTGACCTCAAGTGATCCGCCCGCCTCGGCCTCCCAAAGTGCTGGGATTACAGGCGTGAGCCACTGCGCCTGGCCGTAAAAGAGCATCTTGATGCCAACTTCATGTATATATTTAAATGCCATTGTTATAGTTAATGGAATGTATACATAATAGAGGCTTTTGAATCTTGAATTATTTTTGTTTTTTTTTTTTTTTTGAGACGGAGTTTTGCTCTTGCCCAGGCTGGAGTGCAATGGCGCGATCTCAGCTCACCGCAACCTCCGCCTCCTGGGTTAGAGTGATTCTCCTGTCTCAGCCTCCCTTGTAGCTGGGATTACAGGCATGCGCCACCACGCCTGGCTAATTTTGTATTTTTATAGAGATGGGGTTTTTCCATGTTGGTCAGGCTGGTCTCAAACTCCCAACCTCAGGTGATCTGCCCACCCCAGCCTCCCAAAGTGCTGGGATTACAGGCGTGAGCCACCATGCCCAGCCCATTTTTCTGTTTTTATTAAACATATTTATTGCCTCAAGTACTTACCATTTATTCTTCCTAATTGTAACATTGAGCTCTTTGACCAGCATCTCCCCATTTCACCTTAACCCCCAGCCTCTGGTAACCACCATTGTGCTCTCTGTTTCTATGAGTTCAGTTTTGGATTCCACGTAAGTGAAAACGTGGTATTATGCCTTTCTGTGCCTGGGTTATTTCAGTAGCATAATGTCCTCCAGGTTCATCCATGTTACACAAATGACAGAATTCCCTATTTTTAGAGGCTGAATTGTATTTCGTTTTGTATATATATCACATTTTCTTTATCCATTCATCTGATATGGACTCCTACGTTGGTTCCATAATGTGGCCATTGTGAATAATGATGTAATAAACATGGGAGTGCAGATATCTCTTTGATATACTGATTCCAGTTCCTTTCAATGTATATTCAGAAATTGAATTGCTGGATTATATAGTAATTCTGTTTTTAGTTTTTCAAGGAACCTCCATCCTGTTTTCCAAAATGGCTGTACTGATTTACATTCCCACCAACAAGTGCACCTGGGTTCCCTTTTCTCTACATCCTTGCCAACATTTGTTATCTTTTATCTTTTTGATAATATCCATTTTGACAGGTATGTGGTGATATCTCATTGTGATTTTAATTTGCCTTTCCTTAATGATTAGTGATGTTGAACATTTTTTCATATATCTGCTGACTATTCATATGCCTTCTCTTGAGAAGTATCTGTTCAGGTCCTTAGCCTAGTTTTTAATTAGGTTGTTTTTTTGCTTTTGAGTTGTTTAAGTTCTTTACATATTTTGAATATTAACCCCTTATCAAATGTATGGCTTGCAAGTATTTTCTCCCAATCCATGGGTTGTCACTTCACTGTGTTGATTGTTTCTTTTACTGTGCAGAAGCTTTTTATTTTGATGTAATCCCATTAGTCTGGTTTTGGTTTTGTTGCCTGAGCTTTTGGGGTCAAATCCAAAAAAGTATTGCCCAGACCAATGTTATGTAGTTTTCCCCTATGTTTTCTTCTAGCAGTTTTACATGGATAATTTTCCTAATATGTATTTCAGAATCTCCATTGGTGGCAATAAATAGGTTTTTTATTGAGTAAGTAGAAAATCTTTTACATGGTGGAGTATGTTAACAGATGATTGGTATCTTAATGTTAGAGCATTTTGATAGCAGGTAATCATAAAACTACTTATCATCACCATATCCTTTCTTGTGTTTGTGGACTAGGCATCATGTGAAGTTTCTGTTTGCTCCTGTAGATTTACTGTCTACTCCTCTGCATGCTGCATTGTACTTCGGCATGTATGCACTGTATTGGTAGACTCCTTTGTCCTCTGGCTTTCTATTGAGTTTAGCCAATGTGAACCACCAGCAGGAAATTAGAGGGCAGGGAATAAAATGAGGTTGTGTTATTTACTCTTCACCATTCTGATTCTGGGATTCCTTCCTTGTTATATGCCGTGGGTAACTGGATTTTCTACTAAGGGTACAGCTACTATTGGGAAGCCTTCTCCATTTGGGTATTATCCCAGGGTTCCCAGTAACTGCTCTCTCTTTTTACCCCTTCAGATATTGGGTTTGTGATAGCCCATTTTGTGCTGCTATAAAGAATACCACAGACTGGGTAATTAATAAAGAACAGAACTTTATTGGCTTACAGTTGTGGAGGCTGGGAAGTCCAAGATTGAGGGACTGGCATCTGGCAAGGGCCTTCTTGCTGCATCATTGAACATAGCAGAAGGCGAGAGGGTGAGAGAGAGACAGAGAAAGAAGGGGATAGAGCTCATGATTTTATAACAAACCCACTTCCATAATAATGGCATTAATTCATTCATGATGCTGGAGCCATCATGGCATCATCACTGCTCATTCAGTCCCAGCTCCCAACACTGTTATATTGTTTCCAACACACGTTTTTTAGGGGACACATTTAAACAACAGCAGGGATATTAATGGTTTTCTCAGTGCTATTAGCTCTGGGGTACTATTCTGTTTGTTGTTGGAAACCTTGTCCACATCTTTGTAGATAATACCCTATTAGCCAATTAAAAAAATTTTTTTAAATGTGTATAGCTAAATCTCACCACTACTAGCCATTCAATGTATCATTAGGTTTCCTGCCGTAGACCAATACAACAGCCAATGCTTATCCATTGGAGTAGTTTTTTTTTTTTTTTTTTTTTTGAGACAGTTTCGCTCTTGTTGCCCAGGCTGGAGTGCAATGGCGCAATCTCGGCTCACCGTAACCTCTGCCTCCCGGGTTCAAGCGATTCTCTTGCCTGAGCCTCCCAAGTAGCTGGGATTACAGGCATGTGCCACCATGCCCAGCTAATTTTGTATTTTTAGTAGAGACAGGGTTTCTCCATATTGGTCAGCCTGGTCTCGAACTCCTGACCTCAGGTAATCCGCCCGCCTTGGCCTCTCAAAGTGCTGGGATTACAGGCATGAGCCATCATGCCTGGCCCTATTGGGCACAGTTCTTTTAACAACAAGATAAACCTGGCTTCACTTAATGTTAAGAGCAGACTTTCAATTTTCTGTTTCCTCTTAATACATCATAAATATGATAAGACAACGGAATTTTGAAAAGGTCCTGTATTTCCATAGTACATTTGTAAAACAGACTCAATTTTTAAAACCCTGACATTTAAGATAAAGATTTAAGATTAATACCCCTGGCATATGACACTAGTAGAGGATAAGAAGTGGAGACCTATGCTACACATGGTGGCTTACACCTGTAATCCCAGCATTTTGGGAGGCCGAGGGGGATGGATCACAAGGTCAGGAGTTCAAGATCAGCCTTGCCAAGGTGGTGAAACCCCGTCTCTACTAAAAATACAAAAATTAGCTGGGCGTGGTGGTGGGAGCCTGTAATCCCAGCTACTCGGGAGGCTAAGGCAGAGAATTGCTTGAATCTGGGAGGTGGAGGTTGCAGTGAGCCAAGATCACACCACTGCACTCCAGCCTGGGCGACAGAGCGAGACTCTGTCTCAGAAAAAAAAAAAAAAAAGAAAAAAAAGTGGAGACCTAAATCTTTTTATAATCTTATAGTAACTCACTTCAATTTTACCTTAGATGAACCTTAAGAATAAACATATCATCTCTAATTCTCTTACACATTAATTTAGTTTCAGTTAATATTCCTCAAATATGTGTATATTTGTGTAAGTCTATATATATTTTAAAAATATTGTTATAGGTGGCCGGGCATGGTGACTCACACCTGTGATACCAGCACTTTGGGCCTGGGCAACAACAGTGAAACTCTGTCTCAAAAAAAAAAAAAAAAATTGAGGCAAAAAATGAGACCAGATAATTTTTAGTTTTGACTATATTAGAAAAGCATCACTCAATCCATTTATATAGGTAACAACTATAACTATATATATATATAGAGAGAGAGAGAGAGAGAGTTTTTTTTTTTTTTTTTTTTGAGATGTACTCTGTCACCCAGGCTGGAATGCAGTGGCGCGATCTCAGCTCACTGCAACCTCCGCCTCCCAGGTTCAAGCGATTCTCCTGCCTCAGTCTCCTGAGTAGCTGGGATTACAGGCACACGCTACCACACCTGGCTAATTTTTGTATTTTTAGTAGAGATGGGGTTTCACCATGTTGGTCAGGCTGGTCTCAAACTCCTGACCTCGTTATCTGCCCACCTTGGCCTCCCAAAGTGCTGGGATTACAGGCATGAGCCACCGCACCCGGCGGAGCTACAAGTTAATGGGCAATCACATACGTTGCTACTGCATATTTATTGGCAGATTTTCTAGTGTGAAGTTTTGCAAAGTGAGTGAAGAACTTCCTAAATGATTATATTTTTGGCCTAGTTAATTCCACCTTTAGGAATTTAAGCAGATTAAGTAAATAGGCTTAATATTATATATTATATAATATTATATATTATATTATATTATATTATATTATATTATATATAATATATAATATAATTAATATAGAAATATAATATAATTTATATAAAAAATATAATATAATTAATATGATATAATACATGTGGAAAAATAGGATAGAGAAAATATGTAAGGGACAACAATGTTGTGAAAATAAGTATATGCTCAGGAAAAGACTGGAAAGATACCCTGATATTTGGATAATTATTTCTAGGTGGTGGAAAATGGGTGAATTACATTTTGCTTATATTGGCCTCCATTTTCTTTCTTTCTTCTTTTTTTTTTGAGACGGAGTCTTGCTCTGTCGCCCATGCTGGAGTGCAGTGGCGTGATCTCGGCTCACTGCAAGCTCCGCCTCCCAGGCTCACGCCATTCTCCTGCCTCAGCCTCCTGAGTAGCTGGGACTACAGGCACCTGCCACCACGCCTGGCTAATTTTTTGTATTTTTTTTGTGGAGACAGGGTTTTACCGTGTTGGCCAGGATGGTCTCCATCTCTTGACCTCGTGATCCACCTGCCGCAGCCTCCCAAAGTGCTGGGATTACAGGCGTGAGCCACTGCACCCGGCCGACCTCCATTTTCTAAGTGTTCTACAACAAATAAGTATGACTTTTATAATCTGAAAATAAATTGTTTTAATAAGAAATAAAAGGTAGTAGGTCTTAATAGGGAAGGAAGAGATACTTATATTTTTGGAGGAAAAATGAATCATTTTGAGTTTTAGCACTATATACAAGAAGTCTTGAAGACACAAGATCTTGTCCCAGTTTTGCTATTACTGGGATAGTCTAGGTGGTGGAGGTCTGGCGTAGACTCTAGCTACTTCTCTTTTTTGATTCAATCAAGTCAATGTTCAAACAAAGGGCCCTATATATTCATTCTGTATAGTTGTGTGGGATGATGATAAATGTTATTCAGGAATTATTAACCTGTTTTTCAGGTCTGGAGCAGATTTGATTCTTTGGTAGTCATAGCTTGGATATTATCAATTATTCTCTCCAGAAACAACCCCAGGAGAATTGGTCCACTGAGAAATATATTTACAGTTGAAACTTGAACAATGTGAAGTTTAGGGGTGTGACCCCCCCCAACTACCCTGCACAGTTGAAAATATGCATATAACTTATTATTCCCCCCAAATTAAATTGCTAATAGCCTAATGTAGACTGGAAGTCTTACCTAGAGCATGAAGTCAATTAACACATATTTCTTATGTTATACGTATTATATGCTATATTCTTACAATAAAGTAAGCTATAGAAAAGAAAATGTTGGCCGGGCGTGGTGGCTCATGCCTGTAATCCCAGCACTTTGGGAGGCTGAGGTGGGCAGATCACAAGGTCAGGAGTTCCAGACCAGCCTGGCCAATATAGTGAAACCCCATCTCTACTAAAAATACAAAAATTAGCTGGGTGTGGTGGTGGGCACCTGTAGTCCCAGCTACTTGGGAGGCTGAGGCAGGAGAATCGCTTGAACCCAGGAGGCAGAGGTTGCAGTGAGCTGAGATCGCACCACTGCACTCCAGCCTGGGGGACAAAGAGAGGCGAGGCAGGGCGGGGTGGGGCGGGGTGGGGCGAGGCAGAGAAAGGAAAGGAAAGGAAAGGAAAAAGGGTTAAGAAAATTATAAGGGGCCGGGCGCGGTGGCTCACGCCTGTAATCCCAGCACTTTGGGAGGCCGAGGCGGGCGGATCACAAGGTCAGGAGATCGAGACCATCCTGGCTAACACAGTGAAACCCTATCTCTACTAAAAATACAAAAAAAATTAGCCGGGTGTAGTGGCGGGCTCCTGTAGTCCCAGCTACTCGGGAGGCTGAGCCAGGAGAATGGTGTGAACCCGGGAGGTGGAGCTTGCAGTGAGCAGATAACGCGCCACTGCACTCCAGCCTGGGCGACAGAGCAAGACTCCGTCTCAAAAAAAAAAAAAAAATTATAAGGAAGAGAAAATATATTTACTGTTCATTAAGTGGGAAGTGGATCATCATCATAAGTCTTCTTCCTCATTGTCTTCACATTGAGCAGGCTGAGGAGGAAGAGGAGGGGTTGGTCTTGCTGTGTTAGGCATGGCAGGAGGTGGAAGGGGAGGCAAGAGAGAAAGGCGTACTTGCTGTGACTTCATGGAAATACGTAGTAATTTCTGTCTGACTTTTTTACTTTTTTATTTCTCTAAAAGTTGTTCTATGTGGTAACAGTTCTTTTCCCACCATTTGCTTTAGTTTCATTGCCTATATGGAAGGGTCCATGTTGTAAAAGAAGTCAAGTAGTCTTGAAAAATCGGAGCCCTTCTGCCAGATTGTCTAATGTCAGTTTCTTTTCTGGCACTGCTACTTTTACATCTTCTTCATTATCTGGCAGTGGTTTGGAGGCACTCATCTCTATCAAGCCATTTTCTGTTAATATCTCTGGTGTTGTGTCTATTAGCTCTTGAATTTCTCCAAGATCCAAATTTTGAAACCCTCCACCCCCATCCCCCCTTTCTTTTCATATCTACCATATCTTTCATGATTTCATTGATTGGCTCTGTCGTAAATCCTGTGAAGATGTGCACAACCCTTGGACACAGTTTTCTCCGCAGAATTTGTTTCGTGTTGATGTCTTTCACAGCTTTTTCTATAACAATGGCATCTTCAGTGGTGTAATCCTTCCAGACTTTCATGATGTTTTCTTTATCGGGGTTCTCTTCTTCTTCTTTTTTTTTTTTGAGACGGAGTCTCACTGTCACCCAGGCTGGAGTGCAGTGGTGTGATCTTGGCTCATTGCAACCTCCATCTCCCGGGTTCAAGCAATTCTCCTGCCTCAGCCTCCCAAGTAGCTGGACTACAGGTGCACGCTGCCATGCCCAGCTAATATTTTGTATTTTAGTAAAGACAAGGTTTCACCATGTTGCCCAGGCTGGTTGCAAAATCCTGAGCTCAGGTAATCTGTCCGCCTCAGCCTCCCAAAGTACTGGGATTATAGGCATAAGCCACCACGCCTGGCCCAGGGTTCTTTTCTATGGCATCAACAATGCTTTCCATAGAGTACTGTGTGTAATGAGCCTTAAAGGTCCTTATGACCCCTGATCCAGAGGCTGAACTAGAGATGTTGTGTTTGGGGGCAAGTACAACACTTTGACGCCTTCAGTGTTGAACTTACGGGGTTCTGGGTGGCCAGGAGCATTGTCCAATAACAAAAGAACTTTAAAAGGCAGACCCTTATTAACAGAATACTTCCTGACTTCAGGGACAAAGCATTGATGGAACCAATCCAGGAAAAGGGTTCTTGTTGTCTAGGCCTTGTACAGACAAAAGACTGGTAGCTGGTGTTTATCTTTTTCCTTTAAGGCTTGGGGGCTAGCAGCTTTATAGATAAGGGCAGTCCTAATCATAAACCGGACTGCATTTGTACAAAATAGTAGAGTTAGCCTATCCCTTTCTGCCTTGAATCCTGGTGCTTGCTTCTCTTCCTTACTAATAAATGTCTTTTGTGGCATGTTTTTTCAGAATAGGGCACTTTGATCTCCGCTAAAAACCTGTTCTGATAGCTATCCTTTCTTCGCAATGATTTTCCTAATGATGTGTGGGAATCATCTGCTATCTTTTGTTTGGCAGAAGCTGCTTGTCTTGTTCTGTTGACATTTTTAAAGCCAAACTCCTTTCTAAAATTATCAAGCCATCCTTTGCTGGCATTAAATTCTCCAGCTTTAGATACTGTATTAGAGTTCTCCAGAGGGACAGAACTAACAGAATATATGTATATGTGAAAGGGAGTTTAGTTATTTGTTTTTTGTGAGGCAGGGTCTCCCTCTGTTGCCCAGGCTGGAGTGCAGTGGTGCAATCTTGGCTCACTGCAACCTCTGCCTCCCAGGTTCAAACGATTCTCTGGTCTCAGTCTCCTGAGTAGCTGGGATCACAGGCGTGTGCCATTACAGCCCACCTAATTTTTGTATTTTTATTTATTTTATTTATTTAGAGACGGAGTCTTGCTCTGTTGCTCAGGCTGGAGTGCAGGGGCTCAATCTCGGCTCACTGCAACCTCCGCCTCCCGGATTCAAGCAATTCTTCTGTCTCAGCTTCCCTAGAAGCTGGGATTACAGGTGCACGCCACCATGCCCGGCTAATTTTTGTATTTTGAGTAGAGACGGGGTTTCTCCATGTTGGTCAGGCAGGTCTCGAGCTCCTGACCTCAGGTGATCCACCCGCCTCAGCCTCCCAAAGTGCTGGGATTACAGACGTGAGCCACTGCGCCCTGCCCCATCCACTCAGTCTCAACAGATATTCTTGTGTTTGCCTTTTTAATGCCCTTTTAATCATTAGTATATATAAGAAGATTATGGACAAGTTTTTCTCTTTCTCCCCTCCTTGGAAGCCATATTAAAACAATTATTGCCCAGATGCAGTGGCTTACCCCTGTAGTCCCAGCACTTTGGGAGGCTGAGGTGGGTGGATCACATGGGGCTGGAATTTGAGACCAGCCTGGCCAACATGGCGAAACCTCATCTATACTAAAAATACAAAAATTCGTGCAATTGGTGCACGTCTGTAATCCCAGCTACTCGTGAGGCTGAGGCACAAGAATCACTTGAACCCAGGAGGCAGAGGTTGCAGTGAGCTGAGATTGTGCCACTGCGTTCTAGCATGGGTGACAGAGTGAGACTGTGTCTTAAAAAAAACTCCAGAAAACAATTATTAATACATTTGATTCCTTGAAGGCTTTATACTGTGTTTTCTTTGGATAAACGTATTGGTACAATGAAGCATGCCTTTATCACTGGCTTCATCTAGAGAGGCAGATAACATCTGTTTGGCAAGCTTCACAAAATCATTTGGAATTACAGAACCAAGATTAACTACGTAGGTGTGCATTGTGGATTGCATTCTGCCAGTGGCCCTGGCTTACCAAATATGCACTGAGCTTGTCTTGAGTTCTGTGGTCTAGTCCTTTTTTAAGACTTAAAGAAGGGATCCAGTTTCAGCTTTCTACCTATGGCTAGCCAGTTATCCCAGCACCATTTATTAAATAGGGAACCCTTTCCGCATTTCTTGTTTTTGTCAAGTTTGCTACAAAAATTAACTCAAGATGGATTAAAGACTTAAATGTTAGACCTAAAACCATAAAAACCCTAGAAGAAAACCTAGGCAATACCATTCAGGACATAGGCATGGGCAAGGACTTCATGACTAAATCACCAAAAGCAATGGCAACAAAAGCCAAAATTAACAAATGGGATCTAATTAAACTAAAGAGCTTCTACACAGCAAAAGAAACTACCATCATAGTGAACAGGCAACCTACAGAATGGGAGAAAATTTTTACAATCTACTCATCTGACAAAGGGCTAATATCCAGAATCTGCAATGAACTCAAACAAATTTACAAGAAAAAATCAAACAACCTCATCAAAAAGTGGGCAAAGGATATGAACAGACACTTCTCAAAAGAAGACATTTATTCAGCCAACAGACACATGAAAAAATGCTCATCATCACTGGCCATCAGAGAAATGCAAATCAAAACCACATACCATCTCATACCAGTTAGAATGGTGATCATTAAAAAGTCAGGAAACAACAGGTGCTGGAGAGGATGTAGAGAAATAGGAACACTTTTACACTGCTGGTGGGACTGTAAACTAGTTCAACCATTGTGGAAGACAGTGTGGTGATTTCTCAAGGATCTAGAACCAGAAATACCATTTGACTCAGCCATCTCATTACTGGGTATATACCCAAAGGATTATAAATCATGTTGCTATAAAGACACATACACATGTATGTTTATTGCAGCACTATTCACAATAGCAAAGACTTGGAACCAACCTAAATGTCCATCAATGATAGACTGGATTAAGAAATGTGGCACATATACACCATGGAATATTACGCAGCCATAAAAAAGGATGAGTTCATGTCCTTTGTAGGGACATGCATGAAGCTGGAAACCATCATTCTGAGCAAACTGTTGCAGGGACAGAAAACCAAACACCACATGTTCTCACTCATAGGTGGGAATTGAACAATGAGAACACTTGGACACAGGATGGGGAACATCACACACTGGGGCCTGTCGTGGGGTGGGGGGAGGGGGGAGGGATAGCATTAGGAGATATACCTAATGTAAATGACGAGTTAATGGGTGCAGCACACCAACATGGCCCATGTATACATATGTAACAAACCTGCACATTGTGCACAGGTACCCTAGAACTTAAAGTATAATAATAATAAAAAAAAGACTTAAAACTTATCTTGCTACTTATTTGTCCTTTATTTTCCCACCATTAAAAGCTCATTTGATGTTCCCTTACATATCCTGTTTAATTTCTCTGAACCTTTATTTCCCTGCTATAGCATAAGTATGTCAGATGGCATCCTTAAGTTTCTTTCTATTGACTGAACACCCCCTGTGGTGTTGTGTTTATAAATAGTGGAGACAAAAATGCAGCAAGACAGGAGAAAGGAAAGCTCTGGATTATCAACTCATAAAATAATCCAGACTGCGATTACCAACTCCATTTCAGTGGCTGCATCTTTTTTTGATTCTTCTATGGGCTTAAGGTGGTGGTAGTTATATGGGTGAATGTAAAACATCTTTGTGGAATTTTAACTCTAAAGATTTTAAATTGTTGATTGGATTGCAGTCTCTTTGTAGTACTGCCTATAGAATATTCCCGGTGCCTACCAAGTATTTGACTACTTCATTCTGGCCTAAATATATGGAATGAATTTAGGTATGAATGTTACTAACATGATTTCTTATTGCAGACAAAACTTACCTGGGGCCCCTACTTATGGTTTTACATGCTTCGGGCTGCTACATCAACTCTCTCAGGTATTGCTTTTCTGCTTGAATATTGTATAATTGTTGTAACATGCTTCAGCAACAGGAACTTTGCTAAATAGGATGTTTCCAAACTGAAGGAGAAACAATAGGGAGTTAATCACTGTCCTCAAGAGCTAGCTAGCATTGGGAGATAGTAACCTAACTTGTACTTCACATTAAAACATTCTTCAGCTTCCAATATGGTTTTTTTTTTTTTTTTTGAGGAATGAAAAATGACTATGTTAGTTTAGATACGGTTTTCAAGTTCTTAAACCCTTTCTCTTAACAGCTATTTTGCTGCTTTGTCATTTGGTTTCCAATTGATAACATTCTCAATCTGTCTCACTGCTTATTCTAAAGCCTGTATTATAGTTAATTTATATTTCTATTTCATTAATATTTCGTTTCTTAAATTGAGATGTGACTAAGTCATATTTGAAGGAAATGAATGATCAACTTATAACTTAATAATGCTAATTTAAAATATAGGTTTTAAATTATAAAGCTTTCTTCTGCTTCCATTTTTAACTCCCTCATAGTTTTTTTTATCACTTTCTGCTTTTTATTAGAGCTAATTGTGAATAGTAATTGATTCAACAAATATTTACTAAGCACTCAATATATGCTAGACAGGTTGGTGTAATGGAAAGAACATGGGCTTTAGATTCAGACCTAGCTTTGAACTTTGGATCTGCTTTATCAGTCTGGGTTAAGTTCTTGAACCTCTCTACGCCTAACCTTTCACAGTGCCTGGCACATAGTAGGCACTCAGTGAGTGTTATACTACAAGCCATTCCCTTCCTCCAGCCCAGTGATATCCCAGCTTTCTGAGTATACATTTTTCTTTTTTGAGACAGAGTCTTGCTCTTTCATCAAGGCTGGAGTGCAGTGGTGTGATCTCGTCTCACCGTAACCTCTGCCTCCCAGTTTCAAGCTATTCTTCTGCCTCAGCCTTGTGAGTAGCTGGGATTACAGGCGCCCGCCACCATGCCCAGCTCATTTTTGTATTTTTAGTAGAGATGAGGTTCATCATGTTGTTCAAGCTGGTCTTGAACTCTTGACCTCATGTGATTTGCCTGCCTCAGCCTCCCAAAGTGCTGGGATTATAGACATGAGCCGCCATGCCTGGCAGTATACACTTTTCTTAAAGACATAGACATATAACAGATATACCTAGTGATAAGTCTTCTAATACAGATATGAAAAGACTTGTTGGGAGTTTTGAAACCACCAGTACTTCTTGAAGAAATCAGGGAAGATATACAGAAGAGAGATATATTAGGTTTTTATAATCTCCTTGAGAGCAGGATCAGTAACTCTTGTATTCCTACAGTGTCTCACACATAGAAAGTGCTCAAGAAATGTTTATAGAATTATGTAAGTCTTTTAACTTTTGTATCTTCAGTGTGTGACTTCCTTGGAGAGAAGATTGCATCTGTTTTGGGTATCAGTACCCCAAAGTACCAATATGCCATTGATGAATATTATCGGATGAAGAAGGAGGTATGCCTCCTTTTTACATTTTCTTGATTTAGTTTGGTTTGCTATGGACTTGATGGGTTGCATAATGAGCATATGTATTTTCTAACTGCCCAACATATAGCTCTCTTATGCTAGGCATTTCATTCTAGAGTCATTAATTTCTTTTATCAAAGTAACATACATTTTGGAATTCCTTAAAACTGGAATTTTCCTATGATCTGTGTGCAAAACTAGGCTAGATTTTATTGTCTTAGTGCTATGTGAGATGCCTTATATACATTATTTAATCTTCACACGCCTCTCTTTGGATTATCATTCTAATTCTAAGATGAAGAAACAAGATACTTAGAGTACATGGACTGGATATAGGAAAAGTGGAGTGGGTTTGACACAGATAAAAATTTAAGTACAAGAAATGTGTATGTGCCAGGTGTTAATGCACAAAACTTTGAGGGCAGTTTAAAAGTAGTGAGGTCTTAAGGTGAGAATGAAGTGAATTTTGTCTTAAAATATAAAAGCCTTTAGTGCTTAAGAGCATAGGCTCAGGAACCAAAAGGCTTGAATTCAAAATCTGTTCTGCCACTTAAAACTTTGTAACCTTGGACAGAACACTTAACCCCTCTATAAGCCTCAATCTCCTCATCTTTGTAATGAGGAGAATTGCAGCATCCATGCTCGGGGGCTGCTCTATGGATTAAATACATTAATATATAAAATGTTTGAAACAGCACCTAGTGTATATTAGTGAGCACAACAAATATTGGCACCTGCTATTCTTCAAGCAAATAGAGGGCAGCAATTCAGGTAAAGCTAGAATGTAGAGGCATGAAGGTACATTGTTATGGTTGGGGAAATGGCAAAAATATAATAGTTTATTGTCACTGGAGCATAAGGTACAATGTGGGAGTGACTGGACATGAGCCTGGAAAGGTCAGCTGACTTAACATTTGTCATATGGTTTCAAACCTGTTTTATGAACAAGTAAGTATTTCTTAACACTATAAGCCTTGCTTAGAGCCTCATTACCTCATCTGGACTATTATACTAGCCTCTTAAATGGTCTCTCTCTATTCTCAAGCAAGCCCCAGAGTAATCTTCTGGGGCTACTCACTGTGTACTGACTACCCGTTCTGCAGGGTCCAATACAAATGCCACCTCCTCAATGAATTTAGTAGTTCTGCAACTAGAAATTATTTACCCATTCAAAATCTCTACATCTGTCATAATACTGTTTTTACATGTCTTAACTTCCCTACTAAGTTGTAAATTTCTTGAGGGTAGGTGCTGCCTTATCTATATATTTGATGCTTATGAGAAAACTAACTATGCTATATATCATTTAGTAAATGAACCAACCTATTCAACCGAATAGACTGACACCCTACAATTGAAGTGATACAGTTGAAGCTAACTTTTTATTTATTTAGCTTAGACTTAATCTGAAAGAAATATAGTGCTTGTCAAAGCCAATTCAGGTCTCATCTAAGTGATGTAGTGCTGGACCCTGTTATAAAAAATAACCTCTTTTGGGCTGAGCACGGTGGCTCCTGCCTGTAATCCCAACACTTTGGGAGGCCAAGGTGGGTGGATCACTTGTGATCAGGAGTTCGAGACCAGCCTGGCCAACACGGTGAAACCCTGTCTTTACTAAAAATACAAAATTAGCTGGGCGTGGTGGCAGGTGCCTGTAGTCCCAGCTACTCAGGAGGCTGAGGCAGGAGAATTGCTTGAGCCTGGGAGACGGAGGTTGCAGTGAGCCACTGCACTCTAGCCTGGGTGACAGAGCAATACTCTTTCTCCAAAAAAAAAAAAAAAAAAAACAAGAGAAAACTACTTCCCTTAAAATGTTTTACAGTAGTTATTTCAATTAGAGAGCAGGAGAAGGGAAAGTATGTCTTAATTAGACCAAACTGATTTGAACGTGACACATTTTTTTTTTTTTTTTTTTTTTTGAGACAGAGTCTCGCCCTGTTGCCCAGGCTGGAGTGCAGTGGCGCAATCTCGGCTCACTGCAAGCTCTGCCTCGCGGGTTCACGTCATTCTCCTGCCTCAGCCTCTCCAAGTAGCTGGGACTACAGGCGCCCGCCACCACGCCCGGCTAATTTTTTTGTGTGTGTTTTTAGTAGAGACGGGATTTCACTGTGGTCTCGATCTCCTGACCTCGTGATCCGCCCGCCTCGGCCTCCCAAAGTGCTGGGATTACAAGCGTGAGCCACCGCGCCCGGCTTTTTTTTTTTTTTTAAACATAAGCTGACAGTGGGGAAAACAGCACTATGTACCTTTTAGCCTTTCGTATTTCAGCTATTCTTGATGTTGCTCCTTTTTTTTAGGAAGAAGAAGAAGAAGAAGAAAACAGGATGTCTGAAGAAGCAGAAAGACAATATCAACAGAATAAATTGCAGACTGATTCCATTGTTCAGACAGATCAACCAGAGACAGTGATATCCAGCTCATTTGTGAATGTCAATTTTGAAATGGAGGGAGACAGTGAAGTAATTATGGAAAGCAAGCAAAATCCAGTCTCTGTCCCACCATAAAATGAAATGACTATCAAGCTTCAAACTCTTAAGTTTTTTTTTTTAAATACAAAAACTTTCACAGTCTTTATTCAGTGGGACTTAATACAATTATTTATATTTTAAATTATTAAAATATCTGGAAAGGGAAAATGTTTTCTTCATTTTTAGGATCTTATCTAGCAAAAGCCAGATCTGAAATTCAGATATTTGTACTGTTTTTACTGTGCATAGAATTAGTGCTTTGGTTTTAAAATGATCTTTTAAAAAAGTTAAGGACATCCTAGAGCCTTAATAGTTAAGAAGAGTTAAATTATCAAGCCTGTCTATTTGTGCATTTGCTTTTTTTAAAAAAGGTAAGTTGCTGATTAAGTCTAATTGGAATTGATAATTCCATAGTCTTAGATTAAAATGAGGATATTTTCTCCTAGATTTTCTCATGTTATGCCATGCATTTATATATCTAACCATTAATTTCACACTAAGGATGCTTCCCCATATAATAAAAGGAGCAAGATGGAAGCACTTTGAATTTTCTTTCATTGAGAATAACTATTTTATGTAAGAATCTGTATTTATAACACCAGATATTAAGATAGGCTTCCATTTTTAAATGCAAGCCACTTAATCTTGTATTCTTTTTCAGGACTCAAATAACTAGCTTTGAACATAATATTAAAACACTACTTATGGAATAGATTTATTAATGTTAATACCTAGTGAATATCCATGTGGCATCCTGGTTATGTTATCCGTTCAGTGTTAATCCTATAGAAAAGTGGTTTGGAGGGGATTGGGGGATAGTGGGACAGGTATAGGTTTAATCCATCAGGAGCAATTAGATATTGTATAAGGTGCAATGATAGCCTAATGAAATTACCCATCATTCATCATTTAGAAGTAGCAATAGTGAAGACTGGACAGTTTACTTGAATCTGGTTGGCCACTCCCCTACCTACTTGGTTATTTGTAAACCTTATAAATGTATATATTGTGAAGCTAATTTTGAAAATATTCCTAGATATGGCCAGGTACGGTGCCCACACCTATAATCCCAGCACTTTGGGAGGCCAAGGCGGGCAGATTACTTGAGGTCAGGAGTTTGAGACCAGCCTGGCCAACGTAGTGAAACCCCGTCTCTACAAAAATACAAAAATCAGCTGGGCATGGTGCTGCACGTCTGTAATCCCAGCTGCTCGGGAGGCTGAGGGAGGAGAATCACTTGAACCAGGGAGGTGGAGGTTGCAGTGAGCCGAGATTGCACCATTGCATTCCAGCCTGGGTGACAGAGTGAGACTCCATCTTGGGGGAAAAGAAAAATACACACACACACACACACACACACACACTTCTAAATGTGTGTATAGAACCTTTTATCAGTATAACACTGATTTATAATTAAATGTGGGTGAGGAAGAATGTGTGGAGTGTTTCAGAAATTTTGATCTTAAAATCCTTTTCAGAAACTCAAAGCTTTCAGAAATTAATAGTTATATTAATAGCCTTCTAAACAGCATTAAGTTTTCAATCTTAATGTATCTATATAAAATATAGTGTCAAAGAAAGTAACATCAATATAGTGGGTCTGTAATGGAAATCTGTCAATGAACATGAACTGAGTTCTTCAACTACAGGTTGAAGGATAATTAAACTTTTCATTAGGAGTGTTCTAGCTACATGGATTCATGGAATGGTGGTTCATAGTAAGTGATGGTAATCTTTTTATTTATGGGTGTAAACCCTTTATAACTTAGTGCTTAAAATATTAATCTTTTGATTATATAATGTCCCATGAATTATAGTTTACCAATAGTTCTAAAACATGCTAACCTGACCTTTTCCTTGTTTTTAACTTCATTTGAGATAGTACCTCTCACTCACAAATATTTATCTGGTTATCAAGTGAAGGTAGGTGTGTCTAAAAGTGATCTTCTGAATCCTGTCTCCCTAGAGGTACTAGTATCTAGAGTTTACCCAGAAAATTTTATGATTGTAACAAAAGTAGTGACTTATGAAGGTTTTGTTTCTTGAATTTTACTTTTGCTACTTGTCCAATAGTGGCTAGTTTATGTTTATCAATACAGTTATTCACTGTGCCTTAAGTTTATACTTTGTTTATGCAAACTATAAAATTTCCCATAAATGTATTCAATGGTTTGTCTTACCTTAAGCCTCTTTCACTCATTTTTTTCTACTTCCTTTTCAGTCCTTTTAAGAATTCCAGTTCCAGCTGGGCACAGTGGCTCACGCCCGTAGTCCCAGCACTTTGGGAGGCCGAGGTGGGCGGATCACTAGGTCAGGAGTCTGAGACCAACCTGGCCAACATGGTGAATTAGTAGAGATGGATTTCTACTAAAAATACAAAAATTAGCCGGGCATGGTAGCAGGTGCTCCCAGCTGCTCGAGAAGCTGAGGCAGGAGAATCGCTTGAGCCTGGGAGGCGGAGGTTGCAGTGAACGAGTTTGCGCCATTGTACTCCAGCCTGGGCAACACAGCAAGACTCATCTCCAAAAAAAAAAAAAAAAAAAAGAATTCCAGTTCCTTCTGGATCATAGATAGTTCATATTTACCTTCTTCTAATCTTTCAGCATCTCATAAAAACTAAATGTAACGTATAACTGAAGTCTTTATCCTGAATTAACATAAATTCTTTAACAAAAATCCTTGACAAAATGAAGTTTGTTTTTTGGTTTGAGACAGGGTCTTACTCTGTTGCCCAGGCTGGAGTGCAATAGTGCAATCATGGCTCACTCCAGCCTCGACCTCCTGGGCTTAAGCAGTCCCTTCCCTGTCAGCCTCCCAAGGATCTGGTACTGCAGGCTCACACCACCATGCCCAGCTAATGTTTTTTATTTATTTTTTGTAGAGACTTGGTTTTGCCATGTTGTCCAGGCTTGGAATTAAGTTTTGTAAAATGTAACTCTGGTATTGGTTAAGAAAACTAGACAATTTTTTTTTTTTTTTTGAGACGGAGTCTCACTCTGTTGCCAGGCTGGAGTGCAGTGGCTCGATCTCGGCTCACTGCAAGCTCCGCCTCCCGGGTTCACGCCATTCTCCTGCCTCAGCCTCCCGAGTAGCTGGGACTACAGGCACCCTCCACCAGGCCTGGCTAATTTTTTGCATTTTTAGTAGAGACGGGGTTTCACTGTGTTAGCCAGGATGGTCTCCATCTCCTGAACTTGTGATCCGCCCGCCTCAGCCTCCCAAAGTGCTGGGATTACAGGTGTGAGCCACCGCACCCGGCCAATAAATTTTTTATACCAATGATTTTCATGAAAGTAAAATAGTAGTTTGAATACATTTTATTAAAACATCCAATTAAAAGAAAGAACAAGGCTGGGCACAGTGGCTCATGTATCACTGTGAATCATGGTGGCTATAGTCCCAGCACTTTGGGAGGCCGAGGCGGGCGGATCACCTGAGGTGAGGAGTTCGAGACCAGCCTGGCCAACATGGCGAGATCCCATCTCTACTAAAAATACAAAAATTAGCCAGGCATGGTGGTGCACACCTGAAGTCCCAGCTACTCAGGAGGCTGAGGCAGGAGAATTGCTTGAAGCTGGGAGGTGGAGGCTGCAGTGAGCAGAGATCATGCTACTGCACTCCAGCCTGGGCAACAGACAGAGACTGTCTCAAGAAAAAAAAAAAAAAGAAAAAAGGCTGGGCACCGTGGCTCACACCTGTAATCCCGGCACTTTGGGAGGCCGAGGCGGGCAGATCACTTGAGGTCAGGAGTTCGAGACAGGCCTGGGCAACATGGTGAAACCTTGCCTCTGCTAAAATACAAAAATTAGCCAGGCGTGTTGGCAGGTGCCTATAATCCCAGCTACTCAGGGGGCCGAGGCAGGAGAATTGCTTGACCCCCCTAAAAAAAAAATCCTAATCCTAACCCAGAAATAAAATGGCTCTACTCTAATGAATGGGAAAGTTTGTCATCTTTGAGATTTTATATATATAGACACACACACACACACACACACACGTGTGTATATATATGCACTGTCACTCAAATATTCACGTTCTAAATGACTGTCAAATATTCCATGGAAACTTCATCTCTGAAGATTATACAGATTTAAACTGAACATCATCTACCTACAGCAAATCACACTTCCCATCTTTGAACTAAAAGGAACCAGAACTTACCCCACCTCCTAACAAGCAATATTTGGTCCTATTGCTTCTAAAACTATTGCAACCAAAATTCCAGTAACCAAAACATTTGCTGTGTTCTCTAGGTATATCAAGTGTTTTATTTAGACCATTTCTGAGGATTTTGCTTTAAAGGGTTTACATGCAGCATTCAAGTATTTCTTAATATAAGACAGTCTAGTCTTTCAGAGATCATGTATCATCAAGGTCTGCAGAGTTTTCACTGTCATTTGCAACAAGAGCTTCTCTGTTCTCATAAGTCCAGAAGCCATTCAAATCGATTAGAATGGTGGTTACTGTGTCTCCTTGATTACTGTTGATTAAATCCTGAAGAGAGATTTTCAAAGGATCCTTTGGTTTTACCATGTCAAAGATTTCATCCTGCAAGAGAGAAAAAAAAAAAAATACAATGAAATTTGATCCACTTAATTTCTATCACACACAGTGATCCAAAATTCAGGGCTGTTTGCATCCACTGAAGTACAGAGGAATAAAATTGAGGGCTGCCACTTGGGCTTATGTTAATTTTTTGTTCTACTTTTTTTCTTTTCCATTTAACAGGCAGTTTCCTTTTCTCTACCTACAACCACAAAATTTTATTGGATAACTCCTTAGCTATGTGATAGCTATCCTTCGTTTTATAGATGAAGAAACCAAGGCTCAGTGCCTAATCCAGCTACATAGGTAATTAGTGACAGAACTATCTAATGCAGTGTTCAGGGACTGCATGTTAACTAATTTCTTACATATTTTTCTGTTGCCTTCTAATTGGTGAAACAAGGTTTTGTCTGTAGTTTTTGTTTTGTTTTGTTTTGTTCTGTTTTTGAGATGGAGTCTCGCTCTGTTATCCAGGCTGGAGTGCAGTAGCACAATCTTGGCTTACTGCAACCTCCGCCTCCTGGGTTCAAGCGATTCTTCTGCCTCAGCCTCCCAAGTAGCTGGGACTACAGGTGCACACCACCACACCCAACTAATTTTTGTATTTTTAGTAGAGATGGGGGTTTCACCATATTGGCCAGGCTGGTCTCAAACTCCTGATGTTAAGTAATCTGCCTGCTTTGGCCTCCCAAAGTGCTGGAATTATAGGCGTGAGCCACTGCGCCCAGCCTTGTTTGTTTTTTTTTTTTTGAGACAAGAGTTTCACCCTTGTTGCCCAGGCTGAAGTGCAATGGTGTGATCTCGGCTTACCACAACCTCCGCCTCCCAGGTTCAAGCCATTCTCCTACCTCAGCCTCCCAAGTAGCTGGGATTACAGCCGCGTACCACCACACCCGGCTAACGGGTTTGGTTTAATTTATTTTTGCTAACAGTTCAGCTCAATTAAACATCTAAATGTTTCAGAGATAGTGACAAAGCTTCATTGATGTCAACATTTTATTAGGATGGGAGAGGGGAGTTCTTCTCTCTGGATATGCATTAGACATCCAAAAAGAAGCTAAATTCTGCTAAAACTTACTGCAACATATAGAAGACCTCCTTCTATATCATGAAGTGTACAACATAGATATTTACAGGGAATTAGTACATGTTTTCTAATCTTTTTGTAGTAAAATTACTACAAAATTTGTAGTAAAATAAAATTTGTAGTAAAATTACTCAAAGTGAACAGGCTCTTTGAGGTAGCATACTAAAACAGTTTCCAAGGTAAAAATTTAGTTTACAGTTGAATAGACTGCCATAGGATGTAGACTGTACTGACTCTTTTCTTTTTTTTTTTTTTCTTTTGAGACAGAGTTCACTTTTATTGCCCAGGCTGGAGTGCAGTGGCACGATCTCAGCTCACTGCAACCTCCAACTCCTGGGCTCAAACAATTCTCCTGCCTCAGCCTCCTGAGTAGCCGGGATTACATGCATGCACCACCACGCCCAGCTAACTTTTGTATTTTTAGCAGAGACAGGGTTTCACCATGTTGACTAGGCTGGTCTCGAACTCCTGACCCTGGGTGATCTACCCGCCTCAGCCTCCCAAAGTGCTGGGATTACAAGCGTGAGCCACTGTGCCCGGCCCACTGACTGTCTTAATTAAAATGAATGAATGCTTCCAATGAAAACATGATGATGACAATATAAAATTCTAAACTACATAAATAGTGCAAGTGTGGTCTCAGTTCGTAATGATTTAAATATCAGTTCAGAACAAAAAGCAAACACTTGATTCAAATAGTACTTCATTAGTTGCTTTCATATAAAATTTCATGTAATACAAATGACTATCTCATAATTATCTGGTAATACGTAAATTAAAGGAAAAGATAACCTTGACATCTTGAAATGAAACAGGATCTTGTCCATGGATTTTCATTAGTTCCTGTATGGCCTGTATTTAATAGAAATAAATCTGTAAGTAAAAAATGAAATACACAACATCCCTCTCTTGCCCTACAACCCCTTTCTACTTACACTTCCTTTCCTATCAGACCACAAACCTCATCATTCTCTCTCTTGCCAATCTTCTTAGCTTTCTTGACCTTATTCCACATCAGTGAGCAAAACCTAAATTCTCGATTAGTGTATTGACCTTTTTAGACCTATATCTTAACTATTGAGAACTTCAGGAAAAAAAATAAAAAGATTACGGATCGCTGCTTCTACATAGGAATGTTCTCCAACCTCAAATGGGCCCTCAACATGGCCTCACAATTATTGTTTCATCACAATTATTCTGTTTAATCAAGCAGATTCTGTTTCATCTGCTCCTCTCATTTTCCATGAATGTTATTCCTGCCTTCACTATTCTCTTAAAACCCCCAATCTACTGTCTCCCTTCCTACCCTACACTTTGCTTTCTACGTAATACACGAAATGGAGGTAGACCTCCCAAAACTCTTCCTTTTTATAAACTTTAACAAAAAAATGAAGAAACTGCTGTCATCCAGTGGGAATACAAAATACTTCAGGTGAGCATTATTGACTGGAAATGTGAAGTTTCAAATTCTTGGTGAATAGTCAACTTTGTTCCTAATGCCTACTCTGTTACCACTAATAATCAGAGTATCCATAAAGGAATCCCTTTGAAGTAGATAAGAATCTGGGTACACGCTCTGTTAATACAGTAATAGACTTAGATGGTATGATCTAGAGTGAATCATCCAGGCCCAGCTTTATCACTAGGATACTGATGTCCAAATGCTCTATGAACAGCCCAGGATTATAGGGCTCAGCACTGGACACTTTTTACCTTATCCCATGTAACCAGGCCTAAATAAGCTTTGACAAAATGCCTATATGAAATATTTTTAAAGTATTTTTAAAACAATTTAATATTCTACTAAGAGTAGAAAATACTGTAAAGAAATCTTTATGAAAAAGAGTTCAGTGTTTAATTTCAAATACATTTATTTTCCTAAGATTGGATTTTTACTTAATAGGTTTGTCTAAAGTAGGGGCATATCTATGATGGGTTGGTATTTATTTTCTCAGATGAGCCGCTGATATAAGCCCATATAGCATTCAGTTTTTTTAATTTTTATTTTTAGAGATAGGGTCTTACTCTGCATTCAGGCCGTAGTGCAGTGGCACAATCATGGCTCACTGCAGCCTTGACCTCCCGGACTCTAGTGATCTTCCCACCTCAGCCTGTCAAGTAGCTGGGACTGCAGGCATGTGCCACCACACCCAGCTAATTTTTAATTTTTTTGTAGAGATGGAGTCTCCCTATGTTGCCCAGGCTGGTTTCCCAACTCCTGGGCTCAAGCAACCCTCCTTGCCTGGCCTCCCAACATGCTGGGATTAGAAGCATGAGCGACCACGCCTGGCCTAAAAATTATTTTTATGGTTTATTTATTTCAACATAGCAAATAAAAGTATCTACAACTGGCTGGACACAGCCTCCCCAGTAAGCAGGACCACAGACGTGACCACTACACCCAGCTAATTTTTTAAATTTTTTGTAGAAGTTGGGGTTTCCCTGTGTTGCCCAGGCTGGTCTCAAACTCCTGTGCTCAAGTGAACCTCCTGCCTCAGCTTCCCTAAATGCTGGGATTACAGGTGTGAGCCACCATGCCTGGGGTGTGATTTTTTAATTTTTTCTTTTTTTTTTTTGAGACTCAGTCTCGCTCTGTTGCCCAGGCTGGAGTGCAGTGGCACAATCTCGGCTCACTGCAAGCTCTGCCTCCTGGGTTCATGCCATTCTCCTGCCTCAGCCTCCTGAGTAGCTGGGACTACAGGCACCTGCCACCACGCCCAGCTAATTTTTTTGTATTTTTAGTAAAGATGGGGTTTCATCATGTTAGTGAGGATGGTCTTCATCTCCTGACCTTGTGATCCGCCCACCCTGGCCTCCCAAAGTGCTGGGATTACAGGCATGAGCCACCGCAACCCGGCCGATTTTTAAATTTAATAAAAGCATTTACATAACAGATTTCAGAAAGAAATCAAGTTTTTAGTTTTTTTTTCTTTCCTACTTAAAAAAATATAACTGAGTGAAAGCTGATTTGACTAGATGTAAAACAAAAATATGTAAATATATGTCAGGGGCTGTACTACCATTGGAAATACAAATATGTGATAAATTCTATACTTGTGATGAAAAACTTGTAAGATGCTAAGCAGTTCAGAAAAGGTAGCTCCTTTCCACAGAAATTTTTATAGACTTTGGTAGTTGTAGTTTTTGTTTTTTTTTTGAGACAGAGTCTTGCTCTGCTGCCCAAGCTAGAATGTAGTGGCGCGATTTCAGCTCACTGCAACCTCCGCCTCCTGGGTTCAAGTGATTGTCCTGCCTCAGCCTCCCAAGTAGCTGGGATTACAGGCATGTGGACCCAGTTACTGGGGAGGCTGAGTGGGAAGACTGCCTGAGCCCAAGAGTTGGAGGTTGCGGTGAGCTATGGTTATGCCACTGCACTCCAGCCTGGGTGACAGAGCCAGACCCTTTCTCAAAAAAAACAAAAAACAAAAAAATCATGAGTTAGGTAAAATGGTTACTAAATATTTAACTTAAACCAAATGACATATCTTTAATTTGCTCTTCTTTTTCTAATTTCCTAAAGTAGATACTGATTTTAGATCTTTAACGTTTTCCAATATATGCATTCAATACTATAAATTTCCCTCTAGCCACTGCTTTTTTTTTTTTTGAGCCGGAGTCTCGCTCTGTCGCCCAGGCTGGAGTGCAGTGGCGCAATCTTGCCTCACCGCAAGCTCCGCCTCCCGGGTTCACGCCATTCTCCTGCCTCAGCCTCTCCGAGTAGCTGGGACTACAGGTGCCCGCCACCACGCCCGGCTAATGTTTTTTTTTTTGTATTTTTAGTAGAGACGGGGTTTCACCGTGGTCTCGATCTCCTGACCTCATGATCCGCCTACCTTGGCCTCCCAAAGTGCTGGGATTACAAGCGTGAGCCAATACGCCCAGCCTAGCCACTGCTTTTGCTGCATCTCACAATTTTTTTTTTTTTTTTTTTTTTTAGATGGAGTCTCGCTCTGTTGCCCAGGCTGGAGTGCAGTGGCGCAATCTTGGCTCACTGCAAACTCTGCCTCCCGGGTTGATGCCATTCTCCTGCCTCAGCCTCCCGAGTAGCTGGGACTACAGGCGCCCACCACCACACCTGGCTAATTTTTTGTATTTTTAGTAGAGACGAGTTTTCACCATGTTAGCCAGGATGGTTTCGATCTCCTGACATCGTGATCCGCCCACCTCGGCCTCCCAAAGTGCTGGGATTACAGGCGTGAGCCACTGTGCCCGGCCTTTTTTTTTTTTTTTTTTTTTGAGATGGAGTCTCGCTCTGTCGCCCAGGCTAGAGTGCAGTGGCGCAATCTCAGCTCACTGCAAGCTCCACCTCCCGGGTTCAGGCCATTCTCCTGCCTCAGCCTCCCAAGTAGCTGGTACTACAGGCACTTGCCACCACGCCTGGCTAATTTTTTGTATTTTTAGTAGAGACGGGGTTTCACCATGTTAGCCAGGAATAGTCTCCATCTCCTGACCTCGTGACCCACCTGCCTCGGCCTCCCAAAGTGCCGGGATTACAGGCATGAGCCACCGCACCGGCAGCAACCAAATGATATATCTTAAGGAACAATGACTCACTTATGCAAATGAGACTTACCCTAAAGAAATAATTAAGTGAAAAGACATTCAGATATCCTTTGTTCTCAATATCAAGCAGTTTGAAAATATATTGTAGAGCTGCAGGTTCCTTTCTGTTTTCTAATGCAAGGACAAAGTCCAAGTAGGTCTTATAGTCCTACAGAACAGAAAATAATGTTCATTAGAGGCCTTAGTTGAAATTAACTTTCAAGTGAATATCTTATGATTTGAAGCTATTCTGCAATCAAAGGTGGCAAATTTAATTTTTTCCCCTAAGTTATGAAATGAGAAATCCATTTATATACTTAATATTGGTTTCTAGGGATTTTTTTTTTTTTTTTTTTGAGACGGAGTTTTAAACTTGTTGCCCAGGCTGGAGTGCAATGGCACAATCTCGGCTCACCACGACCTCCACCTCCCAGGTTCAAGCAATTCTCCTGCCTCAGCCTCCCGAGTAGCTGGGATTACAGGCATGCGCCACCACGCCTGGCTAATTGTGTAATTTTAGTAGAGATGGGGTTTCTCCATGTTGGTCAGGCTGGTCTCGAACTCCCGACCTCAGGTGATCTGCCTGCCTCAGCCTCCCAAAGTGCTGGGATTATAGGCATGAGCCACCGTGCCCAGCCATAGGAATTCTATATATAATCTACACAGGACAGTTTTGAGGACATAGTTCTTTTTTATTTATTTATTTTTTTGAGACGCAGTCTTGCTCTATCGCCCAGGCTGGAGTGCAGTGGTGCAATCTCAGCTCACTGAAACCTCTGCCTCCCAGGTTCAAGCGATTCTCCTGTCTCAGCCTCCCAAGTAGCTGGGAATACAGGTGCACACCACTATGCCCAGCTAATTTTTATATTTTTAGTAGAGACAAGATTTTCCATGTTACCCAAGCTGGTCTCAAACTCCTGACCTCAAGTGACCCGCCTGCCCCGGCCTCCCAAAGTGCTGGGATTATAGGCATGCATCACTGTGCCCAGCCCTAGTTCATTTTTTAATGAGAGATTTACTGTGTTAAACTACAATTTTCTTTCATTATTCTTGTTTTTGAGACAGGGTCTCACTTTATCAACCAGGCTGGAGTTTAGTGGTACGATCATAGTTCACTGCAACCTTGATCTCCCAGGCTCAAGCAATCTTCCCACTACAGCCTCTGAGGTAGCTGAGACTACAGGTGCACACCATCACACTTGGCTAATTTTTTAAATTCTTTGTAGAGATGAGGTTTTCCTGTATTACCCATGCTAGTCTCAAACTCCTGGGCTCAAGCAATCATCTGGCCTCGGCCTCCAAAAGTGCTGGGACTAGAGGGATGAACTACTGCATCCTGCTTCAAACTTTTGAAACAGATAAGACAGTGACTAAGCTATAAACTTACAACTTCATTTCAGTGCAGTTATTTTGAAAAACATTTTTATCTGGAATGAACAGAACAGTATACTATTTTTTTTTTTTCTTTTGAGATGGAATTTCGATCTTGTTGCCCAGGCTGGAGTGCAATGGCGCGATCTCGGCTCACCACAACCTCCCGGGTTCAAGCCATTCTCCTGCCTCAGCCTCCTGAGTATCTGGGATTACAGGCATGCACCACCACGCCTGGCTAATTTTGTGTTTTTAGTAGAGAAGAGGTTTCTCCAAGTTGGTCAGGCTGGTCTCAAAACTCCCGACCTCAAGGTGATCCACCCACCTCGGGCTCCCAAAATGCTGGGATTACAGGTGTGAGCCACCGTGCCCAGTCTCAGAACAGTATATTTAAATTGCTATTTTAAAATATTGTTTAAAATTTTTAATTCAGATTTCCAATAAGAAGCTGTCTTGAGATTGCCAGACATTTTACAGTGAGCTGACACTGTTCTCATCCATAAAAAGGCAAAATGTAAAGGCCAGAAAGACATGAAGAGAACAGAAAGCCTTCCCTATAAAAACATGATACGCACTTTGGGAGGCCGAGGCGGGCAGATCAGAAGGTCAAGAGATCGAGACCATCCTGGCTAACACGGTGAAACCCCGTCTCTACTAAAAAAATACAAAAAATTAGCTTGGCGTGGTGGCGGGCGCCTGTAGTCCCAACTACTCGGGAGGCTGAGGCAGGAGAATGGCGTCAACCCAGGAGGCAGAGCTTGCAGTGAGCCGAGATCACGCCACTGCACTCCAGCTTGGGCGACAGAGCGAGAATCCGTCTAAAACAAAAACCAAAACAAAACAAAAAAAAGGATACTCATAGATTTTTTTTTTTAATGGTAGAAAGTAGTAAAGTAGGCCGGGCGCGGTGGCTCAAGCCTGTAATCCCAGCACTTTGGGAGGCCGAGGCGGGTGGATCACGAGGTCAGGAGATCGAGACCATCCTGGCTAACACGGTGAAACCCCGTCTCTACTAAAAATACAAAAAATTAGCCGGGCGTGTTGGCGGGCGCCTGTAGTCCCAGCTACTCGGGAGACTGAGGCAGGAGAATGGCGTGAACCCAGGAGGCGGAGCTTGCAGTGAGCCGAGATTGTGCCACTGCACTCCAGCCTGGGGGACAGAGAAAGACTCCGTCTCAAAAAAAAAAAAAAAAGAAAGTAGTAAAGTAATTGGGAGGTTCTCACTTAGATAAAAATTTTATATTCTTAGAAAAGTTCCTTTCTGCATAAATAGCACTAAAGAGGTAAAGAACGCAGATTGTGATCTGACTTCATCCAGAGTTGTAGCCTCTGGTTTTCTTTATTCATCAGGAATCATTATATTAATAATATAAGCTCCTCACTGCCTATTGTTTACAGCTGTGGGAGTTACAAAGTAAACTTTCTGTGCCTTTTCCCTTCTTTTCTTTTGTTGTTACTAATGGTGTTATTTAGCAAACTGCTATTGAAGCTAAATGATAAAATGTAAGACCCCCATTCTCATGACAATATGACTATTTTTTAAGCATAACTGGTTTGGGAAATTTATCAGATTCTTTTTTTTTTTTTGAGACGGAGTCTTGCTCAGTTGCCCAGGCTGGAGTGCAGTGGCGCCATCTCGGCTCACTGCAAGCCCGCCTGCCAGGTTCACACCATTACACCATTCTCCTGCCTCAGCCTCTGGAGTAGCTGGGACTACAGGTGCCCGTCACCACGCCCAGCTAATTTTTTGTATTTTTAGTAGAGACGGGGTTTCACTGTGTTAGCCAGGATGGTCTCAATCTCCCGACCTCGTGATCCACCCACCTCGGCCTCCCAAAGTTATCAGATTCTTAACCCATGTTTTTAGCAGCAAAAATAGTGATTTTAAAATGCTGTTTAGAATTTTCCTTCTCAAGTATTTTGCATTGTCATAATAAAAAGACAAGTGCATGTTATCTTCATATAGCCACTTCTAGAGACTAATACAACCTGATTCTCAGAATTAAATCATGCATATGTGTTACTACATTTGACCTGGTAATTTAATGACGGAACTATCTAAATGAAAATAGCCAGAATAATTTACTAATGTTTCAGCTTTTAAGAGACATGGTCTCACTCTACTGCCCAGACTGGAGTGCAGTGGCCTCATCATAGCTCACTGCAGCCTCAAATTCTTCAGGTCAAGCAATCCTCCTGCCTCAGCCTCCCGAGTAGCTATACTACAGGCACATTCCACCCATGCCCAAGTAATTTTTTTATTTTTTGTAGAGACAGTCTCGCTATATTGCTCAGGCTAGTTTTGAACGACTGGCCTTAAGTGGTTCTGTGGCCTTGGCCTCCCAAAGCACTGGGATTATAACCATAAGCTACCAAGCCTGGCCTCGGCTTTTTTTTTTTTTTTTAAACTAGAATGCACTACCGTACAATAGGTGCACTGACAATGAAATGAACAAAATAAACTTTTCCATTTGCCCTGAGGCCATAATGCAGACGTTTTAATTTACATTAAGACCAAAGACTCTGAATCTCAAGTAATTTGATCAGTTTACACATTTTAAAGACACTGTTACACACTAATATAAATAATGCTGGGCCGTGTGTGGTGGCTTACGCCTGTAATCCCAGCACTTTGGGAGGCGGATCACCTGAGGTCAGGAGTTCAAGACCAGCCTGGCCAAGCTGGTGAAACCCTATCTCTACTAAAAATAGAAAAATTAGCTGGATGCAGTGGCATGCGCCCATAATCCCAGCTACTCCAGAGGCTGAGGCAAGAGAATCACTTGAACCTAGGAAGTGGAGGTTGCAGTGAGCTGAGATCACACCACGGCACTCTAGCCTAGGCGACAGAGCAAGACTCTGTGTCAAAAAAAAAAAGGGCTGTATTACATCAAGAAAAGGGTTTGTGGAAACTCTGGGAGCCTCAACTTTTAAAACTTAGCAGCAGATTTAAACTACTACCATTTCTCCATCATAAGTGAGACACTCCTGGAAAACACGGTCTAAGAAGACATTGGTCATGGTAGCTGTTCCATAGCGTGAGAGTTCTTCTTTACTGAGCATGCCATTGTGATCTTTATCAAGATTCAAGTACTGGCCTTGGGAAGAAAAATAATAAAGACACTTATGACCACAATAAAATTTTAATCAGAAGAATAGACTAACAAAAAGTTCTTTTTCTTGGTTAATATTTTGATTTTCAAACTATTCATGTTATGATTAGGGTAGTGGCCTATGTGTAATACTATCAGCTACCTTTGCAATCTTGATCAGAAAAACCCTTGGGCTAGAAACAGCCAAAGAAAACCCATCATGAAGGCCATAGTCTCTGGGCTGTTTCACTTACATCATTATTTGTTTTCAGTTTGCAGTCTTTTTAAACATTCCCAGGTTTCTAAATTAAATGGAGGTAGAGGACAACAAAAAGCACTGAAATGCTAGCACTTGAAAGTAGAGGTAAGAATGCCAAAAGGAGGCCGGGCACGGTGGCTCATGCCTGTAATCCCAGCACTTTGGGAGGCCGAGGAGGGCGGATCAGAGGTCAGGGGTTCCAGACCAGCCTGGCCAACATAGTGAAACATTGTCTCTACTAAAAAAAAAAAAAAAAAAAAAAAAAAAAAAAAAAAAAAAAAAAAAAAAAAAAAATTTGCCAGGTGTGGTGGCGGGTGCCTGTAATCCCAGCTACTTGGGAGGCTGAGGCAAGGAGAATCGCTTGAACCTGGGAGGTGGAGGTTGCAGTGGGCCGAGATCGTGCCACTGGACTCCAGCCCAGGTAACAGTGTAAGACTCCATCTCCAAAAAAAAAAAAAAAAGCCAAAGGAGTCAAAAGACCACCCAACAAGATAATGTAGAATAGCTCCATCAGTAGACCCTGGGAACAGCATTTTATCAACAAAGCATGACAATAGCTAATGTTCATAATGATGCTCCTGAGTCAACAAGGATCAAATTACATTCTGTTCTATTTAAAATAAAGTGTATTAACTTAAAAAGGGTTCTGTTGGGTGCAGTGCCTCATGCCTATAATCCCAACACTTTGGGAGGTCAGGGCAGGTGGACTGCTTGGGCCCAGGAGTTTGAAACCAGCCTGGGCAACATAGTGAGATCCCATCTCTAAAAAAAATAAATAAATTAGCCAGGCATGGCGCCTGTAGTCCCAGTACTGGGGTCGGTGGGGTGAGGTGGGGTAGGGGCACTGAGGTGGGAGGATTGAGCCTAGGACTTCAAGGCTGCACTGAGCCGTGATTGTGCCACTGCACTCCAGCCAGGGTGACAGAGTGAGACCCTGTCTTCAAAAAGAAAAGGTTGGGGGGAGTCCAAAAAGTCAAAACATTGGTATTTAAACAAGTAAATTTTGGTAATGTAGAATACTAGAGCTTAAGGTAATTAAATACTTTGATCTTAAGGTATATCAGTGTATGTATAAAACTGTCCTCTGAACAGCAATTACCTGAAGAATGGAGAATTCAAATTTTAGCATGATGATGGGAACATACCATAAACTCTTAGGGCAGAAGGAGCAGAAAACCAGTTTGTTTCTTGACTCTCCTTCGACAGTTCCTCATCCCTTAGCTAATGGAACACAAAGACATCATTAGAAGATAGCAACTGTCAAGCGATACAATTAAGTAGTTTAAAAACATTTACCTCCAATAAATCGTCTAGGAAGCTGCATGCTAAAATATCTTGAATTTTTATCTTTCCTTTAAGAACATAAAGAAACACAATTAATTTCAAGAGCAACTCAATCACAAAAAATTTTTTTTAACAAGAACAATCACACAATTGATATTTTAAAGCTTAAAGCTTCTAGCTCTTATGCTCCAAAGTCCTTATTACATACTGCTACAAAAAGGGAAATCTTGGCCGGGCGTGGTGGCTCACGTATGTAATTCCAGCACTTTGGGAAGCTGAGGCGAGTGGATCACCTGAGGTCAGGAGTTCCAGGCCAGCCTGGCCAACATGGTGAAACCCCATCTCTACTAAAAACACAAAAAATTAGCTGGGTGTGGTGGAGGGCGCCTGTAATCCCAGCTACTCTGGAGGCTGAGGCAGGAGAATTGCTTGAACCTGGGAGGCAGAGGTTGCAGTGAGCTGAGATCAAGCCATTGTACTACACCCTAGGGAACAAGAGCAAAACTCCATCCCCACCCTGCAAAAAAAAAAAAAGAGAGAAATCTACAGGCAACATTTAATAACATCTCTAGTTGTATACCTCAGCTATATAAATCTAAGTGGTAAATTCTAAAATTATACTGATGTCAGATTTTCAAAAAAGTTGTGATTATAGATATAGTACTGCTGGTACACTAACAGGGACACTGTCTCCATTTATTTTTGGCAGGTTCTGGACTAGAAAGCAATACACAGGTACACAGGTGTGGTTTAAAAGCAGAGTTTGTTTTCTTCTTCTTGTTCTTCTTCTTTTTTTTTTTTTTTGAGACAGAGTTTCGCTGTTGTTGCCCAGGCTGGAGTGCAATGGTGTGATTTCGGCTCACTGCAATCTCCGCCTCCCGGTTTCAAGCGATTCTCCTGCCTCAGCCTCTTAAGTAGCTGGGAATACAGGCACCCGCCACCACGCCCAGCTAATTTTTTCTATTTTTAGTAGAGATGGGGTTTCACTATGTTGGCCAGGCAGGTCTTTTTTTTTTTTTTTTTTTTTTGAGACGGAGTCTCATTCTGTCGCCCAGGCTGGAGTGCAGTGGCGCGATCTTGGCTCACTGCAAGCTCCACCTCCCGGGTTCACGCCATTCTCCTGCCTCAGCCTCTCCGAGTAGCTGGGACTACAGGCACCCACCACTACGCCCGGCTAATTTTTTGTATTTTTAGTAGAGACGGGGTTTCACCGTGGTCTCGATCTCCTGACCTCGTGATCCGCCTGCCTCGGCCTCCCAAAGTGCTGGGATTACAAGCGTGAGCCACCGCGCCCGGCTGGCCAGGCAGGTCTTGAACACCTGACCTCAGATGATTCACCCGTCTCAGCCTCCCAACATGTTGGGATTACAGGCGTGAGCCACTGCGCCTGGCTGCTGCTTCTTTTTTGTACAGAAAAGGTCTATCTTGCCAGGGCTGGTCTTGAACTCCTGGGCACTGGTGATTTCTCACCTCAGCCTCCCAAAGTGCTGGGATTACAGGTGTGAGCCACCACACCCAGCCCAGATGGGAGTTTGAATGCCACTTTTAAATATGTAACCTAGCTAAGTCTCAGTTGCCTTACACATAAAACGTGGACAATAATGTACCTTTCTTATGGGGTTATGAGATGAAAATGAATGAATCCATGTAAAATGCTTAGCATACTATGTAACAGTCAAAACATGTGATATTATTTTGTAAAATTTGAAAGAGAAAAAGTATATATGTGTGTACCTATAGTAGAGGAGTTCAAAAAACACTGTCAGCTACCATATGCTGTGATTGGATTCATAACTGGATTTTTTTTTTTTTTTGGACACAAGATCTGGCTCTGTTGCCCAGACTGGAGTGCAGTGGCCCGATCTTGGCTCACTGCAACCTCTGCCTCCTGGGTTCAAGTGATCCACCTCAGCAGCTTCCCAAGTAGCTGGGACTACAGGCGCGCGCCACTACGCCTAGCTAATCTGTGTATTTTTTTTTTTTTTTTTTTTTGAGACGGAATTTCACTCTTGTTGCCCAGGCTGGAGTGCAATAGCACGATCTCGGCTCACCTCTGCCTCCCAGGTTCAAGCGATTCTCCTGCCTCAGCCTCTCGAGTAGCTGGGATTACAGGTGTGAGCCACCATGTCCGGCCAATTTTTGTAATTTTTTTGTAGAGACAAAGTTTCGCCATGTTGGCCAGGCTGATCTTGAACTCCTGAGCTCAAGTGATCCACCCAACTCAGCCTCCCAGAGTGCTGAGATTACAGGCGTGAACCACTGTGCCGGGCCCATAGCTGAATTTTCAAGGACAGGACAATCAGGCACTTTGATTTGGACCTTCTCTGTCCTTTCCTCTGCTCCAGTTACATGTATTTAAGGCTGGGCAGGTTTGAACAGTTAATAAAACATACTGTTAATGAGGCCATATTTACCAATCTGATCCTTATAGAGAATGAGAAAAATATGCATCACTGGCTAAATGGCTCTCATATTTCCAAATACATATTTTTCATCAAAAAGAGAACAATTCTGCAGTATGTCACATAGCAGAGACAGCAAATTATATCCGAATAACTGGCTTCCTAGAACTGGAAGGAGGTATTTATGACTGACTACCCAGTTCACACTTCTCCACTGTTAGGTGACGTCCCCCCGTCTGTCACATAGCAGGTTATAGTCAGGGCAAGTAAATCATAAAAGATCTTCAGATAAACATAACCAAAGTACTGCTACTGTGTTTTCTACCTTTTTATCTCCTTGAAATTCACCAAATTTTTAATGGCAGTGACAGGAAAATAAATGATATTTTTCAAGAGTTTTCTCTAGTTATTGAGATTTAGATATAATAATATCCTCATATTATCTAAGTTAGATAAGATTTTCTTTTACCTGTTCTTAAAGGATCTAAAAAGAAGAAGAACTTCCTAACTGCTGTACAAACATAAAAGGAGTAGAAAGATTTTTCCAGACCATCTAATTGTGGCAACGTAGGGATAAGTTCCAATATGTAGTTTTCTAAATCCTGAAAATAAAACAAAATAAAGTGTTAAATGTCCAATCTTGATTCATTAGATATTAGAATATAATTTCATTACTAAAAATTATTCAGCATTGATACTATATTGATAAAGAAATAAATTCATGACTATTTTAGTGGTAAAACTATTTTGCATTAAATTTTGTTTCTACTAATTTAAGTTTTAACATTTTTGAAAAGTAGTAAATTCTACATAGTTCCAAATTCAAAGGGAACAAAGATATTGATTAAAAAGCCTCTCACCTATTTCTTCGCCCCAGAGGTTAAGTAACCTGTATTATCAACTTCTGATGCAGCTTCCCAAAGGTAACAGATGCAAATATGAACCAAAACATATATATTTCTTTCCCCCCTTTTTTTTTTTTTTTGAGATGGAGTCTTGCTCTGTCGCCCAGGCTGGAGTACAGTGGTGTGATCTCAGCTCACTGCAACCTCTGCCTCCCAGGTTCAAGCAATTCTCCTGCCTCAGCCTCCTGAGTAGCTGGGACTACAGGCGTGCACCACCATGCCCAGCTAATTTTTGTATTTTTAGTAGAAACGGGGTTTCACCACGTTGGCCAGGATGGTCTCGATCTCTTAACCTCGTGATCCAGCCGCCTCTGCCTCCCAAAGTGCTGGGACTACAGGCGTGAGGCACCGCACCTGGCCTTTCCCTCTTTTTACACAAAGGATGTATCAACATACCATGAAAACTGCTTTTGTCATTCAGTAATATATTTTACAGTTATTCCATATTGACTCTCAAATAGCTTCCACTCTTTGAGAATAAATAGCTATATATTATATCATTGTATAGACGTACCATATTTAACTAGGCCTCTATTGGTACATTTAGTTTTTTCCTAATATTTTGCTACACGAAAAATAATACCATAAGGGCTAAGCTAATTATTCATTCATAGGTATTGTGGAAGAATATAGAATATAATTTCTATAAGTGGACCTGCTGGGTTGTAGCATATGCACATGTAGAATTTTGATAGACACTGGGAAACTTCCATCTCCCTACAAACGCCATGTGAATTTTATACTCCCACCAGCAATGTGAAGGCTATTTCTACAGTTCCGAATTCTGCACACAGGTGTCCCAGGAGCACCACAGTTAATGTACAGGGGTGCATCAGGATATTTTAAAATTTTGAGCGAAACAGCAACATTTGTCAGATACTGCATGACAGATATTGCTATAAGCTAGAACTACGTGCTCAAGGTAGTTCACATTTTCAATACTGGATCTCAATGTATTCCTTCTTTTTGAGGCAGGGTCTCACTCTGTCACACAGGCTGCTGGAGTGCAGTAGCATGATCTCGGCTCACTGAAACCTCTACCTCCCAGGCTCAAGTGATCCTCCCACCTTAGACTCCTGAATAGCTGGGACCACAGAGATGCACCACCACACCCAGTTAATTTTTTGTATTTTGGTAGAGATGGGGATTCACCATGTTGCCCAGGCTGGTCTCGAACTCTTGAGCTCAAGCTATCTGCCCAACTTGGTCTCCCAGTGTTGGAATTACAGGTGTGAGCCACTGTGCCCGGTTATTATTCCTTTTTAAAAAATTTTTTAAATCACCAAAATGTCATGAATATATTCCTTTTTTTTGAGATGGACTCTTGCTCTGTCGCCCAGACTGGAGTGTAGTGGCGAAATCCCGGCATACTGCAACCTCCACCTCCCAGGTTCAAGCGATTCTCCTGCCTCAGCCTCTTGAGTAGCTGGGACTACTGTCGAGTGCCACCATGCCTGGCTAGTTTTTTGTATTTTTAGTAGAGACAAGATTTCACCGTGTTAGCCAGGATGGTCTCAATCTCCTAACCTCACGATCTGCCCGCCTTGGCCTCCCAAAGTGCTGGGATAACAGGCGTGAGCCACCACACCCAGCCAAATATATTCCTTTTGATGACATAAATCTTTGCAAAGCTAGGTTTTGATGGTTCCTGTGGTAAAGTACCACACAAAAATTAGTGAACAGGAAATGAGGAGGACAAGTGTCCAGTCTAATTCCCAGGTTTAAGTAGTTGTACACATCCCATTAATAACTGTACTTAAGAATGAAATAAAAATATCTTCTTTCAACTTAAGTGTATTATTTATTCAAATGGCTAATAAGCTTAATGAATACTCATTAAATTGTTTAGAATTAACTAGTTAATAAGTGAAACTTTTAGGGATTTCTTTTGGCTCAGAAGCACTGTGAAAAAAATTAAACGCTAAAGGTGTTGATTCAAACTTTCTGATCTTTGCTAATTTGATAGGTGAAAAATGGCAACTTAGTGTAGATTTATCTGGCATTTCTCTTATGTGAAGTTAGTTGTTTCTTATGATTAAGAAGCATTTGAATTTTACTTTTTATACATTATATCTTTGCCCAGTTTTCTATTGGGTTAATGGCTTTCTTCTTGATTTCTGGGAGCTTTTTATATATTAGGGTAATTGGCCATTTCTGACTGTTTCAGATATTTCTCCCAGTTTGTTGTTTTCTTTTTACTTTAACATGGGCTTTGCCCTATAGATCTTTAAAAATTTAGCTGAATTTATTGTTTTCTAGACTTCTGGGTTTTGTCATACTTAGAAAGGCTTTCCCTATTACAGGATTATATATTTAAAAGCCTCCCATGGTTTCTTTCTTTTTTTTTTTTTTTTTTTTTTTTTGAAGCTGAGTCTCAGTCCAGTCCAGGCTGGAGTGCAGTGGCGCAATCTCAGCTCACTGAAACCTCCACCTCTTGGGTTCAAGCGATTCTTGTGTCTCAGCCTGAGTAGCTGGGATTACAGGCACGTACCACCACGCCTGGCTAATTTTTGTATTTTTAGTAGAGAGGGGGTTTAACATGTTGGCCAGGCTGGTCTCGAACTCCTAACCTCAAGTGATCCGCCTGCCTTGGCCTCCCAAAGTGCTGGAATTACAGGCGTGAGCCACTGTGCCCTCCCATGGTTTCTTATATTTACTTTAACAATGTTATTTTTGCTTTAACCATTTCAAATATCATATTTCTAGTAGATCTGAGATACTTTTAAGTTTACAGGACAAGTGGCATCTCAAACTTGAAGTGTCCAAAATGGGGCTCTCTTGTCATCTCCAACCTTGGTCCTCACCTGCTTTTCCTGTATTCCAACAGTTACTCAAAATAAAAATGTAAGACTTGTCTTTGGCTTCTCTTTTTCTTCATCAATGCCTTCAAACTCCTTACCCTGAACATCCAATCTAGCAGCAATTTATGTTTTTTCTGGGGAGGAGGGGAGTCCAAAATATATATTGAATTAATCTATTTCTGGCTTTCTCTACAGCCACCAATTACCCTAGTCAGGGGCCCATCATCTCACCTGGACTATCACAGTAGGTGCCTAAATATTTTGCTTATACTCTAGACTTATTTATTTATTTAGAGACGGAGCCTTGCTCTGTCGCCCAAGCTGGAGTGCAGTGGCTCAATCTTGGCTCACTGCAACCTCCATTCCCCAGGTTCAAGTGATTCTCCTGCCTCAGCCTCCAAGTAGCTGGGATTACAGGTGCCTACCCCCATACCCAGCTAATTTTTGTATTTTTAGCGGAGACGGGGTTTTGTCATGTTGGCTAGGCTGTTCTTGAACTCCCGACCTCAAGCGATCCGCCTGCCTCGGCCTCCTAAAGTTGCTGGGATTACGGGCATGAGCCACTGTGCCTGGCTGTACTTTGAGTTCCTTACATCCTCCATACAGCATCCAGAATGATCTTTTAAAATGTAAATCACATCTTGACAGACTCAGCTTAAAACTTCCGATGGTTTCCCATTAGCCTCAAAATAAATCCAAAGTCCTTACTGTGGCCCAAAAGGCCCTACATGTGGCCCTTCCCTACTTCTCCAACTTCATTTTCTGTTACTATAATCCTTGTTCTAGCCACACTGGCTTCCTTCTGTTCCTAGAACAGGTCCAGGCTTCATTTTGCTTTGGAGACACTGTATTTGCTGTTTCCTCTATACTACATCTTCATAAGGCTGGCTTCTTTCTCATACTTCATGGCTAAAACTTAATCACTATCTCAAAAAGATGTTCCTTCCAGCCTACCTAAAATCGTCTGTCAATCCCAGTCATATTCCTGCCTAGTTTACTGTTTTATTTTCTACATATAACCTGTGGCTATTTGATATTATCTGCTTATAATTTAGTGTCTGTCTTCCCACTCTCCTAGAACAAATAGGTCTACAAGGGAACAAAAATTGTACTGTGTCCCTGGAAAGGTTTTAAAGTATAACGTTTAGAATGAGCTAACAGATTCCATCTACAGAAATCTGGGCAAAAAAAAACAAAAAAAAAAAGAAAAAAAGAAATCTGGGCAAAACAGATTGTCACAAAGTAAAACATGAGCCCTACAAGCTTAGAATAATACCTGCCCCCAAATAAATGTTTACTAAATGCTTAATAAGATTTAATAAGTGAATAAAACTTTGTATACTCTACTCAGATTATAAATGTTGGTCTGGAAGCCACTGCCTTTCAAATTAGTAAGACACAAAGTCTAGGTTTCAAAAGGCAATGGGCCAAGGATGGAAGAAATACTTTGAGAGAAGTGTTTTCTTTCATTGAGAGAAGGGGAAAATTATTCCTTTTCAAAAACAACTATAGAAGTACACTGTTTCTTTTCTCTCCCTTTTGCTCATCTCTCTTTCAATCTTTGTTTCCATCCATGGAAAGAGGCAAGACAAGCAATAACAGGGGACTGTTTTTATAAATCAATATTGCTGTTTTTATAAATCAAGTGAACTGCTAACAAGAATTCTCAGAGCTAGGGAAGGACTCCAGTTTTGGACCTGACCTCTAAACAAGTACCAGCAGGTGGCTAATTATGTCTTCCTTGCTAGAAAGAGATGGCCAGAAGCAAGAGCCTTTTATTGTCGAGCTGGTCTGAACCTTAAAGAGAATTGTAGTGTGCCCCTGGAAAGGTTTTACAGTATAAATGTTCAGAATGAGCTAACAGATTCTATCTACAGAAATCTAGACAAAACAGAATGCAACAAATTATAGCAGGAACCATACGAACTGTAACAAGAAATTTACATTTCTTTAACTCTTATCTCTGAATAATTATTTGATTAATTAACCTAGTTTATATTTATGCCCAACTCCCTTCCCCTCTCCCCTACAACCTTAAAAAAAGCACTGTATATTTGGGAAAAAAGCCTGAGGTGAAAAGTAAGTCCATATAATTTAGATACCCATACTCAGAAGAAGCATAGCCATTTGGACCATGAAGTTACAATTCTCTGTTGATAACTTGGCCTAATTACAGCAGTGCCTAATAGGAAACAAGCAGCCTCTTGGTAACTGACCTAGCAACCTTAAATCCAGAGGTGGCAATACAGTCACATTCATTTTCTCTCTCATATTTTCTTTTTTCTTTTTCTTTTGAGACATAGTCTTGCTCTGTTGCCCAGGCTGGAGTGCAGTGGCATGATCTCAGCTTACTGCAACTGCCTCTCGGGTTCAAGCGATTCTCCTGCCTCAGCCACTCTAGTAGCTGGGATTACAGGCATCTGCT
Source organism: Symphalangus syndactylus (assembly GCF_028878055.3). Taxonomy (NCBI): domain Eukaryota; kingdom Metazoa; phylum Chordata; class Mammalia; order Primates; family Hylobatidae; genus Symphalangus; species Symphalangus syndactylus. The sequence goes on along the minus strand of NC_072431.2, from coordinate 19,200,070 downwards.
ACCATGCTCAGCCACTCTAATAGCTGGGATTACAGGCATCTGCTACGATGCTCAGCTGATGTTTTTGTATTTTTAATAGAGACAGGGTTTCACCATGTTGACCAGGCTGGTCTCGAAGTCCTGACATCAAGTGATCCACTCGCCTTGACCTCCCAAAGTGCTGGGATCACAGGCGTGAGCTACCGTGTCTGGCTTCTCTTATATTTTCTTAAAACAAAAAGGGGGGGTGGTGGAATTCTTGGCCCTTCAAAAAATAGTGACACATTAATATCATTCATGAATAACCAAAACTTTTTCAGTGATTTTTAAATGTTAAAATGCTACATTCTTTTTATTTTCCCCTTTAAAAGGCTTTTTTTTTTTGAGACAGAGTCCGCTCTTGTCACCCAGGCTGGAGTGCAATGGCACGATCTAGGCTCACTGCAACCTCTGCCTCCTGGGTTCAAGCGATTCTCTTGCCTCAGCCTCCTGAGTAGCTGGGATTACAGGTGGCCACCACCATGCCTGGCTAATTTTTGTATTTTTAGTAGAGATGGGGTTTCTCCATGTTGGTCAGGCTGGTCTTGAACTCCTGACATCATGATCTGCCCGCCTCGGCCTCCCAAAGTGCCAGGATTATAGGCATGAGCCACTGTGCCCAGCCAAAAGGCCTTTTTTTTTTTAAAGTTTGAAGACAAAGAATCTAAAAAGGAATTTGTATAGTCAATATACATTAAACATTTGTTTAGTAACACATGTCATTTGTTAAAAAAATAAAAATAAAAAACCAAACCCCAAAACGGAAACATCCTGTGTCTCAACAAAAACTATATGGAATCAACACCACCGAGGTCTATGGGAAAAAAAAGAAAAACCTGTTCCCTTTGCTCTACTGGAAGCTGGAAGGTGCTAGGCCCCTGTGTAGTAGTGCATAGAATTCTAGCTGCTTTCCTCTATTGAGCGCATAGACTATGTGTCTATGTGAATATGGACAGTTAGCATTTACCAACATCTCCTTGTCTACTGTCTGTCTCTCTCTTTTTTTTTTTTTTTTTTTTTGAGACGGAGTCTCGCTCTCTCGCCCAGGCTGGAGTGCAGTGGCGTGATCTCGGCTCACTGCAAGCTCTGCCTCCTGGGTTCACACCATTCTCCTGCCTCAGCCTCCCAAGTAGCTGGAACTATAGGCACCCGCCACCACGCCCGGCTTTTTTTTTTTTGTATTTTTAGTAAAGACGGGGTTTCACCATGTTAGCCAGGATGGTCTCAATCTCCTGACCTCGTGATCCACCCGCCTCGGCCTCCCAAAGTGCTGGGGTTACAAGCGTGAGCCACCATGCCTGGTCTCCTTGTCTACGGTCTCTTATTTAAAAAAAGAAAATAAATTTTATAAAATGGGGTTATAGAAGGTCAGCAAAGGGTAGGTTTGAAACCTTTTGATAGTTTAAAGTGAGCATTTTGACAACGTTGCTTTTCCTTTGGCATGTTTAATTGTGATTTTTAAGGGGCATCCTTGCAGTTTAAAATGACACCTTTAAAATAAATTCTCTTTTTTTCTGAGACAGGGTCTTCCTCTGTTGCCCAGGCTGGAGTGCAGCGGCACAATCTCGGCTCACTGCAACCTCCGCCTCCCAGGTTCAAGCGATTCTCCCACCTCAGCCTCCTGAGTAGCTGGGATTACAGGCATGCGCCACCACAGCCCAGCAAATTTTTCTATTTTTAGTAGAGATGGCATTTCACCATATTGGTCAGGCTGGTCTCAAACTCCTGACCTCAGGTGATCCGCCCACGTCAGCCTCCCAAAGTGTTGGGAGTACAGGCCTTGGGAATACAGGCTTGAGCCACCGCACCCAGCCAATACATTTTTTTTTTTTGAGATGGAGTTTCGTTCTTGTTGCCCAGGCTGGAGTGCAATGGCGCTATCTCGGTTCACAGCAACCTCTGCCTCCTGGGTTCAAGCAATTCTCCTGCCTCAGCCTCCCAAGTAGCTGGGATTACAGGTATGTGCCACCACGCCTGGCTAATTTTGTATTTTTAGTAGAGATGGGGTTTCTCCATGTTGGTCAGGCTGGTCTCGAACTCCCGACCTCAGGTGATCCACCTGCCTCATCCTCCCAAAGTGCTGGGATTACAGGTATGAACTACCACACCCGGCATAAATTCTCTCTTAATGATGACTTGAACGCTGCTACTCCATGGGAAAATCAGTAGAACCTGTAGGATCTTATTTGGAATTGACATTCTCTATTGTAATTTTATTTTAAATTTGTTTTTTGTTTCACTGGAAAGATGATGTTCAATTTTTTTTTTTTTTTTTTGAGACGGAGTCTCGCTCTGTCGCCCAGGCTGGGGTGCAGTGGCGCAATCTCGGCTCACAGCAAGCTCCGCCTCCCGGGTTCACGCCATTCTCCTGCCTCAGCCTCTCCGAGTAGCTGGGACTACAGGCGCCCGCCACCACGCCCGGCTAATTTTTTTTTGGATTTTTAGTAGAGACGGGGTTTCACTGTGGTCTCGATCTCCTGACCTCGTGATCCGCCCGCCTCGGCCTCCCAAAGTGCTGGGATTACAAGCGTGAGCCACCGCGCCTGGCCTGATGTTCAATTTTAAAAGTTGAAAGTGTACAAGTTGCTTTGTTACGATAAAACTAAGTATGTACACACAAACACACACAGACAGAAATAAAACAAAGTATTATGAGAAGAGCCTGTAGTCCCAACACCCAGTGATAACTACAGTTTACATTTTGGTGTCTATAAGAGTTAATATAATATCTATAAGGTTAATACTTACAGATTCCCGAAGGTACCCCTGCCCAGCGACATCATATAAACTGAGTCCTATTCTTGTTTGATGAAGCCAAACTGACAATAAACAAGAAAATGAAAGTAATTCTTAAGATCTATCCTTCAGATATGAAAAAGGAGATAAAGAGCTAGATTTGAGACAAGCTAATCTAGCAACTCTAAAAACATTTCTTCTCACCACAAAATTGCTTGAAACAAAAAACCATAGAATGGCAGAGTTCAATAATTCTACCATGACTAAAGCTATAATAAAATTGACGCCTTGAACATACTGTTCTTTACCAATTAAACTTGTGTTCCACCAAACAGGGACAGCTAGTATAATGTTATGCATTCAATGAAGCTGCTTTTATTTCTGAGGTTAATTACAGCAACCAATTATTAAAGATTGTATACAATAGGCTTTCACAGATTATTATGGCACTTGTAGGAATCATAAGTCCAAGCTGTTTAATAGATGCTCCTTGAAACTGATATTACAGCTGTGGGTTTGAAACTATCAGTCAACTCAACTTGTAATATATTGGCAAGATAAAATTATCAGTAAATTAAAATTATTTCAAATTACCATACATTAAAACTCTTGGTTCAGCTCTTAATATTTCTAGTCTACTATTATCTTTAAGACACATGAGGGTTTAAAAAATTCTTGTTTTTTTATAACCCAAGCTTATGTAACACATCTTGGTCAAAAGATAAGAAATTCTACTATTCAAACTTAGAGTGATTTCACATGGAAGAAATACTTATAAAAGCACAGACCAAAAAGCTACTTGATTCCCAGATAAGGAGTTCAAGCACAGTAAAAATGAATCACCTTTTCTCATGACATAATTAAAGAACTGCATGATGGAAATTCTTCCATATGAATCTGTATGAAGCAGTTTAGCAAAGACTTTTGCTGTGAAAAATTGCCTAAGAAAAGAAAATAAAGATTTAAATGATCTGCCAAAGTAAGAGAAAATGACTTCTACATAAATTAGCAAACAATGGCATAAATTCATACAATTAAAAATGAAAGAACAACAGAGACTCCTTATAATTCAAAAACTTAAAATATTAAGTCAAACTTTTTTTTTTTTTTTAAAAGAAATGGAGATTTGGCCAGGCGCGGTGGCTCTTGCCTGTAATCTCAGCACTTTGGGAGGCCGAGGCGGGCGCATCACGAGTCAAGAGATCGAGACCATCTTGGCCAACATGGTGAAACCCCATGTCTAATAAAAATACAAAAAGTATTTGTATTGGGTATTTATATTGTATTATATTGTATTTATATTGGCCCGGCCAATATTTGAGGCATTTAAAATGCTTAACATAACATATTCTTTTGTTAATACAATAATACTTGGGAGGCTGAGGCAGGAGAATCACTTGAACCCGGGAGGCGGAGGTTGTAGTGAGCCAAGATTGCGCCACTCCACTGCAGCCTAGCGACAGAGCAAGACTCCATCTCAAAAAAAAAGATATATATATATATATATATATATATATATATATATATATATATATATATAAACGGAGATTTGCTCTGTTGCCCTGACTGATCTCGAACTCCTGGCCTCAAGTGATCCACCTGCCTTGGCCTCCCAAAGCAGTGGAATTACAAATGTGAGGCACCATGCCTAGCCGAAGTCATAAATGTTTGCATTCTTTTTTTTTAATTAAATTTTTTTTTTATTTTGCAGAGATAGGCACATGAGCCACAGTGCCTGTCCTTGCATTCTTTTTTGTTTGCTTTCGTCTGTCTTAAGGCTGAAAGTGTCATAAACTAAATCATTTCTTTTCTTTTTTTTTTTTTTTTTTGAGATGGAGTCTCACACTCTTTTGCCAAGCTGGAGTGCAGTGGCACGATCTCGGAACAACCTCCGCCTCCAGGGTTCAAGCGATTCTCCTGCCTCAGCCTCCCGAGTAGCTGGGATTACAGGCACACGCCACCACGCCCAGCTAATTTTTGTATTTTTAGTAGAGACGGGGTTTCACCATGTTGGCCAGGATGGTCTTGTTCTCTTGACCTCGTGATGTGCCCACCTCGGCCTCCCAAAGTGCTGGGATTACAGGCATGAGCCACCACACCTGGCTATATTATTTATTTTAATAACTTCATACCAATGCGATTTTTTGACTGTAAATAATTTTATTAAATTTCATTAGTAACTTAAATGGACTCAAATGTCATTCCATTTACTTCATTTAATATTTGAGGGTCTGTTTATTTTTTTTTTTAAAGGTAAGGTCTTGCTCTGTCACCCAGGCTGGAGTGCAGTGGCTTAATCACAGCTCATCCTCCCAAGCTCAAGCAATTCTCCCACCTCAGCCTCCTGAGTAGCTACAGGTGTACGCCCCCACACCCAGATAATTTTTTTATTTTTAGTAGAGACAAGATCTCCCTAAGTTGCCCAGGCTGGCCTCAAACACCCCAGCTCAAGCAATCCTCTCACCTCAGCCTCCAAAACTGCTGGGATTACAGGTGTGAGCCACTGTGCCCGGCCAATATTTGACGCATTTAAAATGCTTAACATAACATATTCTTTTGTTAATTATATTATTCTTACTTGCACTTTGCTCCAGCCTTTTCACCAACCTTCAAAAAGTTTTCATAATTGATCATCGCTTCCTCTCCAATCATAGGTGGTGTCTGGTGTTTGTCCAGCAAAAACCATAAGTTCTTAAGAGAATTGTGGAAGTGAAGATGTTGTAAGTTAAAAACAAGATTTTAAAATGTGGTTAAATGCGTGCTTTCCACTAAAATGATAGTTTGCTGGCAGAGTCAATATTAAGATGAATCTCATGCCCTATTATCCTTTTGATTACTAACAATAAAAATAACATTTCTTGAGTGCCTACTAAGCTTTTGATATACACTGCCTCTTTAATCCACATATCTCTATGATATAGTTAGCTATCCCTACTTTAGAGATGATAATCGAAGCACAGAGATGTTAAGCCTATTGCCTAAAGTCATATAGCAGGGCTGGGATTTGAACCTCTGTAGTCTGACCCTATAGCAGTGGTTCTCAACCTTGGCTGCACATTAGAATTACCTAGGGCCTTAAACAAAAATAACAAACAACACTATGTTTGGGGTATATGACCCATGCAAACTGAGCGGCTGCTTCTGGTGGAACTGCTGCTTCAGAGCCTGTGTAGTACCACTCTGTAGTACGGACTCCATTAGGCACCAAGAAATCCTGCATGATTTAAGTAGTACAAATGAGAAATGGTTAACATCTAAAGCAACTTTTTGCTTTGTTCTTACCTGTAATTCTTCATTATCTAACAGTTCTCTGCTTTTTCTTTGTAGAAAGACAGCTCTTGATTCCTCTCTTAATTTCTGTAGTAAGACTTCATCTTCAGCAGGCAGCTGAAAATACAATGTAAATTTCTACATGTAAATTTTAGACTACTGGATCCTATAAAATGTATGTGGCCTCATAAAATAACTGTATGCCACCACCTCAAATTATTTCTTGTATCTCACCTTAATTGCGCTTAACATTTGTTTAACAAAAACTGATCCACAGAGAATCAGTGATCAGCAAGGCTGGATCTCTGCCCTGAAAAAACCATTCTAAAAGCTAGTCTAGTCCAAGTTTCATTTTATTTTCTTAAAGCACTGTGTTTCTATTGTCACCTTAGAATGATACAGAATTGGCTGCGCGTGCTGGCTTCCTTAGAATGATACAGAATTGGCTGGGGGCAGTGGCTCACGCCTGTAATCCCAGCACTTTGGGAGGCCGAGGCAGGCGGATCACGAAGTCAAGAGATCGACCATCCTGGCCAACACTATGAAACCCCGTCTCTACTAAAAATACAAAAATTAGCTGGGCATGGTGGCATGTGCCTGTAGTCCCAGCTACTCAGGAAGCTGAGGCAGGAGAATCGCTTAAACCCAGGAGGCGGAGGTTGCAGTGAGCTGAGATCACGCCACTACACTCCAGCCTGGCGACAGAGCAAGACTCCATCTAAAAAAAAAAAAAAAAAAAAGAATGATATAGAATTAAATGAGGATTAACTGGAGATTGACAGTTTCAAAACCACCTTTGCAAAATTATAACAGTGACAAAATGATGACAGTGAAAGAGATCTGACCTAACCAACTCCATCTTGTTTTTAACCTCCAATCTGCCCTTGGTCATTCCTGGGCATGGGCCAAGATATTAACAAATCTGGGAGAAATTTAGTTTATGATTTAAATGATAATAGCTCATCCCAAAACTAAACTGCCTTAGTGAAACTAATGAAAGGACACCAGGTCAGGAGGATGAGAAGGACCAGAATTCTGCTAAGATGCAGGCCAGTTAAATGATTAGCAGTTATTATTCCGGAGGTCACAAAAATTTGCAACATCCTCAATTACTCCTGTAAATAACATCACTATTGTAGTACACAGGACTGGCCTTTTGAGATGTCTTTTCAGGCTTTTGCACTTCTGACTACCCAATGGCCCCTCTCAGACCAGCCACTCCTCTGTGGCCCCAACCCAAAAGCAGACTCAGCACGCAAGGACCAGGACTGTTTTTCTATATCCCTGTGAGTCCATCCCCAACCAATCAGCAGCACCCATTCCCTAGCCCCCTGCCTACCAAACTATCCTGGAAAAACCCTAGCCTCCAACTTTTCAAGAAGGCTGATTTGAGTAATAATAAAACTCCCATCTCCCATTTAGTTGGCTCCATGTATATTAAATTATTTCTCTCTTGCAATTCCCATCTTGATAAATTGGCTCTATCTGGGTAGCAGGCAAGAAGAACCTGTTGGGTGGTTCTTACCTGTAATTCTTCCTGTCCAGCAAAAACCATTTATTCTTCTTGTCCAGTTTTAGGAAAGCATGCCTGTTGAGATTGGATCACCTTTCTTCTTGGAGATGGTCAAGGCAGTGCCTATTATGTTGGCCTCCCAGGCAAGAGGGTTTGCCAACTGGGGTGATTTCCATGAGCAGAGCTTTAGAATGACTCATTCCAACCTGACTTAGAACAATTTGCTTTATTTCTTCTTTTTTAAATTAATAATAGAGGCAGGGTCTTGCTATGTTGCTCAGGTTGGTCTTGAACTCCTGGGCTCCAGCAATCCTCCCACCTTGGCCTCCCAAAGTGCTAGGATTACAGGCATGAGCCACCACACCCAGCCAGAATAATTTACTTTAAAGAGTTCTTCTTCCTTTTCTACATCTTAGCCCCATTAAATTACCTCGGTAAACCTTACGTCAAAACTTGGGGTTATGGTTTTCATCTTTCATTTCCAGGAACTAAGATGCCGTCCCTCCCATCGGAAGGAACAGAGTTAAAGGAGTATAAACCAAAAATAAAATTCTAAGGCCCCTCAACCATCTGAATGGAGTTCCTCCTCAGTCAGCTCCCTTCAAATTTAACCTGAGAGACTGTCTCGTTATACCTCTCTGGCATTAACATCAACACAGACTTTAATAAGAAACATTTTGCAGCCTATTCTCTCTGAAGCCTGCTAGCTAAAAGCTTCATATGCATGATAAAACCTTGGTCACTACAGCCTCTTATCTTAACCCAGACATTCCTTTCTGTTTGATCCCAGGTCTTTAGACAAACTCAGCCAAGTGTCAACCAGAAAACGTTTGAATTTACCTGTAGCCTGGAAGCCCCACTTCAAATTGTCCCACCTTTCTGGACCAAACCAATGTATTTCTCAAATGTATCTGATTGATGTCTCATGCCTCCCTACAATGTATGAAACCAAGCTGCACCCAAACCACCTTTGGCACATGTTCTCAGGATCTCTTGAAGGCTGTGTCACAGGCCATGGTCACTCATATTTGGCTCAGAATAAATCTCTTCAAATATTTGACAGAGTTCGACTCTTCGTCAACAGAAGAAACATTAGGAGGTGGGGATGGGGCTGGAGTTGGGGCTGACTGACATTATGTTCTAGTGGCTAGTTAACCAGCTAATCAGCCAAGGAGAGAAGTGGTGACTCAAGATAATAGGTGTTTTCTCTGAAGCAGTGGGACCATGGAGAGGAAGAAGAAAGAAGGGAAAGGACTTTTTTACAAATCCATAGCTGCAGACAGGAAACCATCTAAGATCTAGAGGTGGCCAAAGAGAGAAGTGACACGAAGAAAGGAAAAAAAGGAGATTCCCTCAGGAACCAGAAAAAGAAGGCAAAGGTTTGGTCCTGGAAGTACAAGAAAGTTCGGTCCTGCGCTCAGGAACGGGGTCACACCATTCCTATCCAAGAGCTGTTACGAATGAGACAGAGTAGGAATGGGGGCTTGGGTCAGCTCACTCCCACTATGGCACTCTTTCATGCATCCCCACTGATCACAAAACCCACACCACTACCTCACTGACACCATAATGTCCCAACCATGCCTTTTACTCAAAAGAATTCCAGTTAACTAGCCTTAGGAGATAACCAAAGTAGTGAAGTGAGTGTCCTATCTGGGGAAGGAATGCTGAACAACTGATTTACAGCCTTGTTGCCTCTAGCCAGACCAGGTGGCCTGCTGCTCAAGATAACCATAGCAACCAGATAATGCTGACCTTCATACCCTACCTGATCTGCTTTGCCCAGCCCAGCCTGCATACTCCACCCTAATATCAATTCCTGATTTTTTTTAAAAAAAGCCCTACCAGCTCTTTTCAGAGAGTCAGGTGCTCTCTCTCCCTTTTGCATTGAGAACCCAAGAACCTATGTTTGATAACAGTAAGATATTATTTAAGAATCCAGGTTAAATGAGATAAAGAATACAAAGGGCTCTGCAGTGCTTAGACACTCAATAAATGTCAATTCCCTTCTCTCTCCCCTCGGCTATCAAAAATATTCAGTTATTTAGCTGCCTCTGTTTAACGAAAGTGTGAAATGCAAAAAGCAGTAAAGGTATGTATGATGTAATCCCATTTAAAAAAATACACAGATACCCACAGAAATATGTAGAAGGATTCATATAAAATGTTCTGTTTACATTGTTGAGTGATGTTGTCATGGGAAGAGATCAACTTGTTTAGCCATATCTTTTCCTTTTCTACAATAAATATACGCTGGGATTACAGGCATTTGATTCTTAAAAGGTTGAGAAGTATATAGTACTATAGGAAGGTTTCCAATAAAAAATGTTCAGTTGAAAAAAATTTGCACTTGAAGAAATATTTCAGTATCTGGATAACTCACTTATATAAATACCTTAATCTGTAAGAACACCAGCTAAATCAATGTTTACTATACTTGCAAATAACGTTATAATTAATAGAGTTAGAAGGTAATAGGTTCAAGGGACATCCAGCTAAGATTCCAGTTAACCTGTATAGTGCTTACATTTTCCATAATACTAAATAGGTATTTTTTGGTAGACTTCACTTTCAGGTATAAATACCTTTTTATTTATTTTTTTTAAATAGACAAAATAGACCTCAAGAAAAAAAAAATAGACCTTAAAAAAAAAGATGGGGTGGGCCAGCATGGTGGCTCACGCCTGTAATCCCAGCACTTTGGGAGGCCGAGGTGGGTAGATAGATCACCTGAGATCAGGAAGAGACCAGCCTGGCCAACACGGTGAAACCTGGTCTCTACTAAAAATACAAAAACTAGCTGGGTGTGGTGGTGCACACCTATAATCCCAGTTACTTAGGAGGGCTGAGGCAGGAGAATCGCTTGAACCTGGGAGGCAGAGGTTGCAGTGAGCTGAGATCATGCCATCGCACTCCAGCATGGGCAACAGAGTGAGACTCCATCTCAAAAAAAAAAAAAAAGATGGGGTGTGGGGTGGTCTCACTATGTTGCCCAGGCTGGTCTCAAACTCCTGGGCTTAAGAGATTCTCCCTTCCTAGGCCGGGCGCGGTGGCTCACGCTTGTAATCCTAGCACTTTGGGAGGCCGAGGCGGGCGGATCACGAGGTCAGGAGATCGAGACCATGGTGAAACCCCGTCTCTACTAAAAAATACAAAAAAATTAGCCAGGCGTGGTGGCAGGCGCCTGTAGTCCCAGCTACTCGGAGAGGCTGAGGCAGGAGAATGGCGTGAACCCGGGAGGCGGAGCTTGGAGTCAGCCGAGATTGCGCCACTGCACTCCAGCCTGGGCGACAGAGTGAGACTCCGTCTCAAAAAAAAAAAAAAAAAGAGATTCTCCCTTCCTCTTCCTCACCCTCTCAGAGTAGCTGGGACTATAGGCGAATGCCCTACTATTGCCAGGTTGTAAACAGCTTTCTTTTTCTTTTTCTTTTTTTTTTTTTTTTTGAGACAGGCTCTTGCTCTGCCACCCAGGCTGGAATGCAGTGGCATGATCACAGCTCACTGCAGCCTCAAGCTCCTGAGCTCAAGCGATCCTTCCACCTCAGCCTCCTGAGTAGCAGGGACTACAGGTGCGCACCACCATGCCCGGCTAAGTTTTTTTGGAGAGACAAGATATCACCAAGTTGCCCAGACTGGTTCTCAAACTGCTGGCCTCAAGTGATCCTCCTGATTTGATGGCCTCCCAAAGTGATAGGATTATAGGTGTGAGTCACCGTGCCTGGCCAACATTTTTTTTTTTTTTTTTTGAGACAGGGTCTTTGCTCTATCACCCAGGCTGGAGTGCAATGACCCTACCATAAATAGCTTTTCTTAAGGTCTATTTTGTCTATACGTCCCTTCACAGCCATTTTCAGAGTTTTGGCACAAGGAAACAAATAGTCAAGTGAAATTCCTTTTTTGTTTGTTTGTTTGAGACAGTCTTGCTCTGTCACCCAGGCTGGAGTGCAGTGGCACGATCTGGGCTCACTACAACCTCCACCTCCTGGGTTCAAGTGATTCTTCTCCCTCAGCCTCCTGAGTAGCTGGGATTACAGCCACGCGCCACCATGCCTAGCTAATTTTTGTATTTTGAGTAGAGACAGGGTTTCACCATGTTGGTCAGGCTGGTCTTGAGCTCCTGACCTCATGATCCATCCACCTTGGCCTCCCAAAGTGTTGGGATTACAGGCATGAGCCACCATGCCTGGCCTCAAGTGAAATTCTTTAAGTTTTCCATAATCTATTTTTCGGTTTAGCCTTGAGCAAAATTTTAAAACTTTGTAACAACGTGTTGTATACCTGATAACATAATCCAGTAGAATACTTACTACTAATATCTATAATAAAAATTAGAAAGAAAAAGCCCACAGTTTAACAACTTTGTGTTTACATACCCACTTAAATCTAAACTTGGGATTTTATTGGGCTCAAAATGTTTTATAATAGCGATAAGATTACAATAAAATAATAAATATATAAAATTTAAAATATAATTGTCTATTTTTAAAACATAAAATTCTGGTCCTATTTTTAAAATTACTTTTTTCTGGGGGTGGGGGACAGGGTCTAACTCTGTTGCCCAGGCTGGAGTGCAGTGACACAATCACGGCTCACTGCTGCCTCAACCTCCTGGGTTCAAGTAATCCTCCTGCTTCAGCCTCCTGAGAAGCTAGGACTACGGGCATGCATCACCATGTCCAGCTATTTTTAAAAAAAATTTTTTTAGAGATGGGATCTTGCTATATTGCCCTGGCTGGTCTCAAATTCCTGGACTCAAGTGATCCTCCCGCCTCAGCCTCCCAAAGTGTTGGGATTACAGGTATGAGCCACCTTGCCTTGCCAAAAATTATATTTCATTTTTAAACTCTGCAGGACATGTGATTAGACACTACTTACCCTATAATAAAACCGGGGAATGGTCTTATAGAATTCATTTGTGTTTTTTCTACCTCCTTTCCATTCGGAGTAATATTTTGTAAATAAATCCATTTCTTCATCTTTTAATTCTTGTTCACTTTTTTTTTCTGGTAACAAAACAGATTAAGGGGAGCACTTTTAAAATCAAGCAGTACATTTACTCAGGTCATCCTATATATTATATTAATAGTTTAATTAAAATAGTTACAGTGCCAAAAAGGCCTTCACAATTGTGCTCAGACACTGAGCATATTAACTTTTTTGAAATACCAAGAATCACTATCTTCTACTGAAGCAGCCTCCTTTACATCTTCAACCATTTCTCAGCATGCTCCCTCTACTTCTGTTTATTGCTAAAGCTAGTCTCTTCCTCAAATCATTACCTCTCCTACAGAACTCCGTAGAGTGTGCCTAATTCATTCAATGAAACGAATTTACTGAGCACCTACTATGTACAGAGAACGCTGTGGTAGACACGGAATGACGGGTGAGCAAGACAGCCCCAGCCCCTGATCTCATGGAGTTCCAGCCTCATAATCACTGTTTCTCTACCTAATGTAGAGAAAACAAACAAAAAAACCCATCCTCTGTCTGAAGCTCAAAATTCAGGGCTCTATTACCCTGCAAGTCGCCTGCTATTGGCACGTGGCTGTCTCATTCAGCCAATTCCTCCCCACTTATTTGTGGACTACAGTGACTGGTACACAGTGTTCTTCACAAGGTCCTGCAATCATTTAGGATGAATAAACATTTATGTGGGTGACCATGGGTCCTGCAACTCTAAAGACTTTCACCTCTAGTTCATTCTGCCATTTGGTTCTATGGCAAGATCACAGATTTTACTTGATCCTTTTCTGAAATCTTAAGCTCAAATATACTCTCAGATCATCCTTTCTGGTAATTGAAAACCTCACTGCCATAACATTTCCACTTCAGCCTCGCTGAGCTCTTGAATTCTGTGATCTATTTTCTGAAAAGTTATTTTACTCTTTCTGGTCTCATTTCCTTCCCAACAAGCCTGTAATTGTTTCCGTGAATTCCTTTTATGACTGCATTTCTGCTGCATCTGTTAATTTTTTTTTTTTTGGAGGCAGAGCTTCGCTCTTGTTGCCCAGGCTGGAGCGCAATGGCACGATCTCGGCTCACGGCAACCTCCGCCTCCCAGGTTCAAGTGATTCTCCTGCCTCAGCCTCCTGAGTGGCTGGGATTACAGGCATGTGTCACCACGCCTGGCTAATTTTGTATTTTCAGTAGAGATGGGGCTTCTCCATGTTGGTCAGGCTGGTCTTGAACTCCTGACCTCAGGTGATCTGCCCACCTCAGCCTCCCAAAGTGCTGGGATTACAGGCATGAGCCACCATGCCTGGCCTATTATGTTAATTTTTAACCTTAGACCAAACCTATAAGTTAATTTCTTTACTACGGCTCAGTGCTGTTGTAGAAAACTGCAAAATTTTTCAAGTAGAGTCAAGACTGACAACTGACCACTGAAGTTAACAATATAGTGGTCACTGATGATTCTTGACAAGCAGGAATCCGAGATGAGTACAGATTTAACCAACAACTGTTTTAACAAATATTGCTATAAGAGGAACAGAAAAATGAGGAATGGCTAGAGGTGGAAATTAAGTCAAGAGAGTTTAAGATGGGAGAAATACCAGCATGTTTATATGCTGATGGGAATGATTAAAGAAAAACTGATGATGCAGAAGAAGGGACAACTGCATGAGTACATCCTTCAGGAGGCAAAAATGGAATCTACTACAAAGGATAGGATCTAGTACACTGATGAAGGAACCAGACTTAAGCAGGTGCTGTACAACCTATATAATTTACTTATTATTTTATTATTTCTCTCCACACTAAAGTGTAAGTTCTACAAAGACAGGGATTTTTGTGTGTTCTGCTATAAGCTACAATGGTACTTGGCACAAAACAGGCATGCAATAAATATCTGCTAAAAGAATGCAGTGGGTTCAAGAGTTCACGGGTCAAGAAAGCACACAAAGTACAAGTACAGGTACCTTCTTTTTTTTTTTTTTTGAGATTGAGTCTCACTCTGTCACCCAGGCTGGAGGGCAGTGGCGCGATCTTGGCTCACTGCAACCTTCACCTCCTGAGTTCAAGTGATTCTCCTGCCTCAGCCTCCTGAGTAGCTGGGATTACAGACACTTGCCACAATGCCTGGCTAAATTTTGTATTTTCAGTAGAGAGAGTGTTTCACCATGTTGGCCAGGCTGGTCTCAATCTCCTGACCTCAGGTGATCCACCCACTTCAGCCTCCCAAAGTGCTGGGATTACAGGCATGAGCCACTGCACCCAGCCAAGGACAGGTAACTTCTTTGAGAAGTTTTCCTATGAAGAGTGCAGAGAAATGCAGCAGAAGCTAGAGAGGGATGTGGGATCAAATGACTTTTTTTTTTTTTTTTTGAGTTGTAGTCTCGTTCTGTCGCCCAGGCTGGAGTGCAGTGGCATAATCTCAGCTCACCGCAACCTCCGCCTCCTGGGTTCAAGCGATTCTCCTGCTTCAGCCTCCCAAGTAGCTGGGATTACAGGTGCGCACCACTGCGCCCAGCTACATTTTGTATTTTTAGTAGAGACAGGGTTTCACCATGTTGGCCAGGCTGGTCTTGAACTCCTGACCTCAAGTGATCTGCCTACCTCGGCCTCCCAAAGTGTTGGGATTACAGGTATGAGCCACAGCGCCCAGCCCAAATGACTTTTTTTTTAAGACAGGGTCTGGCTCTTGTCACCCAGGCTGCAGTATAGTGTCATGATCATAGCTCACTGCAGCCCCAAACTCCTAGACTGAAACAACCCTCCCTGCATCAGCCTCTCGAGTAGCTAGGACTACAGTGGTGCACAACCACCCGGGCTAATTTTTTACTTTCTATTTTTGTAGAAACGGTGTTTCATTATGTTGCCCAGGCTGGTCTCAAACTCTGGCCTCAAGTGATCTTCCCATCTTGGCCTCCCAAAGTTGCTGGGGTTACATGAATGAGCCACTGGGCCTCCCGACACCACTCCCCACAACCACCCACCTTTTAAAAAGATGGGTGATATTAACAGCACATTTGTGCTGGTGAAAATGATCCAGTAGAAGGAAAATCTGATGATGTATGAAAGAAAGGATGAGGCTGGAAGGAAGTCAGTGAATACAGGGAAAAGAATGCAATCTAGTAGTGGAGTGGAGGGACTCTTAAATAGGAGCATGGACAGTTCATCTTTTTTTTTTTTTTTTTGAGACGGAGTCTCGCTCTGTAGCCCAGGCTGGAGTGCAGTGGCGCAACCTCGGCTCACTGCAAGCTCCACCTCCCTGCAAGCTCCGCCTCCCGGATTCACGCCATTCTCCTGCCTTAGCCTCCTGAGTAGCTGGGACTACAGGCGCCCACCACCGCACCCGGCTAATTTTTTTTATTTTTAGTAGAGACGGGGTTTCACCGTGGTCTCAATCTCCTGACCTCATGATCCGCCCGCCTTGGCCTCCCAAAGTGCTGGGATTACAGGCTTGAGCCACCGCGCCCGGCATCAGTTCATCATTTTAACAGTGAAGCCAGAGTGTATGAGCAACTAACCGTGGGGTTGTGGGGCTGAAAGAAATGTTAAGGGGGACAGGTGGGGTTCTCCTCTGACTGCTTCTCCTTTTTTTTTTTTTGAGACTGAGTCTCGCTCGGTCGCTCAGGCTGGAGTGCAGTGGCGCAATCTCGGGCTCACTGCAAGCTCCGCCTCTCGGGTTGAAGGTATTCTCCTGCCTCAACCTCTGGAGTAGCTGGGACTATAGGCGCCCGCCACCACGACCGGCTAATTTTTTTGTATTTTTAGTAGAGACGGGGTTTCACCGTGTTAGCCAGGATGGTCTCGATCTGCTGACCTCGTGATCCACCCGCCTCGGCCTCCCAAAGTGCTGGGATTACAGGACTGAGCGACCGTGCCCGGCCGACTGCTTCTCCTTTCTTAATGAGATATATATTAAAATACAAGTTCATCAGCTTAAAGTTAGAAACAGGTAGGACAGACTGCAGGTGTAGGAGATGAGAAGAATACAGTGTAAAAGAGTGTCGCCTGGGTGCGGTGGCTCACGTCTGTAATAGCAACACTTTGGGAGGTGGAGGTAGGAAGACTGGCTGAGGTCAGGAATTCGAGACCAGCCCAGGCAACTTAGCAAGACCTCATCTGTACTAAAAATAAAAAATTAGCCGGATGTGGTGGCCTGTGCCTGTACTTCTAGCTGCTCAAGGAGCTGGTGTGGGAAGATCCTTTGAGCCCAGGAAATCGGGGTTGCAGCGAGACGTCACTGTGCTGCTGCACTCCAGCCTGGGCAACACAGGGAGATCCTGTATCAAAAAAAAAAAAAAAGTGTATTTAGGGAAACACAGATTGGCAGTTTGGGAGATGAAAATTGAATGCAGGAGAATGAACGTCCAGGAAAACACGGTAGACATGACCAAAACACCTTCTTTAGATTAGTGGACTTGTATTAAAAGTGAGATAACTCAGCAGGGCGCGGTGGCTCACGACTGTAATTCCAGCACTTTGGGAGGCCGAGGTGAGTGAATCACGAGGTCAGGAGTTTGAGACCAGCCTGGCCAATATGGTGAAACCCCGCCTGTACTAGAAATACAAAAATTTACCGGCCGTGGTTGCGCGCGCTTGTAGTTCCAGCTACTCCAGAGGCTGCGGCAGAAGAACCGCTTGAATCCGGGAGGCAGAGGTTGCAGTGAGCCGAGATGCTGCCACTGCACTCCAGCCAGGCTGGGCGACAGAGCAAGAGACTCCGTCTCAAAAAAAAAAAAAGTGAGACAACTCACCAAGGTTCTGTTTTTCTCCAGCTACTTTCAACAGCCCTTAGTGCGGGTGTGGAATAGGAAAGATAGATTTAACGAGGTTAGTTAATAAGCAATGTGAAGGAGAAAAATAAAAGGAAAAATGGATTATGAAATATAAAATGGATTAGGAGGGAAGCAAAAAGCGTGATGGTAAAAAGGCGGGAGGACAATTATAGGTCCTGGTGGGGTTGAGGCGTTGTTGGAGCCGGGGTTCTAAGTTATTCTTCACAAATTTAGATTAAGACCATGGAAGTCAGTGACTAAGGCTGTTTTTCGTTCCCCTAGATTCTGCCCCAGGAAAGTTTGGGTCAAAATTCTCGGGATCCTTAAACCATATTCCACTCCGCCTCCTTTATCCGGAGGTTTCACAGAAGCGGAAAGGGCGGCTCCCCCTTGCTCCTCCTCCCCACCTCCCCCCACCTCTAGGAGTTTAGGGCCGGGCCATCCGAACGGGCGGCCCCTCCCAAAACTCACTGTTTGGACGGGTGTTGGGCGTCGCTAGGCGCCGACGAAGAACTTCTTTCCAGTCCATGGCCGACTCACGCGCAGCAGCTTCTGCATTTGCTGTTTCCTACCTGCTCCACCCCTACCAGCTCAGGCGTCAGCACCGCCAGGCCCCGTAAAGGTTAGGAAGGCCGTCCAACCACCATCTTGAACAAGGGCGGAAGTCTTGGTTAAAGAGGCAAAAACAATTACTGTCACTCCCGCGGAGAATACCGCTACCACGCTAACTGGGGGAAAAAGCTATGAAAGAGATGGAAAATGGTTCTCCTTCAGAGGCGACCCAAGCTCACCAAGCCGGATTTTAAAGGCCACGATAAGCCCGCGTTTTCCTTTAGCGTGGACCTTTGGCGCGTGCGCACCACGTGATCCAGGAGTTCATTGGTTCCGGCTTGAGGGAAGCGCTTTCTTGCACAATTTCTTTTCATTGTTCATTGTGGATATCTGGAAGCCTTTCAGGTCCCCTGAATGTAGTAGACGCTTCAGCAGCCGTCTCTTTCCCCTTTTGCCACTAAATGCTTCAAAATTGCCTTTTTTCCTCGCCGCCGGGCCAGGCGGAACGCCTAAGTCCGGGTCAGTCTAGTCCGTCGGCCGGGGCTGGCGCGGTGCATCGTGGGCACTGTAGTTTCCGCCGCGTTTATGGCCGCGTTAAGCCGGAGTGCCGCGTTGAGTTGTTGAATGAAGTGAACTTCATTTGTCAGCGATCGGTACGCAGTCTAGGCAGCGCCCTTCCTGGTCCTCTCTTCCTTTCCTGAGTCGTTGGCGCAGCTGACTCGCCACCTTCTCCCTCCCCGTCCCCCCATCGGAGTTTTGCGGTCTGTGGAGAGCTATGCAGGGTGAGGGCCCCTAGACTTCGGCTTTCGCCGCTGTTGGTGGTAGGCTGGAGTTGGGGGCTCCTGGATACGGCTTTGGCTTTACACCCCCTTTCCAGCAAGCTTCCTGTGGGAATCTGTGCCTTTTCAGGACAGCTGTAATCCACGCGAGTAAAACTGGGCGTTCCTTGTGCTTTTTCCTCAGGTTCTTGAACTGGAATGTAAGAGGCACCAGAGGATTCCTGCTCTCTCCCCTGGTTTGCGGCTTGCGATGTTGGACATCCCCGGATTGTTGTTTAATAGAGAAAACTCACCTGCCTTCTTGCTATTAAGTAGCCCCAAAAGCAGAACCTTGATTTGTCTGTAAGGAAGAAACACAAATCTTTTAAAAAGTTGCACTTTGACTCTCCACCGCCGACCCCCAATCCCTTTAATTTTGGTGTAGAAGAGGGTTTTTTCCAACATCTCACTATCTGGTGCTGATCTCACTGCATAATGACTTTCTATTTGTTTGGTATTCGAAGCTTTCCTAAGCTTTGGAAGAGCCCATACCTTGGGCTAGGCCCAGGGCAGTCTTATGCCTCTCTCTTTCTGGCAGACAGCTGTGGCATCAGGAACCAACAGAAGTTGTTTTCTCTTAAAACAATGTCTCCACAGAATACCAAAGCAACGAATCTGATTGCCAAGGCCAGATATCTCAGGAAAGATGAAGGCAGTAATAAGCAAGTTTATTCTGTTCCTCATTTTTTTTCAGCTGGAGCAGCTAAGAAGAGATCACAAATAAATTCTCAAAGTGAAGATCATGCCTTGCCACCTGTGAGGAACACTATTCAACTCCCAACACAACCTTTGAATTCAGAGGAGTGGGATAAACTTAAGGCAGATTTAAAAGGAAATACCGGAAAGACCAGTTTCGAAAGTTGGATCATTTCACAGATGGTTCGCTATCATAGCTCTATAGATGTGGCTAAATCTCTGCTGGCATGGGTAGCAGCAAAAAATAATGGTATTATAAGTTATGATTTACTGGTCAAGTATTTGTATCTCTGTGTCTTTCATATGCAGACATCTGAAGTTATTGATGTCTTTGAAATTATGAAAGCCAGATATAAGACATTAGAACCTGGAGGTTACACTCTTCTCATCCGGGGATTGATCCATTCAGACAGATGGAGAGAAGCATTGTTGCTGTTAGAGGACATCAAAAAAGTTATGACTCCTTCAAAAAAGAACTATAATGACTGTATCCAGGGAGCTCTCCTTCATCAAGATGTAAACACAGCTTGGAATTTGTATCAGGAATTGCTAGGTCATGATATTGTTCCTATGTTGGAAACTTTAAAAGCTTTCTTTGATTTTGGAAAAGACATAAAGGATGATAACTATTCAAATAAACTACTAGATATTCTTTCATATCTAAGAAATAATCAGCTGTATCCAGGGGAATCATTTGCACACAGTATAAAAACATGGTTTGAGAGGTAATTTTGATTTTTTTATATGTATGTTTTTATTCTTTACTTTTTTTTTTTTTTTTTTGAGACAGGGTCTTGCTGTGTTGCCCAGACTGGAGTGCAATGGTGTGTTCATAGCTCACTGTAACCACCGTCTCCTGGCCTCAAGTGATCCTCTCGCTTCAGTCTCCTGAGTAGCTAAAACTACAGGCATGTGCCACCATACCTGGCTAATTATTTTTAATTTAATAACTTTAAACCTCAAAGTAGCCATTCTTTTTTGTTGTTAGTTGCGGAGAATCATTCTATTCTGATTATACTTTTTTCCATCTCTTACTAAGCTTTATTTTCTCTTTAAGACAAAATTTTCTCTCTTTAAAAAAAGTAACAGCATACATAATTTGTGCTAATCTTTACCCATCACATAAAAGTGAAATTATATAGCACTTTTAATTTTTGCATTTTCTTTTCCTTTTGGAAGGATCATTAATTTTGTTTTCTTAGGCATCTAGTATGATGTGAGTACTTAATACTACTTATGGCCAGTGTTCATGGCAAGAAAAAAATGTAGCATTCTACTAGAACTGTCTCTGGCCATATTAGTATTTTCACAAGTTCCTCTGAAATCTAGCGGCTGAGATAATGTGCTTGTATTTATTCTGTCTACTCTCTCCCTTTTTTTTTTTTTTTTTTTTTTTTGAGAAGGAGTTTTGCTCTTGTTGCCAGGCTAGCATGCAATGGCACGATCTCGGCTCATTGCAACCTCTGCCTCCTGGGTTTTCTCCTGCCTCACACTTCCAAGTAGCTGGGATTACAGGCATGCGCCACCATGCCTGGCTAATTTTCTGTTTTCTTTTTAGTAGAGACGGGGTTTCTCCATGTTGGTCAGGCTGCTCTCAAACTACCTCAGGTGATCCACCTGCCTTGGCCTCCGAAAGTGCTGGGATTACAGGTGTGAACCACCACACCCGGCCTGTTCTGTGTACTATCTATAGTTCATCAACTTGGATGATTAAAGTGGACAGGGGGATATTGATCAAGCCTGATACATAAGCATTACAATGGAAAGTCTTAACCCTTCCAGTTTGTTTTGGACCTTTCTATCATTTGGCTGCTATCTCTCTAAAGCTTTCTCCTTTGGTTTGCTTTTGCTTTATTCATGTTACTGGCTACATACCTGTTTATTGCTTTAGTCTTTTTAAAAAAATTTTTTTTTTTTTTTTTTGGAGATGGAGTCTCACTCTGTCACCCAGGCTGGAGTGCAGTGGCGCAATCTCGGCTCACTGCAAGCTCCGCCTCCCGGGTTCACGCCATTCTCCTGCCTCAGCCTCTCCGAGTAGCTGGGACTACAGGTGCCCACCACCACGCCCGGCTAATTTTTTGTATTTTTAGTAGAGACGGGGTTTCACCATGGTCTCGATCTCCTGACCTTGTGATCCGCCCGCCTCAGCCTCCCAAAGTGCTGGGATTACAAGCGTGAGCCACCGTGCCCGGCCTGTCTTTTAAAAAATTTTTACTTATTTTTTAAAATTAATATTCTTTTTTAAAGAGGTGGGGTCTCGCTGTGTTGACCAGGCTGGACTCAAACTCCTGCCCTCAAGTGATCAGGTGTGAGCCACCATGCTTAGTCATTATTTCTTCATTAATTTGCTTCCTAAAAATTTCTTCCTTCCCTCTGTTTTTCTCTTGCCTTTTTTTTCCTATATCATGTTTACAGAGCTTTGAAGTAGTAATTATGCTTAATTATCTTAAACTTACTGAATATCAAGGGAGGAGGAGCCCAGTTGTGAAAATCTTTGAATACCAAGGAGTTTGAATTTTATTTTGTTATCAAGAATGCTGGATTTGGCTGGGTGCTGTGGCTCACGCCTGTAATCTGAGCACTTTTAGAGACTGAGGTGGGAGGATAGCTTGAGGCCAGGAGTTCGAGACCAGCCTGGGCATGGCGAAACCCTGTCTCTACAAATAACACAAAAATTAGCCTGGCATGGCGGAGTGTGCCGGTAGTCCCAGCTACTTGGGAGGCTGAAGCAAGAGGATCACTTGAATCTAGGGTGTCAATCAAGGCTGCAGGGAGCTGTGATCGTGCCATGTACTCCAACCTGGGCGACAGAGCAAGACCTTGTCTCAAAAGAAAAAAATAATGCTGGAATGGAGTTTTACAAAGGCAATTGCCAAGTGAGAAGAGTAGAAAGGAGAGGGATTAAGATTGAAAACAGGAAGATCTACGTGAATACAATTTTAGATTTAGGTGAGAGATGATGAGAATTAAGAACTGTGGAAGGAGAGAAGGCAGTAGAATCATAAGAACTGATGGTAATATGTGGAAGGGGAAGGAGGAAAGGATACATTGATTGAACAAATACATCAATACATAGTTTTTCAATGCTTCCAAATAGGCTAGGCATTGCGAGAGTTTTATAAAATCTATTATGACATTCTCAATTTAATTGGGAATACAATACCACACAGTGAAATAAGAGTGATGTGTAAGAGGTAAATTACTCTCAGCAGGAGCAATTTCTGGCAGCTTTATGGAGAAGGTAAGAGTTGAGTTTGGTTTAGAGGTTATGCTAGTAAGATCAGCTGCTTTCGGTAGACTTGAAGATGAGAGTTATTTGTTGGGTGGAGAACCGTAGGGAAGAAGGAGATCCAGAGCAGAGTACCAGCAGCTTCTTAACCCCATCCAGGATAGCAGCCACTTTTTAAATTAAACCATTCTACAGAAGTATCTTGAACTTTTTGGACTTCTTGCTTATAAGAGTTTCCAAATACCATGAATATCTTTCATTTCAGTAGGAATCTAACCTTCTCATGATTTGGTTTTGCAATCTTTTCACAGTGTTCCTGGAAAACAATGGAAAGGACAATTCACCACAGTCCAAAAAAGGTGAAGACCAATGTTTATTTTTAACTTGTTTGATTTTGGTTTAGTAGGTTTTGTTGCTATTGATTGAAAAATATTTAAGAACACCTTAAGGATAGGATAATTACAAGTTTGTAATTAGAGTATCTGAGGAAAAAAACATACTTTGCATGCAGAGACTTAGCAGTGCCCAAAATGTTTTTCCTGTGAGTACTGTGAGCCTATATGAAGTCTTAGAGATGTTTTTCCCTAGAGGTTCCGGACCCAGTTGTGTTTTTGGATTTATTTATTTATTTATTTTAATTCACCAATATGATATTCCACAGAATAGGAATTACTTTAAAAATGTCATCTGAGCTAGGTGCGGTGGCTGACGCCTGTAATCCCAGCACTTTGGGAGGCCGAGGCAGGCAGATCACCAGGTCAGGAGATTCGAGACCATCCTGGCCAACATGTTGAAACCAAGTCTCTACTAAAAATACAAGACCCTGTCTCAAAAAAAAAGTCATCCAAACGGCCAGTCTACTTTTTTGGGTTTTCTGGCATGCTAATTTGTGATATTATCAGGTTTACAAAAAATTAGATGTATGTGACTATCACAAAGGTTTTAATGTTCTTTTTTATTACCTTATAATTTCCTCATTGTTCATTTCACAAAATTTTTTTTCCAGAACATTATTTGGCATATTTAAATATTATTATTTAACAATTACAATTACAGTGGCCAGTGTTCAGCCTGTGGAAAAACCATAGAGTCTATTCAGCTGAGTCCAGAAGAATATGAATATCTTAAGGGAAAAATCATGAGGGATGTGATAGATGGAGGTGACCAGTACAAAAAGACAACACCTCAGGTGAGACTAACAAGTTTTATTCCTTCTTGGATTGCTTGTCTAGAGCAGGGGTCAGCAATTTCTGTAAAATGCCGGATACTAAATATTTTAGGCTTTGTAGGCCATTGGTCCCTGTTGCAACTTTTCAGCTCTGCTGTTGTAGTTAAGACATCCATAGATAATACATAAATGAATAGACATGGCTGTGTTCCAGTAAACTTTATTAAGGAAAACAAGCAGTAGGCTGTATTTGGCCTGCTGACTACGATTGCCAACCTTTCAGAGAGATTGCTTTAGAATTTCATAGAATAATTGGGTTAGACCATCATCTGTTGAAGTCAATCCTATTATATTGGGGCATAATAAGTGCACTTAAACTAAAAAGATGCTTATTCTTTCTTTTTTTTTTTTTTTTTTTTTTTTTGAGACGGAGTCTTGCTCTGTCTCCCAGGCGGGAGTGCAATGGCGCGATCTCGGCTCACTGCAAGCTCCGCCTCCCGGGTTCATGCCATTCTCCTGCCTCAGCCTCCCGAGTAGCTGGGACTACAGGCGCCTGCCAACACGTCCGGCTAATTTTTTGTATTTTTAGTAGAGATGGGGTTTCACTGTGTTAGCCAGGATGGTCTCGATCTCCTGACCTCGTGATCCGCCCGCCTCGGCCTCCCAAAGTGCTGGGATTACAGGCTTGAGCCACCGCGCCCGGCCAAGATGCTTATTCTTTCTGTAAGTGCTTCCAGAAAACTATGTTCAAGTAGACTGCCATGAAAACATTGTGGTTTCTCACAACTTTTCCAGTCAAGAGAGTTTAGAGTAACTTAAGATTATTTACAGATTTTCTTAGTATCACATTAACTGATTTGTGTATGTTGAACCATCCTTACGTCTCAGGGATAAATCCCACTTGGTGATGATGAATGATCTTTTTAATGTATTGTTGAATTTGGTATGCTAGTATTTTGTTGAGGATTTTTGCATCAATATTCATCAGAGATATTGGCCTGTAGTTTTTTTTTTTTGCTATGTCTTCGTCTGGTTTTGGTATCAGGGTAACACTAGCCTCATGGAATGAGTTTGGAAGTCTTCTCTCCTGTATTTTTTGGAATAGTTTGAATAGGATTGGTATTATTCTTTAAATGTTTGGTAGAATTGAGCAGTGAAGCCATCAGGTCCTGGGCTTTTCTTTGCTGGGAGACTTTTTATTATGGCTTCGATCTCCTTACTTGTTATTGGTCTCTTCAGGTTTTTTATTTCTTCATGGTTCAGTCTTAATAGATTGAATCTGTCTAGGAATTTGGCCATTTCCTGTAGATTTTCCAATTTATTGGCATATGGTGGCTCATAGTAGCCACTAATGATCCTTTGAATTTCTGCAGTATTTGTTGTAATGTCTTCTTTTTCATCTCTGATTTTGTTTATTTGGGTCTTCTCTCCTTTTTTCTTAGTCTGGCTAAAGGTTTATCAATTTTAACTTTTCAAAAAACCAACTTTTTGTTTCATGATCTTTTGTATGGTTTTCTTAATTCCAATTTCATTTATTTCTGCTCTGATCTTTATTATTTAGTCTCCCCATTTTGGGTTTGGTTTACTCTTGCTTTTCTAGTTCTTTAAGACGCATATTTGGCCGGGCGCGATGGCTCACGCCTGTAATCCCAACACTTTGGGAGACCGAGGCCGGTGGATCACCTGAGGTCAGGAGTTCGAGACCAGCTTGGCTAACATGGTGAAACCCCGTTTCTACTAAAAATACAAAAAAAAAAAAAATTAGCTGGGCATGGTGGCACGTGCCGGTAATCCCAGCTACTCGTGAGGTTGAGGCAGGAGAATCGCTTGAACCCAGGAGGCGGAGGTTGCAGTGAGCCGAGATCACGCCATTGCACTCCGGCTTGGGCAACAAGAGCGAAACTCCGTCTCAAAAAAAAAAAAGATGCATATTTAGGTTGTTTAAGTTTTTCTTCTGTTTTGATATAGGCACTTATAGCTGCTTTTGTTATATCCCACCGTGCCTAGATACATTTAATGTTATTATTGATAAGTAAGGACTTAGTCCTGCCATTTTGTTTTCTGGTTGTTTTGTGGTCTTTTTTTTTTCCTTCCTTTCTTCCCTTTAGTGAAGATGATTTTCTCTGGTGATATAATTTAGTTTCTTGTTTTTTATTTTTTGTGTATCTTTTTTTTTTTTTTTTTTTTGAGATGGAGTATTGCTCTGTCGCCCAGGCTAGAGTGCAGCGGTGCGATCTTGGCTCACTGCATCCTCCACCTCCTGGGTTCAAGAGATTCTCCTGCCTCAGCCTCTTGAGTAACTGGAATTACAGGCGCACACCACCATGCCCAGCAAATTTTTTTTTTTTTTTTTATTTTTAGTACGGACAGGGTTTCACCATGTTGGTCAGGCTGGCCTCAAACTCCTGACCTCATGATCCGCCCGCCTCAGCCTCCCAAAGTGCTGGGATTATAGGCGTAAGCCACCACGCTTGGCCTTGTTGTATGTTTTTTGATTGGAGGTTACCATGAGGCTCTCTGATACTTTCCTGTAGCCTATGATTTTAAGCTGATAATAATTTAACACTGTATAAACAAACAAGCAAAAAGAAAACTAAAAAAACTCTACACCTTTACTTCGTCTCCGTGCTTTTTAACTTTTTATTGTTTCTATTTATATCTTATTGTACTATCAATGTCTTGAAAAGTTATAGTAGTTATTATTTTTGATTGGTTCATTGTTTAGTCTTTCTTTTTTTTCTTTTCTTTTTTTTTTTTTGAGACGGAGTCTCGCTCTGTTGCCTAGACTGGAGTGCAGTGGCACAATCTCAGCTCACTGCAACCTCTGTCCCCCGGGTTCAAGCGATTCTTCTGCTTCAGCCTCCTGAGTAGGTGGGACTACAGGTGCCCGCCACCAAGCCCGGCTAGTTTTTTTGCATTTTTTAGTTGAGACGGGGCTTCACCATGTTAGCCAGGATGGTCTTGATCTCCTGACCTCGTGATTTGCCCGCCTCGGCCTCCCAAACTGCTAGGATGACAGGCGTGAGGCACTGCCTCACTAAACTCATTGTTTAGTCTTTCTAAAGATAAGAGTAGTTTTAGTTTACACACCATAGTTACAGTGTTATAATATACTGTGTCTTTTTGTGTACTTACTATTAACAGTGAGTTATGTACACTCAGATGATTTCTTATTGTTCATTAATGTCCTTTTTTTTTTATTAATTTTTTTTGCATACAAAAACAATAAACATTTTCTAAAAATACATACAAACAAAAAGATGCGTATCAAACATATTAGGAAGGTTGCACATGGGAAGTCGGGGAATAGAAATGGGGGTGGGAGTTAAAATAAATGAGAGAGGGACTTTATATGGATCAGTGATAATAACTCAATCCTCTATTTGACAAAGAAGAGGGAGAAGGAAGAGGAAGAAAAAGAAAGTGGGATAAAGGATCAGAAAGGGAGGAAAATAGAAAAAATTAGAGTATGACTCCAGGGTAGACCCTGTTTTGTTGTCATTGAGTTGGTTGGTTGGTTTGTCTGTTGTATTCTTCATGTTTCGCCAAGTTGGCCAGACTGGTCTCGAACTCCTAGCCCGAAGTGATCAACCCACCTCGACCCCCAGAGTGCCGGGACCACAGGCGTGAGCCACCACGTCCAGCCCCCACATTGCTTCTGGCCTCCGTGGTAGGCCTCCCAGACGGAGCGGCCAGGCAGAGGAGCTCCTCACTTCTACCCAGACACGGGGCGGCCGGGCAGAGGAGCTCCTCACTTCCCAGACGGGGCGGCCAGGTAGAGACGCTCCTCACTTCTTCCCAGACGATAGGTGGCCGGGCAGAGGCGCTCCTCACTTCCCAGACGATGGGTGGTCGGGCAGAGGCGCTCCTCACTTCCCAGACGATGGGTGGCCGGGCAGAGGCGCTCCTCACTTCTTCCCCTTTTCTTTTTTTTTCATTGAGATGGAGTCTCACTCTGTCGCCCAGGTTGGATTTGTTTTATTCAGCATAATCATTTTGAGATTTCACCCTTGTTTTGTGTCTCAATCATTCTTTCATTTTTATAATTGAGTAGTATTACATTGTGTGACTATTTTACAGTTTGTACATTTGTTGATGGACATTTAGGTTATTTCCAGTTTGGTGCTATTATAAATAAAGCTGATTAGAACAGTCTTGGACAAGACTTGGACAAGTCTTTGTGCTTTTGTTATTAGTTTCCTAGGGCTGCCCTAACAAATTACCACAAACTAGGTAGCTTCAAATGACAGACATTTACTCTCTCACAATCCTGGAGGCTGGAAATCTGAAATCAAGGTGTTGGCAGGGTCATGCTCCTTTTGAAGGATCCAGGGAAGAATCCTTCCTTCTCTTTCCTACCTTCAGAAGCCAGATCCTGGCAATTGATGGTGTTCCTTGGCTTTTAGCTGCATCACTCCATTCTCTGCCTCTGTCTTCACGTGGCCTTCTTTGTGTGTGTGTATCTCTGTGTGCCATCTCTTCTTCTTATAAGGCTACAAGTTATGGGATTTAGAGCCCACCCTAATCTAGCATGACCTTGTCTTATTTCATTTACATAGACCCTCTTTCTACATTCACATTCTGTGTTTCCTGCTAGACATAAATTTTGAGGTTACACTATTCAACCTACTACAGCTTTTTTTTCTCTTGGGTAACACTCTTAGGACTGGAATGCTTTGGTCTTATGGTAGATATGTGTGTGTATGCCGCTTTTTCAGAAACTGCCCAACTGTTTTCCAGAGTAGTTGTACAATTTTACATTTCCACCAGCAGAGTATGAGGGCTATAGTAGCCCCACATCCTGGCCGATGCTTAGTATGGTTAAGGTTAGTCTCTTTACTGTTCTAATAGGTGTGAAGTGGTATCTCATTGTGATTTTAATTTAGATTTTCCTGATGACTAATATTGTTGAGCATCTTTTTATGTGCTTAATTGCCATCCATATATCTTTGGTATAATATTTGCTCAGATTTTTTGCCTATTTTAAAAATTGGATTGTTTTATTATTGAGTTGTAAGAACTGTTTCTATATTCTAGATACAAGTCCTAAGTCCAATATATTTTACAAATATTTTCTCTCAGTCTGTGGTTGACTTTCATTTCATAACATGAAGATTCTGATTTAATTGCTTTGGCTTGGTGGGGTCCAGGTATTAGGATTTTCAAAAGCTTCCAGGTGATTTTAAAGTGCAGCCAGAATCAAGAACAATTGCTTCTAGTGTGAGATTTTGAGGAACCTTAATGTATGGCAGCTTCTTTTCTGTTGAATAGTTTTGGGAGAAAAATCTCAGTTATTATATAAGGTAATTTTTTAGCTTTTCTGTTTTAAACATTTGTTTACTGTAATTAGACAACATAGCCAGCAGATGGCAATAATGTAACATATAAAAATTATTCTAGGTATGACCAAGTCAATCAGGTTAAAGGATTTGTTGAACTTTTTTATTTTTTTATTTTTTTATTTTTATTTTTTTTTTTTTTTGAGACGGAGTCTCGCTCTGTCGCCCAGACTGGAGTGCAGTGGCGCAATCTCGGCTCACTGCAAGCTCCGCCTCCCGGGTTCACGCCATTCTCCTGCCTCAGCCTCTCCGAGTAGCTGGGACTACAGGCGCCCGCCACCACGCCCGGCTAATTTTTTGTATTTTTTTTAGTAGAGACGGGGTTTCACTGTGTTAGCCAGGATGGCCTCGATCTCCTGACCTCGTGATCCGCCCGCCTCGGCCTCCCAAAGTGCTGGGATTACAAGCGCGAGCCATCGCGCCCGGCCGAACTTTTTTAAATATTAAACTGAAAAGTATCTGTCATTTCTGTGTAAGTCAGATTAGTGATAGTAGGTAGAGAAAAGAGAGAGTGGTATATGTGAATTTTAAGTGAACAAAGCAGAATTCCAAATAATTTGCATCTACTGATTTAACTACTGAAACTAATTGGGCATCAGTGAAGGTCAAAAAGTGAATTTGGAGCTATGCGCATAGTGTTACTTTAATGTTAATTAGGTTTTTTTCTTATTTTCCTCGTTCTTTTTTTCTTTTTTTGTTTGTTTGTTTTGTTTTGTTTTTTGAGACAAGTTCTTACTATTCACCCAGGCTGGAATACAGTGGCATGATCATAACTCATTGTAGCCTTGAACTCCTGGGCTAAAGTAATCCTCCTGCCTCATCCTCCTGGGTAGCTAGGATTCAGGTGTGTACCATCACATCTGGCTAATTTTTTTATTTTAATTTTTTTTGTAGAGATGGGGGTCTCACTATGTTGCCTAGGCTGGTCTTGAACTCCTGGCTTCTAGTGGTCCTCCCACCTTGGCCTCCCAAAGTGCTGAGATTTCAGGTGTGAGCTACTATGCCCAGCCATGGTTCTTGATAATAACATTAAATTAGTCAGATTTTTTATATTCAACTACAAAGATAAGAATTCAATTCTTTAATATTTTCATTAGAGAAAATTTCAAACATAATCAAAAAGAGACTAATATAATAGACTCTCATCCTCCATGATTATTAACTCATGACCACTTTTGTTTTTTGACAGGGTTTTGCTCTGTCACCTAAGCTGCAGTGCAGTGTCACAGTCACGGTTCACTGCAGCTGAGACCTCCTGGGCTCAAGTGATCCTCCCACCTCAGCCTCCTGAGTAGCTGGGACTACAGGCATGTGCCACAACACCTGGGCAATTTTTTTTTTTTTTTAAGACGTAGTGTTGCTGTTGTTGCCCAGGCTGGAGTGCAATGGCACGATTTCGGCTCACTGCAACTTCTGCCTCCTGGGTTCAAACTTTTCTCCTGCCTCAGCCTCCTGAGTAGCTGGGATTACAGGTACCCACAACCACGCCCAGCTAATTTTTGTATTTTTAGTGGAGACAGGGTTTCACCATGTTGGCCAGGCTGGTCTTGAACTCCTGACCTCAGGTGATCCACCTGCCTCAGCCTTCTAAAGTGCTGGAATTACAGACGTGAGCCACATCGCCCAGCCTTAATTTATTATCTTATGTAGAGGTGGAGTCTCACTATGTTGCCAAGGCTGGTCTCGAACTCCTGGGCTCAAGCATTCCTCCCATCTCAGCCTCCCAAAGTGCTGGGATTGTGTGAGCCACCACACCTGGAAGCTTATCCTGTAAATTATAAATTCATTGCTTTTTTTTTTTTTTCAAGAGATGAGGCCTTGCTCTTTTGCCCTAGCTGGGGTGCAATGGTGTGATCATAGCTCACTGCAGCGTTGAACTCCTGGGCTGGAGCAATCCTCTCACCTCAGCTTCCCAAGTAGCTAGGACTTACAGGTGCATGCCACCCTGCGCTGCTAATTTTTAAATTAAAAAAAAAATTTAAATAGGGTAGAGATGGGATTGGGCTTGGTGACTCACACCTATAATCCTAGCACTTTGGGAGGCTGAGGTGGGTGGATTGCCTGATCTCAGAAGTTTGAGACCAGCCTGGACAACATGGCAAAACCCCGTCTCTAATAAAAATACAAAAAATTAGATGGGCATAGTGGTGCATGCCTGTAGTCCCAGCTACTCGGGAGGCTGAGGCAGGAGAATTGCTTGAACCCAGGAAGCTGAGGTTGCAGTGAGCTGAGATCACGCCACTGCATTCCAGCAGCCTGGGTGACAGAGTGAGACTCTTGTCTCAAAAAAAAAAAAAAAAAAATTGTAAAGATGGGATCTCACTATGTTGTCCAGCCTGGTCTTGATCTCCTGAGCTCAAGTGATCCTCTTGCCCTGGCTTCTCAAAGTGCTGGGATTACAGGCATAAGCCATCATGCTTGGCCTAAATTTTCTCTTAAACAGCTTTCTTTGT
This sequence comes from Symphalangus syndactylus, assembly GCF_028878055.3. Taxonomy (NCBI): domain Eukaryota; kingdom Metazoa; phylum Chordata; class Mammalia; order Primates; family Hylobatidae; genus Symphalangus; species Symphalangus syndactylus. The sequence goes on along the minus strand of NC_072431.2, from coordinate 19,168,553 downwards.
TTCTCTTGTAAAAAGTACTTCTTTGTAAAGCTGTATTTTTCGTGTACTTTAAGAAATACTTTAGAATTGCAGTTCTTAACCTTTTGGTCTCAGGACCCTTTTACATATTTAAAAATTATTGAACATTCTGGAGAGCTTTTGTTTTTTGTTTTGTTTTAAGCGAGATAGTCTCTCTCTGTTGCTCAGGCTGGAGTGCAGTGGCGCGATCTCTGCTCACTGCAACCTCTGCCTCCCAGGTTCAAGCGATTCTGCTGCCTCAGCCTCCCCCGAGTAGCTGGGATTACAGGCATATGCCACCACAGCCAGCTAATTTTTGTATTTTTAGTAGAGACGGGGTTTCACCATGTTGGCCAGGATGGTCTCGAACTCCTGACCTCAAGTGATCCACCCGCCTTGGCCTCCCAAAGTGCTGAGATTATAGGCGTGAGCCACTGTGCCCAGCCAGATATATATTAATTTATTGAAAATAATATAAAAACTATTATAAAACATAAGTAGCATTTTTATAGAAAATAATTCTATTGTCCAGAATAAACCAATATTAGTGAGAAGAGTACATTGTATTACATTTTTGCAGGTCTTTTAAATAATATGGCTTAATAAAAGATAGATAGTTTTTGTTTGTTTGTTTGTTTTTGAGAAAGAGTTTTGCTCTTGTTGCCTCGGCTGGAGTGCAATGGCGCGATCTCAGCTCACTGCAACCTCCGCCTCCCAGATTCAAGCGATTCTCCTGCCTCAGCCTTCCCAAGTAGCTAGCATTACAGGCGTGCGCCGCCAAGCCCAGCTAATTTTGTATTTTTAGTAGAGATGGGGTTTCTCCATGTTGGTCAGGCTGGTTTCAAACTCCCAACCTCAGGTGATCCGCCCACCTCAGCCTCCCAAAGTACTGGGATTACAGGCGTGAGCCACCGCGCCCGGCCAAAGACAGGTAGTTTTTTAAATAAATGGCAAAAAAAAACCCCTTATATTTAGAATTAGCCGTTCGGACTCAGTTTAGGTTATCCCAGTTTTATTGGCAACATCCAAAACATCATAGTTAGGAGCCAGTCAAACATAGGCTGCCTTCTCTCCATCAGTCCTGATTAGGGTGTTGATCATGGCCATGTCAGTGTCACAGACCTTCTTTATATAGCCTGTTTGATCTGGTGCTTGTTGGCTTTGATAACCACAGTGAACACAGATGTGGTATTGTCTTCTTCATGGTCAGCTCAGTGGTTAAGGGGAACTTGATGGCATAATAGTCCAGCTTGTTTGTCCTGCAGGTTCTCTACTGAGGATGTTTGGGCTACCTTCAAAGCCAAAGTGTGTTGGGCTACTGGAACACAGGTGACCTGCAGATATTTGTGTGTGTGTGTGACTGGATGCCTTTCAACACTGCCTTCTTGGCCTTCAAAGCCTTAGCTTTGGATTTGGATTTGGCTTTGGGAGGAGCAGGGATTTCCTTCTTTGCTTTCAGCATCATCATTTTGGTGAAAAGGTTGACACCTGGATTTTTATATCTATTTCTATGTTCAGTCTGTTGTGGTATGGTGTTTTGGTTGAAGCATATGAAGGAAATGGAAGCTCATGGAAATAGGTAGTTGGAAAGCAAAGAGGATTTTGTTGGCTCTTGGAGATAATCATAATTGTTCTTTGATACTATGCCCAAACTCTACTGTACACTTGTGAGCAAATGAGAGTGAAAAAGGCATATAACGTCTTAGCATTATGAAAATAGTTTTAACTTTGCAGATCCCCTGAGAGGGTCTTGGGGATACCCAGCAGTTCTTGAACCACAATTTTAGAAAATACTCTGGTTTAGATATGATTTTCTTTTTCTTTCTATTGTAAAAGTTCAAGTAAAGTTTATTTCCCTCTATCTTATTACACAAGCATATTAGCAAAGGAAGCTAAAACAAAGACAACAGTCTCAGTACTCAGTATATTTTCTATTAGTTTCTTGTGTTCTTTTTTAGTTCTTTTGTTTGTTTGTTTTAAGAGACCCTTGTCACCCAAACTAGAGTGCAGTGGCGTGATCATAGCTCATTGCAGCCTCAACCTCCCAGGCTCAAGTGATCCTCTCACCTTAGCCTCTTGAGTAGCTAAGACTACAGGCACACACCACCATGACCAGCTAATTTTTTAATTTTTTGTAGAGATGGGGGTCTCACTTTGTTTCCTGGGCTTGTCGTGAACTCCTGGGCTCAAGTAATCCTCCAACCTTGGCCTCCCAAAGGGCTGGGATTACAGGCGTGAGCCACTGCACCTGGTGCTTTTTTAGTTCTTATTGAGACTTCTTTTTTTTTTTTTTTTAATTTTTTTTTGCATACAAAAACAATAAACATTTTCTAAAAATACATACAAACAAAAAGATGCGTATCAAACATATTAGGAAGGTTGCACATGGGAAGTCGGGGAATAGAAATGGGGGTGGGAGTTAAAATAAATGAGAGAGGGACTTTATATGGATCAGTGATAATAACTCAATCCTCTATTTGACAAAGAAGAGGGAGAAGGAAGAGGAAGAAAAAGAAAGTGGGATAAAGGATCAGAAAGGGAGGAAAATAGAAAAAATTAGAGTATGACTCCAGGGTAGACCTGTTTTGTTGTCATTGAGTTGGTTGGTTGGTTTGTCTGTTGTATTCTTCATGTTTCGCCAAGTTGGCCAGACTGGTCTCGAACTCCTAGTCCGAAGTGATCAACCCGCCTCGCCCCCCAGAGTGCCGGGACCACAGGCGTGAGCCACCACGTCCAGCCCCCACATTGCTTCTGGCCTCCATGGTAGACCTCCCAGACGGAGCGGCCAGGCAGAGGAGCTCCTCACTTCTACCCAGACACGGGGCGGCCGGGCAGAGGAGCTCCTCACTTCCCAGACGGGGCGGCCAGGCAGAGACGCTCCTCACTTCTTCCCAGACGATAGGTGGCCGGGCAGAGGCGCTCCTCACTTCCCAGACGATGGGTGGTCGGGCAGAGGCGCTCCCCACTTCCCAGACGATGCGTGGCTGGGCAGAGGCGCTCCTCACTTCCCAGACGATGGGCGGCCGGGCAGAGGCGCTCCTCATCTCCCAGACGGTGGGTGGCCGGGCAGAGGCGCTCCTCACTTCCCAGACGGTGGGTGGCCGGGCAGAGGCGCTCCTCACTTCCCAGACGGTGGGTGGCCGGGCAGAGGCGCTCCTCACTTCCCAGACGGTGGGTGGCCGGGCAGAGGCGCTCCTCACTTCCCAGACGGTGGGTGGCCGGGCAGAGGCGCTCCTCACTTCCCAGACGGGGCGGCCGGTCAGAGGCGCTCCTCACTTCCCAGACGGGGCGGCCGGGCAGAGGTGCTCCTCACCTCCCAGACGGGGCGGCCGGGCAGAGGCGCTCCCCACCTTCCAGATGGGGCGGCGGCCGGGCAGGGGCTGCAATCCCAGCACCCTGGCAGGCCAAGGCAGGCGTCCGGGGGGTAGAGGCTGCCGCGAGGCCAGACCACGCCACCGCCCTCCAGCCCCGGCAACACCGAGCACTGGGTGAGCGAGACTCCGTCTGTAGTCCCAGTACCTCGGGAGGCTGAGGCGGGCAGAGCACTCGGCGTCAGGAGCTGGCGACCAGCGTGGCCAAGATGGCGAACGCGTGCCTGCATCCAAAGGAGAAAAGGCAGGCAGCGGTGGCGGGCGCCGGCAGTCCCAGGCAGTCCGCGGCGCGGGCAGCAGCAAGCCGAGTAGATTGTAGCCTGGGCCAGAGAGGGGAAAGAAAGAAAGAAAGGAAGAAAGGAAGGAAGGAAGGAAGGAAGGAAGGAAGGAAGGAAGGAAGGAAGGAGGGAAGGAGGGAAGGAAGGGTGTTTTTTTTTTTTTTTGAGACGGAGTCTTGCTCTGTCACCCAGGCACCCAGGCTGGAGTGCAGTGGCGCGATCTCGGCTCACTGCAAGCTCCGCCTCCCGGGTTCACGCCATTCTCCTGCCTCAGCCTCCCGAGTAGCTGGGACTACAGGCCCCCACCACCACGCCCGGCTAATTTTTTGTATTTTTAGTAGAGACGGGGTTTCACCGTGGTCTCGATCTCCTGACCTCGTGATCCACCCGCCTCGGCCTCCCAAAGTGCTGGGATTACAAGCGTGAGCCACCGTGCCCGGCCTCTTATTGAGACTTCTTAATCATTTTCTTTTACTTTTCAAAATGGAAGTGGGTTTTATTCTGATTATAATGTTTATTAATTATAAAAAATTTCATCAACACCTGTGAAAAGGGGAAAATTTTTTTTTGGTTAAAATAGCTATAAAGAAAGATAAAAAGGCCGGGCGCAGTGGCTCAACGCTTGTAATCTCAGCACTTTGGGAGGCCAAGGCAGGCAGATCACGAGGTCAAGAGGACAAGACCATCCGGGCCAACATGGTGAAACCACATCTGTACTAAAAATAGAAAAATTAGCTGGGCATGGTGGCGTGCGTCTGTAATCCCAGCTACTCAGAAGGCTGAGACAGGAGAATTGCTTGGACCCGGGAGGCAAAGGAAGGAAGGAAGGAAGGGAGGGAGGGAGGAAGGGAGGAAGGAAGGAAGGAAGGAAAGAAGGGAGGGAGGGAGGGACGGAGGGACGGAGGGAGGGACAGCCTACCATGATCCATTCATTTTGAACTTTAATTTAATTAATTAATTAATTTATTTATTTATTGAGACGGAGTTGTGCTCTTGTTGCCCAGGCTAGAGTGCAATGGCACTGTCTCGGCTCACTGCAACCTCCCCCTCCCGGGTTCAAGCGATTCTCCTGCCTCAGCCTCCCAAATAGCTGGGATTACAGGCACCTGCCACCACACCCGGCTAATTTTTTTATATTTTTAGTAAAGAAGTGGTTTCACCATGTTGGCCAGGCTGGTCTCAAACTCCTGACCTTAGGTGATCCGCCTGCCTTGGCATCCCACAGTGCTGGGATTACAGGTGTGAGCTGCCGCACTTGGTCCCATTTTGAACTTTTAATGAAACTTTAATCATAATCATAGTCCCCATAATTCTGTGATTTAGAAGTTTTTAAATAAAGCTTTAATGATTTAGGATTCTCCTTTCTGGAAAAGAAAAAAAGGCAGGCAAATTGCCCGTGGTACATTTAACTGAGTTTTTAGGGTTAAGTTTAAAGCAAACCATTTGTCCTGCTTGATAGTATCTCTTCAGTTAATTGACAAAGAGGGGGACCTTCTGGTGTTTCTCTAAATACAAATTTAAGACAGGACATATGACCCAAATGAAATGTCAGTATAAGAACTTATCTAATTTAGGTATTTAGGGATTTTTTTTTTCTTTATTTGGTTACAAACTGAAAGATGTGAACTGAGCTCTTTATCACAGTCTCCAGCATCTTCTCTTTTCTCTGGGTTTGAAGATCTTGTCATCTCTAAAATGAAATGTGGGTTTTTTTCCCCAGATTTAAATAAATGTGTGGTAAATGGAAAACTTTGTGGGCTTAGTGATTTTTTAAAAATCTGAGAAAGAAATTTAATTATCTGCAAAATATAGTTTTAAACCATGTATTTTAAAGTACAGGCATACCTTGAAGACATTGCAAGTTTGGTTCTAAGCTTTATTGTAAATATTGCAATAAAGTGAGTCACACAAATTTTTTGGTTACCCAGGTCGTATAAAAGTTATCTTTCCATGGCTGGATATGGTGGCTCACACCTGTAATCCTAGTGCATTGGGGCCCAGGCAGGAGCATTGCTTGAGGCCAGGAGTTCAACACCAGCCCGGGGAACATAGTGAGACCCCATCTCTACCAAAAAAAAATTTTTTTAATTAGCTGGCCTTGGTGGTGTGTACCTGTAGTCTTAGCTACTTTGGAAGGATGAGTTTGTAGGATCACTCAAGCCCAGGAGTTCAAGGTTACAATGAGTTATGATTGTGCCACTGAACTCCAGCCTGGGCAACAGAGTGAGACTCTGCCTCTAAACAACAACAAAACTTATCTTTCCACTATGCTGTAGACTATTAAGTGTACAATAGCATTATGTCTAAAAAAAAGTATATAGATACCTTAATTTAAAAATATTTTATTGCTAAAAAATATGCTGGTTGTCATCTCAGCCTTCAGCAATTTGTAATCTTTTTGCTGATGGTGAGTCTTGTCTTGATGTTGATGGCTGCTGACTGATCAAAGTGGTGGTGTTTGTTGAAGGCTGAGATAGCTATGACAATTTCTTTACTTTTTTGAGACAGGGTCTCACTCTGTCTCCCAGGCTGGAGTGCACTGGCAAGATCATGGCTTACTGTAGCCTCCACTTCTCAGGCTCACATGATCCTCCCACCTCAGCCTCCTGAGTAGCTGCAGCTACAAGCTCACACCACCATGTCTAGCTAATTTTTTCTAATTTTTTGTCGAGATGGCGTTTTGCCATGTTGCCCAGGCTGGTCTCGAACTCCTGGGCTCAAACAATCCACCCGCCTCAGCCTCCCAAAGTGCTGGGATTACAGGCATGAGCCACTGTGTGGCAATTTCTTAAAATAAGACAATAATGAAGTTTGCCACATAAATTGACTCTTCTTATCACAAAAGATTTTTCTGCAGCATGCAGTGCTTTTTGAAAGCATTTTACCACATTAGAACTTTTTTCAAAATTGGAATCAATCCTCTCAAATCCTGCTGCTGCTTTGTCAACTAAGTTTACGTAATATTCTAAATTCTTTGTTATCATTTTAACAATATTTACAACGTGTCTACTAGGAGTGAGTTTTATTTCAAGAAACCACTTTCTTTGCTCATCCATAAGAAGAAACTCCTAATCCAAGTTTTATTTTGTGATTGAAGCAATTCAGTCACATCTTCAGGCTCCACTTCTAATTCTAGTTCTCTTGCTATTTCCACCATATCTGCAGTTTCTTCTTCCACTGAAATTTTGAATCCCTCCAAGTCATCCATGAGGGTTGGTGTCAACTTCTTCCAAACCTGTTACTGTTGATATTTCGACCTCTTTCCATGAATCACAAATGTTCTTAGTGGCATGTAGAATGGTGAATCCTTTCCAGAAAGTTTTCCGTTGACTGCCCAAATCCTTCAGAGCAATCACTGTCTATGACAGCTATAGCCTTACAAAACATATTTTTCAAATAATAAGACTAGAAAGTCGAATTTACTCTTTTATCCATGGGCTTTAGAATGGATGTTGTGTTGGTAGACATGAAAACAACTTTCATCTCCTTATACTTCTCCGTAAGAGCTTTTGGGTGACTAAGTGCGTTGTCACTGAGCAATAATATTTTGAAGTCTTTTTTTTGGAGTAGTAGGTCTCCACAGTGGGCTTGAAATATTCAGTAAACGATGCTGTAAACAGATGTGCTGTTAGCTAGGCTTTGTTCCGTTGACAGAGCATAGGCAGAGGAGATTTAGCATAATTGTTAAGGACTCTAAGATTTTTGGAATGGTAAACGGGCATTGACTTCAATTTAAAGTCACTAGCTGTATTAGCCCATAACAAGAGAGTCAGCCTGTCCCTTGAAGTTTTGAAGTCAGGCATTGACTTCTCTCTAGCTATGAAAGTTCTAGATAGCATCTTCCTCCAATAGAAGGCTGTTTTGTCTCCACGGAAAATCTGTTGTTTAGTGTAGCCACCTTCATCAGTGATCTTAGATCATCTGGATAACTTGCTGCAGCTTCTACATCAGTACTTGCTGCTTTACCTTGCACTTTTGTTGTTGTTGTTGGTTCCACCAGTCTGTACCCATAACCTCCCAGCAGCCTACATGTTGCACTTTTAAATTTTTTTTTTAATACAGTGTCTCATTCTGTCATCCAGGCTGGAGTGTGGTGCTAGGATTGTAGTCCACTGGGGCCTCGAACTCCTGTGCTCAAGCAATCCTCCCATCTAAGCCTCCCAAGTAGCTAGGACTACAGGCATACCACCATACCTGGATCATTTTTAAATTTTTTGTAGAGATAGGATCTTGCTATGTTGCCCAGGCTGGTGTTAAACGCCTGACCTCAAGTGATCCTCTTGCTTCAGCCTCCCAAAGTACTGTGATTACAGGTGTGAGCCATCATGACTGGCACTTTGCGTTTTTATGTTATAGAGATTGCTTATTTTCTTAAACCTCTTGAGCCAAATTCTGCTAGCCTCCAACTTTTCTTCTACAGCTTCGTCACCTCTCTCAGCCTTCGTGGAATTGAAGCATTCAGGTCTTGCTCTGGATTAGGCTTTGGCTTAAGAGAATGTTGTGGCTGGTTTGATGTTTTATCCAGACCACCAAAACTTCCTTCATATCAGCAATAAGGCTATTTTGCTTTCTTATCATTTATTTGTTCACTGAAGTAGCACTTCTGATTTCTTTCGAGAACCTAGCTTTTGGCCTATCTTAGCTTTTTTTTTTTTTTTTTTAGGCGGAGAGACAGAGTCTCGCTCTGTCACTCAGGCTGGAGTGCAGCGGCACAATCTCGGTTCACTGCAACCTCTGCCTCCCAGGTTCAGTTGAGCAATCCTCATGCCTCAGCCTCCCGAGTAGCTGGGGATTACAGGCATGTGTCACCACACTGGCTAATTTTTAGTAGAGATGGGGTGTTGCCATGTTTCCCAGGCTGGTCTAGAACTTCTGGCATCAAGTGATCCGCCTGCCTTGGCCTCCCAAAATGTTGGGATTACAGGCGTGAGCCACCATGCCCAGCCCTGTCTTAGCTTTTGACATGCCTTCCTCATTAAGCTCAATGATTTCTAGCTTTTGATTTAAAGTGTAAGACCTGAGACTCTTCCTTTCACTTGAACACCTAGAGGTCATTGTAGAATTATTAATTGGCCTAATTTCAATATTGCTGTGTCTCAGGTAATAGGCCTGAACAGAGGGATAAAGATGGGGAAATGGCTGTCGGTGGAGCAATCAGAAGTCACACAACATTTATTTTTTTCTTTTTTCTTTTTTATTTTTTTCTTTTTTGAGACAGAGTCTCACTCTGTCGCCCAGGCTGGAGTGCAATGGCGCAATCTCGGCTCACTGCAAGCTCCGCCTCCCGGGTTCACACCATTCTCCTGCCTCAGCCTCTCTGAGTAGCTGGGACTACAGGCGCCCGTCACCACGCCCGGCTAATTTTTTGTATTTTTAGTAGAGACGGGGTTTCACCGTGGTCTCGATCTCCTGACCTCGTGATCCGCCCGCCTCGGCCTCCCAAAGTGCTGGGATTACAAGCGTGAGCCACCACGCCCGGCCCATTCTTTTTCTTTTATGTAACACTTGACTGAAATCCTACCAGCTGGGATGCAGGCTTTTTTATGAGATTTAGCTTGAAGCAGTGTACTTTCCTCCTAAAGCCTAGCTGAGTTTGGCTTTACAAGGAAATGAGAATTATGTGTGGGTATGGGTGTTTGGCTGCTGCTGTTTTAGAGTTGGGTTGGTGATTTTTCATAGAGAACGTTTTGAGGGGCTGATCTGAGGGGAGTGCTCAAGTGGAAAGTTTTGTGTGGAGTAGTGTACTAGAGACAGAGGGATAAAGTCACCTTTAGGAGGTTTAAACAAGGTGGGAGTGTGCAAAAGAGATACTTGACTTTTCTTGTGCTAAGGGCAAGAGAGTCTTGTCTTTCTTACAGCCTGTGATCTTTTCTCTCTCAGATTCAGGTTGGCATTATTACTGTTATACTATAACCCGTTGCATCATTTGGCTTGGAAACCAAGCCATTTTTAAATTAATTTTTATTTATGGGAAAAGTTTTGTGAGTTCTTTATAATCATCTTCTAAGTGAATTTTTAGAAACAGTATTTGGAAGTGAGATACTTCCCAGAGTGATACACTTTTAGTGTTACTTTTCTTAAAAAATTCTGCCTCAAATTTTTGATTTAGTTTTTCTATAGCTATAATTTTATAGTTTTATAGTTTTTCTATAGCCTAAATGTATCAATTTTATTGCTTTTTCATTTGGTCTTCTTAGAGAATAGAATAATGTAAATAAGATACTAGGTTAGAAACAGTAATACTGGTGCCGAAGACTGACAGCTTACTTCTGAAGGAAGAGAAAACTGCCAGTATGAAAGAGCAGCAACTGAGATGTTGAGAATAAGGCCTCTGATCTCCACGGAACCAAACTCCCGATCTTTATACACATGTATAGTCTTCCCTATCTCAGTAAATACAACTTTTTTCTTCTAGCTATTCAGGTCAAAAAGGTCAGAATCCATCCTTGATTCCCCTCTTTCCTTCATATCCCTGCTCTAATCTGCCAGAACTCCCTACTTTGCATCTCTGCTTTATTTTTCTCCATAGCACTTATCTGACATGCTACACACACACACACAGAGCTTTTACTGTGTATCTTTTCTCTGTATAGAGTGAAAGCACCACAAGGGTAGGGATTTTTGCCTGTTTAGAACACTGCTGTATCCTCATAACTCAGAATAGTGCTTTACATAAAGATGCTCAATTTGTTGAATAAATGAATAATAGTTACCATTTACTGAATTCTTAGTGTCAGGCTAAGATGTTTGTGCTAGGATCTTTGTATCAGTTATCTCTAATATTTGTGACAATCCTACAAGGAAGGCAGCCTCCCCTTTTTTGCTAAACCTCAGAGGTTAAGTGACTTGCCAAGCAAGGTTTGTAAGTAACAGAATTAAGATTGGAATGCGCATCTGTCTGATTCCCAAATATGAGTTCTATTCATTAAGCTTCCCTGTGTTCATAATGAAACGGTCACTGAGAAATTTAATAAGATACTGTTCAGTGTTCTTCATTTGATGAAGGAAACTGTATACTATATTTCTGACAACAGTTTCCATCTTGGATTATCTTGACTTTAAAAGATTAAAACGAAATAAAATTGGGTGTTTAAAGGAGCATGCCTCAGTTATCTGGAACATTTTGGTATATGTAGAGTGCATTATTCCCCCAAACTGCAAAGTAGAAGGGAGTATTATTTGTATTCTTAGAGAAGTTTAAGAGGTCCTCACTCAAGTACTAATTTTGTTTCTTAACTAATTTTAACTTGCTTTTTAAAAAGCAAATATTTATATAAGGGTTATTATAAGTCTAGTCACTGTTATGAGTACTTTATAAATATTAACTAACTTAACATATATCTTTTTTTTTTTTTTGTCTGTTTCAACCTTTTTTTTTTTATTTTTTATTTTTTATTAGTTTTTTTTTTTTTTTTTTTTTATACTTTAGGGTTTTAGGGTACATGTGCACAATGTGCAGGTTTGTTACATATGTATCCATGTGCCATGTTGATTTCCTGCACCCATTAACTCATCATTTAGCATTAGGTGTATCTCCTAATGCTGTCCCTCCCCCCTACCCCCACCCCACAACAGTCCCCGGAGCGTGATGTTCCCCTTCCTGTGTCCATGAGTTCTCATTGTTCAATTCCCACCTATGAGTGAGAACATGCGGTGTTTGGTTTTTTGTCCTTGAGATAGTTTACTGAGAATGATGTTTTCCAGTTTCATCCATGTCCCTACAAAGGACACGAACTCATCATTTTTTATGGCTGCATAGTATTCCATGGTGTATATGTGCCACATTTTCTTAATCCAGTCTATCGTTGTTGGACATTTGGGTTGGTTCCAACTCTTTGCTATTGTGAATAGTGCCGCAATAAACATACGTGTGCATGTGTCTTTATAGCAGCATGATTTATAGTCCTTTGGGTATATACCCAGTAATGGGATGGCTGGGTCAAATGGTATTTCTAGTTCTAGATCCCTGAGGAATCGCCACACTGACTTCCACAATGGTTGAACTAGTTTACAGTCCCACCAACAGTGTAAAAGTGTTCCTATTTCTCCACATCCTCTCCAGCACCTGTTGTTTCCTGATTTTTTAATGATGGCCATTCTAACTGGTGTGAGATGGTATCTCACTGTGGTTTTGATTTGCATTTCTCTGATGGCCAGAGATGAGGAGCATTTCTTCATGTGTTTTTTGGCTGCATAGATGTCTTCTTTTGAGAAGTGTCTGTTCATGTCCTCTGCCCACTTTTTGATGGGGTTGTTTTTTTCTTGTAAATTTGTTTGAGTTCATTGTAGATTCTGGATATTAGCCCTTTGTCAGATGAGTAGGTTGCAAAAATTTTCTCCCATTCTGTAGGTTGCCTGTTCACTCTGATGATAGTTTCTTTTGCTGTGCAGAAGCTCTTTAGTTTAATGAGATCCCATTTGTCGATTTTGGCTTTTGTTGCCATTGCTTTTGGTGTTTTAGACATGAAGTCCTTGCCCACGCCTATGTCCTGAATGGTATTGCCTAGGTTTTCTTGTAGGATTTTAATGGTTTTAGGTCTAACATATAAGTCTTTAATCCATCTTGAATTAATTTTTGTATAAGGTGTAAGGAAGGGATCCAGTTTCAGCTTTCTACATATGGCTAGCCAGTTTTCCCAGCACCATTTATTAAATAGGGAATCCTTTCCCCATTTCTTGTTTTTGTCAGGTTTGTCAAAGATCAGATAGTTGTAGCTATGCGGCATCATTTCTGAGGGCTCTGTTCTGTTCCATTGATCTATGTCTCTGTTGTGGTACCAGTACCATGCTGTTTTGGTTACTGTAGCCTTGTAGTATAGTTTAAAGTCAGATAGTGTGATGCCTCCAGCTTTGTTCTTTTGGCTTAGGATTGACTTGGCGATGCGGGCTCTTTTTTGGTTCCATATGAACTTTAAGGTAGTTCTTTCCAATTCTGTGAAGAAAGTCATTGGTAGCTTGATGGGGATGGCATTGAATCTATAAATTACCTTGGGCAGTATGGCCATTTTCACGATATTGATTCTTCCAACCCATGAGCATGGAATGTTCTTCCATTTGTTTGTATCCTCTTTTATTTCATTGAGCAGTGGTTTGTAGTTCTCCTTGAAGAGGTCCTTCACATCCCTTGTAAGTTGGATTCCTAGGTATTTTATTCTCTTTGAAGCAATTGTGAATGGGAGTTCACTCATGATTTGGCTCTCTGTTTGTCTTTTATTGGTGTACAAGAATGCTTGTGATTTTTGTACATTAATTTTGTATCCTGAGACTTTGCTGAAGTTGCTAATCAGCTTAAGGAGATTTTGGGCTGAGACAATGGGGTTTTCTAGATATACAATCATGTCATCTGCAAACAGGGATAATTTGACTTCCTCTTTTCCTAATTGAATACCCTTTATTTCCTTCTCCTGCCTGATTGCTCTGGCCAGAACTTCCAGCACTATGTTGAATAGGAGCGGTGAGAGAGGGCATCCCTGTCTTGTGCCAGTTTTCAGAGGGAATGCTTCCAGTTTTTGCCCATTCAGTATGATATTGGCTGTGGGTTTGTCGTAGATAGCTCTTATTATTTTGAGATACGTCCCATCAATACCTAATTTATTGAGAGTTTTTAGCATGAAGGGTTGTTGAATTTTGTCAAAGGCCTTTTCTGCATCTATTGAGATAATCATGTGGTTTTTGTCTTTGGTTCTGTTTATATGCTGGATTACATTTATTGATTTGCATATGTTGAACCAGCCTTGCATGCCAGGGATGAAGCCCACTTGATCATGGTGGATAAGCTTTTTGATGTGCTGCTGGATTCGGTTTGCCAGTATTTTATTGAGGATTTTTGCATCAATGTTCATCAAGGATATTGGTCTGAAATTCCCTTTTTTGGTTATGTCTCTGCCAGGTTTTGGTATCAGGACGATGCTGGCTTCGTAAAATGTGTTAGGGAGGATTCCCTCTTTTTCTATCGATTGGAATAGTTTCAGAAGGAATGGTACCAGTTCCTCCTTGTACCTCTGGTAGAATTCAGCTGTGAATCCATCAGGTCCTGGACTCTTTTTGGTTGGTAAGCTATTGATTATTGCCACAATTTCAGAACCTGTTATTGGTCTATTCAGAGATTCAACTTCTTCCTGGTTTAGTCTTGGGAGGGTGTATTTGTCGAGGAATTTATCCATTTCTTCTAGATTTTCTAGTTTATTTGCATAGAGGTGTTTGTAGTATTCTCTGATGGTAGATTGTATTTCTGTGGGATCGGTGGTGATATCCCCTTTTTCGTTTTTTATTGCATCTATTTGATTCTTCTCTCTTTTCTTCTTTATTAGTCTTGCTAGCGGTCCATCAATTTTGTTGATCTTTTCAAAAAACCAGCTCCTGGATTCATTAATTTTTTGAAGGGTTTTTTGTGTCTCTATTTCCTTCAGTTCTGCTCTGATTTTAATTATTTCTAGCCTTCTGCTAGCTTTTGAATGTGTTTGCTCTTGCTTTTCTAGTTCTTTTAATTGTGATGTTAGGGTGTCAATTTTGGATCTTTCCTGCTTTCTCTTGTGGGCATTTAGTGCTATAAATTTCCCTCTACACACTGCTTTGAACGTGTCCCAGAGATTCTGGTATGTTGTGTCTTTGTTCTCGTTGGTTTCAAAGAACATCTTTATTTCTGCCTTCATTTCATTATGTACCCAATAGTCATTCAGGAGCAGGTTGTTCAGTTTCCATGTAGTTGAGCGGTTTTGACTGAGTTTCTTAATCCTGAGTTCTAGTTTGATTGCACTGTGGTCTGAGAGACAGTTTGTTATAATCTCTGTTCTTTTACATTGGCTGAGAAGAGCTTTACTTCCAACTATGTGGTCAATTTTGGAATAGGTGTGGTGTGGTGCTGAAAAAAATGTATATTCTGTTGATTTGGGGTGGAGAGTTTTGTAGATGTCTATTAGGTCCACTTTATGTAGAGCTGAGTTCAATTCCTGGATATCCTTGTTAACTTTCTGTCTCGTTGATCTGTCTAATGCTGACAGTGGGGTGTTAAAATCTCCCATTATTATTGTGTAGGAGTTTAAGTCCGTTTGTAGGTCACTGAGGACTTGCTTTATGAATCTGGGTGCTCCTGTGTTGGGTGCATATATATTTAGGATAGTTAGCTCTTCTTGTTGAATTGATCCCTTTACCATTATGTAATGGCCTTCTTTGTCTCTTTTGATCTTTGTTGGTTTAAAGTCTATTTTATCAGAGACTAGGATTGCAACCCCTGCCTTTTTTTGTTTTCCAGTTGCTTGGTAGATCTTCCTCCATCCCTTTATTTTGAGTCTATGTGTGTCTCTGCACGTGAGATGGGTTTCCTGAATACAGCACACTGATGGGTCCTGACTCCTTATCCAGTTTGCCAGTCTGTGTCTTTTGATTGGAGCATTTAGCCCATTTACATTTAACGTGAATATTGTTATGTGTGAATCTGATCCTGTCATTATGATGTTAGTTGGTTATTTTGCTCATTAGATGCTATAGTTTCTTCCTAGCCTTGATGGTCTTTACAGTTTGGCATGTTTTTGCAGTGGCTGGTACCGGTTGTTCCTTTCCACGTTTAGTGCTTCCTTCAGGAGCTCTTTTAGGGCAGGCCTGGTGGTGACAAAATCACTCAGCGTTTGCTTGTCTGTAAAGTATTTTATTTCTCCTTCACTTATGAAGCTTAGTTTGGCGGGATAGGAAATTCTGGGTTGAAAATTCTTTTCTTTAAGAATGTTGAATATCGGCCCCCACTCTCTTCTGGCTTGTAGAGTTTCTGCTGAGAGATCAGCTGTTAGTCTGATGGGCTTCCCTTTGTGGGTAACCCGACCTTTCTCTCTGGCTGCCCTTAACATTTTTTCCTTCATTTCAACTTTGGTGAATCTGACAATTATGTGTCTTGGAGTTGCCCTTCTCAAGGAGTATCTTTGTGGCGTTCTCTGTATTTCCTGAATCTGAATGCTGGCCTGCCTTGCTAGATTGGGGAAGTTCTCCTGGATAATATCTTGCAGAGTGTTTTCCAACTTGGTTCCATTCTCCCCATCATTTTCAGGTACACCAATCAGACGTAGGTTTGGTCTTTTCACATAGTCCCAAATTTCTTGGAGGCTTTGTTCATTTCTTTTTATTCTTTTTTCTCTAAACTTTCCTTCTCTCTTCATTTCATTCATTTCATCTTCCATCAGCGATACCCTTTCTTCCAGTTGATCGCATCTGCTACTGAGGCTTCTGCAATCTTCGCGTAGTTCTCGAAACTTGGCTTTCAGCTCCATCAGCTCCTTGAAGCCCTTCTCTCCATTGGTTATTCTAGTTATCCATTCTTCTAATTTTTTTTCAAAGTTTTTAACTTCTTTGCTATTGTTTTGAATTTCCTCTCGTAGCTCAGAGTAGTTTGATCGTCTGAAGCCTTCTTCTCTCAAGTCATCAAAGTCATCCTCCATCCAGCTTTGTTCCATTGCTGGTGAGGAACTGCGTTCCTTTGGAGGAGGAGAGGTGCTCTGTTTTTTAGAGTTTCCAGTTTTTTTGGTCTGTTTTTTCCCCATCTTTGTGGTTTTATCTACTTTTTGTCTTTGATGATGGTGATGTACAGATGGATTTTTGGTGTGGATGTCCTTTCTGTTTGTTAGTTTTCCTTCTACCAGACAGGACCCTCAGCTGCAGGTCTGTTGGAGTTTACTAGAGGTCTACTCCAGACCCTGTTTGGCTGGGTGTCAGCAGCGGTGGCTGCAGAACAGCGGATTTTCGTGAGACCACAATTTCAGCTGTCTGATAGTTCCTCTGAAAGTTTTGTCTCAGAGGAGTACCCGGTTGGATGAGGTGTCAGTCTGTCCCTACTGGGGGGGTGCCTGCCAGTTAGGCTGCTCAGGGGTGAGGGACCCACTTTAGGAGGCAGTCTGTCCGTTCTCAGATCTCCAGCTGCATGCTGGGGGAACCACTACTCTCTTCAAAGCTGTCAGTCAGACAGGGACATTTAAGTCTGTGGAGGTTCTTGCTGGGTTTTTGTTTGTCTGTGCCCTGCCCCCAGAGGTGGAGCCTACAGAGGCAGGCAGGCCTCCTTGAGCTGTGGTGGGCTCCACCCAGTTCGAGCTTCCTGGCTGCTTTGTTTACCTAAGCAAGCCTGGGTAATGGCGGGCGCCCCTCCCCCAGCCTCGCTGCCGCCTTGCAGCTTGATCTCAGACTGCTGTGCTAGCAATCAGCGAGACTCCGTGGGCATAGGACCCTCCGAGCCAGGTGCGGGACACAATCTCCTAGTGTGCCGTTTTCCAGGCCCGTTGGAAAAGCGCAGTATTAGGATGGGACTGACCCGATATTCCAGGTGCTGTCTGTTTCCCCTTTCTTTGACTAGGAAAGGGAACTCCCTGACCCCTTGCGCTTCCCGAGTGAGGCAATGCCTCGCCCTGCTTCGGCTCGCGCACAGTGCACTTCACCGACTGTCCTGCGCCCACTGTTAGGCACTCCCTAGTGAGATGAAACCGGTACCTCAAGCAGAAATGCAGAAATCACCCATCTTCTGTGTCGCTGGGGCTGGGAGCTGGAGACCGGAGCTGTTCCTATTCCGCCATCTTGGCTCCACCCCTTCAACATATATCTTTATAATAACCTTGGAAAAGTTACTTCAGCACTTTTGTTCTTTTTCCTGGTCTTTAAACAGAGACAGTTAGACCAGATGATCTCCAAAGCCCACTCCAGCTCTGCAATGTTAAGGCTTTCTGACTACATAACACATAGTTATGTGTTAAGAAAAGTTAGATAAGGTCAGCTTTTCCTAGTGGGAGCAGAGATGAGAGTAGAGCCCCAAAGACAGTGCAGAGTAGAACAGGAAGTTGTGATTTAGGTGAATTAAAAGTGCAGAGTCTGTATGTAGCACAGTGTCAGTTTGGGAGGGAAGAAAGGCAGCATCAAATCATTGTTGAGGTTTTGATGATGTGAAGCTCTTTAGTCTACCTCTCTCCTTTCCTTAATATCTAAAGGGAGAAATTCCAAGTTGTTATGTCTTGAGCAGAGCACGTGACACCTCCTTATTAACCAGCACTACTTTTTAGCTGTAGGTTGAAATTTGGCTCATGGTTCTTCAACATTTTAAGAAATAGGAAATAGGAAAGTTAAGGATTTGGTACATGAAAATATCAAACCTGAATCTGATCAAGCATCTAGAGCTCACTACTAATTTACTGGAAATACAGGGGGCAGAGGAATATATTAAATTATACCTCAAGGGTACAATTACCAAATACCATCTGTGGGAAACTACAAGAGAACCCAGTTTCTTCTAATAAATCAATTGCCAAAAAAAAAAAAGATGGAGCAATGACCTGTAGATAAAAGCAATTTGAGATACAGCAACCATTTGCAGTGTATGGATCATATTGGGCCCTTAGTTCCTGATTTGAACAATCAGAGGAATCTGAACACCAGTTATTGGAGTTATTAAGAAATTTTTGTTGATTTTTATTTAGGGTTAATAATGCTAGTGAGTTAAAACTCTTTTTTTTTTTTTTTTTTTTTTTTTTTTTGAGGCAGGGTCTCAATCTGTCACCCAGGCTGGAGCACAGTGGCACAATCACAGCTCACCACAGCCTCAACCTCCCGGGCTCAGGTGATCATCCCACCTCAGCCTCCTGTGTAGCTAGGACTACGGGTGCCTGCCACCACAACGGCTAAGTTTTGTACTTTTTGTAGAGAGGGGGTTTCACCATGTTGCCCAGGCTGGTCTCGAACTCCTGGGCTCAAGTGGTTTCCCGTTTTGGCCTCCAAAAGTGCTGGGATTACAGGCGTGAGCCACCATGCCTGACCCAAACTCTTTAGATTCAGAGCTAAACACTGAAATATTTATGGATTAAATGATGTGATGTCTGAGATATGCTTCAGAAATAACTGGGAAATAGGGGATAGAATAGATGGAGTTATATATGAAACAAAATTCGTCATGAGATGATAAAGCTAGTTTATGGATTCATGGGGATTTATTATAGTATTCTGTCGACTTTTATGTATGTTTAAGATTTTCATCTTGAAAATCTTTTTTTATAAGCTAACAAAGGGCCAGCTGTGGTGGCTCACAATTATAATCCCAGCACTTTGGGAGGCTGAGGTGGGAGGATCGCTTGAGCCCAGGAGTTTAAGACAAGCCTGGGCAACACACGAGACCTGGTGTCTATTTAAAAAAAAAAAAAAGCTGACAAATACACATATGCTTTCAGGATAGAAGTTATGAAAAGGGAGATTATAAAACAGTGCTTTCTTAGTGATTTTCATGCAGAAGCAACATCTTCCTAATCTTCCTATAGTAAAGATTTCCTCAAGTAAACATATTATATATTCATTATAATATAAATAGTATATATTCATTAGAAAGGATATAAACAGTTCAGAAATACCACTATAGAGAATGAAAGTCCCCTTCTTAAAGCAAATGATACTTTTTAAATGCTGAAAATTGTCATATCATTTGCACGTTTCTTTTTCCGTTTTTGAAATGCACAAGATAAAATTTCTTAATAGAGTAGAACAACTAATTTAGATTCAGAGTCAATTCTATAAAGGTTTCCTACTGTACTGCATGTTTTTGCTTTGCAAAGAGGTTATTAACATTTTTTTTCTGGGTTAGGGGAGGAGTTTGAAAAATCCTATACAAGTTAATCCATTGTGTGGTAAAAGCTATAGCTGAAGAGGCAATGTGGAATGCTCCAGTGTGCACAACCCCTGCTTTTATCATAGGTGGCAACTGCAGATTAATTCTGGTGTGATTAGGCATTCCACAAAGGGAAATTTGAACCAGAGAGCCTATGTCCCCAACAGTGCTAATTGGGAGATGTGGAGTGTGGGGATTTCCACTCTTTGTTAATAAGATCTCTGGCACACTTCCTCTTTGCTTTTGCATTTTCCTTGACTATGAAGCAGCTGCAGAGAAGTAAAATGTGATTTCCTGCATTTAGGAGTGCTGGCTTTTCTTTTAGAGACTTATAATTGGAAGGGTGGAATGCATATGGATTGAGCTACATACAGGGCTAATTTAAACATAGGTGTTTTATTTTTTTTTTTGTTTTTGTAATGAGTTCACTGCATTTGTGCCAGGAGTATTTTTGTTCAGATGTTTTGAATTAGCAGATAACTCAGGTTGTCTCAAAAGCAGGCTTCTCTCTAGGCTGATCACTGCTTTAACAGTGTGATTCTTTGCAAGCTGACTGAAAAACCACTAATGGCAAAAGTGCATTCTGTCATATCAATAAAAATACTGTAGTTCCTTTGCAGATTCATGCAGTATAAATGCTTATCTTTATTATTTAACCTGTAAAATTCTCTAGAATGAGAAAAATAGGCAGAGGATGTTTTTCAAGAAAATGTGATAAGGCACAATGTCGCCAGATAAAATGTCAGTGGGAAGTGAAAAGAAATTATTTGCAGAGTAGATGCTCAGGAGTCATTAGACTTAGGTGAAAGTTCTTATCATAAATTAATACCTTTTTTTGTAGTCACTGTCAATATTTCTTGCCCTAATAACGGTAGTTCGTTTTTTTCTTTTTTCTTTTCTTTTTTTTTTTGAGACGGAATCTTGTTCTGTTGCCCAGGCTGGAGTGCAGTGGCGCCATCTTGGCTCACTGCAAGCTCCGCCTCTTGGGTTCATGCCATTCTCCTGCCTCAGCCTCCCAAGTAGCTGGGACTACAGACGCCTGCCACCACGCCCAGCTAATTTTTTGTATTTTTA
Organism: Symphalangus syndactylus; assembly: GCF_028878055.3. NCBI lineage: Eukaryota > Metazoa > Chordata > Mammalia > Primates > Hylobatidae > Symphalangus > Symphalangus syndactylus. The sequence goes on along the minus strand of NC_072431.2, from coordinate 19,148,217 downwards.
GTAGAGACGGGGTTTCACCATGTTAGCCAGGGTGGTCTCAATCTCCTGACCTCATGATCCTCCCGCCTCGGCCTCTCAAAGTGCTGGGATTACAGGCGTGAGCCACCGTACCCAGGCGTTCATTTTTTTAAAAATATACTTAGGAGCCTATCCTAAACATGGGCCAGACCTTTGGATATTTCTGGATGTGGTTTTTTCCTAAGTCATTCACCATTGTGTTGATGGTACAAGGCTTCTCCACTTGGAATCAGAGAAACGTCAGATGACTATTAGTAAACAAGAACTGACTATTAAGTACCAGATTAGCAGAGCTGGATGATAGATCCAAACCACAGTATTCATTGTTCCTGTAAACTATGCCATCAGTGAAGCTAAACTCGTATTTAAAACCCAGGCGCCCGCTGCCACACCTAGCTAATTTTTGTATTTTTAGTAGAGACAGGGTTTCATCATGTTGGCCAGGCTGGTCTCGAACTCCTGACCTCAAGTGATCTGCCCACCTTGGCCTCTCAAAGTGCTGAGATTACAGATGTGAGCCACGGTGCCTGGCCTGTTACTTTCTATTAATAAGTACGCAACACCCTAAACAATTCAAGGCATCTTAATCTCCATTAAGAACAACAACAAAATAATTTTTGTCGTGCTGTTAAATCTATCACTATGGATAAAACTGGTGCAAATTGGTCAGATGGATCCAACAAACACTGATGTCCAAGTTGGGATATTCATAACTATTAATAATACGTAACTATTGGCCAGTAGTTTAAAAGATCTCTTTATTCTTTTTCTTTTTGAAGGTTCTCAAAGAGTTTTGTTCTGAAATATGTTGTTGAGCTTCCCAGTTTGCTTCCTCATCCTCAAACTGATGATGTTTCTTCTCTAATTCTTTGTGTTATGCTTCTTTTTCATTTGCTCATGGCACTGCCATTGGATCTCAACTTCAGAGTCCTTCAGTTTTTGAACTTTTTTTTTTGACCTTCATTTCAAACACCTGCTCCATTTCCAGCTCCATCTTCTTCATTTTAGCTACATGCTCCCTTCTTTCTTCTTCCATTCGTGCCAGAAGGCTCTCAGTAAGCCTTTATTTGTTATCAACTCCATTATAAGTCACAACTGCCAGTTTTCTCCTTTCATAGTGGGCATTTAGGAACATCTTTCAAATCATGCATATGTGTTATCAACATATTTCTTAGAATTCTAAAAACAATGTTCACCATTTTCAACTTTAGCAGCACCCCAAGGATACTGCCTTCCCCTAACCCTTTTGCCATTAGGTTCAATGATATAGTATTACTACCTACCTGAGCAAGAGGTAAATGGTCCTTCATCTTTTTAACAAGCTTGTTGTCTTCTTCATCTGTTTCTGGAAATTTATATATTTTAAGTTCTTAGATTTCTTTCATTATCTGTTTTAAAGTTATTATCTGGTTTAATTCCATGTCCTGAAGGAGCAGTGAAGTATAAACCCGGCACCCTGTTATCAGGCATCTGAAATCTGTTCACTTGTGATTCTGCATTTAGGTAGTCCACAGATTTACTATCAATGTAGTCGATAACGAGCTGCCAGCAATTACTATTATCTAGTGCATCTCCAAATCCTGGGGTATCAACTATTGTGAGCAGCAACTTAACACTACCTTCTTTGATTAAAACTTTGGATTGTTCCTCCTGTATGGTCTTTTTAGTAATAATTCTATGAGAAAGACTTGGATATTCTGGATAATGCAAATCTATGAGGAATCGTGAGTTGATTAATATTGTCTTTCCTGGATTTCCCACCACCGTAAGTGTGAATTCAAACCTTCTCTTCACTGATTCTCTGGATACTTGATTTGGGAGATTGGCAAATCCCACACATTTCCATCATTCCAGTCATCCAGATTCCAACAGAAGAAATCCACAGAAGAACCAAGGTCCTGCTGTTGACGCTCCTCTCCTAATCAGCAGTGGATCTTGCACTCCAGGTCATTCTTTTCAAAACACTGATGTAATCCTATTACTCCCCTGCCTCAAAACCTTCAGCAGTTTCCCATTCCTGCCCTGAAAGTAATTCCTCCAGTTTGGTCGAAGCCTACTTTTCAGGCCTCATTGCTTGCCACTCTCCTCTACAGACCCCTGCTTCAGCCAGTGCCAGCTAATTAGTGGCTCTAGACTGCTTTGTGTTTTCTTCCTCTTCTTTTTCCTCTCATCTAAAATATACTCCTACCTCTAAATCCTGTTTTTCCTTCATGACTATCTCAGTCCCTTTTCTGTCACACAACCTTTTTTGACCTCTGTAGTCTGCATTTATCTTTTCTTCCTTTGAACTTGTAGCATTTATTAACCCTGGCACACATCTAGCTATTGATCCTATACTATGTGTTCTTGTTTTCGTGTTTAGTTTTTCATGTCAGTATCTATTGTTATTTCAACCAGATTAGAAACTCTGAGGGACAGGACACCCTTTTTCCTATTTTCCACAATGCTTGGCATCCAGTAGATGTGTAATAAATACAGTTATTTATACATTAAATAATCCAGTGCTTACATTTATTATGTCATAGCTACCATTTCAGTTAATCTTTACAATAATTTTGAGGGAATGAGTATTTTCTCTCCTTGACAAATGGGAAAACTGAGTCTCAGAAAAGTTCGGTAACTTGCTGAAACCACACAGGTTAAGTGATGAAGTCAGGATTCAGACCCACATCTTTGGACTCAGTAACACTTGCTGTTTAACCATACTGGTAATTCTGCCTCTTTATGAGACTGGTGTATGTTATCTGAGGATGGGAAATTACGTAACACTTAGCTTACTATTATTTACTTAATAATGGCAGGAGAAAAGGTGTACAAACCTGGATTCGTAGTGATTCCTAGCAGGAATAAAGAAACAGATTCAAACTGTGCCAAAGTTCACAGGAAAATAGAATTTCCCTTAATCTCGTTGATTACTGGTGGAATGACTCATCTTCCAGTTGTACGTTGCTCTTGAGTTACTCAGATATTTGTATAAGTTAGACAGCAGAGGGAAAACCGCTGATGAGATGTACAAGACACGTCATTTGAGCTGATGAATGTTCCTGGGATATCCCCAAGATTTCTACCTGAGTATTCTTGCCTGTCCTATTTACTATTTGACTCTTTCACCTTTTGGTTTTCTTTCAGAGTAAAATCACTTCCCATTTCCCTTCTGCTTTCCACTTGGATAACTTTCACAGGCTACTCTGTTACTACTGCAGTGCACAAAGATTTACTGTCTACATATTTAACATTAGTCAGATTTACTGTTGAATTTATGCACTAGAAATTTCAGGAATTTAAATTTTTCCTTTTTCATTCTCTTCTCTGCTTCCAATTTTTTTTTTCGCTAAAAGAGGACAAAAATAGCCCAAACTATTTTCTTTGTTTAAAAAATTAGCCATAGAATTGAGTATAGATGGTAGTAAATTCTGCTTCATTTCTGTGGGGACATTGAAAACTTGATGGCTTCTGCAAATGACTGATAAATTGTTTCTGCTTTATAAAGAAAGGAAATAGCTCATTCAACTCAATGAAGTCATTAGTAAACTAGGAATTAGAAATAAAGATTCTGTATTTTTTTGTTGTCATTAATTTGGTCTTTCTGTCCGCATCTCAGCTTTCTCACAAGTTTGTTTTGAGGATAGATCAGAAGACATATGCACATTGTAAAGCATAGAGTAATCCTTAAGGATGCACTACAGGCAATCCTCAGCCAAGAAACATGATTTATGAACCATGCATACATGCATACTACAAAGGGATGGATCTTACCTCAGTCTAGTGCCCTTTGAAGGCGACAAGCTAAATGGTCTTTTTGGCCCCTGAATCAGAATACCTGGGAACAACTGAAATGTAGACATATTTTTCTTATACATGTGGAAGCAGTTAGGTTATGGGTCCTTTCAGGGATTCATCTACTCTACTGCCATGTGAGGACTGGAGCCCGTTTCTCAGTCAGGAACAGGAAGCAGGAAGTTACTTTCCTGGTATCCAGTGTTAAAACCCAAAGAGTTATAAATGTTGACAAACTATTGGTAAAACTTGTGGTATTATTATTTACCTAAAGTACATACAGGGGCTTTTACAGTATAGACTTTTTACAGTCAAATCATTTAGTTTTATTGAGTCCTTACAATAGCCCTTCGAAGTATGTGTTAATAGCCCCACTTTATTCCTGAGGAATGTAAGGCCCAGAAAAGTGAAGGGATTTGATCAGTGAAGGGGGTTAAATTTTTTACACATTTCCTTCCAAGGACGAAGGGAAGTTAGGCACTGTGTTGGCACTTTAGAGCAGGTTCTGGGTTAGGTGTGAAGCAGAGGGGATTTCCAGGGTGTGTAAGCATGGACAAACTCCTTGAATGAAAGCAGAATTTTTTCTTTTTTTTAAGTAGTTAACAGCATTTTGGGGTTTGCAGGACTCAGGCTGTGTTACTGCCTTTTTTATTTTTCATTTTTTGGTCTGATTTGTTTCTTTCTAATTTAGGAGCAAGATTTTATAATTAAAAATATATTGCCTTTTGCCCTTTGTTTGAGCTATTCTCCATAAATCTGTCAGAATATGATATGAAAAGGAAGAAGAGTGGGATTAAAAATAATATAGGTGATTCTGTCTAGAAATTTAATTTCTGAACTGTCTTTACCTGAGTTAGATCTATTTCTCCAAAGATCAGACAAGATTTAAGAAATAACTTTAAACTTGTAAGTAAATTCTGTTCTATTTGGAATTTACAGGATAATGTATTAATACTTGGAAATGATACCTAACTGCTAGGGAGCATGCATCTTTAGCTCATGATTCTAGATGATTGAGAATTTTTTAGGGAAACTTTTTCAGTCCTTCATGTAGTTGATAGTGGGCTATCATTTTATATTTCAAGATTAAAAAATAGATTATCTTCTTTCTCCTTCCTCTCTCTCTTCTTCCTCTTCTCTTTTTTCTTCTTTCTAGTTGTATGGAATGACCATAATTTAATTATTCATTGAGTCTTCTATTAATGAGTATTTAAGTTGTTTCAAATCTTTCACTATTACAAAAATGTCACAGTGAATCACCTTACACATTTGTAATTTCTCACATATTCCAATATAGATGTAAGATAGATTCCCACAAATGGAATTGCTGGCACAATGGAGACATATTAATTTTGATTGGCCTTCATGGAAATTTTAACAGTATATACTCTGATCAGCAACATATGAGAATTCTTTCTCCACAACTTTAAGATTCAGTGTGTTATCAAACATTTTGATCTTTGCCTATATGAAGTAAAAATATAAAATTGCAGTATAGGATTAATTTACAATTTTCTTGGAGTGTGGTGGAGCATATTTTCATAGGTTTAAGAGTCACTTATATTTATTTTCTGCAAACTGCTCCTGTCTTGTCCGTTTTTTGAGTTGTTGACTGTTTTCTTATTAATTTTAGGAGCTCTTTATTTGGAAAATCATCTGTGATGTAAATTATGACTTTTGAGGCTTACATTTTTTTTCTCTATGTACATTTTAAAATATTCGAATTTATCAGACTTTCCTTTTATGGCTCCTGGGTTTCATATTTAGAAAGATTTTTTCTGTTGCAAGGTTATTGAAAAGCCAACAAACACAAAAAACTTCCTTTTGCTCCCTACACTTTTGTTGTTTTTCTCTAAATTTTTCATCCATTTGGAATTTTTTCTGATGTGAGGTATAGTTCCAACTTAATTTCCTCCCCAGCTAATTAGCCAATTGTGTCAACATCATTTGTTTAACAATCCATATTTTACCCCACTAGGGATAAAGCGAGATGTTACTTTTAGCATATACCAAATTTTTCATATAAATATTTAGGTCTCTGTTTGGACTTTCTGTTCTGATTCACTAATCTGCATACCTAACAGTATGACACTATTTTGATTATTGTAGTTTTATGATATATCTAATATCTATTAGAGCTAATTTTTATAACTTGGGTTCTGGCACTTTCTTTAATAAACTTTCCAGAGGTAAATATTATAGGACTCTGATAAAATGTATTAGTAATGTTCCCTGGGGCAAAATCATGTTTTATATATGTGATAGAGTCCTATTACCAGTGCCTTTTAAGCGTTTTTTAACCCAACACAGATACAATGTACATTTTCTGTAATAACACTTTTATAAATGAAAAAAATTTTTACATAAAAAAATTATGTATTCTTGCTATATTTGTTGCACTCTATTTTAGTTCTGTTTATTTCCCCCTGAAATGCTGGTTGCAACTGTATTAAATTGATCTCATGACCTAGTAAGGTGTTGTGACCTGCAGTTAAAAAAACACCTTATTATTTGATGTTTTAATCATAGCCATTCTAACTGGTTTGAGATGGCATCTCATTGTGCTTTTAATTTGCATTTCTCTGATGATTAGTGATATTGAGCATTTTTTCATATGTTTATTAGCCACTTGTATGCCTTCTTTTGAGAAGTGTCTGTTCATGTCTTTTGCCTGTTTTTTAATGGGGTTGTTTTTTGCCTGTTGAATTAAGTTCCTTATAGATTCTGGATATTAGACCATTGTTGGATGCAGTTTGTAAATATTTTCTCCTATTCCGTAAGTTGTCTGTTTACTTTAATAGTTTCTTTTGCTATACAGAGGCTCTTTAGTTTAATTAGTCAATTAATTAGGTCCCACTTGTCAATTTTAGTTTTTGTTGCAATTGCTCTTGGGGACTTAACCAAAAATTCTTTGCCAAGGCTGATGTCAAGAAGGATATTTCCTAGGTTTTCTTCTAGGATTTTTATAGTTTGAGGGTTTACATTTAAATCTTTAATCCATCTTGAGTTAATTTTGATATGTGGTAAAAGGTAAGGGTCCAGTTTCATTCTGCTACGTATAACTAGCCAGTTATCTGAGCACCATTTATTGAATAGGAATTCCTTTCCCCATTGCTTGTTTTTGTTGGCCTTGTCGAAAATCAGGTGTATGTGAGTGTGCAGCTTTATTTCTGAGTTTTCCATTCTGTTCCATTGGTCTATATGTCTGTTTTTGTACTAGTATGAGGCTGCAGAGAAAAGGGAATGCTTATACACTGTTGATGGGATGTAAATTAGTTCAGCCACTGTGGAAAGCAGCTTGGAGATTTCTCAAATAACTTAAAACAGAGCAACCATTTAACTCAGGAATCCACTGCTGGGTGTATACCCAAAGGGAAATGGATCGTTATACCAAAAAGACACATCCACTCATATGTGCATTGCTGCGCTACTCACAGTAGCAAAGACGTGGAATCAACCTAGTGCCAATCAGTGGTGGACTGGATAAAGAAAATGTGGTATTATACACCATGGAATGCTATGCAACCATAAAAAAGAACAAAGTCACGTCCTTCGCAGCAACATGGATGGACGCCATAATCCTAAGCAAATTAGTTCAGTAAGAGAAAAGCAGATACTGCAAGTTCTTACTTATAAATGGGAGTTAAACATTGAGCATACATGGACATAAACATGGGAACAACAGACACTGCAGACTGCTAGAGGGGGTGGGATATGGGTTGAAAAGCTACCTACTGGGTACTGTGTTCACTACCTAGGTACAGTATACCCATGTAACGAACCTCCACATGGATCCCCTGTATCTGAAATAAAAGTTGAAATACTAAAATAAATAAAAATAAGGAAAAAAGAAAAATCCTTCATTAGACATATCCAGGTGAAATTCCATTAGTCCTTATTAGTCTCTTTTGGGGAGGGAGTAGGGGAGTGGGAGTGATGTATCTCCTTAAATAAAATAGGGAGACCACATCAAAGAAAGTAGGATTTCCCAGCCAAAAAACTCATGAAGGACGTTTGCAAAGTTTTCTCCCATTGTTTGCAGGTACCTTGCAGGGAAGGGCAGCAGTATTGATTGGCACGCCTTGCTTAAGAATACAGGCCACACTATTAAAATGTACTGTATAGGAAGAAGGAAATACTATTACAGTGCATGTGCCAAGAGGTTTAGGCCCCATGTGTAAACTACCCCATGATCCTTAAACATAGTTGTTTTGATGTCTTCTGGCTTTTGGGATTTCTAGCTTGAATTTCTTAGTTTTGAGATGGGGCCTTACTATGTTGCCCAGGGTGACCTGGAACTCCTGGGCTCTGGCAATCTTCCTGCCTCAGCCTCCTGAGTAGCTGGGGTCTAGCTTGATTTTTGTTGCTCTGAGGGATAGTACAAGAGAATGAACTTCTGGGTTTTGAACCCCAAGTTCACCATTTACTAGTTAAGTGATCGGCTTAACTTCTCTATGCTTTATTCTCCTAATCTGTTAAGTGGGAAAAATGATAATATCTACCTCATACCATTGTTACAGCAGTAAGAAAGTTAGTATATGTAGGCCGGGCACGGTGGCTCACGCCTGTAATCCCAGCCCTTTGGGAGGCCGAGGTGGGCGGATCACAAGGTCAGGAGATCAAGACCATCCTGGCTAACACAGTGAAACCCCGTCTCTACTAAAAAATATAAAAAATTAGCCGGGCGTGGTGGCGGGTGCCTGTAGTCCCAGCTACACGGGAGGCTGAGGCAGGAGAATGGCGTGAACCCGGGAGGCGGAGCTTGCAGTGAGCCGAGATCGCGCCACTGCACTCCAGCCTGGGCGACAGAGCGAGATTCCATCTCAAAAAAGAAAGTTAGTGTATGTAAAGCACTTAGAATTTTTGTTTCTTAATGGCATTGTGATCTACATGGCACATGGAAAGCACTATGTAAGTTTATGGTATTATTTATTTGACTTGGAAGTGTGTAGGATTTTTTTCTTTAACCTCACAATTAAACATTTTGTGAGGAGGTGATTAAGTGATTTTTTTCATTGTTTCCCGGAATCTCATGTCATGTGTCCTTTAAACGTAAGGTTTGTTTTGGAGACAGAGTCTTGCTCTGTTGCCCAGGCTGGAGTGCAGTGGCATGATCTTGGTTCACTGCAACCTCTGCCTCCTGGGTTCAAGCAATTCTCCTGCCTCAGCCTCCTGAATAGTTGGGATTACAGGCACCTGCCACTATGCCCAGCTAATTTTTGTATTTTTTGTAGAGACAAGGTTTCACCCTGTTGGCCAGGATGGTCTTGAACTCCTGTCCTCAATGGATCCACCCACCTCAGCCTCCCAAAGTGCTGGGATTACAGGCATGAGCCAGTGTACCCAGCCAAAAAGTAGGTATTTTTCAATCTTGGGGAAGTTTTTTTTTTTAAAAAAAAAGATTCTTCTTCTTTTTGTTTTGATTTATTCCTTGAGAACACCCTTCTGGGACTTAAAAGTTGGATCTCTGTTCTCTGTCCCTCATATCTATAATGTTCTTTCTCTGAACATTCTTTTTCTTCTTTGCTTCTGCACTGAAGTAGAATTTCTCAAAATTTGTGCTGCATTTCATGAAGTACATGTTTTAGTATATTAATTCTAATCTTTACTGCTTTCAAAGCATATTTAAATTTTGCTGTTGCATTTTTTTCATTTCTATTTTATTTTTGGATCTCTTTGCATCTCTTGCTGTTCTCTCCTTAAAGCTTATTGCTCTTTCTTCACAGATGCAACCGAATTTGTCCTCTTCTTTGAGGGATCCAGGCAGAGGTCTTCTAAATTGTGTTTGAGTTTCAGAACATGCTTTTATCTGAATGTTGGTTTTTGTTTTGTTTTTTTTTTGAGATGGAGTCTCGCTCTGTCGCCAGGCTGGAGTGCAGTGGTGCAATCTCGGCTCACTGCAACCTCTGCCTCCTGGATTCAAGCGATTCTCCTGCCTCAGCCTCCCGAGTAGCTGGGACTACAGGCGCGTGCCACCACGCCCAGCTAATTTTTTTGGTATTTTTAGTAGAGACAGGGTTTCACCATGTTGAGCAGGATGGTCTTGATCTCTTGACCTTGTGATCTGCCCGCCTCGGCCTCCCAAAGTGCTGGGATTACAGGTGTGAGCCATTGTGCCCGGCCTATCTGAATCTTTAAGGCAAAGCTCCTAACGTATCTTTCATTGGCCTGTGATGGACTTTTTCACCCTATTGAATTATCCTTGAGAAAAAAGATCCATTAATGCTCAGCATATGCCATTAGGTAGATGGGCAGAGTGTACTTACCCCTTCATTGTCCCTCCGGATGCTGACAGTTTCCACCTTTTGGATCTAGACCCATCAGGATATTAATCCAGTTTATCTGGTAAGCTGCATGAAGATGGGGCATTTTTCCACTCTGGCTTATCAAGTCAGATGCCGTTTACAATTCTTCTCTGAAGAATAACAGCTTATGAAAGATTATTCCTTGGTGTCATGTGCTTGTCTTATCTTGCTTTCAGTCCTGTTACCTGCTTATACCACTTCTCTTTAGATGATAAAGTGTCCAAAGATGTTGTGTTCTCCTAACTCTCCTGCCTTGAAGGTTAATTATTTTATTAGGATAGAAGAAAACAGCTAATGGACCACCTGGATTGAGTGGTAAAGTAAACTTGCTTGAGAGATGTTTGACATGTGGTAAGGAGACCATCACTGTTTTTTCTGTTTAATGCAGCCCTTTTTCCTAAAATTGAGTTAAAGTATTTTTTCTGCTTTACTTTGAGTCACCTCTACTCTTTTTTGTCTCCAAAGCTGGAGAAATGCACTAAGATAGTTTGTCTCAATAAATTACCATTGATTACCATTGGTCATTTGGTTAGGAGAACTCTCCCAAACTTCTCTTCTCTTTAGTTTACAGTACTGTTGCCAGTTTAAAATTTCTGTAGCCTCCATGTTAGTTGTTAGGTTACAATGATACTTTTTAGCCATGTGGCTTCATTTTCCCCTAGCTACATAAGGCAGTCATGTTAATGTTCTTATTTAGGATCTATTTGGCTTCCATGGTTTAAAGAATGCACAGGAAGTACTTAGATACAGAGATGGATTTTTTATTGTTGTTCTCATGTTAAGAGCACTGCTTCCAACCAAAAGAGCTGGTATTCCCCTGTTTTTCCACATCTACTGTGACTAAAGCCAGTTGCTTTAATACCGAATTCACAAAGACCTTTCTCACTTAATGTCCTACTCTAGCAAATAAGAAGAAATAAGTGGAAAACAATAATGCATACTCAAAACTTTACATAAAAAGCAGTGATCGTCACATGTTAACTATATCCACGTGCTGCAGATACCAGATAATATTTTCTAAGGATTCGAAGAAAGGGAGTATTAAAGCAGCTGGCTTTAACACATTTTTCCCCCATTCATTCGTTAATAGACACTTGCAGCAATCTACTCGGCTCGCTGCTGCCCGCGCCACGGACTGCCTGGGACTGCCGGCGCGCGCCACCGCTGCCTGCCTTTTCTCCTTTGGCTGCAGGCACGCATTCGCCATGTTGGCCACGCTGGTCGCCAGCTCCTGACGCCGAGTGCTCTGCCCGCCTCAGCCTCCCGAGGTACTGGGACTGCAGACGGAGTCTCGCTCACCTGGTGCTCGGTGTTGCCCGGGCTGGAGTGCGGTGGCGTGGTCTGGCCTCGCGGCAGCCTCCGCCTCCCAACCACCTGCCTTGGCCTACCAGGGTGCTGGGATTGCGGCCGCTGCCCAGCCGCCGCCCCGTCTGGGAGGTGGGGAGCGTCTCTGCCCGGCCACCCATCGTCTGGGAGGTGAGGAGCGCCTCTGCCTGGCCACCCATCGTCTGGGAGGTGAGGAGCGCCTCTGCCCGGCCGCCCCGTCTGGGAAGTGGGGAGCGCCTCTGCCCGGCGACCCACCGTCTGGGAAGTGAAGAGCGCCTCTGCCCAGCCACCCATCGTCTGGGAAATGAGGAGCGCCTCTGCCCGGCCACCCACCGTCTGGGAAATGAGGAGTGCCTCTGCCCGGCCACCCATCGTCTGGGAAGTGAGGAGCGCCTCTGCCCGGCCACCCATCGTCTGGGAAGCGAGGAGCGCCTCTGCCCGGCCACCCACCATCTGGGAAGTGAGGAACGCCTCTGCCCGGCCGCTCTGTCTGGGAGGTGAGGAGCGCCTCTGCCCGGCCACCCATCGTCTGGGAGGTGAGGAGCGCCTCTGCCCGGCCACCCACCGTCTGGGAGGTGAGGAGCACCTCTGCCCGGCCACCCACCGTCTGGGAGGTGAGGAGCGCCTCTGCCCGGCCACCCATCGTCTGGGAGGTGAGGAGCGCCTCTGCCCGGCCACCCACTGTCTGGGAAGTGAGGAGCGCCTCTGCCCGACCACCCACCGTCTGGGAAGTGAGGAGCGCCTCTGCCCGGCCACCCATCGTCTGGGAAGGGAGGAGCGCCTCTGCCCGGCCGCCCCGTCTGGGAAGGGAGGAGCGCCTCTGCCCGGCCGTCCCGTCTGGGAAGTGAGGAGCGCCTCTGCCCGGCCGCCCCGTCTGGGAAGTGAGGAGCGCCTCTGCCCGACCACCCACCGTCTGGGAAGTGAGGAGCGCCTCTGCCCGACCACCCACCGTCTGGGAAGTGAGGAGCGCCTCTGCCCGGCCACCCCGTCTGGGAAGTGAGGAGCGCCTCTGCCCGGCCACCCATCGTCTGGGAGGTGAGGAGCGCCTCTGCCCAGCCACCCATCGTCTGGGAGGTGAGGAGCGCCTCTGCCCGGCCACCCCGTCTGGGAAGTGAGGCGCGCCTCTGCCCGGCCACCCACCGTCTGGGAAGTGAGGAGCGCCTCTGCCCGACCACCCACCGTCTGGGAAGTGAGGAGCGCCTCTGCCCGGCCGCCCCGTCTGGGAAGTGAGGCGCGCCTCTGCCCGGCCACCCACCGTCTGGGAAGTGAGGAGCGCCTCTGCCCGACCACCCACCGTCTGGGAAGTGAGGAGCGCCTCTGCCCGGCCACCCCGTCTGGGAAGTGAGGAGCGCCTCTGCCCGGCCGCCCCGTGTCTGGGAAGAAATGAGGAGCCCCTCTGCCTGGCCGCTCCGTCTGGGATGTCTACCACGGAGGCCAGAAGCAATGTGGGGGCTGGACGTGGTGGCTCACGCCTGTGGTCCCAGCACTCTGGGGGGCGAGGCGGGTTGATCACTTCGGGCTAGGAGTTCGAGACCAGTCTGGCCAACTTGGCGAAACTTGAAAAATACAACAGAGAAACCAACCAACCAACTCAGTGACAACAAAACAGGTCTACCCTGGAGTCATACTCTAATTTTTTCTATTTTCCTCCCTTTTTGATCCTTTATCCCACTTTCTTTTTCTTCCTCTTCCTTCTCCCTCTTCTTTGTCAAATAGAGGATTGAGTTATTATCACTGATCCATATAAAGTTCCTCTCTCATTTATTTTAACTCCCACCCCCCATTTCTATTCCCTGACTTCCCATGTGCAACCTTCCTAATATGTTTGATACGCATCTTTTTGTTTGTATTTTTAGAAAATGTTTATTGTTTTTGTGTGCAAAAAAAATTAATAAAAAATAAATAAATAAATAAAAAATAGACACTTGAATTGTTTTCAGTTTTTGGCAATTAGGAATAAAGCCACTGTTAACATTCACATGTAAGTCTTTGTGTGGGTGTGTATTTTCATATTTCTTCTGTGAATACTCATAAATGGGACTGCTCAGTTATATGATAAATACATGCTTAACTTTGTAAGAAACTGCTGAATTATTTTCCAAAGTGGTTGTACTATCCTGCATTCCCACCAGCAATGTTTGGAAATTCCAGTTGCTCCACATACTTGTTATCGGTCAGTCTTTTTAATTTCGGCCATTCTAGGGGGCGTATAATGATATCTTGCTATGGTTTTAAATTTGCATTTTCCTAAAGAGTAATGATGTTAAGTATTTTATAATAGTTATTGGACCAAAGGGAGTTCTTCATCTTTGTAACATTGATATAATAAGATTATCTAATCATGAGTTGATACTCAGGTTTTGTCACTTGTCCCAATAATGTCCATAACAAGCTTTTCCTTCCTCTAGATCCAAACTATGACCACACATTGGGTTTAGTTGTCGCGTTTCTTTGGTTTCTTTTAATCTCAGTTTTCTTTGTCTTTCTTAGACCTCAACTTAAAAAATAATAATAAAAAAGCATAGGCCTATTATTTTGTAACATGTCTCTCAATTTGGGTTTATCTGATATTTCCTTATGATAAGATTCATGTTGGTATTTTTGGCAAGAATGTTACAAAAATTATCTTGTAACCTTTTCAAGGGCATTGTATCAAGGGCCCCCGTATGTGACTATTAGTGACGACTTTGCCCAAGAAATTTATGCCTATTCTGATGTTGCTAAGAATTTTCCTGTTTTCTTCTAGAATTTTCATAGTTTTGGCTTTTAGTTTATGAACTATTTAGAAATATTTTGTGTGTGTGATGTGTAATAGAGATTGAGGTTCATTCATTTTTTTTTCAACTTTTTGCCTTATTAGCTTTTCCTATTTCTTTGATTTCTGCTTATTATTATTCTACTTTCTTTGAAATTTAATTTGCTCTTCTTTTTCTACCTTTTTAAGTTGAAAACTTAAGTCAATGTTTTATGACCTTTTTTTTAATATAAGTATTTAAAGCTATGTATTTCTTGCTAAGTAGTAGTATACTGCATCCCATGAATTTTGATATGTAATTTTTATTATCACTTAGTTCAAAATATTTCCTAATTCCCTTTGTAATTTTTTTTTGACCCTTGGGTTATTGAGAAGTGTATTTAGGAATACTTGGGGCTTTTATAGATGTTTTATTGCTAGTGGTTTTTTGTTTAAGTGTGTGTGTGTGTGTGTATGTGTGTGTGTGTATGTGTGTATCAGCAACTATACTCTTTAAGATCTCAGTATTTTGAAATGTATCGAAACTTATTTTATGGTTAGTCTATTCTCACACTGCTATAAAGAACTGCCTGAGCCTGGGTAAATTTACAAAGAAAAGAGGTTTAATTGACTCAGGTTCTGCATGGCTGGGGAGGCCTTAGGAAACTTACAATGATGGCGGAAGGGGAAGCAGGCATGTCTTACACGGCAGCAGGCAAGAGAGTATGTGAGAGCACAGGAAAAACTACCGTTTATAAAACCTTCAGATCTCGTGAGAATTCACTCACTATCATGAGAGCAGCATGGAAGAAACCACCCCCATAATCTAATCACTTTTTACCAGGTCTTCCCTTCAACACCTGGGGATTACAATTGAAGGTGAGATTTGGGTGGGGACACAAAGCCAAACCATATCAGTGGCCTAGCTTGTGGTCTGTCTTGGTACTTCCATGTGCACTTGAAAAGGAATACGTAGTCTGCTATTGTGGGGCATAGTGTCCTACAGATATAGATTTGTCTTCTAAGTCCTTACTGATTTTTATCTACTTCTTCAATCAATTATGCAGAGTGTTGAAATCTCCATCTGTAATTGTAGATTTACCTATTCCTCCTTTGTTCTGTCAGCTTTTCCTTCATCCACATCTTGAAGCTCTATTCTTATTTATGATATGACTTTGATGTATTGATCCTGTCATCATTATGAAATGTCCCTTATTTTTGTAGTATTCCTTTTCTTCAAGTCTATTTTGTCTAACATTAGTGTCACCATTCCAAATTTCTTAAGCTTATTGATGCATGATACATATTTTTCCCTACTTTTCACTTTCCACTTATTCTGTATTAAAGATAAGTATATCTATTATAGATAGCATTTTTTATAAGGTTGGATTTAAACATTTTATTTTGCTATTTGTCTTCTATTTATCCCATCTTCTTTTTGTTCTTCTGTTCCTCCTTTCATGTCTCCTTTTGGGTTAATCCAATTTCTTTTAATTTGTCATTTAATTCATCTATTGGCCTTTATCTATACCTTTTTACTTTTTTTACACTTTTAAAAAATTTTATCAACTCTGGCCTACAGATCTACATTATTTTTTAAATGTATGATTTGGGCTTTACAATCTGAATCCTTAATTCAGTCTACTTAGAGTTTATATTGAACCATTTCACATGAAATATAAGAACATTATAGTAATATAATTCCATTTACCACTTCCTTGTCTTTGTGCTATTGTTTTATTGTAGCTTAAAACATATATTACATCTGTGTATGTTTTAAGCCCCAAAATGTAGTTCTATGATAATTTTTGCTTTAAGTAGTCATATGTCTTTTAAAGAAATTAAAAGAATAAAAAGTATATTCTTTTTTATAAATACCCACATCTTTACCAGTTTATTTTTGGTATTTTTTCATTTCTTCCAAGTCTAGGTTTTCATCTGATATTATTTCCCTTCAGCCTGAAGAAATTGCTTTAGCATTTCTTTCTTTCTTTTCTTTTTCTTTTTTCTTTTTTTTTTTGTTGCCCAGGTTGGAGTGTAATGGCACCTCTGCCTCCCAGGTTCAAGCAATTCTCCTGCCTCAGACTCCTGAGTAGCTGGGATTACAGGCATGTGCCACCACACCCAGCTAATTTTGTATTTTTAGTAGAGACGGGGTTTCTCCATGTTGGTCAGGCTGGTCTTGAACTCCCGACCTCAGGTGATCCACCCACCTTGGCCTCCCAAAGTGCTGGGATTACAAGCATGAGCCATCGCACCCAGCCTTCTTTCTTTTTTTTTTTTTTTTTTTATTAATTTTTTTGTTGCACACAAAAAAAACATTTTCTAAAACATACAAACAAAAAGATGCATATCAAACATATTAGGAAGGTTGCACATGGGAAGTCGGGGAATAGAAATGGGGGGTGGGAGTTAAAATAAATGAGGGAGGGACTTTATATGGATCAGTGATAATAACTCAATCCTCTATTTGACAAAGAAGAGGGAGAAGGAAGAGGAAGAAAAAGAAAGCGGGATAAAGGATCAGAAAGGGAAGAAAATAGAAAAAATTAGAGTATGACTCCAGGATAGACCTGTTTTGTTGTCACTGAGTTGGTTGGTTGGTTTGTCTGTTGTATTTTTCATGTTTTGCCAAGTTGGCCAGACTGGTCTCGAACTCCTAGCCCGAAGTGATCAACCCGCCTTGCCCCCCAGAGTGCCGGGACCACAGGCGTGAGCCACCACATCCAGCCCCCACATTGCTTCTGGCCTCCGTGGTAGACCTCCCAGACGGAGCGGCCAGGCAGAGGCACTCCTCACTTCTTCCCAGACACGGGGCGGCCGGGCAGAGGCGCTCCTCACTTCCCAGATGATGGGTGGCCGGGCAGAGGCTCTCCTCACTTCCCAGACGATGGGTGGCCGGGCAGAGGCGCTCGTCACTTCCCAGACGGGGCGGCCGGGCCGAGGCGCTCCTCACTTCCCAGATGGGGCGGCTGGGCCGAGGCGCTACTCACTTCCCAGACGATGGGTGGCCGGGCAGAGGCGCTCCTCACTTCCCAGACGATGGGTGGCCAGGCAGAGGCGCTCTTCACTTCCTCCCAGACGGGGCGGCCGGGCAGAGGCGCTCTTCACCTCCCAGACGGGGCGGCCGGGCAGAGGCGCTCCTCACCTCCCAGACGATAGGTGGCCGGGCAGAGGCGCTCCTCACTTCCCAGACGATGGGTGGCCGGGCAGAGGCGCTCCTTACCTCCCAGACGATGGGTGGCCGGGCAGAGGCACTCCTCACCTCCCAGACGGGGCGGCCGGGCAGAGGCGCTCCTCACCTCCCAGACGATGGGTGGCCGGGCAGAGGCGCTCCTCACCTCCCAGACGATGGGTGGCCGGGCAGAGGCGCTCCTCACCTCCCAGACGATGGGTGGCCGGGCAGAGGCGCTCCTCACCTCCCAGACGATGGGTGGCCGGGCAGAGGCGCTTCTCACCTCCCAGACGATGGGTGGCCGGGCAGAGGCGCTCCTCACTTCTTCCCGGACGGGGCGGCCGGGCAGAGGCGCTTCTCACTTCCTCCCGGACGGGGCGGCCGGGCAGAGGCGCTCCTCACTTCCCAGACGATGGGTGGCCGGGCAGAGGCGCTCCTCACTTCCCAGACGGGGCGGCCGGGCAGAGGCGCTCCTCATTTCCCAGATGATGGGTGGCTGGGCAGAGGCGCTCCTCACTTCCCAGACGATGGGTGGCCGGGCAGAGGCGCTCCTCACTTCCCAGACGGGGTGGCCGGGCAGAGGCGCTCCTCACTTCCCAGACGATGGGTGGCTGGGCAGAGGCGCTCCCCACCTCCCAGACGGGGCGGCGGCCGGGCAGGGGCCGCAATCCCAGCACCCTGGTAGGCCAAGGCAGGTGGCTGGGAGGCGGAGGCTGCCGCGAGGCCAGACCACGCCACCGCACTCCAGCCCGGGCAACACTGAGCACCGGGTGAGCGAGACTCCGTCTGCAGTCCCAGCACCTCGGGAGGCTGAGGCAGGCAGAGCACTGGCGTTAGGAGCTGGCGACCAGCGTGGCCAACATGGCGAACGGGTGCCTGCAGCCAAAGGAGAAAAAGCAGGCAGCGGTGGCGCGCGCCGGCAGTCCCAGGCAGTCCGTGGCGCGGGCAGCAGGGAGCCGAGTATATTGCAGTCTGGGCCACAGAGAAGAAAAGGAAGGAAGGAAGGAAGGAAGGAGAGAAGGAGGGAAGGAGGGAAGGAGGGAAGGAGGGAAGGAGGGAAGGAAGGAAGGAAGGAAGGAAGGAAGGAAGGAAGGAAGGAAGGAAGGAAGGAAGGAAGGAAGGAAGGAAAGAAAGAAAGGACCTTCTTTCTTTTTTGTAGAGACAGTATCTTGCCCAGGCTGGTCTTGAATTCCTGACCTCAAGTGATCCTCCTACCTGGGCCTCTCGAAATGCTGGGATTACAGGCATGAGCCATGGCACTGGCCAGCTTTAGCATTCCTTATGTTGCAGGCTTGCTGGTGATGAATTATCTGTTTTCATTTACCTGAATATATCTTTATTTCACCTTAATTTTTTTTGGCCTCAATTTTTGGAGGATATTTTACTACATACAGAATTGTGGATTGAAAGCAGTTTTTTGTTGTTGTTATTTTATTTGTCGTCTGTCATCCTTTTAAAGATGTTCTCTGGCCCCATTGTGTCTGATGAGAACTAAACTGTCATTTGTATTATTATTCCTTTTTATGTAATGTATCCTTTTTTCTGACTGCTTTTAAGATTTTTCTATTTTTGATTTTCATCAGTTTTACTATGATGTGCCTAGTTATAGTTTTACTTATGGTTTTCTTTGTATTTATTCTGCTTTGAGTTTGCTCTGCTTCTTGGGTTAGTTATGTATTTCACCAACTTTGGGGATGTTTTGGCCATTCAAATACTTTTTATTACTCTGCCCTTTCTATCCTCTCCTTCTAGACTGTAATTACACGTTAATCTGTTTGATATTGTACCACAGGTTACTGAGACCTGATTCATTGTTTTGTTTTCATTAAATTGTATAATTTTTTGTTGCTCTGTCTTTCATGTTCACTGACTGTTTCTTCTGCCATCTCCAATCTGCTATTAAATCCACCCTATGAATATTTCATTTCACATTTGTGCTTTTTGGTTCTATAATTTTCATTTTGTTAATTTTTCTAGTTTACAGTCTCTGTGGAGATTTTCTTTCTTTGCATTAATTATGACTATATTTACTGAAAATTTTTTTTTTTTTTTTGAGATGGAGTTTCACTCTGTTGCCCAGGCTGGAGTACAGTGGTATAATCTTGGCTCACTGCAACCTTTGCCTCCCAGGTTCAAGTGATTCTCCTCCCTCAGCCTCCCAAGTAGCTGAGATTACAGGTGCGCACCACCACACCTGGCTAATTTTTGTATTTTTAGTAGAGACAGAGTTTCGCCATGAAGGCCAGGCTGCTCTCGAACTCCTGACCTCAGGTGAGGCACCTGCCTCAGCCTCCCAAAGTACTGGGATTACAGGCAGAATTCTTGATTGTATTTGCAATAGTTACTTTATAGCTCTTGTCTGCTACCTCAGGCATCTACACTTTGGATTGGTTTCTTTCTTTCTTTCTTTTTTTGAGATGGAGTCTCACTCTGTCACCAGGCTGGAGTGCAGTTGCATGATCTCAGCTCACTGCAACCTTCGCCTCCCGGGTTCAAGCGATTCTCCTGCCTCAGCCTCCTGAGTAGCTGAGACTACAGGTGTGTGCCACCATGCCCAGCTAATTTTTATTTTTAAGCTAATTTTTTTATTTTTAGTAGAGACGAGGTTTCACCATGTTGGCCAGGATGGTCTTGATCTCTTGACCTCATGATCCACCTGCCTCGGCCTCCCAAAGTGCTGGGATTACAGGTGTGAGCCACTGCGCCCAGCCAGTTTCATTTTTTTTTTTTTGGAGATGGAGTTTCTCTCTGTTGCCCAGGCTGGAGTGCAGTGGCGTGATCTTGGCTCACTGCAACCTTCACTTCCCAAGATCAAGCAATTCTCTTGCCTTAGCCTCCTGAGTAGCTGGGATTACAGGCATGCATTACCATGCCTGGACAATTTTTGTATTTTTAGTGGGGATGAGGTTTCACCATGTTGGCCAGGCTGGTCTTGAACTCCTGACATCAAGTGATCCACCCACCTGAGCCTCCCAAAGTGCTGGGATTACAGGCTTGAGCCACTGTGCCCAGCCCAGATTAGTTTATTTTGAATCCCTTTTTTCTTGACTGTGGATCACATTTTTGTATTTCTTTTTATGTTTATTAATTTTTAATTGTGTATCAGACATTGTGAATGACACATTGCAGAGGCTTTAGAGATTACCTATGTTTGTCTAGAAATTATTGATTTTTTGCTAATTTAGCAGGCTGTTAAACTTCTTTAGACTTAGACTCCAAACTGTCTCCCTTGCAGTGGGTAGCAGCTGAGATCTCTGCTTAGGTCTTTCAAGTCTTTCAGCTGTTGCTTTTTTGCTGGGCTTCTTGGAATCTTCTCCAAGCATGTGCAGATCATGTTTTACCCAAGGATTTGAGGAGATTTATGTGCAAATTTTGTGGTTTTATCCTTTCTAGGATTCCCCGTCATTTTCCAGCCTCTGGTTGCCCCAAACTGTCTTCTGTTTCCTCAAACCAGTAAGTTCTGCAGCTTTCTGCTTGATTTCCAGCTGTTCCTGCTGGCCATACTGTCTGGAGATTGCCCTCTGACCTAGACAAATTTTACCTGGTATAATTCCCTTCTTTTCTTTCCTTTCTTTTCCCAAATATAGTGGCTTTAAAAAAAACACAATAATTGATTACTATTATTATTGTTGTTCTCTCTCATGTTTCTAGGGGTTAATAAGACTCAGCTGATGCTTCTTGCTTGGGTCTCCTATTGTTGTAATCAAATAGGGGCTGGGGTCATCTTGAAATCCCCCTCAATCTCATCGGTGTGGTGATTGATGCTAGCTGGCTGTTGGATGGGACTCCGTTGGACTGTCAGATGGAACACTTACATGTAACGTCTACTTGGGCGTTCTCAGGATGGCTGGTTTCCAAGAGCAAGCATCCTAAGAGTGAGAGCCAGATGAAAGCTGTATTATCTTTTATTTCCTAGCCTCAGAAATCACATAATGTCACTTCTGCCACATCTCATTCATTGAGGCAGTCACAAAGGAGAGCCCACATTCAAGCATAGGGTATTAGACACCACCTTTTGAGAGGGGAGTGTCAACTAATTTTCAGACAGATTTTAAAACTACCAAACCTTTCAAATGTCGTGTCCCCTCCAGTTTCTGCCTGCTTTTGCTCATTCTTTGGTACTTTCAAATAGTTGGGTATTTATCTAGAATTTATATTATTATCTAGTAATCCAATACAGACTATTCCATCATTGCCAGAGGTGGAACTCCCTCCCCTCTTTTTTTTCTCCATAGCATTCTCACATTGAATATTATTTACTTGGTTTATTTTGTGCATCCTCCCACTAAGCTCCATTAAGTTGGGGTTTTTTTGTTCTGTTTTGTTTTGTTTGTCCCTTTGGTAAACTGCTAGGCATATAGTAGGTGCTCAGCAAATATTTGTTGAATTAATGTTTGGCTGAATCTTTACCTCTCCAAAACAGCCATAAGTAAATAAAAGCCTCTTAATGGCAAAAGAGGACCTATACGTTTTACAGCCTTGTTCTTTCAGCACAGTTGTACTGGTAGAGTGGCATATCTAAGGTTCACTTCTCCTTGGCTTACAGAACAGGACTTAGAGATTTTGACAGTTCATTCTTCTTTTTTCTTTTTTTTTTTTTTTATTATGCTTTAACTTCTAGGGTACATGTTCACAACGTGCAGGTTTGTATACATGTGCCATGTTGGTGTGCTGCACCTGTTAACTCATTATTTACATTACGTATATCTCCTAGTGCTATCCCCCCGCCGCCCACACGACAGGCCCCAATGTGTGATGTTCCCCTTCCTGTGTCCAAGTGTTCTCATTGTTCAATTCCCACCTATGAGTGAGAACATGTGGTGTTTGGTTTTCTGTCCTTGCGATAGTTTGCTCAGAATGATGGTTTCTAGCTTCATCCATGTCCCTACAAAGGACATGAACTCATCCTTTTTTATGGCTGCATAGGATTCCATGGTGTATATGTGCCACATTTTCTTAATCCAGTCTATCATTGATAGACATTTGGGTTGGTTCCAAGTCTTTGCTATTGTGAACAGTGCCGCAATAAACATACGTGTGCATGTGTCTTTATAGCAGCATAATTTATAATCCTTTGGGATGGCTGGGTCAAATGGTATTTCTAGTTCTAGATCCTTGAGGAATCACCACACTGTCTTCCACGATGGTTGAACTAGTTTACAGTCCCACCAACAGTGTAAAAGTGTTCCTATTTCTCCACATCCTCTCCAGCACCTGTTGTTTCCTGACTTTTTAATGATGGCCATTCTAACTGGTGTGATTTTGATTTGCATTTCTCTGATGGCCAGTAATGATGAGCATTTTTTCATGTGTCTGTTGGCTGCATAAATGTCTTCTTTTGAGAAGTGTCTGTTCATATCCTTCCCCCACTTTTTGATGGGGTTGTTTTTTTCTTGTAAACTTGTTTGAGTTCTTTGTAGATTCTGGATATTAGCCCTTTGTCAGATGAGTAGATTGCAAAAATTCTCTCCCATTCTATAGGTTGCCTGTTCACTCTGATGGTAGTTTCTTTTGCTGTGCAGAAGCTCTTTAGTTTAATTAGATCCCATTTGTCAATTTTGGCTTTTGTTGCCGCTGCTTTTGGTGTTTTAGACATGAAGTCGTTGCCCACACCTATGTCCTGAATGGTATTGCCTAGGTTTTCTTCTAGGGTCTTTATGGTTTTAGGTCTAACATGTAAGTCTTTAATCCATCTTGAATTAATTTTTGTATAAGGTGTAAGGAAGGGATCCAGTTTCAGCTTTCTACATATGGCTAGCCAGTTTTCCCAGCACCATTTATTAAATAGGGAATCCTTTCCCCATTTCTTGTTTTTGTCAGGTTTGTCAAAGATCAGATGGTTGTAGATGTGCGGTATTATTTCTGAGGGCTCTGTTCTGTTTCATTGGTCTATATCTCTGTTTTGGTACCAGTACCATGCTGTTTTGGTTACTGTAGCCTTGTAGTATAGTTTGAAGTCAGGTAGCGTGATGCCTCCAGCTTTGTTCTTTTGACTTAGGATTGTCTTGGCAATGCGGGCTCTTTTTTGGTTCCATATGAACTTTAAAGTAGTTT
Source organism: Symphalangus syndactylus (assembly GCF_028878055.3). Taxonomy (NCBI): domain Eukaryota; kingdom Metazoa; phylum Chordata; class Mammalia; order Primates; family Hylobatidae; genus Symphalangus; species Symphalangus syndactylus. The sequence goes on along the minus strand of NC_072431.2, from coordinate 19,124,828 downwards.
TTTCCAATTCTATGAAGAAAGTCATTGGTAGCTTGATGGGGATGGCATTGAATCTATAAATTACCTTGGGCAGTATGGCCATTTTCACGATACTGATTCTTCCTATCCATGAGCATGGAATGTTCTTCCATTTGTTTGTGTCCTTTTTTATTTTGTTGAGCAGTGGTTTGTAGTTCTCCTTGAAGAGGTCCTTCACATCCCTTGTAAGTTGGGTTCCTAGGTATTTTATTCTCTTAGTAGCAATTGTGAATGGGAGTTCACTCATGATTTGGCTCTCTGTTTGTCTGTTATTGGTGTATAAGAATGCTTGTGATTTTTGCACATTGATTTTGTATCCTGAGACTTTGCTGAAGTTGCTTATCAGCTTAAGGAGATTTTGGGCTGAGACGATGGCGTTTTCTAAATATACAATCATGTCATCTGCAAACAGGGACAATTTGACTTCTTCTTTTCCTAATTGAATACCCTTTATTTCTTTCTCCTGCCTGATTGCCCTGGCCAGAACTTCCAACACTATGTTGAATAGGAGTGGTGAGAGAGGGCATCCCTGTCTTGTGCCAGTTTTCAAAGGGAATGCTTCCAGTTTTTGCCCATTCAATATGATATTGGCTGTGGGTTTGTCGTAGATAGCTCTTATTATTTTGAGATACGTCCCATCAATACCTAATTTATTGAGAGTTTTTAGCATGAATGTTGAATTTTGTCAAAGGCCTTTTCTGCATCTGTTGAGATAATCATGTGGTTTTGTTTTTGGTTCTGTTTATATGCTGGATTACATTTATTGATTTGCGTATGTTGAACCAGCCTTGCATGCCAGGGATGAAGCCCACTTGATCATGGTGGATAAGCTTTTTGATGTGCCGCTGGATTCGGTTTGCCAGTATTTTATTAGGGATTTTTGCATTGATGTTCATCAGGGATATTGGTCTAAAATTCCCTTTTTTTTGTTGTATCTCTGTCAGGCTTTGGTATCAGGGTGATGTTGGCCTCATAAAATGAGTTAGGGAGGATTCCCTCTTCTTCTATTAATTGGAATAGTTTCAAAAGAAATGGTACCAGCTCCTCCTTGTACCTCTGGTAGAATTCGGCTGTGAATCCATCTGGTCCTGGACTTTTTTTGGTTTGTAAGCTATTAATTATTGCTTCAATTTCATAGCCTGTTATTGGTCTATTCAGAGATTCAACTTCTTCCTGGTTTAGTCTTGAGAGGGTGTATGTGTCCGGGAATTTATCCATTTCTTCTAGATTTTCTAGTTTATTTGCGTAGAGATGTGTATAGTATTCTCTGATGGTAGTTTGTATTTCTGTAGGATTGGTGGTGATATCCCCTTTATCATTTTTTATTGTGTCTATTTGATTCTTCTCTCTTTTCTTCTTTATTAGTCTTTCTAGCGGTCTATCAATTTTGTTGATCTTTTCAAAAAACCAGCTCCTAGATTCATTGATTTGTTTTGAAGGGTTTTTTGTGTCTCTATCTCCTTCAGTTCTGCGCTGATCTTAGTTATTTCTTGCCTTCTGCTAGCTTTTGAATGTGTTTACTCTTGCTTCTCTAGTTCTTTTGATTGTGATGTTAGGGTATCGATTTTAGATCTTTCCTACTTTCTCTTGTGGGCATTTAGTGCTGTAAATTTCCCTCTACACACTGCTTTGAATGTGTCCCCGAGATTCTGGTATGTTGTGTCTTTGTTCTCATTGGTTTCAAAGTACATTTTTATTTCTGCCTTCATTTTGTTATGTACCCAGTAGTCATTCAGGAGCAGGTTGTTCAGTTTCCATGTAGTTGAGCGGTTTTGAGTGAGTTTCTTAATCCTGAGTTCTAGTTTGATTGCACTGTGGTCTGAGAGAGTTTGTTATAATTTCTGTTCTTTTACATTTGCTGAGGAGTGCTTTACTTCCAACTATGTGGTCAATTTTGGAATAAGTGTGATGTGGTGCTGAGAAGAATGTAAACTCTGTTGATTTGGGGTGGAGAGTTCTGTAGATGTTTATTAGGTCTGCTTGGTGCAGAGCTAAGTTCAATTCCTGGATATCCTTTTTAACTTTCTGTCTCGTTGATCTGTGCAATGTTGACAGTGGGGTGTTAAAGTCTCCCATTATTATTATGTGGGTGTCTAAGTCTCTTTGTAAGTGTCTAAGGACTTGCTTTATGAATCTGGGTGCTCCTGTATTGGATGCATATATATTTAGGATAGTTAGCTCTTCTTGTTGAATTGATCCCTTTACTTACCATTATGTAATGGCCTTCTTCATCTCTTTTGATCTTTGTTGGTTCAACATCGGTTTTATCAGAGACTAGTATTGCAACGTCTGCCTTTTTTTGTTTTCCATTTGCTTGGTAGATCTTCCTCCATCCCTTTATTTTGAGTCCATGTGTGTCTCTGCACGTGAGATGGGTCTCCTGAATACAGCACACTGATGGGTCTTGACTCTTTATCCAGTTTGCCAGACTGTGTCTTTTAATTGGAGCATTTAGCCCATTTACATTTAAGGTTAATATTGTCATGTGTGAAATTGATCCTGTCATTGTGATGTTAGCTGGTTATTTTGCTCATTAGTTGATGCCGTTTCTTCCTAGCATTGATGGTCTTTACGTTTTGGCATGTTTTTGCAGTGGCTGGTACCGGTTGTTCCTTTCCATGTTTAGTGCTTACTTCAGAAGCTCTTTTAGGGCAGGCCTGGTGGTGACAAAATCTCTCAGCATTTGCTTGTCTGTAAAGGATTTTATTTCTCCTTAACTTATGAAGCTTAGTTGGGCTGGATAGGAAATTCTGGGTTGAGAATTCTTTTCTTTAAGAATGTTGAATATTGGCCCCCACTCTCTTGTGGCTTGTAGAGTTTCTGCCGAGAGATCCGCTGTTAGTCTGATGGGCTTCCCTTTGTGGGTAACCTGACCTTTCTCTCTGGCTACCCTTAACATTTTTTCCTTCATTTCAACTTTGGTGAATCTGACAATTATGTGTCTTGGAGTTGCTCTTCTTGAGGAGTATCTTTGTGGCGTTCTCTGTATTTCCTGAATTTGAATGTTGGCCTGCCTTGCTAGGTTGGGGAAGTTCTCTTGGATAGTATCCTGCAGAGTGTTTTCTAACTTGGTTCCATTCTCCCTGTCACTTTCAGGTACACCAGTCAGACGTAGATTTGGTCATTTCACATAGTCCCATATTTCTTGGAGGCTTTGTTCGTTTCTTTTTCCTCTTTTTTCTCTAAACGTCTCTTCTTGCTTCATTTCATTCATTTCATCTTCTATCACTGATACCCTTTCTTCCAGTTGATTGAATCGGTTACTAAAGCTTGTGCATTCATCACGTAGTTCTCATGCCGTGGTTTTCAGCTCCATCAGGTCCTTTAAGGACTTCTCTACACTGGTTATTCTAGTTAGCCATTCGCCTAATCTTTTTTTCAAGGTTTTTAGCTTCTTTGCAATGGGTTCGAACTTCCTTCTTTAGCTTGGAGAAGTTTGATCATCTGAAGCCTTCTTCTCTCAACTCGTCAAAGTCATTGTCAAAGCTTTGTTCCATTGCTGGCGAGGAGCTGCGTTCCTTTGGAGGGGGAGAGGTGCTCTGATTTTTAGAATTTTCAGCTTTTCTGCTCTGTTTTTTCCCCATCGTTATGGTTTTATCTACCTTTAGTCTTTGATGATAGTGATGTACAGATGGGATTTTGGTGTGGATGTCCTTTCTGTTTGTTAATTTTCCTTTTAACAGTCAGGACCCTCAGCTGCAGGTCTGTGCTGGAGGTCCACTCCAGACCCTGTTTGCCTGGGTATCAGCAGCGGAGGCTGCAGAACAGCGAATACTGCTGAATAGCCAATGTTGCTGCCTGATTGTTCCTCTGGAAGCTTCATCTCAGAGGGGTACCCGGCCGTGTGAGGTGTCAGTCTGCCCCTACTGGGGGGTGCCTCCCAGTTAGGCTACTCGGGCATCAGGGACCCACTTGGGGAGGCAGTCTGTCCATTCTCAGATCTCAAACTCCGTGCTGGGAGAACCACTACTCTCTTCAAAGCTCAGTTGGAAGTACAGAAATCACCGGTCTTCTGCATCACTCATGCTGGGAGCTGTGGACTGGAGCTGTTCCTATTCGGCCATCTTGGAACTGCCAGTTCATTCTTATCATAACTATCATGTGGGTTAATTTAGAAGTCTAGATAGGCCAGCTGCAGATCAAATGAAATTACATATGAAAGTGCTTTGTGAAATATAAAGCACTATGAGATTATAAAGTGTATTGGATAATTGTATGCAGTTGCATCCATTAGACTGGCTTTTTCAGATTTCATTTTTAGAATATCTGTGTGTGTGTGTGTGTGTGTGTGTGTATTTTTAAGGGATAAATATTTTGAATTATCAAAACAATAATAAAGATCACTGCAGTGTGTTTATAATAAAGTCCTTACTGTGTTCTTATTAATGTTTTGTCTGACTTTTCTTTATTAGGAACTTAAGAGATTTGAGAACTTCATAAAATCTTGTCCTCCTTTTGATATTGTCATTGATGGTCTCAATGTTGCCAAAATGTTTCCTAAAGCTCGTGAATCTCAATTTGTAAGTATAAGTTTTACTTTGTTATTCCACATCTCTAGAAATATTTATTGTACCCATTTATGACCTTCTTGGGGCTCTTAGCTCCTCAGTTTTTCTTCCTCTAAAACTAAGGTCTTCAGGGTGCCACAGTGACCAACTGCATGCTCCCCTAAGATTTACTATTTTCTTTTTTTTTTTTTTTTTTGAGACGGAGTCTCACTCTGTCGCCCAGGCTGGAGTGCAGTGGCGCAATCTCGGCTCACTGCAAGCTCCGCCTCCTGGGTTCATGCCATTCTCCTGCCTCAGCCTCTCCGAGTAGCTGGGACTACAGGCGCCCGCCACCACGCCCGGCTAATTTTTTGTATTTTTAGTAGAGACGGGGTTTCACCGTGGTCTCGATCTTCTGACCTCGTGATCCACGTGCCTCGGCCTCCCAAAATGCTGGGATTACAAGCGTGAGCCACCACGCCTGGCCGAGGTTTACTATTTTCATCACTAATAAGTTGCTCTTTAAGGCTGGGAGAAAGCGATTAAAAGTGAGGAATTAAAAGAAAGATTGCAATACAGGGCCAGATTTTCCTGTTTCGTGTAACCTTTAGCTAACCTTCTCCTGGGTCTCTGCTTTTTCTTTGGGGTCACTCTGTCATTTCCCTGTGGGTCATATCCTTATATTTGAAAATTATCAATATACAATATCAAGAGATATTAATCACTCATTACTCACATTTGTTTTTTCCAAACATAGTATGTTCATAAATTAACCTAAGCAGTTTTTTTCTATATGGTAGCCATTTGTCAATTTATAAATGCCCTATGAGTTTCTAATAAGAATATCATTTTTCATAGCTGCAATTAACAGTTACTTTAATCTCTGTTTTGTAGATTAAAAAATTGAGGCTAATTTTGCATAGTAAATCTATAGAAAACAGTCATAACATCAAAATTAGATTGTAGAGAGCTCCTGGGTTTCAGACTTGTGGCTCTTATCATTGGCAATCTATAGCCGTTCATCTGTAATTAAACTGTGTCTTAAAAATTGCTGCCACTGTCTAGGCACAGTGGCTCACGCCTGTAATCGCAGCACTTTGGGAGGCCAAGGTGGGCGGATCACCTGAGGTCAGGTGTTCAAGACCAGCCTGGCTAACATGGTGAAACCCTGTCTCTACTAAAAATACAAAAATTAGTTGGGCGTAGTGGCATGTGCCTGTAATCCCAGCTGCTCGGGAGGCAGAGGCAGGAGAATTGCTTGAACCTGGGAGGCGGAGGTTGCAGTGAGCCGAGATCGTGCCATTGCTCTCCAGCCTGGGCAACAAGAGCAAAACTCTGTCTCAAAAAAAAAAAAAAAAAAAAAAAAAGTGATGATAAAAGGAGTAGTAAAATACATATGTATTATTTTTATATTTGAAATTGAAGCATATATAAAACTGAAGAACCCTAATCAGAAGAATAGAGAAATTTGCTAGACAGTAAAAAACAAAACAAAACTAAACTAAAAAACATAAACACTGTTAAAAGACAACAAACTGCAAAATGTAGGACAAGCATGGTGGGTCAGGCCTGCAATCCCAGCACTTTGGGAGGCCGAGGCGGGCAGATCGCCTGAGGTCAGGAGTTCGAGACCAGCCTGGCTAACATGGTGAAACCCCATCTCTACTAACAATACAGAAAAATTAGCCGGGTATGATGGTGCACACCTGTAGTCCCAGCTACTTGGGAGGCTGAGGCAGGAGAATTGCTTGAACCCGGAAGGCGGTGGTTTCAGTGAGCTGAGATCATGTCACTGCACTCTAGCCTGGGCAACAGAACAAGACTCCATCTCAAAAAATAAAAAGTAAATAAAATGTTTACAATATGTTGCAAAGAGCAAATTTCCTCACTGTATCAGGACTCTTATAAGCCTATAAGAAAGAGATGAACCGACTGGGCACGGTGGCTCACGCCTGTAATCCCAGCACTTTGGGAGGCCAAGGCGGGTGGATCACCTGAGGTCAGTAGTTGAAGACCAGCCTGGCCAACATGGTGAAACCCCATCTCTACTAAAAATGCAAAAATTAGCCGGGTGTGGTGGCAGGTGCCTGTAATCCCAGCTACTTGGGAGGCTGAGTCAAGAGAATTGCTTGAACCTGGGAGGTGGAGGTTGCAGTGAGCTGAGATCTTGCCATTGCACTCCAGCCTGGGCAACAGAGTGAGACTCCATCTCAAAAACAAAAAAGAAAAAGATGAATGAACCATGCAGTGGAACAGTGGTTTAATTTTACTCATATTTATAGATACACAGATTAAAATACTTATCTTCCAGATTGGTAAATCTTTAAAAGTTGGTAATATTCAGTGTTTAGAATAGTTTGAAAAGGTAGGAAGGATGATATCAGTGCGATATTTTTGGTGGATGATTTGTCTATGAATTTCATTATCTAAAATATTGAAATTCTACTTTTAGGAACTGACATAGTAACACTAGTACATAAAGAAATGTATTCAAATGTGTTCATTATTGCATTATTGGTAAGCAGAAAAATCTAAACAACCTAAATATCTATCAATCTAAAGCCTGATACATATTTAAATATTCATTTTTGTGAATAAGGTAAACCAATATGTGTTGCTGTGGAACAGTTGTCAGAATATAAGTGTAAGAAGCAAAATGAAAAACAACATGCTTAGAATTGCTCTACTTATATTAAAAACAAAGCAAAAAATTACCCATCTATAGATAAATGTTTGTTAGATAAGTTTGTATGTGTATGCCCAAAAAATTTCTAGAAGCTTAACACATACATATACACACACACACACACATGCACACACACACATGCACACACACACATGCACACACACACAATTTAACAGTATAGTTACCTTTGGGAGTTGGGGATAGAATACTGTACAAGAGAATTGAGAGGATTTCTGGTTTTTGTTTATGTTTTTTGAATTTTCTTTTACCATGAGTATATATTACTTTAAAATTTTAAAAATATCAGGAAAGGAAAAAAATTAAAAAGCATTCTTGGTAAATATCTTTAAATAATTTTATAATACTCTGTGTCTTATGGATGTACAATAATTTTTAAATCATTTACCTATTGTTAGACAAATGAGGCTTTCCATTTTTCACTACAATAGGTAATACTTGGAAGACAGCCTCTGTGCATGTTTCATAGGATGTCTTTGGAACAGATTTTGAGAAACCAGACTCTAGTCAAAGGGTATATATGTTTTTAAAGATCGCACTATATATTACCAAATTGCTTTCCAAAATGATTGTAGTAATTTATACTACCACCAAAAGTGTATAATGGTGCCTAAATATAACACATTTCTTTAAGGTTACTTATTACATGGTTGTTTCAGCCACTCACCTATCCCATGAGTCCACTAAGTGAAAAGGGCTGGATGGTTTTTTCCCCATTTTTTAGGTCAAACAGATTTTTTTTAATTGTGGGACAAACTTTAATGAAATAGTTCCAGAAAGGGAATATTCTTCATTGTCTTTTCTGTCTTCCTTATCTTTCTCTTAATACAATTACCTATAAGTGTACATAAAGGAAAAATTAGGAATTCAAAGTTCTATAAGTTTTAAGTTTTTTCCGTCTTTGAAGAGATTTCCAGATTTTTTGTCTGTGGAGTGATGTACATATTATTTATGCTCTTCCTATAAACTCTCTGCATTATACATTACACATTTTTCTCGGTCCTTTTACATTAATGGTTGATTATGTATCTAGTATTCATTCCCTGTAAGTTCATTAATGAGAAAATAACTTTTTTGCATTCATTGTTTAAGGAGTAGCACCATTATCACATATCTTGATCGCAGAGCCTATAGCTTAAGGGTGACAGAGATTAAGGAACTAAAAAAAGAAAGTTCGAGTTGTAAATGTATTTTATTTTCTCAATTTTCAGATGAATCTTTTTTATATTTTAATTTTTCTGAAGTCTATGTTATAATTGATGTCAGTAGAAACTTGCCAGCCACCATGTAGAGATTTATTGGTGACTATCATTGCCTGGGTGTGTACAAAATTAGCTATACATAGCATATGTCTATTCATCTGTTTGCCACCTCAGTTGAATTAGTTATATTCGTAGCTCCACATACTGTTACACTGTTTAATTTTAACCTAAATCTTTTTTTAAAAACTTTTATTTTAAGCTTGGGGGTACATGGGAAGGTTTGTTACATACATAAACATTTGTCAAGGGGGTTTGTTATACATATTATTTCATCACCCAGGTATTAAGCCCAGTACTCAATAGTTAATCTTTTCTGCTCCTCTCCCTTCTGCCACACTCCCCCCTCAAGTAGACGCCAGTGTCTGTTGTTTCTTTATTTGTGTTCATAAGCTTTTATAATTTAGTTCCCACTTATAAGTTAGAACATGTGGTATTTGGATTTCTGTTTCTGCATTAGTTTGCTAAGGATAATAGCCTCCATCTCCATCCATGTTCCTACAAAAGACATGATCTCGTTCTTTTTTTGGCTGCATAGTACTCCATGTTGTATATGTGCCACATTTTCTTTATCCAATCTGTCATTGATGGGCATTTAGGTTGATTCCATGTCTTTGCTATTGTTAATAGTACTGCAGTGAACATTCATGTGCGTGTGTTTTTATGGTAGAATGATTTCTACTCGTCTGGATATATACTCAGTAATGAGATTGCTGGGTTGAATGGTAGTTCTGCTTTTAGCACTTTGAGAAATTGCCATACTGCTTTCCACAATGGTTAAACTCATTTACACTCCCATCAACAGTGTATAAGTGTTCCCTTTTCTCTGCAACCTCACCAACATGTATTATTTTTTGACTTTTCAATAATAGCCATTCTGACTGGTGTGAAATGGTATCTCATTGTGGTTTTGATTTGCATTTCTCTAATGATCAGTGATATTGAGCTTTTTTTCATATGCTTGTTGGCCACATGTTTGTCTTCTTTTGTGAAGTTTCTGTTCATGTCTTTTGCCCACTTTTTAATGGGGTTGTTTTTCTCTTGTAAATTTGTAATTTTAACCTAAATCTTAACTTTAAATATTTGCCAAAGGTTTCCTGGCAATGTAATAAAAGACAGTGGAAGATGATGCTTTTCTGAGACTAAGGTACAGAATTTTAAAGCAAGAAGAGGTTGTTATGACTGATTTTTGCATTTTGAAAAGTTGCCACTGAGCCTGCAAACTTCCACCTGCCAATACCTTCCCATAGACATTCAAGCAAAGTTAACTAACTTCCAGAATGGCATAATTCAAAGAAAGGAAAAGCAATAATCAGATGTGAAATACAGGTAAACTCCAGTATTTTTCAACCTTAGTGTCATGCTGTTGGTCCTAAAAGTGTTATAAAAGTGAAGATGAATAGCACAGGCTCTAAGGAGAGTGGTGTGTAATATGTCAACATGAGGATGTACAGAACTATTATGGCCAAAAGTGATTTAGAACAGAACAGCCTTCAACTCAGATATGAAAGTGTATACTTACATGTTAATTGTGATTCCAAAACAAGATTATGGTATGGAACTATATGGATTAATGTACGATTTTTTTGGTTACTGAAATAGTATACTTTTTTGTTTGTTTTTTTTGCTTAAAAGTTATTTATTCCTAAATCAGTGTTTCATCTTACAGTTTCTGGCATCTTAATAATGAGGAAGTATGATTACAAGATGTGCTAAGTGGAACTGGGGACTATAAAGTCCCTGGGCTCAAGACACCCCCCCCCAACCTCAGCTTCCTGAGTAGCTGGGACTACAGGCACATGCCACCACGTCCAGCTAATTTTTTTTTTTTTTTTTTTTTTTTTTTTTTTGTGGAGACGGGGTTTTGTCATGTTGCCCGGGCTGGTCTTGAACTCCTGGGCTTAAGTGATCTGGCTGCTGTGGCCTCCGAAAGTGTTGGGATTACAGATATAAACCACCATGCCAGCTAGATTTTGCTTTTGGCACCATTGGAGACTTGGCCAAGTCATGTCTCAATTCTTTAATGGTTGTATTTTTTTTTCTTTTTTATTGAGAAATATAATATTTATATACCATAATATTCACCCTTTTAAAGTGTAAAATTCAGTGGTTTTTACTGTATTCACAGAGTTTTACAGTCATCACCACTATCCAGTTGCAGCACATTTTCATTTTTCTTGAAGAAACCTCATACCCATTAGCACTAACTCCCTATTTCTTCCTCCCATTGGTCCCTGGCAACCTCCTTTTTTCTTTCATTTTCTTTTTTTTTTTTTTTCTTTTGAGACAGGTACTTGTGTTGCCCAAGCTGGAGGGTAAGGGTGCAGTCATATCTCACTGCAGGCTTGACCTCCTGGGCTCAAGTGGTCCTCTGCCTCAGCCTTCCAAGTAGCTAGAACTGCAGGCACACACCACCAGACCCAGCTAATTTTATTATTATTTTTTTTTCCATTGAAACAGGGTCTCACTGTGTTGCTCAGGCTGGTCTTGAACTCCTGGCCTCAGGCAGTCCTCCCAAAGTGCTGGGATTACAGGTGTGAGCCACCATGTCTGGCCTTCTATCTTTTTGAATTTACCTATTCCAGACATTTCATGTTTTCACTTAGCATAGTGTTTCAAAGTTCATCCATTTTGTAGCAGGAATCAGTATTTCATTCCCTTTTATTGCCAAATCGTGTTCCATTGTATGGATATGCTACATTTTATTTATTCGTTCTGTAGTTGATGGACCTTTGGGTTGTTACCACTTCTTGGCTATCATGAGTAATGCTACTATGAACATTTGGGCACAAGTTTTTGTGTGGACATATGTTTTCATTTCTTTTGGCTATATACCTAGGAGTAGAATTGGTGGGTCATATGGTAACTCTGTGTTTAATCTTTTGAACTTCCCAACTGTTTTCCAAAGCAGGTGCACCATTTTGCATTCTCATCAGCTGTGTGTAAAGGTTCCAATGTCTCCACATCCTCACGAACACTTGTTATTTGTCTTTTTGATTATAGTCATCCTAGCAGGTGTGAAGTGCTATCTTTTTTTGTTTGTTTTGGTCATGTAAGAAATGCAGGACATGGTATATTGTAGTTTCTTTTTTTTTTTTTTTTTTTTTTTTTAGATGGAGTCTCACTGTCACCGAGGCTGGAGTGCAGTGGCACGATCTCAGCTCACTGCAACCTCTGCCTCCCAGGTTCAAGCAATTCTCGTGGCTCAGACTCCTGAGTCGCTGAGACTGCAGGCATGCACCACCATGCCTGGCTAATTTTTTTTTTTTTTTTTTTGTATTTTTAGTAGAGACGGGTTTTCACCATGTTGGCCAGGCTGGTCTCAAACTCCTGACCTCAGGTGATCTGCCTGCCTTGGCCTTCCAAAGTGCTGGGATTACAGGCATGAGCTACTGCACCTGGCCCAGTATCTTATAGTTTTGATTTGCATTTGTTAATGATGCATGATGTTGTATATCCTTTAATATATTTATTGGCCATTTGCATATCTTCTTTGAAGAAGAAATGTCTATTTCTTTTTTTTTTTTTTTTTTTTTTTTTTGAGACGGAGTCTTGCTTTGTCACCCAGGCTAGAGTGGTGCAGTGGCGCAATCTCAGTTCACTGCAACCTCCACCTCCCGGGTTCTAGCGATTCTCCTGCCTCAGCTTCCTGAGTAGCTGGGATTACAGGCACGTGCCATCATGCCTGGCTAATTTTTGTGTTTTTATTAGAGACAGGGTTTCACCATGTTGGTCAGGCTGGTCTTGAACGCCTGACCTCAGCCTCCCAAAGTGCTGGGCTTACAGGCGTGAGCTACCGTGCCTGGCCAGAAATGTCTATTTCTTTTCCCAGTTTTAATTGTTTTTTATTTTTATTGTTGAGGTGTAATTTTTTTTTTTTTTTTTGAGACAGAGTCTCGCCCTGTCGCCCAGGCTGGAGTGCAGTGGCATGATCTCGGCTCACTGCAACTTCCACCTCCTCGGTTCAAGCGATTCTGTGCCTCAGCCACCCAAGTAGCTGGGATTACGGGCATGCACCACCACACCTGGCTAATTTTTGTATTTTTGGTAGAGACGGGGTTTCACCATGTTGGTCAGGATGGTCTTGAACTCCTGACCTCGTGATCTGCCCGCCTCGGCCTCTCAAAGTGCTGGAATTACAGGTGTGAGCCATCACACCCAGCTGAGTTATAATTTTTAACTATGTACCAAATACTAGATCTTTATCAGATATATAATCTGTAAGTATTTTCTCCCAGGCTTTGGATTCTCTTTTCAGTGTTTTGATGATATCCTTTGAGGCATGGAAGTTTTAGTTTTGATGAAGTCCAATTTATTTTTTCTTTTGTTGCCTGTGCTTTTGGTGTCTAATCTAAGAAATCATTGCCTAGGGGCCGGGCGTGGTGGCTCACGCCTGTAATCCGAGAACTTTGGGAGGCCAAGGCAGGCGGATCATGAGGTCAAGAGATCGAGACCATCCTGGCCAACATGGTGAAACTCTGTCTCTACTAAAAATACAAAACTTAGCTGGGTGTGGTGGTGGGTGCCTGTAGTACCAGCTACTCGGGAGGCGGAGGTTGCAGTAAGCTGAGATCACGCCACTGCACTCCAGCCTTGCGACAGGGCAAGACTCTGTCTCAAAAAAAAAAAAAAAAAGAAAGAAAGAAAGAAAGAAAGTATTGCCTAATCCAAGGTCATGAAGATTAATGCCTATGTTTCTTCTAAGAGTTTTATAGTTTTAGTTCTTGTACTTACAGTGTTTGCATTGTTAGGGAAACAGTTCAATCTTGAGTACATGATAAACCAACATAATTTAGAATATAGCGAGATTAAAGGACTAACCTTCACCCTATTTATTTGTTTATCCTGTAAATCTAGGCAGACTAAGTCTTGCTACTTTTCTTGTAGATGTTTTTCAACTGTAAATTGTATTTTGCTTAAGGTATTTTTGTTGTTGTTTTTAGAGATGGGGTCTTGCCATGTTTTCCAGGCTAGTCTCAAACCCCTGGGCTCAAGGGATTCGCCTGCTTCAGCCTCCCAAAGTGCTGGAATTATGGGTGTGAGCCATGGTGCCCCACCTGCATAAAGTAATATATTTCTCTGGTTTCAAATTTTCAGAAAAAGAAAAATTCTGAGCTTTTTTTTTTTTTTTAAAGAAGAGGGAAGGATTCTGAGTGACTAGCAGATTGATTATATAGCCTGCATTTTAAGAAGAACAGTTATAGAAACTTGGCAGGGAATTATTAGGTTAATTCAATTACTGTTTCTTGAGCACCCGTTCCAAGCTAGATACTGTTTTAAGCTGTCAGGATATGACCATAAATCAATAACAGGAATGCTAGCCACGAGGTTAGGCTAATGGTTGTGTTATCTAAACAAGAAATGCATATTGTGTATACTGTTGTCTATTAACAATGATTCTTGTGTTCGTGCATGACTCTTTTCCTTAAAGATTTACTTGAATTGTCAGAATAGAAAATAATATTTACCCAAAATACATGAGATAATATTAAAAAAAAAATAAACATTGCAGGCTGGACATGGTGTCTCATGCCTGTAATTCCAGCACTTTGGGAGGCTGTGGCGGGTGGATCAAGAGGTGAGAAGTTCAAGACCAGCCTGGCCAAGATGCTGAAACCCTGTCTCTACTAAAAATACAAAAATTAGCTGGGTATGGTGGCACTTGCCTGTAATCTCAGCTACTCAGGAGACTGAGGCAGGAGAATCGCTTGAACCCGGCAGCAGAGGTTGCAGTGAGCTGAGATTGCGCCACTGCACTCCAGCCTGGGTGACAGAGTGAGACTCCATCTTAAAAAAGGCCAGGTGCAGTGTCTCATGCCTGTAATCCCAGCACGTTGGGAGGCCAAGGTGGGTGGATCATCTGAGGTCAGGAGTTCAAGACCAGCCTGGCCAACATTGCGAAACCCCATCTCTATTAAAAATACAAAATTAGCCGGGTGTGGTGGCGCATGCCTGTAATCCCAGCTACTTGGGAGGCTGAGGCAGGAGAATCGCTTGAACCCAAGAGGCAGAGGTTGCAGTGAGTCGAGATTGAGCCATTGCACTCCAGCCTGGGCAACAAGAGTGAAACTCTGTCTCAAAAAGAAAAAAGAAAAGTATTGCAAAATGGTTTAGTGACATTTAAATCTCCAGAATATGTTGTAATTTTGAAGAAACTATGACTTAATTTATTTTATTATTTATTTATTTTTATTTTTTTTGAGATGGAGTCTTGCTCTGTCACCCAGGCCGGAGTGCAGTGGCATGATCTTGGCTCACTGCAACCTCCACTTTCCGAGTTCAAGCAATTCTCCTGCCTCAGCCGCCTGAGTAGCTGGGATTACAGGCACGTGCCACCACGTCCAGCTAATTTTTGTATTTTTAGTAGAGGCGGGGTTTCACCATGTTGGCCAGGATGGTCTTGATCTCCTGACCTCCTGATCCTCCCGCTTGGCCTCCCTAAGTGCTGGGATTACAGGCGTGAGCCACCGCACCCGGCTGACTGTATTTAAAAGTATTAGTTATGGACCCTTATATACTACTTGAGTCAACTTTTATATAGCACTTGAACCAACATCTCTTCATCATAATCTGTTGCAAGATATTTTAGATTTTCTTGGATTGGATTTCTTTCTTTCTTTTTTAATTTAATAAACTTAATTTTCCTAGAGCAGTTTTAGGTTCATGGATTTCTTTTTATGAACAGCCATTTCCCAACATGTTATTTGGACTCTTTCAAATACTTCTGAACAAAGCCAGGCATGGTAGCATGCATCTGTTATATGATTTGGCTATGTCCCCACCCAAATCTCATCTTGAATTGTAGCTCCCATAATTCCCACATGTTGTAGGAGGAACTTGGTGGGAGATAATTGAATCATGGGGGCAGTTTCCCTCATACTGTTCTTGTGGTAGTGAGTAAGTCTTAACGAGATCTGATGGTTTTATAAGAGGTTTCCCCTTTCGCTTCTCTCATTCTCTCTTGCCCACCGCCATGTAAGACGTGCCTTTTACCTTCTGCCATGATTGTGAGGCCTCCCAAGCCACGTGGAACTGTGAGTCCATTAAACCTCTTTTTCATTATAAATTACCCAGTTTTGGGTATGTCTTTATCAGCAGCATGAAAACAGACTAATACAACCTGTAATTCCAGCACTTTAGGAGGCTGAGGCGGGAGAATCACTTGAGCCCAGGAGTACGAGACCAGCCTAGGCAACATAGCGAGACCCCATCTCTACAGAAGATCAAAAAAAATTAGCTGGATGTGATGGCATGCACCTGTGTTTCCAGCTTCTCAGAAGGCTGAGGCAGGAGGATTGCTTGAGCCCAGGAATTCGAGGCTGCAGTGAGCTGTGATCACGCCACTGCACTCCAGCCTGGACAAGTCTCAAAAACCAAAACTAAAACCAAAACCAAACCAAACCAAAACAAACAAAAAAAATGAAACAAAAACTGGGGTGGGTAATTGGCACTACTATCCAACAAATTGCTCAAGCCAAAAACCAAGGATTCCAGCCAGCCACAGTTACTCTTTCTCACCACCCCTATATCCAGTAGACTGACAAGTTTTCTTGGTTTTAACCCCCAGTAGACTGACAAGTTTTCTTGGTTTTAACACCCCAAAATATCCCATAGTCTAGTCACTTCTTTCCATCTCCATTAACATCATCTCTCACCAAAACTCCTAAGTGATCTCCTTGCTTTTTTCATGCTTGCCTCAATAACTTCCCTTTACACTTAGAATAAAATCCAAGTTCCTCGTCATGGATTATAATAACTCTCATTATCTGGTCTTTGCCTCTCTTTTCAACCTCATCTGGTTTTTTCTAGTCTTTCACTGAATTATAGGTGCACTAGGATTTTTCCTGCCCCTCAAACATGCTGAATTTGTTCCTGCAAATCTTCGTACTTGCTATTTCTTTTTTTTTTTTTTTTTGAGACGGAGTCTCACTGTTGCCCAGGCTGGAGTGCAGTGGCGCGATCTCGGCTCACTGCAAGCTCCGCCTCCCGGGTTCACGCCATTCTCGTCCCTCAGCCTCCCGAGTAGCTGGGACTACAGGCGCCCGACACCGTGCCCAGCTCATTTTTTGTATTTTTAGTAGAGACGGGGTTTCAGCGTGGTCTTGATCTCCTGACCTCATGATCCACCCGCCTCGGCCTCCCGAAGTGCTGGGATTACAGGCATGAGCCACCATGCCTGGCCTGCTATTTCTTTAATATTCTTCCATCTTCAAATGGCTGGATTATTATCAGCACCTCAAAGGTCTTTCTTGATTCTTCCAAAGTAACCTCATTCTGCCTAGTCACTTCTGTCTGTATTTTCAGTTACATCAGGATTGCCAAGTCTAGCCCAGGAACTAGAGATGAGTTTCAATGTGGCAGTGTAAAACTGTCTTTGCCTGGATTCTCTTTTTCAATATCAGGTTCCTTCATAGTAGTTTTACGTGAAAAGAGACCATGCTTTTGTTGACCATTTATCCTAGAATGATCAGGGAGGGAATTCTAAAAGTCTCCATGACTCATACTTTACACATACCTTCGTAACTTTCATTTCAATAAATTAGATTTTCTTTTCAGTTATCACTAATAATCGGTGCTGTGAGACCCCCTTGAGGAGGCAGGGACAACATAGTATAATAACTTTCCATTAAGAAAACAAAAGGAGGGGCCGGGCGTGGTGGCTCACACCTGTACTGTAATTCCAGCACTTTGGGAGACCAAGGAGGGTGGATCACCTGAGGTCAGGAGTTCAAGACCAGCCTGACCAACATGGCGAAACCCTGTCTCTACTAAAAATACAAAAATTAGCCAGGCATGGTGGCGCGTACCTGTAATCCCAGCTACTAGGGAGACTGAGGCAGGAGAATTGCCTGAACCCGGGAGCTGGAGGTTGAGTGAGCCGAGATTGTGTCACTGTAGTCCAGCCTGGGTGACAGAGTGGAAAAAAAAAAAAAGAAAACAAAAGGATATGAAGTGGAAAGCTTCTAATGCTGCATTTTCTCTCTCATTCTCTCTTCCCCCACATACCTACCCATAATTCAGTCCTAATGCTTTTGTTCTTTGTTCCTTCTTCAGCTTGCATTTTGGATTTTCAGTGTTCATAAGCTCCTCTGATAGAGGATGTGTAGGGAAAAGCACATCATTTTAGTTAATGATGCTAGCTGTTCAAAATTCTGCTCCCTGTTTCTGTGGATAACTGCGAACTGGTTAAAATGGCTTCAGCAGAATGAAAATTTATAATGTAATTTAAAAGAATTATGGCTGACACCAGCACTGAATGCTTTCATTCTTATAGCATGCTTGGGGCATTGAATAGAAAGTGGTTTGGTGAAAACACTGTAGAATTTGTTTTGATTGCCATCTGTTGGTTGGTTTTACTACAGTGAGAGAAAAATGGAGGCACAAGTATTAGTCATTAAATGTCATTTGGTAAAGTGTTTACTTGGCAGTAAGTTCTTATTTTTTCTGCCACTCAAGTTATTTTATTGCTTTCTGTCGATTTACGTAACCTCTTGTAAAAGTTTCAATACCATAAAGCACCTAAGATACAATAAACTATGCTCAGTATTTTTGTGTGTATATAATCCTGGGCATATTTTTTTTTTGCCCCAACTGTAGAAATGTTGAGTTTCTCGATCCCCGTGCTTGAAATTATGTTTCAATAATGTTAAAGCGGGAAGGAAACTTAGAAATACCCTATTATGTTTACAATAGGAAATGTTAAATATTGAAGTAGAATTTTTATCATACCTCCTTGACTTTTAAATACTCTTTTCCATATAATTGTTTCTCCTGCTTAAAGACTCTCTCTTAACATCTGGCTTTAGAGGTAGAATGTCTTGTTCCTTATGTCCCAAAACTTCGGTGTCTTATTCACACTTAGGTGTCCTTCTTTGAAGAACATACTATCCTCATGTCTGCTCTGAGAAGCTGTTTGAGGAATTTTTTTTTCTTTTTCCAATATATATATGAGGAGCAGCATATTAGAGTTTGTATGCATGGATTGAAAGTGGAGGGATGGGATTACTACTAGAGGCAGGTATGCTTACATTAGGGAAAAGAGAGAGACTGCTGTCCAGGTTGAAAGAGAAATGCTGCCATAAGAAGTCAAAAAGTCCTTCACATCCCTTGTAAGTTGTATTCCTAGGTATTTTACTCTCTTTGTAGCAATTATGAATGGGAATTCACTCATGATTTGGCTCTCTGTTTGTCTATTATTGGTGTACAGGAATGCAACCCAAATGCCCATCAGTGATAGAGACTGGATAAAGAAAATGTGGCATATATACACCATGGAATACTATGCAGTCATAAAAAAGGATGAGTTCATGTCCTTTGCAGGGACATGGAGAAAGCTGGAAACCATCATTGTCAGCAAACTAACACAGGAACAGAAAACCAAACACCTCATGTCCTCACTCATAAGTGGAAGTTGAACAATGAGAACACATGGACACAGGGAGGGGAGCATCACACACCAGGGCCTGTCAGGGGATGAGGGGCTAGGAGAGGGATAGCATTAGGAAAAATACCTAATGTAGATGGCGGGTTGGTGGGTGCAGCAAACCACCATGGCACGTGTATACCTATGTAATAAACCTGCATGTTTGGCACATGTACTCCAGAACTTAAAGTATAATTAATTAATTTTTTTTAAAAAAGTAAAAAAGTACAACCTTCTGGATCTAGCTCAGCCTTCCAGCAAACAGCTCAGTAGCCTCAACAGCCATTTCTGTATTAAAGAAAGTAGCATCCAATATATAATCTTCAAAATTATAAAGAAAATCTTAAACTATGACTAGTATATCTTATTTCAGAAGATAGGCAAATTGGGATTTCTTTTTTGAAAATTTATAATTGTAAAGAAAATCCTAAATTGTAACTATTCTGCATAATTAAGAAGGCAAGAAAATCATAATGCTTTTCAGAAAGTTCCTCTCACACATGATTTTAAGTTTTATTGTTTATCTTGAAATTCATTTATATGAAATTTATATTTGAACAGTGTTCAGATAAATGTGGTATTAGCATACGCAGTGTTTTATTATATAAAATATTTTAATTATAGATATTAGAAAACATTAACTAGGCATACTCTTTTATACTCTACTTGGGAATGTAAGTTAATTCAGCTTTATGGAGTCAGTTTGGTACTGTATCTATTCAAAATATACAGTGATGTATCAGTTCCACTTTCAGAAATCTGTTCTGCAGAAATATTTGCACAGGTACATAAAGATACATAAGTTTCGTTGTATCGCTGTAATAGCAAAAAATTGGAAATTATACAGAAGCCAACTGAGTACTGGAGGTGAGTTTACTGACATAGAAAGGTACCCACGATACATGAAAAAGACAAGTTCAAAACAAAATGTACAAGATGATCCCATTTTTTGAAAATAAAAAAAAAATTACTGTGCATGTGTTTATGTATATTCAGGGAAAATAGCCTGGAAGTAGAAATTCTGCACTGACCAGTCACTTCTTCCTTTATATAGTTATGTATTTTTACAAATACTTATTCTAGTTCTTTTTAAAAACTCACACATATTTTAAAGAAACTAAAATAAATCTTTAATGGTATAAACTTAAACACTAATTTGTCTGCTATTCTGCAGAATATTAATTTTCAAACTTGAGTTTGAGAAACTCAAAAACAAGCAATTTTAGAAGTCAGACAGGTCTTTTAATGATTCTTAGGGTAGAAATCTGTTTTTTTAACTATATATGTGAAACTTTGGAACTTAGTTCTAAGAGTGATATACTTCTTTCATTTTCAAAAAAGAAGTTTGTCATGTTTTCATAACCAACAGTTATGTTATCAAGGAGTTACTTTAGTATTATAATAGTTTAAATTACCTAGATTATGACTTTAAGAAACATATGTTAAGGAGTACAAGGAGAATGTATAAATTGGGAAAAACCTCAGACTTAAAGTAATTATATGTAATATCAAAGCAATATAATTGTAAGTTTCTCCCTAGGGAATCTGAAATATCCCCCAATAAATGCCATCCAAACAAGTCACTGTTAGTGTGGATTCATGGAAGAAGATCTAAAAATAAATAAATAAATAAATAGAAATGATAAACTTGGCCTGTGAATCTTAAAACAACTAATCAGGTAGCAGCATTTAAATGCTATTTCAGGCCAGGCATGGTGGCTCATACCCATAATCCCAACACTTTGGGAGGCCGAGATGGGAGGACCACTTGAGCCCAGGAGTTAGAGACCAGCCTGGGCAACATAGTGAGACCCCTGCCCCCCACCATCTCTATGAAAAATAAGTTTTTAAAAATAAGCTGGGTATGGTAGCACACACCTGTACTCCCACCAACTCAGGAGGCTGAGGCGGGGGGAGGATCACATGAGCCCTGGAGACCTAGGCTGCAGTGAGCCATGATTGCACTGATGCACTCCATCCTGGGTAACAGAGTGAGACCCTGTCTCAAAAAATAAATATTTTCATCACATGGGGAAAAGTAAATCTAATCATGACTCCTTAGTTTTAAGGAGTTACTGCTGGGTAGTCAAGGGTGATATAAATGACTTGAGGAAATAAATTTGCATTAGTGGATGCCAATCCAGAATTCACTAAAGAATACAAAAGAATGGTTCTCGGTTTTTTTCTTACTGTTCATTTTTCATGACATGGCAACTCAGGGAAGTCACATTGCCCTAGGTCAAACAGTGCCAGGCTGACTACTTTCTTTTGTCATGTATCACTTCACCCACTCCTGCCTTGACTTGTGTTAAGAGTTATGTTTTGTCATGTGACTGCTGGGATAGTCTGCATCACTCAGAATTATTCTTGCCAACTGCTAATGAAGTTAATGATCAACTGTCAGGTGGGTTTTTAGTGAAGTGCTCAAGGGCATAACTAGCAAGATGAATGGAGCCAGGCAAAATTTCTATAGTGATTTGGCTTCATAGTCCTTTCTTTTCCAATGTCCCAGAAAGGAACATTCTGCATAGCGTTTGAAACAAGATTTCCCCAATTGTTGTAGAAGTCAAGTGATCCAGTGTCTTTGAACAGCGTTAAAAACACTGTGTTGCCAAGCTCCCATGTCTGTTCTCTCTCTGGCAAAATCGTAATAGCAAGTTGATTTCCCATCACTGATGTGTCATTGATAATGTCTGTGTGATAACCATTTAGGGTGTGGTGAGATTGTCTCTGTGAGTCATTATTGTGTATATCTTGCTTCCATGACAGTGTCTTAAAACACTCTCCTTGGGAGTGTGGTAGGAAGAAGGCACTTATGAAAATATAATATCCATTTTAACAAAAAAAGTTTAAATATTTGTTGTCAGTAAGGTAAACAGCAATTGGAGAGTAGTAAATTTACTTTAACTGTTTATAAAGCTATATAAATTATTCTTACCTAATTATTACAGTGGTAACACTTTAATCATAATTTTCTGGTAATGTTTATTTTAAAACAGCATTTTTTTCCTTTTAAAATTATGGATACATATGTAACAAACCTGCACATTGTGCACAGGTACCCTAAAACCTAAAGTATAAAAAAAAAAAATTGTTTCTATTTCACAATTTTCACTAATATAAAGGCTGATTTTTATCCCGGTCAAATCCAATTAAGATCAGTTGATTAAGATCAATTCAGATCTTAGATTTCTTTTGCAGTGATTTAGACATGGCTTTTTTTCTAGATAGTATTAGGAAGAGTATATTGTTCCTTAGAGTATTCACTCTGCCAACTCAAGTGGATACTCCTTATTGGTATATTATTTCTACCCCATTTTGTCTTATGAAAGATATAAGATGGTTATAATGTATGTGATACAGAAAATAAAATAAATTTAAAATAAGTTAAAGTTAATGTAAAAAGGGTACAAAGGGAAAATAAGCTTACGGAGATACAAGGTTTAAAGTTGGTGCACAAAATGCATATGGTGAAGTGCTCTATTAATTCGGCTGTAAATTCTGTCAACAAACCTGAAGATGATAACATGATCACTTAAGAGCAGGGGCTCATGCTTTTATCTGCTTGCACATCATTTGTAAGTACCTCACATTCTCATCATAAACATTTCTCTTTCCTAAAGAGATTCTCAAAGGAGGTAGGCTAAGAGCAGTAGCAGAAGAGAGAAATCAGAGCTTTGGAGAATGGGTAAATTTGAAGGAACACCCAATTCTGATATATCTTCCAAAGGAGCTATTTCCACTATAAGACTCATTCATTTATAGGCTTCACATAATTCATAAGATTAAATAGAAACAAATTGTTCAGAGAATGTTCCATTATTCCTAATATTGGAACCAAAGGGATTTTTCCTGTGAACCCTCAGAGTGCCATGTGGGCACTCTGAGTACTATTCACAACATTCTTGTTACGAACCGGTGAATGGATTGTGTAAGCATCAGCAGTAAAGGAGTCAGGAGAACAGTGGGTGAGCTTGAGAGAGGCTTCTGAAAGTACTAAACAGGCCTCAATAACTCAGCGATAACTAATGCTAGGAAGTTGGTCAGAAGACTAAATAGGAGGACTCCTGCCCTTTGACTCTTTTGGAAATAAATTTTTAAGCTGATTTTTCACTTCAGATCCATGGTAATCCACAGCAATGCTAGACCTTGTTTTAAAATTTTATAATTATAATTTCAGTTTTTTAAAAGTTTGGTTACAAAAAGAAGCATATGTCCCTAATATTACTGCTGTGTAGTAAGCACTCTGAAGAGGTACTTATGTAAGTTCTAGTATCAGAATTGCCTGCCATGTCTGTTAAATAATTATAGTGAGGGCTGGGCACAATGGCTCACGCCTGTAATCCCAGCACTTTGGGAGGCTGAGCGGGCAGATCACGAGGTCAAGAGATTGAGACCATCCTGGCCAACATGATGAAACCCCGTCTCTACTAAAAATACAAAAATTAGGCCGGGCGTGGTGGCTTACACCTGTAATCCCAGCACTTTGGGAGGCCGAGGCAGGTGGATCACCTGACCAACATGGTGAAACCCTGTTTCTACTAAAAATACAAAAAATTAGCCAGGCATGGTGGTGGGCACTGGTAATCCCAGCTACTCCGGAGGCTGAGGCAGGAGAATTGCTTAAACCCGGGAGGCGGAGGCTGCAGTGAGCTGAGATTGTGCCATTGCACTCCAGCCTGGGCAACAAGAGTGAAACTCCACTGAAAAAAAAAAATACAAAAATTAGCTGGACATGGTGGTGCGTGCCTGGAGTCCCAGCTACTCGGGAGGCTGAGGCAGGAGAATCGCTTGAACCCAGAAGGCAGATGTTGCAGTGAGCCGAGATTGCACCGCTGCACTCCAGCCTGGCGAGAGAGAGAGACTCCATCTAAAAAAAAAAAAAAAAAATTATAGTGAGTACTTGCTATAGTTTGAGTGTGTACACTCCACATTCATGTTGAAACTTAATTCTCAATTTCACAGTATTAAGAAGTGAAGCCTTTAGGAGGTGATTAGGTCATGAGGGCTCTGCCCTCGTGGATGGGATTAGCACCCTTATAAAAGGGCTTGAGAGAGTGAGTTCAGCTCTTTTTGTCCTTCTGTTCCTTTTGCCTCACTGTGTGAGGACACAGTGTTCAAGGTGCCATCTTGGAAGCAGAGACCCAAGGCCTTCACCAGATACAGAACCTGCTGGCACCTTGATCTTAGAATTCCTAGCCTCCAGAACTCTGAGGAAACAAATTTCTGTTCTTTATAAATTACCTAGTCTCAGGTGTTTTGTGTGAACGGACTGAGACCGTAGTATTTCTTTAATGTGAAAAAAGAAGCTTGCAAAGTCAACCTGACATCATTTAGTTTAGTCAGTCTTACCTAGACTATAAATACCTAGAAATTGCTTATGCATGTAAAGTTACAGAATTAATTGAAATGGAAACTTTCCAATTATAATAGGTCTCTCTCTCTCCATGTTATGTTATGAAAACCTCTGTTGTATCAGGAAAACCTCCTGAAAATTTTCTCATCTGTGGAGGAAAGAGATAACAGGTAATCTTATTGGGTTTAAGCTTGGAGGATAAATGGAAACAACCATTCCTCTTCAAATGAACGAAAATAATCCTGCAAGATAAAAATACAATATTTTAACAGTATTAATATTTTACCGAAAGAACTTGAAGGTGAAAATCCCAAAAGCCACTACAATTCCATGATTGTGAAAATATTAAGTATGCAAAATTTTTTTGTTTGTTTGTTTTGTTTTTCTTTTGAGACAGAGTCTCACTCTGTTGCCCAGGCTAGAGTGCTGTGGCGTGATCTTGGCTCACTGCAACCTCCACCTCCTGGGTTCAAGCAATTCTCTGCCTCAGCCTCCCGAGTAGCTGGGATTACAGGCACCCGCCACCGCGCCCAGCTAATATTTGTATTTTTAGTAGAGACAAGGTTTTACTATCTTGGCCAGGCTGGTCTTGAACTCCTGACCTCGTGATCTGCCCACCTTGGCCTCCCAAAGTGCTGGGATTACAGATGTGAGCCACCGCGCCCAGCCTAAGTATGCAAAATTCTTAATTACTCTCCAGTATTTTGTTTTAGCATCTCCATTTCTTGTATTTCATTTAAACAATATTTTAAAATTAGTGTTATATTATTTTTATTAATAAAATAATTCTTCAGGAATAATTGACTTTTATGATATTCATCCCATCTGAGAAAATTATACATATGTGTTATATATATAGTAGATTTTAAAGTTTTTTTACAATAAGACTTTTATTTTAGAATAGTTTTAAATTTATAGAAAAGTTTCAAAGATTAGTAGAGTTCTCATATACCCCACACCCAGTTTTTTCTATCCCTAAGATACTAGTATGGTACATTTGTAAAAATTAGTGAACCAATATTGATATATTACTATTAACTAAAGTCCATAGTTTATTTAGATTTGCTTATTGTCCTTGTTCTCTTCTGGAATCCCATCCAGGATACCATATTACATTTAGTCATTTTGTTTTTTTAGGCTTCTTGTTCCTATGACAGTCACTCAGACTTTTCTTCAGTTTTGATGAAGAAATTGACAATTTTGAGAATAATGGTCAAATATTTTTGTAGAATGTCCCTCAGTTGGGATTTTTATGTTGTGTTTTTCATAATTAGACTGCAGTTGTGGGTTTTGGGTAGGAAGACCACAGAGGCAAAATGCCATTCTCATCATACCATATCAAAAGTAGATAGTATCAACATGACTTATCACTGTTGGTGTTAACCTTGATCACCTGGCTAAGGAAGTTTTGTTGGCTTTCTCAACTGTAAAGTTAGTCTTTTTTTTCCCCCTGCCATACTGTACTCTTCAGAAGGAAGTCACTGTGTGCAGCCCTAAGTTAAAGAGCTGGCGGGAGGGGTTATGTTTCACTTCCTTGAGGGCAGAGTATTTACGTAAATTATTTGGAATTCTCCCCATGAAATTGTCTGTTCTACCTTATTTACTTATTTATTTATGGTAGTATGGACTCATGGATATTTATTTTTAGTACTTTGGATTATAATCTAATACTGCTTATTTTGTTGCTCACAGTGTTCTTCCTTTGGCCATTGCAAGCTTTTTGTTGCTGTAGGTGTTTTTTGTTTATTTTTTTTTTTAGTACTTCCTTACGCTCTGGCACTACAAAATGCCTCGTTGTATACAAAAGTTTATTGATTTATTTATTTAGAGACTGAGTCTCACTCTTATCACCCAGGCTGGAGTGCAGTGGTGCGATCTTGGCTCACTGCAACCTCCACCTCCTAGGTTAAGTGATTCTCATTCCTCAGCCTCCTGAATAGCTGGGAATACAGGTGTGTACCACCACATCTGGCTAATTTTTGTATTTTTAGTAGAGATGGGGTTTCACTGTGTTGGCTAGGCTGGTCTCGAACTCCTGACCTCAGGTGATCTGCCCACCTGGGCCTCCCAAGGTGCTGGGATTACAGGCATGAGTCACCGTGCCCGGCCACAAAATTATTTTTTAAAAGCTAAAAAACATGATAACTGGGTAGGTTCTTCCAATCATCTTTGAAAGAAAAATGCTGTTCCCTTTTTTATTATTGAGGGCAATTAAAGGAAGTGTGTTTCTGCCACTCGGTGTCACAATTTTGCCCAGTCACCTTATGATTTTTTTTCAGGAGTTAATCTTATTTGTGGGTTGTCTTTTTGGAGGATTAGCATGTATTTTTGATTTTTGTTTTTGTGTTTCCTTAGCAGTGGAGTAGGAAGGGCACAGATAAAAGGAGAAGTTTAAGCAATTAGTATAAACTTATTTAGAGCAGCTCTCCTGTTACTGTCTCATGCGATCAAAAGGTGGTTTTTTGTTTAGTTGGTTAGTTTTTTTTTTTATTTGTTAGAGACAGGGCCTCCTTCTATCACCCAGGCTAGAGTATAGTGGCGGGATTATAGCTCACTGCAGCCTTGAAGTCCTGGACTCAAGCAGTCCTTCCGCCTCAGCCTCCTGAGTAGCTAGGACAACAGGCATGTGCCGCCGCCACACCTGGCTAATTAAAAAAAATTTTTTTTGTAGAGATGGAGTCTTGCCATGTTGCCCAGGCTGGTCTTGAACTCCTGGCCTCAAGCAATCCCCTCACCTTAGCCTCCCAAAGTGCTTGGATTACAGGCGTGAGCCAGGGCACTTGGCCTGAAAAGTGGTTGTTAAAACTCAATTGATAGCACCAGTTACCTCCAAAGGAGAAATTTAAATAAAATGTTGGTTTTTGATATTATGTATTTGTATAGTGTTAAATTTTTTTAATAAGGAGGTTTTTTAAAAATAATCTGGAAAATAATAAAGGTTTATTTTTAGAGTTACTGGAAATGCAAAGAAAAGAACTTACCCTTTCTGTGGTTTGAAATACTTTAGAACTTGAGAACTTTTTTCCGTACTTGATGCACTCAAAAGTTTTGATTATTTTGCATTAATTTTGTTTGGCTGTACCTGTTTTTCACTAGTTTAGCTGTACTAATGAAATTGGCACTTCGGCTCAACTGTTTTTATTTAATTGCAATGATCACTTTAGCATTTGAAGAGTTCGAGGCCAGCCTGGGCAACATGGCGAAACCCCATCTCTACAAAAAATGGAAAAATTAGCCAGGTGTGGTGGTGGGCTTCTGTATTCCCAGCTATTTGGGAGGCTGAGGTGGGAGGATCACTTGACCCCCAGAAGTGGAGGCTGCAGTGAGCCAAGATCACACCACTACACTGCAGCCTGCATGACAGAGTGATACCCTGTCTCAAAAAAATTAAAATTAAAATTAAATTAAAAATCCAGATTTTAGTCTAAAGATATTCTTTTGAGGCCGGGCGCGGTGGCTCACGCCTGTAATCCCAGCACTTTGGAAGGCCAAGGTGGGCAGATCACGAGGTCAGGAGATCGAGACCATCCTGGCTAACACGGTGAAATCCCGTCGCTACTAAAAATACAAAAAATTAGCCAGGCGAGGTGACGGGTGCCTGTAGTCCCAGCTACTCTGGAGGCTGAGGCAGGAGAATGGCGTGAACCCCAGTGGGCGGAGCCTGCAGTGAGCTGAGATCGCACCACTGCCCTCCAGCCTGGGCGACTGTTTGACTGCGTCTCGGAAAAAAAAAAAAAAAAAGATATTCTTTTGATAAAACCAATCATTTTATTATTGCGTTGAGGCAATAACAACAAAAATTCTCCTTTGAAGATAAAGCAAGAACATCCTAAGGTTATTTATTGGATTGGTTCATTAAATTCTGAACCACTAAGTATGTACATATTGTATAGTTATCTTGAGCTTTGTATTTCACATATGTTATCTGTTATCTCCTTTAATCTGGCGACCACAAAAAACTTCCTGTGTAGGAACACTTTGTATTCTTAAGTAATACTCTGCTTATTTACCTTTCTTCTTTAATTTTTTTTCTTCTTCCACTTTAAACCGTTGTCAAAGGTGATACTCATGTCATGTGATCATGTTACTGGAAAGTAGTGTTAGGAAAAGATTTAAGAAAGAAATGAGAAAAAAAAATTTCTGCTTGAGAAAGAAAATAGGTCAGTAAGACCACAAAACCTAACATTTAATTTTATGTGTCAAGACTCCTGCCTCCCTAGTCACATAGTTACCACTTAAGAATACTGTTCAGTTTCTTTAATGAATCACATTCTAGTTACTTTATGATTTTAATATATACATTTTAAGATATTGCTATGCTACAAAGTTACCACATTTATTTAGCCTGTCTTCAGTGACACAATTACATTGATCTGAACATCCTAATCATTTTATTCATCAGATATTTTTTGAGGGCCTCGTTGTTTTAAGGCCCTGTACTGGGTGTTTCAGAAGTACAAAGGTGAAAGAAACATAGTCTTTATCCTTAAGAGTTTTATAGTCTCTTGGGGGAAATAAGAAAAAAAAAGATAAATATCTGTAGCAGAAGACAATATTGGCAACATGTTCGAGTAACTCTATGTGCAAGAACTGCAAGTAACATTTCTTAGATTTCTCAGATTTTCTTGGCCGGGCGCAGTGGCTCACGCTTGTAATCCCAGCACTTTGGGAGGCCGAGGTGGGCGGATCACGAGGTCAGGAGATCGAGACCACGGTGAAACCCCGTCTCTACTAAAAATACAAAAAATTAGCCGGGCGTGGTGGCGGGCGCCTGTAGTCCCAGCTACTCGGAGAGGCTGAGGCAGGAGAATGGCGTGAACCCGGGAGGCGGAGCTTGCAGTGAGCCGAGATTGCGCCACTGCACTCCAGCCTGGGCGACAGAGTGAGACTCCGTCTCAAAAAAAAAAAAAAAAAAAAAAAGATTTCTCAGATTTTCTTGTAGTTCAGATTAGTCTTTCTGTCCAGTTGTTCAGAAATATTAAGCCTTTATGGTATTTCCAGTTGACTTATTCATAATGGCCCCAACATCTTTTGCTTTTTTTGTTTTTCACTAACATTTATTAAGAATTTCACGTGTACCAGCAACTGTTTTGAGTACTTTATACACATTATCTCATTTAATCCTCTCAACAGTCTAATAAGGTATTATTTTTATTTTACAAATGTAAAAACTGAGGGTTAGAGAAGTCAAGATACTCGCCCATGATAAATTCAGAGCTAGTAAATGTCAGAATTGGGATTCAAACTCAGATTTTCTATGCCAGAACCTGAGCTTAATGATACTATTATTTTCTCTCTTTATGGGCTTTGTCAACATTCTTCAACATCTGCTCTATTTTTTAAAAAATACGCAGTTTTCATTGTTGTTGTTTTGAGATGGAATCTCACTCTGTCGCCCAGGCTGGAGTGCAGTGGCACGATCTCGGCCCTCTGCAACCTCCACCTCCCTGGTTCAAGCAGTTCCCCTGCCTCAGCCTCCTGAGTAGCTGGGATTACAGGTGCATGCCACCATGCTTAAGATAATTTTTTTGTATTTTATTTTTTAGTAGAGATGAGGTTTCACCATGTTGACCAGACTGGTCTCAAACTCTTGACCTCAGGCAATCTGTCCACCTCGGCCTCCCAAAGTGCTGGGATTATAGGCGTGAGGCACCGTGCCTGGCCTACAGTTTTAAATATAGAGACAAGGTCTTGCTATGTTACCCAGGCTGGTCTCGAACTCCTGGGCTCAAGCAATCCTGCCACCTTGGCCTTCCATAGTGTTGAGATTAAAGGCATGACCCACCATACCCAGTGATATCTGCTCTATTAACAGAGAAAAGCAGTTTCAGAAGTGATAGAAAAGTTATTAATGGTTTTTGTTTGTTTTAATTAGGTATTTATATGTTTTTAAAGTGTTTTTGAAGTAGAAAGTTTGTACTGTCACCATGGGGGCTTCATACACACAGTTTTTTGTTTGTTTTTTCTCACACCTCTCGGATGAAAACGTGGCTAATTTTTTCTCGCCCTTCAGATCTCAACTTGGGGGGTCCTCTCCAGGAAGTCTTCCCTAATCTCCATGCTACCCCTGCCACCAAGTCCTCTTCAGTCTGTGCATTTGACCCCTCCTATGTTCTCTCTAAGAAGCTTATTATAATCTCTGTCATACCACCAGTCACACCATTGCAGTGATCTCAGCTCCTTGACAACAGGGTCTGTTATTTGTTTTAGAAATCACAGCATCCAGCATGGTGTTTGGCATGTCATAGGTACAAAAAAAAAATGTTGAATGAATATTTGACTTGAAGTGCATTTTCAGACTTGCAGAATGTTTGGTGACTCCTTTTAGTCTGTGTTTTTGCACCAAACATGACTTGTGATAGAGTGCTGCTTATGATGGACATTGTCTCTTTTGATCCTCTAGTCTTTCTGGTGAAGAAGGTGTGTTTTTCATATCCCTGAATCCTTGAGGTCATTAGCTGGGAGAGGAGTGAGGGAATGCTGTTAGCGAATTCCCTGAGTGAGGTAGAGGACACTGTTATTCTGCTTCCTTCTTCCCTTGGTGAGAATGTGGCCAAGTTTTAGTTTGGAGGAAGATAATCACGATAACATTAAGCCCCAGAAATTACCAGCAGTAGTTCACTGTCTACTGATTGGGACTTCTGTTTTAAGTACTGGCCAGGTCTACTCTGTTCAAACCCATAGCTATTTCATACAGCTTTATATTGCCGTCAACCAGAGCCAGGTTTAAACTTTGTAACTCGAGATGATAGATCATTCCTAAGTGTTCACTTCTAATCTGAAATCATCTTGTTCTCTACCATAAGTCTATAGACTAGCAACATCATCATATATCAGAAGGCAGGAGAACTGCACACCATCCCACCACCACTATTTATTGACTGGGTGACTGTAGGTAAGATAGTGAGCCTCTCTGGGCCTTAATCATCTCCTTTCTAAGGTGAGAGTGGTAAGATTTTATGTTCCTGAGACCATGGGGCTAAACTGGATTTTTTTGTCAAGGTCTATTCCATTTCCATGTTAAGATGCATAATTTATATGAAATATTCATCATGTTCTAATGCGCACTTAGAAGGACGATTAGAAGTTTTCTTCTCTGTAGGGATTATACATGTATCATTTCTTTGTAATTTAACAGTGTTGAAATCTTTACAAATGAACTTATTACATTCAGGGTTGTGATTTTAAACCCTTCATTTTCCTGCTTTTAGGATTATTAATATCACGTGGAGGCCTCTCTTTTTAAATTTTTCTCCCCAAGGTGGCTGTGTTTCTTTTCTTTTATTTTTTTTTCTTTAAGGCTAACAGCCTAATATGCCAAACAAATGTATACTGTCAGGCCATTTACCTGGGGATGCTGGAGCCCTCTGGGCACATGCATATAGTCATATCAGTACATGAGATACATGCTGAAATGTTATTGCCTACACGCTTTAACTCTTTACTCTCAAAATTCAGTTCTTGAATGTAAAATAAAAAGACCTTACAATTCTGCTTTATTAAAGGCTTACTTCCTGAAGGCAGAAATCAGACAAGGAAAGTTAAGAACTGTTGTAGTCACAAAAAATTACCTTCTTCAGTATTACTACAAATACATTGTTGTCCTATTCACCATCAATAAAGAAACTACAAAGTATACAACATTTTTAAAGAGGAGGGTGTCTGTAACAGGTCTTCTAACCCTCTCATTCATTCCTTTTCCTACTATTCTATGTTGCTACAGCCTTCCTGTTTCCCTTTTTATCAACATTTTATTTAAAAAATTTTCAAAAATATAACAAAGTTTAAAGAATATGTTAATAGTGAACGCTTAACACAGCCGTCTCCTTAGATTCCACCATTAACATTTTATTGTACTTGCTTTCTTGGGTATCTGTCTATCCCTCAATTCATTCATTAATCCATGTGGGGTTTTAAATGCATTTCATAGCATATTGAAGATGTCTATATCTATACCTATTTCTGTTTTGATGAGTTTCATTTTTCTGCTAAAATTGACTGAGTTCAAGTATGCAGGTACAATTACCTCTTCTTACTGATTTATATAAGATGTAACTGGCTGGGCGTGGTGGCTCACGCCTGTAATCCCAGCACTTTGGGAGGCCGAGGCGGGTGGATCACGAGGTCAGGAGTTCGAGACCAGCCTGGCCAATATGGTGAAACCCCGTCTCTACTAAAAATACAAAAATTAGCTGGGCGTAGTGGTGTATGCCTGTAGTCCCAGCTACTCAGGAGGCTGAGGCAGAAGAATCACTTGAACCCAGGAGGCAAAGGTTGCAGTGAGCCGAGATCGTGCCACTGCACTCCAGCCTGGGCAAAACAGCGAGACTCCGTCTCAAAAAAAAAAAAAAAAAAAAGACTATAGTTAAAGATGTAACCCATATCACTGGCCTTATTAGTACTATGCTGTCAGCCTGTGCAAAGTGGTTTTCATAGAGTTGACCAGTGACATTCTAGATTAGCACCAATAGAAATATAATGTGGTTTTAGCTGGGCATAGTAGTGAGCACTTGTAGTCCCAGCTACTCCTGGGGCTGAAACAGGAGAATCCCTTGAGCCCAGGAGTTCAAGGCCTGACGGGGCAGACTATTATTTTAGTGAGGCCACATCTCTAAAAATAATGATAATTTCTAAAAATTATAAAGACATATAATGTAATTTTAAATGTTCTAGTAGCCACATTTAAAAAGTTAAAATTAACAGGTCAAATAGTTTTAAATTTTATTTAACCCAGCACATCCAAAATGTTATCATTTCAACATGTAACTTAAAAAAATTATTAACGGCCGGGCATGGTGGCTCACACCTGTAATCCCTGCACTTTGGGAGGCCGAGGCAGGCAGCTCACTTGAGGTCAGGAGTTCGAGACCAGCCTGGCCAACATGGTGAAAACCTATCTCTACTAAAAATACAAAAATTAGGCTGGGCATGGTGGCTCACACCTGTAATCCCAGCACTTTGGGAGGCCAAGGTGGGTGGATCACCTGAGGTCAGGTGTTCAAGACCAGCCTGGCCAACATGGTGAATGAATCCTTGTCTCTACTAAAAATACAAAAATTAGCCGGGCCTGGTGGTACACACGTGTAATCCCAGCTACTCAGGAGTCTGAGGCAGGAGAATCGCTTGAACTCGGGAGGCAGAGGTTGCAGTGAGCCGAGATTGCACAACTGCACTCCAGCCTGCGTAACAGGGTGAGACTTTGTCTCAAAAAATAAAAATAAAAATAAATACAAATAAAAATACAAAAATTAGCCAGACATGCTCACTTGAACCCAGGAGGCAGAGGTTGCAGTGAGCCAAGATCGTGCCACTGAACCCCAGCCTCGGTGACAGAGTGAGACTCTGCCTCAAAAAAAAAAAAGTTATTAATGAAATACTTTGCCATCTTTTTTATAGTAACTTTTATACAAATCCAGTACATCTCAATTCTAATTAGCCACCATACTTCAAGAGCTCAATGATAGTAATATGTAGCTAGTGGCTTCCATGTTGGACAGCAGTTCTAGACCTTCAAACATAAGGAGTACCTTCCTCCTCATAAATTTCCATAGTCTGTCTATACTGACTTAGCAGACAAATTTCCTAATAAATGCAAAAGAAGCAGTGATGTTCATCACAGCAAGCCCTAATTATACTGTTTCATGTTAAGGTCAGTTTTAATTTTAGTTTCCTTGTCAGAAACTTCTTAGGATTTTTTTTTCCTTTATTAATTTCTTTTGATTTCTTTTTGTTTTGTTTTGTTTTTTGAGACAGGGTCTCGCTCTGTTGCCTGGCTGGAGTGCAGTGGCTGCAACCTCTGCCTCCCAGGTTCAAGCGATTCTCCTGCCTCAGCCTTCTGAGTAGCTGGGATTATAGGCCGTGCCACCACAACTGGCTAATTTTTGCATTTTTGGTAGGGATGGAGTTTCACCAGGTTGGCCAGGCTGCTCTCAAACTCCTGACCTCAGGTGATCCACCCTCCTCAGCCTCCCAAAGTGCTGGGATTACAGGCGTGAGCCACCATGCCTGGCCTCTCTTGATTTCTTGACATATATGCTCAGTTGAGTTACATTCCGTCTAGCAATGTTGGGTTATTTTATTACTTGTCTTCTATCCTTCCTCTAGTTTCATACCCCACTAATATATCTTCTCTTATTTTCGCTAGACCACTCTCTCTAAATGAGATAAGATCTTTAAATTTCTCTTATCAAAATAAAAAACACATGCTAGTGTTAAAATATTAATGAGCACAGAATTGTAAAAATTAAAATTAACAGTAAAATTGTTCTGTATCCTAATTGTGGTTGTCATTAAAATCCATAAAACTGCACATATACTCACAAATGGAAAAAAAAAGAACTTGGTTAAGTACTATGAATTGAAGTTTTTATTTTATTTGACTAGAAGAAAGACCTTTGGCTGAGTTACTGGAAAAATATTCCTACCTATAAAGTGCAAACTCAATCCCCAATAATTACTTATCAAAAAACGTCTATATTCTTCCTTTCTCCACTAACAAAATGGTTAATTTTGGATCATGAATATGTTTCATCTTATTCTCTGCTTTGAATTATATTTCATCCAGAAAATGAATGAGGTAAAAAGTCATATAAAATATATCTGGCTTCAGATACATCTTGGTTGTTTTTGTTTTTAACTTTTAGTTTGTAGTTAGGAGTTTTATTCAGCCCATAGAAAAAGACTTATACAGGGAAGTCAGCAGGAGTGGCAGGAATAGCTAGTATTCTGACAGTGGCAGAATTTTGCAGGAAGAGGCTCATGTTGATAAGTATCAGTTATCTTGAAAATCAACACATGCGACTAGCTAGAAATACCTAAGTCACCTAATGTAGATACTAGATAAATAATTTAGATATCTGGAATACTAAGATATGCCTACTGGGCTTCTGGAAAAGTTTTCTTTTTCTTCTTTTCTTTTGCCTTTTTTTTTTTTTTTTAAGACAAAATCCCCTTCTGTTTCCTAGGGTGGAGTGCAGTAGCATGAAATGGCTCGCTGCTGCCTTGATCTCCCAGACTCAAGCTATCCTCCCACCTCAGCCTCCCAAGTAGCTGATACTACAGGTGCATGCTACTACACCTGGCTAATTTTTTAAAAATTATTTTTTTGTAGAGACACAGGGTCTTACTATGTTGCCCAGGCTGGTCTTGAACTGCTGGGCTCAAGCGATCCTTCCAGCTCAGCCTCCCAAAGTGTTAAGATAATAGATGTGGGCCACCACGCCTGGTCAAAACAGTTTTCCTTAGTAAAGCAAATTACTACAGGCCTCATGCTCATATCCTATTACATCATAATGAACAGTGATATACATATATAGGATTGGCTCAGGTACCATAGTGGAACTGGTGAACATTTTTTAGTGGGTAACACTATAGAGATACTTTTAAAGTTTTTTCATGTATTATCTGTTTTATTGTCTTCTCAGCACTTCTCAAACATCTTATTTGTTTTTGTTTACTGACAGCTTCCCACCTCTAAAGCATGTAAGTTCCATGAGAACAGAGACTTGGCCTCTTTTATTTACTGCTATATTCCCAGCACCTAAAACCATGCCTTGTATATAATGGCTGCTCAGTAAATATTTGCAGAAGAATGAATGATTCTTGTTTTTACAGATTCATCAATAGACAGATAACTGTCAGCCAAGAAGAAGTATAGGTATACTGCAGAGATATTGCAAGTTTGGTTCCTAACCACTGCAATAAAAAGTCACACAAGTTTTTTGGTTTCCCAGTGCATGTAAAAGTTACATTTATACTATACTGTAGTCTATTATGTATGCAATAACATTATGTCTAAAAATAATGCACATACCTAAATTTTAAAATACTTTATTGCTAAAAAGTGCTAAAATCATCTGAGCCTTCAGGGCGTCCTGATATTTTTTTCGTGGAGGGTCTTGGCCTCAGTGTTGATGGCTGCTGATCAGGGTGGTTGTTGCTGACAGCTGGGGTGGCTGTGGCGATTTCTTAAAGATAACAATGAAGTTTGCTGCATTGATTGACTCTTCCTTTCACAAAAGATTTCTCTGTAGCAGGCAATGCTGTTTGATAGCATTTTACCCATAGTAGGACTTCTTTGAAAGTTAGAGTCAGTCGTCTTAAACCCTGTCACTTGCTGTATCAACTAAACTTATGGAATATTCCATATCCTTTGTTATCATTTCAACAATGTTCACAGCATCTTCTTCAGGAGTAGATTTTGATTCTGTCTCGAGAAACCATTTTCTTTGTTTCTCCATAACAAGCAGTTGCCTCATACGTTCAAGTTTTATTATGAGGTTGCAGCAGTTCAGTCCCATCTTCAGGCTCCCCTTCTAATTCTAGTTCTCTTGCTGTTTCTACATCTGCAGCAACTTCCTCCACTGAATTTTTGAATCCCACCAAGCCATCCATGAGCATTGGAGTCCACACCTTCCAAACTCCTGTTACTATTGGTATTTTGACCTCCTGCCATGAATCACAAATGTCGTTGGTGGCATGTAGAATGGTGACCTTTTCCAGAAAGTTTTCAATTGATTTTGCCTAGATCCATCAGAGGAGTCACTATGGCAGCTATAGCCTTATGAAATGTATTTCTGAAATAGTAAGATTTGAAAGTGTAAATTACTCCTTGAGCTATAGGCTTCAGAATGGATGTTGTGTTCACAGGCGTGAAAACAGCATTCATTTCTTTGTATATCTCCATAAGAGCTCTTGGGTGACTAGGTGCATTGTCAGTGAGCAGTAATATTTTGAAAGGAATCTCTTTCTGAGCTTGTTTTCTGGACTTAAAATACTCAGTAAATCATGCTGGAAACAGATGTGCCGTCATCCAGGCTTTGTTTTTCCATTGATAAAGCACAGGCAGGGTAGATTTAGCATAATTCTTAAGGGCCCTAGGATTTTTGGAATGGTGAGTGAGCATTGGCTTCAGCTTAAAGACAACAGCTACATTAGCCCTTCCAAGAGAGTCAGCCTGTCCTTTGAAGCTTTGAAGCCAGGCATTGACTTCTCTTCTCTAGTTATGAAAGTCCTAGATGGCATCTTCTAATAGAAGGCTTTTTTGTCTCCATTGCCAATCTGTTGTTTAGCATAGCCACCTTTATCAATGATCTTAGCTAGGTCTTCGGAATAACTCACTGCAGCACTTGCATTTCTCCATCAGCTCTTGCTACTTCATCTTACACTTTTATGTCATGGAGATGACTACTTTCTTTAAACCTCATGAGCCAACCTCTGCCAACTTCCAGCTTTTCTTCTGCAGCTTTCTTGCCTCTCTCAGCCTTCGTAGAATTGAAGAGAGTTTAGGGCCTTGCTCTAGATTACGTTTTGGCGTAAGGGCATGTTGTGGCAGGTTTTGTCTTCTACCCAGGCCACAAGAACTTCATCTCAGCAGTAGGCTGTTTTGCTTGCTTTATCATTTGCGTGTTCACTGGTGTAACACTTTAAATTTCCTTCAAGAACTTTTCCTGGTTGGGCATGGTGGCTCATTCCTGTAGTCCTAGCTTGGAAAGCTGGTGGGAGGATCACTTGAGCCCAGGAGTTCAAGGCAGCAGTGAGCTATAATTGCACAGCTGCACTCCAGTCTGCAGAGTGAGATCCTGTCTCCTTAAAAAAAAAAAAAAAAAAGGAAGAAAACCTTTTTCTTTGCATTCACAACTTGGGTAACTGGCACAAAAGGCCTAGCTTTTGACCTGTCTTGGCTTTCAACATGCCCTCCTCACTAATCATCTCTAGATTTTTATTTAAGGTAGGAAATGTGCAGCTCTTCCTTTCACTTTTGAACACTTAGTGGTCAGCACAGGGTTAATTGGCCTAATTTTTGTTTATTGTGTCTCGGGGAAAGGAAAGAGAGGGAGAGAGATGGAAGAACAGCTGATGGATGGAGCAGTTAGAACACACACAACATTTATTGATTAGATTCTCCATCTTACGTGAGTGTGGTTCATGGCACCCCAAAACAATTACAGTAGTAACATCCAAGATCACAGATCACTATGACAGATATAATAATAATGAAAAATTGGAAATATTATGAGAATTACCAAAGCGTGACATAAAGACAAGAAGTGAGCACATGCTGTTGGAAAAATGGTACTAATAGACTTGCTAAACACAGGACTGCCACCAATCTTCAATTTGTAAAAAATGAATATCTGTAATGTGCAATAAAATAATGTATACCTGTATCATATTCCCTGTGCATCTGCTTAGTACACTTTAAAGACTGTTAATGGTGATGATGATAAAAGCCACACATTATTTATTCATCAGTTGTCAGAATGTTCATTTGTTTATTTTACTGAGTCATCCTTCAAATAAGAGGAAAACAGCATGTTCTTTCAAAGAATACTGTCTGCGAAGCAAGGGTACTTCTCAGATCTAGGAGCAGGAGAATGAGAAAAGCTGAAATGACAAGCCCTGTATTATTTTTGAAGAAGAGCTGTGTAGTATTTTTTATGAATAGCCATTTGTAAACCAGCCTAAATAATGAAATTGTGGGAGTTTAGAATAATGTCCCAGTACATTAGGTCAATTATATGGTCAGAAGCCCCAAACAAATATTGAGTGTATTCTCATTATGATTTTGTTTTCTGAAGTTAAGTGGAATGATTTATATGCTTATCTTCTGTTGCATCTTAAAACGATATATTATTAGTAGGCAAATGCAGAGGTTGTGTGGTTGTATAAGTTATTTATTACTCTGACTTCTCAAGCAACAGGGCAAGAATGGACATGTTTTTCTAAAATAAGACTTTCTCCATCTTACATGGGTGTAGTTCCTGGCACCCCAAAACAAAGCTGGGGCCGGGTGTGGTGGCTCACGCCTATAATTTCAACACTTTGTGAGGCTGAGGTAGGTGGATCATCTGAGGCCAGGAGTTCGAGACCAGCCTGGCCAACATGGTGAAACCGCATCTCTACTAAAAATACAAAAATTATCTGGGTGTCGTGTGCACACCTGTAATCCCAGCTACTTGGGAGGCTGAGGCAAGAGAATCACTTGAACCCAGGAGGCAGAGGTTTCAATGAGCCGAGATCGTGCCACTGCACTCCAGCCTGGGCGACAGAGAGAGACTCCCATCTCAAAACAAAACAAAGGTGGGTGTCTTGAGTGCCTTTTGAGTATAGGCCTTCAGACTTTCTGAGGATTGGGAAAGCATTTTTTTTTAACCTTAAAATATTTATTGAATAAAGAATGGCAAGATCAGAAAAATAAGCTCTAGTTAGGATTTGATGTGGGGCTTCATTCTCAGCTCTGTTGCTACCTCCTTTTATGATCTTCAGTGGTCTCTTTTCCTATTCAAACCCCAGTTTCCTTATTTATAAGGAGTTAATGAGGAGAACAGACTTAATATTCTCTAAAGATTCTTTCAGTTCTAAAAACTTAATGATTCAAGCAGGTTGCCTGTGAAAAACAATGCATTTCTTCCAAAAGAGGGTGCTGTGGTATTTCTCAGTACTTTAGCATCTTCTTGAAAGGAACTGAACAATGGTAGAATCTCAGCTTAATTTTGTGTCTTCAGACTCCCGACCTTTGAGAAATAGTGTCTAATTCCTTCCTTTATTTAGATGAGGTGCTATAAACCAATTCCTGATGTTACTGACACTTTAAGTAAGTTTCAAAGAAAAAAACAAAAAATACACATAATTTTACCAGGCAAATATAGACAGTTTTGTCAGATGTGGTGGCTCCCAGCACTGCAGGAGGATCACTTGAGGCTGGTAATTTGAAACCAGCCTAAGTAACAAAGTGACCCTGACTCTAAAAAAAGAAATTAAAAATTATCTAGGAATGATGGCGTCTGCCTATAGTCCTAGCTGTTTTGTCGGCTTGGAGGCGGGAGGATTGCTTGAGCCCAGGAATTCCAGGTTTCAGTGAGCTATGATTGAGCAATTATTTCACCAGTGCACTCCAGCCCAGGTGACAGAGTAAGACTGTATCTCTCTCTTTTTTTTTTTCTTGCGGGGACAAGGTCTCACTCTGTCGCCCAGACTAGAATGCAGTGGCGTGATCTCGGCTCACCACAGCCTCCACCTCCTGGGTTCAAGCAATTCTCCTGCCTCAGCCTCCTGAGTAGTTTGGATTACAGGTGCCCGCCACCACGCCTGGCTAATTTTTGTATTTTTAGTAGAGACGGGGTTTCACCACGTTGGCCAGCCTGGTCTTGAACTCCTGACCTCAAGTGATCCACCCGCCTCGGCCTCCCAAAGTGCTGGGATTATAGGCATGAGCCACCACACCCAACCGTAAGACTATATCTATTATATATTTATATATATTTATATAATATATAATATAAATATATATATTTTTTATATATTTATATATAAAAATTATATAGAATATATATTTATAAATATAAATATAGTATATATAAATTATATATACTATATTTCTATTTATATATAATGTATATTTATATATAATATTCATATTATATATACTTATATATATTTTATATATATATGGAGAGAAGGAGGGAGAGAGATAGTTTTAACGTTTTGATGTATTTTCACTCTTATTCAACTTCTTCCTGTAAAATTGAGAAAATATATAAATTATGTGTGCGTGTGTGTCATTTTATTTGTTTTTGTCTTTTTCTTTTCTGTTTTTTTTTTTTTTTTTTTTTTTTTTTGACAAGGTCTTGTTCTGTTGCCCAGGCTGGAATAGAGTGGCATGATCACAGGCCACTGCATTCTCAACCTCCTGGGCTCAAGCAATCCTCCTGCCTCAGCCCTTGAGTAGCTGGGACCAGAGGCACGTGCCACCACACCTGGCTAATTTTTTTTATTTTTAGTAGAGATTTTTAGTGATATACCTCACTATGTTGTCCACGCTGGTATGTCACATTTTATTTATCCATTCATCAGTTGAGTTGTTCCTACTTTTTGGCCATAATGAATAATATTACTGTATGAACATTTTTGTGCCTGTTCTTGTGTTGACATGTGTTTTTATTTCTCTTCAGTATACGTGTACGAGTAGAATTGTCAGTTCATATAGTAACTCTCCTATTAGGTTTTTGAGAAACTGTCAGACATTTTTCTCCAAAGGGCTGTACCATTCTACATTCTCACCAGTAGTGTATAAAGGATCTAATTTCTCCATATCCTTGCTAGCACTTGTTGTTAACTGTCTTTTTTATTATAGTCATACTAATAGTTGTGAAGTGGTATCGCAAGTGATTTTTGACTTGTATTTCCCTGATGGCTAATGATGTTGAGCATCTTTTAATATGCTTATTAGCCATTTGTGTATATTCTATGGAGAAATGTCCATTCAGATCCTTTGCCTATTTTTAAATTGGATTAATTTTCTTTTATTATTGAATTGTAAGAGTTCTTTATGCATTTTGGATATTAGGTCCTTATCAGATACATATTTGCAAAATGTTCCTCCCATTCTGTTTTTGGCTTCATTTTCTTGAAGATGACTTTTGAAGCACGAAAGTTTTTAATTGTGATGATGTCCAATCTATTTTTTTTTCTTTCATAACTTGTCCTTTTGGTTTTGTACTTTAAGAAACCATTGTCTAGGGTGGGCGCAGTGGCTCACGCCTGTAATCCCAGCACTTTGGGAGGCCAAGGTGGGCAGATCACCTGAGGTCAGCAGTTCTAGACCAGCCTTGCCAACATGGTGAAACCCCATCTCTACTGAAAATACAAAAATTAACCTGGCGTGGTGGCAGGCATCTGTAATCCCAGCTATTTGGGAGGCTAAGGCAGGAGAATCACTTGAACCTGGGAGGCAAAAGTTGAAGTGAACCAAGATGGTGTCACTGCACTCCGGCCTGGGTAACAGAGCAAGACTCTGTCTCAAAAAAAAAAAAAAAAGACACAAAAGAAACCATTGTCTAATCCAAAGTAACAATGATTTACATCTTTTTTTTTCTAAGAGTTTTATAGTTTTACATTTAGGTTTTTTTCTCTTTGAGTTGATTTTTGTACATGGTATGAGTCCAACTTCACTTGTTAGTATATGGATATCTAGTTGTCCTGGCACTATTTGTTGAAAAGACTATTTTTCCCCTACTTGAATTGTCTTGGTACCCTTCTTAAAAATGAATTCACCATAAATTTGAAGGTTTATTTCTGGACTCTCAATTTTATTCCATTGATCTGTTTGTCTGTCTTTATGCTAGTACCACACAGTCTTAATTAGTGTAGCTTTGTAGCAAGTTTTGAAGTCAAAGTGTGGGTCCTCCAACTTTGTTCCTTTTCTAAGTTTTGGCTATTCTTAGCCCCTTGAATTTCCATGTGAATTTTAGAATCAGTTTGTCAATTTCTACAAAGAAGCCAGCAGAGATTTTGATAGAAGTTACATTAAATCTGGGGTATGTTGTTTTAATTTGCATTTAAAAAATAAATAATGGGGCTAACTTTTTTCAAATGTTTGTTAACAGTTTTAGTTTCTTCGGCAAATTCATATCGTTTCTGTAAGCCAGGAAATTCCTGACACCCTCCTATCAAGCTGAAGAAACAAGAAACAGAAAAGAGCTGGACATGGTGGCTCATGCATGTAATCGCAGTACTTTGGGAAGCCAAGGTGGGAGGATCACTTGAGCTTAGGAGTTTGAGACCAGCCTGGGCAACATAGTAAGACCCTGTCTCTACAAAAAAAATTTAAAAATTGGCTGGGTGTGGTGGTGTGCACTTGTAGTCCCAGCTATTATGGATGCTGAGGTGGGAGGATCACTTGAGCCCAGGAGGTCAAGGCTGCAGTAAACTGTTCTTGTGCCACTGCATAGTAGCCTGGGCAACAGAGCAAGATCCTATCTCAAAAAAAAAAAAAAAAAAAACCAACAACAAAACACAACAGAACACTGATTGTACTTTTTTTTTTTTTTTTTTTTGAGACAAGAGTCTTGCTCTGTTGCCCAGGCTGGAATGCAGTGGCGTGATCTCAGCTCACTGCAACTTCCGCCTCCTGAGTTTAAGCCATTCTCCTGCCTCAGCCTCTCGAGTAGTTTGGATTACAGGTGCCACCACCACGCCCAGCTAATTTTTGTATGTTTAGTAGAGACGGGGTTTCACCAGGGGTTGATCAGGCTGGTCTTGAACTCCTTTCCTTAAGTGATCTGCCCACCTTAGCCTCCCAAAGTGCTGGGATTACAGGCATGAGCCACCACGCCTGGCTGATTGTACTTTTAAGTACTAAGGAGTTTAGAGCCCCAGATATTCTATGTGGACATCATGATGCTCATGTTTGTTTGCTTTAATAAGACTCTGGTACAAAGGGTCACATTTTCATAGAAGCTACACTTTTTCAGTTCCAAGAGCGAATAAAGACAGGCAGCCCTCTAATCTATAAAAATTGAAAGTCGATGGCTCAGGGTTAGGGCCATTTCTTGGTAATGTTGAGATGGTTTGGCTGGTCTAGAACAAATATATACAGGAGAACTTGGAAGTGTTGGCCACCTTCATGGCCTTGAAGACCTTAGCTCTGCACACCATGCTGTGGCCTTACTCCTGTCCTGCGATCAGATAGGGCATGCCCGGCCAGTAAGGTTCTCTATACAGTCTGCAACCACTGGTGTTTCCCAGTCCACTGCCTGCCAGGAATGTGACTGCAGCAGAGGAAGG
This sequence comes from Symphalangus syndactylus, assembly GCF_028878055.3. Classification (NCBI taxonomy): domain Eukaryota; kingdom Metazoa; phylum Chordata; class Mammalia; order Primates; family Hylobatidae; genus Symphalangus; species Symphalangus syndactylus. The sequence goes on along the minus strand of NC_072431.2, from coordinate 19,081,015 downwards.
CAGTCAAGAACATGGTGCATGTGGCCGAGCCCCTTAGGAGTCTCTGCATGGCAGAAACGTGCCCACCTCAGGGTGGGGCCTTCTGCTGCCTTCCTACTCAGATTTTCTAAGCCCATTCTGTAAAATTAATAGCAAGCTAAAGGTAGGTGAGATAGGCCTATGGAGACATTTTTTCTACAAAGGGACATGCAGCATTTATGAAAACTGTTGGCCCACATGTGACAGTGTTTAGGTCCTGAGTACTTGAAAAGTATTTGGTAGCCACTCAAAAAGCATACCTTGCCCCTTACCTGCGTGATTTGGATTTGCTTTCCTTCTCTAAGTGACCATGACATTTGAGGGTGCCTAATGGCACCCTACATGTTGGACACAGCTTCATGCATTGGTTAGAGATAGGCTAGTACTGAGAAATTTATAACATTGCTAGTTAATTTACTGCCAAATTCTTGTATGCCTACTTAATATTTGCTTGTATCAAAATACACACACCTCTCTATTGCCTAGAGAGTAGAGGTGTCAGTTTCTGGAAACATTGCAGAAAAACTTTCCTAGCTTTCCATGTGGTAGCTTCCCACATGGACTCTATTTTTTGAATTGTTTGTTTTTTTTTTCCACCAGGCAGGAAATGGCTAGAAAAAAGTTTCTTAAATTTAGAAGGTCTTAAAGTCTACTTGTCTAAATTCCCTGCCACCATCTTCACACAACTGCTTTCTCTGTGTGTTGTCTCTTTTTGTCTCAAAAGGTCATTGGATTTAATACCCACATGGGTAGTCTAGGAGGATCTCATCTTGAGTCCTTAATTTGATTGCATTTGAAAAGATCCTCTTCCCAAATAAGGTCACATTCACAAGTTCTGGGTGTTAGGACATAAACATATATTTTTGAAGTTCACCCTTCAACCCATTATACCACCATGTCCCCTATCTCACTTTCCTTTCTACCAGATTCACTTTACAACACTCCAAATAAGGAGTTTCAGGTTTGTAGTCATGACACATTCGTCATTTTATGTCAATATATGCTGTTTATGAACAACTCTAAAGGTTAAAAATTATTCCTTATATTGAGCAAAATCTATCCTGGCATAATATTTGAGAACACATTCTAGATCTCTCCTGCACAGTTAATAGGGGATAAGAAAGACTAGTCCCATGATTCTCAGGTTGAGGGAGAATAACACATGCACTGCTTCTCCACCATTCTGACACGGCGTTATAGGAGGTGTAGGATCCTCTCTAACACCAGCCCTGGCAAAACCTCAGACTTAATGAACAATTCATGACATTGTGAGCCAGTTGTGATGGAAATGTAATGAATCCCCTCCAGGAGGGTTGGGAGCAAACAAAAAAGATTGAGGAACAACAATTTCAGTCTTCCTCATTATAGCCATTCAGATGAAGACAACTACTATGTTTTCCTGAGTCTGTTCTTTTCCAAGATCAACACCTTTAATTTTAATTATTCCCCTATGACATGGCTTTTATTCTATTCATTCAGCAAGTATTTATTGAGGGCCTAATATGTGCCAGGCAGTCTAGTAGGTATTAGAATGATGCAGGGATGAGTATCCTAGAATCCATGTCATCTAAGATTATAATCTGGGGGAGGATGTAAACAAATAAATTGCAAGACACTGTGATAAGTATTTGGATAATGTTAAGTATAGGATTTAAGGGAGCACAAGCAGAGATTCCTAAGCCAGTGTTAAAGACCCAAAGATCAACAAGAGAGGAGGGAGGCAGGACAGATTCACATTCCAGGCAGAGGGAGCAGCCAGTACAAATGCCCACAAGTTGTAGTGGATATTAGCTGGGTTTCTAGCAGCCCAGCATCCTCATCCATCCACTTCCATAGGGGAGAATGCAAGGTGGTTCCAGGCAATTGTGCAGGACTGGGATTAGGGTAAGGAGAGTGAGGTACTTGACTCAGCTGTAACATTTAAGGGGATATCAAAAAACTTATAATTAAAGAATATTTTAATGCATTGTTTATTAAAATATAATTGATGCAAAAAAATCCATGATGAATAAAATATCAAAACTTTAAAGAAAGACATGATCAGTATAATTGGTTTTCCCTTTTGCCTCAAGCTCTAATATGGCTTGGTATGGCACTGCTGTTGATTCTTTCTTTAAATATTTCTATTGTATTTCAACATGGATTTTTTTTCATTAATTTTGATTTTTTGAAATATTGTTTGTCTTGATTGGGGAGTTTGTTGGTGCTCCTTTAAGTTTTGTGCCAAAAACGAGTGCGTTAGTCACCTCACCCTGGCCCCAGCCCTACAACTAGGACATACACACAAAGTCTATGCTTGGCCAGTTGTGCTGTCTCCTGGGGCTTTGACTCTGGAGCATAAATGTGGTTAGAGACATTTCACAGTGGCAGCAGCAGAGGTTAGTATCCTACTATGACCTGGCCTCCCATGGTCATGCCCATTTTCTGAGTGGTTGTTCTGGTATTCAAGAACCATATTTTCTTTGTTTTTGAAAATCACAGTCATGTTTGTTTATCTTCAGACTTCTATTCTTCCCATTCTCCCTTCTTTACAGATAACCAGTAGTGGTTGTATATTAATATATGCAAGCTTTCTTTTTGGTATCTGAGGACGAAATTTATCCAGGTATAGCAAAATGAATTCATCGGAAGTAACTATTTTTTTCAGTCACTTCACTTGTCTTGTACTTCTTTTCCCATTTAATCTTTCTCCACCATTTCCACCTGAACGTAACCTTGAAGATTTATTTTTAGTTGTCATTTCTTAATATTATATTCACCTCTCCAAACACAAAAATACTTTCTGTTATCTTTAGCTTAAGAAGAAGGATAATAACCGTCACTGAACCTGAACACATGAACAACAGAGATTAAAGGATGCCAGGTTCAGAGGTCCTCACTAAAAGCAAGCACCAGAGGCATCCATAAAGAAAACAATGTTCACCAAGAAACAACTGGAAGATTTAGAGATGTTATTCATTAAGAACCCATACCCAAACTCCAGTCTTTAGAAAGAATGGCCTCAAAAACTGGCATCTCTCCAACAGTACTACAGATTTAATTCAAGAACCTCAGAGCAAAACTCAAGAAATGAAAATACAACCATATTCAATAAAAACAACAGAAGACTCAACAATAACAATTAGGGAAGAGTGGAGAGAAATATTGGCACACCACCCAGATCCACTACTGGTGCCAGCCCTGCCTCTCCAATTTCTATAAATCATCTGGCACCTTCAGTCCAAGTTAGCATGTCCCAGTTTTAAGGTCCACACAGATAACTCTGTTGGCCATAGAATACCCTATTATGGCTACTGCCAAGACCATAATATATACTACCCCTTCCCCATTTTGGACTCCCAAGTTCTTTGCCCAAGTCCTGATTCTTTGGTCTCTTCACCTAGGTAGAACTTAACTGGCAGTTCTGACTTGCAAGAGAGAAAAACAATAGAGTAGCCAAAAATTATTTACCTCATGCTGGGCATTACCTTTCCTGATAGTTTACTGAGTTTGTGCCACTCTTCACATTTATCCTGTAATAAATGAATCTCTACCTGTTTTTGTTTTGTTGCTTCTCTCCATTTTTCCCCATCAGAGTCAGTTATATTATAATTTTGTTTTTGAAGCCTTACCTTCTGTCTGTCTGGGGTTACACTCCCCGTTACAGTATCTGGCTTAGAATTACCTATCCTACCTCTGAATGCTTGAAATTTACTCTCTTAGGGTCAAGGTTCCAGGTTTCCTTTGCTATTACAACACCGAAGCTAACTAGCATACTGTCTTCTTATAAAACTCTTGTCACCCCACATCACTTACAGTTTCCTTCTTGTCAGTCATTATAGTCTTGGATAGCAGTTCTCTTTGTTGTTTTCTCCACTTTCTGAGAAATGAAATTGTCGATGTGGTATCACCTTATCAGGTGCTCTTTTTTTTTCTTTTTTTTTACCAGAATGAAACCTCTCCCCAATGCTGGGAGAGGTGACGTTTCCCGTTACTACTGTATATTGTGTCTATATCTGTTTTGTAATCTGTATTAGGAAATCATCACTATATCAACCACAACAGTATCACTAGAATAGAACATACTTTACTAATGTCGTGAGCCGTAGTGACACTTGCCTCCCTGTATTAACCTTCTAAGTGTACTTTAGACTTTAACTTTTTTTTTTTTTTTGAGATGGAGTCTTACCCTCTCGCCCAGGCTGGAGTGCAGTGGTATGATCTCGGCTCACTGCAACCTCCGCCTCCCGGGTTCAAGCAATTCCCCCGCCTCAGCCTCCCAAATAGCTGGGATTACAGGTGCGCGCCACTATGCCTGGCTAATTTTTTTGTATTTTTAGTAGAGATGAGGTTTCACTGTGTTAGCCAGGATGGTCTTGAACTCCTGACCTCGTGATCCGCCTGCCTCAGCCTCCCGAAGTGCTGGGATTACAGGCATGAGCCACTGCACCCGGCCTAGACTTTAACTTCTAAGTGTATATTGTTCAGATTCCAGAGATTGTTATTAGGAATAAGGCCAGTAGCTTATTTTCCATCACTTGAGTTTTTGCTGATAAATTATTAGAAGACTCTACTACTAAATAATAATTTTAGGCATCATAGCAGCACCTCTAGTACCTCTGTATGGGAGTTCTGCTCAGTTTTAGATAATCTTATGAGATTTTAAACTCTATCCTATCACTGGCTTTAATGCTGTCATATACCTAATAAGGAAAGTGATACATTCCTTTCTTTCTCTCTCATTTCCTTAAAGGCATGGCGGACCTAGAGGAGATGAACACTTAAGGAACCTGAGCAAGTGGCATACTGTTTATCTTTTAGCTAGCATTGTAAAGCCAGAGATATGAATCATAGGGGAAAGAAAGGATAGAAAAAGAGCAATGCTTCTTTAAAAATAGAGAACTTTTTTTTAAGTTCCACCTAGTGTCATCATAATACTATATATATCTAGAGATATTCTCTATCATAGGAGCCAAAATTTGTCTTAAATCAGATAAATATCTAAATTAACAAGGACAGATTTTATTTAGCAAATATTCATATAGAGCTTACTGTGGGACATATGTTCAAAGTGCTTTGTGAACAGTAATTTATTGAATACTTATAGGAAGTGGAATCTCCTATCAGATAGGAACTACTACCAGTTCCCATTTTACGAGTGGATGAGGAAAATGAGGCTTAGAGAGGCTAAGTAACATCCCTAAGGTTTCACAGCTAGTAAGGGGGGAGAGCTGGAATTTGAATTCAAGAAACCTGGCTCCAGAGTCTGTGCCCTAAACACTACTTATGCAGCCTCTCCAATATATTTTCTTCCTGAAGTTCCAATAGAGAATAATGATACAACTCATACTAGAAAATATCTAATGAGCATAAAATACTGTTTTTGTTTAAAACAACTAATTAAGGACTTTGTCAGATGTGTAACACTTTAACCTTCTTAGTTATAACTTGGCCAAAAGCCGCTTAGTTAAAACAATGTTCCTTCCACATTATTATTGTCTGCTTGGCCTCCCACCTATTTCCTAAGATTCAAATTAGACAGTTGGTGTCTAGCTCTTGTTTGTGTATTTTTGGCCATGAACTCCTTTTTTTTGGTCACATGTGTTCTGGGATTGTGGAAAGTTTATTGATTGTATCCAGGGTTAGACGAATGATGTCCTTTAATCTAATTCTCTTTTACCTTAATTATAGTTCTGACCTGCTAATTATTTCTACCTATCCATGTTCACATCCAATCTTCTCTTCCATGTAAGTGTTGCTAGTATCAGAAATTTTTTTCCATGTTTGCATGGGTTTTATTTTATTCTTTTCTAAATGTATTAATCTTTATTGTTTCAAGAGAAACTTTATTATAGTTAATATAGTATGATTTACCACATACATGTATTTACTAGGACTTCTGAATACATTTACTGAGAACTTGAATACGTTGGTGTAGGAGATTTTTCTCCTGTAATGACGGAAGCCCCAAGAAACTAAATCAGTAAACAAAAAGCTAAGGATTCTGTTTAATACCGCTTTTCTACCCAGCAGTTGGTGTATTTTTCTTTCTTTCGGGTTTTTTTTTTTTTTTTTTTTTTGAGATGGAGTTTTGCTCTTGTCGCCTAGGCTGGAGTGCAGTGGTGCGATCTCGGCTCACTACAACCTCTGCCTCCCAGGTTCAAGCGATTCTTCTGCCTCAGCCTCCCGAGTAGCTGGGATTACAGGTGTCTGCCACCATGCTCAGCTAATTTTTGTATTTTTAGTAGAGATGGGGTTTCACTATGGTGACCAGGCTGGTCTCCAACTCCTGAGCTCGGGTGATCCACCCACCTTGGCCTCCCAAAGTGCTGGGATTACAGGCGTGAGCCCCCGCACCCGGCCCACTTGGTATATTTTAAAATGTGTTTATGCTTTCCTTTTTGGTAGCCATGACTTCTCCCTGGCAACTGTACAACCTGTCTAATCTATAAATTATAGTGAAGATTAGAAAACAGCTTAGGGCTGGGCACAGTGACTCACACCTGTAAGCCCAGCACTTTGTGAGGCCAAGACGGGCAGATTGCTTGAGCTTAGGAGTTCAAGACCAGCCTGGGCAACATAACAAAACCCCATCTTTAAAAAATAAAATAAAATAAACAAACAAATGAGAAAAGAGCTTAAGAAGCATAGCTCCTAAATCACTTGCCTCTAGCCTAACCAAAGCTGTAACATTAAGTTTACACTAGACTTCTGGTGACCTAATGATACTTGTTATTACTCTCATAAAACCACCAGCTTAAGTATGTATATTTTACTGTAGTTGGTATAGATTCTAGCTTTCCTAGTCTGTGAAATATTTAATAAAGACCCTCTGTTGTTAATATTTGTGCCATGACGTTTCTCAAATTAACTATTTGGTGTTAGCCATGTAAACTTTCAAATACAAACATTCAATATTCATTAAATCTTTATTGACTCCTCATGTGCCAGGCTCTGTTCTAGGTACTATGACAGATGCAAAGATTAATAAAATGTAGTCCCTTCCTTTGTTTAGGGGTTTATAATCCCACAGATACCTAAATCGTTAATGTGTAGAATATTTACAAGGGCTGTAAGAAATGTTTAAGCAAAGAACTAAAACATTCATAGGCTAAGGAAAACTACTTTTAGCTAAGGAGGGATCAAATAATTCTTTATGGGGAAATTGGCATTTAATCTGGATCTTGGCAGGTTAGACTTTGATAATCAGATTTGGGGAGTGGAAGAGGGGCTGATTCCACTGTTCAGACAACAACACTGTTCAGATGGCACCACATAATAAAGTAGTACTTTGGAGATAGGCAGTGATGGGTTGGGGGGGAATAATAAATATTGCCTAACTTTGTTCTATTATCAAACTTGTAACTTTACTGTGACGAGATTTGAGGAGAAAGATAAAATTTAATACCCAATTGAAAATAGATGGTTAAACAAACAAGCAAAAATTATTATTATTATTATTATTTTATTATTTTTTGAGACAAGGTCTCTCTGTATCATCCAGGCTGGAGTGCAGTGGTGCAATCATGGCTCACTGCAGCCTCAAACTCCCAGGCTCAGGTGATCCTCCCACCTCAGCCTCCCAAGTAGCTGGGCCTAGAGACATGCGCTACCATGCCTGGCTAATTTTTGTATATTTTGAAGAGACGGGGTTTCACCATGTTGCCCAGGCTAGTCTTGAACTCCTAAGCTCAAGCGATCCACCCGCCTCTGTCTCCCAAAGTTCTGGGATACAGGTGTGAGCCACCATGCCTGGCCCCAACAAAAATTCTTACTGTCCTTGTGACATTGGTGGATTTTAGTTATCTCTAAAATGAGATTTCTTCCTTTTGATTATAAGAAATGGTTTTAATGGATTCTGCTTATTTTCCTTAAAAGTTACGTTAGCCAGGCGTCGTGGCTCACACCTGTAATCCCAGCACTTTGGGAGGCTGAGGTGGGTGGATCACGAGGTCAGATCAAGACCATCCTGGCCAACATGGTGAACCCCCGTCTCTACTAAAAATACAAAAAACTTAGTCGGGCGTGGTGGCAGGCACCTGTAGTCCCAGCTACTTGGGAGGCTGAGGCAGGAGAATGGCGAGAACCTGGGAGGCAGAGCTTGCAGTGAGCCGAGATTGCACCACTGCACTCCAGCCTGGGTGACAGAGCGTGACTCTATCTCAAAAAAAAACAACACATTGGCATAATGTCCCCTTAGAAGCATGGAAATCATCTGTGCTTTCCTTCATTCAGGTTTCTCCAGCTTGCACCTATAAATCTGAACCAGTCCATTAGCTTTTAATGTTCTTCCTCTTCCATCCTGATCTATCCTTACATAAGAGAACTCCCACCAAAAATATCCCTACTTCTCCTAGGGACTCTCTACTTCTCAGAGAGTCCCAGTTTATATCTTACAGCAAAATGAAATAAATAGGAATTTGGGCATAATTTAAACATTTTTTTAAAATTTTAGTTTAAAATTACAATTTTTTTCTTTATTGTTCATAGTTAAGTAACAAGCAATTTTTTTTTGTACAAGCCCATAGAAATATGTAACAGGTAATTTAAAGACTTAAAATCAGCCGGGTGCAGTGGCTCATGCTTGTAATCCCAGCACTTTGGGAGGCTGAGGTGGGTGGATCACGAAGTCAGGAGTTCAAGACCAGCCTGGCCAATATGGTGAAATCCCATCTCTACTAAAAATACAAAAATTAGCCGGGCGTGATGGCACACGCCTGTAGTCCCAGCTACTTGGGAGGCTGAGGCAGAAGAATCGCTTGAACCCAGGAAGTGGAGGTTGCAGTGAGCCAAGATCGTGCCACTGCACTCCAGCCTGGGCGACAGAGCAAGACTCTGTCTCAAAATAAATAAATAAATAAATAAATAAATAAATAAATAAATAAATGACTTAAAATCATAAGTGCTAGCTTTACAATATTAATTTTTAAAAGATAATAACCAGCCATTGAGCATTATTGCCTTCCCTTGTGTGTGAAAAAGAGAAAACAGAACATATAACTCTGAATAAATATAGAGTTAAAAAAATAATTTCAACTTCTGTTTTAGATTCTGGGGCTACATGTTGAGGTTTGTTACACAGATATATTGCATGGTGCTGAGGTTTGGATTATGAATGATACCCTCACCCAGGTAGTGAGCATAGTAACCAATAGTTAGTGTTTTCAACCCTTGCCTTCCTCCCTCCATCTCCCCGCTAGTAGTCCCAGTGTCCGTTGTTGCCATCTTTATATCCATGAATACCCAATGTTTATCTCATACTTATAAGTGAGAACATGCAGTATTTAGCTTTCTGTTCCTGTGTTAATTTGCATAGGATAATCGCCTCCTGCTGCATCCATGTTGCTGCAAAGGACATGATTTGTTCTTTTCTGTGGCCACATAGTATTCCATGGTGCATATGTACCACATTTTCTTTATCCAATCCACCATTGATGGGCATCTAGGTTGAGTCCATGTCTTTGCTATTGTGAATAGTGTTGTGATGAACATATGAGTGCATGTGTCTTTTTGGTAAAATGATTTTATTTTTAATATATACCCAGTAATGGGATTGCTGGGTTGAATGGTAGTTCTCTTTTAAGTTATTTGAAAAATCTCCAAACTGCTTTCCATGGTGACTGAACCAATTTATATTCCCACCAACAGTGTATGAGCCTTCCCTTTTCTCCACAGCCTTGCCAGCATCTGTTTTTTACTTTTTAATAATATCCATTCTGACTGGTATGAGATGGGATTTCATTATGGTTTTGATTTATAGTTTTCTGATGATTAGCGATATTGAGCATGTTTTCATGTTTGTTGCCCACTTGTATGTCTTCTTTTGAGAAGTGTCTATTCATGTCTTTTGCCCGCTTTGTAATGGGACTATTTTTTTTGCTTCTTAAATTGCTTAAGCTCCTTATAAATTCCTGGATATTAGATTTTTGTTGGATGTATAGTTTGCGATTATTTTCTCCTGTTTGTAGGTTATCTGTTTCTTCTGTTAATAGTTTCTTTTGTCATGCAGAAGCTCTTTAGTTTAATTAGGTACCACTTGTTGATTTTTGTTTTTGTTGCAGTTGCTTTTGAGGACTTAGTCATAAATTCTTTCTGAAGGCCAGTGTCCAGAATGGTGTTTACTAGGTTTTCTTTTAGGATTTCTATAGTTTGAGGTTTTATGTTTAAATCTTTAATCCATCTTGACTTAATTTTTGTATATGGTGAAAGGTAAAGGTCCAGTTTCATTCTTCTGCTATGACTGGCCAGCTATCCCAGCACCATTTATTGAATAGGGAGTCTTTTCCCCATTAATGCTGGTATTTTAAAAGGGCATGAAGATGTTAGCCTATAGTATGCCAGCCTTTTCATTTCAGTTACTCCCCACCCCTCATAAAATACTTTGTTTACATTGTGCCCTGTAGATGGCAGTACTTATATGAAAAACGTAAGTTTAGAAAGAGCTTTGAGAATGATTAGCAGGTGGGGTCTTTAATGAGTAAGGTTTAATTGACATGTTCTTTGTCAATTTTTTTCATTCACTGGATTTTTTTCAAACAATCACAAGCTTTCTTTATCACTCATGATGTTTCTGTTTTCTTTCACCATCGCCTGACCTCCCTAGACCCCACTTTTGTTTCAGAAATCACATGTTACACAATCATTTTCTCTTTAGAGGGCAGTGATTAGAAACTGGGTGATTACATATATGATAGGATCCTGTATAAAGTTCTGGGTACATATTTTTTTCTCAAGAAGGTCGAGTGCCAGCTAGATGTCATTACCGTAAATTTTTTTTTTTTTTTTTTTTTTTTTTTTTTTTTTTTTTTGAGACCAAGTATCACTCTGTGGCCCAGGCTGGAGTGCAGTGGTGCAATCTCTGCTCACTGCAACCTCTGCCTCCCAGGTTCAAGCAATTCTCCTGCCTCAGCCTCCCTAGTGGCTGGGATTACAGGTATGCGCCATAACTCCTGGCTCATTTTTGTATTTTTAGTAGAAACGAGTTTCGCCAGGTTGCCCAGGCTGGTCTCTAACTCCTGGACTCAAGCAATCCACCCGCCTCAGCCTCCCAAAGTATTGGAATTACAGGCGTGAGCCACCACGCCCAACCCATTACTGTAAATTCTGATAGAGACGGGGAAAGCAGTATCACATAGTTTTCAAATATGATTTCATTACAAATCCACAGTTATAGGGTCAATCAAGTATATCTTTGAGCAGGAGAAAGTAATTCATTCAGGAATATGAAAAGTTGTCTTGTTCTCCCTAAACATTGGGGATTTTGATTGTGGGATTCATTTAGTAAGTATTCATCGAGTCCTTATATGTTAGGCACTGTGATGGGTAGGCATCCTGCATTACAATTATGAAAGGACATAGTCCATACTCTCAGATATGCCTTTTCAAGTTAGTGAAATGTGGTGATTCTTGTAAAAGAGGTATGTGGAAGATATGGTAAAAGCACAGAATAGGAATAGATGGTTATGGCAGATATTACCAACTAATTACAACACACTTTCCTTCCAAGTCTGCTGGTCTCAAACTCCTTCACAACACTTGAGAAGCTGGTATTTTTCAATCAAAGAAGACATACAAGAAGCCTGTTGCCTAAACATGGCATGGTGGGAGTAGTGCCTAAGATACTACTGAGAAATGTTATGCAGTATGCCACCAACTGTGTAAAGACAGGAAAAGAGAACACACACACACACACACACACACACACACATTTGTTGATGTCTAGTCTCTAGAAGGCTACCGAAGAAATGGATAATACTGGTTGCCTCTGGGGAGAATAGCTAGGTGGCTGGGGGATGGAGTGGGAGAGAAACTTTTTATTGAATATCATTTGGTTTCTGTTGGAGTTTGAGCCATGTGAATTTATTACCCACACAAAAATGAAGTTCAAGGTTTACTACCTTACATCACATTACCATGTCTGAGGAGAATATATACCAGTTGTCTTTTATTTGGTAGGTTTTTTAGTCTACTAAACTCCTAATCATATACTAAATAGAATAAAAGTATTGCCAAGGATCATTTAAGTAGCTTGTAACACTTTTTGTTTTGGTTATGGGAAATTACCAGTTTTTATTTTTCATGCCTCTCAACTAGTATATCCTGATAAACCTTGAGTGGCTATGAGTGGAAGTGGTTCCTCCCACAAAAGCCAACTATAGATTTTTTTATGTACAGCAAAGAGCTATGTGTTTTTGTATTTGTTTGGCTTTGTTGTTTTAATGGAAATTATACATGAGGTATGCCAGATAATCCTGGCAGAAAACAGATTGTGAACAGAAAACATATGGTTAGTAAGTCCATTTGCATTGCTCAGAATTTAGAGCAAATTAACATATTTCCTTGTTGAGATGAATCGGAGTAGTCATAGTAGGACAGATAGAGGCACCAACTCTCTTGAAATAAATTTTTGTAGCTGAAATTTAAAAATACTGGGAATGTGAAAAGAAAGTCCTTAGAATCAGCCATACCCCAGGGGTCCTTAGAAATTCGATATGTGTTTATGGATCACGTAAAGATGATGTTGAGGGTTGTAAAGTGTAGGTTTATTCAATCTAAGGAACTTTAGGTCTAGTTGAAACCTGATAAATAAAACAGAATGAAAGTCACGTATATACAAGGAATTGCCTAAGTTATGAACTTTATATACATGCATACTTGCTAAAGCACAATATATAGTCAGTAGACATCAAATGGCTGGTTAATCTTTATGGACTCTGTTTCTGTTAATTGGATAATAAAAATAGCTAATACCATGGTAGCATGTAACAGTTTACAGATCACTTCTGCAGTGTTTATCTCACTTAATCATAGGTTCAAGATTTTATTAATATTTGGGGAGATGGTTTATATCATAATGAAAATCATATCTTTTATTCTGACTTCATCTCCCTGTTTGGTATGGCCATGCAGATTTTTTTTTTCATTTTGGAGTTTTTTTGAGACAGGGTCTCACTTTGTCACCCAGGCTGGAGTGCAGTGACACAAACATAGCCTACTGCAGCCTCAGACTCCTGGCCTCAAGCGATCCTGTCACCTCAGCCTCCCAAGTAGCTGGGATTATAGGCGTGCACCACCATGCCTAGCTAATGTAAAAAAAAAAAAAAAAAAAAAAAAAATTTGTAGAGATGGGGTCTCACTGTGTTGTCCAGGTTAGTTTCTAACTCCTGGCCTCAAGCAATTCTCCTGCCTCAACCCCTGCGAAGTTTTTTATAGAAAAACAGCAATTATGTAAACTTTTCTTGACATACTTAGCCTGCCAATTAAGAAGAAAATCTCCATCTCTGCTAACATGGTGTTGCCACCCCTTTTTTTTACTTAATTTTTGCTTGGCCCATAGTAAGCCCTTGCCAGAGCATGGTAAAATCTGGCAACGTCCCAAACTGTTTCTACGATTCCTTCTCCCTCCTCTTTTTTTTTTTTTTTGAGACACAGTCTTGCTTCGTTGCCAGGCTGGAGTGCAGTGGCGCGATCTTGGCTCACTGCAACCTCCACCTCCCAGGTTCAAGCGATTCTCCTGCCTCAGCCTCCCGAGTAGCTGGGACTACAGGTGCATGCCACCAAGACCAGCTAATTTTTTCGTATTTTTAGTAGAGACGGGGTTTCACCATGTTAGCCAGGATGGTCTTGGTCTCCTGACCTCATGATTCACCTGCCTCAGCCTACCAAAGTGCTGGGATTACAGGCATGAGCCACCGTGCCCAGCCCTCCTTCCTCTTTTATAACAGGTGGGAATTCCATTCCAAGGTTCTGGATTTTTGGACTCATTCTCTTAATCTCTTTCAGTTTTAAGAAATCCATCTCTCTTCTGTGCTCTTAAACTTCAGTTTCCCCTTTTCTTTTCATTCATCAACCCATTCGGCAAATACTTATTGATCATCTTAAGCATCAGGCCCTGTTTTTTGTGCCAGGGATACACCAATGAACTAAGTAGAGAAAACTCCCTTCCCTCATGGAGCTAACATTGTTTCTGATAGATACCATCAGCTACGGCATTGCATAACTCTCGAGTATTATTTTTCTACATCTCTCTTCCTCATAAATATATGAATTGTAACTTTGTCTCTAGAATTGTTGTAGAGACAATGAATATTGCCTCTAGAGCTGTTCAGTGCACAGCCAGCTTAGTTCTATACAGTAGTTTTATCTACTGTGCTTAATTAGGATGTCTGTCAAAACTAATTTCCTATAGTAAAATCAGTCAGCTTCCACATTCTAACAATTGCCAACGTGCAATCCCTTCGTTTAAGAAAAGCATGCAGTCCTCTCCATGGGGTGGAAGAGGATTTTGTGGAGAAACCATCCTTTGTATTTCCTCAGATTACCTGTGTTAGGCCACCCTAAAATTTGCTTGTTGCTTCTTTCTTTACCTTCAGCAGTATTGAGGAATTTTTTTCCTGTGTCTTTGAGTAGTTCTCTAATTTTTTTCATTTCCCTTTTTTCTCTTTTTTTTTCCCTGCACAGAAAAACTATGCTCACGTTTCTTTTCCCTTACAATGATCACAGCATGTATTTTTCCTGAGCTCTGCAGTGGTTCTTCCACCTTGATTTGTGTTCAGTAAATGTGCAATTGGTAAGAAGTCTGTGCTCTGCATTTTGAAGACAAAGTTACAATTCATATATTTATTAGGAAGAGAGATGTAGAAAAATAATACCATTAGATTCCATTATAATATTTTCTTGCTTTGTGACTCTGCTCAGTCCTCTTAAGTTCGTTAAAGCTCAGGCTTTCCTTGTGATCAAAATATGGATCTGAAAAACACTTGTTAATACTACTTACTCTACTCCCTTATATAGAAAATTACTTTGAATCTCTCTAAGAAATCATGTCAAGACGCATCTTACAATGAAACGTGTGCTCAAAGAGAGTAATTCTTTGTGCATGTAGGGTTGGAAAAGTTGAGAAGTATGTTTACTTGCACGTCATTGTAGTTGAAATCAGATGGAAAGGTTTAGAGATTGTGCAATTAGGGAATGTTTTCTACCCACAGATTCTGTAGCCATGTGTTTAACATTCATTAACAATTAGGCCCAAGGATACTTGGATTCACATCTGCTTTGGAAACTATTTTTTCCAAATACTGTGTTCCCTAGATCTTTACTGAAATGATCAACATTAGGTATGAACTGCACCAACTTTCCTCTTTAAGGTAGCTTTGTTTGTCCTTTGATATTTTCTGTCCATGTTCAGCCTCTTAAAACCATCTCTGCTGCAAATGTCATCTTATATGATGCAGTAAGGCACTCTTTCAAATAATTTTTGGATGTATGCTAATCATATATGAGACACAAAGGCTACTCCCCTAGCCTTACTTCCCTCTTGGCACTTTTACTTACTTCATTTTTTTTAGACTTCAAATATGATTAACTCTCTCAAATCCTTTCTTTCCTCTCTCAACTGTTGTTCCTTTTCTTTTTTTTTTAGAGATGGGGTCTCACTGTGTCACCCAGGTTGGAGTGCAGTGGTGTGATCATAGCTTACTGTAGCCTCTGAACTCCTGGGTTCAAGCAGTCCCCCTACCCAGCTTCCAGAGTAGCTGAGACTACAAGCACACACCACCATGCCCAACTAATTTTTTTTTAATGTTTTTGTAGAGACGGAATCTCGCCTTGTTTCCCAGGCTGGTCTGAAACTCCTGGCTTCAAGTGATCCTCCTACCTTGGCCTCCCAAAGTGCTGGGATTACAGGCATGAGCCACCACACCTGTTCCCTATTTTTAATATCTTAATAACTGAATGCTTTAATCCTGGGCAACTTAGGATACATCTTCACTGCTTAATTGAAATGGCACTCTTTCAACGTTACCAGTAACCTCCAAGGGGAAATGGAAGCTAATATTTTTTGAAGGAAAATTTGTATTATTTTAATTATTTTTATTTACAGAAAACTCAACAGTGTACATTTAACACAGTTTAGTGGAAAGTTCTTTAGCCTTTGCCTTTTTGAGCTTGGTGATGTGAGCCACAGACTTGGGACCCAGGACATTGCCTCCCTAGTGATGGCAGATCTCATCGTATCTGTAGTTGTAATTGGTCCTGATAGCTTCCACCAGCTTAGCCAAAGTGCCTTTGTCTTCCGAGTTAACCTGTGTAAAGTTGACAGTGGTGCAGGTCTTCCTGTGGACTAGATGTCCCAGTCTTGCCTTCCCCTTGATAATGCAGTAAGGGACCCCCATTTTATGACACAAGGCAAACAGGAAGACAACCAGCTTGATGGGATCCACTTCATGTGCAGTCACCACCAGCTGAGCCTTCTTGTTCTCCTCCAAGGTGGTGATGGTGTTAACTCCTGCTCGAAGGACAGGTGGTCTTTTGGTGGGGACGTCCCCTTTGCCAGCAGCTTTCTTCTCGGCCCAGGCAAACAGCCTCTGCTTCTTCTCTTGGGAAACTAATATTTTTTTAGTACCTTCTGTAGACCAAGCAAAAGTTGCCAATGCTAGACACTTGTGTATGGAGTACCTCACTTAATTCTTACAGCTGTTATTGGTATTACCTCCTTAAGAATGTGGAAACTAGCCAGGCGAGGTGGCTCATGCCTGTAATCCCAGCATTTTGGGAGGCCGAGGTGGTGGATTGCTTGAGCTCAGGATTTTGAGACCAGCCTGGGCAAGGTGACAAAACCCATCTCTACCAAAAAAAAAAAAAACACCACAAAAAACAGAAAACAAAAAATTAGCCAGGCAGGGTGATACATAAATATAGTCCCAGCTACTGGGGAGGCTGAGGTGGGAGGACATCTTGAGCCCAGGAGGCAGAGGTTGCAGTGAGCCGAGATTGTGCCACTGCACTCCAACCTGGGCAACACAGCAAGACCCCACCTCAAAAAAAAAAAAAAGAATAAGGAAACTAAGACCCAGAAAAGGTTAGGTAACTTGTCTCATAGCTAGTAAATGGCAAAGTAACAGGATTAGACATGTCTCATTCCAAATTCCTTGTTCTTTCTCCTGTAACACACTGTTCTGTATATTTTAACCTACTGATCTATTTATCTGTTTTCTTGAAATACCATGGTAGACTCTTTGAGACATGCTTTTCTGATTCTCTTGGATCTCCATTGCTTTAATCACTAACTCATAAACAGCTAGCTTGCTCTAGTTTCTCTCCTCCTCATCTAAACTTCTCAAAAGACTGGTATACAATTCTTTTCCTGCCACCCATTTGCTCCCTAACCCCTAAGCCCACTGAAGACTGGCTTAGTCTCCATCACTGCATTGAAAATACTCTCCCTCAGGACATCAGTAACTTCCTAATTGCCAATTTTGATGAACATATTTTAGTCTTTATCACTCTTTTTCTGCATTTAATACTTCATGTATTCCTTTCTTCTTGAAATTGTCTATGTCTTTGAATTCTGTGACTTCACATTCTTATCCTTCTCATTATACTCTCTGACCATTCCTTGTTCTCTCTTGTTTTTGAACTTCCCTTCCTTCTCTTACTCCTTAAATGTTGGTGTTCTCTGATGTTCTATCTCTACATCTTTACCTTAGACAGGTACTTCAAACTAAATACTGTACGTCCAAAACTGAACTGCCATCTTCCTGCCAGACATCTACACCAATAGGTGGTACCAATTGTTCACCAAGTCTTGCCAATTTTACCTCCTAATTATTTCTCTGTCTCTTGTCTTCTTTCTTTCTTTCTTTCTTTCTTTCTTTCTTTCTTTCTTTCTTTCATTTTTCTTTTCTTTTCTTTCCTTTCTTCCTCACTCCCTCCTTCTCTCCTTCCCTCCTTCCTTCCATCCTTCCCTCCTTCCTTCCCTCCTTCCTTCCATCCTTCCCTCCTTCCTTCCCTCCTTCCCTTCCTTCCCTTCCTTCCCTTCCTTCCCTTCCTTCCTTTCCTTCCTTCCTTCTCTCTCTCTCTCTCTCTCTCTCTCGACAGTCTTGCTCTGTCACCCAGGCTACAGTGCAGTGGCGCCATCACAGCTCACTGCAGCCTTGACCTCCTAGGCTGAAATGATCCTCCTGCCTCTGCATCCTGAGTAGCTGGGACCACAGGCGTGCGCCACTACATCCAACTAATTTTTAAATTTTTCGTAGAGACAAAGTCTCCTATGTTGCCCAGGTGGATCTCAAACTCCCAGACTCAAGCGATCCTCCCACCTAGACCTCCCAAAGTGCTGGGGTTACAGGCATGAACCACCGTGCCCAGCTCTGTTTCTCAAATCCATTCTCTTCACTTCCTCTTTTACCATATCCTTCTCATCAGATCCTTATTAGTACCTACTTAAATCCCTACCATAGCCTCCTAAATGGTTTCTCATCTTCAGTTTTGTTTCTTTCAAATCTGTCCTCTTCCACAGGCAAAAATGACCATGTAACTTAAATCAATTTACAGTTAATGCTTTGACTAGGGAGATATCTGAATATATTAAAATATTTATAGCTCCCCTTTCCAATTTTGCCTTTTTACCTTCTTAAACTTTTATTTTATTTTATTATATATTTTATATATTTTGTTTGTTTGTTTGTTTGTTTTGAGACAGAGTCTTGCTCTGTTGCCCAGGCTGAAGTGCAGTGGTGCTATCTCGGCTCACTGCAACCTCTGCCTCCCAGATACAAGAGATTCTCCTGCCTCAGCCTCCGCTGGGACTACAGGCGCGTGCCACCACGCCCGGCTAATTTTTTTTGTATTTCTAGTAGAGACAGGGTTTCACCTTGTTAGCCAGGATGATCTTGATCTCCTGACCTTGTGCTCCACCCGCCTCGGCCTCCCAAAGTGCTGGGATTATAGGCATGAGCCACCGTGCCTGGCCTTAAGCTTTCAAATTAGATGTAATATCTGTTCATTAAGTCAGACAAACAAAACTCTAAATACAGTGCACATAGCCATTCTAAGTTAACACATCTTTTTTTTTCTCTGCGTTTTATGTGAAGGCCCAGAAACCGAACACTGTATTAAAGGTGGGCACTGTGCTTAAACAATCCTATGAAGTAATTAGATTCTCATTTTACAAATGAGAAAACTGAGGTGCAATTAAGTCACTTCCCTGAGTCATTAATAAAAGTAACAGATTCAGAATTGAAATGCCAATCTGACACCAAAGTCCGTGGTCTTTTACCATGCCACACTGTCATGCCCTGTGGTATGCATTTGTAATTCCCAAACCCACATATCTAGACCGCCCCTCACCGAGTAGTTCTCCGGATTTGTTTGCACCTGTAGGTTTGGACAGCCTGCCAATGCCAGAAATTAGGATTTGGAGGATGCGTATGTATAGGAAAATGACACAAAGAAAGCCAGGTTGTAGGAAAGGTAACCTGGCAATGTCATAGGAGAAACAGCATTGAAAGACCAACCAAAAGACCTAATGACATCTTGAACTAAAGCGATGACAGTGGAATCTAAAAAAGAGGAAAAGAATGTGCTTAAAGAAATTAAAGTCTAGGACTTTGGGAAAAACATGTCAACTCTGTTGTCATAAAACCTCTTAATTCTCTTAAAATCTTAACCTTTTTAAGATTAAGATTCATGGCCGGGCGCGGTGGCTCACGCTTGTAATCCCAGCACTTTGGGAGGCCAAGGAGGGCGGATTACGAGGTCAGGAGATCGAGACCACGATGAAACCCCGTCTCTACTAAAAATACAAAAAAAAATTAGCCGGGCGTGGTGGTGGGCGCCTGTAGTCCCAGCTACTCGGAGAGGCTGAGGCAGGAGAATGGCGTGAACCCGGGAGGCGGAGCTTGCAGTGAGCCGAGATTGCGCCACTGCACTCCAGCCTGGGCGACAGAGCGATACTTGGTCTCAAAAAAAAAAAAAAAAAAAGATTAAGATTCATTAAGTGAAACAAACAAAACTCTTTAAATACAGTGCACATAGCCATTCTAAGTTAACACATCTTTTTTTCTCTGCATTTTATCTGAAGGGCCAGAAACCAAATACTCTTATTAAAAAGCTGGACACTGTGCTTAAGCAGTCCTATGAAGTAAGGCATATCAAAGCTTTTTAAAGGCATAACAAAGCTATATATAAATGTATCACATTGTGCTTTTACAGCCTAACAATAACAACAGGTAGTCTTTTACAGCTTACAGAGTCCTTTCATAACTATTAAGTGATTTGATCCTCACACATCCTTATGGACTAAGTAGTTGTATTTTTCTTACTTTACATATAAGGAAACTGGCTTAAAAGGCTGTGACTTGCCCAGAGGTAATAGCTCTCAAAACACTACGCTAGGCCAGGTGCGGTGGTGGCTCACGGCTATAATCCTAGCACTTTAGGAGGCGAGGCAGGCGGATCTCTTGAGGTCAAGAGTTCAAAACCAGTCTGGCCAACATGGTGAAACCCCGTATCTACTAAAAATACAAAAAAATTAGCCAGGTGTGGTGGCAGGTGCCTGTAATCCCAGCGACTTGGGAGGCTGAGGCAGGAGAACCCAGAGGCGGAGGTTGCAATGAGCCAAGATCGTGCCATCGCACTCCAGCCTGGGTGACAGAGTAAGACTCCGTCTCAAGAAAAAAAAAAAAAAAAAACTACACTAAATCCACTTCCTATGCTTTCTCCAGAGATGTCTGCTTCCCTAAAAACAAACAATATTTTTTCAAAGTACATGGTCAAGCTGGAGCCCCTTTTCTCCTCAGCATTTGAATACCAGCTTATAAATGAGTTTATTAGATCAGGCAATGAGCTGGTGAAGAACAAGAACAGACTATAGTGTTCATAAAATTAGATAGCTGGTCTAAATTTTAGAAACAAGATTCTTGTGACTTTTGACAGGTTACATGTACATGACACATTGTTTCTTTGGCATTTCAGACGTTGCCTGCAAGCATTATGTGAATGAAGCCATACCAGTGTCATGCCAAATCATGAACTGTCCTGCCCTGTACAACTAAAGAAAACCAAGAGTCTTCTGCTCTGGCCTCTATAAAATAAATTAGAAAAGTTGGCTGGGCACGGTGCCCCATGCTTGTAATCCCAGCACTTTGGGAGGCAGAGGCGGGCAGATCACCTGTGGTCAGGAGTTTGAGACCAGCCTGGCCGACATGGTGAAACCTCGTCTCTACTAAAAATACAAAAATTAGCTGGGCGTGGTGGTGTGCGCCTGTAGTCCCAGCTACTCGGGAAGCTGAGACAGGAAAATCGCTTGAACCCGGAAGGCAGAGGTTGCAGTGAGTGGAGATCATTGCCACTGCACTCCAGCCTGGGTGACAGAGTAAGACTCCATCTCAAAAAAAAAAAAAAAAAAAAAGAAATTATAAAAGATGTTGAAGAGCTTAGTAGGAATGTTGTACTGATTGGAATTGAAGAGCTTAGTAGGAATGTTGTACTGATTGGAATTAGAGTTGGTGGTTCATCAATCATTTCACTACCACCAAAGTTATGCCAGTTTCCTTGCATTCTGCATATACACATTTTTATTTTAGCATTCTTTAAAAATACTGTGGTTCCTGCTTCCTGGGTAGTGGTCAACTTTTAAACCATCTTTTTTTTTTTTTTGGTTTTAAAATTTACCCGGGTGGGTTTTCTTGATTTTTGTTTGTTTACCCCCATCCATAGCTACATGTGTATGCACACATGCAGGTAGTCACAGCCATTTCCAAGGCAACCAATTGTGTTTTGAGACAGCAAATAATTTCAGGGACAGCTGTGGTGCCTCCCACCTTCTTTTGCTGGTGTCACTTTTCCTATGCTGTATTAGCTATACAGGTGGTGGAAAATAACCAACATTTAGTTCAAGTAAACATCCTTGGACTAGCATGTAGGATCACATGAATCTCCTCATTTTTTTATTCTACAACATATCAGAAGTTCGTAGCAGTTTTCTGGCTATTAGATTGTTCTTAAAATTTAATATCTTCACCTATTGAGTTACCCAAGTCAGCAATCACAGTGATTTCTACCTCCTTGTTCTTCTTCCTCCACATTGATTAAATCAATAAATTCTGCTGATATTGCCTCCTCAATTAGTCCCTCTGGTCCTGCGTTATCCAATATGGTAGCTACTAGCCAGTGGGTCTGTTGAGCACTTGAAATGTGGCTGACCAAATTGAGATGTGCTGTGTGAAATAGCCCTCCATATTTATGGGTTCCCTTCATCCGTGGATTCAACCAACCACAGATCGAAAATATTTGAAAACAATTGTGCCTGTACTAAACATGTACAGACTTTTTTTCTTGTCATTATTCCCTAAATAATACAGTATAACAACTACTTACCTAGCATTCACATTACCATAACATTTCACTCATTTGTGCCTTTGCATTTGCCGATTCTTTAATCTAGAAGATTAAAGAAGTTCTAAACTGGGGAGTTCCATTTTAGCTTTCAAAACTTTTCATAGGCTTCTCTTTTCTCCTACCCTGGTGATTCTACCGACAGCTTTTATTTACCCCCACTGGGCTCTAAACTCACTGAGGGCGGGGGCCATGTGTTGTTTACCCTTATATCCATCTGTGCTTCAGGTAGTACCTGGAGGAGAAAAGGTACACCCATTTGGTAAATTTGTGTATTATTTGTATTGCATTAGAATAATATGCATTTTAGTGATTTATTTATGTCTGTCTTCCTACTATGGAATGAATTATTTAAAGAAAAGAACTGAATCTTATGATAGAAAGATCTAAATATCCCTGCACCTCAAGTAGCACCTATCATATGTGGACACCATATAAATATTTGTGTTGAATTTAACAAACTCAGGCTGAACCTGCTCTGCATATATTGTGATGACTTTCAGATTAACCTTTATACACATTCACAGGGTTACTGTCTTGGAAGATCTCTAGGGATCCTCATTTAATTTTGGTCTTTGGGGTTACTGTATGTTCTGCTGTTGGTGTTTTTTACTCTTTGGGTATTGTTTTTCTTCCTTTACAAAGATAGCATACATGTTTATTGTTGGGGGGGGAGTCAAATCATATCAAATGATAGAAAATGAAAGCCATTTTCCTAGTTCTATTCCCCAGAAGAGACCGCTGATAACAGTGTAGTGTGTATTTTTTAAGACTATTTTCAGCACGTACGTACATACGTATTTTGCACAAATATGGCATAATTAATATATTGTTCTAAAATTTACATTTTCATCTATCTAGCTAGCTGTATCTCACATATTTCCAAGTGCAATATTTTGGAAGTTTTAAATAGTCAGATTAGGGCCATGTTTGGTATTGTGACTTTGTTCCTGACCTGGGTAGAGTGCTGTGCTCAGCTGACATATTTTACAATCCAGTGATCACTCCTGACATTATTTGCAGAGTGCTCTTACCAGCAGAGGAGAAAGAGCTACTGTCCCCAAAGACTGGAGCGAATAGCCCTGAGGGAAGTGGAAAATGTCTTTGGAGTGTTATTTCTTTTATCTTAAAATTTAGTGCAGATCTTGCATTCAAAGACATCATGGTATATCTGTGTTTGTTTCCTTTGTTTTTACAAGGAGTTTCTCCCAAAAAACTGAACCTGAAGTAATGATCACTCCAGGAAGTTATGTCTTGTTTATCCTATGGCTTCAAGTACCTTCGGTGTATTGCCAAGTACTGCTCATGTACACTCCAGCTGAGAAATACAGTGTTAGATTTCCAACAAAAGTACCTAAGGATTTCCCACAGTTCATTTAAGAAGGATGCAAAAGATGTTACTGGAATAATCCTAGTCGCAGTTAGCTGTAGCAGGGCCCGGTATGGTAGCTCACGCCTGTAATCCCCACACTTTGGGAGGCAGAGGCAGGCAGATCTCTTGAGCCCAGGAGTTTGACACCAGCCTATGAGCAACATAGTGAGACTCTCATCTCTACAAAAAAATACAAAAATTAGCCGGGTGTGGTGGTGTGCCCCCGTGGTCCCAGCTACTTGGGAGGCTGAGGCAGGAGGATGGCTTGAGCCCAGGAGGTTGAGGCTGCAGTGAGCCGTGATCACACCACTGCACTCCAGTCTGGGCGACAGAGTGAGACCATGTCTAAAAAAAAAAAAAAAGAATAAGGGACAGGTTTAATAAGGGAATGTTTTAAAAAGAAAGGAGTTAAAATTGAGAGTTATGTGCTACAAGAAGAGTGACTGATTAAGAATGTAGGTTTGTGGTTAGAATTGCCTAGGTTTGAAACCTAGTTCTGCTACTTACTGGCCTGTAACTTTGAACTAGTTCCTTAACCTTACTGTGGCTCAGTTTCCCCATAAGTAAAAGGGAAGTAGGAGCGGGTGGTAATAATGGTACCAAATTCATAAGAGTGTCTATGAGAATTAAATGGTGATATGTAAGCACATTAATATTTAAAGTACTTTTGACACATCATAATTGCCTAGTAACTCACAGCTAAAGGTGAAAAAAATGGAAGACTCTTCTTTTTGGTTTGGGTCACTTTTTAATCTATATGCCTGAAAAAAAGAGGCTTAAAACAGCTCTTCTACCAAGAACGAACTCAGACCATCCATGTTTCTGCCTTCATTCAAGTATAGTGAATACACTTGTCTCATTTTATATTCTAATTCCTCACATCAATCCCCGTTATTGCTTCCCACCATTTCCACTTTCTGTGTCCCATTTCTGCCAAGAAAAGCAGAAGTAAGGGAGATGTGAAGGCTTGGGGATTTCTAAAAACTTTTCATAAGTCCTCATTGTTATGTTATATTGAACTATAGTTATGTTAATGTAATATTTGCCAAATCTTCCCTCTGGGAAACACAAAGAATTTCCTCCATTAGAGACTAACACTTTAACTTTTTAGAGGACCGGTATTATGGTGTTACATACGTAATATGAGAGTTACTTGATTATGAGAGTTTATTAAATATAATTTAATGCAGAAACCAACTTTTTAAAATTCTTTTTTTCTCTTATGTTTACTTATCTTTTTGGATATTATCTTTTTTTTTTTTTAGCTTCATTTTGCACATGGGGAAACTTAGGCTCTTAATTTGCCTCAAAGGCACAAAGTACATTACTGAGCCTGAATGATTGGGTTTAAACATATGAGGTTGGCCGGGCGCGGTGGCTCACGCTTGTAATCCCAGCACTTTGAGAGGCCGAGGCGGGCGGATCACGAGGTCAGGAGATCGAGACCACGGTGAAACCCCGTCTCTACTAAAAATACAAAAAATTAGCTGGGCGTGGTGGCGGGCGCCTGTAGTCCCAGCTACTTGGAGAGGCTGAGGCAGGAGAATGGCGTGAACCCGGGAGGCGGAGCTTGCAGTGAGCCGAGATTGTGCCACTGCACTCCAGCCTGGGCAACAGAGCAAGACTCCGTCTCAAAAAAAAAAAAAAAAAAAACATATGAGGTTGCTAATTTTGTACCTCAAAAATGGTAGAATATAGGCAATTTTATGTGGTTCTCTAATAAATACAAAGCCTCTGTGTGTGTGCGCATAAATATATCATGTATAAAGACTGTTTTAATGTAAATGTGTAGTTTAAAGAGTAATAATAAAACTAACACCTTTGTACCCACCAGTTGGGTTAAGAAGTTCTCTGTGTGTCCTGTTTAACCTCTTCTAACCTCGTCTTCCTTCCCCCACTAACTTCTTCTTCCCCAACTCTCCACCCCAGTCAGGTAACATAATCCTGACTTCTGTGTAAATAATTTTCTTGTTTTTCATTGTTTAGGATTGAAAACTGAGGAGTAAGCTCAGCTGTAGCTGTATGAGGAAGGGGCAAGATTGTCACTGTCAGATGAAAGCTCCCTTGAGAAGATAAGCTGAGCAAAGTCTTTGGTTTATGATCTGGCTTTATTCTTTGGGAGCCCCTTCTGGGGAAGTCAGAGCTAGTCTTACAAAACAGAGGGTTTACCACATCAGGGCATCTGGCAAAGCTGTAGTTTGGACCAGGTACCCAAAAACATCCAACAGAAAATATGGTCAAACAGAACAAGCTGCTATTTTTCTGCCTCTAAACTCACCATGGCTTTCCTCCAGCTTTCGGGAGTAGGTCAAAACGAACATTTCTTACATTTTCAATAAAATGCAAGTCTTCACTGATTAAGGCACCATGGGATGTCAGGGAGTATGGAAACTCTGGACTACAGTTAAAACAAGCGAAATACAGGCTCACTCAGGCATTCTGTGCTCCAGTTAAAAGGATGGTGGCCATGCACAGTGGCTCACGCCTCTAATACCAGCACTTTGGGAGGCCGAGGTGGGCAGATTGCTTGAGTCCAGGAGTTTAAGACCAACCTGGGCAACATGGTGAGACCCCCATCTCTACTAAACATACAAAAAATTAGCTGGATGTTGTAGTGCACACCTGTAATCCCAGCTACTTGGGGGGGGCTGAGGCAGGAGGATCGCTTGAGTCCAGGAGGTCTAGGTTGCAGTGAACCCTGATTGTGCCACTTGCAACAGCCTAGGCAACAGAATGAGACCCTGTCTCAAAAAAATAATAAAATAAAGTGATGGCAGTGAGGATCTTGGTGATGACAGTCTGCAATGTGGCTATCTCTTGAGTCACTTTTCAATCTGGATTAATTGCCCTCTGTATCTGATACACAGAAATCATCCTGGGATCTCCCTTCACCATCCTCTGGGGGATTCCCATTACCGCTCTCCTGTATTTGAACTCCAATTTCCTGTCTTCCTCTTTCTTGGATTAGTCTCTTTAGTGAAAAATTCTCCAGGAGCTTCTCAAAGAAGGGTACATAGGAGGTAAAATTTTTATGAGTTTCCATGTCTGAAAATGCCTTTATATTATTCTTACACATGATGGTATAGCTGAAAATAGATCTCAGGTTAGAAATAATACTATTTCAGAATTTTGAAGGCAGTGTTTTATGCTCCCAGTGTTACTCTTGAAGTCTGAAGACATTCTGGCTCCTTATCTTTTGTATATGATCTGCTTTATTCTCTCTGTAAGTTTTTGGAGTCTTCTTTTTGTCTCCAGCGTTTTAAAATTTTACAGTGCTGGCCGGGCGCGGTGGCTCACGCTTGTAATCCCAGCACTTTGGGAGGCCGAGGCGGGCGGATCACGAGGTCAGGAGATCGAGACCACAGTGAAACCCCGTCTCTACTAAAAAATACAAAAAATTAGCCGGGCGCGGTGGCGGGCGCCTGTAGTCCCAGCTACTCGGAGGCTGAGGCAGGAGAATGGCGTGAACCCGGGAGGCGGAGCTTGCAGTGAGCCGAGATTGCGCCACTGCACTCCAGCCCGGGCGACAGAGCGAGACTCTGTCTCAAAAAAAAAAAAAAAAAAAAAAATTTTTACAGTGCTGTGACTTTGTATGGTCTATTTCCATTCATTGAGTTGAACACGCAGACTGTTTCATCCTAGAAACTGATATCTTCTTATTTGGGGAGATGTCCGTTGGTTATTTTGTTGATGATTCCTTCCCCTCTGTTTCCTGGCTCTCTCTCTCTAAACTCAAATAATGAATCTTCAGACTTCTATCTTCTACCCCAGCAAAAGCAATATGTAACTGAGGGGGAAAGGGTATGTGAGTCTAGGAATCTAATCCTTCTTCAGCAGTTTTCCCCAGTTCTCCTTAGTTCAGTCGCACATTTCCATTAAGTCTTACTCCTTTACTTCCAGTTCTGGAGTCTTTTGAAAATTGGTTTGGTTCTTAGCTTACCTCTCTTCAGATTTGACTTTATTGGATCTGTAAAGTCAGTTACCACTTGTTTATCTGCTTTCCAGCTTCCAAAATTTTGTTGCTATTGTCTCTAAAGTCATTGTGGATTTGTGATTTTAGAAGGTCTATTTTACAGTTTTAATAGAATTTCAAGTGGGATTAAGATTAGATGCATGTGTTCAGTTTGCCTTAACCTGAAAGTTTATGTTCTACTC
Source organism: Symphalangus syndactylus (assembly GCF_028878055.3). Classification (NCBI taxonomy): domain Eukaryota; kingdom Metazoa; phylum Chordata; class Mammalia; order Primates; family Hylobatidae; genus Symphalangus; species Symphalangus syndactylus. The sequence goes on along the minus strand of NC_072431.2, from coordinate 19,053,315 downwards.
TTACCAAGTGTTGACAGAGATTATCACAAAAACCACCCAAATCTTTGATAATGCCAAAAGAAACTCTTTTTTCTCTGTCTTTTGTTTTATTCTTTCCTCTCTCTTCTTTTCTTTTTTGCTCTTTGTTTGTTTTGGATGTGGGGAGAATATAGTAAGGATTGGGAGCTCTAAATTCCCTAATCCAGTCCCTGTTGCATAGTAATAGCTAACATTTATTGAGTATTTTCCCATGTGCTTTGTGCCTACATACATTATCTAAAGTAACCCTCATAATAACCCAGTTATTATTTCTACTTTACCAATGATGAAACAGGCTCAGAGAGGAAATGTAACTTCTCCAAGATCACACAGTTGGTACATAGTAGAATTAGAATCTGAACCCAGGCAGCCTGATGCCAAAGCTTGTGCTCTTAATTATGATTATTGAATTATTAAGTAATAGAAGTTGGAAAGGTCTCTATTATGTGTCTATCCAATTTTATTTATGTGTAAGTCCTTCCACCGCAGAGCTGCATAGATTGCTTAAAACATGAACTGGAGATGTCTAAGGTGTCCCTCCCTTCCTTTCTCTTATTATTTTTTCTGCACCCAGTCATCCATTATAAGGTGTCTTTTTATATAGCCAGGTATTTTATATATTTCAAACAGACAGTACTTTACCAGAAACCAGAATCAATAACCATAGTGTACAACTGTGTGGGGCTTTGTAGCAAGACAAAGGCTGTGTGAATTAGTGCAGCCATGGCCAGGCTACACAAGTTTTCAAGCTTCTGAGCTCCCCACTCATCTGACTCTTTCTCTTCCAGTCATGAAGTGGAGCCCTTTGATCCTGACAGTATTCATATACTTTCCCAGAGTGAGCAAATTATTCCCTATATATGGACTGGACCTAGAACCCTAGGGGGAATTTTTAATAAACCTTTTGAGAGTGGTAATTTAATCATTTTGATATTTCCATATCAAAATAAGTTAGTTTAATCTTCCTGAAATTAGTTTTCAGTCTTCAGAATACCTATCCTTTCTTGCCTTACAGGATAAGCAGGAAACACAGATATCTTACAGAGAAAATAAAAAGACCAAATGCATATAAATGTTTGGAGAAAAGTCACATTATGCGTCAGGAGGCAAATCTGTCTTCTAGACAGCTTTGACTCTCAGCTGGCTGGGGAAATCCATCTAGGCCAACAATTTAATAGTTTTCTAAAAGGCTGGATGACTGTGTGGGTGCTAATGGCATCAGAGAAGATAGTGGTGAGCAGGAAACATCCCACACTTGACAGGATGTTCCCAAAGCAGGAAGGGATTTCTCTTCTTTGGTAGAATTGTTTCATTAACTAAGAACAAGATGAGATAATTGAAATCTCCCTAAAATACCAAAGACTGACGAAAGCAGGATATAGAACATTGTGGGTCTAATGTAAACCAGTGGGATCATTTATGACATTATAAGGAAGTAATAGTATTTTGTATATATCCATATATCCATTTTTTTCCCAAAGAGATTCAAAGTGCTTTATATAATGAGTCAGTCATTAAATACTTTTAGATCTGTGTACAAAGAGGTAGAAGTAGGACTCCTGCTCAGTCAGCCTCAGCCTCTCTCCTCTGGATACACCACCAGACTTACAAAGTTTGCAGCTTACATACCACCTGGTGAAAGTTTCTTTTTCTCATCTTCCATTTCTCTCATTTTCATCAAGTGCTGATCTGTCTGTTGTATGGTATATAGCGCTTAAGTAGTTCCAGCAAGACAATATGATTAAGCTTCCTTTAAATAAGTCATGATCTCTTTCTCTATCTGCAAGCAGCAACAGCTGTCAAAGGTAGAACTGAGGCCAAGGCAGCACCAATGGAGCAGGCTGCTAATGAAAATATGACAAGAATATTTGAAACTAGAAGCCTCAAGCCACAACTTTGTTAGGTTTCCTGCACTCTCCCCCTTGGTGGCATTTTCAGAGGTACGCAGAAAAATGTTGCATATAGCAGTCACTTGAGAAATACAGAGTCACTCGATGTCTGGGACAGGGATTCTTATCCCAAAACTTAGCTCAAGAGAAAAACAAGAGGAATGAAAACAAAGAACGGACTTAAACATATGAAATGTATATTAGCTAACCTGCAGAGAGTAATGGCATCATAAAAACAAGTAGAAAACTCCACTAGACTAGTGTAAGTTATGAGTTCCCTGTTTTTTTCCACTGTAAATTTTGTGGCGAGCACAATGCATCAATTACAGGCATTATGTTTGTGATATCCTGAGTTCTGGAACACTGCCTCAAGAGAGTTCATTAATCATTGTCTTGTCCCTAAAGTGGTCTTGCATTCTCTCAGTTTGTGGGAAATAATTGTCAAAATTAATAAATGCACATGAAAGAATATTTACTTTTCTTGCTTTCTCTTGTCTGCATTTGACTTAACCCCATTATATCCTCAAATCCAGCCAGACTCAAATAGGAAAATTCCCACCCAGGAGAATTAATTCCAGTTCAAGTCCCAAATTACCATGAGGTTATCTTTAGTGAGGTAATCACATAAAAAGTAAAGATGGGCTGGGCATGGTGGCTCATACCTGTAATCTCAGCTCTTTGGGAAGCAGAGGCAGGAGGATTACTTGAACCCAGGAGTTCAAGACCAGCCTGGGCAACATCATGAGACCCTATCTCTACAAAAAATTAAAAAATAAAAAATTAGCCAGGTACGATAGCATGCACCCGCAGTCCTACCTACTCAGGAGGCTAAGGTGGGAGGATCACTTGAGCCTGGGAGATTGAGACCACAGTGAACCATGATCATGCCACTGCACTGCCACCTGGATAACAGAGCAGGACCAAAAAAAAATGAAATTGAATTATTACCTGGCTTTTTGTTGTTGTTGTTGTTGTTGTTCTTAAAGACCAGTGTGATAGTGTATTTCCTGGCTTTAGTCTCCCACACAATTGTAGAGCTGGTATTAGAAATCCTTTATATCAGAACACTATGTGGGTTACCTGTGGTTATTTTAAGAACTTCCATTTTTTATGGAATTTTAAATATCTCAGCTTATAAATAACTAAAGATACTGTCTTAAATATCATCATACATTTAAAATTAATTTGCTCTCCTTTCAAAGTTCAGGCTCTGAACTATAGCTATGTGAATGTGTAAAGAGGAGGCAGGTCAAAAACTAAATCACTTTACATCCTCCCTGGTGTGCACAGTCACATGGTTTTATCCGAGAAAAGGGGCCGGGCACAGTGGCTCATGCCTGTAATCCCAGCACTTTGAGAGGCCCGGGTGGGCAGATCACTTGAGGCCAGGAGTTCGAGACCAGCCTGGGCAACATGGCGAAACCCTGTCTCTATAAAAAATACAAAAAATAGCCAGGCATGGTGGTACATGCCTGTGGTCTCAGCTACTCAGGAGGCTGAGGCAGGAGAATCGCCTGAACCCAGTGAGCCAAGATCGCGCCACTGCACACCAGCCTGGGTGACAGAGCGAGACTCGGTCTCAAAAAAAAAAAAAAAAAGAAAAGATGTCTTACACCCCTCAAATGCATGGTGCCTTGCTCCTCAAACACCCTACCTACTCCCAATGTGGACTTAGAACAGCTGCTGACCATTTTCAGGGAGAACAGTTTCTACTTTAATCAGACTCCCTTTCTACATCAGGTCCTTTACAGAAAATTATTCCTGAGTTTAGGGATCTGTGAACTTCCTCCGGTTCCTGAAGAGCTATTTAATTGATTCATTTTACACATAGAATAATAAGATCAGAAGCTGCCAGGGAATGACACGGATGCATTTTCCAAGGAGTGCCAGACTAGCTGAATAAAATTGAGGTCTGCCCCTAACTAAGGCTCAAATAAAGTGGAGCTTCTCCTCACCATCCCCCGACTGATTCACTAAAGGGAGGGAAGTTGAACAGAAGGCAGAGAGGTAGATTGAGGAAGGAAATGTACTTAAGCACTGACACGTGGCCTCCCTGAACAACTTATCAAAGGCCCCTACTTGTTTCCTAAAGTCATTAAAAGAGGGAGATATTGCCAGAGAGAACTTGCCTTGAGAACCAGGTGGTTTTGAGATCCTGTATTTATTTTTTAGTCTTTTGGAGGGGGCCAATCTCCATTTTATTTTTTCTTCATTTTTTAAAATTTTTTATTTCCGTAGGTTATTGGGGAAAAGGTGGTGTTTGGTTCATGATTAAGTTCCTTAGTGGTGATTTGTGAGATTTTGGTGCACCCATCACCCAAGCAGTATACATTGCACACAATTTGTAGTCTTTCATCCCTCACCCCCTTCCCACTCTTTTCCCCTGAGTCCCCAAAGTCCATTATGTCATTCTTTGGCCTTTGCATTGTCATAGCTTATCTCCCACTTATGAGTGAGACCATTTGATGATTGGTTTTCCATTCCTGAGTTACTTCACTTAGAATAATAGTTTCCAATTTCATCTAGGTCGCTGCAAATGCCATTAATTCATTCCTTTTTATGGCTGAGTAGTATTCCATTATATATATCAATCACAGTTCTTTTATCCACTTGTTGATTGATGGGCATGGAAGTCATTATACAGAAAAGATACTTGCACACACAAGTTTATAGCAGCACAGTTTGCAGTTGCAAAAACAAGATCCTTTTTTTATATTACCACTTAGGAACACCTTGACTAAGTCCCTAATTTCTCTTTCCTTTGCCTTCTTTATCCTGTAAATGAGAAAACACTGCTGACTTCCCTCATAAATTGCTATGAGAAATAATAGAAAATTATCAAAGATAATTTCATCTTTCCATACAAAAAATTGTATGTAAATAATGTTGTTTATATTTTTGGGGTTTTTTTGTTTGTTTGTTTGTTTTGAGACAGAGTCTTGCTCTGTTGCCCAGGCTAGAGTGCAGCTACCTCGGCTCACTGCAACCTCCACGTCTGCCTCCTGGGTTCAAGCGATTCTCCTGCCTCAGCCTCCTGAGTAACTGAGATTACAGGCGCCCACCATCGCGCCCAGCTAATTGTTGTATTTTTAGTAGAGATGGGGTTTCACCATCTTGGCCAGGCTGGTCTCGAACTCCTGACCTTGTGATCCACCCACCTCAGCCTCCCAAAGTGCTGGGATTACAGGTGTGAGCCACCGTGCCTGGCTGTTTAATATTTTTGTTAATGATGACTTGACAAATTTTAATAACAGTGTAAAGATAGTGGAGGGGTAGGAGAGGCACAGGTGCAGGCGGGAGGGTACCTGAGGAATTCCTACCTTGGACCAGAATACAAAACCATGGATCCTATACTGATATAAATTTGGAATAGTATCTCCAATTACTAATAGTAAATAAATAGGAAGAATGATATTAGATGACTGACATTTCAATTATGTTTCTACCAGAAAGTGCATTTTGGCCAAATATTAACATGAAGCCAGAAGTCAATCATGACCATTCATGGTATTTCACGCCTATTTAATCCCAACACTTTGGGAGGTTGAGGAGGGAGGATTGCTTAAGCCCAGGAGTTTGAGTCTAGCTTGGGTAACATGGTGAAAGCCCATCTCTAAAAAAGAAAAAAATTAGCCGAGTGTAGGGGCACATGCCTGTGGTCCCAGCTACTCAGGAGGCTGAAGCAGGAGGATGGCTTGAGCCCAGGACGTCAAGGCTGCAGTGAGCCATGTTTGTGCCACTGCTGCACTCCAGCCTGGATGACAGAGTGAATCCCCATCTCAAAAACAAAAAACAAACAAACAAACAAAAAAACAAATTAAAAAGAAGGCAGTCATTATCCTTTCTGGCTGTCTTCCAGTTGCCTTCTTTCATGGTGCAGGCAGGATGCTGAGCCCTGTAAATCTCCCCACTGGGCCAACTGCTGCTGCCTGTAGGTGTGGCTGGTCTCCAGCCATGACTGGGCTTTACCCTGTCCAGCTCTCTCTACGTGTCTGCAGTCAGCTCCTGCTCCCAATCCCCACACCAGCTATATCTGCACTGTTGCCCTCAAGCCTCCTACTCCACCCACTTCACCATCCCTCTGCCAATGACTTGCTCCTGTTGCACGCAGAAAACAGAAAATATCAGGATGAATGACTTCACATCTCTACCTACATACCACATACACACACCTACACACAAACCACACAATCAGACTTTCCTATGTTTAGACCTACCCTTATCCTTCCATCTCAGTGGCAAGAGGTGTTCTGTCCACCTATTCTGTAGATTCTATCCCCGGCTTTCTCAGGAACCTTGTTTTCCTTTCTGTGCCCGTATCTTCAGCCTGTACCTTGCTACTTGCTTTTTCTGATCAGAATATGAATATTCTCAAGTCTCCTCCATCCTTAAAAAAATTGAGAAACTTTCTGCTGGTCAGGTGCAGTGGCTCATGCCTGTAATCCCAGTACTTTGGGAGGCCAAGGCAGGCAGATTGCTTGAGGTCAGTTCCAGACCAGCCTGGGCAACATGGTGAAACCCCATCTCTACAAATAATACAAAAATGAGCCAGGTATGCTGGTGTGCACCTATAGTCCCAGCTACTCAGGAGGTGGAGGCAAATCACTGGAGCCCAGGAGGTTGAGGCTGCAGTGGGCTGTGATTCGTGCCACTGCAGTCCTCCAGCCTGGGCGACAGAATGAGACTGTGAAAGAAAGAAAGAGAGAGAGAGAGAGAGAGGGAGGGAGGGAGGGAGGAAAAAAAAGAAAGAAAACACACACACACACACACACACACCTTTCTCCCTTTGCAGTGAAGCTTCTGGGAGGTGGGATTTTGAAGAGGCCACAACACTCAGTATCTGAAATGAAGAGCAGAACTGATTGTTTGCTCAGAGAAAACAGAGCTATACTTGTAGGACAGAATCTCTCTGTGCAAAGCAAACTGCATCCTTATATAGGATTTAGGGAACCAACTGAAATCTCACTCCTGCCCCCTCTGGCATCATCAAAATGACTCCCCTTGGTTGCAGGCCACACTTTGGTCCTTATCTGACATGGTGTCCCCATAGCACTGGTACATAGCTGCTCCCTCCTTCTTGAAATGCTCCTTATAGTCTCTTTCTGAGAGACCACTGTCTCCTGGGTTTTCATCTTTTTGGTCATGCTTCAGTCTCTGTTAAAAGCTTTTCTTAGTACCCCATCCTTCAAATAGTGGCATTTCTCAAGTGTCTTCCTCCACTATCTTCCCTCCAGAGTTTTTACCTATCCTGTTACAGCTCATCTACTCTCTGATGGCACCTGCCATTGCATGTTCCCTGAATGACTCCCAAATCTTTATCTGCAGCCCAGATCCCTCTCCTAAGTGGTAGAGAGCCACATATCTGGCTGCCTACTAGATCTCTTCCACCTTGGGATATCAAAAGCTCCTCCTCTCATAGACTCTATCTTGGTACCATCATCTATCCAGCTGTCCATCTGTCTTGCTTTGTCCCTCTCCTTATTTCCCACATCCAGTCAGTGACTAAGTCTGCTCAGTTCTGCTTTACTAACTCCCAGAGAGCTCTGTTCTCTTCATCTTTACTGCCAGTTTTCTCATTATCTCTTGCCTGAATTACTGCAGAAGCCTCCTAATTGATCTCCCTTTTGTAGCCCAGCCTTCATGCAGTCCACAATTGATCTCTCTAAAATGGAAGTCATGTCACTCTCCTGTTTTGGTTTGTTTGCTTGTTTGTTTGTTTTAAGATGGAGTTTCGCTCTTGTTGCCCAGGCTGGAGTGCAATGACGCAATCTCAGCTCACCACAACCTCCGCCTCCCGAGTTCAAGCGATTCTCCTGCCTCAGCCTTCTGAGTAGCTGGGATTACAGGCATGTGCCACCATGCCCAGCTAATTTTGTATTTTTAGTAGAGATGAGGTTTCTCCATGTCGGTCAGGCAGGTCTTGAACTCCTGACCTCAGGTGATCTGCCCGCTTTGGCCTCCCAAAGTGCTGGGATTACAGGCATGAACCACCGCGTCCAGCCCACTCTCCTGTTTTAAATCCTTTGATTTTCCCTCATTGCTTTCCGGCAGGAAAAGACTTTATACAACTTATAAAGACTCCCGGGATCTAACCCTTGCATTCATTTCCAGTCTTATTTCTGGCACGTCCCATGTCATCCTCCCACACCTTTGCTTGAGTCACATTTGACACCTTGCAGTTCCTCAAATTCAGTGTGCTAATAAAGAGCCTCCACCTTCAACTTGCTGCTCCTGTTCTTGGAAATTCCCATTCCTTGCCGGGCTAGTTCATCTGAAAACTCAGCTCTTCTGTCACTTCCTCTGTGGTGACTTCCCTGACCACCCTTCTCACTCACAGTCTGATTGAAGTGCCCATCCTTTGTGTTCTGTCTTAGTGTATACATTATATTATATTATATTAATTTGACTGCAAAGACCTTGAGGTTAGAGATAACTGTGTTTGGTTGTTTTTTTGTTTTTTTGAGATGGAGTCTCGCTTTGTCTCCCAGGCTGGAGTGCAGTGTCGCGATCTCGGCTCACTGCAACCTCTGTCTCCTGGGTTCGAGCAATTCTCCTGCTTCAGCCTCCCGAGTAGCTGGGACTACAAGCATGTGCCACCATGCCCGGCTAATTTTTTTGTATTTTTAGTAGAGACGGGCTTTCACTATGTTGGTCAGGCTGGTCTCGAACTCCTGACCTCAAATGAGCCACCCGCCTTGGCCTCCCAAAGTGCTGGGATTACAGGCGTGAGCCACCACACCTGGCTGGAATAACTGTTTTTTTATATCTGTATTCCAAGTACCACATGCCTAGTGACTTACAGAGGAGGTTCTGCTTAATCTTTGATAAATGAACTGGCCTTTTCAATTCATCAGGACCGTAATATTTTGTTTTATTAAGAGATAGGGTCTTGCTGTGTTGCCCAGGCTACGCTTGAACTACTGGCAAGCAATCCTCCTACCTCAGCATCCCAAGTAGTTGGGACTACATGCATGTACCACCAAACGCAGCCTCTAGATTCAACTACCAGTTTGCAAGAAGCATAGAAGACTGGAGACTATGTTACATGATACCATAGGGATGCAATCGGTAAAATCTAAATGGAGGAAATGCTCTATGAACAATCATATGCCTTAGACTATAAGGGAGAAAAGATAAATGGAGAAAGAGCTTATACAGGGTCTTAAGAGAGATACCAGGCAATTTCAATGTATGGGAATTTTTTAGATCCTTATTCAAAAAACAATTGTGACTCAGAAATATGAGTCATTTATGTTACATTTGTGTTACATAAATTTTATATTAAATATATTTTACAACAAGAAAAGATTTTATCAGGCTGGGCGCAGTGGTTCACGCCTGTAATCCCAGCACTTTGGGAGGCTGAGGTAGGGGATCACTTGAAGTCAGGAGCTTGAGACCAGCCTGGCCAACATGGTGAAACCCTGTCTCTACCAAAAATAGAAAAATTAGCCAAACATGGTGGCGAGCACCTGTAATCCCAGCTATTTGGGAGGCTGAGGCAAGAGAATCATTTGAACCCAGGAAGCAGAGGTTGCAGTGAGCCAAGATCGCGCCACTGTACTCCCGCCTGGGTGACAGAGCGAGACTCTGTCTCAAAAAAAAAAAGAAAAAAGAAATTGTGCTTATCTTTTTTTTTTTTTTTTTTTTGACAGAGTCTTGCTCTGTCGCCCAGGCTGGAGTGCAGTGGTGCAATCCCGGCTCACTGCAGCCTCCGCCTCCTGGGCTTAAGCGATTCTCCTGCCTCAGCCTCCCAAGCATCTGGGATTACAGGCGCCTGCCACCACGCCCAACTAATTTTTGTATTTTTAGTAGAGATGGGGTTTCACCATGTTGGCCAGGCTGGTCTCGAACTCCTGACCTCGTGAACCGCCCACCTTGGCCTCCCAAAGTGCTGGGACTACAGGCATGAGCCACTGCGCCTGGCCCTGTGCTTATCTTTTAAAGCATTCTTATATTTAGAAATGCATTCCAACATATTTACAGGTGAAATGATATGTCTGGGATTTGTTTCAAAATAATCCGAGAGAAGGAAGTGAATTGGTATATAGTTGAAATTGGATTGGCCATGAGCTGATAATTATTGCAGATGAGCAATGGGTACATGGCAGTTCACTATGCTATTCTGCCTGCTTTTGTTTATATTTAAAATTTTTATGATAAAATCCTTTTTTTTTTCTTTTTTGAGACTGAGTCTCGCTCTGTCTCCCAGGCTAGAGTGTAGTGGCACCATCTCAGCTCACTGCAACCTCCTCCTCCCAGGTTCAAGCGATTCTCCTGCCTCAGCCTCCCAAGTAGCTGGGACTACAGGCGCTTGCCACCATACCCAGCTAAGTTTTTTGTATTTTTAGTAGGGACTAGGTTCTACCATGTTGGCCAGGCTGGTCTCAAACTCCTGACGTCAAGTGATTTGCCCGCCTCAGCCTCCCAAAGTGCTGGCATTACAGGCGTGAGCCACCATGTCTGGCCTGATAAAATCTTTTATTGTTGTAAAATATATTAACATAAAATTTACCATTTTAACCATTTTTCAGTATACAGTTCAGTGGCATTAAGTACTTCATGTCGTTGTGCAACTATTGCCACCATTCATCTCCAGACTTTTCTCATCTTCCCAAACTGAAACTCTGTATCCGTTAAACAGTAGCTCCTCATTCTCCTCTCCCTGCTGCCCTGACAACCACCATGCTATGCTGTCTTTATGAATTTGACTACTTTAGGTAACTTATATAAGTGGAATCATTCAGTATTTGTCCTTTAGTGTCTGGCTTTTTTCACTTAGTTTTCAAGTTCATCCATGTTGTAGCATGTATTAGAATTTCATTCCTGTTTAAGGCTGAATAGTAATCTATTATACGTATATACCACATTTTATCGATCTATTCATCTTCCAGAAACTGACATTTGGGTTGCTTCCAAAACAGTTTTTAAGTTCTTTCCTGGAGGTATCCCATAATGAATGTTCTTATAAATGAGGTATATTGATGATAGTTATCTTGCTAGGAACAGACGTAGAATTTCTAATTTCTGAAGACATCAGATCCCAAAGGCTTTAGAGTTTCTGAACAGCTACAATCCATACAACCTCAGGAGTGCCATAGACTGCAGAAGAGGAGGTAAAAAGGTATAAGCACAGGGAAAGGAAGTTAACATTTGCTGTTTAGGATTACTCAGAAAAGCTCTTGCTCTCATTGGCCTCTCTTACCTCCCAGGCAGCTTTTCTATTTCCGGAGCATCCCTACACAGTTATTTCTAACCCACGTAGCCCTGCCAACTATATTTTTACCCTAAGCTCGGGAACTACTTTTCATCAGTTTTATACCAAAAGTTAATGTGTCACATATGAGTAAAAAAAAAAAATCTCTTATCTCCTCCTACTGGAGATAAGCCAAATTAGGGCAGAAGCCAAACCAGAAAAAGTTCAAACCAAATATTAATCTGAAATATGTTTGTTTGTTCATTTGCTTGAGACAGGGTCTCACCATGTTGCCCAGGCTGGTCTCGAACTCCTGGGTTCAAGAGATCCTCCCACCTTGGCCTCTCAAAGCACTGGGATTACAGGCATGAGCCACCGCACCTGGCAAAATATGTTTTTATTCTTCTGGTTTTTAGAGAATTATCCTTAATCATCTTGAGAAAAAACAGTAGACAGAAAATTAAAATTTAACCTCGATAGTAATCAGAATAAAGAAAATGCAGTGGCAAAAGGAGACATATTTCAAGGAAAAATGATTTTATGAAAAGGAAAGGTGAAATAGTAGGAAATATTGGAAACAGAAACCCCAAATCAGAAGAGAGAAAAGAAGAATTCTAAGATGATAAGTCTGACTTGAGTAAGCCTCCATCTTCCCATTCCAGAAGTCTGGGCCAAGTGTACTCCTTATCAGTAAGGGAAGGTATCACTAAGGAAGACCAGTGATGATGTGTGGGATGGGGCAGGCAGGGGGTAGGGGCAGGGCAGAGTGATATCTTATTTTAGGTTAAGCCTGAGGTATTGGGTACTCAGGAGGTATTAGTTCTGGGATCAGTTTGGAATTTTAGATATGCTCTAGAATGAACCGCATATTGTTTATTTTGTTCTGCTATGTAGTCCAGACTCCAGAATGTATCCTTCCAGTATTATCACACAGTTTTGATTACCATAGCTGTATAAGAAGGACTAAAATGAGGTAAACTGATTTTTCTGCTTCATTCTTTCTTTTCAAAATTGTTTTAGCTATTCTACTTCCTTTGCCTTTACTGTCTATAGCCTTCCAATTCATGAACCTGGACGGTGGTGTTGAGTTCTTCTATATGCTTGCTGATTTTCTGTCCAGCTATCTCAGTTGTTGAGAGAGGAGTGTTGAGGTCTCCAACTGTAGTTGTAGACTTGGCTATTTCTCCTTTGGTTCTGTCAGCTTTTGCTTTCACATATTTTGCAGCTCTGTTGTTTGGAACACACATTTAAGATTGCTATGTTTTCTTAGATTGACCCTGTTACCATTATATAACGTCTTTTGTGTCTCTGGTAATTTTCTCTGCTCTGAAGTCTATTTTACTTAATAATAATGTAGCCACTCCAGCTTTCCTTTCATTGTTTGCATGCTATATAACTTTTTCCATCCTTCTACTTTCCACCAGTCTATATGATTATATTTGAAGTGAGTTTTTTTTAGATAGCATATAGTTGGGTCATGTTTTTTAATCCATTCTGCCAACCTCTGTCTTTTAATTGGTATATGTAGGCTTTTTATACCTCATACTGTTACTGATATGTTAGGGCTTATACTTGCCATTTATGTTTTGTTTTCTGTATTTTGTCTCTGTTTTACTTTTCCTCCCTTCCTATGCACTACTGAACTTTTTTAGAATTCTGTTTTTATTTCTCTATAATGGCTTTTTAAAATCTATAGTTTTTTTTCTGGGCACAGTGGTTCACACCTGTAATTCCAGCACTTTGGGAGGCTGAGGTGGGTGGATCATTTGAGGTCAGGATTTCAAAACCAGCGTGGCCAACATGGTGAAAATCCGGCTTTACTAAAAATACAAAAAAATTAGCCAGGCGTGGTGCCGTGCACCTGTAATCCCAGCTACTGGGGAGGTTGAGGCAGGAAAATTGCTTGAACCCGGGAGGCGGAAGTTGCAGTGAGCCGAGATCAGACTACTGCACTGCAGCCTGGGGGACAGTGAGATTCTGTCTCAAAAAATAAATAAAATAAAATAAAATCTATAGTGTTTTTGAGTATATCTTTTTGTATAGCATTTTTAGTGATCACTGTAGGTGTTTTGGAGGTTTTTCGGGTTTTTTTTTTTTTTTTGGCAGGAGTGTTTTCAGATAGGGTTTCACTCTGTTGCACAGGCTGGAGTGCAGTGGCACTATCATAGCTCACTGCAGCATTGATCTACTGGGCCCAAGGGATCCTCCCACTTCAGCCTCCAGAGTAGCTGGGACCACAGGCACACACCACCATCCCCAACTAATTTTTTTTATTTTTAGTAGAGACAAAATCTTGCTTTGTTTCCTAGGCTGGTCTCAAACTCCTAAACTCAAGCTGAGGTAGAAATTAAAGAAAGAAAGAAAAAAAATAAAAAAGAGAGATAAACTTTCCTGTATTAGGCTGACTTGACCCAGAGGCAGCAACAGGCACAGCCCAGACCCAAGACAAGTCTTGATAATACTATCTAATATGCCCTGAAGACTCTCCCAGTACTCCCTCAACATAAGGAAGAGAAAAACAAATTTTCCTTTCTCTTATAGCATGAGTTTATAGATTCCTGTTCTCTGTAACTAGTAACTTCAAGTATTCTGTTTTACCTAAACAGTACAGTGAAAGTCATGAGACATCTGAGCAGGCCTAAGCTATAGCCACCTAGGTGCCATAGTGAATGTCATAGAATAAGCCGTGCTAGGCACTAGATATCTAGGCAAACCTAGATAACAGCCATCTAGGTTGTATAGCAATAGTCATGTGTAATCCTGAGTTATGCACCTATCACAGTTTGATTAACTGTCTTTGTTCTGCCTCTGTATTCTTGCTTTCGCACCACCATAAGTTTGTTTCAGGCTAGCCCACCCCCTTTTTGAAGGGTATATAAAAGTCAAGTGCTGTCTTTGTTCTTAGCCCAGTTTTTTAGATGTTAAGTTTGCTAGGTCTGAGTGCACTCAGTAAAGATCCTCCTGCTTTACCCTGAAGTCTTTCTAGTCCTCCTGATTCCCACAACAAAGTGATCCACCCAATTTGACCTCCCAAGGTGCTGGGATTACAGGTATGAACTACCACACCTGGCCAACTCTATTTGTTTTATACATACACAGACACACACACATACACAGCATCATAGTCTACTGATGTTATTTTACCAAGTTTTCTGAGTAAGACTGCCTCTTTCCTGGTCTTTTGGCTAGAGAGAACAAGCCTTTGTTGGGTTTTTTTGTCTGCACACATTGACATTTCTAGGTTGACAGCTTCTTCAGCTCCAATTCTGGGATATATGTGGCAAAAAGAAAACCCAGGGAACTGATCACCATGTCAGTCCTTGTGTACTGAGGTCCCCAGCCAGTTTGCCATTTTTCCCTCTACCTTTCCAAGTCTTCTTATGTTTATTTTATATATAATGTCCAAGGTTTTTAGTTGCACTTAGTGGGAGACATAGGGAGAAGTACATCTACTCCATTTTCCCTCCTAGTTTTACTTTTGATCTAACATAGAATCTTAAGTTGAATTTTCTGTCTTTTTTAAAAAACTATTCCAAGTAGCCGGGCACGGTGGTTCACGCCTGTAATCCCAGCACTTTGGGAGGCTGAGGCGGGCGGATCACAAGGTCAGGAGTTTGAGACCAACCTGACCAACATGGTAAAACCCTGTCTCTACTGAAAATACAAAAACTAGCTGGGCATTGTGGCAGGCACCTGTAATCACAGCTACTCAGGAGGTTGAGGCAGGAGAATCACTTGAACCCAGGAGGCGGAGGTTGCAGTGAGCCAAGGTCGTGCCATTGCACTCCAGCCTGGGTAACAGAGTGAGACTCTATCTCAAAAAAAAAAAAAAAAAAACTATTCCAAGTGTGCCTATGACCTATGACACTGACTCAGCCCACTGGATCCAGCCTTGGAATTTACCCCAGAGGAAGTGGGTTCATGGCTGGACTGTCATGGAGTTTCAGGCCAGGGCTTTTATGCTGCACACTCATCTTTTTCCCTGTGTCTTTCATTTATTCTCCTTTGTTTTCATTGTTTTCAGAGAGCTGCTTCTAGTAGAGACTTCTCAGCCACAAGATGGTGCCCCAGAATAGTTCAAGATAGGCTTTTCTGCTCTTCCTTGGGCCCCAGTCTTTAATGTACTATTAGTAAACTCAAGGCCATTTATCTGAACCAGGATATAGCTATGAAGACACAACTGTATTATCTTTAAGCCATGTTTTCCCAGTTGCCTGGAAACTTAAGCAATCAGTATCAGAAATAGTTTTTGTTTGAATTGTTTTATAATTGTATTATTATTATTATTATTTAGAGCTGGGGTCTTGCTGTGTTGCCCAGGCTGGTCTCGAAATCCTGGCCTCAAGCAGTCCTTCTGCCTCAGCATCCCAAAGTGCTGGGATTACCGGCCTGAGCCACCAGACCCAGCCTATGTCTTTTGAGCTATTTGAATCCATGAATCAAAGTTTGCTAGTATAGATGTTTGCCTTTCATTACTTGCCCAACTTTTAAAATAGCTTATAAGATTATGTTTAAAAATACATAGACTAGCTTTCCTTGCCATGTCTACTGAGAGAACGAAGACCATTCTCAGCAACCAGACTGTCAACATTCCAGAAAATGGTGACATTACTCTGAAGGGACACACAGTTATTGTGAAAGGCCCCAGAGGAACCCTGCAGAGGGATTTCAATCACATCAGTGTAGATTCAGTCTTCTTGGAAAGAAAGAAAAGAGGCTCCAGGTTGACAAATGGTGGGGAAACTGAAAGGAACTGGCTGCCGTTCAGACTATTTGTAGTCATGTACAGAACATGATCAAGGATGTTACACTGGGCTTCCATTACAAGATGAGGTCTGTGTATGCTCACTTCCCCATCAATGTCGTTATCCAGGAGAATGGGTCTCTTGTTGAAATCTGAAATTTCTTGGGTGAAAAATACATCCTTAGGGTTCGGATGAGAACAGGTGTTGCTTGTTCAGTATCTCAAGCCCAGAAAGATGAATTAATCCTTAAAGGTAATGACATTGAGCTTGTTTCCAATTTAGAGGCTTTGATTCAGCACGCCACGACAGTTAAAAACAAGGATATCAGGAAATTTTTGGATGGTATCTATGTCTCCGAAAAAGGAACTGTTCAGCCGGCTGATGAGTAAGTTCTAAGAGTTGCCCAGCTTCTGAAACAAGATGCTGGATGATTCCTAAGACCTATTTGTGATATTTAAATGATGCAAAAGACCTATTGATTTGGAAAGAAAAATAAAATAAAATAAAAATAAAAATACATAGGACAGAAAGACTGGTAAATAGACATTAACAATCTTTGGGTAGTGAGCTGTGAGTCGTTTGTTCTTTCATTTTTCAGGTTTTCAAATGTGAGCTACTTTATAATGGATGAAAATGGATGTTGGGCATATTCTTCAGCTAATCAGAAAATATTTATTAACGAAAAAAATATGTTTATGACCCATCCAATATGTGTAGAGCCAGCATATATGTTTTCTTAGTCTTGATAGTTAAGAAAATATTGGGAGCTGGGCACAGTGGCTCACACCTGTAATCCCAGCACTTTGGTAGGCCTAGGTGGGTGGATCACCTGAGGTCAGGAGTTTGAGACCAGCCTGGCCAACATGGTGAAACTCCATCTCTACTAAAAATACAAAAATTTGCTAGGCATGGTGGCAGGTGCCTGTAATCCAAGGTACTCAGGAGGCTGAGGTAGGAGAATCGCTTGAACCCAGGAGGTGTAGGTTGCAGTGAACTGAAATTGTGCCACTGCACTCCAGCCTGGGTGACAGAGCAAGACTCTGTCTCAAAATAATAATAATAATAATATTGGGTACTCTGTTACTAAAGGCAGGGACTATGGCTTAAAATTCTGCAGCTGTGATACCTACCATATGCCTTACACATAGAGAGGTCTAGGAAATAACTGCTTGAGCACAGAAACCATTATTCCTAGCTTTGAAGGAAAGAACTATATTTTACTAGTTGTAAATCTTTGGGTTTGGTGTCCTCAAGGTAATTACCTGCTTGAGTGTTAGCTCACATGAAGTGGGCAAGTTGTGTCCATTCTTTTTTTTTAAGAGATGGTGTCTCACTCTGTTGCCCAGGATCACAGTGGTATAATTGTAGCTCACTGTAGCCTTGAACTCCTCAAGCAGTCCTCCTGTCTCAGCCTCTCATGTAGCCAGGATCACAGGTGCATGCCACTGAGAGGTGACAGTGTGCTGGCAGTCCTCACAGCCCTCTCTTGCTCTCGGCACCTCCTCTGCCTGGGCTCCCACTTTGGCGGCACTTGAGGAGCCCTTCAGCCCACCGCTGCACTGTGGGAGCCCCTTTCTGGGCTGGCTAAGGTGGGAGCCGGCTCCCTCAGCTTGCAGGGAGGTGTGGAGGGAGAGGCGTGAGCGGGAACCGGGGCTGTGTGCAGTGCTTGCGGGCCAGCTGGAGTTCCGGGTGGGCGTGGGCTTGGTGGGCCCCTCACTCAGAGCAGCCGGCAGACCCTACCGGCCCCAGGCAATGAGGGACTTAGCACCCAGGCCAGCGGCTCCAGAGGGTGTACTGGGTCCCCCAGCAGTGCCAGGCCACCGGCGCTGCGCTCGATTTCTCGCTGGGCCTTAGCTGCCTTCCCACGGGGCAGGGCTCAGGACCTGCAGCCGGCCATGCCTGAGCCTCCCGCCCCCTCCATGGGCTCCTGTGCAGCCAGAGCCTCCCCGACGAGCGCCACCCCCTGCTCCACAGTGCCCAGTCCCATTGACCACCCAAGGGCTGAGGAGTCCGAGCGCACGGCGTGGGACTGGCAGGCAGCTCCACCTCCAGCCCTGGTGCGGGATCCACTGGGTGAAGCCAGCTGGGCTCCTGAGTCTGGTGGAGATGTGGAGAACTTATGTCTAGCTCAGGGCTTGTAAATACACCAGTCAGCACCCTGTGTCTAGCCCAGGGTTTGTGAGTGCACCATTCGACACTCTGTAATCTAGCTGCTCAGGTGGGGCCTTGGAGAACCTTTGTGTCTAGCTCAAGGATTATAAATACACCAGTCGGCACTCTGTATCTAGCTCAAGGTTTGCAAACACACCAATCAGCACCCTGTGTCTAGCTCAGGGTTTGTGAGTGTACCAATCGACACTCTGTGTCTAGCTGCTCTGGTGGGGCCTTGGAGAACCTTTGTGTCTAGGTCAAGGATTGTAAATACACCAATCGGCACTCTGTATCTAGCTCAAGGTTTGCAAACGCACCAATCAGCACCCTGTGTCTAGCTCAGGGTTTGTGAGTGCACCAATCGACACTCTGTATCTAGCTGCTCTGGTGGGGCCTTGGAGAACCTTTGTGTCGATAATCTGTATCTAACTGATCTGATGGGGACGTGGAGAACCTTTATGTCTAGCTCAGGGATTGTAAACGCACCAGTCAGTGCCCTGTCAAAACAGACCACTCGGCTCTACCAATCAGCAGGACATGGGTGGGGCCAGATAAGAGAATAAAAGCAGGCTGCCCGAGCCAGCAGTGGCAACCCGCTCGGGTCCCCTTCCACACTGTGGAAGCTTTGTTCTTTTGCTCTTTGCAATAAATCATGCTACTGCTCACTCTTTGGGTCCACGCTGCTTTTATGAGCTGTAACACTCACGGCGAAGGTCTGCAGCTTCACTCCTGAAGCCAGCGAGACCACGAGCCCACCGGGAGGAACGAACAACTCCAGACGTGCCACCTTAAGAGCTGTAACACTCATTGCGAAGGTCTGCAGCTTCACTCCTGAGCCAGCGAGACCACAAACCCACCAGAAGGAAGACACTCCAAACACGTCCAAACATCAGAAGGAACAAACTCCGGACACGCCGCCTTTAGAACTGTAACACTCACCGCGAGGGTCCGCGGCTTCATTCTTGAAGTCAGTGAGACCAAGAACCCACCAATTCTGGACACACCGCCATGCCTGGCTAATTTTTATTTTATTTATTTATTTATTCATTCATTCATTCATTCATTCATTCATTTTTTTGAGATGGAGTCTTGCTTTGTCACCCAGGCTGGAGTGCAGTGGTGCGATCTCAGCTCACGGCAACCTCCACCTCACGGGTTCAAGCAATTCTCCTGCCTCGGCCTCCCCAGTAGCTGGGATTACAGACATGCACCACCACGCCCAGCTAATTTTTGTATTTTTAGTAGAGATGGGGCCATGTTGGCTAGGCTAGTCTTAAACTCCTGACCTCAAGTGATCTGCCCACCTTGGCCTCCCAAAGTGCTGGGATTACAGGTGAGAGCCACCGTGCCTGGCCTAATTTTTTTTTTAATAGAGACGAGGTCTTGCTATGTTGTCCAGGCTGGTCTAAAACTTCTTGCCTCAAGCAGTCCTCCAGTCTCATCCTGCCACAGTGCTGAAGTTACAGATGTGAGCCACCTTGCCTGGCCCATTCTATGTCTTAATTATAGAACTAATAATTAGGGGTAAAAAAGCCAACTACTCCTTACTAAGATTAGCAAAATCTTATTGGACAAAAATTCAATATCAGTCCAAAGCAATAAACAGTAATATTTTTAAAATTCAGCTGGCCAGGCACAGTGGCTCACGCCTGTAATCCCAACACTTTGGGAGCTGAGGCGGATAGATCACAAGGTCAGGAGTTCCAGACCAGCCTGGCCAATATGGTGAAACCCCGTCTCTGCTAAAAATACAAAAATTATCCAGGCATGATGGCGTGTGCCTGTAGTCCCAGCTACTCTGGAAGCTGTGGCAGAAGACTCATTTGAACCCAAGAGGTGGAGGTTGCAGTGAACTGAGATCGCGGCACTGCACTCCAGCCTGGGCAACAGAGCATGACTTTGTCTCAAAAATAAAAAATAAAAAAATAGGCCGGGAGCGGTGGCTCACGCTTGTAATCCCAGCACTTTGGGAGGCCGAGGTGGGCGGATCACGAGGTCAGGAGATCGAGACCACGGTGAAACCCCGTCTCTACTAAAAATACAAAAAATTAGCCGGGCGTGGTGGCGGGCGCCTGTAGTCCCAGCTACTCAGGAGGCTGAGGCAGGAGAGTGGCGTGAACCCGGGAGGCGGAGCTTGCAGTGAGCCGAGATTGCGCCACTGCACTCCAGCCTGGGCGACAGAACGAGACTCCGTCTCAAAAAAATAAATAAATAAAATAATAAAAAATAAAAAAATTCAGCCTTTGATAATTCATTATTAGATCATCAGCGTCTACGTGTATATTGGATATAACAGGTATTAATGTAATATTTGATAGATGATTAAATAAATGAATTAATTTTATTGATGATAGGACTTTAAGTAATGTCCTGATTACAGGACATTATCTACAGAGGAGGAGCTTATGAGTAAAGAGAAGCTAGACTAAAATACCTTTTCCAACCAAGACCCAAGAAAATTAAGGATTTCTGCAAGACCTTTCAACTTGTGATTTTTGTGGGCCCACCAATTCTTATAAAGATCTTTTATATTTCTGATACATGATTATGTAATAAAAGTTATAATTTTTTCAGCTTTTGTTTTACTTAGTAATATCCATTTATAGCTTAGTTTAATAGGTGGTACATAAAAGTAATTTATGTACTTTTCCTTATGAAAAATTGAGTATAGGCAAGCTCACCAAAGTACTAGATTTCTAAAACCCGTCTAGACCTTTGAGGAGTTCATGTGTACACAATGAAGTGGAGGCCGGTGAGAAGTGGAGAGAATGGGGATAAAATAACTGACTGGAAAGTAGGCTACAGGGTAGAAATCAACAGGTCTTTAGTGGAAAAGGGGATTTCAATGAAAGGAGGCAGTATTAGCAATAAAGACATAACATAGAAAAGTCACTGTCTAGTCTAATAATTTACAAACTTAAAAAGAAGTAGAAGCCTTTATTCAAGTCAAAACTTATGCAGAATACCAATATGATAAATATATAAAGGTTGAGCTGTTTGGGTTGAAACAAGGTTTGACATGTATAGGAAACAAAATCCCATCCCTCTTGAGCCTCTCTATCCTAGTGGGCCCTAGGGAGCACAGTTTAAAACAGCTGAACTAGGCTGGGTGCAGTGGCTCACACTTGTAATCCCAGTGCTTTGGGAGGCCAAGGCAGGAGAATTTCTTGAGGCCAGAAGTTCAAGACCAGCCTGGGCAGCATCGTGAGATCCCATCTCTAGCAAAAAAAAAAAAAAATTAGGCCAGGCATGGTGGCTCACGCCTGTAATCCCAGCACTTTGGGAGGCTGAGGCGGGTGGTGACCTGAGGTCAGGAGTTTGAGACCAGCCTGACTAACATGGTGAAACTCCGTCTCTACTAAAAATACAAAATTAGTTGGGTGTGATGGTGCATGCCTGTAATACCAGCTACTTGGGAGGCTGAGGCAGGAGAATCGCTTGAACCCGGGGGGCAGAGGTTGCAGTGAGCTGAGATGTCGCCATTGTACTCCAGCCTGGGCAACAAGAGCGAAACTCTGTCTCAAAAAAAAAAAAAAAAAAAAAAAAAAATTAGCCAGACGTGGTACACATCTGTGGTCCCAACTACTCAGGAGGCTGAAGTGGGAAGATTGCTTGAGCCCAGGAATTCAAGGCTGCAGTGAGCTATGATTGCACCTGTGCACTCCAGTCTGGACAACAGAGTGAGACCCTGTCCCACACACACACAAAAAACAAAGCCCCCCCCTGCAATGTAGCCTGACCAGTAGGCAGATGTTAGACATTAATATGTAATAGGGAAGCATTGTCCTCAGGCTTTCAAAGATGGGAAATTATTATGGATTGTTTTCTTACCACCTACCAGAAAAGAGTGCTTCACCATTGAGGTGGCCTGCTGGAAAAATCACTCCACTAATTTGAGAATCTTCCCTTGACTTTTTGGGGTTCTGGCTTTGTGTTTTTTAGCTCTTGAACGTCGTCTCTCAACTAGCCAAACAGAATCTGCGACTGCTGGTCCTAGGCCGGAAGCACATGCTAAGACAGTGTTCCCAGTGGAGAAAGGATGAGATGAAAGAGGTGCAAAAGCAAGCCAGCTGTTTTTTTGCTGATAACATGTAAGTGTTGGAGGTAATAGGTGAAATTATACTATGCTGCAGACATCTGCTTGTTAGTTACCTACTTTAAAACCTATCTTTTAAATGCATGTGTATATGTATACTCACCCTCATTTTAAAAAGAAAAAAAGATTTGAGACAAGTTACAAAACTACGGTTTCTTCTAAAAAAAAAACACTACAGTTTCTACGGCAGGATAAACTTAAACAGATGAGGGAATCAGGATAAAGGAGAAGTGGAGGGAAGATAAGTCAGGAGGGAGATTAGTACACCGAATACATGCCATAAGATCCTAAGTAGATCATTTAGCAAATACTTGACAAACAGGAGCACCTTCTATGTTCTTGGAGAAAGAGCAGTGAAAAAGACAAAGTCCTTGCCCTCTTAGAATTTACAATAAACAGATAAACAAATAAACAGGTAATGTCATTCCAGGCAGTGATTAGTACTATGGGGACAATAAAGCAAGGTAGATAGAATTTAGGTAAGGGATAGGTCAGAGGGCTGTGAATGGGGTGGTCAAGAACAGCCTTTCTGAGGGGGCAAATTCAATGAGTGAGTTATTTGAGAAATGGGGAGAGGTGGAGGGAAGAACATCCCAAATAACACGAAATATTTAAAAAGCCCTGAGGCAGGCCGGGCTCACGCCTGTAATCCCAACACTTTGGGAGGCCGAGGCGGGCAGATCATGAGGTCAGGAGATTGAGACCATCCTGGCTAATGGTGAAACCCCATCTCTACTAAAAATACAAAAAATTAACTGGGCATGGTGGTGGGCGCCTGTAGTCCCAGATACTGAGGAGGCTGAGGCAGGAGAATGGTGTGAACCCGGGAGGCAGAGCTTGCAGTGAGCCGAGATCGCGCCACTGCACTCCAGCCTGGGCGACAGTGTGAGACTCCATCTCAAAAAAAAAAAAAAGAGGAGCCCAAAAGAGCCCTGAGGCAAGCATGAGCTTGGCGTGTGT
Organism: Symphalangus syndactylus; assembly: GCF_028878055.3. Taxonomy (NCBI): domain Eukaryota; kingdom Metazoa; phylum Chordata; class Mammalia; order Primates; family Hylobatidae; genus Symphalangus; species Symphalangus syndactylus. The sequence goes on along the minus strand of NC_072431.2, from coordinate 19,030,260 downwards.
TTGAGGAAAGGAAGACGGCCAGTTGGGCTATAATAGCAAGAGGGAAAGTAATAAGTTCTGAGATTAGAGAGAAGGCAGAAACCGCAATACAGAGGACCCTGCAGATCCTGGTAGACAAGCAGGAGGCCTAGATTTTATTCGAAATGTAAGGAGACAATTGCCGTTGAGCTGCAGCTTCCCAGGAAGCCAAAGGAACCATGGTAAACATGGTCAGTAACAAAAAGTAAGCCAGCCACGGTGGCTCACGTCTATAATCCCAGCACTTTGGGAAGCCAAGGCAGGCAGATCACTCAAGATCAGGAGTTCGAGACCAGCCTGGACAACATAGCGAACCCCATCTCGACTAAAAATACAATTAGCCAGATGTGGTGGCACACACCTGTAGTCCCAGGTACTCGGGAGGCTGAGGCAGCAGAATCACTTGAACCTGGAAAGCCGAGGTTGCAGTGAGCCGAGATCGTGCCACTGCACTCCAGCCTGGGTTACGGAGTGAGACTGTCTCAAAAAAAAAAAGAAAAAAACCCACAAACCTACAGTAGCCATAAAGTAAGAAGAAAATAGCTAATTAGGAGGAGTACAGATCCGCAACAGCACATATGAACTCAATGAACTGTTGTGCATTGAGATTTTCATATTGTTTATGCTAACAAAAGTTTATTTCCAACTTTGCTTAATGAGTGTATATGCCTCAGCCCCAAATCTAGGTTTCATAGTCTGAATGTGATAACTTCAAGATTTGTCAGTATTCTCCAAATCATTTATTTTATTTAATTTTATTGAGACGGAGTCTCGCTATGTCACCCAGGCTGGAGTACAGTGGTGCAATCTTTGCTCATGACAACCTCCACCTCCCGGGTTCAAGCGATTCTCCTGCCTCAGCCTCCCAAGTAGCTAAGATTACAGGCACCCGCCACCACGCCCAACTAATTTTTGTATTTTTAGTAGAGATGGGGTTTCACTATGTTGGCCAGGCTGGTCTCGAACTCCTGATCCACCCGCCTCAGCCTCCCAAAGTGCTAGGATTACAGGCATGAGCCACCTCGCCCGGCCCCCAAATAATTTATTATTTAAAAAGTACAATAGCTCTCAATGCATAAAGCAAGGGAGAAGCAAACCTCTCATCCAGTTCCCAAACCACATCCCTTCTTTTTTTAGCTGGAAGGTGGTGCCTCCATTTCTCCAAGAGCAGAAGACCTAATAGCAACATTGGGTAGACAATAAGATTGTAGGCTTGGGAATTCGTTTACCCAGGTTGAGATCATGGCCCTGCCACTCCCTGTCTGGGAAAGGTTTTTCCTTTCTCTCTGTCTTCCTTATCTCCTGTGTAACTTTTATGGGGTTGCTTTAAAGATTAAATAAGATAATACGTGTAAATAACTCATGTAAAACTCTTGGCATAGCACCAAGTACATGGAAAACACATGTTAGTTGCTGTCATGATCATTATTATTTTCCGTATATGGAAGAATTAGATAAATTTGAAGTGTTATGACCAAGAAGCCTGTTGGAAAGTGGTCTCGCTGCTTGGTTTGGGGTCTGTATTTATTGCATCAGCTGAAGTTCCAAACTCAGTTGTAACGATCAATTCACTGACCTTCTGTCGGTTTGGATTTGAATATTTAAGTGTTTAACAGTAAATCTGTTTTCCACTAATGTGCCAAAGAAGCTTTTCAAACATACACTAGAGAGAATAATATAGTGAATAGTGAGTCCCCCTGTAACTGTCACCCGGCTCCAACAATTACCATCATTTTGCTAATTTTGTTCCATAAACTGCACACATTTTTTCTTTTTCTTTTTTTCCTGGAGAGTTATAAGGCAAATTTCATCATTTTATCATTTCACTTGAAATACTTCAGGATAAAGAAAACTTTAAATGGTCCTATTTAGGGTCATTTGAATCAAGGCGTACGGCATATCACAAGTTGTAGTCTGAATCTCCTAAAGCAAGGTCGTTACTGCCATTTTTACAGCACATTTATTAAAATAATAGGTGCTAAGGTTGATGGTCTGTTGGAGGCTTTGAGTCACTGGCTCTTACCAAAGAAGATGTTTTGGGGTGCTGATCCAGGTGACTATCTAGAAGCTGCTCTGAAATACCAGTTCAGCTTTAGGGGCAGCCAGTTATTTAGTGGCTTGCAAGAAAGTCTTGTCCTGCCCTAGTAGTATTTTGGGTGTTTCTTGAATTTGGGTGAAGAGAGAGGGAAAAGGTGTGCTCTGTGATAGATAAGGCAAATAGGAAAAATACCCAAAGAGAAGCAACTTTTAAGTGTGAGGAGAGCATTGTTAGAATTCATCGTTCTAGTGGAAGAGTCCAGTGAGCTGTGAGAATCCCAGGCATTAGCATTCCGTTCCCCTCAGCTTTCCATCTGTGTTCTAGATAGTATTGCTTACCAGCTAAGGACTTTCAGGTGGTTCTTAAGTATTACTAGCATCATGTTGGTTAAGAAATCAGAGGCACCTCCAAGGAAAGTAAGTAAAAAGTGCAGTGAAAAACGCTGTCCTCTGCCTCTTCAGCTGTGCTTGATTGTGTCCTTTCTTATGCCTGGTTCAGCTCGGAGGATGATCCATTCCTTCTGTATGCCACACTGCACTCCGGGAATCACTGCAGGTTTATCACAAAAGACCTGATGCGGGACCACAAGGCCTGTCTGCCTGATGCCAAGACCCAACGCCTGTTTTTTAAGTGGCAGCAGGGACATCAGCTGGCAATTATAAATAGATTTCCAGGATCAAAATTAACCTTTCAGGTAATGGTACCTGTTCTCTATGTAATATTAACAGAGTCAAGTATACAGTAAGAATGTGGCATAGAAAAAGAGTGTCACAACTAATTGAAGGTTGTAAATGCTTTATTTTTCTCAGTTTTAGGTTAGTATTTGGAACTAGCCAGGTCCTAGAAAGAGTCTGCTAAAGTGTTCATAGGCCAACCTCAAATTAATTAAAACACTTAGGGGCCGGGCGCGGTGGCTCACACCTGTAATCTCAGCACTTTGGGAGGCCAAGGTGAGCAAATCTTGAGGTCAGGAGATCGAGACCATCCTGGCTAACACAGTGAAACCCTGTCTCTACTAAAAATACAAAAAAAAAAAAGTTAGCCGGGCGTGGTCGCGGGTGCCTGTAATCCCAGCTACTTGGGAGGCTGAGGCGGGAGAATGTCATGAACCCTGGAGGCAGAGCTTGCAGTGAGCCGGGATTAGATCTCGCCACTGCACTCCAGCCTGGGCGACAGAGCAAGAATCTGTCTCAGAAACAAAAAACAACATTTAGGATATCACCAATTTTGACTTCGATTAATTATGTCATAAATTATGACTTCTTTTTTTTTTTTGAAACAGAGTCTGACTCTGTCACCCAGGCTGGAGTGCAGTCGTGCAATCTCAGCTCACTACAGCCTTCGCCTCCCAGGTTCAAGCGATTCTCCTGCCTCAGCCTCCCGAGTAGCTGTGACTATGGGCACATGCCACCACGCCGAGCTAATTTTTGTATTTTTTTTTTTGTTTTTTTTTTTTTTTTTTTTTTTTTTGAGACGGAGTCTCGCCCTTTCGCCCAGCCGGGAGTGCAGTGGCGGAATCTCCGCTCACTGCAAGCTCCGCCTCCCGGGTTCACGCCACTCTCTTGCCTCAGCCTCTCTGAGTAGCTGGGACTACAGGCGCCCGCCACCGCGCCCGGCTAATTTTTTGTATTTTTAGTAGAGACGGGGTTTCATCGTGGTCTCGATCTCCTGACCTCGTGATCCGCCCGCCTCAGCCTCCCAAAGTGCTGGGATTACAAGCGCGAGCCACCGCGCCCGGCCAATTTTTGTATTTTTAGTAGAGATGGGGTTTCACCATGTTGGTCAGGCTGGTCTCGAACTCCTGAGCTCATAATCCACCCACCTCAGCCTCCGGAAGTGCTGGGATTACAGGCGTGAGCCACCTTACCCGGCCATAAATTATAACTTCTTATATGTGTTTTTTATTTTTGTTTATTTGCAATAGCTCAAATTCCTTATTTATTATAGTTTGTTACACTTCTGCTAAGTAATTTGTTTTCCCTGTTTAATTCATTTCTATGACAGTCTCAGTTGAATTCTTCTTTGATTCTAGTTAAGATATCTATAATATAAGGACACATCTTGTGTGAAAGCAAAGGGAGAGAATCCAAAGTGAGTTATTACAGAAAAGTACACTGGCCCGTGGTATAATAAATAAGGTTCAATAATCAAAAAATATTGACCGGGCATGATGGTTCACGCCTATAATCTCAGCACTTTGGGAGGCCAAGGCGGGTGGATCACTTGAGGTCAGTAGTTGAAGACCAGCCTAGCCAACATAGCGAAAATTTCATCTCTACTAAAAATACAAAAATTAGCCAGGAGTGGTGGCATGTGCCTGTAATCCCAGCTACATGGGAGGCTGAGGTATGAGAATCGCTTGAACCTGGGAGGCGAAGGTTTCAGTGAGCCACGATTGTGCCACTACACTCCAGCCTGGGTGACAGAGCGAGACTCCGTCTCAAAAAAAAAAAAAAAAACGGATATGTTGGTCAAAGGAGAAAAAATTTCAGTTAGGTAAGAGGAATAAGTTCCATGATGACTGTAGTTAATAATAACAACGTATTATATCATTGAAAATTGCTAAGAGTAGATTTTAAATGTTCTCACCACAAAAATTGTAAGTATATAAGGTAATGCTCATGTTAATTAGCTCAATTTAGCTATTCTACAATGTATGCATATTTCAAAAACATGCTATACATGATAAATATGTATAACTGTTATTCGTCAATTTAAAAATAAGTAAGAATGGCTGGGTGCAGTGGCTCACTTGTGTAATCCCAGCACTTTGGGAGGCCGAAGCAGGAGGATTGCCTGAGCCTAGGAGTTTAAGACTAGCCTGGGCAACATGATAAGACCATGTCTCTATAAAAGTAAGTAAATAAGAATATCCAAAACAATAGATTTATAGTAAATATGGTATCAAATGATACCATAGTGATTCAAGATATAGTTGAAGAACTATTAATTCTTAAGTATAATAAAGGTATAAAGGTATTGATCTTACATTTATAAAATAAGACCTTATTTCTTAGAGATACATACTGAGGTATTACAGAAGAAATTACATATCTGAGATGGGGGGGCAGCTTATGGATGAAATAAGACTAGAGATGAATTGATAATGGCTGAAGCTAGGTGATGAGTACATGGGAGTTCATTATACCATTTCTCTACTTTTGTTTACATTTGTCCCTTGGTATCCATGAGGAATTGGTTTCAGGACCTCTCACAGATAGTAAAATCCTCAAATGCTCAAGTCCCTTATATAAAGTGGCATAGTATTTGCATATAACCTACATACATCCTCCTGTGTACTTTGAATCATCTAGATTATTTATAATACCTAATACAATGTAAATGCTGTATAAATAGTTGTTTCTGTATCTTTTAGGGAATAATGCCAAGAAGAAAAAAAGTCTGTACATGTTCGGAACACAGTTTTTTTTCTGTTGTTGTTTTGTTTTGTTTTCAAATATTTTCAATCCGTGGTTATTTGCCAGGGATACAGAACCTGCAGTTAGGGAAGGCTGACTGGATTTGAAATTTTTCACTCTCACACACAAAACTGATAGAGCCAATAAAAGAACATCTGTATTACATAAATGTAATGCTTCTATAGAGAGTCTTTAGACTTAAAAATGAGACTCCTCAAAAAACTCCTGATATTAGGGCTCATCTTCACAGAGTTTGCTGCTCTTTGAAAATCCATTATTAAGTGAGATAATCCATTATCAATACTCTTCTGGAGCAAACTTGAGAAGTGTCAGAAAGAGAAATGGCCAGGCAGCCCTTTAGTGTTGTTCTCAATGTTTTGTTCTCTTTTTAATTCAACAGCATATTCTCAGCTATGACACAGTGGTGCAAACAACTGGAGACTCGTGGCACATACCATATGATGAAGACCTGGTAGAAAGATATTCCTATGAAGTACCAACCAAATGGCTTTGCCTCCACCAAAAGACATAGAGACTCTTACCTCTATGCTAAGTTTGTGTTTGGGTACCCTCTAGGTTGGCATCAGAGGCTCTTGAGTTGGTGTTTGTTTAGGGCATTGTCTCTGTCCTGAAGATAAAAGGATTCTGTTAACAGTGTTGACATTGATTTTTTAATGAAATGAGATATATCTTTTCATAACCAGCTGCGTTTTTTTTCCCTAACATTTGTTTTTGAAGGCTTATCAAGAGTTGGAGAACTTAGTGTAGAGCAAAACCTGCATTTCTCCTACTGGGCCAGCTATTCCACTTAGCTTGGGTGACAAATAGTGCTTTTGGTATCCATTTTTTGCTACTTCTGACCTTGCCTTCCAGGCCTACCAATAGCAGAATCAATTCATCTGTCCCTGAGATACTCGTGTTGTTTCAAATCCCTTCTCCCATTTCTGGCATAGTCTCATTCTCTGTATGTTATGCCCTATCCACATGGAATCATTTATCGTCCTCTGTAATAAACTGGCCAAGATACTAAAGACTTACTATTAATAGCAATTTTTAATTACTTATCATCCAATTATTTGGATTGGAGAAGAGGGGGCATTCACTCCTCTTTTTCTTATTTTTTTAGAAATAGTCTCAACTTACTCTGTCGCCAGGGCTGGAGTGCAGTGACGCAATCACAGTTCACTGCAGCCTCAAACTCCCAGGCTCAAGCAATCTTCCTGTCTCAGCCCTCCTGAGTAATTGGGACTACAGGCATGTACCACTAGGCTTGGCTAATTTTTTTTTTTTTTTTTTTTTGTAGAGATGGCTGTCTCACTCTGTTGACCAGACTGGTCTCCAACCCCTGGCCTCAATCGATCCCCAGCACTTTGGGAGGTTGAGGTGAGAGAATCACTTGAGTCTAGGAGTTCAAGACCAGCCTAGGCAACATAGTAAGATCTCATTTCTACAAAAAATTTAAAAATTAGCCAGGCATGGTAGTTTGCACACATAGTCCCAGCTACTTTGGGGGCTGAGGTAGGAGGATTGCTTGAGCCTGGGAGGTCAAGGCTGCAATGAGCCAATGTTGCACCACTGCACTCTAGCCTGAGTTTCACCATGTTGCCCTGGTTGCTGTCAAACTCCTGACCTCAGGTGATCCACCCACCTCAGCCTCCCAAAGTGCTGGGATGACAGGTGTGAGCCACCCCGCACAGCCTGAAATGAGGCATCTCTATAGTCCAGCAGCTCTGCAGGAGGCAGGAGAGGAGCAAGAATAAGAAAGGAAATTTGTAAAAGGCACTTAGGAGTGAGCAGAAAGGAAATAGGACCGCTTTTACCTGCCCAGTCCTGGCCAGTGACAAGCAGTCTGCTTGAGTCTGTGCTAAATAAACAAGGGAAGTTCCATTTAGAGCTCTACATAGAGGAAGCCATAGAAAATAACAGGATGAAAATACAAGAGACAGGAACACAGATTAATAAATGTAATAAAATTTGAGAAATAATCTTTAATTTTCTTTCATCATCTCCATTTATGCTTTTTCATGATTTCCTGACGTTCTCTTTCCCCAAGTTTAGTTTTTTGTTTTTTTGTGAGTTTTTTTTTTTTGGCATTATTTGATCTGACAAGTGCTTCCAGAGGCCCTACTACACACACAACTTGCTTTTAACTGGTTATTGAAATAAACAGGAAGACAATTATCTAGTCACTGATGGCAGCTAAAAATAGTTTGTTTTGCTACCAGAGTGCCCTCAGAAGTATACTCTTATCTAATGGATTGAGTTATTATGATAACCATGGTAATTTGTTGTTATAAATAGCAGTAACATGGGAAGGTTGTTTGGTAACTTCGGACAAGAAATTTGATGTAGAGAGTTAATTTCGAGCACATAAAAATGACTATCCCACTCATCTCTTCAGTGCTATTTAAAAGCCAACCCAAGAGGCAAATACTTGAGAAATCATTAGTAGGGGCTTTAATTTTGAATATGTTAGACATTAATTCATTTTAATGAGACCAGGTCAGATTGCCTCATCACTCTCAGATGGACTAGAACATTATATAGATACCAAGTTCAGTTCACATCTAAATATTTAAAGTCTACTATTAAAAGAGGTTTCCTGGCCGGGCACAGTGACTCATGTCTGTAATCCCAGCACTTTGGGAGGCCGAGATGGGAGGATCACCTGAGGTCAAGAGATTGAGACCATCCTGGCCAACATGGTGAAACCCCATCTCTACTAAAAATATAAAAATTAGCTGGGCATGGTGGTGTGCACCTGTAGTCCCAGCTACTCGGGAGGCTGAGGCAGGAGAATTGCTTGAACTCGGGAGGCAGAGGTTGCAGTGAGCTGAGATTGCACCACTGTACTCCAGCCTGATGACAGAGTGAGATTCCATCTCAAAAATAAATAAATAAATAAATAAATAAATAAATAAATAAATAAATAAATAAGGTTTCTTGTACTTTCTATGACTGCATCAGAACAGAGAATGTCAGTATCCAATAGGATGCCAATGGAATTCCCTGACAATTCCATCCATGCAGCTCTGCTGGAGCAGGGTAGTGTCCTAGGCTGGGAGAATGGGATGGAGCCTCCACCTCATGAAGTAGCTTCCTTTGGAGGTGGCTATGGCAGGTCTTCGGAGAGGTAAGTCCCTCACTCAGACTTGTTGCTTGAGATGTACTATATTACTGATTCTTTGAAAATAAATCATTCTTATATTTTATTCCTCTTTTCAATGACCTTGCTCTAGAATCCAAAGCTGCTTTTTTCTTCTATCCTGTGTTCCATGGCTGAGCAGTCTATTACTATTACTATTAAATTGTTATACGTATATATTTTTCTATACATATATACTCATTGTTTTTCTATACATATATACTTATTCTCTATGAACTCTTTTGTAACATATTTTTTTCACCTGACAAAATGAAAAATTTTTCCTGTTCTTACAGTCACTTCTTCCTCATGTATTCTTTTGTGTGTGTGTGTGTGAGATGGAGTTTCGCTCTTCTCGCCCAGGCTGGAGTGCAATGGCGCCATCTCAGCTCACTGCAACCTCCGCCTCCCTGGTTCAAGCAACTCTCCTGCTTCAGCCTCCTGAGTAGCTGGGATTACAGGCATGCGCCACTATGCCCGGCTAATTTTGTATTTTTAGTAGAGACAGGGTTTCTCCATGTTGGTCAGGCTAGTCTCGAACTCCAGACCTCAGGTGATCTGCCCACCTCGACCTCCCAAAGTGCTGGGATTACAGGCGTGAGCCATCACACTTGGCCTCATGTATTCTAATAATTAATAATGTAAATTCATAAAAAGGGGCAGCCAGCTTAAACTAGAGCATTGCTGGACACCATAAAATACTACTTGCATAGCTGTATACTCACAAACTTCTACTCAAGGCTTGCTTTGTTCAGAAGGAAATCTGTGTTCACAGAAGCTGAACCCTGATGATAGCTATTGGCTCAAATTAAGGGTCACTTAGCGCTATTCTGGCAGGAGTGGTCAAATCCTTGATGTAATGGGTGTTTTCTAAGTCAGGCCCTCTGATCTCCAACTCCTAAAGAAATAAACTGGTCAGACCATGTTTTTGAAGAGAACATCTAAGGAACAATTGCTGCTTTACACAGATAAAGAGCTTTTTATTTTTTAAGGCAAATTATGTAACTCTTTGTTCATCAACACACCAAGGGAAGTTTCTGTGAGGAAATCAGTATTGAATAGTTTGTACTTTATACATGTTATAAGAATGTACTTTTCAGGCCGGGCACGGTGGCTCATGCCTGTAATCCCAGCACTTTGGGAGGCTGAGGCGGGCGGATCACGAGGTCAGGAGATTGAGACCATCCTGGCTAACACGGTGAAACCCTGTCTCTATTAAAAATACAAAAAATTAGCCATGCGAGGTGGTGGGTGCCTGTAGTCCTAGCTACTCGGGAGGCTGAGGCAGGAGAATGGCGTGAACCCCAGGGGGCAGAGCCTGCAGTGAGCCGAAATCGCGCCACTGCACTCCAGCCTGGGCGACAGCGAGACTCCGTCTCAAAAAAAAAAAAAAAAAAAGAAGAAGAAGAATGTACTTTTCGACCTGGCGCGGTGGCTCATGCCTGTAATCCCAGCACTTTGGGAGGCTGAGGCAGGTGGATCACCTGAGGTCAGGAGTTCGAGACCAGGCTGGCCAACATGGTGAAACCCCGTCTCTACTAAAAATACAAAAAAAAAAAAAAAAATGTACTTTTCTTCCACTCCCACTGCCAGTATCACTAGAGATTCCAACTCCGTCCACATTTTGGTCTCATTGTTTCTTTTTTTTTTTTTTTTTTTTTTTTTTTTTTTTGAGACGGAGTCTTTCTCTGTCCCCCAGGCTAGAGTGCAGTGGCGCGATCTCGGCTCACTGCAAGCTCCGCCTCCCCGGTTCACGCCATTCTCCTGCCTCAGCCTCCCAAGTAGCTGGGACTACAGGCGCCCGCCAACACGCCCGGCTAATTTTTTTGTATTTTTAGTAGAGACGGGGTTTCACCATATTAGCCAGGATGGTCTCGATCTCCTGACCTCGTGATCCGCCCGCCTCGGCCTCCCAAAGTGCTGGGATTACAGGCTTGAGCCACCGCGCCCGGCCTTTTTTTTTTTTCTTGAGATGGAGTCTCACTCTGTCACCCAGGCTGGAGCTCAGTGGCGTGAATTTGGCTCACTGCAACCTCCACCTCCCGGATTCAAGCGATTCTCATGCCTCAGCCTCCCAAGTAGCTGGCATTACAGGCACGTGCCACCATGCCTACCTAATTTTTGTATTTTTAGTAGAGACAGGGTTTTGTCATGTTGGGCAAGCTGGTCTTGAACTCCTGGCCTCAAGTGATCAGTCCACCTTGGCCTCCCAAAGTGCTGGGATTACAGGCATGAGCCACCACACCCAGCCTGGTCTCATTGTTTCTTAACTCTGGTCTCAAGATTTGTTGTTGTTGTTGTTTGTTCTAGAAATGGGGTCTCACTATGTTGCCAGGCTGGAGCGCAGTAGCTATTCACAGTGGTCATAGCTCACTGCAGCCTCAAACTCCCTGGGCTCAAGCGATCCTCCTGCCTCAGCCTCCCAAGTAGCCGGGATTACAGGCATGCACCACCATGCTTACCTGATTTTGTGATTTTTGGCTCCCTATGAGATGGCCAACCTTTTTGATTAGTTTCAGGATTTTAAACTTTTAAGTTCCTCATTTTGTCCACAACCTCCTTACCTGCCCCACTCCTTTAACCCAACCACCATTGGGTTAAACCACCATTGACCTGTTCTTAGACTTATCCCTTCCTCACCTAGGAAGCCTCTATTGCCCTTTCCCATCTGACTTTGCTTGCCTTTCTCCCTACCCTGCCTCTGAAAGCATTCATAGGAGGGATGGCTTCAGTAGCAGTGCAAATTCTTTCATACTTTTTACCTCCTTTGGTCTCCATCTTTTCAATTCTAAACCTTATTTTGAGTAGCCACAGACCATTCCACTTTCTCCACTCCTGTATACCATAGTATTGCTAGAAAAGTCATGAAATTCCCATTAATTTCCTGAAGGAGCTCTCCCAACCTTTGCAGTCTTAACTCTGCAAAGGTAAGTTGCAAGCAGCTAATCTCCTGGAGCCTTCATTTCCTTTTCTGTTAAGTGGGGAAGATGGGCCATCACAGTGCTTCTCAAACTTAATAGGCATAGAATCACCTGGGAATCCCACTCAAAATGCCAGTTCTGATTCAGGTCTGACATACCCCGTGATGCCAATGCTGCAGACTGTAATTTGAGAAGTAAGGGCCTCAGTGAGCTCCACAATTATATAAAAAATAGTAATAAAACAACACCTGTGAGTCCAAGTCCTGAGTCTGTCTCATCGTTCTCACACTCAGCAGACTTAACCGGAAACTAAAAGCCATCTGTCATGAACCTCTTCATCAGTCTTTGCCTTTTCCAATAATTTTCCTCTCCTGAATCTTTTCTCCCTTTTCTTCCCTAGGTTACTTAAAAAAATTTTTTTTAATTATAAAATAGAGACAGGATCAGACTGGTCATGAACTCTTGGCCTCTATCAGTCCTCCTGCCTTGGCCTCTAAAGGTGCTAGGATTACAGGCATCAGCCACTACTCCCGGCCCTAGGTTACTTTTTCTACGTACTTCCATGCTGTTTGTTCTTGCTGAATTGGGATCTTGTTCGCAGTTAATGCCTGTCCTCCGGCTCTTTCCCATTTACTTACAAGTAACTTTAGGCTCTGACTGGACAAAACTGCTTCCCCAGGGATAGTTTCATAGCAACATTCTCAAAAGAAGGCACCATCTCTGCCACCGGTTTCTTTCCAATTCCACATTTGCAGCTGAGCAACTTCACCTGAGACACTCAAACTGAACCACTTTGAAAATAGCTTATTCATAATAGTGTAATTGACAATAATGAAATTGGAAGTAACTATTCAAAATAAGGGAAGAAGTAAATAACTGTAATTTAATTTTTATTTTTTGAGACAGGTGCACCCTGGCTAGAGTGCAGTGGCACAATCTTGGCTCACTGCAACCTCTGCCTCCCAGGCGATCCTCCCACTTCAGCCTCCCAAGTAGCTGGGACTACAGGCATGCACCACCATGCTTGGCTGATTTTTAAGTTTTTTTGTAGAGATAATGTCTCACTATATTGCCCAGGCTGGTCTTGAACTCCTGGGCTTAAGTGATCCTCAGGAGGCTCAGTGATCCTCAGCCTCCCAAGTAACTGGGACCATTGGCACACACCCTATAAGGTGGACACCACCACACCTGGTTAATTTATTTATTGTAGTTAAAGGGTTTTGCCATGTTGCCCAAGCTGGTCTCAAACTCCTGGGCTCAAGCAATCCTCCCAATTCAGCCTCCCAAAGTGCTGGGATTATAGATAGGCATAAGCCACCATGTCCAGCCTTTACAAATTTTTTGCAGATAATCTCTCCTTTCCATTCCTATTGCTACTTACCCCAGTTCAGGCCTTCAAAAACTTTCACTTGGTCTATTATCAACAGCCTCCTGGCTGACATCCCCAATGACAGTTCCTCATAAATACAGCTACCAGGTTTATCTTCCCAAAGCATAATTCTAGTCTTGCCACTGTCCTTGCTCAAAAACATTAAATGTCTCCCCATAGCCTTCCAACTAGATAGAGCATAAATTCCTTAGCTTAGTATCCAAGGCCGGCTCCTTTCATTTGTACCCTAATCCAAAACATTTTTTGTGTCGTAGTTAAGTTAGGCTATTACCTAGCTTGCCCTAAACACAAGATCTTTTTTCTTCCTCTGCTTATTTATGCCACTCCCATTCCATGTTGCATTGTGGTGCCTCCCACATTGCTCCTAACATTCCTCTTAACACACCTATTAACAGTCCTCCATGTTCTAAGCTGAGCTTGGACATGGGTCTTCCAACAGGTAGTCTTACATTCCCTCTGGCCCTTGTGAGCATATAAGGTCATTTTCTCATCTGTGCTGCTGTGTTACACATTTCGTTATGTATTACAGACTACCTCATGTTAGCTTTGCTTTCATTCATGTTTCATCTTCATGGAACTCTGGTGGGGACGCCATCGGGTTCATCTGTGTGTCTCCCAGAGCAGCTAGCCCAGCTTCTTGCCCAAAGAGGGAGCTCAGTAAATGTTGAATTACTTTGGAGAATTTGTTTGAAAATATCTTCCTGATTTTTACCTCTAATGCCTACTTCTCCTTTAAGTGAATTCCCCTCTTGCTCCTTGGTATTTTGTGTGTGAGCTGGCTAAGTGGGAACTTAATCTGTGGTGTCTGATGCCTCACTGATCCTCAAAAAATAATAACTTCTCAGTGCCATCCTCTGTAATCATATGATATCTTCAGTGAATTAAAGGTTTATTCATTAGACATCTACTCTGTACATGGTACTGTGGTAACTGGAATAAAACTTGGTATGTACTTGTAAGACATCATCCCAGAGTTTTAATCTTTGGAATGTTTCAATGCCTAAATCTGCTGTCTGTGGTTGATTTTTGGAACTTGCCTTTGTTTCACCATTATGGATGAAATACAGTTAGAGTGAAGTTTGAGGATCTCAGCTGAGGTTCATCAAGTCATTCAAAAGCAAGTAGAAAATAAAACTGGAGTCAGATACGATGACTGTAATCCCAGCACTTTGGGAGGCCGAAGGAGGATCACTTAAGCCCAGGAGTTCAAGACCAGCCTGGGCAATATAGTGAGACATTATCTCTACGAAAAACTTAAAAATCAGCCAAGCATGGTGGTGCATGCCTGTAGTCCCAGCTACTTGGGAGGCTGAAGTGGGAGGATCGCCTGGGAGGCAGAGGTTGCAGTGAGCCAAGATTGTGCCACTGCACTCTAGCTAGGGTGACAGAGCAAAACTCTATCTCAAAAAAAACAAAACAAAACAAAACAAAAAAAAACCTGTAGCACACTCTTGCTTTTCTGTCAATAACTGGACTCTCAAGAACTAGTTTCTAAATTCGTGACTGAAAATATTGGTCAAAATGATCAGAAACCTCATTCATTTGCATTTTCTCTCTCCCTCTCTCCAATTACCCTCAAGAGAATTTGGTTCATTCTGAGCATCACAGATGACTTAATTTTGTGGTAAGAAAATAGGAATTAGAGTAAGCCAATTAGGAAACCTCAAGGAAGAGGAAGTGTCTCTAGGCTAAAGGGAAGGCTGTTAAGTCTTATTTCCTCTCTGTTCTTGACTCACTTTCTTAGTGACTGGCCAATTTCTGCACCTTCCTTTCCCCACCCCCAGGGAGCTGGGGGTGGGGGTGGGGAATAGAGTGAATAAAGTCTAAATAAAGTTCATAAAGATCCCAAGATGTAGGGAGGCACCATGAAATAATTGATCTTGCAGTTCCATCCCCCATCAGCATTCATGGGTGAGGCTGCATGTGTGTGAGACATGATAGGTAAGAATTAGCTGCTTTCCAAATTAAGACAGAGTGAGTTTCACTTCTGAATAATAGCAGTGTGCAGTGCAGACCCATGCAGTACCTATTTGGTTTCATTCTTTACTAGAGATAGATCAAAGCAAAATAGCCAACAATTCAGGCCTTATTCATCAGTGCTCCCCCTCCTTTCACAAAGAAGCTGAGTTCCAGTCAAATAGTAGGTGGCTTAATTTCACCATAGTGGACTCTATGCCTTTTAAAGTGGGTACAGCATACTCATCTGTTTGAGAGAAAAAGAAACTGAGGTCATGGTCACCAAGTAATCTGTGGCAAGGCTCAGATTCAAACCCAGTGCTGCTGACACTCAGAGCAGAACCTGGCCATTTTCAAAGTTCACAATATGACCGTTCCCTTCTCCCACCCTTCCCCATCTTATTTTTCACTGGAACATTTGCTGTTCTCTCAAGCTATGAAGGGCTTCCTGTGTTAACATGGCTAAGGGGAAGCTGTATGTTAAAAACCACCAACGGTTAAGCCCAAGCCAGCTGGGGTCTTCCGTTGTTTCTTCCAGTATTGTGGGGAGACCCATGAGAATTCTCAGTGTTTTTCAAAGTCCTTGGCTTCCAGAAACAAGAAACTGAGCATTGGGTTTTCATTTAAGACAGAGCTTGGAAAAACAAGAAACATCAAAAGCCGTAAGAGGATAATACTGAAGTTATTATAGCTAAAAAACAAGGGTGAACTGAAAAGCTAAAGGTTTTGGCTCTATAAAGGGGTTCATGTATAGTTGTATTTAAATGTCCTTTGGGTTGAAGTGATACAAGTTTATTCCCTCTCAAACCAAAGGACAGCATTTATTTTGGGGAATGGCTGAGAGAATCCAGGCACAGAACCACATTGACTGGTTAGTAAGGGGATGGCACAGAAGGGAAATAATGATAGTTGTGTGACTGCTATGTTGCTAAACACTGTATTGCATGCACCATTGGTTCCAGAGGGTAGAAGAACCACACTAGATGTTACAGACAAGGGGGCAGAGGAGTGTTGCTTTATTGGAATCTGGGGTTTGAAGGGCTTTGAAGGGTTTTAAGGGGTTTGAAGGGCTTATGAGAAACATAACCTCATGTAAGTTGCCTCATGTAAGTCAGAAGTCACACCCCAAACCACATTTGGTGCTCCATTTGTCCCTTTCCTTTATTCATAAATTATAGAACTAGAGTAGAGAAAGTACCCTTTTCTCTTTCTCCAGCACTCATCCAGAATGACTGAAGTCCTAGGTAGCCAACCATAGCTACTGGGGTGCAGGAAGAACTGAAGGATCTGAGAAAGATAAAAAAGGGAAAGATACAGAGCCAGGTTCTTGTCCTCAGGGAGGAAGCTCTGAATTAGTGAAAATCTGGCCAGAGAGCTGGGCAGAGTCCTACGTCCCTTTCTTTACCCAGAACTGCTACATCCCTAGCTCTGTCCTTGTTACAGCTGTCCTTTGGGGCCCCTTAACATCAGGAGACTCCCCTAAGATGCTGTATTGCAAGTAGCCAACTCACAGGGCACTGTGTTTCAAACCCTGCTAATATCATATGGAAACACAAATAGGCTTCTTTTTTCTATTCCCTGGCTCACTGAAACTGCCGGCAGAGCACCTTAAGCTGAGGGCTACATTCTTATCTTGCCTTTAAACACCATGTGATTCAGCATGTCTGCAGTCTCTGGGAATCTACACTGCCACTTTCTACCTTTGCCTTGTGGGTAACCCTTACCTTCCACCTACCTCCACCCCCAGGGGAGAATGTGGGCCTTGCCAAACGGAGGCCCCCAGGAGATTTTCCAAGACTCACGAGATGTCCAGTCATCTCTAAATTTTTTCAAAAAACCAGAAAGTCATTTCAAAAAGTCTAACTTGATGGCCCCACAGAGAGGAAAATCAAACTTTCCACACAGACACAGCCAGTCTGCCACCCAGGCTTGTGTTAGAGCTGCAGTATTGGTACCCAGACATTTCTGAAAGCTCCCTGACCCAGGGGAAAGTCCACCTGAGTGAGTAGTTTAGCTGCTGCCCAGAGCCCGATGGCACGTATTCATGAAGTCGGCTTCCAGGGGATTTCCCTTTGCAATGGAATTGGCAAACGTTTTGTCTTTCTGAAAGATTTCCCAGAGGAATTCATTTGACTATGTGGAAAAATCTCAAATTCTAATATAAAATCTCTGACCTTTTAGGGTTTTGAAATTTGGATCTCTCGTTTACTGACAAATCTCTTTGAATAAAGAAAAACAACATAATAGAAAACCTAAACAGTGAGAATGCATATTCAACAAATGATTGGAGTGCTTACCTCAGGCTAGGCACTGTTTGGTATTGAAGATACACTGGTGAACAAAACAGATGTGGCTAGTTGGGCATGGTGGCTCACGCCTGTAAACCCAGTATTTTGGGAGGCCGAGGTAGGCCGATCACTTGAGGCCAGGAGTTTGAGACCAAACTGGCCAACATGGCACAACCCTGTCTCTACTAAAAATACAAAAATTAGCCAGGTGTGGTGGTACACGCCTGTAATTCCAGCTCCTCGGGAGGCTGAGGCACAAGAATCACTTGAACCCAGGAGACGGTTGCAAAGAGCCGAGATCGTGCCACTGCACTCCAGCCTAGGTGACAGAGCGAGACTCTATCTCAAAAAATAAGCCAAAAAAACACAACAACAACAAAAACAGATGTGGCCACCACCCTCAAGGAGCCTGATTTTTAATCCTAGCTTTCAATTTATGTTTGTGTTGAAAATGAAGTTGACCCTTCCTTCCTTCCCTTTCTTCACTTTCTTTCTCTCTTTCTTTCTCTCTCTCTCTCTCTCCTTCCTTCCTTCCTTCTTCTTTTTCTTCCCTCTGTGGCCCAGGCTGGAGTACACTTGGCTCGCTGCAGACTCCCTGCGTCCGGCTCCCGTGATTCTCCTGCTCTGGCCTGCGGGCTGCCTGGGATTGCCGGCTCGCGCCACCACCCCCCCTGGTTTTTCTCCTTTGGCTGGAGGCGCGGTTTCACCATGTCTCCAGCTCCTGACCTCGAGTGGTCTGCCCGCCTCGGCCTCCCGAGGTGCTGGAACTGCAGACGGAGTCTCGCTCACTCGGTGATCGGTGTTGCCCGGGCTGGAGTGCGGTGGTGTGGTCTTGGCTCGCTGCAGCCTCCGCCTCCCAACCACCTGCCTTGGCCTCCCAGGGTGCTGGGATTGCAGCCTCTGCCCGGCCGCCACCCCGTCTGGGAGGTGGGGAGCGTCTCTGCCCGGCCGCCCCGTCTGGGAGGTGAGGAACGTCTCTGCCCGGCCGCCCATCGTCTGGGATGTGAGGAGCGACTCTGCCCGGCCGCCACCCCGTCTGGGAAGTGAGGAGCGCCTCTGCCCGGCTGCCCCGTCTGGGAAGTGAGGAGCGCCTCTGCCCGGCCGCCCCGTCTGGGAAGTGAGGAGCGCCTCTGCCCGGCCACCCATCGTCTGGGATGTGAGGAGCGCCTCTGCCCGGCCGCCCCATCTGGGAGGTGAGGAACGTCTCTGCCTGGCCGCCCATCGTCTGGGATGTGAGGAGCGACTCTGCCCGGCCGCCACCCCGTCTGGGAAGTGAGGAGCGCCTCTGCCCGGCTGCCCCGTCTGGGAAGTGAGGAGCGCCTCTGCCCGGCCGCCCCGTCTGGGAAGTGAGGAGCGCCTCTGCCCGGCCACCCATCGTCTGGGATGTGAGGAGCGCCTCTGCCCGGCCGCCCCATCTGGGAGGTGAGGAACGTCTCTGCCTGGCCGCCCATCGTCTGGGATGTGAGGAGCGACTCTGCCCGGCCGCCACCCCGTCTGGGAAGTGAGGAGTGCCTCTGCCCGGCCGCCCCGTCTGGGAAGTGAGGAGCGCCTCTGTCGGGCCGCCCCTTCTGGGATGTGAGGAGCGCCTCTGCCCGGCCGCCCCGTCTGGGAAGTGAGGAGCGCCTCTGCGTGGCCGCCCCGTCTGGGAAGTGAGGAGCGCCTCTGCCCGGCCGCCCCGTCTGGGAAGTGAGGAGCGCCTCTGCCCGGCCACCCCGTCTGGGAAGTGAGGAGCGCCTCTGCCCGGCCGCCCCGTCTGGGATGTGAGGAGCGCCTCTGCCCGGCCGCCCTGTCTGGGAAGTGAGGAGCACCTCTGCCGGGCCGCCCCTTCTGGGATGTGAGGAGCGCCTCTGCCCAGCCGCCCCGTCTGGGAAGTGAGGAGCGCCTCTGCCCGGCCACCCATCGTCTGGGATGTGAGGAGCGCCTCTGCCCGGCCGCCCCATCTGGGAGGTGAGGAACGTCTCTGCCTGGCCGCCCATCGTCTGGGATGTGAGGAGCGACTCTGCCCGGCCGCCACCCTGTCTGGGAAGTGAGGAGTGCCTCTGCCCGGCCGCCCCGTCTGGGAAGTGAGGAGCGCCTCTGTCGGGCCGCCCCTTCTGGGATGTGAGGAGCGCCTCTGCCCGGCCGCCCCGTCCGGGAAGTGAGGAGCGCCTCTGCCCGGCCGCCCCATCTGGGAAGTGAGGAGCGCCTCTGCGCGGCCGCCCCGTCTGGGAAGTGAGGAGCGCCTCTGCGCGGCCGCCCCGTCTGGGAAGTGAGGAGCGCCTCTGCCCGGCCACCCATCGTCTGGGATGTGAGGAGCGCCTCTGCCCGGCCGCCCCGTCTGGGAAGTGAGGAGCGCCTCTGCCGGGCCGCCCCTTCTGGGAAGTGAGGAGCGCCTCTGCCGGGCCGCCCCTTCTGGGATGTGAGGAGCGCCTCTGCCCAGCCGCCCCATCTGGGAAGTGAGGAGCCCCTCTGCCCGGCCGCCACCCCATCTAGGAAGTGAGGAGCGTCTCTGCCCGGCCGCCCCGTCTGGGAAGTGAGGAGCGCCTCTGCCTGGCCGCCCTGTCTGGGATGTGGGGAGCGCCTCTGCCCAGCCGCCCCGTCTGGGAGGTCTACCACAGAGGCTAGAAGCAATGTGGGCGCTGGACGTGGTGGCTCACGCCTGTAGTCCCAGTACTCTGGGAGGCCGAGGTGGGTTGATCACTTGAGGCTAGGAGTTCGAGACCAGCCTGGCCAACATGGCGAAACATATGAAAAATACAACAGACCAACCAACCAACCTAGTGACAACAAAACAGGTCTACCCTGGAGTCATACTCTAATTTTTTCTATTTTCCTTCCTTTCTGATCCTGTATTCCACTTTCTTTTTCTTCCTCTTCCTTCTCCTTCTTCTTTATCAAATAGAGGATTGAGTTATTATCATTGATGCATACAAAGTCCCTCTCTCATTTATTTTCTTTAATTCCCACCCCCCATTTCTATTCCCCGTCTTCCCATGTGCAACCTTCCTAATATGTTTGATATACATCTTTTTGTTTGTATGTGCTTTTAGAAAATGTTTATTGTTTTGTGTGCAAAAAAAATTAATAAAAAAAAAGAAATTATAATGATAAGAAAATGAAGTTGATTCCTTCCAGGAAGTATCCTTTAGAGTATTAAAATATATACACCATCCAAAATCCTATGCCCAGCTTAAATACCACTAGAGGGGATGAAGATTTGTTTGAATGTGTGAAATAATTCTCATAGACTGCAGGGTGAGTGATACGTGTGATTTCAAATATCCCATTACAGGCCAGGCATGCTGGCTCACACCTGTAATCTCAGCACTTTGGGAGGGCAAGGCAGGAGGACTGCTTAAGCCAAGCTTGTCCAACCCATGACCTGCGGGCCGCATGTGGCCCAGGATGGCTTTCAGTGTGGCCTAACACAAATTTGTAAACATTCTTAAAACATTATGAGATTTTTTTGCAATTTTTTTTTTTAGCCCATCAGTTATCATTAGTGTTAGTGTAGTTTATGTGTGGCTCAAGACAATTCTTCCAGTGTGGCCCAGGGAAGCCAAAAGATTGGACACTCCTGGCTTGAGCCTAGGAGTTTGATACCAACTAATAACTGTCACAGATGAATTTAAATTCAGGTTTAAATAAAAAAGGATGAACTCCTAACTCCCACACCATGAGGGATTTATTCATTCAACTAATATTTATTGAGCACTTAATATATGCTGGTCATTGTTCAAGTTGTCTGAGCTGTATCAGTGAACAAAACAAAAATCCTTGCCATCACAGAGGTTAAGCTAGGGGTGGGAATGAGGGACAATAAACAGCGAACAAATTTATGATTTTTTTTTTTGAGACAAGATCTCACTCTGTTGCCCAGACTGGAGTGCAGTGGCATGATATCAGCTCACTGCAACCCCCATCTCCCAGGCTCAAGCGATTCTCCTGCCTCGACCTCTCCCGAGTAGCTGGAATTACAGGTGCACACCATTACTGCATGGCTTTTTTTCTGTATTTTAATAGAGATGGGGTTTCACCATGTTTGCCAGGGTGGTCTTTAACTCCTGACCTCAAATGATCCACCCACCTCAGTCTCCCAAAGTGCTGGGATTACAGGTGTTGCACCATGCCCAGCCTAAATTTATGAATTATATAACAGAAAGAAAGAAGATACTCAGGAGGCTAAGGCCAAAGGATCCCTTGAGGCCAGGAGTTTGAGGCTGGCCTGGGCAATACAGTGAAACAGTCTCTAAAAACATTTTTTTTTAAACTAGCCAGGAGTGTTGGTGTGCAGCTGCAGTCCCAGCTACTTGGGAGGCTGAGGCCAGAGGATCACTTGAGTGCAGGAGTTCGAGGCTGCAGTGATCATGCCACTGCACTCCAGTCTGGGTGACAGAGCAATACCCCATTTGAAAAAAAAAAAAAAAAAAAAAGGCAGACTAGCAGAGCAGGAACAAATGAAGGCAGAGGCGGGGATGTATTAAGAAATTAAGACTTAGGCCGGGCGCGGTGGCTCACGCTTGTAATCCCAGCACTTTGGGAGGCTGAGGTGGGCGGATCACGAGGTCAGGAGATCGAGACCACGGTGAAACCTCGTCTCTACTAAAAATACAAAAAATTAGCCGGGCGTGGTGGCGGGCGCCTGTAGTCCCAGCTACTCAGAGAGGCTGAGGCAGGAGAATGGCGTGAACCCGGGAGGCGGAGCTTGCAGTGAGCCGAGATCGCGCCACTGCACTCCAGCCTGGGCAACAGAGCACGACTCTGTCTCAGAAAAAAAAAAAAAAAAGAAATTAAGACTGCTGCAAAGTTTTGGCTCTGAAGACTTGGAAGATGTGGTACAAGGGGCAGGAATTGGCTTGAGAGGGAATAGATAAGGAGTTCTCTTTTAAACATGTAGGGTTTTGAGGTGCCATTATGTCTCAATGTGAAAAATATCCCATTGGCAATTAGAGAAGATCCAGTTCCAGAGAAGGGTCCAGCTAGAGACCTAAATTCAGGAGACATCAGTATAGAGCCAGCTGTTGAGGCTGTGGGACTAAGTTCATCCTCCTAGCAGCCTTACTGAGAACTCTGACTATGCAGGCAAACAGTAGGAATTACAGTATACCAGGCTCTTTCAGAGTCTGAGAAGACAAAAGTCTTCAAAAGGTCAAGAGGAGTTGGTCCTGAGAGTAGGGACCTGAACCAGAAGCAAGGGAAAACTTTTATCAGTCCACTTGGGAACTAGCCAGTGCTGGAAAGTACCCTTTGTGCCAGAGATGCTGTATGCATTTACCGTTTTCTTAACCATGTTTCAGTTTGGGATTTTTTAGATTAATAAAATAGAAATTAATTTTTAAAAAACACTCTTGAGAAATTGGAATTCCCTTATGAAGGTCTTAGAACATTTTTTCTTTAAAATAGAAAGTTAGTTTAGGAAATACATTAAAGAAGTAAGAATCCCTACTTCAGTATTACAGCAGGCATTACAGTGCCACAAACATTAGTGTATCTTGCCTGTCTTGTACACAAACCATCTTTATCTGGGGAGAAAAACAACTATCCTAACATTATGTTTTGCATTTTATATTCATTAAATGGGAGTGTGCCTTGGGGAAAGTCAAAATAGACACAAATTTGCGATTTGAATAGCCACCTGCTGTTCTCCCGGAGCTACCTCGCCAGCTTGGAATTACTCTCATTAATCCATGCAACACTAGCTGCTATAAGCCCCAACCCCTCAGCTGTAGTTCATTATTAATCAAGGGTGCTTAACCTCATTCCCCATTACTCGTATTTCAACCTCAGTTCCAGTTTTGTTTTTTTTTTTGAGATCTTCCTCTGTCGCCCAGGCTGGAGTGCAGTGTCGTGATCATAGCTCACTGCAACCTGGATCTCCTGGGCTCAAGCCATCCTCCCACCTTAGCCCCCCAAGTAGCTGGGACTACTGGCGCGCGCCACCACGCCCAGCTAATTTTATTTTTTGTAGAGACGGGGCTTTCCTATGTTGGCCAGGATGGAGTTACACTTTCTTTTTTTTTTTTTTTTTTTTGAGACGGAGTCTCGCTCTGTCGCCCAGGCTGGAGTGCAGTGGCGTGATCTCGGCTCACTGCAAGTTCCGCCTCCCGGGTTCACGCCATTCTCCTGCCTCAGCCTCCCAAGTAGCTGGGACTACAGGGGCCCGCCACCATGCCCGGCTAATATTTTTGTATTTTTTAGTAGAGACGGGGTTTCACCGTGTTAGCCAGGATGGTCTCGATCTCCTGACCTCGTGATCCGCCCGCCTCGGTCTCCCAAAGTGCTGGGATTACAGGCGTGAGCCACCGCGCCCGGCCTCAGCTTTCAAGCCTAAAAATTGCCCGGGCACAGTGGCTCACGCCTATAATCCCAGCACTTTGATAGGCCGAGGCAGGTGAATCACTTGTGCTCAGGAGTTCGAGAGCTGCCTGACCAACATGGCGAAACCCCGTCTCTACTAAAAATACACAATCAGCCGGGCCTGGTGGCACACGCCTATAATCCCAGCTACTCGGGAGGATGAGGCAGGAGAATCGCTTGAACTCAGGAGGGGGAGGCTGCAGTCAGCCGAGATCGCGCCATTGCACTCCAGCCTGGGCAACAAGGGCGAAACTCTGTCTCAAAAAAAAAAAAGACTAAAAATTGTCGGGGCTGCTGGCCAAAGGAAGATCTTGCCTGGCTGTCGGAAAATAATGTTCTTTCCAGCGGCTGCTTGAACCCGCTTCCTTCAGTGCCTAAATTTAACGGCTGCAGCTGCAGCTGCAACCTGTTT
Source organism: Symphalangus syndactylus (assembly GCF_028878055.3). NCBI lineage: Eukaryota > Metazoa > Chordata > Mammalia > Primates > Hylobatidae > Symphalangus > Symphalangus syndactylus. Next base: position 19,006,337 of record NC_072431.2, on the reverse strand, counting down.
CCCCCATAATAGGAATGAAAGTGGAGGATAAAAGAGGTTAGGAAGAAGGCAAGCCAGCAGTCTGACCAGACACAGGATGCATGTAAGAGACTTGTTAATTACACGTTCTATTTAGGTCACACTGATAGGCAAATCACTATTCTGGGCCCCCAGGAAGCCTTTTCGTCCTTGCTATAGTCAATTCATTCTCCAGATGAAAGCCTGAAACCGCCACAACCCAAGTTTCACCTCTTCTAGCCACTCAAGAGGCCAGCTTGGCGCAGACGCACACCTTCGAAGTCCTCCCGCCCTCACTCCACCACCCCCATAGGGGGCGGGGCCTCAGAGCTCAGCACTGGAACTGGCTCCAGAGCCGTGAGTTGGGCGTGCAAGAGCGGAAGAAACGCGGCTGGTACCCCGGAAGCAGTCGCTGCAACTTCCGGGAGGTGCTTTAACGCCTGGTGCGGGAGCTACGGGGCCCAGGGATTGTGTTTGAAGTAGTGCTTCTACCAACATGTCCCGTGGTTCCAGCGCCGGTTTTGACCGCCACATTACCATTTTTTCACCCGAGGGTCGGCTCTACCAAGTAGGTGAGTGAACCAGGTTCGCCTGTGGTCCACCTGAATTGCCCTGTCATGGTACGGCCTGGAGCGAGCAGACGCGGCCCGAGTTTAGTCTGGGGCCGAAGCTGGGCTGGAGTTGGGAAGGGAGAACGGCTGAGGCTGGATTGAGCTCTGTGGTGTTTGCATCCCCGTCTGGACGCAGGGATCGGGGGCCTGAAGGCCTGGCTCTGCAGGGCGAGCGGCCACACTGCATAGACGCAATGGAGAGTTAAGGAAGGTAGGGCTGTAATGCCTGACTCCGGCTTCCTGAGGCCCCTTCAATTATTGCATTCTGTCCGGGCCAGGCACAAGGTCTGCTTCTAAAGGGTAATTGATTCCTTAACGTCTCAACTAAAATGCCTCCTCTCCGTTTTCCTTTGTTTTCAGCATGGACTTCTGTGGTTAATTCCACACAGGCGCTCGGAGCCTGCTGTATACCAGACACTGTGCTAGTCTAGGAGATACAAATATGAATGTTACACTCTCTTCCATACTGAAGCTCACAGCTTAGAGTGACAGATACGTTAAACAAACGGATAAAAAAAATTAAAAGTGCCAATTTACAAATACCTACAGAGTTCAAGACATCATTGGGAATGTCATAGAATGAGTGACTCAATTCTAGAGCTGCCCTTGAAATTGGCATCCCCTTTTTACCCACATCTGTTTGAATGCTCCTGTAATTTAAATGCCGGTTCTGAGTTGTACATGAGGTACTGTGTACTAGTTTACTGAAGAACACCTGTAGTGGAAAGAAACTATCAGTTACTCGGAATAGTAATGTATTGCGTTGAAATGGTGTCAAGGTTTAGGTTATGATTATAAGCCAGGCCCTTGACCTCTTGCCATAGAGAATTGTGTCAGGAGGGCTTGATTTACATCTGGTCCGTGATAGTTTTATTTTTGAATGAGTTTAGTGGCTCTGTGTCTTGCACAGTAATATAATCTGTGCTTGGAATCATAAGGAGAGAGTTGGTCTGTAAATGAGGTTCTCTTCACCTGTAAATTTTAGAAATAGAGTTAAAGATAACTTGGAATGAAACTGCTCAGTGTATTACTGCATAGCGTATATAATGTAGCAAGAAACATCATCTTGTTGGATAATTCAATAGCCCTTTTAATTTATCCCCAATTGAAAAACATGATTAAAGATAGAACAAAGAGATAACTGTATCCTCAAGGAATTTTCATTTATTGTATTAAATTCCTGAGTTTTAAATAATTTTCATATATTAGACTACTGCTTTCATTGTTCTATTCGTGATTTTTAATATGTGAACAGGAAAAGTCACTCTGAGACCTGTACTTTGTTTCTATATACTGTATTGTAAAATCCAGCCATAAAGCATAATCGTTAATGCTTCCCAGATTTGGTGAGTAGAAAGGCTGAACACAGCCTCATTGTGATAGTTTTAAAAGATTTGGAAGAGAACATTTATCTGAAAACAAGTTCATTATCTAGACAGAACGATTTTTTATTATTTTTTATTTTTTTGAGACAGAGCTTCACTCTTGTTGCCTAGGCTGGAGTGCAATGGCGCGATCTCCGCTCCCCGCAACCTCCGCCTCCCGGGTTCAAGCACTTCTGCTGCCTCAGCCTCCCAAGTACTGGGATTACAGGCATGCGCCACCACGCCTGGCTAATTTTGTATTTTTAGAAGAGACGAGGTTTCTCCATGTTGATCTCGAACTCCCGACCTCAGGTGATCCACCCACCTCGGCATCCCAAAGTGCTGGGATTACAGGCGTGAGCACCGGGCCTAGCACTGGCCTAGACAGGATGATTTTAATCTCTGTGAATAACACACTCCCTCTGCTATTCAGGGCATTAATTAGACATTGTTAGGAAAATGAAAGTGAAAGAATAGTATGAGCAAGCAGTATAGTGAAGAGTTCAGGCCCTGGAGTCATACCTGGATTCAAATCTCTGCCCTGCTCCATACTACCTGAACTGGGCACTTGCCGGGTATGTAACCTTAGCCTTAGTTTCTCTTTCCAAAGTTGGGCTTATAATAATTCTTCCTTAAGTGGTGCTTTTGAGAATTAAATAAGGCAATGTATGTAGAGTGCTTAACATGTGCCTGCCACATAGTAAGTGCTCAGTGAATGTTATTAGACTGTTAGAATGTTATTATGCTTGTTTGATTCTTTGGCCCCGTTTTTTTTTGGTCTATTAGGTTAGTAGCTCCGTATGGAATATTTCCCTTTTTATGGGTCCTTCCGTGCTTAGTTCTCCAGTAAAATATATACATAATCATAATATTCTAAATACTGTCTGTTTGTAAACTTTAGAATCCTCCAAAGACAAAGCATGGAAGGATTATAGGATGCAAGTTGTTAACATTGACAGTAGGAAAATAATATTTTAAAAATGGGATAATGATGGGGGGAGATTAATGGAAGGTAAGTATGCTCTTTATCTTCAATACTTGGGACTCAAAAGATAAATGTTGTCTAAAGTTGATATATCAAAAAATAGAGGTATACATTTAAAGTTATAATGCTTGGCCAGGTGCGGTGCCTCACGCCTGTAATCCCAGCACTTTGGGAGGGCGAGATGGGCGGATTACCTGAGGTCAGGAGTTGAAGACCAGCCTGACCAACATGGTGAAACTCTGTCTCTACTAAAAATACAAAAAATTAGCTGCTCGTGCTGGCATGCCTGTAGTCCTAGCTCCTCAGGAAGCTGAGGCACAAGAATCTCTTGAACCTAGGAGGCGGAGGTTGCAGTGAACCAAGACCGTGCCACTGCACCTCCAGGCTGGGTGACAGAACCAGACTCCATCTAAAAAAAAAAAAAAGTTGTAATGCCAATCATAATTATAAACATAATTTATAATTATTAATAACATTATTGGCAGTGTTTGCTCCCAGGGAGTGGAGAGAAAGACTTTTTCTTTTTTTTTTTTTTCCTTTGAGACAGAGTTTCGTTCTTGTTGCCCAGGCTGGAGTGCAATGGCGTGATCTCAGCTCACTGAAACCTCCACCTCCCAGGTTCAAGCAATTCTCCTGCCTCAGCCTCCCAAGTAGCTGGGATTACAGACACGCACCACCACTCCTGGCTAATTTTGCAGTTTTAATAGAGATGGGGTTTCACCATGTTGGTCTGGCTGGTCTTGAACTCCTGACTTCAGGTGATCCACCCACCTCGGCCTCCCAAAGTGCTGGGATTACAGGCATGAGCCATTGCGCCTGGCCTGAAATATTTCTCTTAATGTACATATGCAGGTTGTATGTGTGTGCATGTATTCATGTGTTAAAAGTTGTAGAACACCTAGTTTTGTAATCTATTTTCAGGAATTGCCCAAGTTAGAGGGAGGAGGTGCGTTGTGGGGGGAATGGAAATGAGGCCCTAGCTGGCCAAATTCAGCCTGGCTACTTTTAGGCCCTTCTCTTCTGTTTGCTGATCATTTGCTGGATAGGTCTGGCAAAGGAGAAGAGGAGTAGTCATTTGGATTTGCTTGTGAGCCACTGCCTGGTTGCTACAAAGAAGGGAGCATGCTGATAGGGAACTAGAAAGAAATGGACTGGTGGAGACATACTGAAAATAAAATGTAGAAGTGTCATTGTGTATTGAAGCCAGAATTCCTGAGTTCAAGTCCTTACTCATACCAACTCTAAGAACTTTTCATCTGTAAAATAAAGATAATAACCACCTACCTTATAGGGCTTTAAGGATTTAATTAGTTAATAAATGTAAAGCGTTTAAAACATTGCCTGGTATATATAGTAAGCACTCAATGTTTTCTGGGTTTTTTTGTTTGTTTGTTTGTTTGTTTTTGAGACAGTCTTGCTCTGTCGCTCAGGCTAGAGTGCAATGGCGTGATCTCAGCTCACTGCAACCTCCGCTTTCTGGGTTCAAGTGATTCTCCCGCCTCAGCCTCCTGAGTAGCTGGGATTACAGCCACCATGCCCGGCTAATTTTTGTATTTTTTGTAGAGACAGGGTTTCACCATGTTGGCCAGGTTGGTCTCGAACTCCTGACCTCATGATCTGCCCACCGGCCTCCCAAAGTTCTGGGATTACAAGCGTAAGCCACCGTGCCCCGCCTTCAATTAGTATTTTCTGTAGGGGATACTGTCAAGAAGAAACAAATGGCTGATGTAAATGGAGTCAGAAATTTCACAAATGACTGAGAAGTACTTGCCATTTGCCTCTTTTGCAATTTAAAAAATACTCCAATTTCAAAGCAGTATTTCTCAACCCACGCTTCTCATGCCCTCCTTGAATCTGATTTGAAATTCAATGCATGTGTGTGCATGCATACACATACATACATACATGTGCAAATATACATAAATACATATATAACTACACAAAAAAAGTGATGGGATCAAATACTGCTGTATTTTCAAACCTCATATTCCCCCTCTCTCTCCCCTTCCCCCAGTGCCAAGATTTCTAATGACCCCACCCCCTTGAGGAATCACTGTTCTAAAGAGTAAAAGGTTAGGAGGCACTTTATAGTGAACCACACATCTCAATTATGTAGCCTATAAGTTTAGGGAAAAGCAAATAAGCAGCTTCAAAAAAATCTTAGTTTTTTTTTTTTTTTTTTTTGCCACACAGCATTGAAATTGAATATGAATATACTTTCTTTGCCCCAGTAGAACATCCCTTGTTTTATTTTTATTTTTATTTTTTTGGGGGGGATTGGGTCTCGCTCTGTCACCCAGGCTGAAGTGGAGTGTTGCAATCTCTGCTCACTGCAAACTCTGCCTTCCAGGTTCACGCCATTCTCCTTCCTCAGCCTCCCAAGTAGCTGGGACTGCAGGCGCCCGCCACTACGCCTGGCTAATTTTTTGTATTTTTAGTAGAGACAGGGTTTCACCGCGTTAGCCAGGATGGTCTCGATCTCCTGACCTCGTGATCCGCCTGCCTCGGCCTCCCAAAGTGCTGGGATTACAGGCGTGAGCCACCGCGCCCGGCCTTAATTTTTTATATTTTTAGTAGAGAAGGAGTTTCACCGTGTTAGCCAGGATGGTCTCAGTCTCCTGACCTCGTGATCCGCCCGCCTCGGCCTCCCAAAGTGCTGGGATTACAGGCGTGAGCCACCGCGAGGCCTATTTTTTAATAACTCATAGAATATGTATCTCTCAATTCATTTTTATTTTTCAAGCCCACGTTTATATGGGAGAAAATCATATTTACATCCCGAAACTCTACAGCATTCTAAACAAAATTATGGGTGGAAAAAGTCTTGAGTTACATTTCTAATAATTGGTAGGACCTCAGAATCACCTGTAAATGCTTTGCAACGCCTGATGAGTGACATAAAGGGAATATACATCTCTGCTGTTGTTCTCACAGCCTGAGCTGTGCACACTGTGAGCCATTGTCTTGCATCGTGTACTTGTCCTGAACATTTTGCCACTGTGCCTTTTATGTTTAGCCCCTGTATTTTTCTAGTATACAAATGAATCCCAGAAAAATTGAGGAAGTGTTGGGGAAAATGGTGGGGAAGGAAACAAAGCAAATAAGATATTACTGTGGAAATGACATTTCTACATACAAAATAACTGTTTATACCGTTTTGTTTGAGCAAGGAAGCAATTTACTTCCTAACCTAATGGTTTGTTGTTGGGTTGAACCATGAAACTGCTGGTCTTTGACTAATTTTTAGCCTGTAAAAATGGCAGTTTCGTGTGGTTCAATCTAATACTTAGGTATTTTACTGTGTATTTAAGATTTAGAAAATTGGGGGCTTGGAGTCGAGTTTAATGCATTATAATTTTTCCCATTTAAAAACTGGAAAATGGGGCTGGACACAGTGGCTCACACCTGTAATCCCAGCACTTTGGGAGGCCGAGGCAGGTGGATAACCTAACCTTAGGAGTTCAAGACCAGCCTGGCCCACATGGTGAAACCCCATCTCTACTAAAAATACAAAAATTAGCTGGGTGTGGTGGCATGCCCCTGTAGACCCAGCTACTAGGGAGGCTCAGACAGGAGAATTGCTTGAGCCGGGGAGGTGGAGGTTGTAGTGAGCTGAGATTGCACCACTGCACTCTAGCCTGGGCAACAAAGTGAGACTCCATCTCAAAAAAAGAAAAAAAAAAGGAAAATGAACTATGACTTATTATTTTCTTGCATAATCTTGGACATTCAAGAATAGTTTACTCAGTTTTAGAGTTTTGTAAGTTTCCAAAATTTTAGCCCAAACCAAAATCTTTGGTCATGTAAATAGTGTTTAAGTACTGTTGCCAACATTTTAATCCTGACTTTAAAAAATAAATATCCTTTTAAAATGCTGCCCATAAACTATTATTTTTATCTTTATTTCTGTATTATTATTATTATTATTACTTTGGAGACAGAGTTTCACTCTGTTGCCCAGGCTGGAGTGCAGTGGTGCAATCTCAGATCACTATAACTTCCACCTCCCAGGTTAACTCGATTATCCTGCCTCGGTCTCCTGAGTAGCTGTGATTACAGGCATGCACCACCATGCCTGGCTAATTTTTGTATTTTTAGTACAGAGTTTCACCATGTTGGCCAGGCTGGTCTCAAACTCCTGACCTCAAGTGATCCACCTGCCTCGGCCTCCCAAAGTACTGGGATTATAGGCGTGAGTCACTGCTTCCAGCTATTTATTTTTTGAGACAGGGTCTCACTGTCGCCTAGGCTGGAATGCAGTGGTGTGATCATAGCTCACTGTAGCCTCAAACTTGCGCTCAAGAAATTCTTCTGCCTCAGCTTGTCAAGTAGCTGGGAGTACAGGTGTATACCACCATGCTCAGATAACTTTTTATTTTTAGTAGAGATGACATCTTGGTGTTTGCCCAGGCTGGTCTTGAACTCCTGGGCTCAACTGATCCTCCTGCCTCTACTTCCCAAAGTGCTGGGATTATAGGTGTGAGCCACAGTGCCCAGCCTCCTTTTTTTTTTTTTTTTTTTTTTTTTTGAGATGGAGTCTCACTCTGTCGCCCAGACTGGAGTGTAGTGGTGCAATCTCGGCTCGCTGCAACCTCTGTCTCCTGGGTTCAAGCGATTCTCCTGCCTCAGCACCCCCAATAGCTGGGATTACAGGCGCCTGCCACCACACCTGGCTAATTTTTGTATTTTTAATAGAGGTAGGGTTTCACTATGTTGGTTAGGCTGGTCTTGAACTCCTGACCTTAAGTGATCCACCCACCTCGGCCTCCCAAAGTGCTGGGATTACAGGCGTGAGCCACCACGCCCGGCCTCTTTTTTCTTAGTTGGCCTTCATATACCATAGGTTGTCTGTATCTGCTCTAAACCGTGATACTACTGTTTACCCTGCCAGTGTTTCTTTAAAAGATACTCTTTAGGTGTTGAGTTGTCTAAATTCTTTCCTCTGGCAGTTTCCATTTTTCTGGAAATTATCATAAAACATTTCATGGTGGTAGTGTTAAAATGGGGATTCATTTATACAGGCCTTTACTGAAATTACAGTGCAGCTTGATGAGTACTAAATAGTACAAAAAAGGTATTATAGGAAGTGACTAACTGCCTAGGAGAGCCGGGAAGGGCTTCTCAGAGATAAATTGGCCCAGATGAAGATTAAATAAGGAAGTTTGGGGGACCAGTGCATAGATCAGTCAGTGTGGATGGAGTATAGACAGTAACAACTGAAAGAGTAAATTATAGCAATATTTTGAAGGGGCTTGAGTACCATGCTAGAGTTTGAACTTTGTTCCATGTGTTTTGGACAGAGCTAGCAGGGGTCTTTAAGAATGGCAAGGTAATTAAGTAAAATAATAGGAGAGTTGAGTGTAGAAATGGGATTAGAAAGGGACTGATGGTTCACACCTGGAATCCCAACACTTTGGGAGGCTAAGATAGGAGGATTGCTTGAGGCCAGGAGTTCGAGACTAGCCTGGACAAAATAACAAGACCTTGTCTCTGCAGAATATATAAAATGAGATTAGCCAGGTGTGGTAGTACACACCTGTTGTCCCACATACTCTGGAGGCTGAGGTAGGAGGATTGCTTGAGCCGAAAGTTTCAGGTTGCAGTGAGCTACGATCACACCACTGCACTCCAGCCTGGACAACAGTGAGACCTTGTCTCAGAAAAGAAATAAAAAGGGGACTGGTGGCAGGAAGAACAATTAGAAGAGGTTTGCTCAGTATCAGTGATTCATATAAACCCTAATGAGTGAATCAAGGTAATAAGAGAGAAAGGGTGGGGGGGGTCTCTTCAGCTTATTTTTCAAATTTTTTTATAGAATACTTTAGACAAATGTAAATAGACTAGTACAGTGACCTAGCTTCATCTGATGTCAATATTTTGTCAGTCATGTTTTCTCCCTTTCCCACGCACTTTCCCCTCTCTTCTAGAGTGTGTTAAAGCAAATCCTAGGTATAGTAAGAATGGACATTTCTTGGGAAGGGGCAGGAGGTTAGAGTCGAGTGATAACCCAGGTTTGTAGCTTGAAAAACTGAGTGGTTAGTAATACAATTATGAAATAAGGACTGTAAGAAAAGAAGCAGGTTTATAAGGAGGAAAAGTTTATTTTTAGACATGTCTGTGGCTAATAGGCATAGGTATTTGAAGAAATAGACATTTGTAATTATAAGTCCAGAGCTAGAGATGACAGATTAGTAGTGATTATCTAGGTTATAGCTGAATCTGTGGTATAGGGTAAAATCATCCAACGATGGAGAAAATAATAGAATTCTGGGAAATACCAGTATTTCAGGAGCTGGCTGAAGAGATGAAAGCAGTGAAGAAGATTGAGAAGGGAAGTTCAGAGAAGTAGGAGAGGAAGAGTAGGAATGATATTCTTAACAAAGAACTTTAAATTTGGCTGAGCGCAGTGGTTCACGCCTATAATCCCAGCACTTTGGGAGGCCGAGGCGGGTGGATCACTTGAGGTCAGGAGTTTGAGACCAGCCTGGCCAACATGGTAAAACCCCGTCTCTACTAAAAATACAGAAAAACTAGCTGGGTGTGATGGTGTGTGCCTGTAATCCCAGCTACTCAGGAGGCTGAGGCAGGAGAATCGCTTGAACCTGGGAGGCAGAGGTTGCGGCGAGCCGAGATCACTCCACTGCACACCAGCCTGGGTGACAGAGTGAGACTCCATCTCAAAAAAAAAAAAAACTTTAAAATCCAGTTGCTCAGTTACACTGGCCACATTTTATGTGCTCAATAGCCACATATGACTAATGACTATCATATTGGACATTGCAAATATAGAACATTGCCAGCATCACAGAAATTTCTGTTGGACAGCACTGGTCTATATAAAGAACGAGGGCCCCCTTAATGAATCCTGGGAAATTCACAGGTGCATTCTCTGTTAAGAAGCATTTTTTTGGCCGGGCGCGGTGGCTCACGCCTGTAATCCCAGCACTTTGGGAGGCCGAGGTGGGTAGATCACAAGGTCAGGAGATCAAGACCATCCTCGCTAACATGATGAAACTCCGTCTCTACTAAAAATACAAAAAATTAGCCGGGTGTGGTGGCGGGCGCCTGTATTCCCAGCTACGCAGGAGGCTGAGGCAGGAGAATGGCATGAACCCCGGGGGGCAGAGCCTGCAGTGAGCTGAGATCACGCCACTGCACTCTAGCCTGGGCGACAGCGAGACTCCATCTCAAAAAAAAAAAAAAAAAGCATTTTTTATATGTAAAATGTTTTTTATTTTGTGGGACAGAAGTTTATATGGTAGGGAAGATACTCGTTTGTGGTTTTTGCCTTTTGCATTATTTAAGCAATAAGCATGTATTCATTTATTTAGTTCAGGGATGACGGACACAAATGCTTACACAGACCAGATAAGTAATGCCAGTGAGTGAAACAGTCTGGGTGAAAGATAACAGGAAATGGTGGGACCTGTGGAAAACTGCAAAACACCTGCTCAGCTTAGGTGATTTTTTTTGTTTGTGGCCAGTTGCTATGTGGGATTGAAGATCAAGTGTTACTAGAATTTTTTTTTTCCTAGGAAAAAAATCACATCTCTAAAGACCCTCTGTCTGCTTTTGCCATATAAGGTAACATTCACAGGTTCCAGGGACTAGGACGTAGATATCTTTTGGGGATGCATTTACCAACCTACCAGAGCGTTAATGATTTTATTGGCTCAAAGAACCAGTTTTTGACTTAGCTGGTTTTTCTCTTGTTGTCTGTTACTATTTCTTGATTTCTGGCCATGTTGTCCAGGCTGGTCTCAAACTTCTGGGCTCAAGCGATCCTCCCCATTCAGCCTCCCAAAGTGGTGGGATTACAAGCATGAGCCATCACACACAGCCAGAATCACTACAAATTTAGTGGTGTTTAAACAACACACATTTATTATGTCATAGTTTCTTTATGTTTTTCATTTGTTTTTCTCTGTTTTCAAATTTTTTTCTATTTTTGGTTTTCAGACATTGGACCATAATGAATCTATATGTGATTTTCTGTTTTCATTCTGCTTGGAGTTTTCTGAGGTTCTTTAATCTGAAGTTTTTTTGTCTTTTGCCATATTTTGAACATTTTTAGCCATTATTTCTTCAGATTTTGTTTCCCCATTCTTTGCTCTCCATATAGGACTCTAGTTATACATATCTTACACATTTTGATGTAGACCCACAGATTCATTTTTTTTTCAACTATTTTTTCTGCCTTTTTAAGATTGGATCATTTGATACATTTTCATATTCACTCACTCTTTCCTTTCTCACCTCCATTCTACAGTTACGTCCGTTTGGTGAATTTTTAAATTTTATGTATTATATTTTTCAGTTCTACAATTTCCTTTTGCTTCTTTCATTTTTTCTTTGCTGAGATTTCCTATCATTTTTCATTTTGAGAACATTTTCCATCATGTCATTGAGCATAGTTATAATAGTTGTTTTTAAATCTTTGCTAATACAGCAACATCTGGGTCATCTCAGGATTGTTCTTTTTGAGAATTGAACACAGTGTTCCTGGTTTTTGTTGTTTGGTTTTGGTCTTGGTTTTTTAGTTTGACTTGATTTGTTTTTTGGTATATTGAGAGTTCTGGATTGTATCCTGGACATTTATCAATGTTATTTTATGAAGACTCTGGATTCTGTTATATTTCTCCAAAGAGTATTGACTTGTTTTGTTCTAATAGGCAGTTAATTTGGTTATTCTCAAGCTACAAAGTCTGTCTCTTGGGTGGCATCTTAAATCTCACTCAGTTTCTTTTATCCTTAACTAGGCCGCTTGGAGTCTGCCTTGTGTGTGTTGTTATGGAATCTGCCAGAGATTTGGGCAGTGTTTATATATAGAAGTTGGGACTCTCACTCTCTAGTGCTCTTATTTCTCTCCCTTGTTTTCTGGCAGCTATTGTTACCCCAAACTGTTCTCTAGTTCTTCAGGCCAAAAAGACTGAGTTTTCTGTGGGAGTTCAGCCTTTACTGCTCTCAGATTATGAGCCACAAAAATGGGAAACTCAACCATGCCATTCCTTTCTCCTAACTGTTGACTTCCCCTCTAGAATCTGACTTTGTGGTGTCTTTAGGTAGTTATTGTTTTGTTTAGAGTTAGTACTTTTTATTTGTGGAGGGCTGATCTGATAGAAGCTTTATTAGCCATATCAGGATCAGAATCAAGAAGCAGTTTGAAAGTTGTACAGCTAGCCCTCCATATTTATGGTTTCATCATCCATGGATTCAACTAGCTGCAGATCATAAATATTCAGGGAAAAAAATGTTCCTGTACTGAACATATACAGATTTTTTTCTTGTCATTATTCGCTAAACAAAAGCAACAAAAGCAAATGTAAATTTAGCATTTACATTGTATTAGCTAGTGTAGTGTAAGCTAGAGATAATTTTTTTTTTTAAATGGAGTCTCACTCATTGTATTAGCTCGTGTAGTGTAAGTTAGAGATAATTTCTTTCTTTTTTTTTAGACGGAGTCTCGCTCTTTCGCCCAGGCTGGAGTATAGTGGTACAATCTCAGCTCACTGCAACCTCCACCTCCCAGGTTCCAGCGATTTTCCTGCCTCAGCCTCCTGAGTAGCTGGGATTACAGGTGCCTGCCACCATGCCCGGCTAATTTTTGCATTTTTAATAGAGACGGGGTTTCACCATGTCTGCCAGGATGGTCTCGAACTCCTGACTTCAGGTGATCTGCCTGTCTCTGCCTCCCAAAGTGCTGGGATTACAGGTGTGAGCCACCGCGCCTGGCCAAGCTAGGGATAATTTCAAGTATACAGGAGGATATACATAGGTGATGTGCAAATACTGTGCCGTTTTATATCAGAGACTTGAGTTTCTGTGGATTTTGGAATCCATGGGAAGTCCTAGAACCAATCCCCACAAATAGCGAGGCACCAGCCTCCTATATTTTAGAAGTTATTTGTAGTGTAGGCTGAGTGCAGTTGCCCACACCTGTAATCCCAGCATCTGGGAGGCCGAGGTGGGTGGATTACCTGAGGTCAGGAGTTCAAGACCAGCCTGGCCAACATGGCGAAACCTCATCTCTACTAAAAATACAAAAATTAGCTGGTTGTGGTTGTGCACACCTGTAATCCCAGCTACTCGGGAGGCTGAGGCAGGAGAATTGCTCCAACCCAGGAGGCAGAGGTTGCAGTAAGCCAAGATCGCACCACTGCACTCCATCCTGGGCAACAGAGTGAGACTCCATCTCAAAAAAAAAAAGTTATTTGTAGTGTGATGGGATGGTAAAATTTTGCTATTATAATTAACCACTTAAATTGGGGATTATGGGCCGGGTGCGCGGTGGCTCACGCTTGTAATCCCAGCACTTTGGGAGGCCAAGGTGGGTGGATCATGAGGTCAGGAGATCGAGACCATGGTGAAACCCCATCTCTACTAAAAATACAAAAAAATCAGCCGGGCGTGGTGGCGGGCGCCTATAGTCCCAGCTACTCGGAGAGGCTGAGGCAGGAGAATGGCATGAACCTGGGAGGCGGAGCTTGCAGTGAGCCGAGATTGCGCCACTGCACTCCAGCCTGGGCGACAGAGCAAGACTCCGTCTCAAAAAATAAAATAAAATAAAATAGAAATAAATTGGGGATTATGGCTCATACCTGCTGTAATCCCAGCTACTCCAGAAGCTGAGGCAAGAGGATCATTTGAGGCCAAAAGTTTGAGACCAGCCTGGGCAATGTAGTGAGACCCCATCTCTAAAAAATTCTTTTAAATTAGGCATGGTGATTCCCACCTGTAGTCTCAGCTGCTCAGGAGACTGAAGTGGGAGGGTCTGAATCAGAAGTTTGAGGCTGTGGTGAGCTATGATTGTGTCACTGCACTCAGCCTGGGTGACAGAGCAAGATGCTGTCTCTTGCTCAATAATGATAATAATGATAAAACCAGTTAAATCCAAGCCATATTTGAAGATTTCTTTTCTTTTGTTTCTTTTTTTTTTTGAAACGAGGTCTCGCTCTTTCCCAGGCTGGAGTACAGTGGTGTGAGCACGGCTCACTGCAGCCTTGACCTCCTGGGCTCAAGTGATCCTCCTGCCTCAGCCTCCCAAGGAACTGGGACCATAGGCACACCACCATGCCCGGCTAACATTTTTTTGTAGAGATAGGGTCTTGCCATGTTGCCCAGGCTGGCCTCAGATTCCTGGACTCAAGCAGTCCTCCCACCTTGCTTCCCAAATTGCTAGGATTACAGGTGTGAGCCACTGCACCCAGCTGAGGATTTCCTTTAAGGCCATTTTTCTAGAATCATTTTTGCTCTGTTCTTTTGTTCTCTCTTAAATATTTAGCCATTTAGAAATATTTGATGATTTATTACAGTTTCTATTAAAAGAGATTCTTTAGCCTGATAGGCAGTAGCTTTCTCAGCTGGTCCTCACCACCTGTGGCTTTTTGAACAGATGAGGCCATGGCTCAGACTCAGTGCCCAGAGTAACACTCGAAGACAGAATTTTGAAATAATCTGTTATATGTCAAAATGTAAATAACGATTGGGATTATGAATAATTATTTAAAAGTTATCTTCTGTGTTTTCATATTTTCTACCATGAGCATGTGTTGATTTTTGTTGCTTTTCGCCTGATTACAAAATACGTGCCCAGGCCAGGTACAGTGGCTCATGCCTGTAATCCTAAGGTGGGAGGATCACTTGAGCCAAAGAGTTTGAGACCAGCCTGGGCGACATAGCAAGACCCCGTATCTATTTTTAACTAAAAATAAAATAAACAGGCCAGGCATGGTGGTTCATCCCTGTAATCCCATCACTTTGGGAGTCTGAGGTGGGAGGATCGCTTGAGTCCAGGAGTTTGAGACCAGCCTGGGCAACATGGGAAGACTCCATCTCTACAGAAAAAATTTGAAAATTAGCTGGGTGTGGTGGTATACACCTGTGGTCCCAGCTACTCAGGAGGCTGAGGCTGGAGGATCACTTGGGCCCAGGAGGTTGAGGCTGCAGTGAGCTATGATCATGCCCTGGTGTTCCAGCCTAGGCAACAGAGCAAGACCCTATCTCAAAACCCACCAAAATATGTGTCCATTATTAAATTTAAATATTGCAGAGGCTGGCCTGGTGGCTCACGCCTGTAATCTCAGCATTTTGGAATGCTGATATAGGAGGATCGCTTGAGCTCAGAAGTTCGAGACCAGCCTGGGCAAGATAGTGAGACCTCATCTCTACTAAAAATTTTTAAAAAAATAAAAATTTGGGCTGGGTGCAGTGGCTCACACCTGTAATCCCAGCACTTCAGGAAGCTGAGGCAGGCGGATCATCCGAGGTCAGGAGTTCAAGAGCAGCCTAGCCAACATGGTGAAACCCTGTCTTTACTGAAAATACAAAAACTAACTGGGTGTTGTGGGGGGCACCTGTAATCCCAGCTACTCAGGACGAGGCTGAGGCAGGAGAATCGCTTGAGCCTGGGAGGCAGAGGTTGCAGTGAGCCAAGATCATGCCACTGCACTCCAGCCTGGGTGACAGAGCAAGATCTTTAATCTTACTGCCCAAAGACAACCATTATCAATTATACTACATGGTGCCAAAGTAGTTTTTTTGTAAGCTACTATTTTGATCCTAGTGTTTTAACCAATAGAATGGATTGACAGCAGCTAGAAGTGCATAAGCTGAGGTTTGTTATAGATAGAGTCATATGTTGGCCTGGCGTGGTGGCTCATGCCTGTAATCCTAACACTTTGGGAGGCCGAGGTGAGCGGATCACCTGAGGTCAGGAGTTCGGCACCAGCCTGGCCAACGTGGTGAAACCCCATCTTTACTAAAAATACAAAAACTTAGCTGGGCATGGTGGTATGCACCTGTAATCCCAGCTACTCAGGAGGCTGAGGCAGGAGAATCGCTTGAACCTGGGAAGCGGAGGTTGTAGTAAGCCGAGATCGTGCCACCGCACTCCAGCCTGGGCGACAGAGCGAGACTCCATCTCAAAAAAAAAAAAAAAAGAGTCATATGTTGTAGGTAACATAAAAATTGCAAAAAGCGTGATCCAGAAATATTCAACTTGTTAGACAAAAATCAATGCAAAATAATCAAACAGCAATTAAAAGTGCATGTGGTCAAATTAGTTACTGACCAAAAGTTAACAGGCCGGGCGTGGTGGCTCACGCTTGTAATCCCAGCACTTTGGGAGGCTGAGGCGGGTGGATCACAAGGTCAGGAGATCGAGACTACGGTGAAACCCCGTCTCTACTAAAAAATACAAAAAATTAGCCGGGCGTGGTGGCGGGCGCCTGTAGTCCCAGCTACTCGGAGAGGCTGAGGCAGGAGAATGGCGTGAACCCGGGAGGCGGAGCTTGCAAGTGAGCCGAGATTGCGCCACTGCACTCCAGCCTGGGCGACAGAGCGAGACTCCGTCTCAAAAAAAAAAAAAAAAAAAAAAAAAAAAAGAAATAGTGGCCACAAAAAAACTTTTAAAATGACAAAACATCATTGATAAAGATGCAGTATGATAAACATTAAACCATTATTGGGGCGGAGAGTGGTGGCTCACACCTGTAATCCCTGCACTTTGGGATGCCAAGGCAGGTGAATCCCCTGAGGTCAAGAGTTCAAGACTAGCCTGGCCAATACAGTGAAACCCCGTCTCTACTAAAAATACAAATATTAGCCAGATGTGGTGGCACGTGCCTGTAATCCCAGCTACTTGGGAGGCTGAGGCAGGAGACTAGCATTAACCTGGCAGGCAGAGGTTGCAGTGAGCTGAGATCGCACCACTGCACTCCAGCCTGGGTGACAGAGCGAGACTCTGTTTCAAAAAAAAAAAAAAAAAAAACTTTATTGGAAATTGGGTGCATCAGTATAATGAAAATAATTTCAGTAAAATGAAAATGGAAGAAATGGAGTTGATTTAACTGTGACTTGTGGTCATTAGTATTATTTTGACTTTGCACATCTTGGAATGCTATATGAGCATTCTGTGTTCATGTAGCTCTTTCTCATTCTTTTTAATGACTATTATTGCAAGAATCTACAATAATTTATTCCAACTTAAAAAAAAAACTGTTCTGTTTTCCAGAATATGCTTTTAAGGCTATTAACCAGGGTGGCCTTACATCAGTAGCTGTCAGAGGGAAAGACTGTGCAGTAATTGTCACACAGAAGAAAGTACCTGTAAGTAATACTGCCCAAATAGTTAATAATTGCAGAATATAAGAATTTTCGGCCAGGTGCAGTGGCTCACACCTGTAATCCCAGCACTTTGGGAGGCTCAGGTGGGCAGATCACCTTAGGTCGGGAGTTCTAGACCAGCCTGACCAACATGGAGAAACCCTGTCTCTACTAAAAATACAAAATTAGCCAGGTGTGGTGGCACATGCCTGTAATTCCAGCTACTCCGGAGGCTGAGGTAGGAGAATCACTTGAACCTGGGAGGTGGAGGTTACGGTGAGCCGAGATCACACCATTGCACTCCAGCCTGGGCAACAAGAGCACAACTCCATCTCAAAAAAAAAAAAAAAAAAAAGAATTTTTCATGGGTTTGTGGAAAAGTGTATTTTTATATACAAATATTAACATAATCTTGCTTTGATCCTGCTTTCCTGTCATCCAAGAAGTGTCTATTGAACGTCTATATGCAGTTCAGCTGTGTGGACAGAATTAACTTATTAAACTTCATGATGTGATTATCAGCATAATGGTCTTTTCTAAGTCTTTTGTCTTTGGGGACCTTGAGACAAATTTTTATTAAGCTATTGCTTGTCCACAGGAAAAGTATCATCCAGAAACGGTAAATAGAGCCCCTCGAAACCCTTTTTTTAAAGTTGATTTTAACTTTAAAATGATCAGAAGACATTTATTATACAGTTTATTTTTATAGTTCCATCGTATTGTTTTCTCCAAGAAGCAGGGCAAATTAAAAATGAAAACATAATTTTTTTATAACTACACAGAAACCTGTATTTTTTTTAAAAATTATCTTTGTTTATTTTGTTTATTAGGACAAATTATTGGATTCCAGCACAGTGACTCACTTATTCAAGATAACTGAAAACATTGGTTGTGTGATGACTGGAATGACAGGTAATTAGCTAGACATCTGTAGATATACAAGCCTTTTGTTATTTTCTTCAAATTATTTTGAGTTTTGTATTAATTTTAAACTTATCTTATTGCCTGATTTTCAGGTGCCATGAGTGGATTTGCAGTCTTCTAAGACTAGTATCAATATTTTAAGAGTATTGTGAGCTTTTTTGAAATTATACCTATAATAGAATTAGATGCTTATGCTGCCATCAGAGAAACTGGGCTGAGGCCCCTTTCATAGATGATTTTATCTTATTTCAGCTATAGTTAGTAGTTTAAGGGGACCTAACTCAGTATATCTCAAACCTGGTAATAATGGCATCAGTTAGAAGAGAGTGAGAATTATTATGAAAATTATTTTAGGTTGGGCACAGTGGCTCACAGTTGTAATCCCAGCACTTTGGGAGGCCAAGGTGAGAGGATTGTTTAAGATCAGGAGTTCAAAACCAGCCTGGGCAACATAGTGAGACTCCATCTCTATGGCAAATTTAGAAATTAGCTGGGGGCTGGGCACGGTGGCTCACACCTGTAATCCCAGCACTTTGGGAGGCCGAGGCAGGCGGATCACTTGAGGTCAGGAATTCAAGATCAGCCTGGCCAACATGGTGAAACTCCGTCTCTACTAAAAATACAGAAAAAGGCTGGGTGCAGTGGCTCACACCTGTAATCCCAGCACTTTGGGAGGCCGAGGTGGGCGGATCATTTGAGGTCAGGAGTTTGAGACCAGCCTGGCCAACATGGTGAAACCCCATGTCTACCAAAAATACAAAAATTAGCTGGCCGTGGTGGCACACGCACACCTGTAATCCCAGCTATTCAGGAGGGTGAGGCAGGAGAATTGCTTGAACTCGGGAGGCAGAGGTTGCAGTGAGCTGAGATTGTACCACTGCACTCCAGCCTGGGCAACAGAGTGAGACTCTGTCTCAAAAAATAAAAACAAAAATACCAAAAAACTTAACCAGCTATGGTGGCAGGTGCCTGTAATCCCAACTACTCGGGAGGCTGAGGCAGGAGAATCACTTGAACCTGGGAGGTAGAAGTTGCAGTGAGCCAAGATCATGACACTGTACTGCAGCCTGGGCAATGGAGCAAGACTCCATATGAAGAAGAAAAAAAAAATTAGCTGGTATGGTGGCACACACCTGTAGTCCTAGCTACTCAGGAGGCTGAGGTAGGAGGATCACTTGACCAAGGAATTCAAGGCTGCAGTGAGCTATGATGGCTCACTGGGTGCCAGTCCAAGACCCCATCTCTAAAAAATACATGAAAAACTAATTTAAGCCTAAAAACAAAGATTAAGAAAGCTTATTCTCTCTCCTTAAGTTTTTTTTTTTTTTTTTTTTTTTTTGGAGACAGAGTCTCACTTTGTCGCCCAGGCTGCTCCGCCTCCTGGGTTCAAGTAATTCTCGTGCCTCAACCTCCCAGGTAGCTGGGACTACAGGCATGCACCACCACGCCCAGCTAATTTTTGTATTTTTAGTAGAGACAGGATTTAGCCATGTTGGCCAGGCTGGTCTCAAACTCCTGGCCTCAAGTGATCCGCCTGTCTTGGCCTCCCAAAGTGTTGAGCCACCATGCCCTGCCTCCTTAATGCTTATTCTTTTGGGAGTTACTGGATACTTGTAGAAACTATTTTGACTGCTGATGAAAGGCTTAGTATAAAACGGGAGTACTGTGTAGAGAGCTTCATGTTTTTCAATTTTTTTCATATACTTGTTGATGAGTTATTTAGTATTCATTGGGGGAGAAAAAGCCATAGCAGACCCTTTCTCTTTAACTCATGTATGTCTATATGGTGGGAAAATTGCCTGGCTAAATTGCCTGGCTTTCAGGTTTGTTCTTTCCTTCTAACCAGGTAAATCTTTGTTTTTTATGCTATAAGCTGACAGCAGATCCCAGGTACAGAGGGCACGCTATGAGGCAGCTAACTGGAAATACAAGTATGGCTATGAGATTCCTGTGGACATGCTGTGTAAAAGAATTGCCGATATTTCTCAGGTCTACACACAGAATGCTGAAATGAGGCCTCTTGGTTGTTGTAAGTATGCTAAGAGGTCTCCCAAATAATTGATGAATTGAAACTTTTTACAGAACATGTATACAGAATTGTTTAAATAACACTTGAGTTCTGAACATGTGGTTTGGAAAATACATGCAGTGGGAAAATCTTTATAATAAATTAGAACTAAAGGATAGGTTTCACAACAGTATGTCGGGCTTTAGATGCTGTTAGACTTTTTATCAAAATATTTCCATTTGGAGTATGTGATTTGAAAGATGCAAGTCCTCATTACTAGGATGTTGTAATGAGGTTCTACTGCAATTCCAGATTACTAATTCCATAGAAATACCTACATCAGGCATCTTAATAATGTAGCTGTTTGTTTTGACCACCCTAAAGAATTAGGGTCACACACAGGTGTGTGATTCACATTTTTAGAATAAATTTCTATTTTTGAAAACAAGTAAAATTGTATTGGAAGAGGGATGAGATTTACTGATTTTTAGATGTGATGTAATAAATTAGCCTGAAAAATTCAATGCATGTTTGTTTCTGACGTGTCATTCATTTATGAGCATTAAAGCAGTCAGTGTAATGATTTCTGTTTAGCATCTGACCCTCTTGACTTCTCACTTAAAAATTACTTAAATTGTATTCATCTTGAAAGACCCTGAAAGAAAGAAGTATTCGTTGTTTCCCCCAGCAATAAGTGGGTACCTTTTTGTGTTGCCCTTATATTTTGTATACATCAAATATAAGAAAGCAGTTAAACCATTAAGTACTTTGTTACCTGTTCTACTGAGTAGAAAGAAATTTAATGATGGTGTTTATTTTAATTGTGTGCCTATAATATGGTAACATTAGAATTGTAGTAACAAAGTTACATGTATAGAATTTAGAGCTTGGTTTGTGTGACTTACTAGAGGAGTGTATACCAACAGTAATGAAGATGGGCAGTGTAAAGGTGAGCAGGTAGCCCGTAAGTGTATTTCAGTTTGTGCCAGCATTCCCAAAGTGTGTCCCATACACTGTTCCCTGGAACCTTAATAGGTATTTCTATAAAAAAAAAAAAAAAAGTATTTCTTGGTCAAACAAACCAAAGAACTACTGAGTTAAAGTTAAATAGGTCAATCTACAACAGAATATTTCACAGCATTTAATATGCTATTATTTATTATCTGTTTCCAGAAAAGGTATATGAAAGTGTTTTTGGGCCAGGCACAGTGGTGCACACTTGTAATCCCAGCACTTTGGGAGGCCGAGGCAGGAGGATCACTTGAACCCAGGAGTTCAAGACCACCCTGGGCAACACCGAGACCTCGTCTCTTTAAAAAAAAAAAAAAAAGGTTGGCCGGGTGCGGTGTCTCACGCCTGTAATCCCAGCACTTTGGGAGGATGAGGCGGGCGGATCACAAGATGAGGAGATCAAGACCAATCCTGGTTAACACAGTGAAACCCCGTCTCTACTAAAAATACAAAAAATTAGCTGGGCATGGTGGCAGGCGCATGTAGTACCAGCTACTCGGGAGGCTGAGGCAGGAGAATGGTGTGAACCCGGGAGGCAGAGCTTGCAGTGAGCCGAGATCTTGCCACTGCACTCCAGCCTGGGAGACAGAGCGAGACTCCGTCTCAAAAAAAAAAAAAAAGTGTTCTTGAAGTTTATTTTACCAGGCAACATCTTGAAGGATTAGGGTTCAGATAAACATGCTTGGATAACAGCAAAGATTGGAAACACTATTTCTACATTGTATTTGTAATTATTCAAACTTTTTTTTAATCTGTGATAAATCCTTTTGTGAAATGGGAATTTATCTGTTACCTAATTTACCTGTGGTGATAACCTGTATTTTATCAGTTTTCTTAAAGGAAAATACATATCCTAAAATTGGTGGCCAAAGTAATGATTAGCAGTAGCTATGTGACACCACCAAGAAAGAGGAGATGTCATTGTATAAAGCTAAAACATATTTAATTAGGGTCTTTTCTCTTTTTAGGTATGATTTTAATTGGTATAGATGAAGAGCAAGGCCCTCAGGTATATAAGTGTGATCCTGCAGGTTACTACTGTGGGTTTAAAGCCACTGCAGCGGGAGTTAAACAAACCGAGTCAACCAGCTTCCTTGAAAAAAAAGTGAAGAAGAAATTTGATTGGACATTTGAACAGACAGTGGAAGTAAGTCAACCAAAAGGAGCTGACTTTTTATGCTATATAGAACAGTGAGGATCTTTGTATAATTTCTATACAAAGCTATTCCTGAATTACATCCCAGGATTCAAGTTTGTCAACTTAATAATGAAATTGATATCATACAGCTGACATAGGAAAATTTGGGTTGCTTTTATTCACTTAATTCCTTATTTCATAATGTATTTGAGGTGGCCTTCAACAAAACACATATAATAGGAAAATATAAATAAAAATAGGAACCAGCTGGGCATGGTGTCACACACCTGTCGTCCCAGCTACTTGGGAGGCTGAAGCTGGAGGATTGCTTGAGTCCAGGTGTTTGAGGCCAGTCCTATTTACTGCCAAGAAATTAAAAACAAAAATTTTAGTAAATTTTGGGTGTAAGTCGGGAATTAAAGCCATTCTGAAGACGCTAACAACATGCTTCTGATAAATGACCAAAAAAAAATTACCATCTAATGCTTTTATGTTTGGTTTGGAAGTATGCTTAAAGCAGATAAAAAGCTAGTTCATGTTCAAGAAGTACTAGGCCCTGTCTAAATATTTCTTAAAGGTTTCTTTTATTGCAATTCATAATTAATTATACAAATAACCACATCAGGTATAAAAACACTTAAGGCCAGGCATGGTGGCTCACACCTGTAATCCCAGCACTTTGGGAGGCATACAGATCACCTGAGGTCAGGAGTTTGAGACCATCCTGGCCAACATGGCAAAACCCTGTCTCTACGAAAAATACAAAAATTAGCCGGGCATGGTGGCAGGCCCCTGTAATTCCAGCTACTCAGGAGATTGAGGCGGGAGACTCGCTTGAATCCACGAGCCTGAGGTTGCAGTGAGCCAAGCTGGCGCCACTGCACTCCAGACTGGGCGACAGAGTGAGACTGTGTCTCAAAAAAACAAAAACAAAACAAACAAAAAAAACACTTAAAACATTCTTAAATCGTTTTTACTGTAAACTCCTTGAAGGTGCAGAGAGTATCATTCATCTTTATCCTTTTCCTATTTCACCCCAAGTGCTAAGTGAAGCGTAGTGCCTGGGTCATGAAGCCAATAAACCTTTCTGTATAAATCATCCTGTTTTAATTAATGGACCCCTTTATTATTTGACTTGGTAGAAAAAAGTTTCTCATCATTGGGAGGCAATACATTAGAGTTAAGCAGTCTGTTAGTAACATTGAACTACCTCATTGAAACATGGAGCTCCTGATTGACTCATGATTTGAATAAGCTAAGAATGAGAAAACCTTGGAATCACTAAAAAATACTATATTTTAACATTAAATACTTTTTTTCAGACTGCAATTACATGCCTGTCTACTGTTCTATCGATTGATTTCAAACCTTCAGAAATAGAAGTTGGAGTAGTGACAGTTGAAAATCCTAAATTCAGGTAAGTGATATTGTGGGCCACATGCAGACTAGAAAGGTGGAGGCATGTGAGTCCATGTGTCCTATAACTTGTGGGGGAAATCTTTTTTCTTTAACTGTCATTATAGTTTTTGTTTGTGTGTGTGTGTGTTTTCCCCAGCACCTGAGATCTGTTTTTAAAACTTTGGACTCTCTTTAAGAGTCAGATATGAAAGCTTTTCTCCTTATTTCAGAGTGATTTTATATCTAACATCAGAGACGACATAAAGTTACCTTCCTTATGTAAGGAAAAAAGTTAGCATAAGTGTTTTCTTTTTTTTAGTTTAAGGCCAA
Source organism: Symphalangus syndactylus (assembly GCF_028878055.3). Lineage (NCBI taxonomy): Eukaryota > Metazoa > Chordata > Mammalia > Primates > Hylobatidae > Symphalangus > Symphalangus syndactylus. Next base: position 18,982,468 of record NC_072431.2, on the reverse strand, counting down.
TACAAACTCAATTCCCAAAGTAGTAGTTTGCAAGTTTTTCAGATAGAACTTTGGTTATTTAGTGGTTATTTAAGTAGAACTTTGAGGAGCAATATGAGCTACTGATATATGTCAGACCGTTATCTAGAGATCTTTGGAAAGCCCAAATTTTGAATACAGCTAATTGACTTGCAGATGCTGGATGTGTGTGTGTGTGTGTGTATGTTCTTACTCACTAAGTGACTAACTCCCACACATCAGCCTTATAGCTTCCATGATTCAAATCCATACTGAGTGCTTCATACAATCAGCTCATTTAATCCTCCCAGCAGCCCTATGAGGCAGTTGATATACCGTGGACCAGGATGCTCTTATATTTAATGAAAATACTACAGTTAAATCCACAGATACAAGGAACTACTGGGAGGCATTTTAACTATTATGTGTATCTATTCTCAGACCACAACCATAAAGACACATGGTCTTGGTTGTGGTGTGGGGTACGAGAGTGGTAAACTAAGCTTAACTAGACCTTGAAGAGGTTTTTCGTTTGTTTTTTTTTTCCTAATTTGTTCTTTTGGTTGCCCACAGATAAGTCATATAAACATGACAGATTTAGAAAAATTCATAGGACTTTAAAAAAAAAAAGCAAACAAACAGGAGCTGGGTGCTGTGGCATGCATCTGTAGTCCCAGCTCCTCAGGAGGCTGAGGCGAGAGGATGGCTTGAGCCTTGGAGTTGAAAGCTGTAGTGCACAATGATAGTGCCTGTGAATAGCCACTGCACTCTAGCCTGGGTAACATAGTGAGACCCCATCTGTTAAAGAAACAACCGACAACACCAGAACGGAATCTATTCTAGCTTTTTTTCCCATAGGAAGAAGTCTTGTAACTTGTTGGGGTAGGGGTGAGGGGTGGGGGCAGGGATCAAGTTGCTTTTGAAAAAGGTGCCTTTTTTTTTTTTTTTTTTTTTTTGCAGTAAAAATTTCAGCAAGAATAACTTTAAAATCTCTGTAAGGAACCTACAATTAGCTCTTGTTTTCTTTTCTGTTTGGAGACCTTCCTGCCACCTTTAAAATTGTATTTGTGTCTGTTATTTTTAAAATTGGTAAGGAACCAAAAATCTTGTCTTCAGAAAACTTCGTATCATTTATAAATTCTGTGATAGTAAATATATGTAAATAATTACAATACATAGCATAAGCATCAACAACTATTTAAACTGCTTGATATTGCCTTCAGTTGCACTAAAAAATGTCCTTTTGACAAATTTCACTTTTTAGAAGTCTAGTAGTAATAGGTCACATTAACAAGGTTGCCAAACCATTGCTTCCTTTCGAGGCAAACATCATTTAGAAAATACATGTCCAGGGCTGCACATGGTGGCTCAAACCTGTAATCCCAGCACTTTGGGAGGCCAAGGTGGGCAGATCACTTGAGGTCAGGAGTTTGAGACCAGCCTGGCCAACATGGTGAAACCCCGTCTCTACTAAAAATACAAAAATTAGCCAGGTGTGGTGGTGGACACCTGTAATCCCAGCTACTTGGGAGGCTGAGGCAGGAGAATTGCTTGAGCTGGGGAGGCAGAGGTTGCAGTGAGCCAAGATTGTGCCACTGCACTCCAGCCTGGGCGACAGGGTCAGACTCCATCTCAAAAAGAAAAAGAAAGGAAATATATGTTCAACATGGAGCACTCTCTGGCTGGTAGACTATTCATAGAATTATAACTTTATTTTCATGAACTTCTGAATCTGAACACTTTAATATGCTTAAAATTTCTTCATGAATTTTTATCTTTGAGCTGACATAAATTTGAGTTATACTACATGTAAATGTATTTTGACGGCTGGGCAAGATGGCTCACGCCTGTAATCCCAGCACTTTGGGAGGCCGAGGCGGGCGGATCACGAGGTCAGGAGTTCCAGACCAGCCTGGCCAATATGGTGAAACCCCATCTCTAGTAAAAATACAAAAATTAGCTGGGCGTAGTGGCACATGCCTGTAGTCCCAGCTATTCGGGAGGCTGAGGCAGAAGAATCGCTTGAACCTGGGAGGCGGAGCTTGCAGTGAGCCGAGATCGGCCACTGCACTCCAGCCTGGGCGACAGAGCAAGACTCCGTCTCAAAAAAATAAAAAATAAATAAATAAATAAATAAAATAAATGCATTTTGACATAGAAGCTACATAGAATACTTTATAGTTTAGCTTTATTTGTTATTGAAATATTTTCTATCTTAGCTGCAACTAAAGAATTTTATTTTCAAGATACAATTCTAAATCCAATGTCAAAGAAGTAAACATTTTTGTGTATAGTTGAAGGTGATATAATATCTGGGAATTCCTTCAAAATAATCTGAGGGAAGATAAGTGTGTGTATAGATTTTTTAAAGATTGGTTTATAAATTGATAATTGTTGAAGTAGGTTGATAGGTATATGGGAGTTTATTATACTATCCCACTTTTATCTGTGTTTGAAAAATTTTTTTTTAAATAGTTGTTTTTTTCCCCCTTTTGCCTTCTAGGATTCTTACAGAAGCAGAGATTGATGCTCACCTTGTTGCTCTAGCAGAGAGAGACTAAACATTGTCGTTAGTTTACCAGATCCATGATGCCACTTACCTGTGTGTTTGGTAACAGCAAACCAAAACTGTGGAGGTCCCTGGATTGAAAAAGGAGCCTCTCCCACTCCTCCTACCACCAAAGTGGTTAGGACTCTATATAAATAAAAACAAGGCTTTTGGAAAATAATTGCATCCTGTTGTTTTCACCTCCTATTTTAAAATTTATTTTTGACACCTAATGTACATATTTATGGGGTGCAATGTGATGTTTTGATACATGTATACATTATAATGATCAAATTAGGGTGATTAGCATATCCATCACCTGAAACACCGTGTTTTTGTGGTGAGAACATTTAAAATCCTCTCGTCTAGCTATTTTGAGGTGCATAATACCTTATTTGTTTTTTTGTTTTTTAAAACAAGATCTTGCTGTATTGCCCAAGCTAGAGTGCAGTGCCGTGATCATGGCTCACTGCAGCCTTGAACTCCAAGTAATCCTCTCGCCTCAGCCTCCTTAGTAGCTGGTACTACAGGTGTACACCATTGTACCCAGCTAATTTTATTATTTTTTTGTAGAGTCGGGGTCTTACTATGTTGCGTGGGCTGGTCTCAGACTCCTGGCTAGCATTAAGCGATCCTTCTGCCTCAGTCTCCCAACATGCTGGGGTTACAGGCATGAGCCACAGTGCCTGGGTCCACAGTACCTTACTGTTGACTGTAGTCACTCTGCTGTGCAATAGGATACCAAATCTTACTCCTTTTTTCTTTTTTTTGAGACAGGTACTTGATCTCACCCAGGCTGGAGTGCAGTGGCAGGCGTGCTCATAGCTCACTGCAACCTCAAATACCTGGGGTTAAGCAGTCCTCCCACCTTAGCCTCCCAAGTAGCCAGGACTACAGACATGCATCACCAGGCCTGGCTAATTTTTTATCTTTTAAAAAATTGACATAGGGGTCTCCCTATGTCACCCAGGCTAGTCTTAAACTCCTGGCCTCAAACAATCCTATCTCAGGCTCCCAAAGTGCTGGGATTACAGGTATAAGTCACTGCACTGGGCCCCTCCTGTCTAATTGTAACTTTTTAGCTGTTCACCACCTTCTCCCCATCCCTTCCACTACCACCTCCAGTCCCTGGTAACCACTGTTCTATTCACTACTTATAGATCAACGTTTTTAGATTTGGCATATAAGTGAAAATGTGGCCGGGCGCGGTGGCTCAAGCCTGTAATCCCAGCACTTTGGGAGGCCGAGGCGGGCGGATCACGAGGTCAGGAGATCGAGACCATCCTGGCTAACACGGTGAAACCCCGTCTCTACTAAAAATACAAAAAATTAGCCGGGCGTGTTGGCGGGCGCCTGTAGTCCCAGCTACTCGGGAGGCTGAGGCAGGAGAATGGCGTGAACCGGGGAGGCGGAGCTTGCAGTGAGCTGAGATTGCGCCACTGCACTCCAGCATGGGGGACAGAGAAAGACTCTGTCTCAAAAAAAAAAAAAAAAAAAGTGGCATTTGTCTTTCTGTATCTGGCTTATTTTCACTTAAGATATTGTCCTCTAGGTTCATTCGTGTTATAAATAACAGGATTTCATTCTTTTTATATGGATTTATATATATGTATATATATCACATTTTCTTTATCCATTCATTCACTTTGAATGCTTAAGTCAGTTATATCTTGGCTATTGTGTATAGTCCTGCAATAAACATGGGATTGCAGATATCTCTTCGACATATGGATTTCACTTCCTTTGAATACATACCAAGGAGTGCAGTTGTTGGGTCATAGAGTAATTCTGTTTAATTTTTTGAGGAACGCTCATACTGTTTTCCATAATGGCTGTACTCATGTACATTTCCCTTAATTGTAAGGGTTCCCTTTTCTCTGCATCCTCAGCACTTGTTATGTTTTGTATTTTTGATAATAGTCATTCTAATGAGTGAGGTGATGTCTCATTGTGGTTTACATCCAATTTTAAGTATTAAGCCTTTGGTATATGCAGACAAATATTCACCATGTTCACATTGTAGCTTTAGTCATTTTGTTGACACTGGTACAAGTTTACTTGGCTTAAGACATTTCATAGCCAGCACCGGCCGTGCTGGCTCACACCTGTAACCCCAACACTTTGGGAGGCCTAGGCAGGCAGATCACTTGAGCTCAGGAGTTCAAGACCAGCCTGGGCAACATGGTGAAACCCTGTCTCTACCAAAAATATAAAAACTTAGCATGCACATCTGTGGTCCCAGCTGCTTAGGACGCTGAGGAGGGAGAATTGCTTGAGCTCGGGGGATAGAGGTTGCAGTAAGCAGAGATTGTGCCACTGTACTCCAGCCTAGGTGACAGAAACCCCATCTCAAAAAAAAAAAAAAAAAATGTAAACTGTAGCTATATGGTATAATGAAATAACAGACTACAACTTTGGTTTTGAAACCCACTCTGGCCGGGCGCTGTGGCTCACACCTATAATCCCAGCACTTTGGGAGGCTGAAGTGGGAGGATTGCTTGAGGCCAGGAGTTTGTAATGAGCCTGGACAACATAGCAAGACCTCGTCTCTACAAAAAATTTTTAATTAGCTGGGCATGGTAGCCTGCACCTGTAGTCCCAGCTACTCAGGAGGCTAAGGCAAGAGGATCACTTGAGCCCAGAAGTTTGATGCTGCAGTGAGTTATGATTGTGCCACTGCACTTAAGCTTGGGTGACAGAGTAAGACCCTGTCTCCAAAAAGAAATCTGCCCTGACTGTAAGTTGGCATGTCAGGAAAGGCCTTTATTTTACAATTTCTCATTCAAATAAGATATTACTGAATGTGGACTCCAAGTCCCATTGAATGCTTTAACTATAATAAAAGGATTAGTATGATCTTTCGTAGTTTTGAGAAAAGCATTTATACTCAGTAAGAACCAGTATTTTCAAGGGTAGAAATTATAGTTACCTTCAGGAAACAGGGCTAGAAAAGTCATAGAATGTGTGTAGTTTCTGTGCCTTCTTAATAATAAGTACTTGAAGATAACATTAAGGAATTGGTTTATATTAAAGTTTAGAGACCCAGCATCACAATGTTCAGGAAGAAAGAACAAACTGTATATCATGGTAACTTTTTTTTTTTTGAGACAGAGTCTTGCTCTATCCTCCAGGGTAGAGTGCAGTGGCGTGATCTCAGCTCACTGCAACTTCCACCTCCCGGGATCAAGCGACTCTACTGCCTCAGCCTCCTGAACAGCTGGGATTACAGGCACCTGGCACTATGCCCGGCTAATTATTATTATTATTATTTTGTATTTTTAGTAGAGACGGGGTTTCACCATGTTGGCCAGGCTGGTCTTGAACTCCTGACCTCGTGATCCACCTGCCTCGGCCTCCCAAAGTGCTGGGATTACAGCTGTAAGCCACCGCACCCAGCTGTAGCCTATGTTTTTTTTTAATGTACAGGATTTTTTAAAGTCCCCAGACTGGTGACCTGGACCACTAATTAGAGATGATTAAAAAATCTTGGAAAGTCTAAGGGTAATACATTTTGTGTCCTCTTTTGCACGGAGCAAGTCTGGTGCTGTTGACCTCATGCAGGGGAATGTGGCTGCTGGTCTCATGCCAATCCCTGAAGTCAGAGTTGCCCCTGTTTCTGCAGCCACCAGGCCCACACAAGGGGAGGCCACATAAACATATGACCAGTAGAAGCAGGAAACTTCACCAGCCACATCCTCTTCAGAGCTGTCAGGAATAGTAAAGTTTCCTAACAAGGAAGCAGGGTTCTTCCTTGTTCTTCCAGGCGGTTGTTCTAGGATTACCCATCCTAATCCATTAGGCTCTATGAAAGTGCTGCCATCGTTTCAAAAGTGGGGTCTGTGTAAAAGGGCTAATCCTCTAAAGACAAGCTGAATTTCCACACCCTTAGAGCCTTGACTGATTTCACCCTCCTAGAATCAGTGGATGAGAGACTAGCAACTAATTCAGTTTTACTGTTAGAGGCTCCTTTTCAGAGGTGAAAAACTAAAATTCTGTAATTTGTTAGTAAGTTTTTACATCAAGGCAAAATCTAGATTAGGATTAAATATAGAATAGTTTTAAATATTGGTTATGCTTAATTAAAAGAATGAGAAGAAATAGAAAAGATCATTTTAAATAGGTGAACATTAGGCTGGGTACGGTAGGTCATGCCTATAGTCCCCAGTACACTGGGAGCCCAAGACCAGCGTGGCAAGATTTTGTCTCTACAGAAAAATTTAAAATTAGGTCAAGTATGGTGGTGCACACACACCTGGAGTCCTAGCTACTTGGGAGGCTTAAGTGGGAGGGTCATTTGAGCCCAGGAATTCAAGGCTGTAGTAAACTGTGATCACAACACTGTACTCCAGGCTGGGTGACAAAGCAAGAACCTTTCTCTAATAATGAAAATAAAAGGGTGGACGTTAAATACTCTAATTCTGGCTGTTCTGGCTGGGCGCAGTGGCTCAATGCCTGTAATCCCAGCACTTTGGGAGGCTGAGGCGGGCAGATCACCTGAGATTGGGAGTTCAAGAGCAGCCTGACCAACATGGAGAAACCCTGTCTATACTAAAAATAAAAAAAAAATTAGCCGGGCATGGTGGCACATGCCTGTAATCCCAGCTACTCGGGAGGCTGAGGCAGGAGAATCACTTGAACCCAGGAGGTGGAGGTTGCAGTGAGCCAAGATCATGCCATTGCACTCCAGCCTGGGCAACAAGAGTGAAACTCCATCTCAATCAATCTGTTTCTTGTTTTGTTTTCTAAACAAACTACCTGGAATGGATAACAAAGGGTTAATGCAGAACGGTTATACAAAATGCCAAGGAAAATGCCTGAAATCTTTAAATATCTTTACCCAAAGAACATTTTGATTAGTAAGAAATATACATACCAGGCACAGTGGCTCACGCCTGTAATCCCAGCACTTTAGGAGGCCCAGGCAGGCGGATCACTTGAGGTCAGGGGTTCAAGACCAGCCTGGCCAACATGGCGAAACCCAGTATCTACAAAAATACAAAAATTAGCCAGATGTGGTGGCACGCACCTGTAATTCCAGCTACTCAGGAGGCTGCGGCAGGAGAATCACTTGAACCTGGGAGGCCAAGGTTGCAGTGAGCTGAGATCGCACCACTGCACTCCAGCCTGGGCAACAGAGTGAGACTCCATCTAAAACTCAATCAATAAATATAAGAATAGAGATACGAGGCCAAGCACAGTGGCTTGTGCCTGTAATCTTGGTACTGGGAGGCCCAGGCGGGTGGATCACTTGAGGTCAGAGCCACCGCACCTGGCCCTAATTTTTGTATTTTTAATAGAGACGAGGTTTCACCATGTTGGTCAGGCTGGTCTCCAACTCCTGACCTCGTGATTTACCTGCCTCGGCCTCCCACAGTTCTGGGATTACAGGCGTGAGCCACCACATCAAGCCTGTTTTATTTTTGTAGAGGCAGGGTCTCGCCATGTTGCCCAGACTGGTCTCCAACTCCTGGGCTCAAGCCATCCTCCTGCCCCAGCTTCCCAAAGTGTTGGAATTACAGGCGGGATTACAGCCACCATACCTGGCTCCAAGATGGCTTCTAACTCCATTTATTTTACATTCTGGAAAATCCAGCTGATACAATGAGAAATCAAATTAAGAGGTATTGGAATGGAGATAGAATTATAATCTACTATTTAGATTATTTACCTAAAAAAATAAGAAAATGACCTAATAAAGTATTAGTCTTTATTGGGACAGGCCCTGTTTTAGATACAATATCCTTTAAACTGGTTTAAGTTGAACATTTATAATTTGCTTGTCTACAGTTCCAAAATTCAGGAAGTTCTTAAAACTCAACTGGCTTTTTATATCTCACTTTATTTCTGCAGAAATATGAATGTGCTTAATTATAGGGTGCTGCCCCAGACTCCAGTGGTAGAGTTACGGAATATATGGTTTAGACATCATATTACCACTCTAAAATCCAAAATACATTATATTCCAAACGCATATGTGCTAGGCGTGGTGGCTCACGCTTATAATCCTCGATGGAGAGGCTGAGGTGGGCAGATTGTCTGAGCTCAGGAGTTGGAGACCAGCTTGGGTAACACAGCAAAACCCCGTCTTTATTAAAAATACAAAAAACAATTAGGCGTGGTGGTGCACACCTGTAGTCCCAGGTACTCAGGAGGCTGAGGCACAAGAATCGCTTGAACCTGGGAGGCAGAGGTTGGCAGTGAGCCAAGATTGCACCACTGCATTCCAGCCTGGGCCACAGAGTGAGACTCTGTTTAAAAAAAAAAAAGAAAAGAAAAGAACCTGGCCCCATGCCTTTTGGATAAAGAATAATAGACCTATACTATTATTATTCCCCTATTGCGGGTAAAAACAAACAAACAAAAACAAAAACTGAGTCCAAGTTAAGTAATTTGGCCAGGATCACACAACTACAATGTGTCAATGACAGGACTCGAACACACAATAGTCTGACTTCAAGATGCACCTTTGTCAGGACGTTAGATGAAATCTACAATCACTTTTTCTCAGATTGCCCCTCCCCAACCATCCCAAAAATGTCTAAGAAGTAAATACCTTTCCTATATACCAGGAATCAATGTTTAGAAAATTATATAAGTATGGCACAGTAGCAACAAAAATATAAATAGGAATCGTTCTAACTGGAAATATTGACCCGTGTGAAGGAAAGTAAAAAACTTGACTGCAAGACCTCCTGCTGCTAGATGGAAGTGCTGACTATTGTCAAGTCAGTTCTTTTCCAAGCTAATGTGTAGACTTACAGTCACTCTACTCAAAATACTAAAAAAAAAATGTGTTTTTAAAACTTAGAATTGCCAAGCAACAGACCTTAGCATACATAAGAATTTAATATGTGATAAAATTAGCACCACATATCAATGGGAAAATAATTCTAGGGAGAAAATAACTGTGTAGGAAAAAGTATTCCTCGTCTTCCACCTTACATCAAAATAAAATCTAAGAGGCTTCACAAGGTGATTAAAAATATATATTTAAAAAGAGCTAGATGAAGGAAAAAGACGGAAAATAAAATAGTTTAGTTGAAAAACAGATCTCCACGTGGTGGTCCACTTTCTAAACAACAACAATGCACTTTGGGAGGCTCGGGCGGGCAGACCAGCTGACAACAGGAGTTAGAGACCAGCCTTGAAACCCCGTCTCTACTAAAAATACAAAAAATTAGCCAGGCCTTATGGCAGACACCTGTAATCGCAGCTACTCAAGAGGCTGAGGGAGGAGAATCGCTTGAATCTGGGAGGAAGAGGTTGCAGTGAGACAAGATCGCACCGTTGCACTCCAGCCTGGGTGACAACAGCGAAATTCCGTCTCAAAAAATAAATAAATAAATAAATGATAAAAAATAAAATAACAATGGATAAAAATCATGAAGGGAAAACATCTGTATATTTCACTACTTAAAAATGTAAAATTTTGTTAACAAGACCCCATAAACAAAGTTCAAATAGAAGAAAATATTAACACATAAATAGAAAAATATACCAACAACAGACAAGTCACGAAAATTTTCTAGTCTAAACCTAAAAAAAAAAAAAACTCAATTTTAAAATGAAAATTACAAGATAACATATTTTCTATCAAATTACTAAAACTTTTAAATTAATAGCACATAATATACTTGGCATATTGCAAGTGTTTCATAGGTATTTGTTGTATGAAGGAGTGATGAAGTACATTAAAAGTTAGCTACTCCAGGCCATGCTCAGTGGCTCACGCTTGTAATCCCAGCACTTTGGGAGGCCAAGGCGAGCAGATCACAAGATCAGGAGTTCAAGACCAGCCTGGCCAATATGGTGAAATCCCCGTCTCTACTAAAAAATACAAAAATTAGCTGGGTGTGGTGGCATGTGCCTGTAGTCCCAGCTACTCAGGAGGCTGAGGCAGGAGAATTACTCTAACCCGGGAGGCGGAGTTTGCAATGAGCTGAGATTGCGCTATTGTACTCCAGCCTGCGCAACAGAGCAAGACTCCACCTCAAAAAAAAATAAAGTTAGCTACTCCTTTTGCTGGTGGAAGTACAGACATCTTTCTGGAGGGCAACATGGAAATACGCATCAAGAACCAAAAAAAAAAAAAAAGGAAAGAAAGAAAAAAAGTGACCCATTTCCCATTTGTAAGAATGTGTCTAAGAGAAGTAATTAGAGATGAGGAATTGTGTCAGAGTAATTTTTATATACAATAATATAATTTTATATACAATGATAAATTCCATTGCATTCAATACTGTGGAATATTATGCAGCCACTAAAACCTCTATTTTGAAGAATATTTAATGATATGGAAAACATTTACAATGTAATATTATGTTAAAAAAAAAAAACAGGATAAAATATGCAGTGTGATCCCTGCAGCAGACGTTTTGGTACTCTGCCTTCCTCATTTCTGCCATACCGTGGTGGATAGTCCCGACTCCTGCCAACAGCATCCCACCCAGAAAGTACTTTGTGCAGTTCTCTGCTTCCCTGCCTCAGGGCTTTCTCTGAAATCAGGAAAACCTGCTCAGGCTGTGCAAGCCTAATACAGCCTGAAACTTTGGGGTAAATAATGCCAACTGGAGCTGATGGATCAATGTCCCAGCTTCTTGTTGGGGGGCATTTCTGGGATGGGCTATAGATGCCCCTAGAACTCTGAAGCTGTATGCAAAATTTGGTGCATGTCCTAATTTCCTGGGAGAAGCTCATAGCTTTTATCAGATATTCAAATAAGTCTATTTGCCAAGAAAGGAGAACCACTGGCAGAAGGGAAACAGTAGAAGGAAGACAATCGAATGGCAATAGTGGTTATTCTGGTGAAATTACAAGGGCATTTTTTCCCTTATATTCTTCTGCATTTTCCATATTTAAAATAAGAAATATGTATGAAGAAATTGAAAATACCCCAGATATACAGCAAAAGGAAACTGATTAAGAAATTATAGTTCAATAAAATATTTTGCTGCCAAAATTCCTTTTTTGTTTTTTTTTTTGAGACAGAGTTTTGCTCTTATTGCCCAGGCTGGAGTGCAATGGCGCAATCTCTGCTCACCGCAACCTCTGCCTCCCGGGTTCAAGCGATTCTCCTGCCTCAGCCTCCCGAGTAGCTGGGATTACAGGCATGCGCCACCATGGCTGACTAATTTTGTATTTTTAGTAGAGCTGGGGTTTCTCCATGTTGGTCAGACTGGTCTCGAACTCCCGACCTGAGGTGATCCACCCACCTCGGCCTCCCAAAGTGCTGGGATTACAGGCGTGAGCCACCGTGCCCCACCACCAAAAATGTTTTAAAAGAATAAAATGATACTGAGTCTGGGTGTGGTGGCTCACACTTGTAATCCCAGCACTTTGGGAGGCCAGGGCAGGGAAAATCGCTTGAGACCAGGAGCCTGAGACCAGGATGTTGAGACCAAGCTTGGGCAACATCTCTACAAGAAAACAAAAAATTAACCAGTCATGGTGGTGTGTGCTTGAGGGCTCAGCAACTTGGGAGGCTGAGGTGGGAGGATAGCATGACTCCAGGAGGTTGAGGCTGCAGTGACCTATAATCACACCATTGCACTTCAGCCTGGGTGACAGAGTGAAACCCTGTCTCTAAAAAAACAAATAAAATGGCATCAGAAACATTTATGACACAATTGGGGGAAATCAGGATATAAGATTGTTTACAAAGTCTAAGGTGTCAACAATGTAAACAAGGCAGGGGGGAAAAGCTCCTGGAACTACTCAGCATTTATAGGAAGGTTGCAAGATATAAAGGTAATATATAAAAGTAATTGCTGTCCTATATATCAGCAATGAACAATTTGAATTTGAAACTAAAAACACGACACCATTTATATTAGCACTAACAAAATGAAAGACTTAGGTATATATCAAAATATACACAGGATCTTTATGAGAAAAACTACAAAATTCTGATGAAAGAAATCAAAGATCTAAATAAACGGAGAGATATTCCACTTTCATACACAGGAAGACTCAATATTGTCAAGATGTTATTTCTTCCCAACTTGATCTATAGATTCAACAAATTCCAGTCAAAACTCAGCAAGTTATTTTGTGGATATTGACAAACTGATTCTAAAGTTTCTCTAGAAGTGCCGATAACCCAGAATAACCAACGTGATACTGAAAACACTCAAGAAGAACAAAGTCCCCCCGGGAGACTGACACTATCTGACTATCAATACTTAATATAAAGCAACAGTAATCAAGACAACATGGTACTGATGAAAGAGTAGACAAATAGATTAATAAAACAGAATGAAGATCCCAGAAATAGACCCACAAACACATAATCAACTGAACTTTGACAAAGAAGCAATGGTAATTCAATGGAGAAAATCGTATTTTTGATAAATAGTGCTGTAACAATTGGACAGACACATGGAAAAACATGAATCTAGACACAGGCCATACACTTTTCACAAAAATTAACTCGAAGTGGATTATAGACTTAATGTTAACATCACATTATGAAACTTCCAGATAATAATACGAGAGGAAATGTAGGTGACTTGGGTTTGGCAGTGAGTTTTCAGATACAACATCAGCAGCACAATCCATGAAAGAAAAAAATTGATGAATTGGACTTTAGTAAATTAAAAACTTGTGCTCTGTGAAAAAAACATTAAGAGAATGAAAAGACGAGCTATAGATTGGGATAAAATATTTCCAAAACATATATATGATAACTAGTATCCAAAATACACAAAGGATTCCTAAAATTCAACAATGAGAGAACAACCCAATTTAAAAATTGTCAAAGGATCTAAACAGACACTTCACCAAAGAATATAAGCAGATGGAAATTAAGTTTATGAAAAGATGCTCGTTGGCTGGGTGCGGTGGCCCATGCCTGTATCCCAGCACTTTGGGAGGCTGAGGCAGGCAGATCACAAGGTCAAGAGATCGAGACCTACCTGGCCAACATGGTGAAACCCTGTCTCTACTAAAAATACAAAAATTAGCTGGGCGTGGTGGCATGCGCTTATAATCCCCGCTACTCGGGAGGCTGAGGCCTGAAAATCACTTGAACCTGGGAGGTGGAGTTTGCAGTGAGCCGAGATCATGCCACTGCACTCCAGCCTGGCAACAGAGCCAGACTCCGTCTCAAAAAAAAATAAAAGAAAAGATGCTAAACATCATAGGCCATCAGGAATTGCAAATTAAAACGACACTGAGATGCCACTACATATCTATTAGAATGGCCAATTTTTTTCTTTTTTTTTTTTTTGAGATAAAGTCTCGCTCTGTTGCCCAGGCTGGAGTGCAGTGGCGTGATCTCTGCTCACCGCAACCTCTGCCTCCCAGGTTCAAGCGATTCTCCTGCCTCAGCCTCCTGAGTAGCTGAGATTACAGGTGCGAGCCACTGCACCCAGCTAATTTTTTGTATTTTTAGTAGAGACAGAGTTTCACTATGTTGGCTAGGCTGATCTTGAACTCCTGACCTCAGGTAATCTGCCGGCCTAGGCCTCCCAAAGTGCTAGGATTAAAGGCGTAAGCCACCTCGCCAGTCCAAAAAAAAAAAAAAGTTTTTAAATAACAGTACCAAATACTACCAGCAAGAGTGCAGAGCAGCAGTAACTGGTGGGAATACAAAATGGTACAGCCACCTGGAAGACAGCTGAGCAGTTCTTACAAAGCTAAACACAGTATTTGTGTAAAATCCAGCTTATACCCACACAAAAACCTCACAAACAAATGTTTATAAAGCAACTTTCTTCATAATTGCAAAAAAACAGGCCGGGCGAGGTGGCTCATGCCTGTAATCCCAGCACTTTGGGAGGCCGAGGCAGGTGGATCACTTCTGGCCAGGAGTTCAACACTAGCCTGGCCAACATAGTGAAACCCCATCTCTACTAAAAATACAAAAATTTTTCGGGCATGGTGGCGCATGCCTATAATCCCAGCTACCCAGGAGGCTGAGGCAGGAGAATCACTTGAACCCGTGAGGTGGAAGTTGCAGTGAGCTGAGATCGCATCGCTGCACTCCAGCCTGGGTGAGAGGGTGAGACTTTGTCTCAAAACAAAACAAAACAAAACAGAATAATAATAACAACTGCCAAAAACCAGAAGCAAGCAAGATGTCCTTCAATAGGTAAGTAGAAAACAAACTGTTGTACATCTATACCATGGAATATTATTCGGCACTAAAATAAAATGAGCTATCAAGCCACAAAAAGACATGGAAAAATCTTGTGCATATTGCAGGTGAAAGAAGCCAATCTGAAAAGGTTACTTACTGTATGAATCCAACTATATGACTTTCTGGAAAAGTAAAAACTATAGAGACAGTAAAAAGAGAATGGTTGGCCGGGCGCGGTGGCTCACACCTGTAATCCTAGCACTTTGGGAGGCTGAGGCGAGCGGATCACCTGAAGTTGGGAGTTTGAGACCAACCTTACCAACATGGAGAAACCCCGTCTCTACTAAAAATACAAAATTAGCCGGACATGGTGGCACATGCCTGTAATCCCAGTTACTCGGGAGGCTGTGGCAGGAGAATCGCTTGAACCCAGAAGGCGGAGGTTGCAGTGAGCCGAGATTGCGCCATTGCACTCCAGCCTGGGCAACAAGAGCAAAACTCCGTCTCAAGAAAAAAAAAAAAAAAAGATAACGGTTGCTGGGAGTTCAGAGTGGGGTGGGAAGAAATGGGAAGTGGAGAGGGATGAATAGGTGAAGAACCAGTTTAGAGCAGTGAAACTTGGGTTTGGTACGGTAATCGTGGATGTATGACATTTGCCTTTATCAAACCCCGTAGAAATGTACAATACAAAAAGTAAGCCTTAATATAAAATATGGACTTTAATAATAATGTGTCAGTATTAGTTCATGAATTGTAACAAATGTGCCACACCAATGCAAGATACTGATAATAGGGAAAGTTGATGTGGGGTGGTGACCTCTCCACACAATCTGCTCAATTTAGATGGGCGCAGTGGCTCATGCCTGTAATCCCAGCACTTTGGGAGGCCGAGGCGGGAGGATCACTTGAGCCCAGGAGCTCGAGACTAGCCTGGGCAACACAGGGAGACCGTGTTTCTACAAAAAATTAAAATATTGGCCAGGCAAGGTGGTTCATGCCTGTAATCCCAGCACTTTGGGAGGCCGAGGTGGGCAGATCACGAGGTCAGGAGTTCAAGACCAGCCTGCCCAACATAATGAAACCCCGTCTCTACTAAAAATACAAAAAATGGACAGACACAGTGTCTCACGCCTGTCATCCCAGTACTTTGGAAGGCCAAGGTGGACGGATCACGAGGTCAGGAGATCAAGACCAGCCTGGCCAACATGGTAAAACCCCGTCTCTACTAAAATACAAAAAATTAGCCAGGCATGGTGGCACGCACCTGTAATCCCAGCTACTTGGGAGGCTGAGGCAGGAGAATCACTTAAACCCAGGAAGCAAAGGTTGCAGTGAACTGAGACAGCGCCACTGCACTCCAGCCTTGTGACAGAGCAAGACTCTGTCTCAAAAAAAAAAAAAAAAATTAGCCGGACATGGTGGTGTACGCCTGTAGTCCCAGCTACTTGGGAGACTGAGGCAGGAGAATTGCTTGAATCCGGGAGATGGGGGTTGCAGTGAGCCGAGATCACGCCACTGCACTCCAGCCTGGGCAACAGAGCGAGACTCCGTCTCAAAAAAAAAAAAAATTAAAATATCAGCTGGGCCCCGTGGCACATGCCTGTAACCCCAGCTAATTGGGAGGCTGAGGTGGGAGAATTGCTTGAGCCCAGGAGTTCCAGGCTATAAAGTTCCAGGCCCTCAGCCCTGGTCTATCAAGTCCAAGTCTCCCAGGACACTGCTCTGGGCATGAGTCTTTTGAGAGTGTGCCCCAGTCAGGCCTGGCGTTTGCCACTGCTTGGGAAGCACTGTGGGCAGCAGCTGCAAGTGACAAGATCACAGTCAAGTGTATTTGGGGCTCATCCACCTGTGCTGCTCTCTTGGTCGGTGGGCAGCTTACTGGTGTGCTGAGGAGTCAAATGCATTTTCAGAAGGTGACCTTGTGCCTTAGGCTTATGTCATCTGTGCCTTTGCTGACGTCATCCTCGACTCCGACAGCCAGACCAGGGGATAACAAATGCAAATGTCTGACAGTAATTAACTCTTAGCAGCAACCTCAGCCTGGGGCTCCCCTTTCCAGGGCTTGCGGCAGCTCCACCAGGCCCTGCTGCAGCCCCTTGTCATTGAGAGACCTCTCCCACATCCAGAGATACGAGGGGAATGTAGGGAAATGCGCATTTAGACGAAGGAAATGCACGGTCCCGAATGGCAAGTGGAGTGGCGAAACTTTGGTGAAGCTGCCGACATCCCTTTCGAGCAATTACCACAAGAAGATCATTGGATTGGGGCGTGCTTTCCACAGAAATCAGGCTCTGGCCTTACTGCAGGGGGGGTGCCTATAAACCTCAGAGTTAACACAGTGGTTTACGTTTCACCGAGCGCACTGCGGTGATTAAGTCTCCACTGAGGACTGGAATGAGGAAGAAAAGGAGAAGCAGAAGAAGAACAGGAAAGACCTGTTCCCTGGGCAGAGGAGGGATGATCTGGGGAGAGCCCCAGCGAACAGCCCCAGAGTGCCGGGCCTAGCTGGGGTTTTCCAGGGATAGAGGCCGCGAGCAGCAGCGCGGATGTTGGCCGCGTCTAGCCGTCTGCTTGATAACTACCTCAGAGACCTGTTTGCCCTGCTCGGTAAAACTGGGGCCACGCTGCTTGGGCAGCCTCCAGGCGCCTGGCTGCGACTTTTTCTAGGAACTCATACAAGTCCTCATCAAGAGGGAGGGCAAAAAATTGTCGATGAAGATGGCTGTGCTGGCATTTTGTAGGTGACAGTGGTCAAGCTCTAAGTTGTGGATGGACACGGCAGGGGGCAAAATCACCTCCTCTAAAAAACTGCCTAGCGATCCTAATGGATTGGCTCTAGAGACCCATCATTGCAGGGAGACCTGGGAAGGCCGCCTGCTTCTCTGTGCCTCTGTGTCCCCAGCCACCTGAGAAAATGTACTTCAAGAGGAAACCCAGGGAAGAAGGCTGTACAGGGTCCATGTTATTGCACCATCTCCTGTCAATTTAGGAGACGTTTTCTTAATACTTCTTATTGATCAACGAATATTTTTGAGCCCCTCCTATAAGTCAGACCCTGCTCTGGGGCACAGGGTGATGACCAAGACGGACTAAGTCTCCCCAGGGCCTAAGAATTTAGGCCCTTGCAGAGTATCTCCTCCAAGTTATTGAGCTGCCAGTGAGGTATCTGTGGCCTCTTTGCATCCTGTCTGCATCCAGCAGGGTGGCAGTCCAGGCCTTTACAGAAGCAGATGGGGCACGAAGACGTTTCTTGTGAAAAACCAGCTTCCAGGCCTCCTTCCTGGGAGGGATTCTGTGAGGGCCACCCCAAGGGCCCTGCAGCAGGTCGTGAGCAGATGCCTCTAATGATTCAAAGCTACCAACAATACCGTAAGAGGCCCCTTTCCTGCCGCAGACTACACGGAGATCCCTTCTGGGTTTTTCTTTTTTTTTCTTTTTTCTTTCTCTGTGAAGTGTACTTAAAAAAACAAAAGGTCATTGTAAAACAGGGTATTATGCTGTTTCTTCTAAAGCAGGAGGGGCTTCAGGTGCTCACAGTTGATTTCTCATTTCTGAAAAACCCTAGTTCCAGGCCTACCTTGAGGGAGGGGCTTCCCGGGAGGGAGATAAATAGTCCTGTGAGGCCCTGTCCAGACTCTGACACACCAGACAATCCAGCAACACTGTGGGTCAGGAGGACCCTGCTGAACAGGTCGTAGCCAGCAGCTGCAGGTGGCTGCATCTTAGCACCAAAGCCCCAGCCCTGCACTTGCTCCATTTCAAGTCTGGCCTCAGGAAGACTCAGGAGACAAGATCCCTGACTACAGAGGTGCGGAAAGGGGCACTCGCAGCCCCAGGCTTCCAGCCGCCAGAATCAAGTGCTGGGACTTCCAGCTTTCCCACAGTCAGAGCCTGACTGAATTCTCAGTCCACAGCTGAGTAATTTACAGCCTCAGTTTTTCTCTTCTGAAAAAAATGGGTATAAACCACAGGATCCATCTTAAAGAAGTGCTATGAGGAAAAAATGACACAATGCATTTAAAGTGCTGAGAAGACACCAGCTACGCTGTGGCAGCGGATTATGGCAGAGCCCTTCCAGAACGGCTCTTTAGTGCTGTCAAGTTTCCCCAGCATCCTGACCAGTCACTACCAAAATGTGATTTCCTGCGAACGCTGTCACCCAAGCAGTGTGGTCAGGCAGGCAGAAGCCAGCCTGAAATTTAAAAATGTCTCTCTTCAGCCAGGGCAGAGCAGGTGAGGCCCTGCATCACCAGCTCAAGGCTTGTGGTTCAGCCAGGGAGACAATGTCCTACTTCTTTCTGGGTGACCATGTTCTTCCTGGGCGCTCATTTCCTCCTGACACCCACAGGCGGCAGCTTTTCCCTATGGGAGTCCCTGGCCTTTAGGGCAAGTCCTGCCCTGGCTACAGCCTTCTCCTCCTGGAGGAGCACACACGATGGCACCAAGCTGCTCTGACCCTGCCAGGAGCCAAAACAGTCTCTGGAGCTCCGAGGGGTGCCCCGGGCTCAGGGTCGTCTCCCACACCTTCCCTTCCCATCCCAGGCCTGCAGAACCCTCAAGGGCTCAGTGGTCCTGGCTCAGCTGGACCCCAGCACAGACAGGGAGGCCTCTGACCTGCACCCAGAGCCTGCCTCCCAGGGCTTCCTCACCCCAGTGTCCTAGGAGGGGGGGTGGCATAGATGGAGAGAGGCCAGAGGCTGCCACTCAGGAGTGTGTGAGTCAAGGCTTGCTTGGGAGGTAGGGGCAGAGGTGGAGGTGCCCAGGGGGCCAGGAGAAAGGGGAGGAGAGACTGCGAAATGAAGCCATTCCGCGGCTGCCAGCTCCCCTCTAGAGCTTTGGGCCATGCCAGGGGGCCCTGAAGTGAGTCAGCCCCTACAGAAAGCTCAGGTTCTTCTACCTTCTTTTCACATTCTTTTAAAACAAAATTTTGTAGGTGTATATATTTATGGGGTACATGAGATATTCTGATACAGACATACGATGTATAATAACCACATCAGGGTAGGTGGAGTATCCATCACCTCCCACATTCATCATTTCTTTGTGTTACAAACCCTCCAATTATACTATTCCAGTTTTGTTTTTAAATGTGAGATGGAGTTTTGCTCTTTTTTTTTTTTTTCTTTTTGAGACAGAGTCTTGCTCTGTCGCCCAGGCTGGAGTGCAGTGGCACCATCTTGGCTCACTGCAAGCTCCGCCTCCCGGGTTCACACCATTCTCCTGCCTCAGCCTCCCAAGTAGCTGGGACTACAGGCACCCACCACCACGCCCAGCTAATTTTTTTTGTATTTGTAGTAGAGACAGGGTTTCACCGTGTTAGCCAGGATGGCCTTGATCTCCTGACCTCATGATCCACCTGCCTTGGCCTCCCAAAGTGCTGGGATTACAGGCTTGAGCCACTGCGCCTGGCTGGAGTTTCGCTCTTATTGCCCAGACTGGCCAGGCTGGTGTGCAGTGGCGCGATCTTGGCTCACTGCAACCTCTGCCTCCAGGGTTCAAGCAATTCTCCTGCCTTGGCCTCCTGAGTAGCTGGGACTACAGGAGCGCACCACCATGCCCAGCTAAGTTTTGTATTTTTTTTTTAGTAGAGATGGGGTTTCACCATGTTGGCCAGGATGGTCTTGATCTCTTGACCACGTGATCTGCCAGCCTCAGCCTCCCAAAGTGCTGGGATTACAAGCGTAAGCCACCGCGCCCGGCCCACTATTCCAGTTATTTTAAGATGTACATAAATTATTATGTTATCATACACTAGATTTTATTGAATCTACCATTTCACATTCTTATTGAGAGAGTGTAGCCTCTTGAAGCCTACTGGTGCAGGAGGAATTTTGCAACCTTCCTGTGGCTTTTGTCACCTATGGAAAAGTACAAACCAGCTTGCCTATCCAGTGATTAGAACCAGGAGGATTGCCGGCCTTGGGTCTGGAAATCCTATCCCGTGTGTCTTCCTTCCTCCCTTCCTCCCTTCCTTCGTTCCTTCCTTCCCCTGGCTAGGCCCCAGAGGGGTGGGGAGGCCTTCCTGGGCCTGGCACCAGGGTTCCTGGGCTCCCAGCCAAGTGTCCAGAGGACAATCCTCCTGGCATCTGGATCCTTCTTATCTTCCCGAGACATAAGAGGCTCCTGCTCTGGAGATGACTGAAGGGAAAAGACCTGTATTTCCAGGGCCTTGGAAATAGCCTGCTCCAGCCAGCCTTCCCGGGAGAAACTGAGAAAGGACATTGGTCCGAAGCATTTCTCCTTTGGTTTGTGCTGCGCTGAGCCTGTCCTCCTGTGATGCGGCCCTCACCAACCAAGGACTGAACGAGAGAGACTCCATGCGAACCTGCCCAGCACACAGCAGGCGCCTCGTGGATGTTCTTCCCTAAGGCTCCAGGCCAGCCAAGCACTGCATTAACCTGGTTCAGAAGAACTTTAGAATGTAAGCATCTGAGCTGTTATAGCTTTTTTTTTTTGTCTTTTTGAGATGGAGTTTCGCTCCTTCACCCAGGCTGGAGTGCAATGCCGCGATCTCAGCTCACTGCAGCCTCTGCCTCCTGGGTTCAAGCCATTCTCCTGCCTCAGCGTCCCAAGTATCTGCGATTACAGGCTCCTGCCACCATATCCAGCTAATTTTTTGTATTTTTAGTAGAGACAGGGTTTCACCATGTTGGCCAGGCTGGTCTTGAATTCCTGACCTCAGGTGATCCACCCACCTCGGCCTCCCAAAGTGCTGGGATTACAGGCATGAGCCACTGTACCTGACCCATAGTTCTTAAATTTAAAATCTTGATATGCTGGTGGATATGCAGCTTGATGTCTTTAAGCCAACATGGCCTGACTTTTTCATTTTCTCAGCCTGTGTTGGAGGGCTGTTGAATGTTCTTTCTATGCAGAAAGTAGGCCTGCCTTCCTCTGTTTTGTAATCGCCACCCCATCCCTGCCCAACACACACACCCACACAGCCACAGTTACACCGGGTCCAGTGACGCAGGAACCAAGTGGAAGGTCAAGGGCTGGGGCTCCGTTTCCCTCCCCTTGAAGCTGTTTGGTTTGCTCTTGTCCCAGCCCCTGACTGAGCCTCTAGCCCAGAACGGGGGCAGCCCTCCCCCATGCAGTCAGGGCCAGAGGAGCATAATATTCCCACCCCGGGTGCAGCCTTAGGTGCAGGAGCGTCGGGAATTTTCCATCTTGCTCTGCAGCCTGGCTTCTTAGGTCATCGTCCTGCTGCTGACATAGGCCTGGGTTGGGCGAGTTTCCTGCAGGTCAGTGAGGGCGCGGAGGCAGCGCCTGAGCCTGCTCAGGGCCTAGCTTCCTGCCTGCTGTGAGGAAGGGTGGAGGAGGGGTTCGAGGCCTCAGCCATCCCTCGGCCCAGAGCCTCAGGCCAAGCAGCCTCCGCCTCTGCCCAGGCCTGTCTCCTCCCGGCCTCCTGCTCTCCGGTTTCCTAAAGCTTTCCCGCTGGGTGGCTCCCAGTT
Source organism: Symphalangus syndactylus (assembly GCF_028878055.3). Taxonomy (NCBI): domain Eukaryota; kingdom Metazoa; phylum Chordata; class Mammalia; order Primates; family Hylobatidae; genus Symphalangus; species Symphalangus syndactylus. The sequence goes on along the minus strand of NC_072431.2, from coordinate 18,960,390 downwards.
CTTCCAGAAATTCCCTCCAGGAAATTCGCTTGTTGCCACAAAATAATGCAAATCTGTTCCTGGGGCCGCCCAGGCAATCTGCCTTCCCTCTGTCTCCCCAAGACCTGAGGAGGGAGGGTGAGGCAGGCCCTGTGCCCGTCAGGGTCCCTTTTCCAGCCACGAGGACAAAGGATAAGCCGCACCCTCGTCACCCTCTCATAAGCTGCAAGAGACAGGTCCTGGTTTTGCTCCTAAGGGAACCAGCTCCACACAGGGAAAGGCCACACAGAACCCTCAAAGGCACCAAGGTCTTTTTTCTATTTAATATCTAAAAATCTGAATATATTAAAGTTTATGCTCATGTTTGGCATTTGTTTATCTGTTTCTCGAACTTCAACTCCCCGCCGTGTCTGGAGCAGAAAGTGAAGGCCCATGGATAACACTTCTGCGTGCCACAGTCATAGGTGGTGACCAATGCAGGGATGCACAGGTGCCGTGTGGCCTTCTGCAGGCCAGGCCCCACGGAGACCCACAGTCAAGGTGGCCTGAGACCCTTGAACAAGGAGCTTGTGGCCAGAGAAAGGCTAAATGCCGCGCCCCCACCCCTGTGGCTAGTGCCAGGGTCCCACCTGAATGCTCTGCAGTTGGGTCCACCCAGGCCATCTCCAGAGGGGAATGCAGGTGGGCTAGGGGTGGAACAGACCAGCCTGATGCAAAACCCTCTCAGCCCAGCGCAGCCCTCGTGTCCCTGGGCTGAGGGTCTGGGGAAAACATCACTTGCTCTTGCCTCCCTTCCTTTCTTGCTGCTGCTGCCTCCCGAGGTCAGGCCGTGACTACTCAGGAGAGGAATGGAGTTCCAGGGCTCCTGCTCCTAATGAAGGAGAGGTGGGAGGGGCACACACCGAGCCGCTACCAGGTACCAGGCCCTCGGATGTGCTTGAACACTACCTCCTTGACTCTCAATAGCAATCCTATGAGGTGGATGTTTTCTTGCCCAACAGATGGGATTCTGAGGCTCAGAGATATTGGTGACTTGCCCGATGTCACACCAAGGGTAGGTGGTGATTCAAAACCAGGTCTGTGTGCAGTTCAATGACCATGGAGTCTTGCCCTGTTGCGCAGGGCTTCTTGTGTCATACACAGCCCTCACTGTGAAATCCAGCACAGTTGACCCACATTCTCACCCAAATCCAAACTCCAAGTTTCAGAGCTTCTTTGCTTCCATAAAAGGCGGCTCAAAAGCCCCCTTGAGGCCTCAGAAAGGACATAGACCAAACAAAGGTTGTGGCCTAATAAGAAGCAAATCAAAGTAACATTGCCTTACGATTTAAAAGTAGTATGTGGGCCGGGTGCAGTGTCTCATGCCTGTAATCCCAGCACTTTGGGAGGCTGAGGCAGGTGGATCACCTGAGGTCAGGAGTTCTAGACCAGCCTGGCTGACATGGCAAAATCCTGTCTCTACCAAAAACACAAAAATTAGCCAGGCATGGTGGTGCATACCTGTAATCCCAGCTACTCGGGAGGCTGAGGCAGGAGAATGGCGTGAACCTGGGAGGTGGAGCTTGCAGTGAGCCGAGATCGCACCACTGCACTCTAGCCTGGATGACAGAAAGAGACTGTCTCAAAAAAAAAAAAAATTAAAATTAAATAAATAAATAAATAAATAAAAGTAGTATTTGCCTCCTGGTGGATGGCATTATCCAGTTAATTTATTCACTGTGGTTGGCTATGTGGGTCTTACAGTGAGAGGTTTAGGGCTCTGGGGCTGGGCCTATGGACCCGTCTCCCACCAGGCAGCGCAGTCCCTTCTAACTTTGTCACATGGCAACTTTCGTGGGATGCAAGTCCACAGGCCAGAGCTAGGCTAGGGTTGGGCTGGGCGGGGCGGGGCGGGGGAGAGGATTATCAAGGGGAAACCTCTGCCTCCCACAAAGGATACTGAGCTACAGCGCAGGTGCAGTTTGGCAAGTCCCAGCATAGGCCTCATTGTGCCCAGCCCCTAGGGCACCTCCACCCCATCCCCGGGCTGCAGTTCAGGACTTAGGAGACAGAAGGCTGCGGGTGACTAAGACCCTTAATTGAGCCCTGCAAGCTTGTGCGATGAGCCTGTCTACCTGCTAACCAGCACCCTGTGCCTCTGCTTGATCAGCCTCTGACCCTGGAGAGGGTGGCTGGTTGAGGGCAACGTCCTTGACCTGCCTTAGCTCCTCCTTGGGCCCTGCATTTCATGCTGCCCTTCCTCAGCAACCAGGTGCACGCCCCTTCCTCGGCATCTGCAGTCTAATATTAATAGTTGTGGGATGGGCAAAGAACGTGTGCCTTACTGCCTCCAGGTTCTTAGCAGCTATAAGCTCTCTCTGTTTCCTGGTTGGTTTTAAGGGTTTCTTCTGGAATATTCAACTTTGTCCACTGACTGCATCCCCATAAGCTATAACTGCTAAGAGGCCAAGGACTCAGGCACAGGTAAGATGCATTTCAGCCTTGGAGACCCGGACCGACTCAAAGCAATCCTCATGTCTGCTATGTTTAGGGTATTCTCCTGGTGGAAAGAATATGATTGCTGACTGGGGGGAGAGGGCCCTCAAGCCGATAGCACTGCCTTTGCTTCAGCTGTGGGAGCACAGGGAGATCAGGTGGGATACAGGGGAAGACCCCTTTTTTTTTTTTTTTTTTTTTTTGAGACGGAGTCTCGCTCTGTCACCCAGGCTGGAGTGCAGTGGCACAATCTCGGGTCACTGCAAGCTCCGCCTCCCGGGTTCACGCCATTCTCCTGCCTCAGCCTCTCCGAGTAGCTGGGACTACAGGCCCCCGCCACCACGCCTGGCTGATTTTTTTGTATTTTTAGTGGAGACGGGGTTTCACCGTGTTAGCCAGGATGGTCTCGATCTCCTGACCTCGTGATCCGCCCACATCGGCCTCCCAAAGTGCTGGGATTACAAGCGTGAGCCACTGCGCCCGGCCGGGAAGACCCTTTTGAGGTTTTGTGGTGGGGAAGGAGGAGGCCAATACTCACCAGAAGAACAGATCTGGGGTCTCTGGAGCTGCCATGCCCCACAGTGGGCCACCAGCTCCCAGCCTTCCCAGTGGTTCTGCACCAGCTTCCAGGGCTCTCAGCCCACCAGGGACCTGCATCACAGCATCGCCTGGGTCATAGCCTGAGTTTGAGAACCATCCCCCTGCATGGCCTGAGCAGCCCAGGCTAGTGGCAGCTCTGTGCAACGTGTCTACTTCCTCTTCCCTAAACAGCTCCTTCCCCACCTCATTTCTTTGTTTATGGCTAGAAATTCCACAGCAGCTGCATTTCTCAGTATCCGGTGGATCTCTGCAGAAGAACAAACCTCTAGGCCTGAGGAGCAGCAGCCTCCTTCCAGGGGTCCCTCTCAGAGCCCGCCGCCCCTCCCCAAAACCTTAGCAGGACCTTGCTCTGTGGGACTCTGGCCAGGTTGACAGCGTAGGAAAACCCTGAGGAAGCCACAGAAGCAGCCGCCGAGGCGGTGGGGAGGAGGAGGTGCCCACAGAAGGCTGGCATTTGCCCCTTGTGCTGTCCGGCTGCCTCCCACCACCACCCAGGTAGAGGCCCTGGGTCTGCTCCTTGGCACAGACTCAGGCCTCTCCCCTCGGGTGCCCACTGTACCTCATCGCAGTCACCCACTTCCTTCTGGTTCCCAGATCAGCCCCTCCTCTGTGCACCTCTGTGCCAGGTGGGCCTCCCCAGCGTGCAAATTTGGATTTATCTCCAAACCAGCCTCAGCTCCTTCATATTTCCAGGAATCCTTCCTGCCACCCTGACAGAGAATTTTTTTTTTTTTTTTTTTTTGAGATGGAGTCTCGCTCTGTCACCCAGGCTGGAGTGCGGTGGCGTGATCTCGGCTCACTGCAAGCTCCACCTCCCAGGTTCACGCCATTCTCCTGCCTCAGCCTCTCCGAGTAGCTGGGACTACAGGCGCCCGCCACCACGCCCGGCTAATTTTTTGTATTTTTAGTAGAGACGGGGTTTCACCATGGTCTCGATCTCCTGACCTCGTGATCCGCCCGCCTCGGCCTCCCAAAGTGCTGGGATTACAAGCGTAAGCCACCGCGCCCGGCCGAGAATTTTTTTTTTTGAAATGGAGTCTGATTCTGTTGCCCAGGCTGGAGTGCAGTGGGCAATCTCAGCTCATTGCAACCTCCACCTCCCGGGTTCAAGTGATTCTCCTGCCTCAGCCTCCTGAGTAGCTGGGATTACAGGCGCCCACCACCACGCCTGGCTAATTTTTGCATTTTTAGTAGAGACGGGATTTCACCATGTTGGCCAGGATGGTCTCGAACTCCTGACCTCAAGCGATTCACCTGTCTCGGCCTCCCCAAGTGCTGGGAATACAGGCGTGAGCCACTGTGGCGGCCATGCAAAGGACTTTGAGGTTCCTTTCTGGAAATCTAAAATCCTTGTGAATTATGTTAGGGCAGGTATGAAATTCAATAATTGGTCCTGCCCCAAAGTACTCATTTGACAGATCATTCGCCCTCACGGTCTATATTTTTTCAGGTCAAATGCAGGTGTCACACTGACTTATGGCCTTGACTTCCACAGCCTCATGCCACTCAGGATCAAACGTGATTGGTTCCTCAGGTGACCCTGCCTCAGTGATAGAAGTGAGTCCTCAGGCAGGGAAGGGTGTGGAGGCAAACAGCATGGGGAGGGAAAGAGGCCTGGGCTTTCCCAGCCAGTGGCTCAGGGTACCCTGCAGACCTGCCGGTCCTCTCCGGGATAAGCCTTCATCCCTGTGACCCCTCCTCTTAGAAAGGGCACCCCAGGCCCAAAGCCTCTCCAGTGCACAGGGCTGGTTTCTGATGAGCTGGATCCCTGAGGCTGGCCTGGCAAAACCAGGTACTGACCTGCACAGGGCCTTGGTGTGATTTGGAAAAAGGCAACTCATCGTCCAGATGGACACAGCCCGACCCCCACGCCTCAGCCCACACCTGCATGCTGTACACAGCAGCCCCGACCCCAGGAAAGTCCCTAAGATTTGTAGGAAAAAGGAAAGATACACAGTACACGCTCCACCAGGCCCCTTCTCCAGGGCCTCCCCAGTGCATCCCGTCTCTTCCTGGCTCCATCAGAACCCAGCTGGGTGAACCTTGGGCCCCTCATTCCCCTTGGTGAGACCCTGAATCCTGGAGGGGGCTGGACTTGTCCTTCATCCTGGGATTCTAGGTCAAGTTCTTAGCTCCTGGCTCCTCTTCAAGGCCCGGCTGGGTCTCCTCCTCCCGCTCCGCCTCTCTGTCCCCTGCCACAGAGTCCACCATACAGGAGGCGAGGCCAGCGGGCTGGGAAGTACCAGCGGTGGCTGGCAGCTTAGAGTGATCGGCCCCGCCTGCTCCCACAGAGGCAAGGCTGCCAAGGCCCTGCCTTCTACTGCTGTTGGCAGCTCCTAGGGCAACAACAGAACCTCCCAGCCTCCCTTCACTGGGGGAGAAGCATGAGCTGAAAACAAAAGAAGAAGGGATTAGAGCCCAGATGGAGCGGCCTGAGCTCGGGGCGGGGTCCCCAGGGGCAACCCCCTCGTCCTCGGCCCTTCAGCTCCTTGCCCTCAGCCGTCTCTGGGCGTCTCCAGCCAGCAGCTGCCTTGCTGGCCAGCGGTTTCTGTTGCAGGAGCCTCTTGTGCTCGGGGGTTGGCCACAGGGCCTCAGCTGTCCCGCATAATGTGTTGCAAGTGATTTTGCTTTTGAGGAACCTGCCCGCCCAGGACGTCAAGGGCCTCTGCTGACCCGTCCCAAGGCCTCCACTGCAGCCCCATTCACCACACGGCCCCTGGCTCCTGCCCACTTATGGCTGGTCCTGGGCTCCCATGGCCAAGGAGAGTTGGGCCGACATTGGTAGATGTGTCTCCTTTGTCCCTGGAGTGATTCCAGGCTCGGCTGAAACTCTGAAAGGCGAACCCAGCCAGGGGTGTCTCAGAGGCCCAAGTGTCCAGCCTGTCATTCCGCAGCAGTGACTCCACAGGCCTCCAGTGCACACCATCTACTCATACGTCCCCCAAGGACCCTGGCCTACCGAGGGAACACTGGCTTATAGCTTGTGACTTCAGCACTGTATGGAAGAGAACAGGAGCAGACCCGTCTCACTGTTGGGGCAGCTGTGGACAGTCACGGGTCTATCTTTGTTCCAGCCGGGCTCTCAGCTTGCACAGCCAGGGTGCCAGAAACTGCCCGGGACAGATTTTCAAACCCCTGAGGTAGGAGGAGCCACCACCATCCTGTTTCTTCTCTGGGCCTCACAACCTCCTCCTACTTCCAGCCTGAGAGTTCTGGTCCACTGGGGAATGTGACCTTTGAAAGTCTTGGCCCTGTGAGCATCTTAACCTCAGCAGCACGTTGTTTTGTTTTGTTCACACAATTTTCCCCCACCCAGCACAGGGCATGGCACATAGTAGGTGCTCAATAAACATTTGTTGGTCCAGGCGTGGTAGCTCATGCCTGTAATTCCATCACTGCAGGGGGCTAAGGCAGGAGGATCTCTTGAGCCCAGAAGTTCAAGACCAGCCTGGCCAACATGCCAAAACCTTGTCTCTACTAAAAATACAAAACATTAGCTGGTCATGGTGGCGGGCGCCTATAATCTCAGCTACTCAGGAGGCTGAGGCAGAAGAATCGCTTGAACCCAGAAGGCGGAGGAGGTTGCAGTGAGCCAAGATCATGCCACTGCACTCCAGCCTGGGTGATACAGCTAGACTCCATCTCAAAAAAAAAAAAAAAAATTAGTTATTGGGCAGTGGGGAGACTATGAAGATTTTTTATCTGCCCCATTTCAGAAAATAATCCCAGTTGGTCCCACTAATCACAGTCAACACCCCCCACCCCCACCCCCACCCCCCAAACCACCTGAGCTGCAGAAGGCCTTGTCTCAGCCGGAGATGCAGCACCTAGATCTGCTTCACTCCAGTCCTTGGATTTCCGTGGCTTCTGTCCTAGAATAACCGTCCATCCACATTCAGCACACACTCTTCAAGTTAGGCATGAATGGGGAGGTGGAAAGTTGCTCAGGAATCTGTGTGCTGTGCAGGAAGAAGGAACACTGGCATCACACAGTCAGTGTGGATTGATATCTGTATTTCCACCCTACTTTGGAAGATCCCAAGAGATGCAATCTCAGAAAAGGGAACGGTCACCACTCCCATAGGGGTTATCAGTGAGGGCTTTGTAACCGTCCAACAGGTTCTTCTTGCCTGCTGCCCAGATAGAGCCAATTTATCAAGACAGGGGAACTGCAATAGAGAAAGAGTTTAATATACCAAGAGCTGACTAAATAAGAGACCACAATTTTATTATTACTAAATCAGCCTCTCTGAAAATTTGGAGGCTATGGTTTTTCAAGTATAGCTTGGTGGGCAGGGGGCTAGGGAATCAGTATTGCTGAATGGCTGGGGATGCAATCATAGTGGTGTGGAAAATGGTCCTCTTGCACTGAGTCCATTTCTGGGTGTGGGGCACAGAAAAGTTGGGTCAAGAGACCTGGTCTTCAGAACTGCAAATGGCTGAAAAGCCATCTCAGAAGGCCAATCTCAGTTTCTACAATAGCGATGTATGTGACATAAGAAAGTAATTGGAGAAGTTACAAATCTTGTGACTTCTGGAATAATGGCTGGTAATCATTGAACTATGTGTACATCTTAGCAGAGCTCAAGCCCCTCTCATCATCCTAACCTGGTGGCCTTTCATTCATTTTACAAAAGTGGTTTAATTTTGGAGAAGAGCTGTTGTCATTTAAACTATAAACTAAATTTCTCCCAGCGTTAGCTTGGCCCACACCTAAGAATGACCAGGGGCACTTTGGAGGTTAAAGGCAGGATGGAGTTGGTTAGGTCAGATCCCTTTCACTGTCATCATTTCCTCACTGTTAAATTTTTTGCAAAGGCAGTTTAAGCTTCAGGA